>NC_083736.1:54967600-56167600 GCF_028564815.1 Eubalaena glacialis | reverse complement strand
TTCCCAGCACCACTTATTGAAGAGGCTGTCATTTATCCATTGTATATTTTTGCCTCCTTTATCAAAGATAAGGTGACCATATGTGCGTGGGTTTATCTCTGGGCTTTCTATCCTGTTCCATTGATCTATGTTTCTGTTATTGTGCCAGTACCAAACTGTCTTGATTACTGTAGCTTTGTAATATAGTCTGAAGTCAGGGAGCCTGATTCCTCCAGCTCCATTTTTCGTTCTCAAGATTGCTTTGGCTATTCGGGGTCTTTTGTGTTTCCACACAAATTGTGAAATTTTTTGTTCTAGTTCTATGAAAAATGCCAGTGGTAGTTTGATAGGGATTGCATTGAATCTGTAGATTGCTTTGGGTAGTAGAGTCATTTTCACAATGTTGATTCTTCCAATCCAAGAACATGGTATATCTCTCCATCTATTTGTATCATCTTTAATTTCTTTCATCAGTATCTTATAATTTTCTGCATACAGGTCTTTTGTCTCCTTAGGTAGGTTTATTCCTAGATATTTTATTCGTTTTGTTGCAATGGTAAACGGGAGTGTTTTCTTAATTTCACTTTCAGATTTTTTCTTCATTAGTATATAGGAATGCAAGAGATTTCTGTGCATTAATTTTGTATCCTGCTACTTTACCAAATTCATTGATTAGCTCTAGTAGTCTTCTGGTAGCATCTTTAGGATTCTCTATGTATCATGTCATCTGCAAACAGTGACAGCTTTACTTCTTCTTTTCCGATTTGGATTCCTTTTATTTCTTTTTCTTCTCTGATTACTGTGGCTAACACTTCCAAAAGTATGTTGAATAATAGTGGTGAGAGTGGGCAACCTTGTCTTGTTCCTGATCTTAGTGGAAATGGTTTCAGTTTTTCACCATTGAGGACAATGTTGGCTGTGGGTTTGTCATATATGGTCTTTCTTTATTATGTTGAGGAAAGTTCCCTCTATGCCTACTTTCTGCAGGGCTTTTATCATAAATAGGTGTTGAATTTTGTCAAAAGCTTTCTCTGCATCTATTGAGATGATCATATGGTTTTTCTCCTTCAATTTGTTAATATGGTGTATCACGTTGATTGATTTGCGTATATTGAAGAATCCTTGCATTCCTGGGATAAACCCCACTTGATCATGGTGTATGATCCTTTTAATGTGCTGTTGGAGTCTGTTTGCTAGTATTTTCTTGAGGATTTTTGCATCTATATTCAGCAGTGATATTGGCCTGTAGTTTTCTTTCTTTGTGACATCTTTGTCTGGTTTGGTATCAGGGTGATGGTGGCCTCGTAGAATGAGTTGGGGAGTGATCCTCCCTCTGCAATATTTTGGAAGAGTTTGAGAAGGATAGGTGTTAGCTCTTCTCTAAATGTTTGATAGAATTCGCCTGTGAAGCCATCTGGTCCTGCGCTTTTGTTTGTTGGAAGAATTTTAATCACAGTTTCAATTTCAGTGCTTGTGATTGGTCTGTTCATATTTTCTATTTCTTCCTGGTTCAGTCTCGGCAGGTTGTGCATTTCTAAGAATCTGTCCATTTCTTCCAGGTTGTCCATTTTATTGGCATAGAGTTGCTTGTAGTAATCTCTCATGATCCTTTGTATTTCTGCAGTGTCAGTGGTTACTTCTCCTTTTTCATTTCTAATTCTATTGATTTGTGTCTTCTCCCTTTTTCTCTTGATGAGTCTGGCTAATGGTTTATCAATTTTGTTTATCTTCTCAAAGAACCAGCTTTTAGTTTTATTGATCTTTGCTATTGTTTCCTTCATTTCTTTTTCATTTATTTCTGACCTGATCTTTATGATTTCTTTCCTTCTGCTATCTTTGGGGCTTTTTTGTTCTTCTTTCTCTAATTGCTTCAGGTGCAATGTTAGGTTGTTTATTCGAGATGTATCCTGTTCCTTGATGTAGACTTGTATTGCTATAAACTTCCCTCTTAGAACTGCTTTTGCTGCATCCCATAGGTTTTGGGTCGTCGTGTCTCCATTGCCATTTGTTTCTAGGTATTTTTGATTTCCCCTTTGATTTCTTCAGTGATCACTTCGTTATTAAGTAGTGTATTGTGTAGCCTCCATGTGTTTGTATTTTTTACAGATCTTTTCCTGTAATTGATATCTAGTCTCATAGCATTGTGGTTGGAGAAGATACCTGATATGATTTCAATTTTCTTAAATTTACCAAGGCTTGATTTGTGACCCAAGGTATGATCTATCCTGGAGAATGTTCCATGAGCACTTGAGAAAAATGTGTATTCTGTTGTTTTTGGGTGGAATGTCATATAAATGTCAATTAAGTCCATCTTGTTTAATGTATCATTTAAAGCTTGTGTTTCCTCATTTATTTTCATTTCGGATGATCTGTCCATTGTTGAAAGTGGGGTGTTAAAGTCCCCTACTATGATTGTGTTACTGTCGATTTCCCCTTTCACGGCTGTTAGTATTTGCCTTATGTATTGAGGTGCTCCTATGTTGGGTGCATAAATATTTACAATTGTTATACCTTCTTCGTGGATCGATCCCTTGATCATTATATAGTGTCCTTCTTTGTCTCTTGTAATAGTCTTTATTTTAAAGTCTATTTTGTCTGATATGAGAATTGCTACTCCAGCTTTCTTTTGATTTCCTTTTGCATGGAATATCTTTTTCCATCCCCTCACTTTCAGTCTGTATGTGTCCCTAGGTCTGAAGTGGGTCTATTGTAGACAGCATATATACGGGTCTTGTTTTTGTATCCATTCAGCCAGTCTGTGTCTTTTGGTGGGAGCATTTAATCCATTTGCATTTAAGGTAATTATCGATATGTATGTTCCTATTCCCGTTTTCCTAAATGTTTTGGATTTGTTATTGTAGGTGTTTTCCTTCTCTTGTATTTCTTGCTTTGAGAAGTTCCTTTAGCATTTGTTGTAAAGCTGGTTTTGTGGTGCTCAACTCTCTCAGCTTTTGCTTGTCTGTAAAGGTTTTAATTTCTCCATCAAATCTGAATGAGATCTTTGCTGGGTAGAGTAATCTTGGTTGTAGGTTTTTCTCCTTCATCACTTTAAGTATATCCTGCCACTCCCTTCTGGCTTGCAGAGTTTCTGCTGAAAGATCAGCTGTCAACCTTATGGGGATTCCTTGTGTGTTATTTGTTGTTTTTCCCTTGCTGCTTTTAATATGTTTTCTTTATATTTAATTTTTGACAGTTTGATTAATATGTGTCTTGGCGTGTTTCTCCTTGGATTTATCCTGTATGGGACTCTCTGTGCTTCTAGGACTTGATTAACTATTTACTTTCCCATATTAGGGAAGTTTTCAACTATAATCTCTTCAAATATTTTCTCAGTCCCTTTCTTTTTCTCTTCTTCTTCTGGGACCCCTATAATTTGAATGTTGGTGCGTTTAATGTTGTCCCAGAGGTCTCTGAGACTGTCCTCAGTTCTTTTCATTCTTTTTTCTTTATTCTGCTCTGCAGTAGTTATTTCCACTATTTTATCTTCCAGGTCACTTACCCGTTCTTCTGCCTCAGTTATTCTGTTATTGATCCCTTCTAGAGTATTTTTAATTTTATTTATTGTGTTTTTCATTGTTGCTTGGTTTCTCTTTAGCTCTTCTATGTCCTTGTTAAATGTCTCTTGCATTTTGTCTATTCTATTTCCAAGAGTTTGGATCATCTTTACTATCATTATTCTGAATTCTTTTTCAGGTAGACTGCCTATTTCCTCTTCATTTGTTACGTCTGGTGTGTTTTGACCCTGCTCCTTCATCTGCTGTGTGTTTTTCTGTCTTCTCATTTTGCTTATCTTACTGTGTTTGGGGTCTCCTTTTCACAGGCTGCAGGTTCGTAGTTCCTGTTGTTTTTGGTATCTGTCCCCAGTGGCTAAGGTTGGTTCAGTGGGTTGTGTAGGCTTCCTGGTGGAGGGGACTAGTGCCTGTGTTCTGGTGGATGAGGCTGGATCTTGTCTTTCTGGTGAGCACGACCATGTCTGGTGGTGTGTTTTGGGGTGTCTGTGGCCTTATTATGATTTTAGGCAGCCTCTCTGCTAATGAATAGGGCTGTGTTCCTGTCTGCTAGTTGTTTGGCATAGGGTGTCCAGCACTGTAGCTTGCTGGTCTTTGAGTGAAGCTGGGTCTTAATGTTGAGATGGAGATCTCTGAGAGATTTTCGCCGTTTGGTATTACGTGGAGCTGGGAGGTCTCTTGTGGACCAGTGTCCTGAAGTTGGCTCTCCCACCTCAGAGGCACAGCCCTGATGCCTGGCTGGAGTACCAAGAGCCTTTCATCCACACGGCTGTCTGAAGCAAGGTTCTGGAGCAACACCCCACCGTGTGCCTTATTATACTATTGTTTCAACTTTTTACATAACATTTGTTTATAAAAACACTGAGAGAAAATAAAATAATAATGTTTTTACCTTCATAATATATTCCTATTAGTTTTCTTCTAGAGGTTTCAAAATTTGAAAATGAAGAAAGAAATGAAAAGATAAAAGCACATCGTTGTTTACAAATTTTGTTCTAAACTCTCTAAATGTAAAAAGATTAATACAGTATATCTCAGGGTTGTGTTTGTAGCATAGATGAAGGAGAGTTGACCAGCTACAGTGATTCCTGCAGTGAACAACAAGGTAGGGAATAGGACATAACTGTGGCTGCCCCAGAAGTTAACTCCCTCCAAACCTCGGGGTGACTGTGAGATATTCCAATCTGAGACTGTCTTCAGGTCTGAGATACATAGGTGAAGTGGATGCAAACTTTCTTTTCTAATTCCTTTCTGACAGGTGGAGTTGTTCTATTACTAGACACAAATCCAGACCATTTCTCAAAGCCATCCATGTATGTTGAAGACTGATACCCTTAACTTCCAATGCTATTATTTGTGTGTTGTCCTGTATTTTCATAAGTATTCTTATGTTATTATGTGTATCGTCTTATCACTGGGAGACAAAGAAAGAGCATAACTGTACACTCTGCCTTCTACGTGTGAACTAAGTAACAGATTTATGATGTCTAATCACCACAGGCTTTGAAAGAAATGATGTGATTCAAACATGCTGATCAAAACATGCATCTGTTATTTACATAGTGATTTGTGGACTGAAGAGCTAGCAGCAAAGTCTGTACTTTATGCAATTACTAACAACTAACATATCTTGGTAACTGAAATTTGAACCACGTTATTGGTGTGCATAGCATAACCATACCTGTACTGCCACTTTAGCCTCTTTTTATGTTCCTTGAACACCCAAGAAAAAGTGTTACCTCAAGGTCTTTTGCACTGGCTGTTCCCTCTGCCTGAAACACTCCTGCCCCAGATATTCACATATGCTCACTCTCTCTTTATCCTTCAGGTCCATGATCAAAGAGTATCTTCTCAATATAGCCATCACTGATCTCCTCACATTTTTCTATCCCTTTATATTGATTTATTTTCCTCCATGGAATTTTTCACCCTTATTACATTAACTTTATTTTAACATCTGTTCCAACCAAATGGAATGTGTGCTCTACTGAGGGTAGGGGTTTTGTCGTATTCCCTCATATATATCTAGTGCCTCAAACACAGTGAACCTAATAGGTACACAATAAATACTTTGAAATGAATGAATGACCAATCATCTAAGATATTTGGAAAACAGCATACAATGCAACCACCTGAATCAGTGTTACTGGGCACTAGCAGAACCCAAGCAGGGAATAAAAACCAAACCATTCACATGAGTACTTGCACCTGACTAATCCATGGATTTTTGTTTTGTTTTCAGAAGGATAACCATGAAGTTTTAAACCAAGAAATGGCTCTAGCGAGCCAGAAAAAAGCCATGAACAAAAGTTCAAGTAGCCTACCAATAGTGCATTAGGATTAGTATATCATTTTTCTGTGTACCTATGAAAATCTACTTATACTTTTAGTAGCTATTAAGGAAGAGAGATGAAGTTTTAAAGAACGGAAGGGGGCATTCATATCTCTGTGATAATTTGAATATTTCCGCATAAAGTGGGGTCCTCTCTTTACATAAAATGCTTAGGAATGTTTCTTCTAAGTTCATTTTTACATACTTTTCATGTTCATAACTAAGGTTCAAATGAGTGTAGCTTTCACAGAATCACTTCATTCAATGAAACACAAGCACCTAGTAATCATAGGAAAACCATTCCTGTTGATTTATAAATGCTGATAATAACAGGTGACAGGCAGGTGGTAAAGACTGTATGCATTATATATTTTATTTAATATTAATTTAAGAAATAATTTAAAAGCTTTTGCAACAGGTAATTGTTAAATATATGTCACCTATTTTGATCATAATACAGTGCATAAAGGTATTTATTACTAACCCATAGTTTAATTAACCCCATGGGTTAATATTTCTTATCTTCTCAAGAGCAACAGAATAACATAATGAGATCATTCCTTGTATCTCAAGTGACCTATATGAACAAGACGTCTTTAATATTTCATTATTAACTGTGTAATCACATATATTATTACAGGTAAAGTTTGTGGTTTAGGGGCCTCCTAAATTCACTTCAAATCCCTGATGCTAGGATCACCAACATTTCTCTGCTTCCTCCAAAGTAAAACAATATAAAACCAGGTTCTTTCTCACTACATCCCGGTGATTGAGTATGAAAATTCTTTGATATGTCCAATTCCATTATTCATCAAAGAGGAGGAGTGGAGCTGCCATCCTGTAACATTTCTGTGAAAATACATCAGTCCACGGGTTTCATAACCATCAGAAAGATCACTCAAGAAAACATCTTTTGTTAAAAGATATCACTAAGTCCTTGTAAATGTGCAACACAGGACGTCTCAACTCAAACATCATTTCTTGACAATTTCCTTCATTTGGCTTCATTAAGATGTTAGTTATAAAAGTAATGGACTTGAAGATAAGAAATCTAGGATGCAGACCTAAACCTGTCTCTTATCAACTATATGACCTTAACAAATCCTTTAGCTTCTATGAGCCTTAGTTTCTTCACCTGTAAAATAGGATAGCACTTCTTCATCTGCCTCAGAGCTTCATCATGAAAATCAAATAGATGTCTATAAGATATGAATAGTGGGACTCTATACAGGTGTGAACTACAAAATGAGCCAACCTCACGATGAGAACCAGTATGCGAAATTAATAAAAATATAGTCCTTGTTCAGGGTACTCAAAATATAATTAGCAAAATTTGAAATTGGCGATGTGCTCATTAATTAATCTTTGCACAAATTGATCAGCTCCCAGAGAAATAATCCATTTCCTGATCTTTGAAAATGGTTTATGTTTCATTTGAGACACCAGGCTGAGTTTGAACTCCAAAGAAAACATGGCATAAGCATTAACATGAAAAAATGTTTAATCCCATACAAAGGGGACATTATACAGCTGATATAACCAGCTGCCCATGTCTGTTACCACTAGAAGCTGATGCTTCCAATGATTCAGAAGGTGTAGGGTGGTCATGAAGCCAAATTTCAACTGTCTTGCCCACTCATTGTTGGTTATTTCACTTGTTTCCCATGTGTGTGTTTCTCCCTTGGGGAAATCTTCTCATACTACAAAGGTATCTCTGTGGTTGTACAATACACATCACAGATGTTCAGGCAAACAGGAGAAAGCTAGATTTAGTTTTCATATCTGAAAAAGATCCAGACAAGTTTCATGGATCATTCTTTTAAGAGTAGTTAAATATTGCCAACTGTCAGAGCCCTAGTGAAGATGTGAGAGACTAGTTATCCACTTCTAAGCCTTTTCTGTGGGTGCAGCACATGGTCGATTGGCAGAATTAGAAAATTTACACGTTTGTCCAAAAGCCTAAGTTCGTAACTCATCATCCCTGGATGAACATTTGTCATCTTTGACTAAGCAGCATCTATATGCCCTTCCTATATAGGGGCAGGGAGTAGGAAAGGAAATCAGTATAGGGACAGGTAGGAACATGTTTCTACTATGAAACCAACATCTCTTCCCATCTGCTATCCCCATATGCTGGGACATCAGCCTGTGAGGCCTAGCCAATCAAAGAATAGAATGTCTACCTCTGGAATATTGGATCCCAGGGGAGTGAGGCAAAGATGCAGAGTAATTTGGGAAATTAGTCACAAAAGAAGGCGGAGCATCGCTAATCCAGAGACAAAGACCAAAAGTGTCCAGGGCCAGTGATGCCAGTAGTGGAGGCCTAAGGAGACTGTTCCCAAGGCTGTTCCCCAGTGCTGGTTCTCCAGGATTCCTGTCCATCCTCTGAGCTTGATTCTCTAGCCCTTCAACGATTGTGCATCCAATATTCATGATAACCCAAATATGTTGCAGACGCTCCATTAGAGAATTAGCTGGAAGTGTGCAAGGAGACACTGCAGATATAAATATATATAAGACATATTTTTTGCCTTGGAGAAGCACAATGTAGTGAGGCTGGTGAGGAACTAAAATTCAGTTCTGATCCCACTTCCTCCCAGACCCCCATCCTCTTTCTCCCAGCTCCCAGGTTCTATGATCAGTAGATTTCTCTTGAAATATTTTGCTTTCTAATCCACTTTGTAGGTATTTCTTGTCAGCCCCATAAGATTGTGAGCATATTGGGCATATAATCCCTGTAGGATTTATTTTTAAATCATCATAGCATTCAGCCCAGTGTCTAGGATATGGGAGGTTCTTCTCACAGAAACATTTACTGACAATTGCCCTAAATATCCCTTGCATCGTAATAATGGAGCTTTGCTGCACTAGCCCACCTCTTAGAGAGAATATCAGATTCCAAACAATTCAATTATGTGAGCACCATAAATGTCTTTGTGTTAGGTTCTCACTTTAGCACAGCTGATGAAGAACCTCCATAATCTGATGACCTTTCACCCCATAAACACATCATACTGACACCTATTCAGTCCAGGCCCTAAGCTAGGAAATGGAGATGCAAAGATACATCATAGTCCTTCCACTCAGGGAGTCCACAATCACATGGAAATCAAGACATTAAAAATGTTCCCCGTTCCCAATTTGAGAGGCAGGATTGTAATGGGGTTTATTCCAACTGTCAATACAGAGACAGAATGGGAAAGATGAAAATGCAAAAGAGAAGCCATATGTACTGAGGACATAGGAAGAAACCAACAGCTTTTGAAAGGAGCTGAGCAGTTGCTGTGATTGAATGAAAGCCAGGTACCAAATCTGAGATAAAGGAATCCTCAAAACAAAGCAGAGACCAAAAGCCTGGGACATGATGAATTGGGAGATTGGGATTGACATATATACACTAATATGTATAAAATGGATAACTAAAAAGAACCTGCTATATTAAAAAATAAATAAAATAAAATTCAAAAATTCAAAAAAAAAATAGAATTAATGCCACATAGGAAATTATTAGGTCAACTAAAAATTGGCGTATGGTTGTTTGCTTGGATAAAAATATTGTATCAATATTAAATTTCCTGAAGTTGAAAACTCTACTGTGTAAATGTAAGAGAATATTATAATTTAGAGGAAATGCTCACTGAAATATTTGGGGGTGAAGGGCTATATGCAAGTAACTTACTCTTGAATCATTCAGAAAAATGTTATGTATATATATTATTTGTGTGTGTATGTGTGAATACATGTTGATCTAGATGTATATGGGAGAGAAACAGCAAACAATAAAGCAAATAAAGTAAAAAACAAAAAAACAACAAAAAAACAAAAGCCTGGGACAAATTCCTGATCAGAGCTGGTAGGACTGGCTAAGACTAGGGCGAGGGCATAAGGATGGACAAGTGAATAACAAATTCCATGGGCAGCATATTGAGCTTGTGTAGCAGGGTGGATGGGTCACTGGTGGGTTAAGGTCATGGTTCTCTGAGTTCATCACCTGAAGTTAAGTGTGGTAGCCAAAGCAAGCCTGAGGCACTCTAGAAGAACAATGAAAGAAACTGAACTTCAAAAGTGGGGTTTCATTTAAGAATTTGTCTGGTAGATAAAAGATGAACAGCCATTGGCAGAAGAAGAAAAGTATGAATAAAGCAAAGAGACTGGACAGAGTATCATTTATCATGGACGGGGGAGACATGATATGTGGCTGAAATACAGGGGCAAAAAATTCTCAGGGAGGATTCAGGAGAAGTAGTTTGGGGGTAGACTGGGAAGGGCCTTGGAAGACATGCTAAAAATTTTGAACTTCATCCTAGAATCAACAGAAAGTCCACCTAGGCTTTTATGTAGGGGGAATTATGTTGCAGGTTGGGTTCCATGGGAAGCTGGTTCAGAGCACAGATTTGCATGCAGGGAGATTACTGGAGAGTGCCAGAAGCTCAGCACATATTGGGGCAGTGAAGGAAGTCACACTGGACAGAGGGAGAAGTTGGGCTGAGATGCTATCACAACAAAGGCCTCAGCTAACCCCCAGGTGCTACTATGAACAAGCAATAAGTCAGTTACTGCTGGAAGACCCAAAGCTGGTGATAACCTGTGCTCTATTCATCACTACAAACAAAACCATGCAGCACACCAGGGTGAGCTCCCTCCATGTGCCATGGACTCTGCTAAGACATGTTTCATATTGCACCTTTTTAAATCCCCCCCAAATCTTATATATCATTTCCATTCAACACACCAGACTATTAAGGAGAAGTAGATTCAGGTAAAATCAATGAGTAAAAATAATCTTGCTGTAACCACATAACAAAAGAATAAAAAATGTTAACCCAACATAAATATTTCTGTGGCATAATTTTTGAAAGAATTATTTGGAATCTTGGGTAGAAGAAAAGGGATGGGAAGTTTTTGTTTTTCTTTGCGAGTTTTGTTTTGTTTTGTTTTACTGTTTGTGAGAGTGAGATGAAGAAAACAAAGAAAATGTCTTTGCAAATCAACTGTTGCAACTGTCCCGCCAGCTTTTTGTAAAACAAAACAAAACAGAAGAAAAAAAAGATGAAGAAGAAAGAAGGAAAAAAAGGAACTAAATCAGTGTTTCAGAAAAGAGTCATAGTCCAGGAGAATAGTGTCATAGTCTAGGAGAGAAAAGAAATAGATATATGAAATTGCTATACTTCATTTTGCTTAGATTCTGCCCCTACAGATACATGTGCATGTGGGTGACCTGTATTGTGTCTTGCCACAGAATGTAATGATTATAACAATGACTAACATTTGTTGACCACTTATATTGTGCAGAGATCTTTACATTCATTTCCTCATTTAATCCTGTTAAATGATAAACAGTGGCATATTAAAATTTTTAAGAGTTTATTTGAGCAAAAATTGATCAAATTGGGTAGCGCCAAACTGGAAGTGGTTAGGAGCACTCCTCCGACAGAAGCCAGGGGCAGACATACAGAGAAAGTGCAAAAGCAGAGGAAGGAAATTATTTGGATATAGCTTAAAGCCTAGCAGGCCATTTGGAATTGGTTGTCCTTAGCATTTTGGTTTTGTAACCTTGAGGCATTTACAGGTTTAGATTTTGATTTACTGATGACACCATGGCATTAGAGCCACTTCTGTCTTATGGCCTCCTTGTTTAATTAATTTAACTATTCTCACAGCAACACTGAGGGGTATGTATATATTTTTAAAACCATTTTATCACCATGTATATGTTTTTTTCAACATTTGTACAGATGAGGAGACCAAGTCTCAGGGAGATTAGAAATCTGGATCAGCAGCAAGTAAGTATCACTGGCTGCAGTGATACCTTTCTGACTGGAGAACCCACTAATTCAATCACTCTGCCAACATTCCTACAGAATTTATATTTACAAAGCACCTACCCAGCCCTCAATTCACATGCCCATCATAACTGTGCATGTAGTATGTCAGTCAGCACTTTGCAGATGAGGCTCAGAGAACTTGGACAACTTGTTCTGATCACACAGCAGGTAAACAGGGAAACCAAGGCTTGAACTCCTGATAACAAACACTGGGCTTTTGCTACATAAACCCCACTGATGCTGTATTTAAGGAAAAAAATACAAGTTTGTCAGTCAGATACTTTAAAGATACAAACATCAAATATGACTGACTATGGGCACAGGCAGATGATAATAAAAATGTCTGGCTGAAGGAATCATTTCTATGAGACAACAATAATACAGATCCAAGAGCAACCTTGGGAAAAAGTTTCTGGCTGACAGAAGAGCAGATCAGTACCAAGTTTTTGGAATGCTATTCAGCAATATATACGGAGAGTTTTAAGTGTACAGACTCTTTGGCCCAATAATTTTATGTCTACTTTACAATGGCATCTGGCTAGCAGCCCCAATCAGAGCTGCTGCCATTAAAATGCACATGAAGTGAGAGAAAAAGAGGAAAACCTCTACCAACACTGAAAATTAAGCCTGAGAGGAACAACCAGAAAACTTGGAATTCCCATTCTGTAGCATGGGCATTGCTTTTTGAAATAACCAAAAATGCTGGTTTGTACCTACGTGAGGACTAAAAGTCTAAGCAATCACATGTCAGGACATGCGAGAGGGTCTGATAGTGGCATGGTGCACCTGGGAGGTGAAGCACCCACCTGAAGACAGTCGGAGCTGTAGGCAGGAGGAGGAGTAAGAGAGTGATGCATGCTGGACTCTACAATGTCATAATGGCTTCCATCAGTTCCAAGTGTCAAAGGGCCAGGTGGTGAGGGAGGAGAACACTCTACCCCAACCTGACAGAGCCTCTTTACTTAAAAGTCAAAACCATGTGGAGCTTTCCTTATGAGGAGAATTCAAGGGAAAAGTCAGGCTAGTACTGCTGAAAAACTCTATAGAACAACCAAAAAAGAATATTAACCATGTAACTCAGAGAATAAGTCACTTCCTTAAAAAGAATTATGACAGGAACCAGAAGAAAATTTTAGAAAGTTATTTGGTATCTTTTGTAGGATAAAGAAAAAAGACATGGTTGTTTTGAAATGAGGTGAGTGTTGTGGGGGCAGGGTGTGGAGGAGAAGCCATAAAAGAGAACAGGATGAAATGAAAAGAGAAAAGAATGAGAGAAAGAAGAGGATCACAGAAAACAACAGAGTCATGGCTACAGTGTACTGAGAAGACAAAAACTGAGAGACCAAGAATTTTACACCAACTCAAAATGTCATTCATTTGTGAACACAAGAGACAGATATTCTCAGATTTGTAAGTCGTCAGAAAATATATATTTTTAAAAATATTTTTTGATGGATACAAAGGGGGAAAGGGGGAGTGGGAGGAATTGGGAGATTGGGATTGACATATATACACTATTGATACTATGTGTAAAATAGATAACGAATGAGAACCTACTGTAGAGCACAGGGAACTCTACCCCATGCTCTGTGGTGACCTAAATGGGAAGGAAATACAAAAAAGACAGAATATATGTATACGTATAGCTGATTCACTTTGCTGTATAGTAGAAACTAACACAACATTGTAAAGCAAAATACTCCAATAAAAATTAATTAAAAAAATTTTTTTGGAGATATACACAAGCCAACAGAGAGGTAAGAATCCAAGAATGAAGAAGTCAGGGTATAAAAGGTTCAGTGCTAACTACTGAAATGTAGTAAACATAGAGCTCAGTTAAAAGGTTGTAAATATGGTTATAAAACAAAACAATTATTTTTAAAAAGTATTAAAATTAACAAATATAAGGCAAACTATATGGCTATATTAAGTCCATGCAAGATGAGGAAAGGAAATTAGGGAGAAAGTAGAGGGTGTTAAATTCTCAGTGTAAAATGTTTGACTCCCCAGATGCCCCAGGTTTGGAGTCAAGAAAGTTCAATGACTCCCAGGCTGTCATTTTACAGAATATGATACTAAGGTCCAGAAAGAGGAAGGGCATGGCCCAGTGTCATAAACCTACTTCAGGTACTGTGAAAATACAGCACTTCCTTAATTTTCCACCTTCAGTTTAGTGCCACATTCAGTTTAGTGCCAGGATTTCTGGAGAAGAAAAGAATAAGAGACTTGCTTTTATTGATCTCTATGAAATCAGTGAAGAAGACTTAATAGAATGAGAAGTTCTGACGTCAATGTTAACAAATGCAACAGGAAATGTTCTTCATAATTTACTTTGTTTTAACTTAGAAACAGATCAATTAAAGACAATGCTTCCACTATCAAACAAGTTTCAGGATCCAGCAAGTATAACTTCTACTTTTTTCTTTTTCCCCCTTTCGACCCCTACCCCCACCCATCACATTACAGAAAAATGCTTTCACTTTTCTCACAAGATACGTCCTTTAGGAATTGAAGGAAACATTACTTATGACTTAGAATGTATTAGCATAGGATCACTTCCTCATAAAAAATACATCTTCACTTGCTGAAAGAGATTTCAACTATAATTGTTACTTGCATTACTTTGATGGTCAGGATTAATGAAGATACTTTCATTATCAATTAAGAATATGCAAATCAGCCTTATTTTGGGACTCATCAATGAGTCCAAGAGTACTTCAAAATAGATCACGTCTGTTCTTGGAGTGGAAGAATCAACATTGTGAAAATGACTATATGACACAAAGCAATCTACAGATTCAGTGCAATCCCTATCAAATTAGCAATGGCATTTTTCACAGAACTAGAACAAAAAATTTCACAGTTTGTATGGAAACACAAAAGACCCCGAATAGCCAAAGCAATCCTGAGAAAGAAAAACGGAGCCGGAGGAATCAGGCTCCCTGACTTCAGACTATACTACAAAGCTACAGTAATCAAGACAGTATGGTACTGGCACAAAAATAGAAATATAGATTAATGGAACAGGATAGAAAACCCAGAGATAAACCCACACACATATGGTCACCTAATTTACGACAAAGGGGGCAAGAACATACAATGGAGAAAAGACAGCCTCTTCAATAAGTGGTGCTGGGAAAACTGGACAGCTACATGTAAAAGAATGAAATTAGAACACTCCCTAGCACCATACACAAAAATAAACTCAAAATGGATTAAAGACCTAAATGTAAGGCCAGACACTATCAACCTCTTAGAGGAAAACATAGGCAGAACACTCTATGACATAAATCACAGCAAGATCCTTTTTGACCCAGCTCCTAGAGAAATGGAAATAAAAACAAAAATAAACAAATGGGACCTAATGAAACGTCAAAGCTTTTGCACAGCAAAAGGAACCCATAAACAAGACGAAAAGACAACCCTCAGAATGGGAGAAAATATTTGCAAACAAAGCAACTGACAAAGGATTATTCTCCAAAATATACAAGCAGCTCATGCAACTCAATATCAAAAAAACAAAAAACCCAATCCAAAAATGGGCAGAAGACCTAAATAGACATTTCTCCAAAGAAGACATACAGATTGCCAACAAACACATGAAAGGTTGTTCAACATCACTAATCATTAGAGAAATGCAAATCAAAACTACAAGGAGGTAACACCTCACACCAGTCAGAATGGCTATCATCAAAAAATCTAGAAACAATAAATGCTGGAGAGGGAGTGGAGAAAAGGGAACACTCTTGCACTGTTGGTGGGAATGTAAATGGATACAGTCACTATGGAGAACAGTTTGGAGGCTCCTTAAAAATATATAGGATATATGTATATGTATAGCTGATTCACTTTGTTATAAAGCAGAAACTAACACAACATTGTAAAGCAATTATACTCCAATAAGGATGTTTAAAAAAATAGTTCATGTCACTCAGTTTCTCATTTTCTCTAGTTCTTCTCTGGCTCTCCATTTTTAACCTCATGGAGACTTTAAAAGACATCAAATACTGCAGTATGTTTCTAATTTATTTACACTTAAATAATCAAAATGCTCTTTTGTAAGTGTCATTTGATGTCCAAGTATCCTTATTGGGTCTTTTCATTAGCCATGTCCCTGCCCTGGAAAAAAACAGGAAGTCACTATTTGCCACAGTTAAAAAGTCTGAGCTGAAAAACAAGGTTTGAATTCCGTCGCACATTAGTCACAGAACTCTCCTGCCTCTCTCCAAGTAGCCTTCTTGTTTTTCAAAGATGTTTCAGAACACAGCAGGTTCCTTTAAATTTAAACTTCACCAATGGAAGGTAGAGTTCATAATAATTGCACCTGGGTTGTAGTTTACCTTCAACTTGGGTGTCCTGGGTGAGGGGGGGTGGAATTATGATCCCTTAAAAGAGAAGCATAAATAGGAGGGGTAAAGAGTCTTAACTTTGCAACTGAGATATGCTGATTTCCTTTGAGCTGAATCAAAGTGGTTCACCGCCAAAATAAACTTCTAACCAAAAACTATATACTCAAGGGGAAAAAAATAGTAGAGAGAAGTTTCACAATTTTCTGTTTTTCTGCCATGAATGTAAATTAGCTTTTTGACCTATTATTAATTGTTAGTAATAAGCTAAGACAATAGCAGCTGAGGAGAAAACTGATGTCTTCTCTCAGTGTATATGGAATGTCAGTCTTTCATAAGGTTTTGCTTCAAATACCATAACCTCCAGGTGTTCTGCATCCTGAATGAGTCTAAGATTTCCTAAGTTATCCATCAGGATCCAATCAGGAGCCAGAAACCACACCAGTTATTCAAACAGAGATAATTCAGTATAAAGGATTGCTAAATAGGCATAAAGTGGTTAACTAGGTAACAGAACAAGTAGGAAGAGGACCCAAAGGTATCAAAGAGGTAGCAATTTCAAGCAGCAGCTTTCACTCCTCAGGTTGAGGGAACAAGGGAAGAGTTTGGAAATATTACAATGCAGAAGCCCATGGAAACCACACTCAAGATTCCTAAGGAGGGGTTACTATGGCAGAAATGAGGTTTGCAGGCTCTCTGTCCCAGTTCCACAATGTGGGGTATAGAAGGGTGGGTTTGGAGATGAGAGACAATACTTGATAATCGGTCCTCTGAGATATAAAGTAATTTAAGAAGGTGCTTGAGCAGTCTGAGAGTTATTATTCCCATTTTATTCATAAAAAAGTAGGCTGGAAAAGTGAGTGCTGGAACAGAGTCAAATAGCCAGTAATAATAATATCAATATTTACCAAATGCTATGTGCCACATACGGTTCTAAGTGACTTATAGGTGTTAATTCTTTACCATAACATTTATGTCTTTCTGTGAGGTAGGTACTACAATTAGCACACTTCTACTTGTGAGGAAACTGAAGCACAGTTGCTTAGCAAATAAGAGATGAATGGGAATTGAAACTCAAGCAGCCTAACTCTGAAACCTACCATCTTAACCATTACATAATGCCACCACTCCAGTATCCGTCCTCATGTATCATGCTGCTTCATTGAAATAAAAATAATAGCTACTTATAGCTAATTAGCTATGGCAAGTCCCTGTTCTAAGAGCATATGTGTATTTTCTAACTAAATTCTCAGAGCAACTCTTTGAAGTAAGTACTATTATTTTCTTTGTTTTACAAATGGATAAACTGAAGCACAGAGAAGATACTTACAGCCCAAAGACTCAGGCCTAGTAAGAGGCTGAGCTGTGATTGAATCCAGAGCGTCTGGCCAGAGAGCTCATGATTTCAACCACAATACTAGAATGCATGATAAATTAAGCCTCAGTAATGCAGAATTTATGGCATCTCTCCTTGAAAACCCTTTGGCTAGTTACAGTAAATGGGCCATTTACTCCCATCTTTTTTAGATAATCAAAGTCCCATCTTTCTAGACATGTTCCATAATGCAGACTTTTACCAATCAGGACTGCTCTTCCTTTCAGATTCTTGATGAGAATTAAAGAAGTTTTGCTTTATGTTCTGGCCCATGAAAAGGGAGTTTCACTAAAGATTATGCATTTAAGAAAACTGAAAAGGTCTTAGTCAGTGTTTCTTTAAATGTATATATGGACACACAGCATGCATGCACAGATAGCTAATAATTATTTCCTTGACAAAATATGTGATTTTTATATATTTCTGTTCTCTCTGATTATTTTTTTATTTCCTTGAGCCGTATTACTATCTATGTTATAATGAAAAGCTGGTCTGTGAAACTTTCAAGAAGGAAAATTTTGTGACATTATTTCCTTTTCCAAAAGAATTGTTTTTTTATTATTTTGCAAGAAGAACATATTTCTCTAAAGCCTTCTAAATATTATTTATTTGTTAAAACTTTATTTACATACAGCATCTCAGAAATCCATCCACTCTCTAAAGTGAGGTTATACTTATTTAATCATACATATTACATCAAACTATTAAAATTAAAATAATTTTTTTAAATGAAGGCAAAGCAAAACATCCTTTTATAACTAAAATGCAATAGGCACAAAATAAGAACTTTATTAAAACGAAATAGTGATAATAAAAAAATAAAAAGACGAAAGAATATAAGGTTGCTAAAAATCAACCATAAGACCATGTCAATTACCAGCTCTTTTATATATACCGCATTCATTGCAGTGGAAGTGTTCTTTGACAAAAAGTGAGAAAATCCATTATATTACAACGAATACGATAAAGAAGAAGAAGCAGCTGAAGGAAAAGAAGAAGGAGAAGGAGGAGCAGGGCGAGGAGGAGGAGGAGAAGGAGAAGAAGGTGAAAACCACCCACACTCCAGAAAAAAAGCCCTATAGAAAATTTTAAGTACCCTTCTAATCTCTTGTCGGTGCACATACATACATGCACATAAATAAATGCAGTTTCCCTTTTCAAAATTTAGTGCACACTGAACATATTGTTTTGCAACCCGCCAGACCTTCTTAAGCCCTGAAATTCATAACTCAAGCCCTTGAGGCAAACTCTGAAAGAAACGGAGACCAGGTTTGAATAGCAATCGTATAAGAAAAAGAAAGGGAAGGAAAAGTGGAAGGCAAATGAGATTAAAGAAGACAGAGGATATGGAGCTGAAAGGATATCACAAAGGAAGCAAAAGATAAAGACGGACTTTTTCAATTTAAACTTCATTTTCTAATTTTCTTAATTGCGTCAACATTGCACTATTGTGTGTTTTTTGGAAATTCTACTCCTCTTCCTCCCCCTTCTCTGTGGCTGGGGTAGTTCACAGCACAGTGTAGAGATGCCAACCACTGGAGCCAAATTCAATTCCACATCCAAACATAAGCAATGTTTGCAAGTCGAGACTCCTTTGAGGTTCACCCAACTCCAATTTTACCAATTCCCTTCAGGGAAACATTTCCCTTTGAAGCTTCTGTGTACCCAAGTGCATTCTGGGATGCAGGTTTGAGTTTCTAGTGTGGGGTAATTTATGTATAAAATGAATATGCTCTGTACCTAACCCTCTCATTACTTTAGGTGTACACAATTTGTGACAATGTATATAGTAAAGTCAGTACTTGAAGGCATGGCTGGAAAACATTTTTGCTCATGTACATCTAAATTAAAATTCAAAAGGAAAATTGAGAATATTGAATTAGCCCAGATGTTGTAAAGTTAATATGCATGTTGATTTCTCCAGAAATGCTCTTTAGCTTTAAAAAAATGAGATGGGAGAACCTGATATGAAGCTGATTTTACAATGGTAGTTTTAGAACTGTTAATTGTGTCAAGCATTGTGTCCTAGATAAATGCTACAGGCCACAACTTGAAATGCTTACAAAAAAACATTTTTTTTTCCTAAAGAAAATAGCCTACTAAGTATGTGGCTTGGAGCATGTTTCTAAGTAGACTTGGAAAATGGGGAGTGTAATTGAACAAGTCTAAGGGAATCTACCTACCCTGAAAGGCCTGAAAGCACAACTGGAAAAATAAATAAGGGCTGAGAATTGTGCCTGTGCTGAGAATTACAGGCTGACAAAGCCCACGTGTGGGGTGGGGGTGGTGGTGTGGTGGTCAGCGGCATTCACTGGTGGTTACATTATCATTTTGTGGGTGAACTGAATCCAAGGAGAAGTCTTTAAACCCAGCTAGGAACCTGAGCTCCCTGTTTTCCTAGCCTTCTGGGAGGCATCTTCCCTCTCCCTTTACACCAGGTCAAAATGACTTGTGATCAAACAAGACAAGGTGTTGACATTTTCAATCTGGCTCTCGGTTGATTCCATTCTTAATCCCTCCTACCGTGTATACCTGTTTCAATGTCTCCTCTCAGATTAAACTTCTAGGAAGCTGAGCGTTTGTCTCCTTGTTTAACCCTTAGGCACTACTCCCCAGGGTCTCATCATGATGTCACACACCCAATATGTACTCAGGAAATATTTGAGAAGAGTGGCCTCCATTATCATTTCCTTCTTAAATTACTGAGAACAGATTTTGGAGTGGGCCTGCAGAATTATGTCTCCTGAAGCTCTGAGAGTCTTTATTTTATACTCCATTATTTTGCGTTATCCTAGGCAGTTTCATTTGGCTGTTTGATCACAAATAGATACTATCTGGTTGACCCACCATCATGAACTTTTCCAAAACACATCAATATTTAGAAAATAAATACCTATTCTTTACATTATCCTGCTTTCCTCCCTTTGTAGACCCTAGCATTTACATGTCAATTTGGAATGTCCATCCTAACAAAAATCTCCATATTGCCCACATTGGCTTTTTCATTATTATTCTCCCTGGGCTTCCCCCAAAGAAGTATGCTTTTGATACATGTATTTGTAAAATAATGGTGTGTACACAGCATTTTCTAAACAAATGTATTGAGCAAATTAAAGTGTACTTTTATGACCAGAAGAATCAACATCCCCCTAAAAAACTATACTAAGCTTGTCCTATTCATCAAGATGTGAAAGGTGAGGTGTGGTCCCTTTACCATCCTAAGCAGACTGTGTATACCTTTTTTGCTTAAAACTGTATCCATATCATCCTATTATGAACTGAATAAAATTTGTATGGCTCCAAGTTTTACTTCAATTAGGCAAGAAAACATAGGAGGACAGATGACAAGATTGTTGATGAGTGGATTCCAACATATTAATATGAAGTAAGGCTACTAAACCACACAAGATGAATGATAATAAAATATATGGCAGTCAGTGTTATTCTCTCTACAAAAATCAGTCCATATGAGACAGTTCCAGGACACAGAAAGAATGACAACTTTAGGTCAAAAGTCCTAGGTTCCTTCCTGTTTCCGGTCCAGCACATAAGGAGCTTAAAAGTTGCCACTCCATGCCAACAGCAAGTGAAAAGCTGAACAAACTGAAAAACGAACAACTCTTCTTAGCTCTCTCAGAGAAGAGAGGTCACAAGGTAAACTTCTGTCTCCCAAATTAAAGAGACAGATAGGTGGATACAGAGCATCACAACTTGCCAGAACAGAAACCTGTGAACAGAAACCTCCTTGGAAACCAGTATTAGGGTAGAAAAGTCTGAACTGTAATTGATGAATTTCTGGAGGTTCAGTGTGAACAACTCTGAGAGTTTAAACACCAGGAGGACACAGTTATAGGGAGGCCTCAATACTTGGTGAGTTTTACTTTTGAGCTCTATAAGGTTTTCACAGTGAATATCAGAGAAAAATCCTCTCATGCCTCTTGCAGAAAGGGGGTAAATGGACCAATTTGTTGAAAGATTCAATCAGCCAAAACTCACAAAAGAAAAATAGACAATCTGAATAGGCTTATATCTATTAAAGAAATTGAATCAAAAATTAACAATGTTCCAAAACTAAAAGCTCCAGGCCCAGATGTGCACACTGGTGAATTTTACCAAACATTTAAGGAAGACACAACAATTCTCCAAAATGTCCTCCAGAAAAAAGAAGAGGGAATACTTTCTAATTTATTCTATGAGGACAGCACTATCCTAGTAACAAAACCAGACAAAGACATTACAAGAAAAGAAAACTTCAGACCAATATTTCTCATAAACACAGATGCAAAAATCCTCAATGAAATATTAGCAAGTCAAATTCAACAATGTATGAAAAGAACTATACATCATGCTACCATGATCAAGTAGAATTTATCCCAAGGCCGACTCAATATTTCAAAATAAATTCATGTAATCTACCACACAGACTAAAAAAGAAAAACCACATGATCATATCAATAAATGCAGACAAAGCATCTGGCAAAATCTATCACCCATTCATGATGTTTTAAAAAACTCAGCAAACCGGTAATATGAGGGAACTTCCTCAACTTGATAAAGAACATCAACAAAAACCTACAGCTAACATCATGCTTAAATGGTGAACTTTTCTGCTAAGATCAGAAACAAGGCAAGGATATCTCTTTTCACCATTGCTTTTCAACATCAAACTAGAAATTGTAACTAATGCAATGAAACAAGAAAAGGAAATAAAAGGTATAGAGTGGGAAGGAAGAAACACAATTATCTTTGTTTGCAGACAATATGATCGTCTATGTAGAAAATCAAGAAGAATCGACCGAAAAAACCTGCTAATAGTTATAAGTGATTATAATAAGGTTGTAGAATACAAGGGTAATATACAAAAGTCAATCACTTTCTATATTCCAGCAATGAACAAGGAATTTAAAATTAAAAATTAAAAACACACTACCATTTATATTAGCACCCCAAAATGATATATTTAGGTATAAATATAACAAAATATATGTAAGATCTATGTGAAAAAGAAAACTATAAAACTTTAATAAAAGATAACAATGGAGTACTAAATAAATGGACAGATATTTCATATTTGTGCACAGGAAGATATTGTCAAGATGTCAGTTCCTCCCAACTTGATCTATAGATTCAATACAATCCTATTCCAAAGTCCTAGCAAGTTATTTTGTGGATGTTAACAAACTGATTCTAAAGTTTACATAGAGAAGGAGAAGACCCAGAATAGCCAAATCACTATTAACGCATAAGAACAAAGGTGGAGGACTGACATTATTGTGACTTTAAGACTTACTATAAAGCTACAGTAATCAAGGAAGTGTGGTATTGGTGAAAGAACAGACAAATAGACCAATGGAACAGAATAGAGAGCCCAGAAATAGACCCATATAAATGCAGTCAAATGATCTTTGACAAAGGAGCAAAGGCAATACAATGGAGCAAAGATAATCTTTTCAACAAATTGTGATGGAACAAGTGGACATGAATATGTGAAAACTGAATCTAGATACAGACTTTACACCTTTCACAGAAATGAATTCAAAATGGTCCATTGATGTGAGTGGGGTATTTAAGACTCCTACTATTATTGTATTGCAGTCAGGTTCTCCCTTGATGTCTGTTAATATTTGCTTTATGTATTTAGGTGCTCCTATATTGAGTGTATATATGTTAATGAGTGTAATATCCTCTTGTATTGATCCTTTTATCATTATACAGTGTCTTTCTTTATCTTTCTTTATTGCCTTTGTTTTAAAGTCTATTTTGTCTGATATGAGTATTGTGACCCCCACTTCTCATTTTTGTTTGCATGAAATAGATTTTCCCATCCCCTCACTTTCAATATATGTGTGTCCTTCACCCTAACGTGGGTCTCTTGTAGGCAGCATATTGTAGGCTCTTGTTTTTTTATCCAATCTGCCACTCTGTGTTTTTTGATTTGAGCATTTAGTCCATTGACATTTAAGGTAATTATTGATAGATATGCATTTATTGCCAATTTAAACATTGTTTTCCAGTTGATTTTGTATTTCTTCTTTGTCCCTTTCTGTTTGTTTTTCCTTTTGTGGCTGGATGGTTTTCTTTTGTATTATGCTTATGTTCTCTTCCTTTTGGTTTTTGTGAATCTAGTGTATGTTTTGATTTGTGGTTATCCTGGTTTTCAAGTATGTTAACCCATTACTATATCTACTTGCTTTAGACTGGTAGTCATATAGGCTAAAACACATTCTTAAAAGAAATATACATTTCCTTACTCTCCTCCACAACAATTTATGATTTTGATGTCCTCTTTTACATTTTCATGTTTATCCTTTTGCTGCTCATTGTAGTTATCATTGCTTTCACATAATTCTTTTGATTTTTTAAAAATCTGTGTACTGGTTTATTTAAGTGATTTACTTTCCAATTGTGATTTTCTTCCAGACAGAAAATCAATAAGGCAACAGAGATTCTAAATGATACAACAGAACAGTTAGATTTAAATGATATTTTTAGGACATTACATCAAAAAAAAAAAGAACCCAAAATACGTATTCATTTCAAGTGCACATGGAACATTCCCTAGGACTGACCACATGCTAGGACACAAAACAAGCCTCAACCAATTTAAGAGAATAGAAATTATTTCAAGCATCTTTTCTGACTATAATGGCATGAAACTAGAAATCAATCACAGAATGAGAAATGAGAAAAAAAAGATTACATGGAGACTAAACAACATGTTACTAAAAAAAACCAATGGGTCAACAATGAAATCAAAGAGGAAATTAAATATCTTGACAAATGACAATGAAAACACCACTATATAAAGTCTATGGGATGCAACAATACAGTTCTTAGAGGGAAGTTCATAGCAATACAGTCATTCCTAAAAAAAAAAACATGAAAAATCTCAAATAAACAACCTAACCTACCAACTAAAAGAATTAGAAAAAGAACAAACAAAACCTAAAGTCAACAGAAGGAAGGATATAATAAAGATCAAGAAGGAAATAAATATAATAGAGTTTAAAAAATAGAAAAAAAATCAGTAACACCAAGAGTTGGTTCTTTGTTTTCCCTTTTTAAAAATTAATTAATTAATTAATTAATTAATTTATTTATTTATTGGCTGTGTTGGGTCTTCATTGCTGCACGTGGGCTTTCTCTAGTTGCGGCGAGTGGGGGTTACTCTTCGAGTGGGGGCTACTCTTCATTGTGGTGTGTGGACTTCTCATTGTGGTGGCTTCTCTTGTTGTGGAGCATGGGCTCTAGATGCACGGGCTTCAGTAGTTGTGGCACATGGGCTCCCTAGTTGTGGCTCACAGGCTCTGGAGCACAGGCTCAGTAGTTGTGGCACATGGGCTTAGTTGGTCTGCAGCATGTGGGATCTTCCCAAAGCAGGGCTTGAACCCGTGTCCCCTGCATTGGCAGGCAGATTCTTAACCACTGCGCCATGAGGGAAGCCCCAAGAGTTGGTTCTTTGAAAGGGTAAACAACATTGACAAACCTCTGGCCAGGATCAGAGAGAAGAAAAGAGGACCCAAATAATCAAAATAAGAATGAAAGAGGAGAAATAACAACTAATACCACTGAAATACAAAAAAAGAGAGAGACAGAGCACTACGATCAGTTATATTCCAAAAAACTGGACACCCTAGAAGAAATGGACACGTTTCTAGCCCACCAAAACTGAATCAAGAAAAATAGATATTTTGAACCGACCAATCACTAGAAGTGAAATAACATCTGTAATAATAATAATAATAATAATAATAATAATAATAATAATAATGATAATAATAATAAACACCCTGCAAACAAAAGTCGAGGACCAAATGGCTTCACTGGGTATTCTACCAAACATACAACAAAGAAATTATACCAATCCTTCTCAAACTATTCCAAAAGATTGAAGAGGAGGGAACACTCCTAAAGGCATTCTGTGAACCACCATCACCCTGATACCAAAAACAGACAAAGACACCACCAAAAAAGAAAATTACAGGCCAATATCTTTAATAAATATAGATGCAAAAATTCTCAACAAAATATTAGCAAACCAAGCCCAACAACACATAAAAAATATCATACACCATGATCAAGTTGGATTCATCCCATGATCACAAAGATGGTTCAACATACGCAAATCAATCAATGTGATATACCACATCAACAAAAGAAAAGACAAAACCCACATGATCATCTCAATAGATGCAGAAAAAGTATTTGATAAAACTCAACAACGATTCATGATAAAAACTCTTACCAAAGTGGGTACAGAGGGAACATATCTCAACATAATAAAAGCTATTTGTGACAAACCCACAACCAACATAATACTCAATGGTGAAAAGTTGAAAGCCTTCCTACCAAAATCTGGGACAAGACAATAATGCCCATTCTCACCACTTCTATTCAACATAGTATTGGAAGTCCTAGCCACAGCAACCAGAAAAGAAAAAGAAATAAAAGGTATTCAAATTGGAAGAGAAGAGGTGAAACTGTCATTATATGCAAATGACACAATACTACATATAGAAAACCCTAAAGACTCCACACAAAAACTACTAGAACTGATAAACAAATTCAGCAAGATTGCAGATATAAGATTAACCTAGGAGGGGCAAGATGGCGGAAGAGTAAGACGCGGAGATCACCTTCCTCCCCACAGATACATGAGAAATACATCTACACGTGGAACTGCTCCTACAGAACACCCACTGAACGCTGGCAGAAGACGTCAGACCTCCCAAAAGGCAAGAAAATCCCCACGTACTTGGGTAGGGCAAAAGAAAAAAGAAATAACAGAGACAAAAGAATAGGGACGGGACCTGCACCAGTGGGAGGGAGCTGTGAAGGAGGAAAGGTTTCCACACACTAGGAAGCCCCTTCATGGGCAGAGACTGCGGGTAGCAGAGGGGGGAAGCTTCGGAGCCACGGAGGAGAGCGCAGCCACATTGGTGCGGAGGGCAAAGTGGAGATTCCCGCACAGAGGAGCGGTGCCGACCAGCACTCACCAGCCCGAGAGGCTTGTCTGCTCAGCCGCCGGGGTGGGCGGGGCCTGGGAGCTGGGGCTCGGGCTTCGGTGCTAGCCGGGAGGGAGTCCGGGAAAAAGACTGCAGCTGCCAAAGAGGCAAGAGAATTTTTCTTGCCTCTTTGTTTCGCAGCGCGCAAGGAGAGGGGATTCAGAGCGCCGCCTGGACGAGCTCCAGAGACGGGCGCGGGCCGCGGCTATCAGCGCGGATCCCACAGCAACAGGGACGCAGAGGGAAAAGCGGAGAGATTCCCGCACAGAGGCTCGGCGCCGAGCGGCACTCACCAGCCCGAGAGGCTTGTCTGCTCACCCGCCGGGGCGGGCGGGGGCTGGGAGCTGAGGCGCGGGCTTCGGTCGGATCCCAGGGAGAGGACTGGGGTTGGCTGCGTGAACACAGCCTGAAGGGGCTAGCGCACCACAACTAGCCGGGAGGGTGCACGAGAGGAAGTCTGCAGCTGCCGAAGAGGCAGGAGACTTTTTCTTGCCTCTTTGTTTCGCAGCGTGCAAGGAGAGGGGATTCAGAGCGCCACTTAAACGAACTCCAGAGATGGGCGTGAGCCGCGGCTATCAGCGCGGACCCCAGAGACGGGCATGGGACGCTAAGGCTGCTGCTGCCGCCACCGGGCAGCCTGTGGGCGAGCACAGGTCATTCTCCGCACCGCACCTCCCGGGAGCCTGTGCAGCCCGCCACGGCCAGGCTCCCGTAATCCGGGGACAACTTCCCCGGGAGAGCGCACGGCGCGCCTCAGGCTGCTGCAACGTCACGCCGGCTTCTGCCGCCGCAGGCTCGCCCCGCCTCCTCCGTACCGCTCCCTCCCCCCGGCCTGACTGAGCCAGAGCCCCCGAATCAGCTGCTCCTTTAACCCCGTTCTGTCTGGGCGGGGAACAGACGCCCTCAGGCGACCTACATGTAGAGGCGGGTCCAAATCCAAAGCTGAACCCCGGGAGCTGTACGAACAAAGAAGAGAAAGGGAAATCTCTCCCAGCAGCCTCAGAAGCAGCGGATTAAAGCTCCACAAACAACTTGATGTGCCTGCATCTGTTGAATACCTGAATAGACAACGAATCATCCCAAATTTAGGAGATGGACTTTGGGAGCAGGATATATTAACTTTTCCCCTTTTCCTTTTTTTTGTGAGTGTAGATGTGTATGCTTCTGGGTGAGATTTTGTCTGCATAGCTTTGCTCTCACCGTTAGTCCTAGGGTTAGGTCCGTCCATTTTTTTTTTTTTTTTTTTTTTTTTTTTTGCTTAAAAATTTTTTTTTTCCCCAATAAATGTTTTCTTAATAATTTTTTCCTTATTTTCTATTTTTAAAAAAATTTTTAATAAGTTTTTTCATATTTTTTATTTTAAAAAATTAAAAAATTTTTTTCTTAATAAATTTTTTCTAAATAATTTTTTTCTTATTTTTAGTATAAAAAATTAATAAATCTATTTTTAAAAATTAAAAAAAAAATTTTTTCTTAATAAATTTACTCTTAATAATTTTTTTTCTTATTTTTTATTATAATTGCTTTATTTTATTTTATTTTATCCTCTTTTTTTCTTTCTTTCCATTTTTTCTCCCTTTTATTCTGAGCCGTGTGGATGAAAGGCTCTTGGTGCTCCAGCCAGGCATCAGGGCTGTGCCTCTGAGGTGGGAGAGCCAACTTCAGGACACTGGTCCACAAGAGACCTCCCAGCTCCACGTAATACCAAACGGCGAAAATCTCTCACAGATCTCCATCTCAACATCAAGACCCAGCTTCACTCAACGACCAGCAAGCTACAGTGCTGGACACCCTATGCCAAACAACTAGCAAGAGAGGAACACAGCCCCATCCATTAACAGAGAGGCTGCCTAAAATCATAATAAGGCCACAGACACCCCAAAACACACCACCAGACGTGGATGAACCCATCAGAAAGACAACATCCAGCCTAATCCACCAGAACACAGGCACTAGTTCCCTCCACCAGGAAACCTACACAACCCACTGAACCAACCTTAGCCACTGGGGACAGATACCAAAAACAACGGGAACTACAAACCTGCAGCCTGTGAAAAGGAGACCCCAAAAACAGTAAGATAAGCAAAATGAGAAGACAGAAAAACACACAGCAGATGAAGGAGCAGGGTCAAAACACACCAGACCTAACAAATGAAGAGGAAATAGGCAGTCTACCTGAAAAAGAATTCAGAATAATGATAGTAAGGATGATCCAAAGTCTTGGAAATAGAATAGACAAAATGCAAGAAACATTTAACAAGGACGTAGAAGAACTAAAGAGGAATCAAGAAACGATGACAAGCACAATAAATGAAATTAAAAATACTCTAGATGGGATCAATAGCAGAATAACTGAGGCAGAAGAACGGATAAGTGACCTGGAAGATAAAATGGTGGAAATAACTACTGCAGACCAGAATAAAGAAAAAAGAATGAAAAGAACTGAGGACAGTCTCAGAGACCTCTGGGACAACATTAAACGCACCAACATTCGAATTATAGGGGTCCCAGAAGAAGAAGAGAAAAAGAAAGGGACTGAGAAAATATTTGAAGAGATTATAGTTGAAAACTTCCCTAATATGGGAAAGGAAATAGTTAATCAAGTCCTGGAAGCACAGAGAGTCCCATACAGGATAAATCCAAGGAGAAACACACCAAGACACATATTAATCAAACTATCAAAAATTAAATATAAAGAAAACATATTAAAAGCAGCAAGGGAAAAACAACAGATAACACACAAGGGCATCCCCATAAGGTTAACAGCTGATCTTTCAGCAGAAACGCTGCAAGCCAGAAGGGAGTGGCAGGATATACTTAAAGTGATGAAGGAGAAAAACCTACAACCAAGATTACTCTACCCAGCAAGGATCTCATTCAGATTTGATGGAGAAATTAAAACCTTTACAGACAAGCAAAAGCTGAGAGAGTTCAGCACCACCAAACCAGCTTTACAACAAATGCTAAAGGAACTTCTCTAGGCAAGAAACACAAGAGAAGGAAAACACCTACAATAACAAACCCAAAACATTTAAGAAAATGGGAATAGGAACATACATATCGATAATTACCTTAAATGTAAATGGATTAAATGCTCCCACCAAAAGACACAGACTGGCTGAATGGATACAAAAACAAGACCCATATATATGCTGTCTACAAGAGACCCACTTCAGACCTAGAGACACATACAGACTGAAAGTGAGGGGATGGAAAAAGATATTCCATGCAAATGGAAATCAAAAGAAAGCTGGAGTAGCAATTCTCATATCAGACAAAATAGACTTTAAAATAAAGACAATTACAAGAGACAAAGACGGACACTATATAATGATCAAGGGATCGATCCAAGAGGAAGGTATAACAATTGTAAATATTTATGCACCCAACATAGGAGCACCTCAATACATAAGGCAAATACTAACAGCCATAAAAGGGGAAATCGACAGTAACACAATCATAGTAGGGGACTTTAACACCCCACTTTCACCAATGGACAGATCATCCAAAATGAAAATAAATAAGGAAACACAAGCTTTAAATTATACATTAAACAAGATGGACTTAATTGATATTTATAGGACATTCCACCCAAAAACAACAGAATACACATTTTTCTCAAGTGCTCATGGAACATTCTCCAGGATAGATCATATCTTGGGTCACAAATCAAGCCTTGGTAAATTTAAAAAAATTGAAATCGTATCAAGTATCTTTTCCGACCACAACGCTATGAGACTAGATATCAATTACAGGAAAAGATCTGTAAAAAATACAAACACATGGAGGCTACACAATACACTACTTAATAACGAAGTGATCACTGAAGAAATCAAAGGGGAAATCAAAAAATACCTAGAAACAAATGACAATGGAGACACGACGATCCAAACCCTATGGGATGCAGCAAAAGCAGTTCTAAGAGGGAAGTTTATAGCAATACAAGCCTACATCAAGAAACAGGAAACATCTCGAATAAACAACCTAACCTTGCACCTAAAGCAATTAGAGAAAGAAGAACAAAAAAACCCCAAAGCTAGCAGAAGGAAAGAAATCATAAAGATCAGATCAGAAATAAATGAAAAAGAAATGAAGGAAACAATAGCAAAAATCAATGAAACTAAAAGCTGGTTCTTTGAGAAGATAAACAAAATTGATAAACCATTAGCCAGACTCATCAAGAGAAAAAAGGAGAAGACTCAAATTAATAGAATTAGAAATGAAAAAGGAGAAGTAACCACTGACACTGCAGAAATACAAACGATCATAAGAGATTACTACAAGCAACTCTATGCTAATAAAATGGACAACCTGGAAGAAATGGACAGATTCTTAGAAATGCACAACCTGCCGAGACTGAACCAGGAAGAAATAGAAAATATGAACAGACCAATCACAAGCACTGAAATTGAAACTGTGATTAAAAATCTTCCAACACACAAAAGCCCAGGACCAGATAGCTTCACAGGCGAATTCTATCAAACATTTAGAGAAGAGCTAACACCTATCCTTCTCAAACTCTTCCAAAATATTGCAGAGGGAGGAACACTCCCCAACTCATTCTACGAGGCCACCATCACCCTGATACCAAAACCAGACAAAGATGTCACAAAGAAAGAAAACTACAGGCCAATATCACTGATGAACATAGATGCAAAAATCCTCAACAAAATACTAGCAAACAGAATCCAACAGCACATTAAAAGGATCATACACCATGATCAAGTGGGGTTTATTCCAGGAATGCAAGGATTCTTCAATATACGCAAATCAATCAACGTGATACATCATATTAACAAATTGAAGGAGAAAAACCATATGATCATCTCAATAGATGCAGAGAAAGCTTTCGACAAAATTCAACACCCATTTTTGATAAAAGTCCTGCAGAAAGTAGGCATAGAGGGAACTTTCCTCAACATAATAAAGGCCGTATATGACAAACCCACAGCCAACATTGTCCTCAATGGTGAAAAACTGAAACCATTTCCACTAAGATCAGGAACAAGACAAGGTTGCCCACTCTCACCATTATTATTCAACATAGTTTTGGAAGTGTTAGCCACAGCAATCAGAGACGAAAAAGAAATAAAAGGAATCCAAATCGGAAAAGAAGAAGTAAAGCTGTCACTGTTTGCAGATGACATGATACTATACATAGAGAATCCAAAAGATGCTACCAGAAAACTACTAGAGCTAATCAATGAATTTGGTAAAGTAGCAGGATACAAAATTAATGCACAGAAATCTCTTGCATTCCTGTATACTAATGATGAAAAATCTGAAAGTGAAATTAAGAAAACACTCCCGTTTACCATTGCAACAAAAAGAATAAAATACCTAGGAATAAACCTACCTAAGGAGACAAAAGACCTGTATGCAGAAAATTATAGGACACTGATGAAAGAAATTAAAGATGATACAAACAGATGGAGAGATATACCATGTTCTTGGATTGGAAGAATAAACATTGTGAAAATGACTCTGCTACCCAAAGCAATCTACAGATTCAATGCAATCCCTATCAAACTACCACTGGCATTTTTCACAGAACTAGAACAAAAAATTTCACAATTTGTATGGAAACACAAAAGACCCCGAATAGCCAAAGCAATCTTGAGAACGAAAAATGGAGCTGGAGGAATCAGGCTCCCTGACTTCAGACTATATTACAAAGCTACAGTAATCAAGACAGTTTGGTACTGGCACAAAAACAGAAATATAGATCAATGGAACAGGATAGAAAGCCCAGAGATAAGCCCACGCACATATGGTCACCTTATCTTTGATAAAGGAGGCAAGCATATACAGTGGAGAAAAGACAGCCTCTTCAATAAGTGGTGCTGGGAAAATTGGACAGGTACATGTAAAAGTATGAAATTAGAACACTCCCTAACACCATACACAAAAATAAACTCAAAATGGATTAAAGACCTAAGTGTAAGGCCAGACACTATCAAACTCTTAGAGGAAAACATAGGCAGAACACTGTATGACATAAGTCACAGCAAGATCCTTTTTGACCCAGGTCCTAGAGAAATGGAAATAAAAACACAAATAAACAAATGGGACCTAATGAAACTTAAAAGCTTTTGCACAGCAAAGGAAACCATAAACAAGACCAAAAGACAACCCTCAGAATGGGAGAAAATATTTGCAAATGAAGCAACGGACAAAGGATTAATCTCCAAGATTTACAAGCAGCTCATGCAGCTCAATAACAAAAAAACAAACAACCCAATCCAAAAATGGGCAGAAGACCTAAATAGACATTTCTCCAAAGAAGAGATACAGATTGCCAACAGACACATGAAAGAATGCTCAACATCATTAATCATTAGAGAAATGCAAATCAAAACTACAATGAGGTATCATCTCACACCGGTCAGAATGGCCATCATCAAAAAATCTAGAAACAATAAATGCTGGAGAGGGTGTGGAGGAAAGGGAACCCTCTTGCACTGTTGGTGGGAATGTAAATTGATACAGCCACTATGGAGAACAGTATGGAGGTTCCTTAAAAAACTAAAAATAGAACTACCATATGACCCAGCAATCCCACTACTGGGCATATACCCTGAGAAAACCATAATTCAGAAAGAGTCATGTACCAAAATATTCATTGCAGCTCTGTTTACAATAGCCAGGACATGGAAGCAACCTAGGTGTCCATCATCGGATGAATGGATAAAGAAGATGTGGCACATATATACAATGGAATATTACTCAGCCATAAAAAGAAATGAAATGGAGGTGTTTGTAATGAGGTGGATGGAGTTAGAGTCTGTCATACAGAGTGAAGTAAGTCAGAAAGAGAAAAACAAATACAGTATGCTAACACATATATATGGAATCTAAGGGAAAAAAAAAAAAGAGGTCATGAAGAACCTAGTGGCAAGATGGGAATAAAGACACAGACCTACTAGAGAATGGACTTGAGGATATGGGGAGGGGGAGGGGTGAGATGTGACAGGGTGAGAGAGTGTCATGGACATATATACACTACCAAATGTAAAATAGATAACTAGTGGGAAGCAGCCGCATAGCACAGGGAGATCAGCTCGGTGCTTTGTGACCACCTAGAGGGGTGGGATAGGGAGGGTGGGAGGGAGGGAGATGCAAGAGGGAAGAGATATGGCAACATATGTATATGTGTAACTGATTCACTTTGTTGTAAAGCAGAAGCTAGCACACCATTGTAAAGCAATTATACTTCAATAAAGATGTTTAAAAAAAAAAAAAAAAAAAGATTAACCTACAGAAATCTGTTGCATTTCTTTCCACTGACAATGAAATATCAGAAACGGAAAGTTAAAAAAAAAAAACCCTTTTAAAATTATATCCAAAAAATAAAATACTTAGGAATAAACCTGACCAAGGAGGTGAAATACTTATATGCTCAGAACTATAAAACATTGATAAAGGAAACTGAAGATGATTCAAAGAAATGGAAAGATATCCCATGCTCTTGGATTGGAAGAATTCATATTGTTAAAATGGCCATAGTACTCAAAGCAATCCACAGATTTAATGTGATCCTTATCAAATGATCCATGACATTTTTCACAGAACTAAGACAAATAATCCTAAAATTTATATGGAACCATAAAAGACCCAGAATTGCCACAGCAATCCTGAGGAGAAAGAACAAAGCTGGAGGCATAACCCTCACAGACTTCAGACAATACTGCAAAACTACAGTAGTCAAAACAGCATGGTACTGGCACAAAAACAGACACATAGATCAATGGAACAGAAGAGAGAACCCAGAAATAAACTCACACCCCTATGTTCAATTAATCTTCAACAAAGGAGTCAAGAATATACAATGGAGAAAAGACAGTCTCTTCAGAGAAAAGTGGTGTTGGGAAAGCTGGACAGCTGCATGTAAATCAATGAAGTTAGAATACAGCCTCACACCATACACAAAAATAAACTCAAAATGACTTAAAGACTTAAATAAAAAACATGACACCACAAAACTCCTAGAAGAGAACATAGGCAAAACATTCTCTGACATAAATCATAGCTATATTGTCTTCGATCAGTCTCCCAAGGCAAAAGAAGTAAAAGTGAAAATAAACAAATGGGACCTAATCAAATACAGCAAAGGAAGCCATAAACAAAAAGAAAAGACAACCTATGGAATGGAAGAACATATTTGCAAATTATGTGACTGACAAGGGCCTAATTTCCAGAATATACAAACAGCTCATGCAATTCAATAACAAAAAAAACCAAACAATCCATTCAAAAAATGGGCAGAACACCTAAATAGACATTTCTCCAAAGAAGACATACACATGGCCAATAGGCACATGAAAAGATGTTCAGCATCGCTAATTATTAGAGAAATGCAAATCAAAACTACAATGTGGTACCACATCACAACAGTCAGAATGGCCAGTATTAAAACGTTTACAAATAACAAATGCTGGAGACGGTGTGGAGAAAAGGGAACCCTCCTACACTGTTGGTGAGAATGTAAATTGGTGCAGCCACTACAGAAAACAGTATGGAGGTACCTCAAAAAACTAAAAATAGAGCTGCCATATGATCCAGCAATCCCACTCCTGGACATATATCTGGAGAAAACTCTAATTCAAAAAAATACATGTACCCCAATGTTCAAAGCAGCCCTATTTACAATAGCCAAGACACGGAAGCAACCTAAATGTCCTTCAAAAGATGAATGGATAAAGAAGATGAAATGAATGAAATAATGCCATTTGCAGCACAAAAGAATGAAATAATGCCATTTGCAGCAATATGGATGGACCTAGAGATTATCATACTAAGTGAAGTAAGTCAGACAGAGAAAGACAAATGCCATATGATATCACTTATATGTGGAATCTAAAATATGACACAAATGAACTTATCTACAAAACAGAAACAGACTGACAGACACAGAAAACAAACTTATGGTTACCAAAGGGGAAAGGGGGTGGGGAAGGGATAAACTAGGAGTTTGGAATTAACAGATACAAACTACTATATATAAAATAAATAAACAACAAGATCTTACAGTATAGCACAGGGAACTATACTCAATATTGTGTAATAAACCATAATGGAAAAGAATATGAAGAAGAATAGGTATACATATGTATAACTGACTTACTTTGCTGTACACCAGAAACTAACACAACACTGTAAATCAACTATACTTCAATAAGAAAAAAAAAAAAGAAGGTCATAAGCTTAAATGTAAAGTGCAAAACTACAAAACTCTTCAAAATAACAAAGAAAACCTATGTGACCCTGAGGATGGCGATGACTTTTTAGATATAACACCAAGGTACAATCCATGAAAGAAAAAACTGATAAGCCGGAATTCATTAAAATTAAAAACTTCTGCTACATGAGAGAAAATGTTAAGAGAATGAGAGGAAAAGCCACAGACTGGGAGAAAATAGTTATAAAAGACACAGCTGATTAAGGACTATTATCCAAAGCATACAAAACTTAACAATAAGAAATTGAACAGCCTGGTTTAAAATTGGGCAAAAGACCTGAACAGAGGGACTTCCCTGGTGGTGCAATGGTTAAGAATTCGCCTGCCAATGAAGGGGACGTGGGATCGATCCCTACTTCAGGAAGATTCACACATGCTACATGCACCACAACTACTGAGCCTGCGCTCTAGAACCCAAGCCACAACTACTGAAGCCTGTGTGCCTAGAGCCCACGCACTGCAGTGAAGGGTAGCCCCTGCTCTCTGCAACTAGAGAAAGCCCAGGCACAGCAACGAGTACACGACGCAGCCAAAAATAAATAAATAAATAAATTTATTTATTTTTAAAAAAGACCTGAACAGATACCTCACCAAAGAAGATATACAGATAGCAAGCAAGCATATGAAAAGATGTGCAATATCGTATGTCATTAGGGAATTGCAAATTAACAAAACAATGAGATACCATTACACACCTATTAGAATGGCCAAAATCTGGAACCCTGACATCATCAAATGCTGGCAAGGATATGGAGCAAAAGGAGCTATCATTCATTGCTTGTGGGAACAAAATAGTAGTATAGCCACTCTGGAAGATAGTTTGGTAGTTTCTTACAAAACTCAACATACTCTTATATAATCATACTCTTAGTTATTTACCCAAAGTTGAAACTTACGTCTGTACAAAACCCTGCACATGGATGTTTATAGCAGTCAGTTTCATAATTGCCAAAACTTGAAAGCAACAAACATGTCCTTCAGCAGATAAATAAACTGTGGTACATCAAGACAATGGAATATTATTCTGCACTAAAAAGAAATGAGCTCTCAAACTCAGAATCATACAAAATGTAACCTCTCAGATCAGCTTCTTTAACTTAGTAATATGCATTTAAGTTTCCTACATGTCTTTCAAAGTTATGACATTATGAAAAAGGACAAACTATGGAGATAGTAAAAATGTTAGTTGTTTCCAGGGGTTAGAGGAGAGGGAAGAATGAATAGGCACAGCATGGAGGATTTGGGGAGCAGTGAAACTATTCTGTATGATACTACAAGGGTGGATACATATCATTATACATTTGTCAAAACCAAACAAAGTACAAAACCAAGAGTGAACCCTTATGTAGACTATAGACTTCGGGTGATAATGATGTGTCAAGGCACAAAACAAAGGCAATAAAGCAAGATAAAGAAGGACACTGTATAATGATAAAAGGATCAGTTGTAACAAATGTAACACTCTGGGGCAAACAAGGATGTTGATAGTGGGAAAGATTGCACATGTGTGGGGACAGGGAGTATATGAGAAATCTCTGTACTTTCTGTTCAATTTTGCTATGAACCTAAAACTGCTCTAAGAAATAAAGTTTACTAATTAAAAAGAAGTCTTGGGTTTGAGTTCTGACACTGCTGCTTACTGGTTAAATTTCCCTGGGTTAATCAACTTATTAGGCCTTGTAAACTGCTGGTATAAGTAGTATTTACTTCCCAGACTTGCCAAGAGACTGCAGTGAAACACTGGGTGTGCGAAAACCTTGTAAAGTGCTATATACCCGTGCCTTTGGCTTCCTACAGAAGCAACCAAGCAATTTCTCATCATTTTCCACTGAGCCAGCATTGGTGGTTGCAGATGTGGAAATACCTCATCCTTTTACGACCTTAAAGAAATTAGCATGAGCTCCAAGAAAATCCCAAACAAAAGCTGATGAAACTTCATTGGATGCCAAGGAAGCAGCTGGCACCATAAACACTGTGAGAGCTTTGCTGGCGTGCCTCCCTCTACTGTGCTGCCAAATGCTCTTGATGGGGGTACCTGGCATTGCAGTGAGGAAACCAATGGGAGAGAAGAGGCCATCCTATAACCTACCTCTGGAGAACTACTCTTGCAGGACCCCACCAAGTTTAAGTGCACATTCCATGCTATACCTCTTGGGGGAATGCGAGGCATGGCCCAGATCCTTCAGGATAAAGCATCCAGGTAACATAAGTACTATTTTTCTTTTAAACATACCATCAATCTCTATTTCTTTAAGTCTATGGATAGAAACACAATCTTTAATTACCTTCTAAATGTTTGTATGTTTGTTTGTTTACTTCTGCCTGATTATCTTTAGGGCATTTCCCAGGCAATTTTTAATGAGCCTTAAAAATGTTTCCATTATGAAGAGATAGACAACAATTATAAAGTGAGTGTTGCCAAAAGAAGTAAGAGGACAATGACTATTTTCCCATATTTAGGTAAAACTTGTCTCATTTTCTCCACCTTCCTTTATTATTCTAAGCAGCCTTTATATAACCCATTTTGGATAGCTCAAAAGTTCTTCCCAGTTACAAAAAAGAGGTTTTTGCCTCCTGTATAAGTGGCGTGCCAGGTAAGAACAGGAAGGGGAACCCCAAATTGCCTTTGCTCACTGAGCTCACATTCCCTTGTCCCCACTGAGAAATGTGCTGTCCACTCAGACATGCGCAAGTAGGCAAGTGTTCTCCTGGGCACTCCACCTCCTGACCCCTTGTCCATGGCTTGACACTGGTCATGTCCAACCTGGGGTCTGCCTCAGGTCTCAGTCTCTCATGCTTGGCAGAGCTATGATTTAAAGGGGAAACATAGGTGAAAATGGACCCTGGATTTTCCCTCGAATCCTTCACAATTAAGTTTTTTTAGGAAAGACCAGAAGACCTGAGTCTGTGTACATGGGTCAAGGACATATTCATAGTAGAAATGATGTCTCTGGAGCTTGTCAACTGGAGAGGCTCTGCTTATGGTAACAGTCATAGCAAGATGTTTCCTCCTCACTTCTAAGTTGTATTTGAAGTATAGACTTGAAAATTTACAAACTGATGCTCAGAAGTATCTTCAGGATCAAATTGACCTTCAAATTGAAAGGATTCCATTTCAAATTAGGAATGATGTGTATTTTAAAAAATATTTATCTATGTATTAGCTTGGAAACATTTAAGAACTTTAAAACCATATACAAGTGGTATATTTTTCACTGGCAGCTGGGCTGATTTTTTTTTTTTCTATTTCAAGAGCATTGAAAAAAAAAGTTTAATTTACTCATGGATCTCTTCAAACCAACAGTAGCCTGCATGATGATATCTCTGAACACAGCAGAGAATAGCTGAGTATGTAACTCTGAGGATTTTTACATATTTATAAATTCTTGTAAAAATATTCCTTGCCCCAAACTTAAAGGTCTACTGACTCACCTACAGCTAACCAAACACCAGGATATCAGTTAGATATTAGACTTCTAATCCCAGGAAGAAAGAGTGAGTCAAAAAAAAGATGAAAGAAAGGAAGAGAAGAAGGGGGGCAGAACAAGGGAAAAAAGAAGGAAGGAGCAATGGAGGCAGGGAGGGAGGGAGAGAAGGAAAGAAGCAGGGAGAGAAGAAAAAAATGGCAACATTCAATATGTGTTTCAAAGCACACAAGTTGAGGCTAGTTTTCTGACTGGATCCAATTACTTTAAATTCAACAAATATTTATGGAGTCCATACCATATGCAAGGCATCCTGATGAAAAATCAGTAATAAGATAGTGTCCTTAAACCTTTTTAAAATAAGATTCAATTTAAAATAAAATCTAAACAAGACACACAAATGCATGGGCATAAGCCTTCATATCACTTATGCAAGCCGCCAGAGGACTGAAGCTCACAAAAATACAAATCTGAGCATTTTACTGTGCCATCTTAAAACCCTATTTGATAATAATGTAAAAGTTTAAGGCATGGAGCATACCCACCTACTGATCTACCTACCTACCTAGTTTCCTTCCTTCCACCTATCTGTCCATTGATCCATCCTTCCTCTATGCCAGGGGTCCCCAACTCCGGGGCTGTGGACCGGTACAAGTCCACAGCCTGTTAGGAACTGGGGCTGCACAGCAGGAAGTGAGCGGTGGGTGAGCGAACAAAGCTTCATCTGCTGCTCCCCATCGCTCCCCATTGCTCGCATTACCACCTGAACCATCCCCTGTGCCCCCCCCGTGGAAAAATTGTCTTCCACAAAACCGGTCCCTGGTGCCAAAAACGTTGGGGACCGCTGCTCTATGCCATATTCCTCTAAAGTCAACCTGTCACCCTGACCTCAAAAACTATAATCTATTCGCCTTTTTAGCAATAGGATAGAGATCTCATCAGAAACTAGGTACTGTAGACAATTCCTGATTCCACCACCACCCCTTCCCAGTCCAAGCCCCTATCATCTCTTAGCTTCTAACTGGTCTCCCCTTGCTTCTTTAAATTTATTCTCACATGGTAGCCAGAGAGAAATTTTTGAAATGTATCAGATCATGACATTCACCTTTTTAAAACCCTACAAATATTGCACTGATAATAAAACCCAGGGTCCTCATCAGAACATCAAAGCCTCCACCTAATCAGCCGTACTAACTCTCCAACCTTGTTTGTACCTTTCCTCTTCCACCACTATCTCCAGTTTTTCCCTTCCTTGAATATACCAAGCTTTTTCCTTGTTAACACTGCTTGGCCATGTTATTCCATCTTTCTCAGTTTCCTCCAATAGTCCTCTTCTCTTTCTTCCTGGATTAGCTAAAATGTTACCTTCTCCAAACATGCTGCCTAAAGTGGGCCCTGCCCTCTTTATCCATTCATTCCTTCTCTGTCACCTCTCCTTGCTCATTTTCTACACAGAACTTATGACCTTCTCAAGTCATTTTGTTATTACTCTCTCCCCTGCTGGAACGTAAGTCCTTAGAAAGATCAACAAAATTGACAAACATTTAGCTAGACTGACCAAGAAAAAAGAAAGATGATTCAAATTACTAAAATCAGGAATGAAAAGGGGAGACATTATTACTGACCTTACAGAAATAAACAGATTATAAGGAACTACTCTAAACAACTGTATGCCCAACAATGAGACTATCTAGATGAAACAGGCAAATTCCTAGAAAAACACAAACTACCAAAACTGACTCAAAAATAAAGAAATGATCTGAACCTATAAGGAGATTGAATTATTAATCAATTCAGCTTATCTGATTTGTCAAGTACTCCTCAATGTTTCCATTTTTAAGAATTCTTCTATGGTCAGTTGTAAAGATTTGCAAGATGTGATGTAAAATGCTTTGCCCTTCTAGGTAGGGAGAATGATATTTCTGTGAACAACATAAAGATATGGTTATCAAAATTAAGTGCTATACTATTCCTACTGGCCATAATATTTGGTTTCCCACCCCCCCCCCAAAAGAAAAGCAAATAAGCATTTGTAATTCTCTCCCAGATTTCGGGACCTGAAAGAATTCCAGCTGACCTAATACTTAATCTTCATAAAACCGTAAGGTGATGGCTTTTGGAATCAAGCCTGGGATAAAATTCCAGCCTTTTTGCTTACATTGCCTGTGGGATGTAAGGACAAGTCTCTGAGAAACCATGTCCTCTTTCTGTGGGACAATATGGGTACATGTGGTTTTCTTCTAGAACTACAAAGAAAATTGGGGTAGTATCTCAAAGTGTGTAACCTAACAATTAATGTAGCAGCTATTATTGATCATCTACTATATACCTGGTACTCTACTGGGGGATACAATTGCAAGTAAAACATGGCTTCTTCACGGAGGCGATAGAGTGGTTGAAAAGATACTTTCAATATTAATTAACAGTTTTTTCTTCATTTCTCTGCTTAATGTAGAATTAAAGTTTTTTAAATTAATAACACAATCAATCAATAGGCCTATATACCATTGTGGTTAACAGTGAAAATGATTGATGACTATTTTACAAGTGGCAAAAAGAGCAGGTGATAAGGTTTTTATCCTCTCTTTAGAGAAGTTCTCTAGGTGTCTCTTGATAATGGAGAGTAGAAAAAAACACTATAGAAGTTGGGTTAAAATACTAATTTCCTGTACATAATGAATGAAATAAAATGAAACATGTAGAAGGACTTATACATTTCCCCCAAAATTATAAGTACTTAATGAGGATTTTAGAATTCAAATCTTTATGAACCCTCTTGAAAATATTTCAGCAACATATTCTACAGCTCATATTTTGCAGAAATGAAACTATAAGGACAAAGAATGTTGGCACTTAAAGAATAAAGATTAAGGAGTGGTCACAGAGCAGGGGACAGAGACTTCTTCCAAATGAAGTGTGACTGGTGGCAAAGCTCAAAGTTACAAAATATATGGCAAGATCTTTATAACCAGCAAAAATTTAAAACTCCTTCCAACCCTGGGGAAAGTAATGCTTAAAGTAAGTGGCAAAGAACAATCTGTCTTGGTGAGAAGCTTTCACCAGCCCCACAAACAAAGGCAAGGAAAAGAATAAAGTAAATTGGAATGTCCTGATTTTGGTTTGATGACAAATTCTGGTTATAAGAAGACATGTGCTCCTCAGAGGACTCCCAGATTTCTGAGCTGATACTTGCCCTAACTCTAAACTATATATAGCACCATCTAGTGAAATAACAGAATACTTAGGCTTTTAAAAATAAAAACTTAAGAAATGGTTAAAAGTATAAATCAATGGAAAATGTAGGGTCTTAAAAGGATGGAATGGGAAAAATGAGCTTATTTTCTCACTTGAAATACACTTTTAAACTCTTAGATAATATAAGGATGCTTTTTAATTCAATCAGTCATTTGACACAGTGACCATCCTTAGGCATTGGTTTGGCATTACAGGGAGAGACTTGTTGGAGTAAGGAAGAATGAAAAACACTGGCTGTGGAGGTGAGAACTGGGGCTGGGCTAAGGGTGTATGAATTCCTAACTGAGAAGAGGAGAATGTACAATGGTGTGCTGGAGCCAGCTAGCACTGCTGGAGAAAGCCAATTGTGCACATCTATTCTCAACTTTTTGTTCAGTGCTGTCTCATTTGTAACATGAAATTGGCCATGGTGGGAATACTTACACAATGGAAATTGGCAAATGCTACAAATCAAGGTTACCCACCCTCAGAAAACACACCACTAGAACATACCAACCTCTAATCCTCCCAACTGACCACAGTCCCTATGGATGGAAGCCAGAAATAAAATCTGGTGGTGGTCAGAGTCCCACTAGCCAAAGAAATCTGAGTCTAAATGGTATATGGTTGGTGTGCTAACTAGTGGCTGCTAAGACCTTGTCAAAAATATAAAAATTGCCCAAACTTATAAAAAACAAAGCAGCTCAAGCTACTTTAACTTTCAGAAAACAACTGAAAATTCCTCCAGCACCTTTAAGAAGAGATATATCAGTTGCTAAAAGAGGTACTTAATGTGCACACAGTGCAGGAAAGGGCCTGGAGACAACAGAGCCAGGGTGTGGATTGGCTTGACTTTCTTCAACAGAGTAGCCTTGGACAATTTAGACGTTGGGCTGGTTCTTCAACTAAAAGTCAAAATTAGACCAGTGGGGTTTTCTTTCTTTAATTCGTGGGACCCTTTTCTCAAATGGCCTCTTATATGCAATACCAATACTCTATTGTAAGCTTTACAGTGTCATTTAAAAGGCCAGTGCCTCTGGAAGACCTCAGGCTCCTCTGAAGACCTCAGAACACAGTGTTAAAGCCATTGAATTAGACTGTTTCCAAGAGTATATTTTCCCTTCCAGCACTGGTATTCTAAACAAGGATTAGCTAACTATCAGCTGCACTTCTCCCCACTTCCCTTATCTAGAGGAGTGGGCCTCCTCCCCTTCTACCGAATCTAAGAAGGTAGAGGGGATAGAGTCCAAAACCCACTTCTCTCCATAGATGCACCAAGGGCTCCACTCCAATTCGGTTTTCAATCTGCAAATTGTTGATCCTAGATGGGTCTTTAAGTCAGAAGAACTTGATATGGATGGAAATCATATCTGGGCAAGACTTCTCTCTCCCATTCCAAAAACATTCCAGTGTTCAGAGTCTGTATGTATAGGTGAGTTACACATGCTATTCTGAAGTGCTTTCATCTTATATGAACATGGTTTGAAAATTGTAATTTTTATCAAGAGATAATGATCAAGGAGGGTTACATCTTCTTAAGCTTTTAGAAGATTATTCACAGTCAAGAACAGTAAAGATATTAGATAATTTCAGAGCTAAAATCTTTCTCTGGGGTTTTTGTGGCTTTTTCACTTAAAGGTGATTATGATTCTAAGTGACCTAAGTTCAGGCAGATAAAGGTCGTGTCTCCTGACCCATAGAGTGACTAGAGGCCCAAAGGCTGGCACTGAATATCAGAAGATAAACAACGGTAGTCCATGGGACAACTCTAATCTCTATAGAATTAGAGAGTAATGAGGATTAGCTGCCAACACTTAAAAATTGGAAAAATATCACATGAAAATTCTGATTTGTGGCTTTTCTTGGGGAAAACAAACAGGATATAGTAAAATTGGGCCTGCATTCGTATCTGGCAACCATCGACCGGACTGAGAGCTGCCATTTCCTGTTCTCCATGGTCTTCTTGCTGCCCCCTGCAACACCCATTTTGTTACCTCCCTGCCCTCACTTGAGTTTGCACTTGCTGACTTAAGGCCATGCCAGACTGAGCTGCAAGAGACACTGGGCCTTTCTGAGAAAGGTGAAGAAAATTCATAGTCACGATGCATTGAAAGTTGCTCAGCCCTGAGCGCCACCTGGGCCCTCGGCCCTGTCTGAAGGGATAGGAATGCTCCTTGCAGTCAAGAGTACACCCTACTCAATGTGCAGACTGAAAACCTGAGATGCCTTTGAAGCAAGATGGGGAGTTTGTAGTTGAGCACATTTATTTCTGAACTTAATGACATGGAGAACCACAAGCCTGCCCACAGTATCAATTTTTCATAAAAAAAAAGGAGAAAGGCTATTGAGTCAAATGTTCCAAGAGTGCCTGGGCCAGGAAAACCTCTAGTATATTTATAGCTTGGATATACAAACAGGAATGCCTTGTTCGGTGGAGAAAAGTAATAAGAGCTACCATCACTGATCACTTGTTTTGTGCTCTCTTTCCATGCTCACAGTCACCCAGAAGGGTTATTCATGTTTACAGATGAGGAATACAAAGCTCAGAGAGGTTAACTAACTTGAGCAAGTCACACTGCTTGTTACTTGACAGAACCAGAATTCACTGCATAGGCTGACTGCAGACCTGTGCTTTCTCTACTATGCTGTGCTGGAATTTTATATTTTAAAATGACCCTTTGTGCTCTCCAACTCATCTTCTTAAAGATTACTTCCTCAGAGCCCTGTTACAAGTGTATGAGGTGGAGGAATTATTACCCACGTTTTACAGATGAAGAGCTGAAGCACAAAGAATGAACGCCTTAACCTAATAATTAGTAACTAAGAACTAGTATCCAGGTTTGCTGACTTCTAATCAAGTGTTCTTTTCACATCATCAAACTAAAAGCTGAATCTGGGCTGAATATTTGTGTCTCCCTCTTCGGATGCTTAATGTTAAAGAGTTATAAAGTTTTTATGTTATAGAAATTGTTTGCATTTCTTTTAATGAACGATTTTTTTTTAATTTGAAAAGAGGGCTGGAAAATGAAGAAAACAAAACTTTCAGATTATTCTACTCATGAAAATAACCATGCTTCTTTTAAGGTAGCCAGTAAAACTTCTCTGTAACTGAGCTCTATTTATAATAGAGACGAATTTAGTCTTTTGTGGCAAAGGCAGCTGACAAGGAAAATAAGTCTGGATAAAATACTTTTTTTGTTTTTCAAAATAGTACAACCCAGTTTAGAAGGAATGGAAGTTACCAAAGTGATGCCACAAACTGAAATTCTTTTTTTCAAATGCTGGTAATGGGGCAGGAAAGGGGGCTGGGAAAGACCAGTGGTTTAAACAGATTGAGTTTTAGTGTCAGAGAATATATTTTCTTTTTCTGCATATGATTTTACAGGTGAGAAATTTCCACAAATAGGGATATAAAAAAAGGCAAACCTTGACACTACAGAAATGGAATAAGTTCTTCTATTACTCTGGAGAAACACAGTCTCTCTGGATTCAGTCATGCCAGGAAAGCATCTTACAATTTTCCTTATAGTGTTTCCACTGAATTCATAGATCCCCCAAGTTGGAAGGAGACATCTGTTCCACTCTCATCTACACATGCCACTTTCTTCTTTCATGACAACCCTCAGACAGCAGATGCCTGCAAGTCCAAATCCAATTTATTCTATAAAAGGAACAGACTTTTATTCCTCACATTTGATACGAAGGCAGGGCTTTGAAATCCCTTCCAGGGGGGGAGGGCACATGCCGGTGGTGTGCTGCTACACACTTTGGAGGATGTAGGGATGTGAGGCATAAAGACTAGAAGATGGCAATGTCAGGGGTTCCATCAGACTGGGGACAGCAACCCTGTGCTAGGAAGATGGGTGAGGACAAGGATGAAACTCCATTTTGGAAGATTCTTACAAGGATGGTCACTGAAACAAGGAATTGGTAGACTTCGGGCATGGATTCATGGTTAGTCCCGTAACACTGAGCTACAATTTCTTAAAGCTAGTCTATCCTTTTTCTTGTCCCGGAGGCACAGCTAGGTTGATGCTGCAGGTGGAACTCAAGAAGCTCCCTGACTGTAGTGAAGGAGTGGTTGCAGGAATACAAAACCAGGAAGGTTCTTGTACTGCAACAGACTGATGAAGGACCAAAAGGCGCTGTCTCCTTAAATTGGCCTGACAAGGGGAATTCCCTGGCGGTCCAGTGGTTAGCACTCAGCGCTTCCACTGCAGGGGGCACAGGTTCTATCCCTGGTCAGGAACTAAGATCACGCAAGCCACACGGTGCGGCCAAATAAATGCATAAATACATACATAAATTGGCCTGACAAGGACATTGGCTCTGCAGTCTGTAGCAGAGAACGAAACAGAGTTTGTCGGAGACCAGATTCACCAGAGGAGCACTGATACCCACAGTTCACAACAGGTAGCAGTCATTGAACACATCCTAGGGGCTAGGCATGGTTCCAAGCCCTCCACCTACAATAACTCATTTAATTTTCACCCTACAAGGAAAGTATTACTACTACCCCCATTTTTCTTTCAAGGGAACCAAGGCACAGAGAGAGTGAGTAATGTGCTTGTAGCTAATCACTAGGTCACATAACTAGGAAGTAGCAGAGATAGGGTGGGTATCCATTGTGGTAGACAGAATAATAACTCCCTAAAGATGTCCATGATCTAATCCCCAGAACCTATGAAGGTGTTACCTAACATGGCCAAAAGGACTTTGCTGATGGAATTATATTAAGGATCTTGAGATGGGAGGATTATCCTGGAATATCCAAGAGGGCCCAAGGTAATCACAAGGGTCCTTTTATGAGGGAAGCAAGGAGGTCAAAGTCAGTAATCGGAGATGTGTTGTTGAAGCAGGAGGTTGGAGTGATATAAGGAAGGGGCTATGAGCCAAGGAATGTGGGTGGCCTCTAGAGGCTGAAAAGGCAAGGAAATGAATTCTCCCTTGAAACCTCCTGAAGGAAAGTAGCCCTGCCAATACCTTGATTTTAGACTTTTCACCTCCAGAATTGTAAGAGAACAAATGTGCACTATTTTAAGCCACTAAATTTGTGATAACTTGTTACAGTAGCAATAGGAAACTAATACATCCAGGCAGCCTGACTCCAGAAACTATATTCTTAAATATATTTAGGTCATCTTTCCAGTGTTAGTTGTCAATATTCCTAGAAAGGACTCTATAAAAGCAGTTTCACATTGGCTTCGGGGTTTCCCTTGTTTATCCCCATAGCACTGGATGTCTGTAGGACTTTACTATTTTAGATTCATCGTATATACACAGACCTGATATTCAGCTTATAACACTGGCATGCAGTAACCATTGTTAAAATGTTAAACATTTTCAATCATTTTGTAAATAACCCCTGAGATCCTCCCTGCTGTTCTGGATACCTTAGTGCCTCCCTTGGGAGTGCCTCCCTCCACCCCCACCCCCACCCCCAACCCAGACCTTCCCAATCCCTGAAGGATTAGAGCCTGACAAGGAAGGCTCCTCCCCGAATCCAGCCCCAACTCTGCAGGCTGGGTCCATTCTAACAGCTGGTGGCCATGCCAAAAGCAGATGTTTAATATTTTGATCATAACCCCAGAATATATACATGCTGATTAATAACACAAGATACCCTAGAAGCTTCCAAAGAATTTTTACTTATGACTAGAGTTTCAAAAAATTTTTCGTTATCAATGAAAGCAAATTATCACAGAATATTAAGCAGCATCTAGTGTGACTCCTTTTAGCAGAATGACTTTCTATAGAGTGCAACAGTGAAACTCTCAGAAGCCCATATCTAGGTCTCTAAGCTCCATACTTAAACCACAATGGCCTCAACTGAAAAGAAGCCACCCCCAACAAACCATATCAACAAATACCTCCCATTCTGAGGGTTGTCTTTTGGTCTTGTTTATGGTTTCCTTTGCTGTGCAAAAGCTTTTAAGCTAACCCTCAGAATGGGAGAAAATATTTGCAAATGAAGCAACTGACAAAGGATTAATCTCCAAGATTTACAAGCAGCTCATGCAGCTCAATAACAAAAAAACAAACAACCCAATCCAAAAATGGGCAGAAGACCTAAATAGACATTTCTCCAAAGAAGATATACAGATTGCCAACAGACACATGAAAGAATGCTCAACATCATTAATCATTAGAGAAATGCACATCAAAACTACAATGAGATATCATCTCACACCGGTCAGAATGGCCATCATCAAAAAATCTAGAAACAATAAATGCTGGAGAGGGTGTGGAGAAAAGGGAACACTCTTGCACTGTTGGTGGGAATGTAAATTGATACAGCCACTATGGAGAACAGTATGGAGGTTCCTTAAAAAACTAAAAATAGAACTACCATACGACCCAGCAATCCCACTACTGGGCATATACCCTGAGAAAACCATAATTCAGAAAGAGTCATGTACCAAAATATTCATTGCAGCTCTGTTTACAATAGCCAGGACATGGAAGCAACCTAGGTGTCCATCATCAGATGAATGGATAAAGAAGATGTGGCACATATATACAATGGAATATTACTCAGCCATAAAAAGAAATGAAATGGAGGTATTTGTAATGAGGTGGATGGAGTTAGAGTCTGTCATACAGAGTGAAGTAAGTCAGAAAGAGAAAAAGAAATACAGTATGCTAACACATATATATGGAATCTAAGGGAAAAAAAAAAAGGCCATGAAGGACCTAGTGGCAAGACGGGAATAAAGACACAGACCTACTAGAGAATGGACTTGAGGATATGGGGAGGGGGAGGGGTGAGATGTGACAGGGTGAGAGAGTGTCATGGACATATATACACTACCAAATGTAAAATAGATAGCTAGTGGGAAGCAGCCCCATAGCACAGGGAGATCAGCTCGGTGCTTTGTGACCACCTAGAGGGGTGGGATAGGGAGGGTGGGAGGGAGGGAGATGCAAGAGGGAAGAGATATGGGAACATATGTATATGTATAACTGATTCACTTTGTTATAAAGCAGAAACTAACACACCATTGTAAAGCAATTATACTCCAATAAAGATGTTTAAAAAAAAAAAAAACAAATACTTCAAAGGTTTGACTTTAGCACGTGTCCCTTTTCCAAGTGAAACCATGTGAGCATCACACCCCTTATCCTGTCCTCTTAAACAGGACAAGAGAACTTGAGAATCAGATAAGTTCACTGTGTATAAAGTATTGTGAAATGTCATTAATTGTTTTTTCTCTGACATCTCTGGCTTCATTGAAAAGGAATTCCACCGTCTGTTGATGCCTCATATTCTTGGTCTCCTCTGAATAATATAATTGGGTGAATCAGTGTTTTCCTCACAAGTTGAATGCTGGGTTATAGCCTAAAACTCTTCTCTACTGATAATCCTACCTTGTGGAAAGAATCATTTAAGGAAAATTGTCAAGGAAACATGTCAATATCCCTTATTCTCCTAAAGATGTATCATGGTGTTCTGGGCACACCAGGCTTCCATGGGGTTAAGAGAATGGATTACCAGACTTTGGAGTCATATCAGCTACAGGCCACCCCTTGTTCAACACTACCAACTGTGTGACCCTCACAAGTTAGTCAATCTCTGAAATCTCTCTCTGGAAAGTGGGGATAGCATTGCTTTCTTACACCTGGTTGTGAGGACTAAATGAGCTAGTGTGCTAAAATACCTATCATGATACCAGTGACCTACAACCTATGGATCCCGGGTAGTTCACTTCCCATCTTCCCCATGTTAGACCCAGTGAGAGACCAGGCTTCTTGCCAGTTCTTTCCAGATTGCTAAACAAAGTTCTGAAATGATCAAATATCAAGCATGATTCTCCTTTATAGTTAAGTGTGCTTTGCTTCATCACACCAAGCAGGAAGCAAAAGGAGAAAAAGCCATACATGTGCCATAGGACTTTTAAAAAGTTCTGGGTTTTGTGAACCCAAAGTTAAGCACTAGCATGTTCTGCCTCTAAGAAAACGACAAATATGCAAATGAAAAACGCAAGGTGGAGGCAGTGTCCTTGGGTGTAAATAAGACTCCCATAAGTTCCATCCAACAGCAAATCTTAAGGTGGAGACCACCATCTTTTTATTGTCCAATAATCAACACTCCCGCTTCTGCATCAACATTTTTACATTTTCCATAAGTTTGAGAAAATGGAGTAGGTGGCCCAAGGTTGCTGCTTTTGCCACTTCTAAGTCAGCCATTTAGAAGATTGATCACAGATTCTGTTCCTTCCTTCCTTTTTCAGGCACACTGCAAGGATACGACGAAAGAGCAGCAACTTTGCAAAAAGATGGGGAACTGGAATCCAGCTATGACCCCCAAAATAGACAGGGAGATATAGAGAACGTATTTTTCTACCCAACAGCCCAAGGGAGAACCTCGTCAATTAAAAACACTTTTGATACGAAGCCAGACTGCCCAAGATGACCATCTAAAAATCTAGGAAAAACAAGCTCTCCATCCTGGAGGGAATGTCAATGGAAAATAGTTGCTAGGCTTTTCCAGTTACCAGTAATAAAAGGAAAAATAGGCTCCCCATTATAAGCCCAGAGCTGATCCTGAGCCAGCCTTGGGATTTTCTGAGTGCGTTGCAAATTACAGGAACAAAATGTGGACTTTTCACTCTAACCATGTTTTCTGAGTCTGGACAATTTATTATTAGGTTTGCTTCCGAGTGGGATAGAGTTGAAAAAGATGCCTCCATGTATGGATAATGTTTATAAGTTTCTAAAGCACATACATTCTTATATTGAACAGCAATTGTACAAAGCACATAGACTTTTTTTTAAACATATTTATTGGAGTAGAATTGCTTTACAAAGTTGTGTTAGTTTCTGCTGTATAACAAAGTGAATCAGCTATACATATACACATATCCCCATATCTCCTCCCTCATGCGTCTCCCTCCCACCCTCCCTATCGCACCCCTCTAGGTGGACAAAAAGCAATGAGCTGATCTCCCTGTGCTATGTGGCTGCTTCCCACTAGCTATCTATTTTACGTTTGGTAGTGTATTATATGTCCATGCCACTCTCTCAGTTCATCCTAGCTTACACTTCCCACTCCCCATGTCCTCAAGTCCATTCTCTATGACTGCATCTTTATTCCTGTCCTGCCCCCAGGTTCTTTAGAGCCTTTTTTTTTCTTAGATTCCACATATATGTGTTAGAATACGGTATTTGTTTTTCTCTTTCCGACTTACTTCACTCTGTAAGACAGTCTCTAGGTCCATCCACCTCACTACGAACAACTCACTTTCGTTTCTTTTTATGGCTGAGTAATATTCCATTGTATATATGTGCCACATCTTCTTTATCCATTCATCTGTCGATGGACATTTAGGTTGCTTCCATGTACTGGCTATTGTAAATAGGGCTACAATGATCACTGTGGTACATGAATCTTTTTGAATAATGGTTTTCTCAGGGTATATGCCCAGTAGTGGGATTGCTTGGTCGTATGGTAGTTCTATTTTTAGTTTTTTAAGGAAACACCATACTGTTCTCCATAGTGGCTGTATCAATTTACATTCCCACCAACAGTGCAAGAGGGTACCCTTCTCCCCACACCCTCTCCAGCATTTATGGTTTGTAGATGTTTTGACATTCGCCATTCTGATTGGTGTGAGGTGATACCTCATTGCAGTTTTGATTGCATTTCTGTAATGATTAGTGAGGCTGAGCATCCTTTCATGTGTTTGCTAGCAATCTGTATATCTTCCTGGGAGAAATGTCTATTTATGTTTTCTGCCCATTTTCGGAATGGGTTGTTTATTTTTTGATATTGAGCTGCATGAGCTGCTTGTAAATTTTGGAGATTAATCCTCTGTCAGTTGCTTCATTTGCAAATATTTTCTCCCATTCTGAGGGTTGTCTTTTCATCTTCTTTATGGTTTCCTTTGCTGTGAAAAAGCTTTTAAGTTTCATTACGTCCCATTTGTTTATTTTTGTTTTCATTTCCATTTCTCTAGGAGGTGGGTCAAAAAGAATCTTGCTGTGATTTATGTCATAGAGTGTTCTGCCTATGTTTTCCTCTAAGAGCTTTATACTGTCTGGCCTTACATTTAGGTCTTCAATCCATTTTGAGTTTATTTTTGTGTATGGTGTTACGGAGTGTTCTAACTTCATTCTTTTACATGTAGCTGTCCAGTTTTCCCAGCACCACTTATTGAAGAGGCTGTCTTTTCTCCATTGTATATTCTTGTATCCTTTATGAAAGATAAGGTGACCGTATGTGCATGGGTTTATCTCTAGGCTTTCTATCCTCTTCCTTTGATCTATATTTCTGCTTTTGTGCCAGTACCATACTGTCTTGATTACTGTAGCTTTGTAGTATAGTCTGAAGTCAGGGAGCCTAATTGCTCCAACTCCGTTTTGCTTTCTCAAGTTTGCTTTGGCTATTTGGGGTCTTCTGTGTTCCATACAAATTTTGAAATTTTTTGTTCTAGTTCTGTGAAACATGCCAGTGGTAGTTTGACAGGGATTGCATTGAATCTGTAGATTGCTTTGGGTAATATAGTCATTTTCACAATGTTTAGTCTTCCAATCCAGAACGTGGTATATCTCTCCATCTGTTTGTATCATCTTTAATTTCTTTCATCAGTGTCTTATACTTTTCTACTTACAGGTCTTTTGTCTCCTTAGGTAGGTTTATTCCTAGGTATTTTATTCTCTTTGTTGCAATGGTAAATGGCAGTGTTTCCTTAATTTCTCTTGCAGATTTTTCATCATTAGTGTACAGGTATGCAAGAGATTTCTGTACATTAATTTTGTATCCTGCTACTTTACCAAATTCATTGATTAGCTCTAGTAGTTTTCTGGTAGCATCTTTAGGATTCTCTATGTATAGTATCATGTCATCTGCAAACAGTGACAGTTTTAATTCTTCTTTTCTGATTTGGATTCCTTTTATTTCTTTTTCTTCTCTGATTGCTGTGGCTTAAACTTCCAAAACTATGTTGAATATTAGTGGTGAGAGTGGGCAACCTTGTCTTGTTCCTGGTCTTAGGGGAAATGGTTTCAGGTTTTCACCTTTGAGAACGATTATGGCTGTGAGTTTGTCATATATGGCCTTTATTATGTTGAGGTAAGTTCTCTCTATGCCTACTTTCTGGATGGTTTTTATCATAAATTGTTGTTGAATTTTGTTGAAAGTTTTTTCTGCATTTATTGAGATGATCATATATTTTTTCTCCTTCCATTTGTTAACATGGTTTATCACATTGATTGATTTGCATATGTTGAAGAATCCTTACATTCCTGGGATAAACCCCACTTGATCACGGTGTATGATCCTTTTAATGTGCTGTTGGATTCTGTTTGCTAGTATTTTGTTGAGGATTTTGGTATCTATGTTCATCAGTGATATTGGCCTGTAGTTTTCTTTCTTTGTGACATCTTTGTCTGGTTTTGGTATCAGGGTGATGGTGGCCTCATAGAATGAGTTTGGGAGTGTTCCTCCCTCTGCTATATTATGGAAGAGTTTGAGAAGGATAGGTGTTAGCTCTTCTCTAAATGTTTGATGGAATTCACCTGTGAAGCCACCTGGTCCTCGGCTTTTGTTTGTTGGAAGATTTTTAATCACAGTTTCAATTTCAGTGCTTGTGATTGGTCAGTTTATATTTTCTATTTCTTCCTGGTTCAGTCTCAGAAGGTATGCTTTTCTAAGAATTTGTCCATTTCTTCCAGGTTGTCCATTTTTTTGGCATATAGTTGCTTGTAGTAGTCTCTCATGATCCTTTGTATTTTTGCAGTGTCAGCTGCTACTTCTCCTTTTTCATTTCTAATTCTATTGATTTCAGTTTTCTCCCTTTTTTCTTGATGATCCTTGCTAATGGTTTATCAATTTTGTTTATCTTCTCAAAGAACCAGCTTTTAGTTTTATTGATGTTTGCCATCGTTTCCTTCATTTCTTTTTCATTTATTTCTGTTCTGATCTTTATGATTTCTTTCCTTCTGCTAACTTTGAGGTTTTTTTGTTCCTTCTCTAATTGCATTAGGTGTAAAGTTAGATTGTTTATTTGAGATTTTTCTTGTTTCTTGAGGTAGGATTGTATTGCTATAAACTTCCCACTTAGAACTGCTTTTGCTTCATCCCATAGGTTTTGGGTCATCGTATTTTCATTGTCAGTTGTTTCTAGGTTTTTTTGATTTCCTCTTTGATTTCTTCAGTGATCTCTTGGTTATGTAGTAGCATATTGTTTAGTCTCCATGTGTTTGTGTTTTTTTACAGATTGTCCCCTGTAATTGATATTTAGTCTCATAGTGTTCTGGTCGGAAAAGATACTTGATATGATTTCAGTTTTCTTAAATTTACCAAGGCTTGATTTGTGACCCAAGATACGATCTATCCTGGAGAATGTTCCATGAGCACTTGAGGAGAAAGTGTATTCTGTTGTTTTTGTATGGAAGGTCCTATAACTATCTATTAAGTCCATCTTGTTTAATGTATCATTTAAAGCTTGTTTTTCCTTATTTATTTTCATTTTCGTTGATCTGTCTATTGGTGAAAGTGGGGTGTTAACGTCCCTCACCATTATTGTGTTACTGTCGATTTCCCCTTTTATTGCTGTTAACATTTGCCTTATGTATTGAGGTGCTCCTATGTTCGGTGCATAAATATTTAAAATTGTATCTTCTTTTTGGATTTATCCTTTGATCATTATGTACTGTCCTTCTTTGTCTCTTGTAATAGTCTTTATTTTAAAGTCTATTTTGTCTGATATGAGAATTGCTACTCCAGCTTTCTTTTGATTTCCATTTGCATGGAATATCTTTTTGCATCCCCTCACTTTCAGTCTGTATGTGTCCCTAGGTCTGAAGTGGGTCTCTTGTAGACAGCATATATACAGGTCTTGTTTTTGTATATATTTAGCCAGTCTGTGTCTTTTGGTTGGAGCATTTAATCCATTTACATTTAAGGTAGTTATCAACATGTATGTTCCTATTACCATTTTCTTAATTGTTTTGGGTTTGTTATTGCAGGTCTTTTCATTCTCTTGTATTTCCTACCTAGAGAAGTTCCTTTAGCATTTGTGGTAAATCTGGTTTGGTGGTGCTGAATTGTCTTAGCTTTTGCTTGTTTGTAAAGGTTTTAATTTCTCCATCGAATCTGAATGAGATCCTTGCTGGGTAGAGCAATATTGGTTGTAGGTTTTCCCCTTTCATCAATTTAAATATGTCCTGCCATTCCCTTCTGGCTTGCAGAGTTTCTGCTGAAAAATCATCTGTTAACCTCATGGGTATTCCCTTGCATGTTATTTTTTGCTTTTCCCTTGCATGTTATTTTTTGCTTTTCCCTTGCTGCTTTTAATATTTTTTCTTTTGATTTAATTTTTGATAGTTTGATTAATATGTGTCTTGCTGTGTTTCTCCTTGGATTTATCCTGTATGGGACTCTCTGCACTTCCTGGACTTAACTATTTCCTTTCCCATATTAGGGACGTTTTCTACTATAATCTCTTCAAATGTTTTCTCAGTCCCCCTTTTTTTTTCTCTTCTTCTTCTGGGAGCCCTTTAATTCGAATGTTGGTGCATTTAAAGTTTTCCCAAGATCTCTGAGACTGTCCTCAATTCTTCTCATTCTTTTTTCTTTATTCTGCTCTGCAGTAGTTATTTCCACTATTTTATCTTCCAGGTCACTTATCGGTTCTTCTGCCTCAGTTATTATGCTCTTGATTCCTTCTAGAGAATTTTTCTTTTCATTTATTATGTTTTTCATCCTTGTTTGTTTGCTCTTTACTTCTTCTAGGTCCTTGTTAAACATTTCTTGTATTTTCTCCGTTCTACTTCCAAGATTTTGGTTCATCTTTACTATCATTACTCTGAATTCTTTTTCAGGTAGACTGACTATTTCCTCTTCATTTGTTTGGTCTGGTGGGTTTTAACCTTCATCTGCCTTGTATTTCTCTGTCTTCTTATTTTGCTTAACTTCCTGTGTTTGGGGTCTCCTTTTGGCAGGCTGCAGGTTTGTAGTTCCCATTGATTTTGTTGTCTGCCCTCAGTGGGTAAGGTTGGTTCAGCGGGCTATGTAGGCTTCCTAGTGGAGGGGACCGGTGCCTGTGTTCTGGTTAATGAGGCTGGATCTTGTCTTTCTGGTGGGCAGGATCACGTCTGGTGGTGTGTTTTGGGGTGTCTGTGACCTTATGATTTTAGGCAGCCTCTCTGCTAATGGGTGGGGTTATGTTCCTGTGTTGCTAGTTGTTTAGCATAGGGTGTCCAGCACTGTAGCTTGCTGGTCGTTGAGTGGAGCTGGGTCTTCGCATTGAGATGGAGATCTCTGGGAGAGCTGTTGCCATTTGATATTATGTGGGACCAGGAGGTCTCTGGTGGACCAATGTCCTGAACTTGGCTCTCCCACCTCAGAGGCTCATGCCTGATTCCCAGCCAGAGCACCAAGACCCTGTCAGCCACATGGCTCAGAAGAAAAGGGAGGAAAAAAAAGAAGGGAAGAAAGAGAAAAATAAAATAAATAAATATATTAAAATAAAAAATATATGATTAAAAATAAAAAATTAATAAAAGAAAGAAAGAAAGAAGAGAGCCACCAATGCAAAAAACAAATCCACCAATGATAACAAGCACTAAAAACTCTAGTAAAAAACCAAAAAAACAAAAAACAAAAACGGAAAGACTGAACCCTAGGGCAAATGTAAAAGCTAAACCATACAGACAAAATCATACAAAGAAGCACACACATACACACTCACAAAAAGAGAGAAAGGAAAAAAATATATACATTTAAAAGAAAAAAAGAAGAGGGCAAGCAAATCAAGAAACAAATCTATCAATGATAATAAGCTCTAAATACTAAACTAAGATCAACATAAAACCAGAAACAAATTAGATGCAGAAAGCAAACCCCAAGTCTACAGTTGCTCCCAAAGTCCACCACCTAAATTTTGGGATGATTCATTGTCTATTCAAGTATTCCAGAGATGCAGGGTACATCATGTTGTTTGTAGAGATTTAATCCACTGCTCCTGAGGCTGCTGGGAGAAATTTCCCTTTCTCTGCTTTGTTCGCACAGCTCTTGGGGTTCAGCTTTGGATTTGGCCCCGCCTCTGATTGTATGTCACCTAAGGGCGTCTGTTCTTTGCTCAGACAGGACGGGGTTAAAGTAGCAGCTGATTAGGGGGCTCTGGCTCACTCAGGCTGGGGGGAGGGAGGGGTACGGTATGAGGGGTGAGCCTGCAGCAGCAGAGAGAAGCATGACATTGCACCAGCCTGAGGTGTGCTGTGTGTTCTCCCGGGGAAGTTGTCCCTGGATCACGGGACCCTGGCAGTGCTGGGCTGCACAGGCTCCTGGGAAGGGAGGTGTGGATAGGGCCCTGTGCCTGCACACAGGCTTCTTGGTGGCTGCAGCAGCAGCCTTAGCATTTCATGCCCATCTCTGGTGTCCACACTGATAGCCACGGCTCGCACCCATCTCTGGAGCATGCTTAGGTGGTGCTCTGAATCTCCTCTCCTTGTGCACCCCAAAACAATTGTCTCTTAACTCTTAGGCAGTTCCAGACTTTTTCCCAGACTCCCTCCGGCTAGCTGTGGTGCAGTAACCCCCTTCAGGCTGTGTGCATGCAGCCAACCCCAGTCCTCTCCCTGGGATCTGAACTCCGAACCCTGAGCCTCAGCTCCCAGCCTCCACCCGCCCCGGCGGGTGAGCAGACAATCTTCTCAGGTTGGTGGGTGCTGGTCGGCACTGATCCCCTGTGCAGAAGTCTCCCCGCATTGCCCTCTGCACCCCTGTTGCTGTGCTCTCCTCTGTGGCTCCAAAGCTTCCACCCCCCACCCCCTGTCTCCACCAGTGAAGGGGCTTCCTAGTGTGTGGCAACTTTTCCTCCTTCACACCTCCCTCTCAGAGGTTCAGGTCCCGTCCTTAATCTTTTGTCTCTGTATTTTGTTTTTTCTTTTGCCCTACCCAGGTACGTGGGGAGTTTCTTGCCTTTTGGGAAGTCTGAGGTCTTCTGCCAGCTTTCAGTAGGTGTTCTGCAGGAGATGTTCCACATGTCAATGTATTTCTGATGTATTTGTGGGGAGGAAGGTGATCTCCACGTCTTACTCCTCTGCCATCTTGAAGGGCCCTGCAAATCTCATGAGGCCGACCTCAGATGATAGTTCCCATTCCAGCTGAGCTGAGACAGATAAGTTTTCACTGCAAACATTATGCTGTCGTACCTCCTATCCTGGCTCCTGAGCCATACACTCACAGAGGAACCGGCCTGCTCTTTACACCCCAGCTACTCACACTGTCCATACTGTCTTGATTACTGTAGCTTTGTGGTATAGTTTGAAGTCAGGGACCCTGATTCCTCCAACTCCGTTTTTCTTTCTCAAGATTGCTTTGGCTATTTGAGCTCTTTTGTGCTTCCACACCAATTGTAAAATTTTTTGTTCTAATTCTGTGAAGAATGCCATTGGTAGTATAATAGGTATTGCATTGAATCTGTAGATTGCTTTGGGTAGTATAGTCATTTTCACAATATTGATTCTTCCAATCCAAGAACATGGTATATTTCTCCATCTGTTTATGTCATCTTTGATTTCTTTCATCAGCGTTTTATAGTTTTCTGAGTACAAGCCTTCTCCCCCTTAGGCAGGTTTATTCCTAGCTATTTTCTTCTTTTTGTTGCAATGGTAAATGGGAGTGTTTCCTTAATTTCTCTTTCTGATTTTTCATTGTTGGTGTATATGAATGCCGGAGATTTCTGTGCGTTAATTTTTTTTTTTTTTGAATAGGGATGAGAGAAATGCTGGAAGTTTTTTTTAAAGGATTTATTTATTGATTGATTGATTAATTGATTGATTGATTGCTATGTTGGGTCTTCATTTCTGTGCTAGGGCTTTCTCTTGTTGCGGCAAGCGGGGGCCACTCTTCATCGTGGTGCTCGGGCCTCTCACTATCGTGGCCTCTCTTGTTGTGGAGCACAGGCTCCAGACGCGCAGGCTCAGTAGTTGTGGCTCACGGGCCTAGTTGCTCCGCAGCATGTGGGATCTTCCCAGACCAGGGATCGAACGCGTGTCCCCTGCATTAGCAGGCAGATTCTCAACCACTGCACCACCAGGGAAGCCCTCTGTGCGTTAATTTTGTATCCTGCAGCTTTACCGAATTCATTGACTAGTTCTAGTAGTTTTCTGGTGTCATCTTTAGGATTTTCTATGTATAGTATCATGTCATCAGCAAACAGTGACAGTTTTATTTCTTCTTTTCCAATTTGTATTCTTTTTATTTCATTTTTTTCTCTGATTGCCGGGGTTAGGACTTCCAAAACTATGTTGTGTAATACTAGTGAGAGTGGACATCCTTGTCTTTCTTGTTCCTGATCTTAGAGGAAATGCTTTCAGTTTTTCACCATTGAGAATGATGTTTGCTGTGGGTTTGTCATATATGGCCTTTATTATATTGAGGTAGGTTCCCTCTATGCCCACTTTCTGGAGAGTTTTTATCATAAATGGGTGTTGAATTTTGTCAAAAGCTTTTTCTGCATCTATTGAGATGATCATATGGTTTTTATTCTTCAATTTGTTAATATGGTGTATCACATTGATTGATTTGCGTATATTGAAGAATCCTTGCATCCCTGGGATAAATCCCACTTGATCGTGGTGTATGATGCTTTTAATGTGTTGTTGGATTCTGTTTGCTAGTATTTTGTTGAGGATTTTTGCATCTGTATTCATCAGTGATATTGGTCTGTAATTTTCTTTTTTTGTAGTGTCTCTGTCTGGTTTTGGTATCAGGGTGATGGTGGCCTCATAGAATGAGTTTGGGAGTGTTCCTTCCTCTGCAATTTTTTGGAAGAGTTTGAGAAGGATAGGTGTTAGCTCTTCTCTAAATGTTTGATAGAATTCACCTGTGAAGCCATCTGGTCCTGGACTTTTGTTTGTTGGAAGATTTTTAATCACAGTTTCAATTTCATTACTTGTGATTGGTCTGTTCATATTTTCTGCTTCTTCCTGGTTCAGTCTTAGAAGGTTATACCTTTCTAAGAATTTGTCCATTTCTTCCAGGTTGTCCATTTTATTGGCATAAAGTTGCTTGTAGTAGTCTCTTAGGATGCTTTGTATTTCTGCGGTGTCTGTTGTAACTTCTCCTTTTTCATTTCTGATTTTATTGATTTGAGTCCTCTCCCTTTTTCTTGATGAGTCTGGCTAATGGCTTATCAATTTTTTTTATCTTCTCAAAGAACCAGCTTTTAGTTTTATTGATCTTTGCTACTGTTTCCTTTGTTTCTATTTCATTTATTTCTGCTCTGATCTTTATGATTTCTTTCCTTCTGCTAACTTTGGGTTTTGTTTGTTCTTCTTTCTCTAGTTTCTTTAGGGGTAAGGTTAGATTGTTTACTTGAGATTTTTCTTGTTTCTTTAGGTAGGCTTGTATAGCTATAAACTTCCCTCTTAGAACTGCTTTTGCTGCATCCCATAGGTTTTAGGTCGTCGTGTTTTCATTGTCATTTGTCTCTAGGTATTTTTTGAGTTCCTCTTTGATTTCTTCAGTGATTTCTTGGTTATTTAGTAACGTATTGTTTAGCTTCCATGTGTTTGTGTTTTTTACGTTTTTTCCCCTGTAATTCATTTCTAATCTCATAGCATTGTGGTCAGAAAAGATGCTTGATATGATTTCAATTTTCTTAAATTTACTGAGGCTTGATTTGTGACCCAAGATGTGATCTATCCTGGAGAATGTTCCGTGCGCACTTGAGAAGATCGTGTAATCTGCTGTTTTTGGATGGAATGTCCTATAATTATCAATTAAATCTATCTGGTCTATTGTGTCATTTAAAGCTTCTGTTTCCTTATTTATTTTCATTTTGGATGATCTGTCCATTGGTGTAAGTGAGGTGTTAAAGTCCCCCACTATTATTGTGTTACTGTCAATTTCCTCTTTTATAGCTGTTAGCAGTTGCCTTATGTATTGAGGTGCTCCTATGTTGGGTGCATATATATTTATAATTGTTATATCTTCTTCTTAGATTGATCCCTTGATCATTATGTAGTGTCCTTCCTTGTCTCTTGTAACATTCTTTATTTTAAAGTCTATTTTATCTGATATGAGTATAGCTACTCCAGCTTTCTTTTGATTTCCATTTGCATGGAATATCTTTTTCCATCCCCTCACTTTCAGTCTGTATGTGTCCCTAGGTCTAATGTGGGTCTCTTGTAGACAGCATATATATGGGTCTTGTTTTTGTATCCATTCAGCAAGCCTGTGTCTTTTGGCTGGAGCATTTAATCCATTCACGTTTAAGGTAATTATCAATATGTATGTTCCTATGACCATTTTCTTAATTGTTTTGGGTTTGTTTTTGTAGGTCCTTTTCTTCTCTTGTGTTTCCCACTTAGAGAAGTTCCTTTAGCATTTGTTGTAGAGCTGGTTTGGTGGTGCTGAATTCTCTTAGCTTTTGCTTGTCTGTAAAGCTTTTGATTTCTCCATCAAATCTGAAGGAGATCCTTGCTGGGTAGAGTAATCTTGGTGGTAGGTTCTTCCCTTTCATCACTTTAAGTATATCATGCCACTCCCTTCTGGCTTGTAGAGTTTCTGCTGAGAAATCAGCTGTTAACCTTATGGGAGTTCTCTTGTATGTTATTTGTCATTTTTCCCTTGCTGCTTTCAATAATTTTTCTTTGTCTTTAATTTTTGCCACTTTGATTACTATGTGTCTCGGCGTGCTTCTCCTTGGGTTTATCCTGTATGGGACTCTCTGTGCTTCCTGGACTTGGGTGGCTATTTCCTTTCCCATGTTCGGGAAGTTTTTGACTATAATCTCTTCAAATATTTTCTCTGGTCCTTTCTCTCTCTCTTCTCCTTCTGGGACCCCTATAATGTGAATGTTGTTGCATTTAATGTTGTCCCAGAGGTCTCTTAGGCTGTCTTCATTTCTTTTCATTCTTTTTTCTTTAGTCTGTTCTGCAGCAGTGAATTCCTCCATTCTGTCTTCCAGGTCACTTATCCGTTCTTCTGCCTCAGTTATTCTACTATTGATTCCTTCTAGTGTAGTTTTCATTTCAGTTATTGTATTGGTCATCTCTGTTTGTTTGTTCTTTAATTCTTCTAGGTCTTTGTTAATCATTTCTTGCATCTTCTCAATCTTTGCCTCCATTCTTATTCCAAGGTCCTGGATCATCTTCACTATCATTATTCTGAATTCTTTTTCTGGAAGGTTGCCTATCTCCACTTCATTTAGTTGTTTTTCTGTGGTTTTTTCTTGTTCCTTCATCTGGTATATAGCCCTCTGCCTTTTCATCTTGTCTATCTTTCTGTAAATGTGGTTTCTGTTCCACAGGCTGCAGGATTGTAGTTTTTCTTGCTTCTGCTGTCTGCCCTCTGGTGGTTGAGGCTATCTAAGAGGCTTGATGGGAGGCTCTGGAGGTGGGTAGAGCTGACTGTTGCTGTGGTGGTCAGAGCTCCGTAAAACTTTAATCCACTTGACTGTTGATGGGTGGGGCTGGGTTCCCTCCCTGTTGGTTGTTTTGCCTGAGGCAACCCAACACTGGAGCCTACCTGGGCTCTTTGGTGGGGCTAATGGCAGACTCTGGGAGGGCTCACGCCAAGGAGTACTTCCCAGAACCTCCGCTGCCAGTGTCCTTGTCCCCACGGTGAAACAGAGCCAGCCCCCGCCTCTGCAGGAGACCCCCCAACACCAGCAGGTATGTCTGGTTCAGTCTCCCCCAGGGTCACTGCTCCTTCCCCTGGGTCCTGATGCACACACTATTTTGTGTGCGCCCTCCAAGAGTGGGGTCTCTGTTTCCCCCAGTCCTGTCAAAGTCCTGCAATCAATTCCCACTAGGCTTCAAAGTCTGATTCTCTATGAATTCCTCCTCCCGTTGCCAGACCCCCAGGTTGGGAAGCCTGACGTGGGGCTCAGAACCTTCACTCCAGTGGGTGGACTTCTGTGGTATAAGTGCTCACCAGTCTGTGAGTCACCCACCCAGCAGTTATGGGATTTGATTTTACTCTGATTGCGCCCCTCCTACCGTCTCACTGTGACTTCTCCTCTGTCCTTGGACGTGGGGTATCCTCCTTGGTGAAGTCCAGTGTGTTCCTGTCGATGATTGTCCAGCAACCAGTTGTGATTCTGGTGCTCTCGCAAGAGGGAGTGAGAGCACATCCTTCTACTCCGCCATCTTGGTTAATCCCTCTGCTCTGATTCTTATGATTTCTTTCCTTCTACTCACTTTGGGTTTTCTTTGTTCTTCTTTCTCTAGTTGTTTTAAGTGTTGGGTTAACTTGTTTATTTGAGATTTTTCTTGTTTGTTAAGGTGAGATTGAATTGCTGTAAACTTCCCTCTTAGAACTGCTTTTGCTGCATCCCATAGGTTTTGGGTCATCATGTTTTCATATTCATTTGTTTCTACGTTTTTTTAAATTTCTTCTTCGATTTCTTCAGTGATCTCTTGGTTATTTAGTAGTGCACTGTTTAGCCTCCATATATTTGTGTTTTTTACAGTTTTTTTTTTCCTGTAATTGATTTCCAATCTCATAGCTTTTTGGTCAGAATAGATGCTTGATACGATTTCAATTTTCTTAAATTTTCCAAGGCTTGATTTGTGACCCAAATGTGATCTATCCTGGAGAATGTTCCGTGTGCACTTGAGAAGAAAGTGTATTCTGCCACTTTTGAGTGTAATGTTCTATAAATATCAATTAGATCTCTCTGGTCTATTATGTCATTTAAAGCTTGTGTTTCCTTATTTATTTTCTGTTTGGATGATCTGTCCATTGGTGTAAGTGGGGTGTTAAAGTCCCCTACTATTATTGTGTTACTGTTGATTTCTCCTTTCATGGTTGTTAGCATTTGCCTTATGTATTGAGGTGCTCCTATGTTGGGTGCATAAACATTTATAACTGTTATATCTTCTTGGATTGATCCTTTGATCATTATGTAGTGTCCTTCCTTATCTCTTGTAATTGTCTTTATTTTAAAGTCTATCTTATCTGATACGAGTATTGCTACTCCAGCTTTCTTTTGATTTCCTTTTGCATGGAATATATTTTTCCATACCTTCACTTTCACTCTGTATGTGTCCCTACGTCTGAAGTGGGTCTCCTGTAGACAGCATATACATGGGTCTTGATTTTGTATCCATTCAGTTAGTCTGTGTCTTTTGGTTGGGGCATTTCATCCATTTACATCCAAGGGTATTATCAACATGTATGTTCCTATTACAATTTTCTTAATTCTTTTGGGTTTTGTTTTCGTAGGTCTTTTTCTTCTCTTGTGTTTCCCGCCTAGAGAAGTTTCTTTAGCATTTGCTGTAAAGCTGGTTTGGTGGTGCTGAATTCTCTTAGTATTCACTTGTCTGAAAAGGTTTTGACTTCGCCATCGAATCTCAATGAGATCCTCGCTAGGTTGAGTAATCTTGGTAGTAGGTTTTTCTCTTTCATCACTTTAAGTATATCTTGCCACTCCCTTCTGGCCTTCAGAGTTTCCACTGAAAAATCAGCTGATAACCTTATGGGGATTTCTTTGTATGTTATTTTTTGTTTTTCCCTGCTGCTTTTAATATTTTTTTCTTTGAATTTAATTTTCGTTAGTTTTCTTAATATGTGTCTTGGTGTGTTTTTCCTAGGGTTTATCCTGTATAGGATTCTCTGTGTTTCCTGGACTTGGGTGACTATGTCCTTTCCCATGTTAGGGAAGTTTTCAACTATCATCTCTTCAAATATTTTCTCTGACCATTTCTTTTTCTCTTCTTCTTCTGGGACCCCTATAATTCAAATGTTGGTGCATTTAATGTTGTCCCAGAGGGCTCTGAGATTATCTTCAATTCTTTTCATTCTTTTTTTCTTTATTCTGCTCCTTGGTAGTTATTTCTGCCATTTTGTCTTCCAGCTCACTTATTTGTTCTTCTGCCTCAGCTATTCTGTTATTGATTCCTTCTAGTGTATTTTTCATTTCAGTTATTGTGTTTTTCATCTTTTTTGTTGTTGTTTTTCTTTAGTTCTTCTAGATCTTTGTGAAACATTTCTTGTATTTTCCCAATCCGTGCCTCTATTCTTTTTGTGAGATTCTGGATCATCTTTACTATCATTACTCTGAATTCTTTTTCAGGTAGATTGGTAGACTGCCTATTTCCTCTTCATTTATTTGGTCTTTTAGGTTTTTACTTTGTTCCTTCATCTGTGACATATGTTTTTGCCATCTCATTATTTATTTATTTTTTTAAATGAGTGGGATTGTGTTCCTGTTTTACTGGTTGTTTGGCCTGAGGTTTCCAACACTGGAGTTTGTAGGCTATTGGGTAGAGCTTGGTCTTGGTGCTGAGATGAGGAACTCCATGAGACCTCAATCTGATGAATATTCCCTGGGGTCTTAGGTTCTCTTTTAGTCCAGCGGTTCAGACTCAGAGTTCCCACCGCAGGAGCTTCAGCCTGACCCTGGGCTCATGAACCAAGATCCCACAAGCCGCATGGGGTGGCAGTTCCCTTTGGGGTTCTTCCTATCTCCTTGGGTGTCAGAGTCCCCCACCAGAAGCCAGCAGACGCCCTATTTGTGGGGAGATGCTAACTCCGCATCTTCCCACACTGCCATCTTGACTCCTGGGCTAGGGACATTTTTCAGTGGTTAGAAAAATCAACAAAAAGCATTTTGGGTAGAAAAATTAGGATGGATAAATCATGTTCAAAATTCTTGACATTCATACACTATCAGTTATTGGAGGGTTTGAATCACTGCATTTAAAAACATGCATTCCTTTTTTCCTTCCTTCCTGTAAGAAATTCCTATAAGAAGAAGATCTGAAGAAGAAAAAGATAATAGGATTTTTTTTCATGTTACCAATGAGTAGCTTGGCTTTACTTTTTCATACTTAAACTCTCAGGAAATAATCAGATCCTGCCCCTTCTCCTCCTTGCAAGAGAGAAATGTTTCAAGTCCTGGAAGGTCTGTGTTAACAGTGAAATCTTATATTGAATCATGATTAATTAGGCCACTCATTAGCAATTTTGATCACTGGGATATAATGCATCATGTTGATGATCTAAGTAATACATTCATTTATTTACTTTTGTGTAGAGGAAAACTGAATCCTAGCTCATCAAAGATAGACAGGACCTGAAAGGTTATTCTGTATGACATCTCATTTCATGAATAGGAAAACCTGAGGAAAGTCAACTAATTTGTTTCAAATCAGGCCATGAATAAATGGCACAGTTGAGATTAGAAGCTGATGCTGTTGTCTGCCAGGGCATCAACATAGCTGGACACAAGGCCATCGTCCAGAAAAAAGACTCAGAAATTGCAGTTTTTTGGGTGAGCGATTTCAGGCAAGGGGTCCACCTGATGCCATTCCAATTCCACCATTTGAGGGGGCTGTCAAGTCCCTTCTTCCAAGGACTAGCTTGAGAACACAAAAGGCTTCTTTGCAAACAAGAGAGCTGGTCCATGATGCACTTGAACCAGGCAGTTCCTGCTAGGCGATTTAAATGGCATCAGAGCTGTGGCAGGGCTCCCAGGTGGAGCCATAAACCCACTGTGCCTTTACAAGAGTGGTGGCTGAAACCTTGGACAAACTGACTTGCTTTAGATGCAAGCTGGAAAAAAAAATGATTCGTTGTAGAATTCCTGTTATTCTCTGGTGAATAGAGAATGGCTCTCATTCTCTGGTGAAACCAGATTTGTAGGCACATGCACTGGCCAGTGAATCAGCCCTTAAAACGTCATTCATCATTTATGTATAAACAAGAATAGCTTTTGTTTCAGAGAATTTGGGAAGTTTTTATAGCCTGCTTTCTTCCAGTACCATTTCTGAAGAACTGTTTCTGTCTCAAGGCGGTTCCTATAGGCCTATAAATACTTTGATGTTCAGACATCTGGAACTTATATTTGGTGTTGACTAATGAGTATTATTATTTTATTATGTATTTATATATGATCTGAAAGAAATTTGAGGTTATATGCCACATAACTCTGTATACACACTGAGCAATGACAAATTCTTTTTACCCATTACACTTATGATTTATTACTTGGGCGGAGGAAGTTCTGAGTCATTCAACTGACATGTAATTGTGCTTTGGAAGATAGTAATGGAATAGAGAGAATGTAAAATTGCCCTTAACGTATATTGTTAAAATAATTTGTAAGTGGACAAAATGGACTCCAGAGATATTATTTCTCCCATTTTAAAAATATCAAAAGATAATTAATATGGCAACAATCTCCAGTGCTCCTTTTGAATGAGTAAAGAAGAGCCTTGGTCTTAGAAATACATGTGGGTATGTTTGAAACAGCAATAAACAATGAATAATGGATCTGACTTCAAAGAATGCCTATTGGAGAACCAGACCTATTTCAAAGTCAAATGCTCAATACCCAGTTTGCTTTGGTATCAATAAGCCACAGGTAAACACTAAGATCAAAGGGAAAGGTGGGTGTGTGAAGGGGCATGTGATGACATTACTTCTTCACATAACATTTCCCCCAAGAGCCTCTGTTGTATATTCAGGAATTTATTTTAAAGGAGTGTCAGAGGTATTTCAGTCTGTAAGAATTGTAGCTTAAAGGCCACTAAACAAGAGGCACACTGAAGGTGGCATGCACTTGGAGAAGAGGATACTGATCTGGAAAGAGATAAATGGTGCCTTTATAGGCCACACTGATCCATGCTTTCTTGCTTGCTTCTCCCTCCCACTAGCAACAGCAGTGTAAACTGGTATGGCCCATCAGCAGGCCATGTGGCCCTTTGTGGAAGAATGAGCCCTCTGTGCATGCAGGCAGAGCAGTTGCCAACAAAGGCCCATTGGAGTGTTTAAAAGCTCCAACTTGCTGCCGAATCAAAGCCTTTCTAGAGGCAGAAGCTGTGAACAGGCTATCCCATCAACAGGGAGAGGAACTGTTTTGCAGCTCCCCTACATAATCCTTAAAGTTGACTTATCTACTTTGCCAACAGTCCCCAAATTCAATGCCCACAGTGGGCGGTATTCATTTAAAGTCATTACCCAGAGTTCTGTTAAGTCTTACTGAACTACATTTTGGGGCTTGACCAGGAGCTAGCAGACTCCATAGAAGGGAAAAAGTAAAAAAGACCCAGTGGATCCCACAACAGGAAGAGAGTTCTGAAAACAAAACAAAATCCAAACTTGGTTTTAAGAATGTGATAAAATGAAGTAATATTTCCAGTCTCCTCCCTCATACACACACACCTGTCAATGACTTTATTTTATTGTCCATGATAAATAGATTAGAATATTTCTCAGAAACATAAACTTAAGAAGAAATGTTAGCCTACTTTGAATAAATGCAAAAAAGGGCTAAAACTTTTAAGCTATGTTTCGATTGCATGAAAATTATCTGTCCTATATATTTTTAAACGTGTCACAATATTTTCCTTTTGACTGTCTTCCAATGAATGTCTCTCTTGTCCAAGGGATTATGTGAGGGTTAGTTGATTAGAAGTAAACAAGAACTATATATACTAAAAGTAAACAGAGCAACAGATGAGTTGCATGAACAAACCTCATCATAAATGACAGAAAATAGATGATGTCAGCCTCTACCACTGATTGCCCTAGTACTACCCCAAAACCTTCTCTTCCTTAATAGTTATTTCTACCCTGGTGCCTACGCTAGTACCTGCTAAGTAGGTCAATATATCAGCTAATCTTCCCTATCACACCTCCCACTGGACTTGAAATTAGGCCATGCTTCCAACTTGGGTTGCCAAATTTGGGTTTCTAATAAAATTATAATTAAGGTCTAATTCTCTCATTCCAGGGCACGTGTGTAGCTCCATATTATAACTCTCAGTATCTATCAATCTAGATTTGCCCCCATCTTAAGGATTGTGCTTTTGTTTCCTATCATCTGTCTGTAATCATATTGTTTGACCTGGTGGAGTTGGAGTTGCCCAACGCTCGGTCTCACTCCATCTAGTGAGACACTAGGACCCTGCATGATTTTGCTTATATAGGCCACATTCACAGGACTAAATCCCAGTCCAGCTCCTCCAAAATTTGAGGAGCTGCTATTTTTCTGCTCCCCAGCCTCACTCCTAAATGGTGGTCACTGCATGGATTCCCAGACTTTGAATGACCCAGATTAGATGATGCAGTACCAACTGCTTCCAGAAATATCCCTGGGATGCTGGACACCAGAAGTGTTCTTCCAGGACTGCTCCCTGACCTCTCTAAAGCCAGGCATGCACCTGGGTCTACCTTAAGCTTTGGAGATTGTGTCTTTGCCCAACTCTGGTTCCTTTTCCCTCTCCATTGCCCAGTCTTACCAAGGTTGACCCATAACGTGTCAGGTCTGAGTTATCCTGAGCTCAGGTAAATTATCAATGATGAAGGAAACAAGGCCTCCTTATAAGTATTTTCACTGCCCTCATCTCATTGACAGTAACAATGATGATCAGCATGTCAGTCAATCACCAATCCCTCAAAAGGTCATCTTTAAAGAAATGATTTTTATATAAAAATCCACTTTGAGAATCTATTTCAAAAAAAAGAAGAATCATAGAGGGAAAAAAAATGGACAAACTCCCTGACCCAAAGTGGTAAGAAGATGCATTCATTTATCCATTCAATAGATATTTACTGAGTACCTACTATGTACCAGATCCTAGGTACTGGGGATATAGAAATAAAACAGATTAAAACGCTTGCTCTCATAGAGCTCACATTCAGAAACCATTAGCTCTATGATCCTGAATATGTCATTTTATTTTTCTGAGCTATGTTTTCCTTGTCCACAAAGTAGGAAATTTGGTGTAAAGAGAAAGAATTTTTCAACTCTAACACTCTGTGCTTCTCTTAGGAAAATATGGGCAGACCCATATATTATACCAACATAAAAACACTTGCCTGAATGGATGTCAAGGAGAGATGGTAGATAAAATTCAATTTAAGCTCAATAATATTCACTGAACACCTACTGGGCGCCAAGTGGAGTTAGAAACACAAAGATTACTGAATTACATGCTCACAATCCCTTAGCACCTCAATATCTAATGGGGAAGTCAGACGTATGAAATGAATTATTTTTAACAAATTTGTTCTTGATCAATTATACTTCTTAATTATACAATATACAAAAATACACAGAATAATATAAAAATCACCAGAAATCCAACCAATAGAGACTGTCATACTTAACAAATTGGTGAACCTTCTTCCAGACATTCCTCTATGCATGTATACATAAATTTCATGTATTTTCTGTAAACTGGAAAATGCAAATATTTAAATACTGCTTTTTTCCTCAAATATATGTCACGGATCTCCTCCTCAGCAATAAATGTGGTTATATATAAACACTTTAATTGCCGTAAAATATTTCATTATTTGTATTATAGAATACTTAATCAGCTTCCTATTAATGGGCATAATATTCCATCTTTCTTATTAACAAGAATATCTTAATGTTCACATTTTTGTCATTTGTGCCAATATCTCCTTTGAATTTCCATGAGTAGAATGTGGATGTCAATGTATATTTACATTTTATATTTTGAAACATATTGCCAAGATACACTCTTAATGGTTTGTGCCAATTCACATTTCCAGAGACCATATAGGAAATTACATCATTTACCTATACTCTCATTATCTTTGAGGTTTATTTTTCTGAACCTGTTTAATCTTTGCCAATCTGACAGCTGAGTTTTATGTTCATTAACTTTTCTTTGACTATCAGTGAGGTTGAAAATCTTCATATATATTTATTGGATATTAGTATTTCTCCATTTGTGAATTGTCTGTTCATGTGTACTGCCATTCTTTTTAATTTGTATAAACTTTCTTTCATGCATTGGTTAATAGTTCTTTGTATATTAGAAATATTGCCTCTTGTTTTATCTACTGGTGCTGCGAATATTTTTCCAGTGTGGTGGTTCAAACTTCTATGATTGTATTTAGCCACATAAAAGATTTTTTTAATTATTAAAAATTTCAAACATACAAAAAAAGAGAGATAGAGAAAAAAAAAGAGAAAAGTATAAGTGAACCCCATGTGCCTATCACCCAGCTTCAGTAGTTAATTAATTCATGGACAATCTTGTTCCCGTTTTAAACTCCTCCTTCCGTCAACCCTGTACTTTTTTGTAGCAAATTCAAAATATCATATTCTTCAATCTATGAATACTTTGGTCTGTATTTCTAAAAGATAAAAGTCTTCAGAGGTTTTTTATTGATGTCATCAAATTTCTCATAATTTTCATTTATGGTTTCTGGTTTTTGTGATATACTCAAGTCATTCTCAAGGTCAAATTATCTAGTTAATGTATTTATGATTTATTCAGAGATTTGCACATGACTTCTCTCTACAGAGATGTGAACAAATGCGGAAGTCTAATACAATATGATCAGGCAGCTCAGTTTTATCAATAGTGGAAACACCATTGAATCAGTGGCTTTCAGTGGAAGTGATAGATGTCCTATTTTGTCACTTTAGGGTCATTTGCAAATTTTCCATTTGGTGTTATTGAGATGGCTATGTATCATGGTATTCATTTATTTATTTGTGTGCAATCACTGGAATTAATAAGCCTTTCATTCTTTTTTTTTTTAAACATCTTTATTGAAGTATAATTGCTTTACAATGGTGTGTTAGTTTCTGCTTTATAACAAAGTGAATCAGTTATACATATACATATGTTCCCATATCTCTTCCCTCTTGCATCTCCCTCCCTCCCACCCTCCCCATCCCACCCCTCTAGGTGGTCACAAAGCACCGAGCTGATCTCCCTGTGCTATGCGGCTGCTTCCCACTAGCTATCTATTGTACATTTGGTAGTGTATATATGTCCATGACACTCTCTCACCCTGTCACATCTCACCCTTCCCCCTCCCCATATCCCCAAGTCCATTCTCTAGTAGGTCTGTGTCTTTATTCCCGTCTTGCCACTAGGTTCTTCATGGCCTTTTTTTTTTCCCTTAGATTCCATATATATGTGTTAGCATACTGTATTTGTTTTTCTCTTTCTGACTTACTTCACTCTGTATGACAGACTCTAACTCCATCCACCTCATTACAAATACCTCCATTTCATTTCTTTTTATGGCTGAGTAATATTCCATTGTATATATGTGCCACATCTTCTTTATCCATTCATCCGATGATGGACACTTAGGTTGCTTCCATGTCCTGGCTATTGTAAATAGAGCTGCAATGAACATTTTGGTACATGACTCTTTTTGAACTATGGTTTTCTCAGAGTATATGCCCAGTAGTGGGATTGCTGGGTCGTATGGTAGTTCTATTCTTAGTTATTTAAGGAACCTCCATACTGTCCTCCATAGTGGCTGTATCAATTTACATTCCCACCAACAGTGCAAGAGTGTTCCCTTTCCCCCACACCCTCTCCAACATTTATTGTTTCTAGATTTTTTGATGATGGCCATTCTGACCAGTGTGAGATGATATCTCATTGTAGTTTTGATTTGCATTTCTATAATGATTAATGATGTTGAGCATTCTTTCATGTGTCTGTTGGCAATCTGTATATCTTCTTTGGAGAAATGTCTATTTAGGTCTTCTGCCCATTTTTGGATTGGGTTGTTCGTTTTTTTTGTTATTGAGATGCATGAGCTGCTTGTAAATCTTGGAGATTAATCCTTTGTCAGTTGCTTCATTTGCAAATATTTTCTCCCATTCTGAGGGTTGTGTTTTGGTCTTGTTTATGGTTTCCTTTGCTGTGCAAAAGCTTTTAAGTTTCATTAGGTCCCATTTGTTTATTTTTCTTTTTATTTCCATTTCTCTAGGAGCTGGGTCAAAAAGAATCTTGCTGTGATTTATGTCTTAGAGTGTTCTGCCTATGTTTTCCTCTAAGAGTTTGATAGTGTCTGGCCTCACACTTAGGTCTTTAATCCATTTTGAGTTTATTTTTGTGTATGGTGTCAAGGAGTGTTCTAATTTCATACTTTTACATGTATCTGTCCAATTTTCCCAGCACCACTTATTGAAGAGGCTGTCTTTTCTCCACTGTATATGCTTGCCTCCTTTATCAAAGATAAGGTGACCATATGTGCGTGGGTTTATCTCTGGGCTTTCTATCCTGTTCCATTGATCTATATTTCTGTTTTTGTGCCAGTACCAAACTGTCTTGATTACTGTAGCTTTGTAGTATAGTCTGAAGTCAGGGAGCCTGATTCCTCCAGCTCCATTTTTTGTTCTCAAGATTGCTTTGGCTATTCGGGGTCTTTTGTGTTTCCATACAAATTGTGAAATTTTTTGTTCTAGTTCTGTGAAAAATGCCAGTGGTAGTTTCATAGGGATTGCATTCAATCTGTACATTGCTTTGAGTAGTAGAGTCATTTTCGCAATGTTGATTCTTCCAATCCAAGAACATGGTATATCTCTCCATCTATTTGTATCATCTTTAATTTCTTTCATCAGTGTCTTATAATTTTCTGCATACAGGTCTTTTGTCTCCTTAGGTAGGTTTATTCCTAGATATTTTATTCTTTTTGTTGCAATGGTAAACGGGAGTGTTTTCTTAAACTCACTTTCAGATTTTTCGTCATTAGTGTATAGAAATGCAAGAGATTTCTGTGCATTAATTTTGTATCCTGCTACTTTACCAAATTCATTGATTAGTTCTAGTAGTTTTCTGGTAGCATCTTTAGGATTCTCTATGTATAGTATCATGTCATCTGCAAACAGTGACAGCTTTACTTCTTCTTTTCCGATTTGGATTCCTTTTATTTCTTTTTCTTCTCTGATTGCTGTGGCTAACACTTCCAAAACTATGTTGAATACTAGGGGTAGGAGTGGGCAACCTTGTCTTGTTCCTGATCTTAGTGGAAATGGTTTCAGTTTTTCACCATTGAGGACAATATTGGCTGTGGGTTTGTCATATATGGCCTTTATTATGTTGAGGAAAGTTCCCTCTATGCCTACTTTCTGCAGGGTTTTTATCATAAATGGGTGTTGAATTTTGTCAAAAGCTTTCTCTGCATCTATTGAGATGATCATATGGTTTTTCTCCTTCAATTTGTTAATATGGTGTATCACGTTGACTGATTTGCGTATATTGAAGAATCCTTGCATTCCTGGGATAAACCCCACTTGATCATGGTGTATGATCCTTTTAATGTGCTGTTGGATTCTGTTTGCTAGTATTTTGTTGAGGATTTTTGCATCTGTATTCATCAGTGATATTGGCCTGTAGTTTTCTTTCTTTGTGACATCTTTGTCTGGTTTTGGTATCAGGGTGATGGTGGCCTCGTAGAATGAGTTTGGGAGTGTTCCTCCCTCTGCAATATTTTGGAAGAGTTTGAGAAGGATAGGTGTTAGCTCTTCTCTAAATGTTTGATAGAATTCGCCTGTGAAGCCATCTGGTCCTGGGCTTTTGTGTGTTGGAAGATTTTTAATCACAGTTTCAATTTCAGTGCTTGTGATTGGTCTCTTCATATTTTCTATTTCTTCCTGGTTCAGTCTCGGCAGGTTGTGCATTTCTAAGAATCTGTCCATTTCTTCCAGGTTGTCCATTTTATTGGCATAGAGGTGCTTGTAGTAATCGCTCATGATCGTTTGTATTTCTGCAGTGTCAGTGGTTACTTCTCCTTTTTCATTTCTAATTCTATTGATTTGTGTCTTCTCCCTTTTTCTCTTGATGAGTCTGGCTAATGGTTTATCAATTTGTTTATCTTCTCAAAGAACCAGCTTTTAGTTTTATTGATCTTTGCTATTGTTTCCTTCATTTCTTTTTCATTTATTTCGGATCTGATCTTTATGATTTCTTTCCTTCTGCTATCTTTGGGGCTTTTTTGTTCTTCTTTCTCTAATTGCTTCAGGTGCAAGGTTAGGTTGTTTATTCGAGATGTTTCCTGTTTCTTGAGGTAGGCTTGTATTGCTATAAACTTCCCTCTTAGCACTGCTTTTGCTGTGTCCCATAGATTTTGGGTCATCGTGTCTCCATTGTCATTTGTTTTTAGGTATTTTTTGATTTCCCCATTGATTTCTTCAGTGATCACTTCGTTATTAAGTAGTGTATTGTGTAGCCTCCATGTGTTTGTATTTTTTACAGATCTTTTCCTGTAATTGATATCTAGTCTCATAGCGTTGTGGTCGGAAAGGATACTTGATACGATTTCAATTTTCTTAAATTTACCAAGGCTTGATTTGTGGCCCAAGATATGATCTATCCTGGAGAATGTTCCATGAGCACTTGAGAAAAATGTGTATTCTGTTGTTTTTGGGTGGAATGTCCTATAAATATCAATTAAGTCCATCTTGTTTAATGTATCATTTAAAGCTTGTGTTTCCTTATTTATTTTCATTTTGGATGATCTGTCCATTGGTGAAAGTGGGGTGTTAAAGTCCCCTACTATGATTGTGTTACTGTCGATTTCCCCTTTTATGGCTGTTAGTATTTGCCTTATGTATTGAGGTGCTCCTATGTTGGGTGCATAAATATTTACAATTGTTATACCTTCCTCTTGGATCGATCCCTTGATCATTATATAGTGTCCGTCTTTGTCTCTTGTAATTGTCTTTATTTTAAAGTCTATTTTGTCTGATATGAGAATTGCTACTCCAGCTTTCTTTTGATTTCCATTTGCATGGAATATCTTTTTCCATCCCCTCACTTTCAGTCTGTATGTGTCTCTAGGTCTGAAGTGGGTCTCTTGTAGACAGCATATATATGGGTCTTGTTTTTGTATCCATTCAGCCACTCTGTGTCTTTTGGTGGGAGCATTTAATCCATTTACATTTAAGGTAATTATCGATATGTATGTTCCTATTCCAATATTCTTAAATGTTTTGGGTTTGTTATTGTAGGTGTTTTCCTTCTCTTGTGTTTCTTGCCTAAAGAAGTTCCTTTAGCATTTGTTGTAAAGCTGGTTTGGTGGTGCTGAACTCTCTCAGCTTTTGCTTGCCTGTAAAGGTTTTAATTTATCCATCAAATCTGAATGAGATCTTTGCTGGGTAGATTAATCTTGGTTGTAGGTTTTTCTCCTTCATCACTTTAAGTATATCCTGCCACTCCCTTCTGGCTTGCAGAGTTTCTGCTGAAAGATCAGCTGTTAACCTGATGGGGATGCCCTTGTGTGTTATTTGTTGTTTTTCCCTTGCTGCTTTTAATATGTGTTCTTTATATTTAATTTTTGACAGTTTGATTAATATGTGTCTTGGCGTGTTTCTCCTTGGATTTATCCTGTATGGGACTCTCTGTGCTTCCAGGACTTGATTAACTATTTACTTTCCCATATTAGGGAAGTTTTCAACTATAATCTCTTCAAATATTTTCTCAGTCCGTTTCTTTTTCTCTTCTTCTTCTGGGACCCCTATAATTCGAACGTTGGTGCGTTTAATGTTGTCCCAGAGGTCTCTGAGACTATCCTCAGTTCTTATCATTTTTTTTTCTTTATCCTGCTCTGCAGTAGTTATTTCCACCATTTTATCTTCCAGGTCACTTATCCGTTCTTCTGCCTCAGTTATTCTGCTATTGATCCCATCTAGAGTATTTTTAATTTCATTTATTGTGTTTTTCATCGTTGCTTGGTTCCTCTTTAGTTCTTCTACGTCCTTGTTAAATGTCTCTTGCATTTTGTCTATTCTATTTCCAAGATTTTGGATCATCCTTACTATCATTATTCTGAATTCTTTTTCAGGTAGACTACCTATTTCCTCTTCATTTGTTAGGTCTAGTGTGTTTTGACCCTGCTCCTTCATCTGCTGTGTGTTTTTCTGTCTTCTCATTTTGCTTATCTTACTGTGTTTGGGGTCTCCTTTTTACAGGCTGCAGGTTCGTAGTTCCCATTGTTTTTGGTGTCTGTCTCCAGTGGCTAAGGTTGGTTCAGTGGGTTGTGTAGGTTTCCTGGTGGAGGGAACTAGTGCCTGTGTTCTGGTGGATGAGGCTGGATCTTGTCTTTCTGGTGGGTACGTCCACGTCTGGTGGTGTATTTTGGGGTGTCTGTGGCCTTATTATGATTTTAGGCAGCCTCTCTGCTAATGGATGGGGCTGTGTTCCTGTCTTGCTAGTTGTTTGGCATAGGGTGTCCAGCACCGTAGCTTGCTGGTCGTTGAGTGAAGCTGGGTCTTGATGCTGAGATGGGGATCTCTGAGAGATTTTCGCTGTTTGGTATTACGTGGAGCTGGGAGGTCTCTTGTGGACCAGTGTCCTGAAGTTGGCTCTCCCACCTCAGAGGCACAGCCCTGATGCCTGGCTGGAGCACCAAGAACCTTTCATCCACACGGCTCAGAGTAAAAGGGAGAAAAAATAGAAAGAACGAAAGAGGATAAAATATAGTGAAGTAAAATAAAGCTATTTTAAAGCAAAGCTATACAGACAAAATCTCACTCAGAAGCATATACATATACACTCAAAAAAAAAAGGAAAAGGGGAAAAATTAATATATCCTGCTCCCAAAGTCCACCTCCTGAATTTGGGATGATTCGTTGTCTATTCAGGTATTCAACAGATGCAGGCACATCAAGTTGTTTGTGGAGTTTTAATCCGCTGCTTCTGAGGCTGCTGGGAGAGATTTCCCTTTCTCTTCTTTGTTCGCACTGCTACCGGGGTTCAGCTTTGGATTTGGACCCGCCTCTGGCATCTGCGTGTAGGTCGCCTGAGGGCGTCTGTTCCCTGCCCAGACAGAACGGGGTTAAAGGAGCAGCTGCTTCGGGGGCTCTGGCTCACTCAGGCCGGGGGGAGGGAGGGATACGGATGCGGGGCGAGCCTGCAGCGGCAGAGGCCGGCGTGACGTTGCACCAGCCCGAGGCGCGCCATGAGTTCTCCTGGGGAAGTTGTCCCCTGATCACGGGAGCCTGGCCGTGGTGGGCTGCACCGGCTCCCGGGAGGGGCGGTGTGGAGAGTGACTTGTGCTCGCACACAGGCTTTTTGGTGGCGGCAGCAGCAGCCTTAGCGTCTCATGCCTGTCTCTGGGTCCACGTTGATCACCGCGGCTCGCGCCCGTCTCTGGAGTTCGTTTAGGCGGCGCTCTGAATCCCCTCTCCTTGTGCGCCACAAAACAAAGAAGCAAGAAAAAGTCTCTTGCCTCTTCGGCAGCTGCAGACTTTTTCCCAGACTCCCTCCCAGCCAGCTGTGGTGCGCCAACCCCTTCAGGCTGTGTTCACGCCGTCGACCCCAGTCCTCTCCCTGCGATCCGACCAAAGCCCAAGCCTCAGCTCCCAGCCCCCGCCCGCCCAGGCGGGTGAGCCGACAAGCCTCTCGGGCTGGTGAGTGCAGGTCGGCACCGCTCCTCTGTGCGGGAATCTCTCCACTTTTCCGTCTGCGCCCCTGTTGCTGTGGGATCCACGCTGATAGCCGCGGCTCGCGCCTGTCTCTGGAGCTCGTTTAGGCGGCGCTCTGAATCCCCTCTCCTGGCGCACCAGGAAACAAAGAGGGAAGAAAAAGTCTCTTGCCTCTTCAGCAGCTGCAGACTTTTTCCCGGACTCCCTCCCGGCTAGCTGTGGTGCACTAACCCCTTCAGGCTGTGTTCACGCCGCCAACCCCAGTCCTCTCCCTGAGATCCGACCAAAACCCGAGCCTCAGCTACCAGCCCCCGCCCGCCCCGGCGGGTGAGCAGACAAGCCTCTCGGGCTGGTGAGTGCTGCTCGGCGCCGAGCCTCTGTGCGGGAATCTCTCCGCTTTGCCCTCCGCACCCCTGTTGCTGCGCTCTCCTCCGTGGCTCCGAAGCTTCCCCCCTCTGCCACCCTCAGTCTCCGCCCGCGAAGGGGCTTCCTAGTGTGTGGAAACCTTTCCTCCTTCACGGCTCCCTCCCACTGGTGCAGGTCCCGTCCCTATTCTTTTGTCTGTGTTATTTCTTCTTTCTTTTGCCTTACCCAAGTACGTGGGGAGTTTCTTGCCTTTTGGGAGGTCTGACGTTTTCTGCCAGCGTTCAGTGGGTGTTCTGTAGGAGCAGTTCCACGTGTAGACGTATTTCTAATGTATCTGTGGGAAGGAAGGTGATCTCCGCGTCTTACTCTTCCGCCATCTTCTTCCTAGCTCAAGCTTTTCATTCGTACTTAATTTGTTTGTAATTATGATATGTTGCTACCAGGTGACTGGAAGTTCCTTGGTGATAGACTGGTTGGAACTGTCAGGCAATCTATAGATATGGTTAACTGAGAATGTAACTAATGGTATTTCATAATAAAATGTTAATTTTAAAAAATAAAACAAAAGAAAATTTTCATCCATTAATCATATATGTTAAGAAGTAGAAGCTCTGTAAATTCAAGATAGAAATTATTCAGATCCAGGAAATAAAACAGAAATAAAAGAAAAGTAAAAATAAGTGTTTCTTAAATATCACGAATTTAAAGTAATACTTATACACTTTACTAAAGCTGTGGATCTCGGAATGCATTTATCTTATTTTATACATAGTTGTAAAAACTGCACTAGCCTATTCCACATCACATCAGAAAAAACAACAAAAAAACCCCTGATGGATCAGAATGGAGAGAGAAACAAGAAGGTAATAACTTCAGAGAAGAGATGATGACGGCTGTCGATAAAAACACAAACAAGAACTCAAAGAACTAAAGGATCTGGAGGCAAAGAGGCCCACACATATAGTTGTGAAGGCCTCATTGTTCCATAACATTGCCCAGTATTCATAGTGATAACCCTGGAGCATGAAGGGAAAACTGCTGCATTTATTATACTATCGTCTCTTTAAGAAAGCATGGAGCTAATTCATTCTTTATCATTTTCCATCAAATGATTATATTAAAATTTATTTTTATTTTATATTTAAGCATTTTTGGTAAAATTTCATTTAAGCAGTTCATTACTTCATTAAGTCATGTAACTTCAGTATTAATCAGTAGCATTTAAAAATTATATTCAACTGGAACAAGATTTTAAGTAACACAAACTCTTAGATATATTTCACACTAATTTATAAATAGCTAAAAGTAATTATAACCCAACACTGATTCTGTTGCATCATTTCAGTAAAATTTGCTTGATCTCAGAACCCTTTTGTCAGAGAGCATCTCAGAAGTCAAATCTTTTTTTGAATATGTAAGAGAAATGCTGCCCTGGTGCTCTATAAACTTTACAACTCCATATAAGAGTTTAATAACCATCCCGAACTCAAAAACTAGATTCAGATTACAAAAATATTCTACATAGTTTGAAATCACAAAAACAAAATGAGGAATTGGTTCAATCCAGTGAGCATAAAATATACTCTAGAGAGAAAAGAACTAGGATTCTGCCAATAGGATATTCTTTCCTGCCTTTGCCTATATTAAACCAAAATTCCTAATTCAAAGTGGATAATAGATTAGTCAATCCTAGACTACTGAGTTTCTGGTCACCAGCAAGGAGGCACAGGCAGCATGACATCTTACAAAAATACATTTCTACTTTTTCTTAAATGGATCAGATTATCGATTAATTTTTAAAGATCATCATTGAAGGCCTGATTTCCAGCTATTATTTGCTCCTGTGAATATAAAACAAAGGCTCTGAGTACTCTCCTCTCATTTTGTGGAGTTATGATCTAAGCCTGTAAAACATTTCTATAGGCTCATGTTCCCATGGTCACATGTGTGTAAGAACAATAATTGGCTAGGTCTCTAAATGTCTGTGTCAACTGTTAAGCTAGTTCTCATTAAGGCTTGGCTTGAGTGGCCACTGGAACCTTTCAGTGACCTGAGTCATCTTACTGAATTCATCCATTCACTCAACAGATATTTTTGAGGGCCAACTATGAATCAGGAAATTCAGAATATCAATCAGCCAAACAGGTGACAAACCAGAGCCACTCACAGTTTTGGCAGAATAGCCCAACACCCTCAAGGCAGAACCTCGTACACCAAAACACTCAGTGGTCTGATACAAATCTGCTGAGGGGAACTGACCTGTGTGGAAATACTGCACAGTGAAATATGGATATGGTGTGACTACTTTCCAGAATATCAAATCGAATGATGCTCTGTGGATTGATTCAGAAGCACTTATGCTTACAAGAAGTATAGAAGATAGGAATGAAATCTGATTTCTGTTCCCAAACTCAACTCCTGACTTCCTTTGAAGTCTACAGTCTCTAACATTACTGCAAGTTTTTCACCTGGAGGTAAAGAATAATCCTACTTTAGGCTGAAATATATTAAGGAGCTATTTGACTTTTGTTTTTGTTTTACCAGTAAAACTTTAAAAAAGCTTAACATGGATTTTATGCATATGCTGACTTTCATTAAGCTATTGCCTTTGCTTGAGGTTGTCAAACAGAATTTTGGAACTGGAAAAGATCTTTGATATAAACTATTACAGTGATATTAGAACGGTTAAACACAGGACCCCAGGGTCTACCATGAGGTGGAGGGAGATGGTATGCATGGGTGAGACCCTGAACCCCAGAGCCACCCTGCTTTCATATTTGATCTGTTTATAATCCCAAGAACACTTATTTAAAGAAAGGGATATATAAGTATTTTTTTTATAAAAAGAGTAAAATCGTTGAATTAGTATAACTCTTTTGTGTTATGGATGAAGATACCAAAACTCAGAGAGAAACCCGACTTGCCAAAGATCACATAGTGGGTAGATGACTCAAATCAGTATCTCCCCATTTCTTGTTCAAGAATTGTCCAGTAGGCCATGCCACCAACTTGTAAGGTACTCAAATGGCCAAAGTACTAAGGTTATGACTGTATTTCAATAGACTGTGGCATGATAGAGTTTCTGTTCCTTTCAGGATCTTTGTCATGTTCTGTGATCTCCCGTCTCATTACCTCTGGGGGTAAGGACATCTTACAGCATAATAATGACTCAGTTTTGCTCTAAGAGGGTATTAATACTACCAGGAAGGTTTGTTTGTCTGTAAAGGCTCTATACTAAAGAATGTGAGAATCCACAGTCGTGCTCCAGAATGGAGTCAGGAAAGCATCAGGTTCTCTCCAGGATTAACTACAAAGGGCAGTGGTAAGATTGAACCGGGACCCTGGTGGGGGAAGACAGAAGTGACGAAAGGGAAAGATGGATGAGCATCAGAATTAAAGCACTTCTAGAAACCCATCTGAAGCAGAATCTGTTCAACTGAAAGGCAGCCCGAAGAGAGAGCTAAGGGAACATTTTCTACTACCCTTTGGTCTCCAAGTGTGTTTAATACGGAGTTCAAGACTGTACTACACAACCTTCCAGATCAAAGACTTTCATGTGAATTTCACTATTTTATAATTAGATGACAAATGTTAACACCTACCTACCCCCTAACCTTCCAGGGTGTAGAGAACCATTATGTAAAAACAATTGTTGTGTTCACAACTAATGATTAATAATAAATTTCAGTAGTTAGTGTGTCTTACTGAAGAGGTGTATTACCTTCTCATACAGAAAAAAATGAAACAAAAACTGTTTTATATAAAAATGAAGATATTCAAGAGAGAACATCATAGCTGAGTCTATACAAAAAGGAAAGACCAGAGGATAATATAACAGACTCAAAATCAAGTCCTTGTTTCTGTTTATTAGTCCACTGAGAATTATCGATGCCTCCACTTTTTTGATAGGCAATAATTGTATCTGGGAATGGACTATCATTTGCTGGTTTCAGCCTTAGAGCCTCAGTCTTCCCAATCACTCAAGTAATGTGTGTCTATATCTGGATCCTTGAGTCTAGGAAACATCCTCACTTGTGCCTTTTTCAGTCCGCTTTAACCATGATCTTATTCTACCTTCCCCTCTGAGTTTTTGATCAACTGATTTATGGCTTTTGCTTAAAATTAAATTTTTAATTTGTCTTAACTGATCAGTGAAAGAATAAAGAATACAACCACAGTCAAGTTTGTAATGCCCAGTTTTCCAAGGTGATTACATCTCACTTTGCACCTAGGGTGCCGTACCTTTACAGCCTTGTGTCCCAAAGGCAATAGTATTAGTTAAGAGGATAGCTCTGGAGTCACGCTGCCTGGGTTCAACTCCTGGCTCTGCCAATTACGAACTGTGTGATCTTGAATCTATCACTTAACATCTCTATGCTTCTGTTTTCTCATCCATAAAGTGGAGATAATAATAACAATACTGACTTCTTCATAGGGTTGTTGGGAGGCTTAAATGAGATAATAGATGCAAGCTGCTAAGAACAGTGACTGGCGCACAGTAAGTACTTAATAAATGTTGGCTATTATCAATTTTACACTATTGTGTGGATCATGGGAGTAAACCCTTTTTTCTGATTTAAGTCTCTATAGGGAATGTGAGCCATTTTTTTCTCTAGTTGACAGTTGATGTAACATCCTCTGTCCCTCCTGAACATCCAGCACTGAGTCATAGCTTGTATCCCATGAGTGTTAACTACATTAGTCCTCTTCTAATTCTGTCATTTTCTCTTTCTCCATCACTCTCATTGTCATTATCATCTTCGTCTTCATCATCAACAGTATTGAGTACAGTGCTAAAGACCAAATTCAGAAAGTTCAATTCACTAAAAATTCAAGAAGCTACAATGCAACAGGCAGTAGATGAGACATGGGACAAAACAAAGAGTGAGATGCACATACTGCCTGGAGAGATCCATGGTTTCCAGTGGGGGAGACACAGTAGAGTCTCATTAACTCTGATGCAAGATTCCTAAGCTACATAGGGACCCACAATCATCAATTATTCTTCCTTTCATGCTGTCTGGAGCTCATAAGAAGTTCTGAGCCTAGGGGTGACAATCCGAAGTCACTGGCACAGAGGTGAAGTCTAATCATGACCCTGACTCTCATCCTACCAGCCATGGTCCCAAGATTGTGACAGTTTCAACAGACACTCCAGCATGATCGCAGAAGAACAAGAGGCCTGAGATACTGTGAGCCCAAGGACCAGGTGACTGGCCTTCAAATATCCAAAGGACACAGGCAGTGCAATAGCACCCTTTTTCTGGGCCCTCATTGTCTCTTGCTCAGTATAGGCTGTGCTGGAGGCTTGGGACTGAATGAAAGGATTGGATGTGATACTGTGGGACACAGCCAAGTTCCTAAAGTGAGCCAGAGCTGTGGCTAAGACCCAACCCCTGCCAGTGGAACCCGAAGACTAGTGGTTGAGAAATACTTGCTTGGCCTATTCAAAAAGGTGGTGAAAACATGGTGCCAAAGTACCATCATCAACATCAGCATCTTTACTACAATTTATTATTCACTTACTTAAGCTGGACCCATATTCAAACACATGCTTCATACATAGAAACTCACGATATGGATATCATTTCCTCCATTTTACAGAAGAGGAGACTGAACCTCTGAGAATTTAGGCAAACTGTACAAGATCACACAGCTACTAAGTAGCAGCCCAGTTTCTCTAAGGGATGAAGACAGTTAATTGAAAGATATACCCACAGCCCACCAGCTGCCATAATGTTGGCAGCTGAGACAAAGTAAGTTACTTAACTGCTGTTATTGTAATTCTACTTTGTCTATATTATACTGAGAACTGTCTTTTTTGTATAGCTATAAGAGGTGTTGTATGATGAAGCATTAATTACTATTTATCTGCCCTGCAATATCTTCCGTTTGCTCTTGGAGGCCAAACTGATTTCTCTTTTTTTCACTTCCACCTATATAAAAGAAATTTATTCAAAACTGGTTCCACTAGATAATTTTATAGTCCCAAGACTGGAAATAAATAGTTTCTCTAGAATTTGCAAAATCTATCATGATGTTTCACTATAGAAATCAGATGTCAGCACTGGGTCCAATCTGGCCTCTATTCTTTCCTCTTTAGAGAAGTACACTTGTTGATTGGTCTTAGTGAGATATGTCTTACATTCCGAATGTATTGTGCTGTGTTGCATTAATCATTACATAGCTACAGGGGATGAAAATAACCAATTTCCTTAATTAAAGGGTTCTGGTAAGACAAGAGGTGCTCTATTCATCACTTTTCATTTGTCTTGGCTAATAGTAATAGTAAAAAATAATACCTCAAATTTAGACAGTTCCTTTCTTCCAAGAAGTTGAAAGCTCTAGTATGTCTAGTATATCATGAGAATAGATAGATGCATAAAATGTAACGAAACTGAGTTATTTGTAGTGAGGTGGATGGACCTAGAGTCTGGCATACAGAGTGAAGTAAGTCAGAAACAGAAAAAAAAATACCGTATGCTAACACATACATATGGAATCTAAAAAAAAAAAAAAAGTGGTCATGAAGAACCTAGAGGCAGGACGGGAATAAAGACGCAGACCTACTAGAGAATGGACTTGAGGACACGGGGAGGGGGAAGGGTAAGCTGGGACAAAGTGAGAGAGTGGCATGGACATATATACACTACCAAATGTAAAACCGATAGCTAGTGGGAAGCAGCCGCATAGCACAGGGAGATCAGCTCAGTGCTTTGTGACCACCTAGAGGGGTGGGAGGGAGGGAGATGCAAGAGGGAAGAGATATGGGGATATATGTATATGTATAGCTGATTCACTTTGTTATAAAGCAGAAACTAACACACCATTGTAAAGCAATTATACTCCAATAAAGATGTTTAAAATAAATAAATAATTGTGAAAAGAATACAAAAAAAAAAGAACAGATAGATGAGTACTAGTGAACTTGGCAAGGAGAAAGAGATGTTATTTATGCTAAATTAAAACACTAAAATGAGACCATAATTTATTTGCTGAATGTATTATCTTTCTTAAGATGAATGCAATGTGGTGTACGAAAGAAAAAAAAACAGAATTTAGATGCAGGCTATTGTGTGTAAATCTTGGCTCTGTCATTAACTAGCTGGGGATTCATACTTAAGCAAATTTTAACCTTGCTAAACCTGAAGGTTCTCACCTATAATAGAGAAATAGTGAATACCTATCTCATATGATTATTATGAAGATAAAATAAGAGTTAAGTATGGCAATATATATATATTTCATATGATTATTATGAAGATACAATAAGAGTTAAGTATGGTACTTTATAAAACATGAAGTTTTATAACACAAATATTAAATTACTGTTTTCTCATGAAGCTAGTAGAAAAAATTTCAAGCAAGCTAACTTGCATAGGTGCACATCATTCTCTACAGTCTATGCTCAACTTTCTACTCTCCTGTCCCTCCCCTGGTACCTAGCATCCACTGGAATGCTCATTGATGTTTGTTGGATTGGGATAGATTAAATCAGATTGGGTTTATGTTCTTTTATAAAGATTCATAAAAACAATAGGTATGGGACTCTGATGTCCCATGCCTTTAAATTCTGGGAGATCAGATTTGTAGCCCATAAGAGTAGACAAAGTAGTCCTAAACTGATTCAAGGATAAGAATTTTGGAGGTTAAGAATTATTTAGGAAATCAACAGAATCCATGCTTTTAAATGCAGTAAAGTGAGAATTTTTTTCAATGTTTCTCATATATAATTTATTATCCAAGAAAGGATTAGGGTATCTCTAAATAAATAGCAGTTAGTATTTAGATTTCTAGTCCCAAATGATTCTGTGGACTATTAAAGGTAACTATCGCCTCTTTGGTAAAATAGTTTTGCAATAGGATTTCAACAAGGAATAATAATCATCTGCATGTATACATCATTTTGCCCTTAAAAAGGGCTCTCATATCTGTTATCTAATTGATCCTCATAGTAGCTCCCCATTTTACAGATAAGGAAACAGAGTCATAGACTATGTGACTAGATCCTAAGTGATGAGGTTAGGATTAAAAATCAGTTCTTCACTGGTTGAAAAATTCAACCACTCTAGGAATAAGAAATACCATGAAAGGACACTCAACTCTAAGGATTAAAGAGGAATAAATGAATGAGGGATTGATTTAGCTGACTTTATAAACAAAAAGAGAGTGGCTTGGGCTTCCCTGGTGGCGCAGTGGTTGAGAATCTGCCTGCCAATGCAGGGGACACGGGTTCGAGCCCTGGTCTGGGAAGATCTCACATGCCACGGAGCAACTAGGCCCGTGAGCCACAGCTACTGAGCCTGCGCGTCTGGAGACTGTGCCCCGCAACAAGAGAGGCCGCGACAGTGAAAGGCCCACTCACCGCGATGAAGAGTGGCCCCCGCTTGCCGCAACTAGAGAAAGCCCTCGCACAGAAACGAAGAGCCAGCACAGCCAAAAATAAATTAATTAATTAATTAATTAAATTTAAAAAAAAAAGAGAGAGTGGCTTTACCACCACTGCCAACAAAATCTGAACAGCACAGTCAGCTCTTTGAAGCTGATCTACTGAGTCTACTGATCTCCCTAAGAGAAAGTTGGGATGTAAGGTTTGATGGTTGTTGGTGGTGGTGATGGTAGGTTGGGTATTTTGTTGGGTTCTTTTTTTTATATTATTATTGGTTTTATATTGCGGTTTTGAATTTTTTCCTATAATTGAATAAACAATAATTTGACCAACTGACCAAATGAACTAGGTGTTTTGCCCTCAAAAAAACATAACCTAAAAATACAAAAGGAGAGAATAGAAATAGAATAAGAAATAATGGAGTTAAGATGAAAATATAAAGATGGACATTAAAAATGGACAGCAAAAAGGAAATAATGCAGGAAATGGAGTATACATGTTGGACTTAATTATGTGCTCCTAGAAAGCTGAAGAAAAGACAATCTTTAAAATGTTTAATCCCTTTTACATTTTTTACTTAATTGTTTTTGTATCTTTTCCTGCAAAACATGATAAAATGGAAAATAAATTTTAAATAATCACCCAAGATCCTAATATAAAATTTATTCTTTATTTTACATTTAAGCCTTCCCAAACTACTTTTGGACAGACTTCAAATACTCTTTCCAAGTCCTTTAAGAAGGGAGTAACTGCGTTCTGATTTATCTTTGTGTAAGTGCAGGCTTCCATGCAGTAGGTTTGTTCAGAATGAAATTTGGGGTGGCAGCAAATCTCCTCTGGGCTTCCTGCTGGCTTCTTGTATATTTCTCTGTGTAATGTCACGGAAAGAGCTGGACTGGGAGAAATGATGCTCTCTTTCAAAGAAGTACTTATAAAGTATACATATCACATGAACTGTTATCCAAGACTCACCAACAGCCTTCTCACAAAAGATGTAAACTTTCTTAAAATAAAAGCTACCACTCATTGAGAGTTTCTGTTAGTCAGATACAGTACCAAATGCTGTATATAATTTTAATTTTCATCTGACCTTACAACAACCCTGTGAGTGGGTATTATTATTCCCATTTGACAGTGGAGGAAATTGAAACGGAAAGAAATTAAGTAACTAACCCATGATCAGGGAGCACACAAGTTGGAATTAGGATGTAAGCCTAAAGCTGCCAAGTTCCAAAGACTTTTTGGATGTGGTGACTGCTGTAGAAGCAAGGAGCATAAAGTCATGCTGCTCTTATCTGAAGGCAAGCCATCGGGAGCTCAAGTCCGACAGTTGCTGGATGCAGGTTTTCACTGGAACTGGATTTGACCCTAGGAGAGAGCTTAGTGCATCCTGAAGTATGGCAGATTGGCACATACTTCATACTAGTCATCTACTTTGTTCATCACTTTTCCAGCATCACTTTAAGCCACTTGGTTCTCTAGTCTATTTATACCTTCAGTTTTGATATTGAGAAGCTAAACCAAAATATGCTGTATCATCTTGCAGGGAGACACTATGGAGCTACAAAAAAGAACATGACCCTGGGGGTACCTTGGACAGCCCTGAGCCCCAGTCGCAGCTCTGCCATGCACTAACTCTGTAGACAGCAATAAAAAATAACAATAGTAACTAGGTATGAGGCACTGTGCCAGGGCTTTACCTATGCTATTTCATTCAATCTTCAGCTATTCCATGATGTATTTATAGTCTCCTCACATAACAGACTAGGAAACCGAGGTCCAGGAGCTTCCAGAGTTTGAATTCAGGCTCAACCACTCACTCTCTACATGATCCTAGGAAAGCTACTTAACCTTTTAAAGCCTCAGTTTATCATCTATACCAAACTCATAGAACTATTATAAAAATATAGTAAAAACTTGGCACACAGAGGCTGCTTGTCTTATTCAATTTGATATCTCTTCTCAACGTCTAACAGAGCACCTTGAAATAGTAGGAATTCAGTTATGGTTTAATTTAGTATCGATATATAGATTGGTTGACACACAGGTGGAATGGTGCTGAAAGGATGATATGAAATAAGCATTTGTGGATTAAATCCTTAGGAAGCAGGAGAGCTGGTCAGGCCTCTTGAAGGACGACTCATGTGGACTATGGGTCTCATTTTCTCTGTCTTCTGCCTTCTTATCTTGGACCTGAACTTTAACTTAGGATGTTGGAGACAGGAAAGAGGTGAAGTGGAAGATCCCTTCCCCTGGGACCACCTCTCCCCCATTAGCTAAACTGTAAATATCCTCCATGGTGTGGCTCTAATATGCTTTCTCCACTTCATGTAGTACAGGCCTTCCTTCAATACCTAATACACCATCCATTCCAGACCAATGGCTTCCTATGCCTCAAAATACCTTCGTCTTTCAGACTTCTGTTGATTCTATCCTACTTACCTGTAATACACTTTCCACCATCTCTTCCGATCAATCTTCCAGATTCTCTTAGACAGAGCCCAAATGGCATTTCTTTTAAGGGTCTTCTTGCATTTTAACAAAGTTAACTGAACTAACCCAACACACTCATCCTGGTATTACAGTGAATACCTCCCCCCCGCCCCCATACAGATGTATGCTCCCACAGACACATACCCAAGGAAGTAATTTTGTCTTATTCCTCTCTGTACCCAAAACAACTACTACAGAGCCTGGCCCAGGATAATTTTTGTATACTTGAATGAAATAACATGGGATGTAATCAGAACCCCTTGTCCTTAAGCTCTGCAATGGACCATAAATCAGGATGTGTGTTCCCTGAGGGACTGCCTTTATGTTCTCCATCCCCCTCAATCTCTGCTTTAAATATTAACAAACTCAACATGGCTGAGGTTTGCCCTCCATTATAATGGAAACTGGATTGGGTTAGAATTGTTTTAATAGTGAAAATAAGAAGATTACTGATGAATCATCCTCCTTAGTCACAATATGGCCAAGCTTAGGACACACTGAGAGGGAATTCTACCCTTAACCACATCTGAAAGAGAGAATGTCAACTGGGTCTCTTTCTATGATTCTTGGGTCGGGTTTCATCAGAAGTGTTGCAAGGATATTTTACACTGACACCAAGGTAGAGCATGGTCAGGACAGGCCACAGTAACTAAAAAGTAAGCAGTGAGGTTGCAGCACCAGGTTCTGAAGTCATAATCCTATTGTCAGCTCTGCTTTCCCAGTGCTTCGTGGTCTGCATATAAAAGTACCAGATGCTTTGAAGGCAGAGTACTAACCACCAGCATTATTGTGTACACGTATCTGTCCTATTCCCTTCTCCATGCAACAAGGAGCAAAGAAACAATAAAATTAAGAAAAAGCAATTGGTCAACTTCCATGACCAATCATGGAATCAACATGTATTTATTGAGGACCTGTTGTATGCCAGGAGTTAGGCATGGAGGATACCACAGTAAGCAAACACAGCCACAGCTCCTAGTGTCATAGCAGATGGCACAGCAGTGAAGAGTGTGGGCTCTAGAGCCAAACCACCTTTCTGGTCTGATGACCAGCTCTGTCACCTGTAAGTCATGTGACTTTGAATATAAATGGTTTAAAAAAAATCTCTCTGTGCCTCAGTTTCCTCATCTGTAAAATGGGAATGATAATAAGAGTATCTACCTCTTAGGATTATTTTAAACGTTACATGACATATGTAAAGCCCCTGGGATATAGTAAACTCTTGGTAAATTTTGGCCCTTTGTGTTTTAATTTTGTGAGGGACACAAACCTCAACCAAAACTGTCCTAATTACATTGGAAACAAACATGATTATAACTGAGCCATAAGTAGTACGCTAGTGAGAGTAAACACCGGAGATACATAAACTGGTCTAATGGTCAAAGAAGACTTCACTGGGGAAATGTATTGGGGGAAAGTGAGGTGGAAGTTGTTCAAGCATGAGCTCTGAGGTGAAGGATACAGAGCACTTTCTAGAAACTGAAAGAGCCATGAAGCTGGAGCACTTCTAGCAAGAGCTGGGGAGCCTGGTCCAAGGCAAAGTGAAGAGGTGAGCTCACATGCCGCTGAGGGCCAGGTAATATAACGGAGGAGCATGGCTGAGAGTTAAGAGTGTTTTAGAATTATATAGTCAAAATTACTCTAGCAGGAGAAACATGGAACTAGTACAGAGATCCAAAGAGGGTTTCCAACAGGACACAAATCTTTGCCATGTGAAATTGTATTTTTAAGATAGTTGGAGGAAAAAGTAAACTGTGGGGGAGCTCCTCCCCAAACCCTCACATCCTTCTTCCCTCTGACCTTAGCCTCAGCATGTCACCCCAGCAGCAGAGAAGGTTGGTTAGAGAGAAGCTTGCACTCAGGGCAGATGCTGCAAGTCATGAGTATTTACATGACACCAGAGGGGACTGGGGACTTCAAATTTACAAGGGAAGAGTAACTATGGGAAAAGAAAGAGATGGAGGGGATACTGGCATTTGGGAAAGGAGATGTTAAAAGTCAGAAGGATTATAGGAAGGAGGGGGACAGAATAGCATTATGAAGGACAAAGTACCTACAGGGCACTCAAATGGCAAGCCAATCCTGGAAGTCTCCAGAGGATGTATGGTTGGCCTGTGTAGGCATCTCCATACTTCTCTACACCACTGGGATCAATTTCCTACCTAGGACTCTGTGTAGTTTGGGTTTATCACTGGAACTGCACCAAAGTTGCTTAAATCTATTTAGAGTATGTGTGTGTGCTTCAGAGAGCAGGAGAAAGGCAGGCACTGGAGTAAGAAGAGTCTGATCTCACTCTCCCTGCTCCATCATTGGCCACATCCTTGCTTACAATGGCTACGATGGCTACATTGGCTCCCTTCCTGGTAGGTTCCTCTGGGGAAGGAAGTCATCCACAGAATTCTCTACTCCAATGTGTTATGGGACTTGAGGAGACCACATTCCCTTTTAAGAATTGAGTTTCCTCCAATATAAAATGAGGGACCTAGACCAACTAAGTTCAAAAAACCTATGTGAGTCTTCGGTTCTACCTGCAATTCTTGACAGAGCCCACTGCTCCCTTTTTCTACCTTTTCTGTTTTAGACTCATAGATTGCCAGAGGTGGAAACCCTATTATTTTCCCTATGGCAGATATGAGGTAAGACAATATGCCAAGATTGGGGGTGAGGGGGGAGAGAGAGAAACACTCCTAATCAAGGTGGATCAGCTGCAAAATTTGTTGGGCCTAGTGCAAAATGAAAATGTAGGCCCCCTTGTTCAATAATGAAGAACTTCAAGAGGGCAACAACAGAGCATTAAGCCAAACACAGGGCTCTTCCGAGCACAGGGCCCAGTGTAACTGCACAAGTCACATGCCCATGAAGCAGTCTTGCTCCTGCTGCAGTGCTCTTTCCTCTATTACATGCTGACTGCTCCTTTCTCCCCACTCCCAGCCTCTATTAAACTGTAAGTAATAGAGAAATAAATGACATTTTAAAGAAATATTTATTTAGTTATTTAGGCTGCTCCGGGTCTTAGTTGTGGCACGCAGGCTCTTCGTTGCTGCATGCAGGCTCTTTAGTTGTAGCATGTGAATTCTCATGCATGTGGGATCTAGTTCCCTGACCAGGGATCAAAGCCGGGCTCCCTGCATTGGGAGCACAGAGTCTTAGCCACTGGACCACCAGAGAAGTCCCAATAAATGACATTTTAAGTTTGAAAGACTATGACTTAATTCTTGAGGGGAAACTATTCAATCCCTGAAAAGAAAGCAAAGAAAGAAAAAAAGTTGAAGAATACCTCCTCCATTTTTTACCCTCTCCAAAGCTCTCTTCACTTCTAAGACACTGCCCTATGAGCAGAAAACAAGGTCAGAATCTGGAATTCAGTAGGTTGGAGATTTGCGGGTGAGAAAAATCACAAATTGGGCTTTCTGAGTAAAAGCCAGTATGCTATAATAGGTGAGCAACAGAGACTACACCTCACTTCAAGGAACAGCTCTGGACAGTCCTTATTTCTTGATACTTGAGTGGGTTACTGAGAAAGACCATCCAGATCCAACAAGACAAAGTTAAATGAGGTCAGTACAAAGTCCCGCTCTTAGGGCATCACAGAACTCAGTCGTATTGATGCATGGAAAAGGCCAGGGTATGAGAGGCTGGTAACATGATGCTTGGTATGAGCCAAAGGTCTGACAAAGATAAAGCTAAAGGCACCGCATGTTGACCATATCGACAGAAGTATAAAGGCCAGGGTGAGAAAGGTAAAAATATATCCTATGCCAGTGTTGGGGGTAGAGTGCAGGGGAAAGGACGTTCTCTGTTTTAAGCCCTTCACTGTAAATAAGAAAGGGTAAAAAAGTGGAGGAGAGCTGTAGGTCAGGATGGAGAAAGATCTCAAAACAGCACCACCTAAGAATTGGTTGAGGGAGGAAGGAGTTCTTCACCTGAAAAGAGCGGGTCAAGGAAGTCGTGGACGTGTTTGAAAGGCTGTCTGTTGTGTGGGAGCTGGATTCAGCATAGTCAGTGTGGCTCCAGAAATCAAAAGACTTGGGTGGGTGGAAGACAGGAAGACAGGATGAACCCCTGTTACTGGAAGTGATGGCAATCAGCACCTGTTCATGCTCTTGCAAATTGGAAGTTCTGCTGGGTGGGACCCCTGGGTTATCTTCTAAGTCCATGAACTCCTGGGAATCAAACACATGAAATGATAGTGGGTGTCTTGAGTCTTGGGGTGATATATTTCTCAACCGAACTCAACATATTTCAAAGATTTCATAACTTCCAGGATAGTAAGGGGGAGGGGAAGCACCGGCATCTATAAAGAGTTAACTGGAAGAACACGGGTTAGACACTTTACAGATACTTCCAGAGTGAAGAGGCGCCTGAGACACTGCTGCAGGTGCATGATAGGTAGTAGGCTAGGACTAGAGCCAGAACAGAGTTTTGGCATAATACTAAGTCATCCTAAGGTTACCTAAAGCTGGCCTGGAATGAGAGAGTAGTGGCTGTTCTCCAAAGACATTTTCTTTGACCAATCTTGAGCATAGATTAGCATCAGCAGCATCTTTTGGCTGTGATAAGAGAGAAAGAAAAAGAAGTTTTTTGTGTTTTTTTTTTCTAATGCAAAGCCTGGGTCCTGTTGCCTTTTACAATCATATATATAGTGCTTTTGTCAAGCCAGTCTGATTCCTCGTTTGTTTTCTTTGGATTACTCCACCCTGCTGTAGGAAAATTAACTCTTTGGCATGTCCACAGGTACACAACCCTGTAGACATCCACCCCCGACAGCACATCCTCGGGAGCCCCACTGAGGCTACCAGGTTACAAGAAGGGCTTAAAGTCCAATTAGAGTCTAATGAGTTGTGCTAATTGAGATTATTCTTGCAAATTGGTTAAAATTCTAATGAGTTGGCCTTAAATGGAACCTCCAGTCGATGTTTACTCTGGCTCTGCCCCACCGAATTTGTAAGACAAATGCAATATCTCTGTCCTTGCCAGCCTCAGTGAAAATGGGGGATAACATTACTGGACACCAGAAAGTCACAAGCATTAATCATCATTTTAGGCTGCTAAAAATGCTGTCGGCTACTGATACAAAAACTGATATCAAACACAATGGATGTTTTCTAGGAAAGAAGCATCCACCATGTGCCAGGTACTGAGCTAGGGGTGTCTAGAACTCAGGGCAAACACGATAAATACTTGCCTGATTTGATCAAAATTTCCAAAGATGATGGTTGTGTGTTGGGGAGGGGGGATAACGGGATAGAGGGTGGTAGAGTTGTTCAACTATTCCTCCTATTCAGGTACCAAAATCTTTACAGCAAGACTTGAGATCCATTCACTCCAGATCACTAGCTACAATAACACCTACAGGGAATTTTTTAATGGAGGGCTTCAAAAAGACAATGAAAAGATTATACAAAGCTGATGGAGTGAGCACTATATACAGATTACAAACTAGGCGACTTGGTTATGAACATATGCATATACATTTTTATCTGGTAGTAGCCCCCAATGGAGAAAATATGAGCATCACTGAATCATGGCCTTTGGAGTCATAGACAAGGAATGAGTTAAGTATCTGCTCCTTTATCCCCTCAACCTACAGGAGACACATGATCTCAAGCTTCATATGATGATTCCTTCCAAGGCTCTCTCACTTGGATTGAGATCCATGGGATAAAGACAACTCTCTCCAAAGGAATTTGTCACTCTCCTGGAGGTTCAGCTTCCACTTCTCATACAGCTTAGAAAGGGATTTGGCTAATATCAACAGAACCAGATCTACGGTTGTTCAGGTGTTCTGGCAGAGGTACCCAGTACCTTGCTTTAGGAAGTGAACCTATTATGTTTTTATTCTCCTTTGGGATTTTTGCTAAAATTCCAAGGAAACTGGAAGAATCACATTTAACATCCTGTCATATAGAATTATGTCCACCTTATTAGTCAGAGTTCTTGGTTGCAACCGAGTGAATCCCTCCATCAAATTTAAGCAGAAAAGAGCTTTACTGAAATAGTACACAGAACCTCTGGAGAAAGCCCTAGATCCAGTTTGGAGTCTACCCACCAGGAGCAACACCCAAATCATACTACTCAAGCACTCCAGTAAAGGTATCTCAGTCCCTGCAGCTGTGCATAGACACTGTGGCTTGCACCACCAATCTTGGGGCCTGGACACAAAGAGTCAGCCACTGCTGACCCCCAGAACAGATGCCACACCACCACTCTCACTAAAAAAGATGGAGTTCTTACAACAGTTGATTCTCAGATCGCTCCAAATAAAATGAATTCTCACATGAATAGCTCTGGCTAATGGAGCATGTGGTCACATGCCTATGCCCTGAAAATGCTGGCTTCTTCCTTGAGGAAGCAAAATTTATAATTAAGATATTCCCCAGATATGAGAACGGTATTCAAAGTTGCTGAGCATCACAAACAGGGCAAACTCCCTTCAATACATCTTAACAAATGAGACACTTAGGGCCAGAAATTTTGGAAGTGGGGCCAGATTTCACCTCAAACTTGTTTCCTGAGGCAGACTTACTAGGATGGATCCTACTTTATCATTGCTAAGATAGTTTTAACAGCTCAGTCTCTCCTTGAAATGGACTTTCTTTTCAGTTACCTATTTTCTTATGGTTATCTCATTAAAAAATAATCCAGTATTCAGAGGAGATATCTATATAAACTTTCATATAGCTTTGTATTCATCAAAAACAAAGCTCTGCTAACACAGATATGATCATTTTGCCTATACACCAATAATTATAATAATTAAATTGGAGTAAATGCAGTGAGAGAGAAGCCCATTTTAAATGCTATAGGAGTTTGGAGGTGGGAGATCATCTAACTGAACAAAGAAAGGAAGGCTTCAAATAAGAAGTATCATCTGCTGACCATGAAAGACAAGTGGAATTTCAACAGGAGAAAAGGATTAAGGGCATTCCAAGCAGAGGGAAAAGTGTGAACCAAATAAGAAGAAGCCGGTGGTGGATAAAGATGCCCAATGGAAAAAGAAAGTCTTTTTCCCATTTTATTAAAGGAATCTGAGACCTGGAGAGGTGAAATGATATGCCAGAAGCCACACAATGAGGGTCTTCTAACTACAGTTCCAGAGGTCTTTCTCTTGCTGTACTATGTGTGGCCATGCAAAGGTCACAAGTGAACTTAATCTTCCAAGTAGGGCACAGGCCAGACAAGGGGATCAGGTAATGTGGCCATAAGCTCACAAAAAATTACCCATAAGAATTCTAGGGGCTTCTAGTTTGGAGAGGCTTCTGTAGCACTTTGTAATTTTTGCCAGAAAAAGAATCACCTTTATAAAATTGTATCTTAAAAAAAAAGTACATAGAAATATAATTTGGATGCAAAGCAATTGTTCAGAACAAAGCCTAGTTATTAGATTCTTAATATAATTTGCTTGCATTTCAAGAATCACTCACAAACAGAAATTCTACTTATGGCTCATGAATAAAGGAATAACATTACTTGGTAAAGTTCTTTCAGCTTATGGTATACTTTTCCATCAATCACAGCAATTAAACTTATAACAATTCTGTGCGATACATATTATTATTATTATGCGTTACATATATCCTAAACTTTATGGTCAAGGACCTAAAAGTTGGCTTGTGCAAGGTCACCCAGATTATGAGGCCAAACTCATGGCACTGAAGCCTGCGGACTCCAAGTTTAATGTTTCTCTTACCACAACAGAGCTATGATGGACAGTGATACGAGCTATCTTGACCAACCTGGGGTCGATACCTGAAACGACTCAACCCCCAGTGGAAGTCTGTCAGGTTCCCATGTCTCTCTGAGTTCTTTGACTTGGTTCCTGTAGTACTCACCCCACTGGGTTCTGCTGCCCTATCCAGAGTGGTTTTCTCAATATCAGATGGAATGGCAAGGCACTGCAAAAAAAAAATGAGTGAGCTGCCACATATCAAGAGAAATACAACTCGTAGCATTGAGGAGATGAGGCTGAGAGGATGCCTGACAAGGCCCAAAGGAGACTGCTATCTTGGGCAATTCACAGGGTCCACAATCTGGCCCCTCCCCTCCTGGGCTCATAAATTCCTCCTGTCAAAGCCATGGATATGACTGGACCCAGAGCACTGACTCATTCTAACAATGCTCACAGAGACATTCATCAAATTCGCTGCCAAATCTGCTAATTCACAATGAAGAAACTCATTGTCAAGTGTATGGATGCTCATGTCAGCCTGACCAGCTGTGGACAGGCTACAAGGAGAGCCAAGGGACCGGCAGGCTCTTTAGTGGGCCTAACCCCAATTAGAGTCAGAGAATTAACCTGATCTAAATACTTATTGTTATTAGGCCAGGATAACATGATGATGCTTCCAATTCACCATGGGGCAGACTTATCAGGAAGAAAGAGAAACTGAGGCCAGTCTGACAGGGCAATTCATTCCTGGGCCTTCTGAGATGGGCACCAGCCATCTCTGTGGATTTTCCTTTAGAAACATGCATCCTTTAACAATTCTTCTCCAACAGACACATTCTGAATTGCATTTCTGAATGCCAAGTTTGGTTGTAGCCAGCATTAATTCTGGCCTGTGAGTCATTCTGATTCTTTAAAGAGATTTCACCCAACTCAATGCTAATACTTTTCGATGTTGATTTCTGAGCCCAGTTCTCAGAGGGCAATCTGAGTCTCTTGCTTCCAAGTTTGTGGTAAGAGCACACTCATCACTGTCACGCCATGTCAGGGCACTCTGACTCATCCATTCTGTTTTTGTAAATTTAAAAAAAAATCTTAAAAAATTCTTATTAGAAAACCAATACAAGCACAGTAAAGAAAAACTAGAAAACACATATACACACAAAATATATATTTTTAAAAATCTCCTCTAATCTCATTGATTTAGAGATAACCACTCTTGATATTTTGGTGAACATACTGCCAATTCTCTTTATGCACATATTTTAATAAAACAATATTTTGGAAGTTGTTTTTTCACTTACTATATTATGAGCATCTTTACTTGTTGAAAAAATACAATTCTACAACATCATTTAAATGACTGCCTGGTATTTCTTCCTATGAGGCATCAAAATTATTTAAGCAATCTTCAAGATTGGATATTCAGCCTGTTTCCAAATTCTTGCTTTTACAAGTAGTACTACAATGAAAATCCTTATTTTTATAAAAAATTAAATTTTTAAAGGTTGAAATACTTTAATAAATAGTTTGTTTTAGAGTAATTTTAGGTTTACAGAAAAGTCGCAAACACAGTACAGAGTTTCCATGCATCCACACCCAGTTTTTCCTGACATTAACATCTTATATTACCATGGTATATTTGTCACAACTAAGAAACAAACTTTCGTATATTATTATTAACTAAATTCCATACTTTATTCAGACTTTAGTAGTTTTTCCACCAATGTCCTTTTTCTGTTCCAGGATCCAGTCCAACATACCTCAATGCATTTAGTATAGCTGAACTTTTATGCACACATGTATCACCTTCATTTATTCCTGGAAGCGGAAGAATAAACTCCCAGAAATGCTGGGTCCAAGGGCACATACATTTTTAATTTGTTTGATATGCATCACTGAATTGCTCACCAGAAATGTTGTACTAATGCACATTCCCTCAGCAACGTGTTAAAGTGCCCATATACATGGTGACAGCACTGTCCTTATAGCAGCTTTGAACATTATTATGATGATGTCACACCAAAATCAAATTATAAAAAGAAAACCTGATTAGAGTCAAGGGGCCCATCTCTCTGCAGATCTGGATTGGTCCAGAAAAGTTTGAGCATACATGCAGACTGGTGAGCTGCATATCCTTCAAGTAATCCTTTAAGTCTTACTTGATACATATCTAAGGCTTGAGCAGATATCAAGAAGTGGTGAGCCTGGCAAGTGCCCCAGGGAGCTCTTCATATTGTCAAGAAAGCAATTGTCTCTAGTACATCTCCATAGACACTTAAGCTGGGAGAAGGATCAATGTGCTATAATACATCAGCTTTCAAACATACTTAAAAAATTTTTTTTAATTGAAGTATAGTTGATTTACAATGTTGTGTCAATCTCTGCTGTACAGCAAAGTGACTCAGTTATACACATATATACATTCTTTTTTAATATTCTTTTCTATTATGGCTTATCACAGGATATTGAATATAGTTCCCTGTGCTATACATTAGGACCTTGTTGTTTAGCCATTCTAAATGTAATAGTTTGCATCTACCAACCCGAAACTCCCAGTCCATCCCTCTCCCTCCCCCCTGCCCCCTTGGCAACCACAAGTCTGTTCTCTATGTCTATGAGTTTGTCAAACGTACTTTTATTTATTTATTTATTTATTTATTTATTTATTTATTTAATTTAATTTTTTTAAAAACATCTTTATTGAAGTATAATTGCTTTACAATGGTGTGTTAGTTTCTGCTTTATAACAAAGTGAATCAGTTATACATATACATATGTTCCCATATCTCTTCCCTCTTGCATCTCCCTCTCTCCCACACTCCCCATCCCACCCCTCTAGGTGCTCACAAAGCACCGAGCTGATCTCCCTGTGCTATGCGGCTGCTTCCCACTAGCTATCTATTGTACATTTGGTAGTGTATATATGTCCATGACACTCTCTCACCCTGTCACATCTCACCCTTCCCGCTCCCCATATCCTCAAGTCCATTCTCTAGTAGGTCTGTGTCTTTATTCCCGTCTTGCCACTAGGTTCTTCATGGCCTTTTTTTTTTTTTTCTTAGATTCCATATATATGTGTTAGCATACTGTATTTGTTTTTCTCTTTCTGACTTACTTCACTCTGTATGACCGACTCTAACTCCATCCACCTCATTACAAATACCTCCATTTCATTTCTTTTTATGGCTGAGTAATATTCCATTGTATATATGTGCCACATCTTCTTTATCCATTCATCTGATGATGGACACTTAGGTTGCTTCCATGTCCTGGCTATTGTAAATAGAGCTGCAATGAACATTTTGGTACATGACTCTTTTTGAATTATGGTTTTCTCAGGGTATATGCCCAGTAGTGGGATTGCTGGGTCGTATGGTAGTTCTATTTGTAGTTTTTTAAGGAACCTCCATACTGTTCTCCATAGTGGCTGTATCAATTTACATTCCCACCAACAGTGCAAGAGTGTTCCCTTTCCTCCACACCCTCTCCAGCATTTATTGTTTCTAGATTTTTTGATGATGGCCAATCTGACAAGTGTGAGATGATATCTCATTGCAGTTTTGATTTGCATTTCTCTAATGATTAATGATGTTGAGCATTCTTTCATGTGTCTGTTGGCAATCTGTATATCTTGTTTGGAGAAATGTCTATTTAGGTCTTCTGCCCATTTTTGGATTGGGTTGTTCGTTTTTTTGTTATTGAGCTGCATCAGCTGCTTGTAAATCTTGGAGATTAATCCTTTGCCAGTTGCTTCATTTGCAAAAATTTTCTCCCATTCTGAGGGTTGTCTTTTGATCTTGTTTATGGTTTCCTTTGCTGTGCAAAAGCTTTTAAGTTTCATTAGGTCCCATTTGTTTATTTTTGTTTTTATTTCCATTTCTCTAGGAGCTGGGTCAATAAGAATCTTGCTGTGATTTATGTCATAGAGTGTTCTGCCTATGTTTTCCTCTAAGAGTTTGATAGTGTCTGGCCTTACACTTAGGTCTTTAATCCATTTTGAGTTTATATTTGTGTATGGTGTCAGGGAGTGTTCTAATTTCATACTTTTACATGTATCTGTCCAATTTTCCCAGCACCACTTATTGAAGAGGCTGTCTTTTCTCCACTGTATATGCTTGCCTCCTTTATCAAAGATAAGGTGACCATACATGCGTGGGTTTATCTCTGGGCTTTCTATTCTGTTCCATTGATCTATATTTCTGTTTTTGTGCCAGTACCAAACTGTTTTGATTACTGTAGCTTTGTAATATAGTCTGAAGTCAGGGAGCCTGATTCCTCCAGCTCCATTTTTCGTTCTCAAGATTGCTTTGGCTATTCGGGGTCTTTTGTGTTTCCATACAAATTGTGAAATTTTTTGTTCTAGTTCTGTGAAAAATGCCAGTGGTAGTTTCATAGGGATTGCATTCAATCTGTAGATTGCTTTGGGTAGTAGAGTCATTTTCACAATGTTGATTCTTCCAATCCAAGAACATGGTATATCTCTCCATCTATTTGTTTCATCTTTAATTTCTTTCATCAGTGTCTTATAATTTTCTGCATCTTTTGTCTTTTGTCTCCTTAGGTAGGTTTATTCCTAGATATTGTATTCTTTTTGTTGCAATGGTAAATGGGAGTGTTTTCTTAATTTCACTTTCAGATTTTTCGTCATTAGTGTATAGAAATGCAAGAGATTTCTGTGCATTAATTTTGTATCCTGCTACTTTACCAAATTCATTGATTAGCTCTAGTAGTATTCTGGTAACATCTTTAGGATTCTCTATGTATAGTATCATGTCATCTGCAAACAGTGACAGCTTTACTTCTTCTTTTCCGATTTGGATTCCTTTTATTTCTTTTTCTTCTCTGATTGCTGTGGGTAACACTTCCAAAACTATGTTGAATAATAGTGGTGAGAGTGGGCAACCTTGTCTTGTTCCTGATCTTAGTGGAAATGGTTTCAGTTCTTCACCATTGAGGACAATATTGGCTGTGGGTTTGTCATATATGGCCTTTATTATGTTGAGGAAAGTTCCCTCTATGCCTACTTTCTGCAGGGCTTTTATCATAAATGGGTGTTGAATTTTGTCAAAAGCTTTCTCTGCATCTATTGAGATGATCATAAGGTTTTGCTCCTTCAATTTGTTAATATGGTGTATCACGTTGATTGATTTGCGTATATTGAAGAATCCTTGCATTCCTGGGATAAACCCCACTTGATCATGGTGTATGATCCTTTTAATGTGCTGTTGGAGTCTGTTTGCTAGTATTTTGTTGAGGATTTTTGCATCTATGTTCATCAGTGATATTGGCCTGTAGTTTCCTTTCTTTGTGACATCTTTGCCTGGTTTTGGTATCAGGGTGATGGTGGCCTCGTAGAATGAGTTTGGGAGTGTTCCTCCCTCTGCAATATTTTGGAAGAGTTTGAGAAGGATAGGTGTTAGCTCTTCTCTAAATGTTTGATAGAATTCACCTGTGAAGCCATCTGGTCCTGGGCTTTTGTTTGTTGGAAGATTTTTAATCACAGTTTCAATTTCAGTGTTTGTGATTGGTCTGTTCATATTTTCTATTTCTTCCTGGTTCAGTCTCGGCAGGTTGTGCATTTCTAAGAATCTGTCCATTTCTTCCAGGTTGTCCATTTTATTGGCATAGCGTTGCTTGTAGTAATCTCTCATGATCCTTTGTATTTCTGCAGTGTCAGTGGTTACTTCTCCTTTTTCATTTCTAATTCTATTGATTTGAGTCTTCTCCCTTTTTCTCTTGATGAGTCTGGCTAATGGTTTATCAATTTTGTTTATCTTCTCAAAGAACCAGCTTTTAGTTTCATTGATTTTTCTATTGTTTCCTTCATTTCTTTTTCATTTATTTCTGACCTGATCTTTATGATTTCTTTCCTTCTGCTAGCTTTGGGGTTCTTTTGTTCTTCTTTCTCTAATTGCTTCAGGTGCAAGGTTAGGTTGTTTATTCGAGATGTTTCCTGTTTCTTGAGGTAGGCTTGTATTGCTATAAACTTCCCTCTTAGCACTGCTTTTGCTGCGTCCCATAGGTTTTGGGTCGTCGTGTCTCCATTGTCATTTGTTGCTAGGTATTTTTTGATTTACCCTTTGATTTCTTCAGTGATCACTTCATTATTAAGTAGTGTATTGTGTAGCCTCCATGTGTTTGTATTTTTTACAGATCTTTTCCTGTAATTGATATCTAGTCTCATAGCATTGTGGTCGGAAAAGATACTTGATACGATTTCAATTTTCTTAAATTTACCAAGGCTTGATTTGTGACCCAAGATATGATCTATCCTGGAGAATGTTCCATGAACACTTGAGAAAAATGTGTATTCTGTTGTTTTTGGGTGGAATGTCCTATAAATATCAATTAAGTCCATCTTGTTTAATGTATCATTTAAAGCTTGTGTTTCCTTATTAATTTCATTTTGGATGATCTGTCCATTGGTGAAAGTGGGGTGTTAAAGTCCCCTGCTATGATTGTGTTGCTGTTGATTTCCCATTTTATGGCTGTTAGTATTTGCCTTATGTATTGAGGTGCTCCCATGTTGGGTGCATAAATATTTACAATTGTTATACCTTCCTCTTGGATCGATCCCTTGATCATTATATAGTGTCCTTCTTTGTCTCTTGTAATAGTCTTTATTTTAAAGTCTATTTTGTCTGATATGAGAATTGCTACTCCAGCTTTCTTTTGATTTCCATTTGCATGGAATATCTTTTTCCATTCCCTCACTTTCAGTCTGTATGTGTCTCTAGGTCTGAAGTGGGTCTCTTTTAGACAGCATATATATCGGTCTTGTTTTTGTATCCATTCAGCCAGTCTGTGTCTTTTGGTGGGAGCATTTAATCCATTTGCATTTAAGGTAATTATCGATATGTATGTTCCTATTCCCATTTTCTTAAATGTTTTGGGTTTGTTATTGTAGGTGTTTTCCTTCTCTTGTGTTTCTTGCCTAGAGAAGTTCCTTTAGCATTTGTTGTAAAGCTGGTTTGGTGGTGCTGAACTCTCTCAGCTTTTGCTTGTCTGTAAAGGTTTTAATTTCTCCATCAAATTTGAATGAGATCCTTGCTGGGTAGATTAATCTTGGTTGTAGGTTTTTCTCCTTCATCACTTTAAGTATATCCTGCCACTCCCTTCTGGCTTGCAGAGTTTCTGCTGAAAGATCAGCTGTTAACCTGATGGGGATGCCCTTGTGTGTTATTTGTTGTTTTTCCCTTGCTGCTTTTAATATGTTTTCTTTATATTTAATTTTTGACAGTTTGATTAATATGTGTCTTGGCGTTTTTCTCCTTGGATTTATCCTGTATGGGACTCTCTGTGCTTCCAGGACTTGATTAACTATTTACTTTCCCATATTAGGGAAGTTTTCAACTATAATCTCTTCAAATATTTTCTCAGTCCCTTTCTTTTTCTCTTCTTCTTCTGGGACCCCTATAATTCGAATGTTGGTACGTTTAATGTTGTCCCAGAAGTCTCTGAGACTGTCTTCAGTTCTTTTCATTCTTTTTTCTTTATCCTGCTCTGCAGTAGTTATTTCCACCATTTTATCTTCCAGGTCACTTATCCGTTCTTCTGCCTCAGTTATTCTGCTATTGATCCCATCTAGAGTATTTTAAATTTCATTTATTGTGTTTTTCATCGTTGTTTGGTTCCTCTTTAGTTCTTCTACATCCTTGTTAAATGTTTCTTGCATTTTGTCTATTCTATTTCCAAGATTTTGGATCATCCTTACTATCATTATTCTGAGTTCTTTTTCAGGTAGACTACCTATTTCCTCTTCATTTGTTAGGTCTAGTGTGTTTTGACCCTGCTCCTTCATCTGCTGTGTGTTTTTCTGTCTTCTCATTTTGCTTATCTTACTGTGTTTGGGGTCTCCTTTTCACAGGCTGCAGGTTCGTAGTTCCCGTTGTTTTTGGTATCTGTCTCCAGTGGCTAAGGTTGGTTCAGTGGGTTGTGTAGGCTTCCTGGTGGAGGGAACTAGTGCCTGTGTTCTGGTGGATGAGGCTGGATCTTGTCTTTCTGGTGGGCACGTCCACGTCTGGTGGTGTATTTTGGGGTGTCTGTGGCCTTATTATGATTTTAGGCAGCCTCTCTGCTAATGGATGGGGCTGTGTTCCTGTTTTGCTAGTTGTTTGGCATAGGGTGTCCAGCACTGTAGCTTGCTGGTGGTTGAGTGAAGCTGGGTCTTGATGTTGAGATGGAGATCTCTGAGAGATTTTCGCTGTTTGGTATTACGTGGAGCTGGGAAGTCTCTTGTGGACCAGTGTCCTGAAGTTGGCTCTCCCACCTCAGAGGCACAACCCTGATGCCTGGCTGGAGCACCAAGAGCCTTTCATCCACACGGCTCAGAGTAAAAGGGAGAAAAAATAGAAAGAAAGAAAGAAAGAGGATAAAATATAGTGAAGTAAAATAAAGCTATTTTAAAGCAAAGCTATACAGACAAAATCTCACCCAGAAGCATATACATATACACTCACAAAAAAAGGAAAAGGGGAAAAATTAATATATCCTGCTCCCAAAGTCCACCTCCTGAATTTGGGATGATTCATTGTCTATTCAGGTATTCAACAGATGCAGGCACATCAAGTTGTTTGTGGAGTTTTAATCCGCTGCTTCTGAGGCTGCTGGGAGAGATTTCCCTTTCTCTTCTTTGTTCGCACAGCTCTCGGGGTTCAGCTTTGGATTTGGATCCGCCTCTGCATGTAGGTCGCCTGAGGGCGTCTGTTCCCTGCCCAGACAGAACGGGGTTAAAGGAGCAGCTGCTTCGGGGGCTCTGGCTCACTCAGGCCGGGGGGAGGGAGGGATACGGATGCGGGGCGAGCCTGCGGCGGCAGAGGCCGGCGTGACGTTGCACCAGCCCGAGGTGCACCGTGCGTTTTCCCAGGGAAGTTGTCCCCAGATCACGGGAGCCTGGCCGTGTCGGGCTGCACCGGCTCCCGGGAGGGGCAGTGTGGAGAGTGACCTGTGCTTGCACACAGGCTTTTTGGTGGCGGCAGCAGCAGCCTTAGCGTCTCATGCCTGTCTCTGGGGTCCACGCTGATCGCCACGGCTCGCGCCCGTCTCTGGAGTTCGTTTAGGCGGCGCTCTGAATCCCCTCTCCTTGCGCGCCACGAAACAAAGAGGCAAGAAAAAGTCTCTTGCCTCTTCAGCAGCTGCAGACTTTTTCCCAGACTCCCTCCCGGCTAGCTGTGGTGCACTAACCCCTTCAGGCTGTGTTCACGCCGCCAACCCCAGTCCTCTCCCTGAGATCCGACCAAAGCCCGAGCCTCAGCTCCCAGCCCCCGCCCGCCCCGGCGGGTGAGCAGACAAGCCTCTCGGGCTGGTGAGTGCTGGTCGGCACCAAGCCTCTGTGTGGGAATCTCTCCGCTTTGCCCTCCACACCCCTGTGGCTGTGCTCTCCTCCGTGGCTCCGAAGCTTCCCCCCTCTGCCACCCGCAGTCTCTGCCCGCGAAGGGGCTTCCTAGTGCGTGGAAACCTTTCCTCCTTCACGGCTCCCTCCCACAGGTGCAGGTCCTGTCCCTATTCTTTTGGTTCTGTTATTTCTTTTTTCTTTTGCCCTACCCAAGTACGTGGGGAGTTTCTTGCCTTTTGGGAGGTCTGACGTTTTCTGCCAGCGTTCAGTGGGTGTTCTGTAGGAGCAGTTCCACGTGTAGATGTATTTCTAATGTATCTGTGGGAAGGAAGGTGTTCTCCACGTCTTACTCTTCCGCCATCTTCTTCTCCACCTCTGCAAACGTACTTTTAAACCACAACCCTCATTCAGAAGCCCACTTTGCATCCTCTGAAAAATTATTACCTTACTATGAGCAATTCCTGCTGAAACTTTCCATTCTATTCTATTCTATTTCAATGTATAAACTTGCAGGCACTGAGCTTGGCTGTTTAGTTTGGTAGCCAATAGCCACATATATATTGAGAACTTGAAATGTAGCTAGTCTGAATTGAGGTGTGCCAGTGTAAAATAAACACCAGATTTTGAAAACTTAGGACAAAAAATGAATGTGCAATATCTCATTAATAATTTTATATTACATGTCAAAATAATATTTTAATATAATGGATTAAATAAAATTTATTATTAAAGTTAACTTAAACTGCTTTTTTCATGTGGCTAATAGAAATTTTTTAATTATTATGTGACTTGCATTATATTTCTAGTGGACAGCAGTACACTAAACTAATTTTATCATCTGCTAATGGGTTGCAGCCCACAGTCTAAAAACACTGCCCTAGTGGGCTCTGGGTTCCTAACCAGGAAATATGTCATGCTGTACATACATATCCACCCAGCCCACCTACCTGAGAGCCAATTGCCTAGGGACTGAGCCAGAATTCTCCATGAAAAATGGCTTTTAGTCTTCTCCAACATTCAGGAGAATGGATGGCCTATGTTCAAATATTTACTCCATAGACCATGATGTAAAATATCAATAGTTTAGAATTCAATAAACATTTCTGAAAAAATTCAGACTTGTCATCAATATATTTTGAGGGTTTAAACACCTCCTTCAGAAAAAAAGTGATACCTAAGAATATATGTTTCAGTGATTGCGAGTTCCTCTCACAGCCACTGTTAAGCTGTTTTGTTGTTGTTGTTTACAACTTCACATCATTTTGCATTCTACAGTTGGATTATCATACGGATAATCAGTAGATGTAAAAACAGCTCACTAACTGGCTAATGGGAAAAGATACTACCTTTGGGATATGTTGACTTTAAGATCTAAAGTAGAATGTTGCTTATTCTGATGTTTAACTATATATCATTTAGTCTCTAGAAATTTGCATACACTCATAAATTCTATTTAATAATGCTCTAACTATACAGTTGCAAGTAGAGTGGAAAATAAACTTTATTAATAATAATATAATAAATACTGGAAATTTGCTAAGAGAATACATAGCAGGTGCTCTTACTACACACACAAAAAAATGGTAATTATATGAGAAGACATTTAATTAGCTTCACCATAGTAATAATTTCACTACGTATATGTATATCAGATCATCATGTTGTACACCTTAAATACACATAATTTTTATTTTTTAAAACTTTAGGAGTATACCTATATAAACAGTGACATCAGTAATATAAAATGTTTTGTCATTTTATTTTTATAACCTCTTTATAAACTAAAAAGGAACACATATTATACAGAGACATTGAAATGACATGTACAGTATTTGTTCAGTTACTCTTACCTAAGAGATAGTTAGGTTCTTTCTAGTTTAAAATCTATTTCTAAGCCTCTTACAGCATCAGAACCCAGGAGGCAACGAGAAACTCTCATGACAGGCCTCCCATCCTCTCACGTTCTGGGAGGATCACAGGGCCAACACCCAGATTCAGCACAGGTCAAGTCTTTGCCTGCATAGTCTATGTGGATGGAGACAAAGTCTCAAGGGCACCATGGTAGAGCCATTTCTCCACACCTCTAGCCCCCAATCTTTCATGTATCTAGCTAAGAATTCTTTTTAGGTATTGTTTGTGGTAGGCAGAATAGTGCCCCTTGCCAAAGTTACCCATGTCCTAATCCGCAGAACCTATGAATGTTACTTTATATGCCAAAAGGGACTTTGCAGGTATGACTAAAATTAAGGCTCTTGAGATGGGGAGAGTACCATGGGTTACCCAGGTGGACCCAATGTAGTCACAGGGATTCTTGTAAGTGAAAGAGGGAGGCAGGAGTCAGAGAAAGAGATGTGAGGATGGAAGCAGAGGTCAGAGTGATGTGGGGCCATGACCCAAGGAATGGAGGCAATCTCCAGAAGCTGGAAAGACAAGGAAATGAATTCTTCCCTCCAACCTCCGGAAGAAATACAGCCCTGTGAACACCCTGATTTTAGCCCAGTGAGACCCATTTCAGATGCCTGACCTCTACAGCTGTAAGATAAAATACTTGTGTTGTTTTAAGATACTAAGTTTCTGGTAACCTGTGATAAAAAGAAATGTTCACATATTGAGGTATGGGGAAGTCATTCGGGCTTATACGTGAGTTAACTTGAGTTTTATGCTAACTAAAATAGCCTGTTTGTGGCCTATCAAACATACATTGTACATCTGCTTTAATTATTAAAGAAAAGTGTGCATTGACCAGAAGTAAAGAATGTCCATGCTAAAAATAAAGATTAAATACCTCCCTTCCTGGGATGCCAATGCTGGTACTCCTTCCATAGAAAGACTCCCTTCCCAGGTGCCAAGGCCATACTGACTAGCTGTGCACGTGCTGATCTGTTTTTTTTAAACCCTGAGGAATGTATCCCTGAATTGCTTTTTTTGATGTTCTTTATTCTCACAAGACATAAAACTGTACTGAAAAAAAAATCTATTTCTATGTCTCTGAGATGAAAACAAACTAATGATTCAGCATATACATAGATATAATCACTAGACGCCCTGCTGCTCTACAATAAACACTGTCAATATCATCAAGTGGTTAACTTGATGAGCATAAACATATTAACTTTATTAATGTGCTTATTAACCTTATTAATAAGCTTGTTAACCACTCTCTCTTACAGATATTTTGTGCTATTGACTAAATGCTTCTTTTTTATTATTAAAATTTGCTTAATTGTGTAGGTAACACAGGCTCATGTAACTACATAAACGATCTAGAGATATGTAGCGTAATGACCAGGTATTACACATGGAGAGGCACATTGCAACAATTCAGTAATGACACACTTCAGCAGATGCAATCAGATCTCTCCTGGGTTATAAGGTCTTGGAAGAAGTGGGCACCATTTGTTTTGTAAATAAAAATAAAACTGAATTTTTTTAATATACATGTTATGAAACTCTCTTAAATGTTTCCTAAATTTTATCATTTCTGTCATTTCTACATGTTATATAATTTTTCTATCCCCACTTCTAATTCATTAATATTCATAAATGGAATTAGCTTTTTATAAGTTAAATTATTTTGTATAAGGCATACATGTATACATTCCCCTAGACAGTAAGCTCCAAAGCTCCAAAAGATCTTATCTTTCTCCCCTCCTCAGCACAGCACCTGGCATAGAAAAGGCACTCAGTCAGTATTGCCTGACCCTAGAGACTCTGGAATGAAGGACTGTGTTCTGTGTCTTCCCTCACTGGCTTTTGCTTCCATTTCAGGTGTTCTTGGGTGTGTTTATGATTGTAAAGGGCTCTATCACATCCCGATATCATGCCACGGAGGCATACCCCAACCATCGCTTTCAATTTTCAGTCAGCGAATGAAGTGATTTCTACATGCCGGGCCCTGTACTGTGAATGAGGGAGAAAACAGAGATGAATCAGGCATGCTCTCTGCCTCCATGGGACTCACAGATACTTAAGTAAGAGAGAGGATGAAGGAGGTGAGCACAGACCCCATGCTCTGAGGTGAGAACTAACTGAGCCAGGAGATGGGGCATTAGTTAAAGGAGCAGAAGCTCTGAGAATTGGCTGTAAAATGAGTGAAAGAGGGAGAGCTTCAAGACGGCAGAAGAGTAAGACTCGGAGATCACCTTACTCCCCACAAATACATCAGAAATACATATACATGTGGAACAACCCCTACAGAACACCTACTGAACGCTGGCAGAAGACCTCAGACCTCCCAAAAGGCAAGAAACTCCCCATGTACCTGGGTAGGGCAAAAGAAAAAAGAAAAAACAGAGACAAAAGAATAGGGACGGGACATGCACCAGTGGGAGGGAGCTGTGAAGGAGGAAATGTTTCCACACACTAGGAAGCCCCTTCACTGGCGGAGACGGGGAGTGGCAGGGGGGAAGCTTCGGAGTCACGGAGGAGAGCGCAGCAACAGGGGTGCGGAGGGCAAAGCGGAGAGATTCCCGCACAGAGGATCGGTGCCAACCTGCACTCACCAGCCCGAGAGGGTTGTCTGCTCACCTGCCGGGGTGGGCGGAGGCTGGGAGCTGAGGCTCAGGCTTCTGTCGGATCCCAGGGAGAGGACTGGGGTTGGCTGCGTGAACACAGCCTGAAGGGGGCTAGTGCGCCACAGCTAGCTGGGAGAGAATCCGGGAAAAAGTCTGGAGCTGCCGAAGAGGCAAGAGACTTTTTCTTGCCTCTTTGTTTCCTGGTGCGCGAGGAGAGGGGAATAAGAGCACCGCTTAAAGGAGCTCCAGAGGCGGGCATGAGCCGCGGCTATCAGTGCAGACCCCAGAGACGGGCATGAGACAGTAAGGCTGCTACTGCAGCCACAAGAAGCCTGTGTGCAAGCACAGGTCACTATCCACACCTCCCCTCCCGGGAGCCTGTGCAGCCCGCCAATGCCAGGGTCCTGTGATCCAGGGACAACTTCCCCGGGAGAACACACGGCACGCCTCAGGCTGGTGCAACGTCACACCAGCCTTTGACGCCACAGGCGTACCCCGCATCTGTACCCCTCCTTCCCCCCAGCCTGAGTGAGCCAGAGCCCCCGAATCAGCTGCTACTTTAACCCTGTCCTGTCTGAGCAAAGAACAGACGCCCTCAGGCGACCTACACGCAGAGGTGGGTCCAAATCCAAAGCTGAACCCTGGGAGCTGTGCGAACAAAGAAGAGAAAGGGAAATCTCTCCCAGCAGCCTCAGGAGCAGCGAATTAAATCTCCACAATCAACTTGATGTACCCTGCATCTGTGGAATACATGAATAGACAACGATTCATCCCAAATTGAGGAGGTGGACTTTGGGAGCAATGATATATATATATTTTCCTTTTTCTCTTTTTCTGAGTGTTTATGTGTATGCTTCTGTGTGTGATTTTGTCTGTATAGCTTTGATTTTACCATTTGTCGAAGGGTTCTGTCTGTCCATTTGTTTTTGTTTTTTTTAATTACTTAAAAAAGTTTTTTCGTAATTATTTTTTTATTTTTTATTTTAATAACTTCATTTTATTTTACTTTATTTTATTTTATTTTATCTTCTTTCTTTCTTTCTTTTTTTACTCCCTTTTATTCTGAGATGTGTGGAGGACAGGCTCTTAGTGATCAAGCCAGGCGTCAGGGCTGTGCCACTGAGGTGGGAGAGCCAAGTTCAGGAAACTGGTACACAACAGACCTCCCAACTCGATGTAATGTCAAAAGGCGAAAATCTCCCAGAGATTTCCATCTTAACAGCAAGACCCAGCTCCACTCAATGAAGAGCAAGCTACAGTGCTGGACACCCTATGCCAAACAACTAGCAAGACAGGATCAAAGCCCCATCCTTTAGCACGCAGAATGCCTAAAATCATAATAAGGCCACAGACACCCCAAAACACACCACCAGACGTGGACCTGTCCACAAGAAAGACAAGATCCAGCCTCATCCACCAGAACACAGGCACTAGCCTGCTCCACCAGGAAGCCTACACAACCCACTGAACCAACCTTAGCCACTGGGGACAGACACCAAAAAAACGGGAACTACGAACATGCAGCCTGCGAAAAGGAGAACCCAAACACAGTAAGTTAAGCAAAATGAGAAGACAGAGAAACATACAGCAGATGAAGGAGCAAGGCAAAAACCCACCAGACCTAACAAATGAAGAGGAAATAGGCAGTCTACCTGAAAAAGAATTCGGAATAATGATAGTAAAGATGATCCAAAATCTTGGAAATAGAATGGAGAAAATACAAGAAACATTTAACAAGGACCTAGAAGACCTAAAGAGCAAACAAACAGTGATGAAGAACACAATAAATGAAACTAAAAATTCTCTAGAAAGGATCAATAGCAGAATAACTAAGGCAGAAAAACGGATAAGTGACCTGGAAGATAAAACAGTGGAAATAACTACTGCAGAACAGAATAAAGAAAAAAGAATGAAAAGAATTGAGGACAGTCTCAGAGACCTCTGGGACAATATTAAATGCAACAACATTCAAATTATAGGGGTCCCAGAAGAAGAAAAGAACAAGAAATGGACTGAGAAAATATTTGAAGAGATTATAGTTGAAAACTTCCCTAATATGGGAAAGGAAATAAATAGATAAGTCCAGGAAGCGCACACAGTCCCATACAGGATAAATCCAAGGAGAAACATGCCAAGACACATATTAATCAAACTATCAAAAATTAAATACAAAGAACAAATATTAAAAGCAGCAAGGGTAAAACAACAAATGACACATAAGGGAATCTCCATAAGGTTAACAACTGATCTTTCAGCAGAAACTCTGCAAGCCAGAAGGGAGTGGCAGGATATATTTAAAGTGATGAAGGAGAAAAACCTACAACTAAGATTACTCTATGCAGCAAGGATCTCATTCAGATTTGACAGAGAAATTAAAAGCTTTACAGACAAGCAAAAGCTAAGAGAATTCATCACCACCCAACCAGCTTTACAACAAATTCTAAAGGAACTTCTCTAGGAAGGAAACACAAGAGAAGGAAAAGACCTACAATAATAAACCCAAAACAATTAAGAAAATGGTAATAGGAACATACATATCGATAATTACCTTAAAAGTAAATGGATTAAATGCTCCAACCAGAAGACATAGATTACCTGAATGGATACAAAAACAAGACCCGAATATATGCTGTCTACAAGAGACCCTCTTCAGACCTAGGGACGCATACAGACTGAAAGTGAGGGGATGGAAAAAGATATTCCATGCAAATGGAAATCAAAAGAAAGCTGGAGTAGCAATTTTCATATCAGACAAAATAGACTTTAAAACAAAGACTATTACAAGAGACAAAGAAAGAGACTACATAATGAGCAAAGGATCAATCCAAGAAGAAGATATAACAATAGTAAATATTTATGCACCCAACATAGGAGCACCTCAATACATAAGGCAAATACTAACAGCCATAAAAGGGGAAATCGACAGTAACACAATCATAGTAGGGAACTTTAACACCCCACTTTCACCAATGGACAGATCATCCAAAATGAGAATAAGTAAGGAAACACAAGCTTTAAATGATACATTAAACAAGATGGACTTAATTGATATTTATAGGACACTGCATCCAAAAACAACAGGATACACATTCTTCTCAAGTGCTCATGGAACATTCTCCAGGATAGATCACATCTTGGGTCACAAATCAAGCCTTGGTAAATTTAAGAAAATTGAAATCATATCAAGTATCTTTTCCGACCACACCGCTATGAGAATAGATATCAATTACAGGAAGAAATCTGTAAGAAACACAAACATATGGAGGCTAAACAACACACTGCTTATAACCAAGAGATCACTGAAGAAATCAAAGTGGAAATCAAAAAATACCTAGAAACAAATGACAATGAAAACACGATGACCCAAACCTATGGGATGCAGCAAAAGCAGTTCTAAGAGGGAAGTTTATGGCAATAAAATCCTACCTTTAGAAACAAGAAACATCTCAAATAAACAACCTAACCATACATCAAAAGCAATTAGAGAAAGAAGAACAAAAAAACCCCAGAGTTATCATAAGGAACGAAATCATAAAGATCAGGTCAGAAATAAATGAAAAAGAAATGAAGGAAACAATAGCAAAGATCAATAAAACTAAAGTTGGTTCTTTGAGAAGATAAACAAAATTGATAAACCATTAGCCAGACTTATCAAGAAAAAAGGGAGAAGACTCAAATCAACAGAATTAGAATTAAAAAAGGAGAAGTAAGAACTGACATTGCAGAAATAAAAATGATCATGAGAGATTACTACAAGCAACTCTATGCCAATAAAATGGACAACCTGGAAGAAATGGACAGATTCTTAGAAATGCACAACCTTCCGAGACTGAACCAGGAAGAAATAGAAAATATGAACAGACCAATCACAAGCACTGAAATTGAAACTGTGATTAGAAGTCTTCCAACAAACAAAAGCCCAGGACCAGATGGCTTCACAGGAGAATTCTATCAAACATTTAGAGAAGAGCTAACACCTATCCTTCTCAAACTCTTCCAAAATATAGCAGAGGGAGGAACACACACAAACTCATTCTACGAGGCCACCATCACTCTGATAGCAAATCCAGACAAAGATGTCACAAAGAAAGAAAACTACAGGCCAATATCACTGATGAACATAGATGCAACATTCCTCAACAAAATACTAGCAAACAGAATCTAACAGCACATTAAAAGGATCATACACTATGATCAAGTGGAGTTTATCGCAGGAACACAAGGATTCTTCAGTATTTGCAAATCAATCAACGTGATACAGAATATTAACAAATTTAAGGAGAAAAACTATATAATCATCTCAATAGATGCAGAGAAAGCTTTTGACAAAATTCAACACCATTTTATCATAAAAACCCTCCAGGAATTAGGCATAGAGGGAACTTACCTCAACATGATAAAGGCCATACTTGACACACCCACAGCCAACATCGTCCTCAGTGGTGAAAAACTGAAACCATTTCCACTAAGATCAGGAACAAGACAAGGTTGCCCACTCTCACCACTATTATTCAACATAGTTTTGGAAGTCTTAGCCACAGCAATCAGAGAAGAATAAGAAATAAAAGGAATCCAAATCGGAAAAGAAGAAGTAAAGCTGTCACTGTTAGCAGATGACATGATTCTATACGTAGAGAATCCTAAAGATGTTACCAGAAAACTACTAGAGCTAATCAGTGAATTTGGTAAAGTAGCAGAATACAAAATTAATGCACAGAAATCTCTTGCATTCGTATACACTAATGATGAAAAATCTGAAAGTGAAATTAAGAAAACACTCCCATTTACCTTTGCAACAAAAAGAATAAAATATCTAGGTATAAACCTACCTAAGCAGACAAAAGACCTGTATGCAGAAACTTATAAGACACTAATGAAAGAAATTAAAGATGAAACAAATAGATGGAGAGATATACCATGTTCTTGGATTGGAAGAATCAACATTGTGAAAATGACTCTACTACCCAAAGCAATCTCCAGATTCAGTGCAATCACTTTCAAACTACCACTGGCATTTTTCACAGAACTAGAACAAAAAATTTCACAATGTGTATGGAAACACAAAAGACCCTGAATAGCCAAAGCAATCTTGAGAAAAAAAAACGGAGCTGGAGGAATCAGTCTCCCTGACTTCAGTCTGTACTACAAAGCTACAGTAATCAAGACAGTATGGTACTGGCACAGAAACAGAAATATAGATCAATGGAACAGGATAGAAAGCCCAGAGATAAACCCAGGCACATATGGTCACCTTATCTTTGATAAAGGAGGCAAGAATATACAGTGGAGAAAAGACAGCCTCTTCAATAAGTGGTGCTGGGAAAACTGGACAGCTACATTTAAAAGAATGAAATTAGAACACTCCCTAACACCATACACAAAAATAAACTCAAAATGGATTAAAAACTTAAATGTAAGTCCAGACACCATCATACTTCTTAGAGGACAACATAGGCAGAACACTCTATGACATAAATCACAGCAAGATCCTTTTTGACCCACCTCCTAGAGAAATGGAAATAAAAACAAAAATAAACAAATCGGACCTAATGAAACTTAAAAAGCTTTTGCACAGCAAAGGAAACCATAAACAGGACGAAAAGACAACCCTCAGAATGGGAGATAATATTTGCCAATGAAGCAACTGACAAAGGATTAACCTCCAAAATTTACAAGCAGCTCATGCAGCTCAACATTAAGAAAACAAACAACCCAATCCAAAAATGGGCAGAAGACCTACATAGACATTTCTCCAAAGAAGATATACAGATTGTCAAAACACACATGAAAGAATGCTCAACATCATTAATCATTAGAGAAATGCAAATCAAATCTACAATGAGATATCATCTCACACTGGTCAGAATGGCCATCATCAAAAAATCTATGAACAATAAATGTTGAAGAGGGTGTGGAGAAAAGGGAACCCTCTTGCACTGTTGGTGGGAATGTAAATTGATACAGCCACTATGAAGAACAGTATGAAGGTTCCTTAAAAACCTAAAAATAGGACTACCATACGACCCAGCAATCCCACTACTGGGCATATACCCTGAGAAAACCATAATTCAAAAAGAGTCATGTACCAAAATGTTCATTGCAGCTCTATTTACAATAGCCAGGACATGGAAGCAACTGAAACGTCCATGAACAGATGAATGGATAAAGAAGATGTGGCACATATATACAATGGAATATTACTCAGCCATAAAAAGGAACGAAACTATTTGTAGTGAGGTGGATGGACCTAGAGATTGTCATACAGAGTGAAGTCAGTCAGAAAGAGAAAAACAAATACTGTATGCTAACACATATATATGGAATCTAAGAAAAAAAAAGGTCATGAAGAACCCAGGGTCAAGACAGGAATAAAGACACAGACCTACCAGAAAATGGACTTGAGGATATGGGGAGGCAGAAGGGTAAGCTGTGACAAAGTGAGAGAGTTGCATGCACATATATACACTACCAAACGTAAAATAGATAGCTAGTGGGAAGCAGCCACATAGCACAGGGAGATCAGCTCGGTGCTTTGTGACCACCTAGAGGGGTGGGATAGGGAGGGTGGGAGGGAGGGAGATGGTAGAGGGAAGACATATGGGAACATATGTGTATGTATAACTGATTCACTTTGTTATAAAGCAGAAACTAACACACCATTGTAAAGCAATTATACTCTAATAATGATGTTAAAAAAAAAAGTTCTCACCACAAGAAAAAAAAAAAAAAGAGTGAAAGAACAGGCCTGGGAAAAGCTGTAAAAGGAGCCCAAGAATGAGGAGGGAGGCACAGAGATGGATTGGTTTCAGAAGACACAATGTTTTCAGTTCTCCTACCCTTATCTAACTCACCGTTCGGGCCTGTGGGGATGACAAATGAGCCACAAATAAGACCAATCTCTCAAAGATCTAGGGTTAGCCAGGAAGTTGACTGGATGATAGGGAGGCACTTCTCTGTGGTAAAAGCATGGCTCAGATTTTGCCCTAAGTTGTGGCCTTCCGTGGCCTCTGTGTGTGAGGGGAGGATGGGGAAAAGTGAAGTAAGGAGTTAACAGTCGATGTAGGGGGTACAAATTTGGGGGAATAAGGCAAGAGAAGCAGTCCTATAGACCCAGATCACAACTGAGAGGCTGCCCCGTGTGCTCAGGAGTGGGAATGAGGGAGTACTCAGAGGAGAATGGTCAAGCTGAAGAAAAAAAAATGGAAATTGAAGTAAGAATTGTGGGGGGGAGAGCCTTACAGCAGAGAGAGGATGCCACATTGGCCTCATGAGGCTACAGGAAGACACAAAAATCCCCACTTCTACATACATGCATAGCTCTTCCCAGCTGTTGTAAACAGAAGTGGGAGCTGTGAGGCCTTAAGCCACTGCAGGAAGGGGTGAGCTGGGGGCTTGGGGCTAGGTCTTTGTTATCTCTGTGGTGTCTGAAATCACGTGGCCACAGGAGGTGACCCTGACCTCACTCATGAGTCAGCCAACACTTTCAGGTCACCACACACTTGTGAATGTGCCTTCCTGTCTGTCTGGGTTGTGGTTTGCCTTCATTTGATAAAGATAGAGAGAAATTGAAGCAGAGGGCAAAGGCAGATTTTTATGCTTCAGAAATTTCTGCATCATCTACAGCAAATAATTGCTCAAGTGCACCAAAAAGGAAGTCAATCAGCAAATGCACAGGCCTCTCAAGAAACAGACCTGATAGATTCCTGGAACGTTGACTGTCCCAAGCCAGAACACAGGTAGGAAAAGCCTATGGTCCACAGGTAGGAGGGGGAAAAAAAGAAAGTAAAGTAAAAGCTCATATGCTTTTGGCTTCCGTGTGCTATCATGAATCATTTTGCTAGGAATGGAGGATAGTTGCCTCGCTGTAAGAGGAAAAGAGAAACTGATTCCTTTGACTAATATGTTACCCAGATGTTCACCAGACCCCAATATCTATTTTTCCCCCACTTGATTTAGAAAAGTGAAAGTTAGGATGACGACTGAGGGGAAGTGCTTCCTGAAGACAACACCACCAATCACTTCTCGAATGTGGCATCAATCCACCTTCTGCTGGGGGAAAGGGATTACATGATGTCCTGAGAGCTTTCAAGAGCAGTACCCAGCCATCTTCTGACAGAAGTCATGGAAGCATTTAGTGGACTAGCTCTTTCCTGAACCAGCCATGAGTTAAATTGCCTCATAAAATGGAGAGAGGCTTGTATGAAGCCTGTTGCCTGCAGGATTGGCCCCAATCTGGAATGCCTTGACACATCCCAGCCTTGCCTGGCTTCCCATTGCATCATGTATTCTTGAGGAGTTCATTGCCACAAGGTAGAATTAAGTCACATACTTGGTGGAAATAATTCCTAGAAGCTCCAAATTAGAAGGACAAATGTAAGTCACAAAGGCTGCGAGGTTCAACAAATTGACTTAATTCTAAAGAGAGTGGGGACTGCATCTTTATTTTTCACCACAGACTTCCCAAAGCCTGAGACTCTGTGGGTCTCAATAAGTGTCATTATTTCCCTTTTAGTTAACTCACAATTTTACTTATATATATATTTGCAAATGGAAAGCTTACATTACCATGTTAAATAGTAAATGAATATCCCTTGCCACATGTAATCATGAAACATGAAAAACAAAAACAGTGACAACAGAGGCATTAAAAATTCACTTCATAGAGATGGTTGCCTATAGAAAGTTAGAGCCTTGTGTTTGCTTTTGCTTTACTTATAAACAAATGAATAAATAAAGATGATTAGTAAGTAATGGAGAGGTGATAAGGACATTTGGGCTCCAAATTGCAGCCTTTTCCTTGGTTAATCAGAAGGCTAGAGAATTTAAAAAGGGAATGACTCTTACTATATGAGTCAACAGTATTTAGCATTGTATCTAGATACCTCATCAAAATGACCCCAGTGTCACGAGGGTATAACCTCTCACTTTGGAAAACACCACAATAGACGGTCTCTAAGGGCCTTTGAACACTGACAGTCAGAAATCTAGTGATATCTTTTAAACTATATCATCAATAAAATTATCAATGTGAGGTGGGTGTGAATAGATAGGATGGATTTTGGAAGCAATGAATCTGATTTTCTTGCCTAACTTTGGAAAAAGAGTCTTATGTCTTTACAGCTACCCTTCTCCTTAGTCATGTCATCATACTGTGGGGCCCCATTATGATTTACCAAGTAATTACGTGGAACTGGGTCTCCCAAAACTACAACTGTTCAGAAAATGAATCTACAAAGCTCAGGTAGTTTTTCTATACTCTAAAGCAAGGTTTCCATGAAACCTGATGTATAAATAAATGGGGGCTGTCATATCTCTTGTAATGAGGTGGATGGAGTTAGAGTCTGTCATACAGAGTGAAGTAAGTCAGAAAGAGAAAAAGAAATACAGTATGCTAACACATATATATGGAATCTAAGGAAAAAAAAAAAAGGTCATGAAGAACCTAGTGGCAAGATGGGAATAAAGACACAGACCTACTAGAGAATGGACTTGAGGATATGGGGAGGGGGAGGGGTGAGATGTGACAGGGTGAGAGAGTGTCATGGACATATATACACTACCAAATGTAAAATAGATAGCTAGTGGGAAGCAGCCACATAGCACAGGGAGATCAGCTCGGTGCTTTGTGACCACCTAGAGGGGTGGGATAGGGAGGGTGGGAGGGAGGGAGATGCAAGAGGGAAAAGATATGGGAACATATGTATATGTATAACTGATTCACTTTGTTATAAAGCAGAAGCTAACACACCATTGTAAAGCAATTATACTTCAATAAAGATGTTTAAAGGAAAAAAAATCTAGAAACAATAAATGCTGAAGAGGGTGTGGAGAAAAGGGAACCCTCTTGCACTGTTGGTGGGAATGTAAATTGATACAGCCACTATGGAGAACAGTATGGAGGTTCCTTAAAAAACTAAAAATAGAACTACCATACGACCCAGCAATCCCACTACTGGGCATATACCCTGAGAAAACCATAATTCAAAAAGAGTCATGTACCACAATGTTCATTGCAGCTCTATTTACAATAGCCAGGACATGGAAGCAACCTAAGTGTACATCAACAGATGAATGGATAAAGAAGATGTGGCACATAGATACAATGGAATATTACTCAGCCATAAAAAGAAATGAAATTGAGTTATTTGTAGTGAGGTGGATGGACCTAGAGTCTGTCATACAAAGTGAAGTAAGTCAGAAAGAGAAAAACAAATACCGTATGTTAACACCTATATATGGAATCTAAGAAAAAGGTCATGAAGAACCTAGGGACAAGATGGGAATAAAGACGCAGACCTACCAGAGAGTGGACTTGAGGATATGGAGAGGGTGAAGGGTAAGCTGGGACAAAGTGAGAGAGTGGCATGGACATATATACACTGCCAAATGTAAAATAGATAGCTAGTGGGAAGCAGCCGCATAGCACAGGGAGATCAGCTCGGTGCTTTGTGACCACCTTGAGGGGTGTGATAGGGAGGGTGGTAGGGAGAGAGATGCAATAGGGAAGAGATATGGGGACATATGTATATGTATAACTGATTCACTTTGTTATAAAGCAGAAACTGACACACCATTGTAAAGCAATTATACCCTAATAAAGACGTTAAAAAAAAAAAAGGAATAGGCTAGAAAGGCTTAGAACCATGAGCCAACCAGGTTTAAACATGGTCAAGGTAAATAGGTTGTAACTCAAGTTTGAACAGCCTTGAATGCCAGGCTATGGAGTTTGGATATTATTCTCTGCGGCAATGGCCAAATGGCCTCATGGCACCTGAGGTCAACTGACTTTCTCCAAATTGAGTGTGGTGTGAAACAAGATTATTTGAGAAGAGTAGTGCCACTTCTCAGGTTGACAGGGCTTTAACTTGAATTCTGTCTCTGACTCTAATACAGGGGACGGCACCTATGTGACTCAAAGAGTCTTGGCACAGTGTTAGATTAACTTCACAAACTTAACCTAAAATGGCAGGTTTCAAATGGGGAAAGAGAGATGGAGTCAGGCCATCACAGCTTTCTCACTTACTCATTCTCTGGACCTCAGCAACATCCTCTGTAAAATGAGGATATGAAGTTTACCTCACAGACTTCATAATCTATGAAGCGGTAAAGCATGTTTTTTTTAAAGAAATAACAAAATAAAACTTCTGCAATTCTACCTGTTAACAGTTTGCGAAGAGTTCTGTGATACTTTGTTTTTTCTTTTAATATCTTTATTGGAGTATAATTGCTTTACAATGTTGTGTTAGTTTCTGCTGTACAACAAAGTGAATCAGCTATATGTATACATATAGACCCATATCCCCTCCCTCTTGAGCCTCCCTGCCACCCTCCCTATCCCACCCCTCTAGGTCATCACAAAGCATCAAGCTGATCTCCCTGTGCTATGCAGCAGCTTCCCACTACCCATCCATCTTACATTTGGTAGTGTATATATGTCAGTGCTGCTCTCACTTCATCCCCAGCTTCCCCTTCCCAAGTTTTGTCATACTTTGAAAGCATCCATATCCCCAGCCTGTCAAATCATGACACTGAGCAGTGCAGGAGACTGCAGCAACTGACACAACATCTTCGGGGATCTGGAGCTGAGAGGGCTTTGCCTGGACAATTTCTGAGAAACCCAGATACCATATAGAGATTATCCGAAACTGAGGCCATCCTGGCCAGACCTGCCTGGTTCCCATATCCTTCAATCTAAAACAAAATAATCAAGTTCTGCTAAAAAAAAGTCCTAGACCAAAAGTCCTGACCATCAACTTTAGTTTAGAAAGTCAATATTGATTTAAAAAAAAGAAATATGCAAGTAGAGCATTTCAGACCAGAAAGAGCTCTTAAAGGTCATCTAGTCCAAACCCCTAATATTACAGGTGAAGAAATTAAAGCCCAAAGTGGGGACTAGACTTAGCCAATGTCACAAATCTGGAGAGAGGAAGAACTGGGAAACAAAATCATGTCTTCCAACCTCAGACACCATGTGTTAAAAACTGATTCAAGCATGGTTTATTTTTTAAATGGCAGAGCAATGAAAGTATAATAAAATGGGAATAAAATGGGAGATAAATTCAATTCAAATACTAAGGGGGAAAGTACAAACAATCAAGAAAATAAACTCTTCAAATAGCTGATACAACCACAGAATGCCAAGGCCCTAGATAACTGCTGTGAAATGGGGTTTGAGCAAGCCTGGCAATGACCTACACTCTCAGCTCATCTGGACAACTAATGTTGAGCATATGGGAAGTTGAAATGATTAGGTTTGCTAAACTGAAAGGAGATAAAGGAAGGACTGGATATAATTCTGGATGGGCCCAAAATGGGGGGCTCCAAATGGGAATGTAGTAGGTGGGATAAATGGAGCTCCCCGTTCCTATTGCTGCCTCTCTGAAACCTGAGTTACAGAGAATCTGCACAAATGCTCAGAACACATAAATTCCCTTCCTGAGCCTCAGTTTCCACAGCCCCGAAATGGGGATCATAAGAACCATTTCCCAGGGCATAACAGGAGCAGCAGCAAAATCCCCTGGTAAACCATTGTTTATGGAAGTATAAGGGCACTATTACTCAAATGTTGATGGGACCAGGGAGGTTTGCTTGTGATTCTATGATTTTGCGTGCCTGCTTTTTGTAACGAATGACAAAAACGTTCCACAGAGGAATAGCAGAAAATTCTCTTCAGAAGAGAGTGAAGAAAGGTATTTAACAACCTAGCAAAACAACCATACATCTTGCTGCCTGCTAGACCAATAGCCAAACCATAAATCTAAATGCAAAACCAGAAAAAAAGTGTAGTTTTTTAGAATAAAGGAATTCCAATGTGCCAAATATCTTCTGTGCAATTATCTAAGCAGTTTCTTGTTTAGGACGGTTTTTGGAGAACACCGGTCACCAGACGTAGCTGCTAACCTGAACTGCTTCACTTCACATTGTTCCCAAAATGTCACTTTGAGAAGGACATCAACCTGGAAAACAGGAGAGCTGAGTTCTGCACTTACTTCACTGAGTGGCCTCGGGTACATCCCACCCCCTCTCTGTGTTTCAGATTTCTCATCTACAAAATGAAGGTTTGATCCAAAGATACTATCATTTTTAATGCTGAGTCTCTCATTTTAGCTACTGAGTTTGACTTGTTGGCTTCCTAACACACCTGTGTATGAAAACTTCATGTAATGAGAGAGGCTGGGTTGTCCAGGTATGACACCAAATGGTGGATGCCTTGGCTTCTTTCTTCTTTGGACCATTCCAGGAGTAGTTGAAATGAAAAGACAGGACAGGGCCCCAGTCCAGGACATTTCCCTTTTGTCAATTGCCTTCCTTCTTTATTTCCCTTTCTGCACCTCTTCCCACCCCCACACTCACCACTTCAAACTGTCAGTGCCCTCTGTGTTGATCATCTACTGCCCTTCTCAAAACCAGGATGTACAGAACTACACATTTACATATGACACTTGAAATACAGTATTGACTGAAAGTAAAACACAGCTATTACCTCACTATAAGAGAAGACCCAGGAACCATTTCTAATCTCTGACAATCAATCATAGAGACATATTCTAAGTAGTGCCAAGAGGAGAGAACTAAGGCCAATTAGTGCAGGAAGACAGTTTTAACATAATACACTCCAGTCCATTTTACACTATTCCTAAACAGTACCAATCCAATAAAACTTTCTGTCTCTAAAATATTCTCTAAAATAAATGAATATATATGTAATTATCTAACAGTGCCCTGTGTGTACATGCCCTAGGTGCTGTTTTATGCTTTCAGCCAACAAGAACTATCAAGCAGGTTGTATCAAAGGGAACTGTACCCCCAACCTTGAATTGAGTGTGCTCTGCAGCATGAGTGATTTATCTACCATGGCCACTTTTTATGCCTCTGTATGTGTGTGTGTGCCCACATGCACACACGCAGACAATTTTGATCCACAGTGGAACACAAAAACTATCTAAGAATAGATCTGGATTTTCCAGAATAATTTTTCCTGTTGGTTGTTAAATTGCAATTAAATTGCAAAATTTTCCACATCTTAAGACTCCTTCAAGAAAATGGGAGAAGAAACCAAGGGTGAAGATTAGCAGATAATCAGGAGGGCTTTAGCTGGCTTGCCTGGACTACATGCTGATTGATGAAGTTCCTGCTCTCCTCTCCATGCCTTACCACCTAGATCAACAAAGGTCACTTGTTTTGCCCCAGTGAAGTGATCTGCTTGGACCTACTCCTGTATGCTAGAAGTTGGTCAGGGTGAGCTTAGACAGAAAACACAGAGCAGTCTACTGTCCTGCCAGATATTCAGAATCTTAGCTACACTACCGCCCTGACAGATGGCCCAGCTACAGAGACTCCTTTCGTCTCCTGGCACTCACTCAAGAACTTGCCCTCTGACTTCCTAAGCAGGGCATCTTGTAAATGCTCAGAGAATCTCTCAGAGGCTCTCTGTTCAGCCTGCTACCTCCTGGGAGTTTTTACCTATCAGTGGCTTAGTGCCCTTTGCTACACAGTTAAGTCTGTACTTATAACCCAGGGTTTTTTTTTAATTGCTTTTCATTTTCACTAACATGGACATAATCATTGATAAAACAATAAAGTAGTTGGTTGGGGAAAATATGACAAGTTGTGAATTAGAGATAGGCGGAAGACCTTTGACAATGTGTGACATTGTTGACATCATAAATAATCCTACAGCCTGGGAAGATTGAGCAACCACAGTCTAATGGAGGAAGCCACAACTGGAAGTATGTAATTGGTGACATTAGAGAATATGAAGAGAACAGAAGAACCATGGGATCACATTGTGACAGGGCCCATGCTCCAGAGACCCTACATCATGCAGATTCAGTTAAGGGTCCCATTTCTAGAACACATACCCTAGTGAGATCTGCTGTGGGTAGTTCAATGGCAATAGGCAGTTTCCCAGTACTGGAAGTTTTCAAAGATCAGTTGGGTGTGAAAGGATGTATGTACAAGGATGTTCATTTTACATAATTTATAATAGCAAAAAAAGAGAAACTAAAATCCAACAATAGAGGATTAGTTACAAAAAGTATGGTAAACCTAGACAATGGAACACTATAAAAATTAGACGTAGCTATGTATTTTATATACTTAGCAATATACTGTTGAGTAAATAGTCAGGTATAGTACAATCTCATCCACAGAAAAGACTCTGGACAGTTATGCACCTAATTCCTAACTATACTTATCTATGAGTGGTGAAATTATAGTTGTTGCTGTTTCCATTTTGCTTATATGTATCTTCTAATTTTAAAAAGTGAATTTATAGTTTGCATAATATTTTGAGGCTAAAATAGATAAATAAGGGTTGACTAGGCTTGATGGCATTTAAACATTCCTCCAACACTGAGACTATGAAACTGATTACCTGAAACTAAGTAACTAATACTGTGGCCCCTCCTCCCCTCTAACCAACCACACATGCACATGTAAGCATGTGGCACACGCACACACACACACACACAGCTAATCTGGAGGCTCTTTTTCATTCCCTGCATATATGTCAGTAGCAATGGCCAGAAAGCCCACCCCTGGAACATGGGGTTACAATGATAAGTCTCACAGTAATGGCAGGAATTTCAATGGCCACAGCAGTACTGCAGTAGTGCATTCAAAATGACAACAAATGACAACATGGCTGAAATAACACCAGCACTCTGCAAATAATAAACAAGATGGAGCACTGCTTGGCTCAGGTGAACTCCACAGCTTGTTTTCTTTTCGTTGTATTTCCCCTTTCACAAAACCAAGACTTGCCTCTGGATCTCACAGGCCTAGGATACTATTATTTTGACAGTTGTTAGGTGGCATTGCAGAGGATGAAAGGACACTAGTTAGCTTTCCATCTAAACACACCGCCCACTCCAAGCAGCATAAACACTATTATTTTGAGTTGATGGACAAGATTTACAGATGTGTATGTAGAGGGCAAGTTGAAAATTAGCAAGGAGAAGTTGAGAATTACAATGAAGATAATACATGTGATCCATTTTGTCTACAAAATAGGTCGAGAATTATATTTTTAGATGAATTTGTGTAAAGATAAATACATTTTAATTAGAGGCTGATATCTCAAATATCAGATCAAGATTAAGGTCAAGAGCAAATGCTAATCCTCCTACCTCTCAGGAGTTTTGAGGATTTAGTTCTAAGAAGATAATTGACCTGAAAGTCCTTTGTACATTTTGTGAGGAGTTCTTATTGTTGTGTGAGTAATAGTAAGAAAATGACTTTTAATTATACTCTGATTTCTTAAGAACACTAACTTTCACCAAAGATCTGTTCTTGCCTACTGTGTTAAGATACACAAAACCATATTAGGAATATCATTGCTTTTCTGGGTTGAAAAAAACACTGAACCCAACATCTAGAACCCCACAAAACATGTAAAGCATAAAGAAAAACATCTTCATTCAAATAGCCATGTCAGTCCTTGCTTTAATATATTAAAAATATTGCACTGCAGGGAAGTTATAATGTAAAATGTTATTTGCACCAAGTCACTTCTGAAACAACTACTAAGATTTTAATTCCCTAAAAAACCTTTTATACAAAGTAATACTTTTAGAGCCTGTATATGGGCACTCCATATGTTTTTCACTACTGACCTAAGAAAGGGATATCAGAATCATATTTTATTGTTGAGAACTCTGACACTAAGAATGATGAGGTGATCCACAGGCAGAAGCTTTCAGGGCCAGGATTCTAATCCACATTTGATTCCAAGTCTCATGCCCTTTCTACTTTAAATGAGTTGCCCCTTTTCCTTGCCCATTGGGCAGAACCATGATGTACTGTATATAGCTTTACGACTTGAAAATCCCTTATTTCTACAGAGGAGTAGCTTATGGAAAATGGCTTGTGTTAGGCAGATCACCCTATGCCCCACATGTGATCTCCTGGTTGCCTAACTCATGATTGCAATGAAGGCACAGTTATCCTAATCGCCCACCATCACATGACCAAGCTATGCAGGAAAGGTGTTTCCTCCCAAACACTGAGCATCTGGACCATTGTTTTTAACAGAAATAATATTAGGGGCTGACCCAAGATAAAACAGTGGTCATGCAATTTAAAGACACATTCTATTAACAGGAAGATGTGCAGGTTACTGATGCATAGGGGTGGATTTGTTACTGTCATTCTTATATAGGCTCCATTTGAGTTGAAAAAGAATGGAAATAATGATTTGAGGCCCACACTTAGATACTTTGTTAGAATTAAAAGTGTCCCCCCAAAACCAACTGATAGAAAACATGTGAGAAATATTTGGGGGCAATAGAGAAAGCCCAAATTTTATAATCTCATCACCTGGTTTTTAATACTTACTGAGTCATAAGATCTTGGGCCAGTTTTTCAATCTTTTTGGTCCTTAATTTCTCCGTGTGTTAATAAGTTTCTACAGATCTCACAGTTAGGTGAGCCAGGACACAAAATCAGATTCCATTCAAGAGAGGCCTGTTGCACATTACCATGCATACAGAGCAGGGGATCTGACCTTCCCCTGAGGGATACCAGAGACCAAGTAATGGTGGAGGGTACATGAGAGAAGTCGTTTTAGGAAAAGAAATGCTGATGGAAAGGTAAGTGCCTACATATGGAATTCCAAGCCAAAACTACTAAAAGACTCAAAGCCCAGAGGAATTTGATGAGGCCATCTGAGGTTCTGAGGGAATAGATTTCCAAAGAGAGTTGTTTCCCAATTTGTGGAAAACCAAAATCCTGAAAGCTCCCTAAGCCCATTTTAATCAAATGAGTTCTTTATCTGACATTCATTAAGCATTTTTACTGGGCAAACACTGAGGGGCCTTGCCAACAGGAGAATCTAGAATCAAGAGGGAGAAACAGATACATAGTGTCAAGCTATAAACTAGGTAGATTGGAAAGGTAAAAAGTATGAATGAGAGCTAAGGACAAAAGTTGCCAGCCTTAAGTCTCCAAGGTGAGTCTCTAGAGTTATGTGAGTTATAAGGTATGTTTTATCTCATGGGGTAATGTCCTCCTTGATCCCCTTTGCTGCCTCCACATCATTTCTCCTCCCCACTCCCTAATTCCTACTCCAAAACTAAAACAAACAACTCAGTTTCATTGAAGGATGTATCATTAGACCCACCTCACTGTTGGTGTCCTCATTCATTGAAGAGTTTAGAACTTGGTGACTCTTTTTCTCCCACCACTTCTCTCATCATCTTGATAAGAGTCTTGGTGAATTCATCATCCATGTAGATTACTCATCCATTGCCTGGCCTCTCACTGCTATTCTTAGTTACATCTTGGACCTTATCAACCAATACTACACCAGTCTGGAATTTCTCTCCTTAACACCCCATTCTTGGATGCCCACCTCCTATCTTACCAGCTCACATACTCTACCATGCCCACATCAACAATTCTTTGGCCCACAATTTGTTACTTTCCATCATCCCTATCATATCCTCACTTTCTTCTTCCCCAAGCGGGTTTCTGTGATGTACTTCATAATCACTCCCTTGCCCCTTCTACTCTCTTGCCCTATCCATCAAGCTCCCCTGGGAAAACTCCAACCCTGGTCTGCAGGGATTATCAGCACAAACTCTCCACATGTGTGATAAAGTATGCCTCAAAAGAATTGGAGGGCTGTATAGATGCTCTCTGGGTGTGGCAATTCCCTCCAGCCAAAGAATTAATTGGCTCTTGCACATCTGCTTTTACATGCAGGTAAAAGAAATGAAAGTATTATTGACTTAGATTAAGAAAAGGAGATTGAAGGGAAGTAGGAAGGAGTATAATTTGAATTTACATCTGAAAAAAAAAGTCTTTGACTTTAAAATGAAAAAAGTAATTGGAACTGCTAACGCATTGCCAGGCAGAGGTCAGACTTATTAAATAATAAAAAATTTTCTCATTTGCATTCAGCAAATTGCCTGACAGTGTGCAAAATGAAAGATAATAAATTTATTAACAGAATTAGTCCCTTAGTCAAACATCAATCATTAACACCTTGTTAACCCTCAAGACTTAGTTAACAAATTTCTTCATAAAAAATAGGAAGAAAAACTGAAAAGGTAAAATTTATAGCACTGCTATGATCATAAATTTGATAAATGTTTATCATAGAAAATTTGAAAAATACAGGGGACCTTCAAGATGGCAGAGGAGTAAGACGTGGAGATCACCTTCCTCCCCACAAATACATCAGAAATACATCTACATGTGGAACAACTCCTACAGAACACCTACTGAACACTGGCAGAAGACCTCAGACTTCCCAACGGGCAAGAAACACCCCACATACCTGAGTAGGGCAAAAGAAAAAAGAAAAAATAGAGACAATAGAATAGGGACAGGACCTGCACGTCTGGGAGGCTGTGACGGAGGAAAAGTTTGCACACACTAGGAAGCCCCTTCAATGGCGGGGACAGGGGGTGACATGGGGGAAGCTTCAGAGCCATGGAGGAGAGTGCAGCAACAGGGGTGCAGAGGGCAAAGCGGAGAGATTCCCGCACAGAGGATCGGTGCTGACCAGCACTCACCAGCCTGATAGGCTTGTCTGCTCACCTGCTGGGGCAGGTGGGGGCTGGGAGCTGAGGCTCGGGCTTCGGAGTTCAGAACCCAGGGAGAGGACTGGGGCTGGCTACGTGAACACAGCCTGAAGGTGGCTAGTGCAACACAGCTAGCTGGGAGGGAGTCCGGGGAAAAGTCTGGACCTGTCTAAGAGGCAAGAGACCATTGTTTCAGGGTGCACAAGGAGAGGGGATTCAGAGCACCGCCTAAACGATCTCCAGAGACGGGTGTGAGCCACGGCTATTAGCGCGGACCCTAGAAACGGGCATGAAACGCTAAGGCTGCTGCTGCAGCCACCAAGAGGCCTGTGTGCAAGCACAGGTCACTATCCACACCTCCCCTCCTGGGAGCCTGTGCAGGCCCCCACTGCCAGGGTCCCATGATCCAGGGACAACTCCCCCGGGAGAACACATGGTGCGCCTCAGACAGGTGCAACGTCACGCCGGCCTCTGCTGCTGCAGGCTCGCCCCGCATTCCGTACCCCTCCTACCCGCTGGCCTGAGTGAGCCAGAGCACCCTAATTAGCTGCTACTCAAACCCCATCCTGTCTGAGCGAAGAACAGACACCCTCAGGTGACCTACAGGCAGAGGTGGGGCCAAATCCGAAGCTGAACCCGAGGAGCTCTGCGAACAATAAGAGAAAATGAACTTTCTCCTAGCAGCCTCAGGAGCCACGGATTAGATCCCCACAATCAAATTGATGTACCCTGCATCTGTGGAATACCTGAATAGACAACGAATCATGCCAAAACTGAGACAGTGGACTTTGGGAGCAACTGTAGACGTGGGGTTTGCTTTCTGCATCTAATTTGTTTTTGGTCTTATGTTTATCTTAGGTTAGTATTTAGAGTTTAGTATAATTGGTAGATTTGTTTATTGATTTAGTTGCTCTCTACCTTCTTTATATATATATATATATATATATTTTGCCTTTTTCTATTTTTGTGAGTGTGTATGTGTATGCTTCTTTGTGTGATTTTGTCTGTATAACTTTGCTTTTACCATTTGTCCTAGGGTTCTGCCTGTCCATTTTTTTTCTTTTTTTTTTTTTGAGTTGAGGCACGTTTGTTACATAGCTGTAGATAGCCAAAACATTGAGGAATCCTCCCAAGGGGCTGAAGCAGATTTATCTCAACATTTTCTAGTCAGAAGCACTTAATATTATTGTCTTCAGATCTAACCATCATATCAAATTTCCTATCACAGTTTCTCTCAAGAGATTTTATATCCTTCAAAATCGGATCTTAAGATCTGCCTTTCATCTCCCTGAGGTAGACAAGCAGATAATTTTCCTGTAGTAGGTGGCATGTAGATTATGACCCTGAGGACAATGAAGTAACAACTTATTTTCTGTTGAGAGCATCTGCACTACACCACAGAACCAAATAGCTCTATCCCAAGTAGTGGGATTTTTTTTTTTTATTTCAAACAGAAAGTCACAAAAATTATAATCATCCTCATCAGCTCACTCAGTCCCATGTAATTAATTTTTTTTTTCATCATGATCTTTTGTTGGCACTTTTATGAGTTCATCAGTTTTTCATTAGAGTTCTGAAAATGCTTATTCATTCAGTTCAGCAGTAGAGTCAGTTACCAGAAACCTGTACATGTCAGAGTCTTTTCCATGAATTCCTTGAAGATGAAACCCTTTTATAAGAACATATTGGCAAAAGCATCACAGTACACCCAGAATTGTCTGTAAATGACAAAAGACTTAAAAATGACCACGGTTAAAGATTTGATGAAAGTTCATAATAATGCAATTGACAAGGAAAGTTAGTTATTTCTGAGATATACATTTTAAAGTAATAACTAGAATTATGACTTATAACATTATACCAGAACATATAAGATTTTTAGAAATATCATGTAATGTCTGAAACATTTATATTAACATATTTCCATACAAATAACCCAATGAAAGTTTAGTATTAATTGTTTTGTTTGTTTGTTTGTTTTATACTGCAGGTTCTTATTAGTCATCAATTTTATACACATCAGTGTATACATGTCAGTCCCAATGCCCAATTCAGCACACCACCATTCCCACCCAACCGCAGTTTTCCCCCCTTAGTGTCCATATGTCTGTTCTCTACATCTGTGTCTCAACTTCTGCCCTGCAAACGGACTCATCTGTACCATTTTTCTAGGTTCCACATACATGCGTTAATATACGATATTTGTTTTTCTCTTTCTGACTTACTTCACTCTGTATGACAGTCTCTACATCCATCCACGTCTCAGCAAATGACTCAATTTCGTTCCTTTTTATGGCTGAGTAATATTCCATTGTATATATGTACCACAACTTCTTTAACCATTCATCTGTCGATGGGCATTTAGGTTGCTTCCATGACCTGGCTATTGTAAATAGTGCTGCAATGAACATTGGGGTGCATGTGTCTTTTTGAATTATGGTTTTCTCTGCGTATACACCCAGTAGTGGGATTGCTGGATCATATGGTAAATCTATTTTTAGTTTTTTAAGGAACCTCCATACTGTTCTCCATAGTGGCTGTATCAATTTACATTCCCACCAACAGGGCAAGAGGGTTCCCTTTTCTCCACACCCTCTCCAGCATTTGTTGTTTGTAGATTTTCTGACGATGCCCATTCCAACTGGTGTGAGGTGATACCTCATTGTAGTTTTGATTTGCATTTCTCTAATAATTAGTGATGTTGAGCATCTTTTCATGTGCTTCTTGGCCATCTGTATGTCTTCTTTGGAGAAATGTCTATTTAGGTCTTCTGCCCATTTTTGGATTGGGTTGTTTGTTTCTTTAATATTGAGCTGAATGAGCTGTTTATATATTTTGGAGATTAATCCTTTGTCCATTGATTCATTTGCAAATATTTTCTCCCATTCTGAGGGTTGTCTTTTCATCTTGCTTATGGTTTCCTTTGCTGTGCAAAAGCTTTGAAGTTTCATTAGGTCCCATTTGTTTATTTTTGTTTTTATTTCCATTACTCTAGGAGGTGGATCACAAAAGATCTTGCTGTGATTGATGTCAAAGAGTGTTCTTCCTATGTTTTCCTCTAAGAGTTTTATAGTGTCCGGTCTTACATTTAGGTCTCAAATCCATTTTGAGTTTATTTTTGTGTATGGTGTTAGGGAGTGCTCTAATTTCATTCTTTTATATGTAGCTGTCCAGTTTTCCCAGCACCACTTATTGAAGAGACTGTCTTTTCTCCATTGTATATCTTTGCCTCCTTTATCATAGATTAGTTGACCATATGTGCGTGGGTATATCTCTGGGCTTTCTATCTTGTTCCATTTATCTATGTTTCTGTTTTTGTGCCAGTACCATATTGTCTTGATTACTGTAGCTTTGTAGTATAGTCTGAAGTCAGGGAGTCTGATTCCTCCAGCTCCGTTTTTTTCCCTCAAGACTGCTTTGGCTATTCGGGGTCTTTTGTGTCTCCATACAAATTTTAAGATGATTTGTTCTAGCTCCGTAAAAAATGCCATTGGTAATTTGATAGGGGTTGCATTGAATCTGTAGATTGCTTTGGGTAGTATAGTCATTTTCACAATATTGATTCTTCCAATCCAAGAACATGGTATATCTCTCCACCTGTTGGTATCGTCTTTAAATTCTTTCACCAGTGTCTTATAGTTTTCTGCATACAGGTCTTTTGTCTCCCTAGGTAGGTTTATTCCTAGATATTTTATTCTTTTTGTTGCAATGGTAAATGGGAGTGTTTCCTTAATTTCTCTTTCAGAATTTTTATAATTATTGTATAGGAATGCAAGAGATTTCTATGCATTAATTTTGTATCCTGCAACTTTACCAAATTCATTGATTAGCTCTAGTAGTTTTCTGGTGGCATCTTTACCATTCTCTATGTATAGTATCATGTCCTCTGCAAACAGTGACAGTTTTACTTCTTCTTTTCCAATTTGTATTCCTTTTATTTCTTTTTCTTCTCTGATTGCTGTGGCTAGGACTTCCAAAACTATGTTGAATAATAGTGGTGAGAGTGGACATCCTTGTCTCCTTCTTGATCTTAGAGGAAATGCTTCCAGTTTTTCACCATTGAGAATGATGTTTGCTGTGGGTTTGTCATATATGGCCTTTATTATGTTGAGGTAGGTTCCCTCTATGCCCACTTTCTGGACAGTTTTTATCATAAATGGGTGTTGAATTTTGTCAAAAGCTTTTTCTGCAGCTATTGAGATGATCATATGGTTTTTATTCTTCAATTTGTTAATATGGTGTATCACATTGATTGATTGGCGTATATTGAAGAATCCTTGCATCCCTGGGATAAATCCCACTTGATCGTGGTGTATGATCTTTTTAATGTGTTGTTGAATTCTGTTTGCCAGTATTTTGTTGAGGATTTTTGCATCTATATTCATCAGTGATACTGGTCTGTAATTTTCTTTTTTTGTAGTATCTTTGTCTGGTTTTGGTATCAGGGTGATGGTGGCCTCATAGAATGAGTTTGGGAGTGTTCCTTCCTCTGCAAATTTTTGGAAGAATTTGAGAAGGATGGGTGTTAGCTCTTCTCTAAAAGTTTGATAGAATTCACCTGTGAAGCCATCTGGTCCTGGACTTTTGTTTGTTGGAAGATTTTTAATCACAGTTTCAATTTCATTACTTGTGATTGGTCTGTTCATATTTTCTGTTTCTTCCTGGTTCAGTCTTGGAAGGTTATACCTTTCTAAGAATTTGTCCATTTCTTCCAGGTTGTCCATTTTATTGGCATAGAGTTGCTTGTAGTAGTCTCTTAGGATGTTTTGTATTTCTGTGGTGTCTGTTGTAACTTCTCCTTTTTCATTTCTAATTTTATTGATTTGAGTCCTCTCCCTCTTTTTTTTTAATGAGTCTGGCTAATGGTTTATCAATTTTGTTTATCTTCTCAAAGAACCAGCTTTTAGTTTTATTGATCTTTGCTATTGTTTTCTTTGTTTCTATTTCATTTATTTCCGCTCTGATCTTTATGATTTCTTTCCTTCTGCTAACTTTGGGTTTTGTTTGTTCTTCTTTCTCTAGTTTCTTTAGGTGTAAGGTTAGATTGTTTACTTGAGATTTTTCTTGTTTCTTTAGGTAGGCTTGTATAGCTATAAACTTCGCTCTTAGAACTGCTTTTGCTGCATCCCATAGGTTTTGGATCATCGTGTTTACATTGTCATTTGTCTATAGGTATTTTTTGACTTCCTCTTTGATTTCTTCAGTGATCTCTTGGTTATTTAGTAACGTATTGTTTAGCCTCCATGTGTTTGTGTTTTTTACGTTTTTTTCCCTGTAATAGATTTCTAATCTCATAGCATTGTGGTCAGAAAAGATGCTTGAAATGATTTCAATTTTCTTAAATTTACTGAGGCTTGATTTGTGACCCAAGATGTGACCTATCCTGGAGAATGTTCCTTGTGCACTTGAGAAGAAAGTGTAATCTGCTGTTTTTGGATGGAATGTCCTATAAATATCAATTAAATCTATCTGGCCTATTGTGTCATTTAAAGCTTCTGTTTCCTTATTTATTTTCATTTTGGATGATCTGTCCATTGGTGTAAGTGAGGTGTTAAAGTCCCCCACTATTACTGTGTTACTGTCGATTTCCTCTTTTATAGCCGTTAGCAGTTGCCTTATGTATTGAGGTGCTCCTATGTTGGGTGCATACATATTTATAATTGTTATATCTTCTTCTTGGATTGGTCCCTTGATCATTATGTAGTGTCCTTCCTTGTCTCTTGTAACATTCTTTATTTTAAAGTCTATTTTAACTGATATGAGTATAGCTACTCCAGCTTTCTTTTGATTTCCATTTGCATGGAATATCTTTTTCGATCCCCTTACTTTCAGTCTGTATGTGTCCCTAGGTCTGAAGTAGGTCTCTTGTAGACAGCATATATATGGGTCTTGTTTTTGTATCCATTCAGCAAGCCTGTGTCTTTTGGTTGGAGCATTTAATCCATTCACGTTTAAGGTAATTATTGATATCTATGTTCCTATGACCATTTTCTTAATTGTTTTGGGTTTGTTTTTTAGGTCCTTTTCTTCTCTTGTGTTTCCCACTTAGAGAAGTTCCTTTAGCATTTGTTGTAGAGCTGGTTTGGTGGTGCTGAATTCTCTTAGCTTTTGCTTGTCTGTAAAGCTTTTGATTTCTCCATCAAATCTGAAGGAGATCCTTGCTGGGTAGAGTAATCTTGGTTGTAGGTTCTTCCCTTTCATCACTTTAAATATATCATGCCACTCCCTTCTGGCTTGTAGAGTTTCCACTGAGAAATCAGCTGTTAACCTTATGGGAGTTCCCTTGTATGTTATTTGTTGTTTTCCCCTTGCTGCTTTCAATAATTTTTGTTTGTCTTTCATTTTTGCCAATTTGATTATTATGTGTCTCGACGTGTATTTCCTTGGGTTTATCCTGTATGGGACTCGCTGCGCTTCCTGGACTTGGGTGGCTATTTCCTTTCCCATGTTAGGGAAGTTTTCGATTATAACCTCTTCAAATATTTTCTCTGGTCCTTTCTCTCTCTCTTCTCCTTCTGGGACCCCTATAATGCGAATGTTGTTGCGTATAATGTTGTCCCACAGGTCTCTTAGGCTGTCTTCATTTCTTTTCATTCTTTTTTCTTTAGTCTGTTCCGCACCAGTGAATTCCACCATTCTGTCTTCCAGGTCACTTATCCGTTCTTCTGCCTCAGTTATTCTGCTATTGATTCCTTCTAGTGTAGTTTTCATTTCAGTTATTGTATTGTTCATCTCTGTTTGTTTGTTCTTTAATTCATCTAGGTCTTTGTTAAACATTTCTTGCATCTTCTAGATCTTTGCCTCCATTCTTTTTCCGAGGTCCTGGATCATCTTCACTATCATTATTCTGAATTCTTTTTCTGGAAGGTTGTCTATCTCCACTTCATTTAGTTGTTTTCTGAGGTTTTATCTTGTTCCTTCATCTGGTATATAGCCCTCTGCCTTTTCATCTTGTCTATCTTTCTGTGAATGTGGTTTTTGTTCCACAGGCTGCAGGATTACAGTTTTTCTTCCTTCTGCTGTCTGCCCTCTGGTGGTTGAGGTTATCTAAGAGGCTTGATGGGAGGCTCTGGTGGTGGGTAGAGCTGAGTGTTGCTGTGGTGGTCAGATCTCAGTAAAACTTTAATCCACTTGACTGTTGATGGGTGGGGCTGGGTTCCCTCCCTGTTAGTTGTTTTGCCTGAGGCAACCCAACACTGGAGCCTACCTGGGCTCTTTGGTGGGGCTAATGAGAGACTCTGGGAGGGCTCACGCCAAGGAGTACTTCCCAGAACTTCTGCTGCCAATGTCCTTGTCCCCACGGTGAAACAGAGCCACCCCCCGCCTCTGCAGGAGACCTTCCAACACTAGCAGGTAGGTCTGGTTCAGTCTCCCCCAAGGTCACTGCTCCTTCCCCTGGGTCCCGATGTACACACTATTTTGTGTGCGCCCTCCAAGAGTGGGGTCTCTGTTTCCCCCAGTCCTGTCAAAGTCCTGCAATCAATTCCCACTAGGCTCCAGAGTGTGATTCTCTATGAATTCCTCCTCCCGTTGTCGGACCCCCAGTTGGGAAGCCTGACGTGGGGCTCAGAACCTTCACTCCAGTGGGTTGACTTCTGTGGTATAAGTGTCCACCAGTCTGTGATTCACCCACCCAGCAGTTATGGGATTTGATTTTACTCTGATTGCGCCCCTCCTACCGTCTCATTGTGGCTTCTCCTTTGTCTTTCGATGTGGGGTATCTTTTTTGGTGAGTTCCAGCATCTTCCTGTCGATGACTGTCCAGCAGCTAGTTGTGATTCTGGTGTTTTCGCAAGAGGGAGTGAGAGCACGTCCTTCTACTCGGCCATCCCAAGTAGTGGGATCTCTTTTTTTTTATAGTATAGTTTTTAGCAGTTGTTATCATTGGTGGATTTGTTTTTTGGTTTGGTTGCTCTCTTCTTTCTTTCTTTTTTTTTTTAATTACTTTTTATTTTAAATAATTTTTTTTAACTTTAATTATTTTATTATTTTTTTCTTTCTTTTTTTCTCCCTTTTCTTCTGAGCCATATGGCTGATAGGGTCATTGTGTTCTGGCCGGGTATCAAGCCTGTGTCTCTCAGGTGGGAGAACCGAGTTCAGGACATTGGTCCATGAGAGACCTCCTGGCTCCACATAATATCAAACAGCGAAAGCTCTCCCAGGGATCTCCATCTCAACGATAAGACCCAGCTCCATTCAACGACCAGCAAGCTACAGTGCTGGACACCCCATGCCAAAAAACAAGCAAGACCAGAACACAACCCCACCCATTAGCAGAGAGGCTGCCTAAAATCATAATAAGGCCACAGACACCCCAAAACACACCACCGGATGTGGTCCTACACACCAGAAAGACAAGATCCAGCCTTATCCACCAGAACACAGGCACCAGTCCCCTCCAAAAGGAAGCCTACACAACCCACTGAACCAACCACAGGCTCTAGGGGCAGACACCAAAAACAACAGGAACTATGAACCTGCAGCCTGTGAAAAGAAGACCCCAAACACAGTAAGTTAAGCAAAATGAGAAGACAGAAAAACACACAGCACATGAAGGAACAAGGTAAAAACCCAACAGACCAAACAAATGAAGAGGAAATAGGCAGTGTACCTGAAAAAGAATTCAGAGTAATGATAGCAAAGATAAACCAAAATCCTAGAAATAGAATGGAGAAAATACAAGAAACGTTTAACAAGAACCTAGAAGGACTAAAGAGCAAACAAACAATGATGAACAACACAATAAATGAAATTAAAAATTCTCTAGAAGGGATCAATAGCAGAATAACTACGGCAGAAGAACAGCTAAGTGACCTGGAAAATAAAATAGTGGAAATAACTACCACAGAGCAGAATAAAGAAAAAAGAATGAAAAGAATTGAGAAATATCTCAGAGACCTCTGGGACAACATTAAAGACAACAACATTCGAATTATAAGGGTCCCAGAAGAAGAAGAGAAAAAGAAAGGGACTGAGAAAATATTTGAAGAGATTATAGTTGAAAACTACTCGAATATGGGAAAGGAAATAGTCAATCAAGTCCAGGAAGCACAGAGAATCCTATACAGGATAAATCCAAGAGGAAACATGCCAAGACACATATTAATCAAACTATCAAAAATTAAGTGCAAACAAGAATATTAAAAGAAGCAAAGGAAAATCAACAAATAACATAAAAGGGAATGCCCATAAGATTAACAGCTAATCTTTCAGGAGAAACACTACAAGCCAGAAGGGAATGGCAGGACATATTTAAGGTGATGAAAGGGAAAAACCTACAACCAAGATTATTCTACCCAGCAAGGATTTCATTCTGATTCAACAGAGAAATTAAAATCTTTACAGACAAGCAAAAGCTAACAGAATTCAGCACCAGCAAACCAGCTTTACAACAAATGCTAAAGGAGTGTCTCCAGGCAGGAAACACAAAAGAAGGAAAAGACCTACAATAAGAAACCCAAAACAATTAAGAAAATGGTAATAAGAACATACATATCAATAATTACCTTAAATGTAAATGGATTAAATGCTCCAACCAAAAGACATAGACTGGCTGGTAAACAAAAACAAGACAGGATATATGCTGTCTACAAGAGACCCAATTCAGACCTAGGGAAACATAGAGACTGAAAGTGAGGGGATGGAAAAAGATATTCCATGCAAATGGAAATCAAAAGAAAGCTGGAGTAGCAATTCTCATACCACACAAAAAAGACTTTAAAACAAAGACTATTACAAGAGACAAAGAAGGACACTACATAATGATCAAGGGATCAATCCAAGAAGAAGATATAAAAATTGTAAATATTTATGCACCCAACATAGGAGCACCTCAATACATAAGGCAAATACTAACAGCCATAAAAGGGGAAATCTACAGTAACACAATCATAGTAGGGGAGGTTAACACCCATTTTCACCAATGGACACATCATTCAAAAGGAAAATTAATAAGGAAACACAAGCTTTAAATAATACATTAAACAAGATGGACTTAATTGATATTTATAGGACATTCCATCCAAAAACAACAGAATACACTTTCTTCTCAAGTGCTCATGGAACATTCTCCAGGATAGATCATATCTTGGGTCACAAATCAAGCCTTGGTAAATTTAAGAAAATTGATATCATATCAAGCATCTTTTCTGACCACAACGCTATGAGACTAGATATCAATTACAGGAAAAAATCTGTAAAAAATACAAACACATGGAAGCTAAACAATACACTACTAAATAACCAAGAGATCACTGAAGAAATCAAAGAGGAAATCAAAAAATTCCTAGAAACAAATGATAATTAAAACACCATGACCCAAAACCTATGGGATGCAGCAGAAGCAGTTCTAAGAGGGAAGTTTATAGCAATACACTCCTACATCAAGAAACATCTCAAATAAACAACCTAACATTACACCTAAAGCCGTTCGAGAAAGAAGAACAAAAACACCCCAAAGTTAGCAGAAGGAAAGCAATCATCAAGATCAGATCAGAAATAAATGAAAAAGAAATAAAGAAAACAATAGCATAGATCAATAACACTATAACCTGGTTCTTTGAGAAGATAAACAAAATTGATAAACCATTCACAAGACTCACCAAGAAAACAAGGGAGAAGACTCAAATCAACAGAATTAGAAATAAAAAAGGAGAAGTAACAACTGACACGGCAGAAATACAAAGGATCATGAGAGATTACTACAAGCAAGTATATGCCAAAAACTGGACAACCTGGAAGAAATGGACAAATTCTTAGAAAAGCACAGCATTCCAACACTGAACCAGGAAGAAATAGAAAATAAAAACAGACCAATCACAAGCACTGAAATTGAGACTGTGATTAAAAATCTTCTGACAAAAAAGAAGCCCAGGACCAGATGGCTTCACAGGCGAATTCTATCAAACATTTAGAGAAAAGCTAACACCTAACCTTCTCAAACTCTTCCAAAATATAGCAGTGGGAGGAACACTCACAAACTCATTCTACGAGGCCACCATCACTCTGGTAGCAAATCCAGACAAAGATGTTACAAAGAAAGAAAACTACAGGCCAATATCACTGATGAACATAGATGCAAAAATCCTCAACAAAATACTAGCAAACAGAATCCAACAGCACATTAAAAGGATCAAACACTATGAACAAGTGGGGTTTATCCCAGGAATGCAAGAATTCTTCAATATATGCAAATCAATCAATGTGATAAACCATATTAAGCAATTAAAGGAGAAAACCATATGATCATCTCAATACATGGAGAAAAAGCTTTTAACAAAATTCAACATCCATTTATGATAAAAACCCTCCAGAAAGTAGGCATAGAGGGAACTTACCCCAACATAATAAAGGCCATATATGACAAACCCACAGCCAACCTCGTTCTCAATGGTGAAGAACTGAAACCGTTTCTTCTAAGATCTGGAATGAGACAAGGTGGTCCACTCTCATCACTATATTTCAACATAGTTTTGGAAGTTTTAGCTGTAGCAATCAGAGAAGAAAAAGAAAAAAAAGGAATCCAAATCAGAAAAAAGAAGTAAAACTGTCATTGTTTGCAGATGACATGACACTATACATAGAGAATCCTAAAGATGCTACCAGAAAACTACTAGAGGTAATCAATGAATTCGGAAAAGTAGCAGGATACAAAATTAATGCACAGAAATATTTTACATTCCTATACACTAGCAATGAAAAACAAGAAAGGAAACACTCCCATTTACCATAGCAACAAAAAAAATAAAATACCTAGGAATAAACCTACCTAAGGAGACAAAAGACCTGTATGCAGAAAACTATAGGACAGTGATGAAAGAAATTAAAGATGATACAAACAGATTGTGAGATATACCATGTTCTTGGATTGGAAGAATCAACATTGTGAAAATGACTATACTACCCAAAGCAATCTACAGATTCAATGCAATCCCTATCAAACTACCAATGGCATTTTTCACAGAACTAGAACAAAAACTTTCAGAATTTGTGTGGAAACACAAAAGACCCCGAATAGCCAAAGCAATCTTGAGGAAGACAAATGGAGCCGGAGGAATCAGGCTCCCTGACTTCAGACTATACTACAAAGTTACAGTAATCAAGACAGTATGGTACTGGGAAAAAAACGAAATATAGATCAATGGAACAGGATAGAAAGCCCAGAGATAAACCCATGCACATATGGTCACCTTATCTTTGATAAAGGAGTCTAGAATATACAATGGAGAAAAAACAGCCTCTTCAGTAAGTGGTGCTGGGAAAACTGGACAGCTACATTTAAAAGAAAGATATTAGAACACTCCCTAACACCATACACAAAAATAAACTCAAAATGGATTAAAAACCTAAATGTAAGGCCAGACACTATAAAACTCTTAGAGGAAAACATAGGCAGAACATTCTACGACATAAATCACAGCAAGATCCTTTTTGACCCACCTCCTAGAGAAATGGAATAAAAACAAAAATGAACAAATGGGACCTAATGAAACTTAAAAGCTTTTACACAGCAAAGGAAAACATAAACAAGACGAAAAGACAACTCTCAGAATGGGAGAAAATATTTGCAAATGAAGCAACTGACAAAGGGTTAATCTCCAAAATTTACAAGCAGCTCAATATCAAAAAAACAAACAACCCAATCCACAAATGGGCAGAAGACCTAAATAGACATTTCTCCAAAGAAGACATACAGATTGCCAACAAACACATGAAAGGATGCTCAACATTACTAATCATTAGAGAAATGCAAATCAAAACTACAATGAGATATCACCTCACACTGGTCAGAATGGCCATCATCAAAAAATCTACAAACAATAAATGCTGGAGAGGGTGTGGAGAACATTGAACCCTTTTGCACTGTTGGTGGGAATATAAATTGATACAGCCACTATGGAGAACAATATGGAGGTTCCTTAAAAAACCAAAAGTAGAACTACCATATGACCCAGCCATCCCACTACTGGGCATATACCCTGAGAAAACCATAATTCAAAAAGAGTCATGTATCACAATGTTCATTGCAGCTCTATTTACAATAGCCAGCACATGGAAGCAAACTAAGTTTCCATCAACACATGAATGGATATAGAAGATGTGGCACATATATACAATGGAATATTACTCAGACATAAAAAGAAACGAAATTGAGTTATTTGTAGCAAGGTGGATAGACCTAGAGACTGCCATACAGAATGAAGTAAGTCAGAAATAGAAAAACAAATACTATACGCTAACACATATATATGGAATCTAAAAAAAAAAGGTTCTGAAGAACCTATGGGCAGGACAGGAATAAAGACGCAGATGTAGAGAATGGTCTTGAGGACACGGGAAGGGGGAAGGCTAAGCTGGGACGAAGTGAGAGAGTGGCATGGACATATATACCTTACCAAGTGTAAAATAGATAGCTAGCTGGAAGCAGCTGCATAGCACAGGGAGATCAGCTCGGTGCTTTGTGACCACCTAGATGTGTGGGATACGGAGAATGGGAGGGAGATGCAAGAGGGAGCAGATATGGGGTTATATGTATATGTATAGCTGATTCACTTTGTTATAAAGCAGAAACTAACACACCATTGTAAAGCAATTATACTCCAATAAAGATGTTAAAAAATAAATAAATATAAAAATAAAAATAAAAAGATAGCAGTTAAAAAAGAAAAACACTGCCAAGAATAACTTTGTAAAAAACTAGTGTATGCAATTCTGATCACTGGTTTTTGTTAGATCATATTGGAAAAAGTGGAATAAAAGCGTCAATGTATACAATCAGTTTTAAGGATCCTTATTGGCAAAGCCAACTTGCCTTACAGAAATTTCATATGTTCTGGACATCTTGTTAATGGTTTTTACTCCTCAGAGTAGAAGAGTTCCTAGGAAGTTAGACAAACACACAAATTACCTTGAAAAAGTGAGGAGGTTTAAGTTCAGACCTGGCCAATATTGGGCCCTTGGGATAATGGTGCAGCTCACTTCCCCTCAACTGAGTAATTTTAGGTAAGAATTGTATAGTTCTGAAAGATGCACATTGGTGCCTAAGGTATGCCAACAAGAGAAGCCTTGTACAACAAAATCAGCAAAGGTCCTCGACTGCTGTAGACCTCAGATGTTCATCCATAGAGTGATCTCCCCACCAGTGGTTCCCAGACTCAAAGGCACATCCAAATCCTCTGGGTGCATATTAAAATTCGTAACACACACACACACACACACACACACACACACACACACACACACATATACACACACACCCTTACTTTCCTGGATCCACCCTCTAAAGATTCTAACTCAGTAAGTCTTAGGCTGGGTCTAGGAATTTGTATTTTTAACACTGTCCCTAGGCAATTCTGGTATATACGAGCCTCTTATAAGAGCTAATTTCTGAAAATCTATCAAGCTTTGAATTTTCATGAGTCTCTCATGATAGAGTTATCACCACTTTTTAAATCTGATGGGGAGAGGTTCTAAATTTTTTTAAGAAAGAGAGTATTTAATTTTTCAAGTTTTTAATAGTTATTTTATCCTCAAACATACTCCAATATCAATTTCTTTCAAAGAATTCTCAAATGTATCTATATACTTATTTTCATAAGCCTGTGGTTTTCTAATCAAAACTATTTATTTGCTGGCCTTTTCTTCCTTTAAATGTATGTTAAAATATATTTTAATATACAGGGAATTTCTTTAGACTTATTTATCAATGTTCCCATGGTACTTCCTTCTTATCTCCATCCTCTGGCCCAAGATAGTAACAATTGGGTTAAAGCTGACTGCACCACTAGACAAGAGTGCTTCACATTGAGTTGGCCTCCATCTACTTGTCTTTCCATTAGCAATAATAACAGAAACAATAAGACATTCATTGAGCACTCACCAGGTATAAGACAATGTATGGAAACTTCTATAGAGATCACCTTGGCTCCCTGATATTAGTCAATGCTAACTTGTAGCTCACTGGATGTCATAGATTTACTAATTCCACCAATATAAATAAATATAAAATATACTTTCTCTTAAAAGATAAATAAAACATCACACATACTGTTCAGGTACGTTTTCAGACTCCAATAAATATAAAATGAATGTATGAGGGAACTAATAAATGCTATAACAAGTATTTGAGAAGTTAGGTACACATAGGCAATAAATAATAGATCTCTGCATTTAGATACAAAACTGGCCATTGTCCAACATGGCCATAGCCCTTCATCTTTGGGGCTATCTTTTCCGCCACATAGAAATTATTTGCCTCTCTACCGGACAAAAACCTACAGTCACCATGGTGTCCCTATAAAGCTATAGAACAGCTCAGTCAATATAAAGTCTATTGAACTGCACTGACACTGTCGTGACAGAAGATATAGTATCCTCATTTTCCTACTTTCAAGATTGGGGTAGTTTTCATGACAACCTGAAGTTAGTGAAAATATTACAGCTGATGAATTAGTGCTATCAACCAGTGAGTGGGTGAGAAATCTTTTTTTAGAAATGTGGCACAGCTTTCTGGGATCAAGCACCAAAAAATTAAAAAAAAAAAAGAAGGAAGGAAGGAAGAGAGGGAAGGAAGGAGGGAGGGAGAAAAGGAGGGAGGGAGGGGAGGAAGGAAAGAATGAATGAAGGGAGGGAGAAAGGAAAGAAAGGGAGGGAGGGAGGGAGGAAGGGAGGGAGGAAGGGGAAAAAGAAGAAAACAGTATTTCAAGTTTTATCGCTCATATTTCATGCCTAGAATTTGGATTCACTCAAAATATGCTATTTTCTTAGGGATTTTACCGAACAGTGTTTATAGTTCTGGCAAAATCAAGGCAATCTGAATTGCATACTAAAAATATCTCAGTAAATATAGCATTATGCTTGAAAGACTAGAGGAATGCTAAAGTTACTTATGGCTTGTTCATGTAACAGTTTTGATGTATACTGATGGCAAATATTCTATGGTTAAATCAGATATGCTACATGTTCACTGTTAAGATACTACTTTACTTTATGTTGGTTTTGATATATACATTGCTATTTGGATGTTTTATTCCTTTAGGGGTAAGGGTATGACAACTTTTTGATACAATTTTTAAAGGTTACACTCCATTTAGGGTTATTACAAAATACCGGCTATATTCCCCATGTTGTACAATACACCCTAGTAGACTATCTTATACCCAATGGTTTGTACCTCTCACTCCTCCACACCTATATCACCCCTGTTCCACCTCCCCACTGGTAACCACTAGTTTGTTCTCTATACCTGTAAGTCTGGTTCTTTTTTGTTATATTCAGTAGTTTGTTGTATTTTTTTAGATTCCACATATAAGTGATATACAGTATTTGTCTATCTGACTTTTTTCACTTAGAATAATGCTCTCCAAGTCCATCCATATTGCTGCAAACGGCAAAATTTTGTTCTTTTTTATGAATGAGAAGCATTCCATAATATATATATTTATGTGTGTGTATATATATATATATATATATATACACACATACACATATATATACCACAGTTTTTTTATGCATTCATCTGTTGAATGATGATGGTTGCTTCCATATCTTGGCAATTGTAAATAATGCTGCTATGAACATTGGAGTACATGTATCTTTTCAAATTAGTGTTTTTGGGTTTTTTGGATATATACCCAGGAGTGGAATTACTAGGTCATATGGTAGTTCTATTTTTAGTATTTTTTTTTCATTCTGATCAGCAGCAACTTTATTTTTTTCATTAATTGTGTTTATTTTGTCCTTTATAATTTATTTGTTATTACAGTAGAGTTGATTTACAATGTTTCAGGTATACAGCAAAGTAATTCATATATACATATTATTTTTCAGATTCTTTTCCTTTATAGATTATTACAAGATATTGAATATAGTTCCCTATGTTGTATGTTAGGTCCTTGTTGGTTATCTATTTTATATATAGTACTGTGCATCTGTTAATCCCAAATTCCTAATTTATCCCTACCCCCTCTACTTTCCCCTTCAGTAACCATAAGTTTGTTTTCTATGTCTGTGAGTCTATTTCTGTTTTGTAAATAAGTTCATTTGTATCATTTTTTTCAGATTCCACATATAAGTGATATCATATGACATTTGTCTTTCTCTATCTGACTTATTTCACATAGTATGATAATTTCTAGGTCCATGCATGTTGCTGCAAATGGCATTATTTCACTCTTTTTATGGCTGAGTAATATTCCATGCTGTATATATACAACATTTCTTCCACAAGTTGGACGAGAGGGGGTGGGATGAATTGGGAGAGTGGGATTGACATATATACACTAATATATATATAATGGATAACTAATGAGAACATGCTGTATAGCACAGGGAACTCTACTCAGTGCTCTGTGGTGACCTAAATGGAAAGGGAATCTAAAAAAGAGTGGATATATGTATATGTATAACTGATTCACTTTGCTGTAGAGAAGAAACTAACACAGCATTGTAAAGCAACTATACTCCAATAAAAATTAATTTTTAATAATGTGGCAAGAGTGAACATCCTTGTCTTGTTCCTGATCTTAGAAGGAATGCTTTCAGCTTTTCACAGCTGAGTATGATGTTATCTGCGGGTTTGTCATATATGGCCTTTATTATGTTGAGCTATGTTCCCTCTATGCCCACTTTCTGGAGAGTTTTTATCGTAAATGGATGTTGAATTTTATCAAAAGCTTTTTCTGCATCTATTGAGATGATCATGTGATTTTTATTCTTCAATTTGTTAATGTAGTATATCACAATAATTAATTTGTAAATACTGAAAAATCCTTGCATCTCTGGGATAAATCCCATTTGTCATGGTGTATGATCCTTTTAATGTATTGTTGGATTCCGTTTACTAGTATTTTGTTGAGAATTTTTGCATTTATATTCATCAGTGACATTGGCCTGTAATTTTCTTTTTTGTGTGTGGTATCGTTTTCTGGTTTTGGTATCAGGGCAATGGTGGCCTCATAGAATGAGTTCAGAAGTGTTCCTTCCTCTGCAATTTTTCGGAATAGTTTCAGAAGGGTAGGTGTTAACTCTTCTCTAAATGTTTGGTAATATTTACCTATGAAGCCATCTGGTCCTGGACTTTTGTTTGTTAGAAGCTTTTTAATTACCAATTCAATTTCAGAACTAGTAATTGTTCTGTTCATATTTTCTATTTCTTCCTGGCTCAGTCTTGGGAGATTGTACCTTTCTAAGAATTTGTTTCCCACTTTAGTGGTGTACAGTTATCCATAGTAGTCTCTTATGATTCTTTGTATTTCTGTGGTGTCATTTGTAACTTCTCCTTTTTCATTTCTAATTTTATTGATTTGGGCCCTCTCCCTTTTTTTCTTGATAAGTCTGGCTAAAGGTTTATCAATTTTGTTTATCTTTTCAAAGAACTTGCTTTTAGCTTCAATGATCTTTTCTATTGTTTTTTTTTAGTCTCTCGTTTATTTCTGCTCTGATCTTTATGATTTCTTTCCTTCTACTAACTTTGGGCTTTGTTTATTCTTCTTTCTCTAGTTGCTTTAGGTGTAAGGTTAGGTTGTTTATTTGAGATTTTTCTTGTTTCCTGAGGTAAGCTTGTATCACTATAAATTTCCCTTTTAGAACTGTTTTTGCTGCATCCCACAGTTTTTGGATCATTGTGTTTTCATTTTCATTTGTCTCTAGATTTTTTTTCTTTCCTTTTTGATTTCTTCAGTGATCCATTTGTTGTTTAGCAGCATATTGTTTAGCCTACATGTGTTTGTGTATTTTGCAAATACTAACAGACATAAAAGGAGAACCTGACAGTAACACAATAATAGTAGGGGACTTTAACACCCCACTAACATCAATGGACAGATCATCCAGACAGAAAATCAATAAGAAAACATAGGATTTAAATGATACATTAGCACAAATGGACTTAATTAATATATAGAGAGCATTCCATCTGAAAGCAGTAGAAATACACATTCTTTTCAAGCATACATGGAAGATTCTCCAGGACAGATCACATGCTAGGCCACAAAACAAGTCTTGGTAAGTTTAAGAAAATTGAAATCATATCAAGCATCTTTTCCAACCACAACGCTATGAGACTAGAAATCAACTATAAGGAAAAAAAGTTTTTATAAGTATGTCATACAGAAATTTCCAGTGCTTTATGCTCTAAGATGTATTCAAGAACTATAGGAAAGTCTGGGAAATATCAAAAATCCTGACCTGAACATGATCTCTTTAGATTGAAGCTGAACAGAGAAAGAAATAACCTTATTTTTTCCCTGCTATTTGAAGCAAGAAATATTCAGACATTTTAGATGGTCCTAGAACTTGGGTTATTATTTTTTTTCTTTCCTTTGCACGTTAAGCTTTCAATTTATATTGATGGAAGAAAATGCCAGAGGATGACTGAAGCCATGATAAGCTGGAACATTTGGAAAGAGCCAGACAGGCATTTGAATGAATATCCCTTATAAAAATCTACCTTCCAATATCATAAGGGAAAAAAAGTCCTTAGGATAGTTCCTGTACTCTGTGGTTTGGCTAACCAAAAATACCTTCAAAAGTCTCTTTACATTAGTACCATGAAATCTCTAATTTTGGTTTTTAGTGGAATCAGGAATCACAATGCCAATAACAAAAGCAAATAAAATTAAACTTTTTTTTAGTTTCCCAATGTCAGTCAACATTTCAGTTATCCAGCATTCAGTGTAAGTATTCTTAACCATAACACGTCAGCCTTTGGAGTCACAAAACATAGCGCCCCACCCAGATTCACATACTAGGTGCTGGGGTTGACCCAGATGGCCTCTCCTCTCCCTTTCATGAATGGCTTCGTGTGCACTGAGAGTTGCAGAGAAGAGAGGAAGTGTAATTAAATCAGTCTCTTCCACCCCAAACACTAGGGAAAGACTGCAAAAGGAACTGACCATTAGTGAACACCAGTATGGCCAGACACATTACAGGTGCCACTCCCTGTAAGGTAAATGTTATCCTCCTCCTTTTAACAAACAAGGAGACCATGTCTAAGAGAATTTAAGCAACTTGCACAGGATCACAGAGCACCATGCACCAGGAACATTTGCATGGCAAAATTCACTTCAGTCGAAAACGATTCCCCCCTACAGGCATCCTCAGCCTATTAAACCCTGAGCCAAAGGCTGCTGGCCAGCAAGAAATCAGACACCTCTTGTGTGATCAATCTTTGACAAAACAAGCAGGAAAAGGGGGGATATGTGCTCCAGTGTTTTGACTCCAAAACCAGAGTCATTCTCCTACTTCTGCAACCTGAGAATGAACCAGAGGACCTCTAAGCATCACAGATGCTCTTAGCACCCCAGGCTCTGGTTCAGTCTGGGGTTCAAAAAGGAAGGCCTGTTTTTCTGACCACATTTATATTCTGGGTGTGCCCACCTAGGAATATCTAGCTTCACCATATCTGCAGTGCCCTACTAAAATCACACACAGTCCCCTAAAGTTGAAATGCCCACACCAGTTTTGGAGAGAGCCTGGAACATGTGCCCTCTGCACTCTGAATATGATGCTACTGCACTCTGAATATGATGCTAATGGGATGTAATGAGAAAACTCATTAAAAAAAAATCACTGCTCCCCATTTACTGAAGGTTCATACTTTAAACCTTTGTAATTAATCAGTCAACACGTGTATTGCCAAAGAGACCTGCCAAATTATAAACAATGACCTGTCAAAGTCCAGAGCTATGACAGAAAAGAAAAACAACAATGTATCGAGCTATCCAAAAGCAACAAAAAAGATGCAACTAACTTTTGAGAAAACTGACAGGTTAAATTTTACTCGAATTTATTTAGACGGAATGGTCTTGAGACGTGGTTAGTTTTGATGATCTATTATTGCCAGAAGCAAGAAGTTTTGTATGAATTAGTCTAAAAAACAGTTGTACTTGGTAGGTTTTCATCAGGGTTTAAATGTCAATCTTAAACATCTTGATCAATAGCTTAATACAGCTCAACTACTCTGGAATACAATTTACAGGTAAATCAAATTGACATGCCTCACAGGGTCCAGTTTCTCAAAATTAAACACCATACTGGAACTGCAGTATAAATGAGTATAGTGGACAGCCCATCATTCTCAACTTTCTCTCAAGCTAAACTCTCAACCATGCTTAAGTCATTCTTCATTCGATTAGCACTTGTTTGGAGTCAGGCTTCATGAATGTCACTAAGAATGGAGAAATAACCAAGGCACAGTACTATCCTTCAAGAGGCACAAAATCTACTTTGTAGCACAAAGTTGATGGTCAAGTAAACCATCAATGGCAGGACGATCTGATGGCGTTAAGTCCAGAGAACTTTGTGAATGTCAGGCTCAAAACCATTTCAGCCCAATTCAGTGAAGGTTTTCAAGAAAAAAGTATACAAATGAAATTATTTACCAAACAGAAACAGACTCACAGACTCCGAAAACACACTTACAGTTACCAAAGGGGAAATGGGGGGAGGGGATAAATTAGGAGTTTGGGATTAACATATACACACTACTATATATAAAATCGATAATCAGCAGGACCTACTGTATAGCCCAGGGAACTCTACTGAATATTCTATAATAACCTATATGGGAAAATAATCTGAAAAAGAATGGATATATGTATATGTATTACTGAATCACTTTGCTGTACACCTGAAACTAATACAACATTGTAAATCAACTATATTCCAATGTAAAATAAAAATTAAATTAAAAAAATAACCCATAAGTGTTGAGCAATAGCACAAATACCTACTTATTTAGCCAGTAGAAAATCTAAGGCACCCTGGTTAGCTAATACTAATCAGGCTAAGGAATTTAGGGATGTCTGTTGTGCTGCAGTGCAATCTTTTCAGCTATTTGACCAATGGCGGCTGATAGATTTCTGTTCATCTTTTTGTTTACATACACTCCTGCATTAGGAACCAAGATTTCCCCAATATTTTGCCACTGGTGTCTTGGTATCTTGCTAACATATATTGCTTGACTCTGTAAAGAAAAGAGAAAGGAGATGTATCTACTTCCTGATGTATAGACAATGGGGTAATATAATGTTCTAATAAACATAAACCTTCTATTTGTCAGCTATTAAAAAAGAAAAGAAAATGTGAAGCTTCATCTAATTCTTGAAGAACAAGTAAAAGTTTACCAGATAGATAAGGAAGAAGAGGATAACAGGTAAAGGGAATAGCATGTGGAAAGGCACAGAGGTAGGAGAAAACATTGTATGTTTGAATGAGGCATGGTGAAGAGCCCCCTAGCCAACACACAATAAACAAACAGCATGAGCAAGAAAACAAACCTTTGTCACACTCAGGGGTTTTGGAATTCTTGTTACCATAACATAACCTAGACAATCCTGGCGGACACAACAGCCACATGTCCTTGGGAATGGATTTCTGAGTCTCAATTTCTTCATCTGTTAAAAAAAAAATGGTAACAATGATATCACTCTTGCTGGAATATTATAATAATAAAAATAAGCTAATAGATGTGAACTTGCTTTGTAAACTGACAACTGTTTTCCCTTATTCTGTGAACTTAAGATATTATTATTGATTTATTTTAAGAGAGCAAATAGCAAGAGAGGAAAGAATTACTACCCAATGCTACTTTTTCCTCTCACATAAAAGAAAACTTTATCTTCCATTTTGTCTAGTCTTCTACACTGACTGCAAGGTCTTTAGGTAAAACTCTGTACGCCTAAAGTGGCAATTCTAGGAAGATCCACCTTATCCATCGTTGACACAATATAAACAGACCTCTAGCCAGCCTGGACCTCCTTTGATGAGCCTTTCTGAAATGTGTGCATCCATATCTTAACAGACATACTACTGTCAGGTTTAGCTACAACAAAATTTCCTCTAATATGTGATTCTCACTCCCATTAACCTCCTCATTCTACCAAACTTTGAATTCATTTATTTATTCAATTAGCAATCATAAAAATATATTGAGCACCTTCTCTATGCACAGAGCATTGTTACAGTCAGGGTGGCTATGTTTTCTGAAACTCAAATTAGGACAGATGTTCAAACAACCAAAAATGTATAGGCAAGAACAGAGCGCTTACAACTGAGCCCACTGTGGATAGAAGTGCAATGCACTATCTATTGTGTGAGCACATCGTGAATAATTCGGCATATATGATATCTAGGGGATATTCATTCATTGATTCATTCAACAAATACTTATTGACTCCCTTACTAGGTGCTGGGCTGCAAATGATAAACGAAAATAGGCACCACTTCTGCCTGTGAGTTACCATCTGAAATGGGAGACAGAATTGAGTGAAATAGTCATGGATACAAGTAAACTGACAAATGTGATAAGTGATTGGTATGATATCCTAAAGTGTCAAGGTATTTAATTTAGTCAGGGAGACCAAGGAAGCTCTCCTCAGGAAATAATGTTTCAACTGAGATTTGAAGGTAACTAAGTAGAGAGGAGAGGGAAGAGCATTCCATTCAGAAGGAAAGCATGTGTAAAGGCACTGCAGCAGAGTAAGTAGAGGAGACCAAAAGAAAGCAGGAATAGAGAATACTAGAAGGAAAATAAGATGAAGTGAGGCTGGATCCAAAGAAGGTCAAGTAGAAATGCTCAGCACTTATGTGCTTATACCAAGAGCAATAAGAAGCCATTGAAAGGATACATAGAGGTATCAGACATGACATCAATTTGACCTTGGGTGGCATAATGTCTGTCAGGAGGCCTACATCTATCCAGCATTAGCAATAAATTAAGCGAAATACCAGAAGGTAAACTCTCCGAAGTCAGGGATCTTTGTTCACTGAAGTACCTGAAATACCTAGAATAGTACCTGGTTCAAGGGAGGAACTCAAAAAATATTTGCTGAATGAATAATGACACAAGCCTTTGAGTGGCTGGAAGAAGAAGCATCACTTCCAGAGATCAGACAGGATGTCAGGAGGCAGCATGTGAGCTACATCTTGAAGACTAGGTAGGATCAGGCTAGTAGAGATGAAGAGTTCAGGCATTCCATGAAGATATTCCAGAGAAAGAGGCCTGTCTGGGCAAAGGCAGGGAGGCCACCAGGGCATGGACAGGATGAGCCGTTCACCTTGGCTGGAAGACAGAGTGCATGAAGGAATGTCATGCAAGGTAAATTGCAAAGGTAGGCTAAGGTTAAATGCTACAGGGTCACCTTGAATGCCAAAGAAGTTACTTCCCAAGCTTATCCATATATCTTCTCTTGGCACTAGGAGTTCCCACTCACAGAAACACTGTGTGCTGCAGCAGGAGGAAACAGGCTCCAGGAACTCCAACTTGAAAAGTAAGAACTCTATACCAATGTGATGATAGGTTTTTTTGTGTGTTTTTATTTGGGAATTCCAGCAAATGAGCCAGCCCTCCTCAGCATACCCTCCAGAGAGCCACTGGGACCATCTTCCCTCTATCTGACACGCGGATCTCACCAACCCAGCCTGCACTTGTCCTACCCTTGGGGAGGTGGAAAAGGGGATGTGGAACTGAACAAATGTAATCCAGAATTCCAGGCACTATCCAGGAGAAGCATGTGCGGCAGCTCAGTCATGCAGAACTTCTAAGGAAGTGCTTTTCCCATGGAGACTCCAAAACCCTGTTTACTTGCCACTATTAATATATGCTGAATCACACGTGGAGAAATCATAACTGTTGGAATGAATTACTGATCACGAGAGTTATGAGTGTTAGTTGGAGACAGGAATGAAATTCAAGATATGCTATTTCACTCCGTGTGTGGGTGTATCTCATTCTTTTCTTAATTTTTAGATATTGGGTTCACTAAAAGAGTAACAGTCTAGAGGTCAGCAGCCCAATGGTAATCCTGGGTTGCCACAAACTATGTTAAGACTTAGTTGCTTAACCTTTCTGGATTTCCTCATCTATTAAAAACAAATAAAGTAGGAGGTTAGGGGAGGGGCAGAGGTGGAGAGACAGGAGTTGGGGAGGTGAATAATAGGAGGCATGCTGTGGCTGGAACGTACCAAAGTCTTTCATTTTGAAAGTTTGGTGCTTTGTGACCACCTAGAGGGGTGGGATAGGGAGGGAGGGAGGGAGGGAGGGAGATGCAAGAGGGAAGAGATATGGGAACATATGTATATGTATAACTGATTCACTTTGTTATAAAGCAGAAACTAACACACCATTGTAAAGCAATTATACTCCAATAAAGATGTTAAAAAAATATATCAATAAAAGGCAAATTCTAAAAAACAAACAAACAAACAAAAAAAGAAAGTAGCATTTGGGTGAGGGATGGTCCAGGGAAGCAGAAAGTGGGTGGTGTGTGGAATCCAAACTGGCTTTGAGTCCCAGTCCTCTGCTCGCTGGTCATGTGTCCTTCCAATCAAGGCTCAACTGAGTGCTCACTCTATGCCTATTCCAAATACTTTACAGTGTTAACTCAATTAATCCTTATAACTAACTCCATGAGGGGAATTATCCCATTTTTATAAATGAGGATACTGAGGCACAGAGATGATAACTTGCTCAAGGGCAGTAGAATTGACTACAGAGCCTTACCACTCCACTCTTCTGCACTAAAAGAAAGATGGTGAGTAACTCACTGAACCTCTTTTAAGATTTTGTGTTCCCATAATGTATATAAATAATAGTAATACCAAAAATACCCACCTTCGATTGTAAAAAAAATACTATATAAAGGTGAGTTGGAAAACAGTTTAGTCGAATTACAGGCTGACATCTAAAGGACCTTCTAGCTCCAATTCAACATCAACACAAATAATGATATCTATTTAGCATCTAATGTACTCCAATACTCCAATAGGCATCTTTACCCCTAGTTTTCAGAAAAGGAAATTGAGGCAGCTAGTAAGCACTGGTCCTAGCATCACTCTGGAGCATTTGAACTCAAGTCTGCTTGGGTCCTGCAGGCCATACTCCTAGGATTCAATGCTGAAACTCTCCCAGAGGCCCCAGGAATCTCAGCACAAAGAGGCCTGAGCCCACACAGATAAACTGGGCCAATATGTTTCTAGAACTTTTTGATCTTCAAATCACTCTGGAGTGAGGAAATGAGAAAGGCAAGCAGCATCTCCAGATCATTCAGTTGGAAAAGACGAATGTTCTTGGGGACATTCAGAAGATGCTCTGCCTGCCTTCTACAGTTACAGAAGGATAGGCCTCTCCAGGGGACTATTCCTATTTACGTTCACATGGTCACCAGCCAGTCTGGGAAATCAAGCTGAACACCCTGTAGACTAGGATATGATCTTCTGCCCAGACCACGGTAAGCAGCAGCTCTCAGGCCTCCACATGTTTTAGATGGCCCAAGAAGATGACCTGGTACAAGGTGGGTGCTAAGGGCCAGACACCAAGGGCCTACTCAGGTGTGTGTCCTGGGGAAAACTGTGGATATAAGGCTGTGGGCCTGGTGCAGAGGCCTGACCAGTTCTCACCACAACCCTATCAAGAGGTCAATTTGGTGCAGTGTAAAGACAACCAAGTCTTTGAAGCCAGACAGACTGAGGTATTCTAAGTCCTATCATGCTACTTATCGGCTTTATTGTCCTTGAGCAAGTGATTTACCAATCAGAACCTCAGTTTCCTCATCTGTAAAATGAAGACAGTCATACCTGCTTCAAAGGGTTCCTATGAGGACTTCCTGAGGTAATATATGTAAAGTTCCTGGCACATACCAGGTATTCAAAAATGCTCACCTCCCCTTCCCTGCTGAGGAAGAAGGGCTCTCCTCTAACACTTGGTCCCCATCAGAAGATAAAAGAGTACCCAGAGAGACCTGAGAGAGAATACAGCTTCCTCAGGGTAACATCAGTTACTTAATACTCATTCATTCACTCATTCATTCATTCAGTAAAAATTTACGGAGCACCTACTGTGTGCTGAGCACTATACTGAGTGCTTGGGAGGAATCAGACATGGAGCCTTGCTACCACCCCCCACACACTCTCCTGCTCCCTGCCAGACCACCTGAGGCAGAGGAAAGGGTCAGAAAGAACCACCTCCTTTTCAGAAGCAGGAGGTCACAGAGCAGAGCCAATAGTCCAGTGAATCCATGGTATGGTTGCAGCCAGGAAGGGCAGGAGCATCCAAGTGCTCAGAATTGCTCTATATGGAGAGAGGGATGGAGTGAAACTACTCCTTTAACCCCTCCCCCCAGCCCCAGCCCTGCATGCACATAGGAGGTACTTATCAGGAAGACAGAGTAGATTCTAGGGCAAAGCAGACTGGGGAACATTGTGAATAGAATTTCTATACTTTGGGGCCTAAAGTATAGAAATTTATAACTCTGTGATTCTTGCCTGGGGAGAGGTTCCCAGTAGGAACCCAGAGCATGCTCAAAAAGCCCCTGGAGACTGATCACTGACTTTTCTATTAAGTCAATTATAAAAGGTATCAAAGGAGTTGGGAATAATGGGGTGTCAGACTGGTGGGAGAGGGTAGAGATTTCTTTCTGATATTTCTCATATGTATCCCAAATTCAGTTCCATCTATAATCAATATTGTGATCCACATTCTGAGATATGACTGGCTAAGGCACCATCTTGCTGTAGGGCCATATTATAAAGTCCAGTAACACCCCTTCGATCCTAGGCCAGCCATATGTGTTCCCTTCTAGATGCAAATTTCAGGAGGATATAGACAAAGAGGAACATGAGAGAAGCACAGGACACAGGATGTTAAGTCTGCAGCAAAGAAGACTAGAACCTGTGGACATGATCCCTGTTTTCAAATATGAGCACCGCTGTAGAAGGGAGGAAGAAGTAGGAGGGTTGCGTCTGGGACACTTAGGGGTAGATAGCTTGGGAGTTCACTGCCACATCCCCAGTGCTTAACACGGTGCCTGGCCTGGAGTACACAGTACAGGTTTGTTGGATTTTGTTGAATTGAATGGAGAACTTTCAGAGAGTCAGAATGCTTCTGGATGGGATGGGGTGGGATGAGTGAGAAGGGAGGGATCAAGCAGAGCACTCTTTACCTATAGAGGTGTGCAAGCCAGATGCCACATGGTGGGCCATGGGAGGATGGAATGGACAGCCATTCAAGGCTTCTCTGAGCCCTGAGGTTCCTTGCCCTTGGCTCCAAGAGACAAAGGATTCCCATTTCCCTGGGTGCTTTGGGCCTCATTGATATTATTACGCTCCTTCCACTGCAAGCCAATCCAAAAACACACATGGTTTGGAATCAAAGCTGCTGGGAGGGTTCCCATGGCACACCATGCTCGGCAGCTGATGGATCCCTTGAACTGCCAGGGAGGTCTGGAGAGTGACTGCCAGCTTCAGCTTCACGGTGGGGCTCAGGTTCTCCATCCACAGGAGGCCACCTGAGGGAAGAAGGGCCTTATCGCTCCCAAGCTTGGTCGCCAACATGGGCCCAAGAGGACTTCTTTCTCCTCTCCTTGAAGGGAAGTCAGGCTTGGGAGTAGAAATGACTTCAAATTGCATATTCCTTAGCAGCTGACAGTTCAGAGTCCTGAGGAATGGGAGGACTCTACACGGCTTTTATGGGTCTTCGAAAGTGCTTACCCCTGGTTTCACCCAGAAAATAGCACATAGAAAATAGCATCATAAGCAATCTCTAAAGCTTCACATTAAGGCCCCTCGGGATGAAGGCAGGGGCTAATCCTTTAGGGGAGTAAAAATGGAAAGCAGTTTGTTAACTTCTGCTTCCAGATTTGTTACCCCAAAGCCAGTGCAGAAATTGGCACGGAGCTCTGAAACAGGGTTCACCTCATCTCTTGAATCCTAGGTAAAAATTTCATGCTGGATGGTCAGGTTGGTTTCAGCATGTGATCAGGACATTCAGAGGCAATAATGTTCAGTAACAAGCATGGACATGAAATGAGGAATGTGACAAATGTCAAAAAGAAAAAAATCCCAAGATTATAATGTGTTTTAACTGTTTTGCTCTGCCTTGTTTACTCAAGTATTTGATCTTTCCCACCTCCCAATCTTCTAAATTTTGAGAAGAAAATACTTTTAAATTTTATTTTCAAACCATATTCTCTCACTGAGATTCCAAGGCTGTAAGCAGCATTACTTCACACGGGAAGACTTAGGAAGAACATCTGAAGATGTATAAACAGTGAGGCATCAAACACTGCTGAGGGAATGGAAGAGAGCCTGACCACATCATCACCATTATTATAGTAATCACTTCCTTTTTAGTTTAAAGAAGAGCAACAATTTTCCTTCTGGTGCATTTCTGCTTATTTGCCTGTTAAAGGATTCAAACCATCAAGACAGAGAAAATTGGTAATTAGTCACCTTTATTATTAAAGGAATAAATGTATAATAACCATCCTTGACTTGGGTGAGGCAGCAAATGGAGCAGAAGGCCTACTGCATTTCAGCCGTCCACACACCCATAGTGTTGAGCAGGGGAGGCCACTAGTCTCCCTAAGCCTCAGGTGCCTTGCCTACGAACAGAATGACAGCTTCTTCTTGGACTAAGGATATTATGAGAACCATTTTGGAACCCTGTGTGTGAAATGCCTTTGTCAACTGTACACCTTCTCCAATGCAGGGCATGACAGACATAAACAATGGGGTGACACTTGGCTTATTATAAGTAGTGAAGGAACTGGTCTTTTTTAATTTTTATTTTATATTGGAGTACAGTTGATTTACAATTTTGTGTTAGTTTCAGGTGTACAGCAAAGTGATTCAGTTATATATATACATATATCGATTCTTTTTCAGATTCTTTCCCATATATATTATTACAGAATATTGAGTAGAGTTCCCTGTGCTATACAGTAGATCCTTATTGATAATCTATTTTATATATAGTAGTGTGTATATGTTAATCCCAGACTCCTAATTTATCCCTCCCCCCCACCTTTTCCCTTTGGTAATCATACATTTGTTTTCGAAGTCTGTGAGTCTGTTTCTGTTTTGTAAATAAGTTCATTTGTATCATGTTTTTTAGATTCCACATATAAGTGATATGATATGATATTTGTCTTTGTCTGACTTACTTCACTTAGTATGATAATCTCTAAGTCCATCATGTTGCTGCAAATGGTAGTATTTAATTCTTTTATGGCTAATATTCCATTGTGTATATGTACCACATCTTCTTTATCCATTCCTCTGTCAATGGACATTTAGGTTGCCTTCCATGTCTTGGCTATTGTAAATAGTGCTGTAATGAACATTGGGGTGGAACTGGTCTTTTCAATATGATAGCTAGTCATAGATTAAAAATTAAAATTGTAGTCATTTTAATTAATTAAGGAGTGTGGAGAGTGGTGATGATGATACTAAACCTAGGAAACTGGGCCTGAATGCTGCTGAAATGTTTATAATAAATGCATTCCTTCATTCATGGGGCACTTCTTTTATGAGGTACTGGGGAAACTGAGGCACGAGTCCTCAGTGTGAAGAGGGCCCTAGCCCACAGCCTTGTGAAGGGAGCAGCAGAACAGGGCAGGTGTCTGCTACAACATGGGCTGAGGTATGGGTTAGCCCAGAGGAGGACACCTGACTCAGATTGGGTGGAGTGGGACAAATTCCCTCTGAAATAGATTTGATGATTGAAGTCCAAGGGTGCACCTGCAGAAGCAGAGTGAATCTCCTTTAGTTTGCTCTAGAGTGCCCAAGTTCACCTTTCCTTTTCAACCCAGGTGTCAGTAGCCTCTGGGGTCTGTTTGGCATAATCTTGCTTTTGCACTTGTCTCTCGGGAGCCCTTGTCATCCCCACCTGCTTGCTGTGTTAATATTTTTCTATAAAGCTGTCCACCTTTAGGCACAGGGACCAAAGGCCATGGACGTGGTGGTTGCTGCTGCTAACATCAGGCTTGAGCTCACAGTGCCCTATTCCACTAGGAGATACTCACCCCCACCTCCCAGGGGCAGCACCTAAGAGTGTCTGAGTGGTAGAGTCAAGACCAAAGAACACCTTCACTATTGTTGGAGAGCTGCTCCTCCCGGTTGCTCCCTGTGCATTTGAGCAAGGAGAATTAGAGCATGTCTGAAGTTGGCCTGGGGAAAGCCCTGTTTCCCAAACACAGCACACAGTTATAACAGAGGGAGGTCACAGAGCATGATCTTGTGAGCAAATAATGATGTCACTGGAGAAGAGGAAGCTAATGATTTATGTTGTTTCCCACTAAACCCTTGCTTTCACAATGCTCCATTACTCAGACCCAGGACACAGGTCTGAGTAAGCTTGGGCCCTTCTCACACACGAGCTGTTTTGGGCCTTGTGCCTTCTGCACAGAGTTCCCTACCTCCACTTCTGTGTTTCGTGGAAGCTCCTACTCATCCCACAAGGTCCCACTCAAACATCACCTCCTATCTGCAGTCTGCACGAGCAGAGATAACAGTAAGAGTTGTAGTACCAAGCCCTGAACTGCCAAAGACCAGCTGAAAAGGAGCTGGGTGTATTTGATACCAGAAGAAGTAGGGGTTCTTACAGCAAAGAAGAAAATGGGAAAGGGTATCAAGTAGGCAATAAAAAGCACCTGCCACCAAAATATTGCATTTTATACACTCTACCCACCATCCTCCCCTTTTGGTGATCATAATATATTTTAACATATTAAAGGTGTGAGAATTGTATATATTTTGCCCAACCTAAACTTTCCACACTCACAGAGCCACAAGATGGATGTTTCCTTCATTTTCTATCAAAAATCTGCAGACGATACAATAAGAAACACTAGCATGGTACATTTGAGCCTTATAACATTCCTACGAGGCAAGCATTATTATTCACATTTTATAAATGATGAAATTGAGACATCAAATGATCAAGTGAGTTGCAAAAGTTTACCCAGCCAGGAAGAGTAAACTTTGGATTAGAACCCAAGGCTTCCAACTACAAATCTAGATCTTTCTCTACTAAAACTAGGTACTGCATAGAGAAACAAAGAAACTAAGAGAAATAAAGGCAGATGGATTATGTTAAAATTATAAACAGAAATAACTACAAAAAGGAGAGAAAGTGAAGGAAAAGGTCCTTTTCTGTTAAGGATAAGTCTAAAGTCCACAGATGAAGAGCAAAGAGCGACATTGGTGGCCCCACTCTCATTAAGATCTAACAGGGTAGTGATTAAAGTAAGGGATTTAGGGACGGGCATAGGTCTTCCCATTTCTTTTTTTCCTTCATTTGTTCAACCACCAAAGCGTTCATACAACAAATTTTTTTTTTTAAACATCTTTATTGAAGTATAATTGCTTTACAATGGTGTGCTAGCTTCTGCTTTACAACAAAGTGAATCAGTTACACATATACATATGTTGCCATATCTCTTCCCTCTTGCATCTCCCTCCCTCCCACCCTCCCTATCCCACCCCTCTAGGTGGTCACAAAGCACCGAGCTGATCTCCCTGTGCTATGCGGCTGCTTCCCACTAGTTATCTATTTTACATTTGGTAGTGTATATATGTCCATGACACTCTCTCACCCTGTCACATCTCACCCCTCCCCCTCCCCATATCCTCAAGTCCATTCTCTAGTAGGTCTGTGTCTTTATTCCCATCTTGCCACTAGGTTCTTCATGACCTCTTTTTTTTTTTTTTTTTTTCCCTTAGATTCCATATATATGTGTTAGCATACTGTATTTGTTTTTCTCTTTCTGACTTACTTCACTCTGTATGACAGACTCTAACTCCATCCACCTCATTACAAACACCTCCATTTCATTTCTTTTTATGGCTGAGTAATATTCCATTGTATATATGTGCCACATCTTCTTTATCCATTCATCCGATGATGGACACCTAGGTTGCTTCCATGTCCTGGCTATTGTAAACAGAGCTGCAATGAATATTTTGGTACATGACTCTTTCTGAATTATGGTTTTCTCAGGGTATATGCCCAGTAGTGGGATTGCTGGGTCATATGGTAGTTCTATTTTTAGTTTTTTAAGGAACCTCCATACTGTTCTCCATAGTGGCTGTATCAATTTACATTCCCACCAACAGTGCAAGAGTGTTCCCTTTTCTCCACACCCTCTCCAGCATTTATTGTTTCTAGATTTTTTGATGATGGCCATTCTGACCGGTGTGAGATGATACCTCATTGTAGTTTTGATTTGCATTTCTCTAATGATTAATGATGTTGAGCATTCTTTCATGTGTCTGTTGGCAATCTGTATCTCTTCTTTGGAGAAATGTCTATTTAGGTCTTCTGCCCATTTTTGGATTGGGTTGTTTGTTTTTTTGTTATTGAGCTGCATGAGCTGCTTGTAAATCTTGGAGATTAATCCTTTGTCCGTTGCTTCATTTGCAAATATTTTCTCCCATTCTGAGGGTTGTCTTTTGGTCTTGTTTATGGTTTCCTTTGCTGTGCAAAAGCTTTTAAGTTTCATTAGGTCCCATTTGTTTATTTGTGTTTTTATTTCCATTTCTCTAGGACCTGGGTCAAAAAGGATCTTGCTGTGACTTATGTCATACAGTGTTCTGCCTATGTTTTCCTCTAAGAGTTTGATAGTGTCTGGCCTTACACTTAGGTCTTTAATCCATTTTGAGTTTATTTTTGTGTATGGTGTTAGGGAGTGTTCTAATTTCATACTTTTACATGTACCTGTCCAATTTTCCCAGCACCACTTATTGAAGAGGCTGTCTTTTCTCCACTGTATATGCTTGCCTCCTTTATCAAAGATAAGGTGACCATATGTGCGTGGGCTTATCTCTGGGCTTTCTATCCTGTTCCATTGATCTATATTTCTGTTTTTGTGCCAGTACCAAACTGTCTTGATTACTGTAGCTTTGTAATATAGTCTGAAGTCAGGGAGCCTGATTCCTCCAGCTCCATTTTTCGTTCTCAAGATTGCTTTGGCTATTCGGGGTCTTTTGTGTTTCCATACAAATTGTGAAATTTTTTGTTCTAGTTCTGTGAAAAATGCCAGTGGTAGTTTGATAGGGATTGCATTGAATCTGTAGATTGCTTTGGGTAGCAGAGTCATTTTCACAATGTTTATTCTTCCAATCCAAGAACATGGTATATCTCTCCATCTATTTGTATCATCTTTAATTTCTTTCATCAGTGTCCTATAATTTTCTGCATACAGGTCTTTTGTCTCCTTAGGTAGGTTTATTCCTAGGTATTTTATTCTTTTTGTTGCAATGGTAAACGGGAGTGTTTTCTTAATTTCACTTTCAGATTTTTCATCATTAGTATACAGGAATGCAAGAGATTTCTGTGCATTAATTTTGTATCCTGCTACTTTACCAAATTCATTGATTAGCTCTAGTAGTTTTCTGGTAGCATCTTTTGGATTCTCTATGTATAGTATCATGTCATCTGCAAACAGTGACAGCTTTACTTCTTCTTTTCCGATTTGGATTCCTTTTATTTCTTTTTCGTCTCTGATTGCTGTGGCTAACACTTCCAAAACTATGTTGAATAATAGTGGTGAGAGTGGGCAACCTTGTCTTGTTCCTGATCTTAGTGGAAATGGTTTCAGTTTTTCACCATTGAGGACAATGTTGGCTGTGGGTTTGTCATATACGGCCTTTATTATGTTGAGGAAAGTTCCCTCTATGCCTACTTTCTGCAGGACTTTTATCATAAATGGGTGTTGAATTTTGTCGAAAGCTTTCTCTGCATCTATTGAGATGATCATATGGTTTTTCTCCTTCAATTTGTTAATATGATGTATCACGTTGATTGATTTGCGTATATTGAAGAATCCTTGCATTCCTGGAATAAACCCCACTTGATCATGGTGTATGATCCTTTTAATGTGCTGTTGGATTCTGTTTGCTAGTATTTTGTTGAGGATTTTTGCATCTATGTTCATCAGTGATATTGGCCTGTAGTTTTCTTTCTTTGTGACATCTTTGTCTGGTTTTGGTATCAGGGTGATGGTGGCCTCGTAGAATGAGTTGGGGAGTGTTCCTCCCTCTGCAATATTTTGGAAGAGTTTGAGAAGGATAGGTGTTAGCTCTTCTCTAAATGTTTGATAGAATTCGCCTGTGAAGCCATCTGGTCCTGGGCTTTTGTGTGTTGGAAGATTTTTAATCACAGTTTCAATTTCAGTGCTTGTGATTGGTCTGTTCATATTTTCTATTTCTTCCTGGTTCAGTCTCGGCAGGTTGTGCATTTCTAAGAATCTGTCCATTTCTTCCAGGTTGTCCATTTTATTAGCATAGAGTTGCTTGTAGTAATCTCTTATGATCGTTTGTATTTCTGCAGTGTCAGTGGTTACTTCTCCTTTTTCATTTCTAATTCTATTAATTTGAGTCTTCTCCTTTTTTCTCTTGATGAGTCTGGCTAATGGTTTATCAATTTTGTTTATCTTCTCAAAGAACCAGCTTTTAGTTTCATTGATTTTTGCTATTGTTTCCTTCATTTCTTTTTCATTTATTTCTGATCTGATCTTTATGATTTCTTTCCTTCTGCTAGCTTTGGGGTTTTTTTGTTCTTCTTTCTCTAATTGCTTTAGGTGCAAGGTTAGGTTGTTTATTCGAGATGTTTCCTGTTTCTTGATGTAGGCTTGTATTGCTATAAACTTCCCTCTTAGAACTGCTTTTGCTGCATCCCATAGGTTTTGGATCGTCGTGTCTCCATTGTCATTTGTTTCTAGGTATTTTTTGATTTCCCCTTTGATTTCTTCAGTGATCACTTCGTTATTAAGTAGTGTATTGTGTAGCCTCCATGTGTTTGTATTTTTTACAGATCTTTTCCTGTAATTGATATCTAGTCTCATAGCGTTGTGGTCGGAAAAGATACTTGATACGATTTCAATTTTTTTAAATTTACCAAGGCTTGATTTGTGACCCAAGATATGATCTATCCTGGAGAATGTTCCATGAGCACTTGAGAAAAATGTGTATTCTGTTGTTTTTGGGTGGAATGTCCTATAAATATCAATGAAGTCCATCTTGTTTAATGTATCATTTAAAGCTTGTGTTTCCTTATTTATTTTCATTTTGGATGATCTGTCCATTGGTGAAAGTGGGGTGTTAAAGTCCCCTACTATGATTGTGTTACTGTCGATTTCCCCTTTTATGGCTGTTAGTATTTGCCTTATGTATTGAGGTGCTCCTATGTTGGGTGTATAAATATTTACAATTGTTATACCTTCCTCTTGGATCGATCCCTTGATCATTATATAGTGTCCGTCTTTGTCTCTTGTAATTGTCTTTATTTTAAAGTCTATTTTGTCTGATATGAGAATTGCTACTCCAGCTTTCTTTTGATTTCCATTTGCATGGAATATCTTTTTCCATCCCCTCACTTTCAGTCTGTATGTGTCTCTAGGTCTGAAGTGGGTCTCTTGTAGACAGCATATATATGGGTCTTGTTTTTGTATCCATTCAGCCAGTCTGTGTCTTTTGGTGGGAGCATTTAATCCATTTACATTTAAGGTAATTATCGATATGTATGTTCCTATTCCCATTTTCTTAAATGTTTTGGGTTTGTTATTGTAGGTGTTTTCCTTCTCTTGTGTTTCTTGCCTAGAGAAGTTCCTTTAGCATTTGTTGTAAAGCTGGTTTGGTGGTGCTGAACTCTCTCAGCTTTTGCTTGTCTGTAAAGGTTTTAATTTCTCCATCAAATCTGAATGAGATCCTTGCTGGGTAGAGTAATCTTGGTTGTAGGTTTTTCTCCTTCATCACTTTAAGTATATCCTGCCACTCCCTTCTGGCTTGCAGCGTTTCTGCTGAAAGATCAGCTGTTAACCTTATGGGGATGCCCTTGTGTGTTATCTGTTGTTTTTCCCTTGCTGCTTTTAATATGTTTTCTTTATATTTAATTTTTGATAGTTTGATTAATATGTGTCTTGGTGTGTTTCTCCTTGGATTTATCCTGTATGGGACTCTCTGTGCTTCCAGGACTTGATTAACTATTTACTTTCCCATATTAGGGAAGTTTTCAACTATAATCTCTTCAAATATTTTCTCAGTCCCTTTCTTTTTCTCTTCTTCTTCTGGGACACCTATAATTCGAATGTTGGTGCGTTTAATGTTGTCCCAGAGGTCTCTGAGACTGTCCTCAGTTCTTTTCATTCTTTTTTCTTTATTCTGGTCTGCAGTAGTTATTTCCACCATTTTATCTTCCAGGTCACTTATCCGTTCTTCTGCCTCAGTTATTCTGCTATTGATCCCATCTAGAGTATTTTTAATTTCATTTATTGTGCTTGTCATCGTTTCTTGGTTCCTCTTTAGTTCTTCTACGTCCTTGTTAAATGTTTCTTGCATTTTGTCTATTCTATTTCCAAGACTTTGGATCATCCTTACTATCATTATTCTGAATTCTTTTTCAGGTAGACTACCTATTTCCTCTTCATTTGTTAGGTCTGGTGTGTTTTGACCCTGCTCCTTCATCTGCTGTGTGTTTTTCTGTCTTCTCATTTTGCTTATCTTACTGTGTTTGGGGTCTCCTTTTCACAGGCTGCAGGTTCGTAGTTCCCGTTGTTTTTGGTATCTGTCCCCAGTGGCTAAGGTTGGTTCAGTGGGTTGTGTAGGTTTCCTGGTGGAGGGAACTAGTGCCTGTGTTCTGGTGGATGAGGCTGGATGTTGTCTTTCTGGTGGGTTCGTCCACGTCTGGTGGTGTGTTTTGGGGTGTCTGTGGCCTTATTATGATTTTAGGCAGCCTCTCTGTTAATGGATGGGGCTGTGTTCCTCTCTTGCTAGTTGTTTGGCATAGGGTGTCCAGCACTGTAGCTTGCTGGTCGTTGAGTGAAGCTGGGTCTTGATGTTGAGATGGAGATCTGTGAGAGATTTTCGCCGTTTGGTATTACGTGGAGCTGGGAGGTCTCTTGTGGACCAGTGTCCTGAAGTTGGCTCTCCCACCTCAGAGACACAGCCCTGATGCCTGGCTGGAGCACCAAGATCCTTTCATCCACACGGCTCAGAATAAAAGGGAGAAAAAATGGAAAGAAAGAAAAAAAGAGGATAAAATAAAATAAAATAAAGCAATTATAATAAAAAATAAGAAAAAAAATTATTAAGAGTAAATTTATTAAGAAAAAAAAATTTTTTTTAATTTTTAAAAATAGATTTATTAATTTTTTATACTAAAAATAAGAAAAAAATTATTTAGAAAAAATTTATTAAGAAAAAATAATTTTTTAATTTTTTAAAATAAAAAATATGAAAAAACTTATTAAAAATTTTTTTAAAAATAGAAAATAAGGAAAAAATTATTAAGAAAACATTTATTAGGGAAAAAAAAATTTTTAAGCCAAAAAAAAAAAAAAAAAAAAAAAACGGACGGACCTAACCCTAGGACTAACGGTGAGAGCAAAGCTATACAGACAAAATCTCACCCAGAAGCATACACATCTACACTCACAAAAAAAAGGAAAAGGGGAAAAGTTAATATATCCTGCTCCCAAAGTCCATCTCCTAAATTTGGGATGATTCGTTGTCTATTCAGGTATTCAACAGATGCAGGCACATCAAGTTGTTTGTGGAGCTTTAATCCGCTGCTTCTGAGGCTGCTGGGAGAGATTTCCCTTTCTCTTCTTTGTTCGTACAGCTCCCGGGGTTCAGCTTTGGATTTGGACCCGCCTCTGCATGTAGGTCCCCTAAGGGCGTCTGTTCCCCGCCCAGACAGAACGGGGTTAAAGGAGCAGCTGATTCGGGGGCTCTGGCTCAGTCAGGCCGGGGGGAGGGAGCGGTACGGAGGAGGCGGGGCGAGCCTGCGGCGGCAGAAGCCTGCGTGACGTTGCAGCAGCCTGAGGCGCTCCGTGCGCTCTCCCGGGGAAGTTGTCCCCGGATTACGGAAGCCTGGCCGTGGCGGGCTGCACAGGCTCCCGGGAGGGGCGGTGTGGAGAATGACCTGTGCTCGCCCACAGGCTGCCCGGTGGCGGCAGCAGCAGCCTTAGCGTCTCATGCCCGTCTCTGGGGTCCGCGCTGATAGCCGCGGCTCGCGCCCGTCTCTGGAGTTCGTTTAAGTGGCGCTCTGAATCCCCTCTCCTTGCACGCCGCGAAACAAAGAGGCAAGAAAAAGTCTCCTGCCTCTTCGGCAGCTGCAGACTTTTTCTCGTGCACCCTCCCGGCTAGTTGTGGTGCGCTAGACCCTTCAGGCTGTGTTCACGCAGCCAACCCCAGTCCTCTCCCTGGGATCCGACCAAAACCCGAGCCTCAGCTCCCAGCCCCCGCCCGCCCCGGCGGGTGAGCAGACAAGCCTCTCGGGCTGGTGAGTGCTGCTCGGCGCCGAGCCTCTGTGCGGGAATCTCTCCGTTTTTCCCTCTGCGTCCCTGTTGCTGTGGGATCCGCGCTGATAGCCGCGGCTCGCGCCCGTCTCTGGAGCTCGTTTAGGTGGCGCTCTGAATCCCCTCTCCTTGCGCACCGCGAAACAAAGAGGCAAGAAAAATTCTCTTGCCTCTTTGGCAGCTGCAGTCTTTTTCCCGGACTCCCTCCCGGCTAGCACCGAAGCCCGAGCCCCAGCTCCCAGGCCCCGCCCGCCCCGGCGGCTGAGCAGACAAGCCTCTCGGGCTGGTGAGTGCTGGTCGGCACCGCTCCTCTGTGTGGGAATCTCTCCGCTTTGCCCTCTGCACCCCTGTGGCTGCGCTCTCCTCCGTGGCTCCGAAGCTTCCCCCCTCTGCTACCCGCAGTCTCTGCCCACGAAGGGGCTTCCTAGTGTGTGGAAACCTTTCCTCCTTCACAGCTCCCTCCCACTGGTGCAGGTCCCGTCCCTATTCTTTTGTCTCTGTTATTTCTTTTTTCTTTTGCCCTACCCAAGTACGTGGGGATTTTCTTGCCTTTTGGGAGGTCTGACGTCTTCTGCCAGCGTTCAGTGGGTGTTCTGTAGGAGCAGTTCCACGTGTAGATGTATTTCTCATGTATCTGTGGGGAGGAAGGTGATCTCCGCGTCTTACTCTTCCGCCATCTTGCCCCTCCCTCTTCATACAACAAATTATGATTGAGCATCCACTCTGGTTTAGCCTTTGCTAGATATGCAGAGAGAACAGCCTCTGGCCTCCAGAAGCTTCTAGTCTCCACAGGCATCCTGACTTCCAGCCACATGAACCTGCTAACTATTGCCCTGAACACTCAGGTCATTCTCCAGGCTTCCATGCTTTGTGCATGCCGTCCCCTCCTCCTGAGGAATGTCTTTCCCATCTTCTCTTCCTGGAAAATTTTTGCTCAACTTTCCAAGTCCAGCCACATCGCCCATCCCAGGTGCAGCTCCCGCTGTGGAACCCCTCTGAGTTCCTTCTCATGTTACCATGGACTGCTTCGGCTCTATGCACTGTGGTCTATGTAGAGGAGTTCTCATGTAGAGCCAGTTGTCCCTGAAAAGTTGAACCAAGGAAGTCTCCACAACATGAAGAAACCAGCATCTTCCAAGCCAATTTGACTTACCTTCCAACTCAAAGCAGGGGGAGCAGAACACAACCATGCAATGATGGAGAAAGATGTAAACCAATCCATGGTAAGAAATCCTTGTGGAAGAGAAGCTAATGAAGAGAAGGGAGAGGGTCTGTATGCTTTTGTAATTCAAAAGGACTTCAAGCAGTATTATATAGCCTTGGTTCTGTCAGTAAAGTATAATTATTACAGTTCCATTTGTCAGAGTTAGAAGTTAACATTCTGACACTCTATTCTCTGAACAAGTGCTCATATCTGGAGGACATGTGCTAGTCTAGAAAAATAATCCTAAAAGAATAACTTCTCAGAGCTTGTGCAGCCCTGTCTGGGTAGCCAACACTGACCCTAAGTGATAACAGCCCTCTGGTTACTGAAGAGGAGGTTCTATCATGGAGCAGCGATCCCTGCCACCCAATTCCATTTACTTTGCTTCCATGTTCATCAAGGTACTTAAAGGATTAACTTCCTCTCCTTGCTAGGCTGGCAGTACAACATAATGTGAAGAAGTGTGGCCTATGGTACCAAACTCCACAGTATTCAAAACCCAACACAACCATTTTCTTAGAGACCTTAGACAACTAACATAATCTCTTGGAGGCCCAGTTTCCTTGTCTCTGAAATTATAACAAAGAGATAAACACCAACATTATGAGATGGTTGTGGGAATACATGACATAATGCACAGGTAGTGCACAATGTTTTGCACTTAGCCCTCGATACACTGGCAGTTATCATTAGTGATAAATTTTTATTGTTACTTCTTTGATACAGTGTCTGGAAGGTACCTTTCTATCTTACAAATTCAGGCATTGACATTCAGTTTCTACATCACTACTGTGAGAAGGAAGAATTCACTCAGCATGAAAGTGAGCTTGCTAAGGTCTAGGGACATTGATGAGATAATGTTCTTGGACCTCAAAGCCTTGGGTCAGTCCCTAAAGACATTACTGCCCTGGCAGCAACTTTCTCTCCACCCTGAAGTCCCTCACTCCCACTTGCAGTGGCATCTGCAAGTTCTATATTGCTTTCCTGCTTCCATGAACTGCAAATGCCCTTTTCTGTGAATGCTTCCCCTACCAAAATATCAGCTACTGAAGGCCAAGGCATGTGTCCTTCCTCTCTCTGTAGCTCAGGATCTGGCCTGGAACAAATCGTACTGTGTATATACTGGGCAAATGACTTTAGCAGGGAGATAAGAGTGAATCAATGAGGGCATCATTGATTGATTCCATGAATGACCACAATGGAAGAAGACTTTAGTCCTCTTTGTAACTTTTTTTCCCCAATTCTAATCATTTTAGAACATTCATTATTCCCAGTGTCCTATTCTCTCCTCTTCCTCTTGCTCCTTTTTTCAACCTTTACTTCCCCCTCTGCTTCCTATCCTGAAAGCCCCAAACTGAGTGAGTATTGTATGGCTTGTTGGCAGCACTCATCAGCCCAGAATTCATGAAGTATCCCTCTGGAGAGTTCAGTAAAAGTCAAGCCAAACCTGGACTGTCCATGAAACACCTTTGCTTTATAAATAAAGAACAGAGGAACATGGGATTAAGTCATAAAAGAGACACAAAATCCAATCAGAGAAAGGAGCGGGCCAGCCAGGTAGCTGCCCAGGACACCAACTGTATTAGTCAGGATGCCAAATAGATTCCCCAAATCTCAGGGATACAACACTACAAAGGTTTCTTTCTTGGTATTGACACATGTCTAATGCAGGTCAGTAGAAGGTTCAGCTCCATCTAGTCATTCAGGGACCCAGCCTGGCAGTGGAGTGAGCGATCAGGTTGTGACACTACCATCTTAAAACATGGCTTCAGGGTTCAGCCCTGTCAGGGAAGGGAGAGGGCAGGGTACTCACCCTTGCTTTTAAACTCGTTAGCCAGAAATGACATGTATCATTTCCACTCAATGTTCATTGGCCAGAATTAGACAATAATCTATCTCACTTCAAGAAGACTGGAATGTGAAGTCTTCCTTGGTGCTCATGAAGGAGAGAAGATGAGACTAAGGATACAAACAGAAGTCTCCACCACAGAATTTTAAATGTCATGGGAATAAATCAAAAACCACTGGCAGTTACGTCAGGTTTCCACTTACATAACTGGTAAAATTGAACTTGGTTCTACTCTCACTGAAATAGAGAACACCCTCAATTAGGAAGTTTACATCCACTGCTCACTGGGGTCACCCTATCTCTGTTGATTAGTTTTATGATGGAGGTTGCTCAGGGCAATAAGTGCCAGGCCACCAAGCCTGATACCAGCCAATTGTTTGTTCCTGGAAACCAGAGGAAAATCTGAAACCAAATCATACCTGGGGTCATGCCATTTATTGGCAACAAGTGATTTTGTGTAATATTTAAATTTTAATCCCTTTAATAGGCTTCCAAAGAAGCCATTTGGTTCAGTAAATCATACAAAAAAGCTGAAGAGAGAATGAGAATGAGAAACAGAAAAGTGGAAAAAAGCAATTTTTAAACTCCTTTTGAATGAGACGGTGCAACTATATTCTTGGAAGTTACCTTTACCCTTCTGAGCGTGAGTGACTTATACTATCCAATTATAAGTGATGGAAAAACTGAATTGGACGGCTATGCCAAATACATTAAAATGTTACGTTAACATCAATGCATGTAGTGAATTACTCATTTTAAATTTAAGCATAAAGGGAAAGGAATTTAATTTAATAGAAAATCAATTTCTCTCCTCTCTCACTAAAATAAATGGTGAGAATATATATTTTAAATATTGATATGAACAAATGCCAAATTAGCTGCCTGAGGCACCCATATTTCAACCCAGGCCTAGGCAACAATATAGCTCTATCAGAATCAGAGCCAACTCTATTTTTCTATTGGTAAAAGGAGGCATCTTGATGTAGACAAAGACATTGAACTTGGATACAATAGTATGTAAGTAATGGCATGACAAATTACTTGTCAATTTGGATAACGTATTTAAACTAGCAAACAGCAATAATAGTGTTTATCAAATAAGCTACCATATATATAGTGTCTAGCATGAGCCCACTTGGTATATAATAGGTCTTCAATGCCTAGTCTAAGTTGATTACTGTTGTATCAGGCAGGAGACTTGAACTTGATTGAGCCAAGCAATATCAACATGAAGTGGGTCAACTCAATAAAATGTGCCTCAGCTTTCCTTTCTCCAAAACACCTGCTTCTGCCTTCACAACAGAGGTATGGAGGTGACCAGGGTAAAGTATCAGGTTTCCATATGGAAAACCCGAACGAACTTTTTGGCCAACCCAATAGAAGAAAGACCTTTGAACTCTTAGAGAAGAGACACCAGAGAAATCCAATCTCTTATTACCTGTTTTTGCTGAGTAATACTAGGGGATTTTCCCCACCAGGAAACAGCTCTCTACTCCTGAGAATGCATATTGTCCATATCAAGAAAATGCTACAATGCTGACCTATTTAGCAATTTCAAATATAATCTTGGCAATGCTTTTAGTTAACCGAGTTCATTATGCTTAAGGACACAGCGTCAGATGAACAGGAAAATACCAAGAGGGCCTCCTTTTGCATTCTACGTGTGGGAGTGACTGGACAGGTTTGGGGTGCTGACTCGTCAGCAACAAAAGAAAATTAAACCAAAATTTCCTGCTTAGTTTTCATGCTATTTGACATTCCTGCGATTTCCCATTTTCTATTCTACCATCCAATGGCACAGCCCTTCTTTCCTAGGAAACATGGATCCAAGGCCACTATTCTTGGTGACTTACACTTGGCACTTGGCTGACAAGCATTCCAATAGCTGCCCTTTTAGAGCCAACAAATGGGATTTCACTCAAATAAAAAACAGCATTTTACTTCCACAATGGGAGAGAAACACCCACAATGGGAGAGAAAATTGGGGTTTGAACTGATTTAGAGCTCACTTTGGCAAAGGAGGAAAATACATTTTCACAGTTGCTCCAAATGGTAGCAAACCCTCACACAGGCCCACAGCCTGAAGGAGGCAACTCATAAAACCTGCTTAGAAACCTTGCCAGTAAAACAAATTTTATTTCTCTGGGACCAATTGCTCCTGAATATACCAAGCCAGGTTCTTGCTGGAATTTTGAACAATGAGCACACTGCCAGAAAAACACGAGTCCTTTGCTTCAAAGAATCTGAAGTCTTTGAGCATGCACTGTCTCATTAATCCTCATGACATATCTATACGGAAGTCAAAAAACAGTTATTATGTTTTTCCCATTTTGCAGATTTTATGGGCTCCAACAACTGCCTAGGGTAACAGGACACATTTGTGGCAGAGCTCAGCCTCCAGGACTGGCTAGTCTCCTGGGAAATTACTGCTTTCTGGTAGATTCTTGCGTCATCATATGGTCACTCTCTTATTTACACAGTGGGCAAACATTCATTGAATGCTGACTCCATGCCAGGCATTGAGCTATATGCCAGGATAGGGAACTAATTAAGGAAAGGTCCTGCCCCGGGGAAATGTACAGTCTAGGAGGGGGAGTCTGGAATTAAATAGATAATTACAAGAATATCCAAGAACCTTAGGCAACGTAGCTGAGTGGTTAGGAACGTGGCAGGTGTAAAGGAGCTCTGGGTTCAAATCCCTGCTCAGTCTCACATTTGCATTTTCCCATGGCACTGATCTCCTTCTAACTTACTATATAATTAATGTACCTGTTTATTCTTTTATGCACAAACACACACATACACAAACCACTAGAATATAAATTCTATGAGGGCAGGGATCTTTTGGCTGTTTGTTCAGCAATGTGTCTTCCAGGGCCTGGCATGTAACTGGTGTTGAATAAACATCTGTTGAATAAATAAATTCAATATGTGACCCTGGGAAATTTACCCTCTTTGAGCCTTAATTTCCTCATGTATAATATAGGGGTTGTCAAGAGGATTGGGTTAGATAACACACACAAGTGGGAGCCCCAGAGGTGGCCAAATCAGGGCAGGGCTGGGACGGCAGTCAGCTGGGTAATGTGAATCTGGTCTCTATTTGTAAAAGAAATGATGTCTTACTGTGACAAGTAAGAAGCAAATGTGGCAGGATTTACATGCAGCCTAAACTTGCCAGGGATACAGTGAATACAGCTGTTTCCACACAGATGAAATTCTTTTTCGTTTGATCATCGCAATCCCTCTCTTCTTACCCTCAGTTCCAGCAAAAGGTAGAAAATGACCTTTTACTTTTCAATAGACAGATAAAAATCAACCTTATCGGAAGCAAGGGAGCTAATCTTGCACTATTTTTCTGAGGTCAATTTTCTCCAAATATTTTGCCTGCCATCCTGTACTTTTCAAATAAGGTTACTGAGACAGTTGATTGGTCCAAGGGTTGAGTGTCTTCATTATAATAATCAATAGCTACAAATTATTGGGCACTTACTAGGTAATAATCATTATGTTAAGGGTTTTACATGAATTACCTTATTAAATCTGCACAATAGCTTTATGAGGTGGACATATGCATTTCATTTTTCTGGTTCCCACAATCATAAAAAGGCAGACGTGCAGCTCACACCCAAATCTATATGAAGCCCAAGCTAGCACCATTACTGCTACACTCTGCCTCCACTGAAATGCAGGATCTGAGAAGACGAGGAGCATGCCTGATTCATCTGGGTCCCCCAGTGCCCAGCAGAAGCCCTGATGCATGGTAGGCCTCAGTGATGTTTGGTTAATTGATTAATTAACTGGGTAATTTTAAAGAATCTTAGGCTGGGAACAGAGGGGCTAGTTGGAGGCCAGCTCTTACGGTAATAAGCCATGTGAATTTGAGCCAGGCAATTCCCCGTAGGCCTTGGCCTTCCCACTTAAACAATGAAGCTGTTGGACTAGATGACCTTTGATGGTATCTGATTCAGGGTCTTGCCGCAAGTTCACTTAGCCAGCCAGCATCCAAAGCCTGCATTGGAAGCCTGTCTGCCTCCCCATCTCCCACCCCAAACTTGAATCCACATTCACAGAAATGGGCCCTTAGTTTGACAGCACCTTGGCCGGAGCCCCAGTGAGTCATATTTCAAGCTAGGCAGGAATGTAGGCATGCACATGAGTTACTGTTAAAAACGCAAGGCTGGTGACTATCTACCAAAGGGAAGAACAGTTAGCACAACCAAGAACCAGTGTTCTCTTTAATCTGTCATATGGGAGAATGAACCTTTGTAAGCCCAAGCGGGACCCTCCTCTCAATCAGGGAAACATGCAAATGTCTTAAAAACCTTTCTGAACACAGATGAGGTGTTTAAAATTAAAGTATTATCATTTAGCCATGGTCACTAATACATTCAGGTCATTTTGCCACATTCAGCAAATTGTTTTTATTGCCTACCCTGTAGCAAGTATGAGATGAGGCAAAAATAGTATAAAGAGGAGAAAATAAATTATTCTTACCTTAAGAGCCCCAATCTTGTGAGATTTAATTATCATCCAAGTTGGACTTATAAGAGTGAACAAAGAAAGTACTAACTCTGACAGGAGAATGGAAAAGGAGGAAGGGTGGCTGGAAATTGGGGCTGGTTTCTCAGAGGACATGACATTTGATTTAAACTTCAATAAAAGAATGGGCTTTGACAGGTGGAAGTGAAAGAAGAATATTTTACCAAAGGCAGATGATTAATGAGTGTTAATTGTTTCACCATGACATGCACATATGTACACATGCACACAAGTTATCCATATTCAGAATGTCCCTTTGCACACACCTATACCCACTCAACTAGGTTTCTGTGGGCCCAACCCCAGGAGTGCTCACTAACCATTAGGAAAACTGGTCACATTTCTCATAATGGCAAGATCGAAACACATGTCTCTGTTAAGTACAATTTAAACCATATGCTTCTGCCTTATTTCTGCCTAGTTCATCAAAATTGTCTTTCACATTTGAGTTTCCAAGTTTTTTTTCTTCTTTTGACATGTAGGAAGTTGTCTATTTCCAAAGGGAAACACACTGAAATCACAAAAGATTCTAGGCTGCTCTTGGAAGGAATTAGATGTGTTTAGATTTACATACAAAGTCTGAAAAGGTAAAGATTCTTCCAAGTTGGGTTTATTGGTTCCGCATGGTCCCATAGTGCTCTGTGTTTTCCTCTATTTTAATACTTACCACAGAACTTAATGTGGATATATAATTTTATAATATAATACAGGGCCCTAGTGCAAGGATCAGCAAACTCAAACCTGTGGGCCAAATCTGACTGGCCACCTATATGACCTGCAAGTTAAGACTGGTTTTACATTTTTAAATAGTTGAAAAAAATTAAAAGAATAATACTATTTTGTGATATGTGTAAACTATATAAAATTCAAATTTCAGTGTCCCCAACTAAAGCTTTAGTAGAACATGGCCATGCTCATTTATTTACGTTTGTCTATGGCCGCTATTGCACTGTAGTGGCAGAGCTGAGTAGTTGTGACAGAGACTATCTGACCTGCAAAATCTAAAATATTTACTATCTGTCCCTTTACAAAAAATGTTTGCCAACACCTGCTGTAAGGTAACAGGATGCTCTCACTGAACTGGATGCTAAGATTTTTTTAAAATAAGTCTTAATGCTGAAAAAACAAAATCAGCTCAAAGTTCTCAGTAGTTTTTATCTTCTAGGAGCTAAAGAATTGAGTTTACCTTTGGGTCATACTATCCTTTGTCCTTTGTTCTTAAAAAATGAATCCAGTGGGACCTTTAATTACCCAGATGTAAAGCAATATACATTTGAGAAAAAATGAAGTCACCATTAATCTGAATGTAAATGTTTATACAAAGAAGTAAAGAATTCTCTTTGATATATACGTTAGATGTTTGTTTTAGCATAGCTATATCTCTGCAGACTTTGTAGCTTCTTTAGAGAAAACATTTCTTTAGTTTTCATCTTTCCTATGATTGTATACTATTGCTTGTTCTTAGGGAATAGTGTGTGTGTGTGTGTGTGTGTGTGTTTTCTAGAATGTTTTCACAGAAGTACAGATCTAAAAATCTTCAGGAAAAATGGGGAAGACTCTACTTTTGCTTTAAGCTGAGGCTGAGATTAGATTGGCTATGTTTAAGCCATTTTGAACTACACTATGATGTTATTCATGATGAACAACAACCTAGGCTTGCTGAAATGATGATGAAATATTGCATTCTGATGTTATGGCCTTTTGGGGACCACAGGCCCAGGGACAGAATTTCCTCTAAAAAGAATGGATGTCCTTGCTGTACATTATCCTCAAGAGAAGGACAACATATGAGGACTAAACAGGCAAGACTGGTCAGTGAGAAGGGGAAGGAGAATACAACTCTTTTCTTACTCTGGACCTTCATAAATTGAGGTCTAAACTCTAGTAAAGGAGATACACTGTAGGTCAGGGAGACTCCCATAGAGAAAGTAAAATGGTTTCTTTGAAATAGGTAGGATGGGCAATGACAATTCAGAGGCCTTGGGAGAGTGCGTCTGGACCTATAGTCCTTGAAAGCAGGCACAGGAAATAGCATTTTTTGAATATTTTCTGCTTGTGCTTACCTCCTATAATCCTCAACATTCAATAGAGTTGTGTTCTAAATTTATAATCTAGGCTCGAGTGTGTGGTGATAAATTAAGAGAAGAACTTGCTCTATATTTGAATGAAATGATAAAGAGGAAAGTAAGGCCCTCTCCTTAGCCACGATAACCAACTGAGGATGCCAATGCCCAATGGAGCAGTGATTGGCAACAATAGAAGCGCCACTGCATGGCAAAGAGGTCATAATAGGTCTACACTAGGGACCTATTTATTTACACACATAAGCCAGTGTCCAAAGGAACTGTGAGAATCAATTGAGAATGCTTCAAGGAAGATACATGTTGGCCATCAAAGGTGACAAAGCCCAAGCCAATAGCAACAGTTGTTAAAGGGATGTGACCTCATTTTATAGTTTTATAGGTTGTATGAGATACTTCTGCTGACAGCCTCCATAAAACTGCAAGCTTCTTAAGAGTGGATAATCTTTCCACCCCTATCATTATAATTCCAGACTCAAAGCAGGATTTGAATACAACAAATTATCCAATAGAAAAGCACAGGGGTTATTCCCATGCATTCTCATTATAAAGAGCCCCCACTTAATCAAGCTCAGGGGCTTGCTTTAATCCAGGCACTGGAAGTTCTTTAGACAAATCATCTGATAGCTATTCCATTGAGAAACAGATACTCCCGCCTCCAAAATATATCTTGAGAAAGCTGTAAGAACAAAAGTGAATAATTTCTCGTGCATTGCAATGGCATGTAGGCATATTTCAGGAGAACATCTTAATTACCCAGGAAATATTAAAGATTACAAATAAATATTCCACAAATATGGCCTATCTGCTTATGACTACTAAACTGATTACTTTGAGATTTTTTTCAGATTTGACAGTTGTATCAACACCCAACACATTAATCATTAAAAACAATAAATAATTACTTTTAACTAAGTAGATATAGCTTATATACATACTGAACATGGGATCTCAGAATGTTCAAGCAGTAAAGTTTATACAGAGTATCTAGCCCCATACAAAGCTCACATCCTGCTGCTCCCCTTTCCCATGCCTGTGGCAGACATTAACCAGCCCTCTTTTCTGCTGAACATGACAATGGCCTCACAATCCCTATCAGCAGACCCCCTCTGAGCCATGCATTCTCAACCAGACAGTACACACCCAAGGGGCCAAAACTTGGTTCTAGGAAGATGAAAAATATTTAGATATTACAATGGTATGTGTCCTTTCAAAGGGTCACAGTACATAAAGAGAAATACAGTATATCAGTGACATTAAAATTACATGGGGTGTGGGGTGACTAATAAAAATGTCTGAAAAGATTTCTTATGAGGTTGAGAACCACCACTCTGGGCAATCACTACCAAACCCCTGAAGGTGGCACATAAAGGTAAAGCTATCTGCCATCCTGGATAGCCTAAGCGTTCATTTTACTGAAAGGGAAAGTGAGTCTCAGACAGGTAAAGTGAATTGTCCCAGTCGACATATATAGGAATTGGCCTAGTGAAGACATAAATTCTGACTTTCAGTTAAGTGCCCAGCTCACTTCACAGTGTGTCATGTTATCATTACCAGGAGAGAGCCTATTTTTCATCTATTTGGTTAAAATTACATTTCTTTATAAAGTAGACAGAAAGGAATAACACAAACTATTAAAGGAAAACTAAATTGTTAATTAATTCACATCGTAAATGGTATAGGGAAAACAGTACAACCAATGCAGAATACCTATGGCTCCTTTACTAAGCATCTACTGTGATCAAGGACCTGTGCCATGTCTCAGGTTCCCATGAAAGCGGGCTAGATAATCTTGAAGATCTCCTTGTCCTGTCATGATCTGTGGATCCCCATCTTATGTGTACATCAGTGAGCTGAGGGAATTGCAAAAAATAATCATAATGATAATGATAATACACACAATCAGTCCTTAATCACTCAAGTTATTCAAAGTCAAAAGGAGGCTAAACTCCTCAGTAATTGCTTGGTTGTGAAATGGACATTATTGTTTTTTTCTAAGTTGCCCTTGAAACAGTCCACATGGGCTGGACCACTTTTATGAAGCAATTCTATAAGAGTAAAAATCCCAGGGAAATTCTGCCAAGGTCAAAGCAACAGACTTTCCATTCAGAGCATTATCCATTCTGGCCAGAGTGTGGCTGCCAAAACTCTTTACATGAACAAGGAGAGCTAATGAATAGAATTTGCATGGAATAACTTAAGCTAATATTGGCATTCCAAGAAGACATCTGTGCCGACATCTTACTCTCTCCTTTCTCATCTCTCCTCACTGTTACCAAAGTGACCTCTCTAAAATGCACGTCTGAGCATGTCATTCCCCTGCTTACATAATCTGGATGGCTCCCTACTGTCTACAGGACTAGTCCAAACACCCTGGCAAGGCACAAAAAGCTCTTCTCAGACTGGTTTGGTCTACCATTTCTGCCTCCTTTTCTGATACCTCCCTACCTCATTCACCTTTCTCCCTTTTGGCTCTATACTTTAGCCAAACCAAGAAACTACTTACCCCTGAAGACAACCATGTCCTTTCCTACCATTGTTTCTTTTTAGAAGCTGTACTCCTTCTGGGAGATCTACAGCTGACAAACCCTTATCCTTCAATACCCACCTCAGATATTACCATATTTTGAAGCCTTCCTTGATTCACCCTCAAGCAAGGTTGATGATTTTTCCTCATAATGGACAACTTAGAAATTCATACTATTGCTAATGTTAGTAAGACCACAAACTTCCTTCAGGGATGAGATTGTGTCTTCTTCTTTGCATGGTCAGCACATAGTAGGCGTTCATTAGATGTTACTGAATAGATGAATAGCAAATACTGATATATGGAATTCAATTAACACAATTGCTATTGATGTCCATGTAGCCTACCAGAACTGCCCAACTTATAGTCTACGTTTACTCCTTAATTATATAACTATGGTATTCTGCAGTGTTTCTCACGGGTGGGAACAACTTAAGAATTTTTAAATTATGTGTGACAGAATCCCACATGGACACAATATTAAATAACACTGATTTGCATGTTGGAAAAATGATTCCTTTTCCAGTTCTCTTTTAGTCCTTCTGCTGATATAAAGGAGAAAGATTCAGTTTGATGCCATATGACTTCAGCTCCTCTCTAAAAACATGCTAAAATTTCCTTTTTTAACGAAAAGAGAACAGGACTTAGGATCAGAGACTTCAGTGAGAACCAATACTTAGCTAAAATGTAAGGACATTGCTTCATCCTCATTGTTTCTATTTTCATAGTTACTTTTCAGTTTTAGAAAGTGATACTAGTTTTTTATTTACTGTGGAGATATGAAGTTTTCTTGTTATATATATTTATTTAAGTTAGAAAATGAGTCAGTTTAAAGAAAAACAATAAGGAAATATCATTACAGGTCTTGTTAGTATTGCAAAAATAGAGAGGATGGTATCCAAATACCTAGCTTGAGTGAATAAAGTCTTAGAAGGCAAAAGATCTGAGGGGATCACAAGTCCTCTGCTTTTGGGTAAGTTAGTAAACTTCTCTAAGCATGTTGTTATGAATTAGCAGAGTACAAGTAATAATTGCTACTTTTCCTATTCAAATCTGTTGTAAAAATCAAATGAAATAATGTGTGTGGAAACGCTTTGGAAATTGTAGAAAGCAACATTATGATCATCAAAACAACCAACAACCACCTCATCACAGTATACCATTCCTTCCCATCCTGCCTCACCCAGTGTGGTTGAAATTAAACTTTGTTGACTTCTAATGGATTTAATCCTCCTAGTCCCCAAATTCCTGTTAAAATGACCAAGGCCATTTTTTTAATGATATATATATTTTTTTATTTTTAAAAAATGTTTAACATCTTTATTGTAGTATAATTGTTTTACAATGGTGTGTTAGTTTCTGCTTTATAACAAAGTGAATCAGCTATACATATACATATATCCCCATATCTCCTCCCTCTTGTGTCTCTCTCCCACCCTCCTTATCCCACCCCTTTAGGTGGACACAAAACACCAAGCTGATCTCCCTGTGCTATGCGGCTGCTTTCCACTACTCAGCCATAAAAAGAAACGAAATTGAGTTATTTGTAGTGAGGCAGATGGACCTAGAGTATGTCATACAGAGTGAAGTAAGTCAGAAAGAGAAAAACAAATACCGTATGCTAACACATATACATGGACTCTAAAAAAAAAAAAGAAAAAAAAACAAGGTTCTGAAGAACATAGGGGCAGGACAGGAATAAAGATGCAGACATAGAGAATGGACTTGAGGACACGGGGAGGGAGAAGGGTAAGCTGGGACGAAGTGAGAGAGTGGCATGGACATATATACACTACCAAAGGCCATTTTTAAAATAAGAAAATATCTCAGGAATGGTATCATTAATTGATCAAAATAAATGAGAAATTTCTGCCAGATGTAGGGCACATAGGGCCATTTGAGGAAATCACTGACCACTTCACTACCCAAGACAAGTAAAGGAGAAGATACCAGGGCCTGTAACAGCACCCTCAAGTCAGCAGTCAACAGTCTCACACTCTGGGGAACAGGGGGAGGGGGTCCCATTAGGTTGGGATGCAGAATGGAGGAAAGTGCTAACCTCAAACCGACAAATGACTTCTGGGAACTGCAATAGTTCAAGCAGTCAAGATGGGGTGGTCTGTTGGGGGTCACCAGAGTTATTTCTGCCCTCCAGCCACATACAAAAAGGACAAAAATGCTAAGCAAAGAAGTGATCTTTTCACTTCCAAGTAATTGGACCTCAAATTTAACAAAATAGAAGTAGAAGACTCTAATCTTTTCTTCCTTTTCCCCTTATGCTTTTTCCAGCAAACTTCAACCAGGAATCTATAGAATCTGTGAATCTATAGAACCTATAGAAAATGTGCTCACCTCAACCTCAGATCCTGGATAAGTTCTGCTTTAAGCCTTTTGAGTTCATGGGAATTTTAATATGGGACACCAGCAGAATTGGAATGGCCCAAAAGCCAATGATATTTGATGCTCTGTTACCGGAAGTAGAGTGTTCAGAAGAGGGGAGGTAGGTGGGTTTGTTCTGCTTTGCATAGATTAGGCTTCACTTCTGGTCATTCACTCTGACAAATTCTAAATCCATATATAACAAAGTTTTTTTTTAAATTATGTGTCTACAATCCCTCCCACCCATCCCACCCTGCCCCAATAACAACTGAGCCTAAGACAGGAGAGAAGAGAAGAAATTAAAAGAGCCTGGGACTTCCCTTGTGGTCCAGCAGCCAAGAATCCGCCTTCCAGTGCAGGGGACACGGGTTCAATCCCTGGTTGGGGAACTAAGATCCCACATGCTGTGGGGCAACAAGCCCGTGTGCTCAAGAGCCCGCATGCTCTAGAGCCCGCATGCCACAACTAGAGAGCCCGCATGTCGCAACAAAGGATCCCACATGCCGCAACTAAGACCTGACACGGCCAAATAAATAAATAAATATATATATTTTTAATTTAAAAAAATCTGTCAGATCAATAGACTGCTATGACCAGACTTCTCAAGAGGTGGATATCCTAATTAGAGAAAAAAAAAAAAAAGAACCTGACTGGGCTGGTTTGGGGAGCTGTCTCAGAATTTTGACAGAGGAATATGAAAGACTAAAGTGGAAGCAGAAAGAAATAAAGAAGATAGAAAATGTGAACTTCATGTTTTGCTCTGACTCAGGAAATGAACCCTTTGGGGTTTTCAAATAAGTTCATGTTCATTAAATATCTCAATTTCTTCTCAATCACTTTTGGTTGTTGACAAGGGCTTTAGCGTGACATGAGCCCTCCTGCTTTATCTAGTTACACATACTTCAACAGAGCAAACTGGAGGGTGTTCAAAGTAGATTGGCTCAACAGGTAAAAGACTGAAAGTGGTGTTGCAGGCAGGAAAGCTTAAAGGAATGGGATTTTTAGTTAGAAAAGCACAAGACTTAGGGGTAGGGGCTGAAGGAACTTATTTGCTATATGTGGCCCTGAGAGGGAGAATTGAAACAATCTGTAGAAACTACAGCAGGGACAGAAATCTGCTCAATAATAGGAGAAATTTGTTTTTTAACTAACAGTGCTGTGTGAGAAAGAATGGACTTCCTAGACTGGAGGGAGGAAGAGAAAGGGTTGGGGGTTGCCTGTCAAAGAAAGTGTCCAAACTTAGTTTGGAGAACCTGTTCACTGGGGCAATTCAAGCATGTGGGAGCCGAGATGAGCCTTGGTTTTAGGACCTTCCTAATGGATACAAAGATTAGGATGAAGAGGGGGAAAAAAACAAGTGTCTGAATTTTAAAGATCGCAAAGCTTTAAGGCTCATAGATGCCCAACACCAACTTTCAAATGTGAAGGGCGTTTTTCCAAATAGAGTCATTGAAAGGCATTCTCTTTTGCTAAATCTAAGATGGTCCTCTCTATTCTCTCAAAAGAAAAATAAGCAATTTATTGCCTCTCCAATTCCCTTGTCCTAGGACTTTGTTCCAGACAGTTTGTCTCCTCCATGGTGACAAGTTACATTTCCACAGTCCATTATACCTCTGGCCTGAGAAAGATCTGAGGTTTGCCTCGTAGGCTGGGCTACAGTTGAAGATTCATAATCTCACCCTGGATTAAATACAGACTCCCAAAGGACAAACTCTCCTCTCCCAAGGGTATCTGCCTCTGCAATCTCATCTCAAATGGACTGAGCCAAATTCAAAGACTCCCCAGAGAAAGCTAAGGTCAGGAGTTAAAAACAACAGCTGAAATCTCAAAAGAGACTGCAGGAGAGCTGTGTCTTCACCATCCCTGTTCTAAGACTCAGGCAATAGCTGGCTGAGCATGACTCAGAAGACATTTCTGTGCCTGTGAACAAAGCCCAGGCCTTTGGGCTGCGTGATCATCACATCACATTCATACTAGTGAGCCAACAGGCGAGCTGCACTAACTAGCACATCAGATTGCTTTCTGGACAGGATTTCTGCAGAGTCCGCTCCTCGCAGGGAAGGCAAGAAATCTGAGTAAGACAATAGGAGCAACCACAATGAATCAACGATAGGATGAGTAAATATGAACATGAGCACCTACTACACCCTTGGCCCTGGGTGGGCTCCTGAAATTCACAGATGAAGGAGAGATGGCTCCTGCCCTTGACAAGCTAACAGTCCATCGGGAAAAGCAGATAGATAACCTTATAATAGTAACGTAACATGGTGATGCCATCATGGAGATGGGTCCATTGCAGGAGCACAGATAGAGAGCAGTAGATCATTCATGGAGGTTGTCATGGACATTATGTCTTCTGAGCCAGAGCTCCCAGGTTGGTCATTCCATTGATGGAATACTAGTGAAAGCTGATTGGTCTGAAGAAGATGTAAATTTGGCTTTAGAGCAAATTATATACATGCCTGTAAAAATACTCAAGGGTAGTTATTAAGAAAGAAAAAAGACTTCTCTTGGTTAGGGAATATTTTTTTTTAAGTGTTTGCTGGGCAGAGACTTCCACTTGGATATACAGTAATAAAACTAGTGGAGTTTAAGGGGAGTGGTTCAGGAAATGCTGGAAAAGCAGACAGGTCAGGCTGTTAAACAGGAACGTGACTTCTTTTGCTCTCTACAGGAACACTGAATAAATACATGAGAGATAAATTTCCACCAAAATTCAGCTGCCTCACTTCTCCTTTGACCAGGTTTTGGACAAAGATGTTTGACAAGATAAAGCAGTTCATGCTTCAAGCCGACAGGCCTGCTGGCTTCTGTCCAGGATAAACACTGTCAGTAAAACAATCCCTTCCCAACCTCCCGGGAGAGCGCTGACTGGGGCTACCAGCATTCCCCAACTTTTTCTCCTTATGAAGCTTAGAAAGGAAATCACATCACAGGTCACCAAAAGAGTTGTCATTGACTTGGTCAAAGGAAAAACAATAAACAGAACAAGTGATTCCATCAAACACAGGCGGCACCACTCTCTCATTTTGTCACCAATTTTACCTGAGGGGCAACTGGATGAACATACCTTTCTTCATATTTCATTTTTGAAGATATTTGAGGATAGTTATCTCTCTTGGAAGATCAAAAGAAGTAGTTTTGGAGTAATAGAACATGCTGTAGATCAAGAATCAAAAATAACTGGGCTTAACTTAGAGCCACTGGATTTTTGTGTCATCTCGGGCAGGTCACTCTGCCTCTCTGGGTCTATTTCCCAGATCTTCCCATTTATTCCAGTTTATTTTGAGGGACTGTGACTTTCAGGTTGATTGATAGATTTGGTTAAACATTGAATTCAATCTAAAGATTCAGACAAAAATATCATTCACTCACTCAATAAATGGGACGAGGACCATTTAGGGACAAGTCTGGAGTTTGTTTCGGGCCATGTTGAAAAGTGCCCTGAGGGTCTCAGCCTGATTCGGGCTTTGCCTATTAGACGTGGGAATATCTGTGATTTTCAAGCTGAGTGGGGGGAGAGTGGATAGGTAGATAGCACAACCAGAGTTCAGTTTTGCAATGTTCACACCTCGAGACCACAGACCAAATAGTCCTGGCAGAGGTCCACAGAAGGGTCCTCGTCCACTCACAGAGGACTATGGACTTGTCATGTGGGTTTTGGGTGGATTATGGTGGCTGGAGGAGTCTTAGCACCTGACACCCAGAGGGCATTCATATGCTGAATGAAGACACAAACCCTCTGGGAGCTGTGGGAACTGAGAAGCAGGAGCAACTTGGATGGGCTGAGGAGAGGGTTTTCCAAGTTCTAGAGAGTGGACTATGGTCTTTCTGGGATAGAAATGTTGACAGCTCAGCCCCCACTCTCACTAAGTGGAGGGTATTTGTTGGAGGTGTCTCGAGTGTAGGGTTACTTAGGGAGATGAGACAAGATATTGGGAGGATAGGAAATGTCTCTCAGGGCTTGAATCTGATATCCACCTATCTGATCTAAACTCTCAGAGGAAGCAGTATATTATATTTGGGACTGTCTCCAAATCAGGGCAGCTGCTTTCCCTGGGCTTTATTTTGCATCTTTGTGATATTAATGAGCTATATCTAGAACAAGAGACCAAGATCTTCAGCAGGTTATACTTCTGACCTCTTTGTTCTTGATCTGGGACACCCAACTGTCCTCACTACACACTCAGTGTTCACTCACCCAGCACGCTTTCACTGAGGCTCTACTGTGTGCCAGGCCTGTTTCAGACACCAGGACACAGCAGTGGGTAAAGCAGGAGGAGGGACGTCCCATTCTCATGCAGCTGACAGACAAAGGAAAAAATAATTTAAATGTACACAAAGTCAGGCAGTGATATGTACCAGGGAGAAAAATTAAGTCAAGAAGGACATTTGAACAAATTCCTGAAGGTGTTTAGGGAGCAAGCAATGTAGAGGGCATATCGTTCCAGGCAAGAAGAACAGCAAGTGCAAAGGCCCTGAGGTCACCATAGGCTGCATGTTAAAAGTCTTAGTTGTTAGTGTGGATTCTTAGTTTTGACTTGAATTTATTCAATTTTATTTATTTTATTTTTATTTTAGTTTATTTTATTTTGCTGCGCCAAATGTGGGATCTTCGTTTCCTCACCAGGAATCGAACCTGTACCCCCTGCAGTGGAAGTGTGGAGTCTTAACCAATGGACCGCCAGGGAAGTCCCGATTTTACTTTTATTTTTAAACCTTGGTTTCACTTTGCTAGGTAATTAACCTGAGTTTGTGTCACCAACCTGTTGAACTCAGAAAGTTCTATTCCAGTGAGTTAATGTGGAAACAGAGGTGAATTTGGGTCAAGTCAGGATGTGTTTATTGAGTAGCCTCTCTGAACCCAGCTGTGTTAGGCACCAGGAGGCTGTGAAATGAACGTCCCCCGGAATGTCATAGATGTCCTCATGCCCCCTCCACTGCATCCCTGCACCACTTTATCTGGGTCTCAAGCTCTGACCCGGATCATCTGTTATACCTTCATCCTCTATATCCAGTTCCTCCTGGACATCTTTGTCCGTGTAACCTCTGAACTTCTCATGGTCAGTGTGTCCCAAACTGAGTTAATCCCTTCCCCTACTAATGCCTCCTCTCCATGATTTGCCTTGGCAATGGGGAGGTGTGCAGCAGCTCCATGAGGCCTTCATCACTGTTCTGCTTTAGTTTCACGGTAGTAAGCCTTTCAAAACTCCTAGGGTCCTTGCTTCAGCACCCGTTTCCGTACCAGAATACTGAGTAGAGCAAGGAAGCTCTGGTCCTGTTAAGCAACTTCCAGCCCCGTAGGCCTTTTTGGAACACCCCAGTGTTGGCTAGAGAGAACCAACACACTGCACTCTTCCTTGGGAGAGCCAGATTACCTCAGCTCCACACAGGATTCACGAACACACTTCTAGACTGTCCTCCATGCAATGGGTGGAACCTCATTCCCCTAGCTGAACTCTATTGAGAAAAACACTCTGCTTCTAATCCCTTTTCACATTTCACACTTAGAGTCACGCATCCGCAAGGAGGTGGTCGGCTTGCATTCCAAGTACAATTTAAGCACAGTTCTTGGTGTAACACTGCAGGTCCTTTGAAGATGCAAAGGCCCCTCAGTCTCGCTCGCGCATCCTTTGTTTTGGAACTTCGCTGCACGCGGAAAACCGCATGTAGAAAAAAGTTGATTCAGGGAAAGCCCCAGTGGGTATCGTGAATCTCTTTTGACATGTGAGCATCAACATGTACTTATGCTGCGTGTCAACCTAAAAATGGAAGACTGATGGCACAAAGCTTGTTTTCCCGTTTTGAAAGCTCCATTCATGCGGCCTCGAAGCTACCTGAAAAGCACTGTTGTTACCGTGCTTTTACTTACAGCCGGCATGGCACATAGAAGAAAATGAGTTTTCTCGAAAGAAACCTTGTGCTTCCAGTTCCTAGTTGGAAGCTCACCCTGCTCTGCTCTATACCAAACGTGAAAGTCAATGTGAGCACTAGCCTCGAAGTAAGGCCCTGATTATGCTGGCAAAACGGGAGGCGTGCAGCAGCTCCATGAGGCCTTCATCGCTGTTCTGCTTTAGTTTCACGGTAGTAAGCTTTCCAAGACTCCTAGGGACTTTGCTTAAGCAACCGTTTCGGTACCAGAACACGGCGTAGAGACAGTAAGCTCTGGTCCTGCGTGTATGCTGCGTGTCAACCTAGAAATTGGAGACTGATGGCATAAGGCTTCTTTTCCCATTATGAAAGCTCCGTTCATGCGGCCTCGAAGCTACCTGAAAAGCATTGTTGTTGCCGGGGTTTTCCTCACTGCCGGCATGGTTCTGAGAAGAAAATGAGTTTTCTCCTAAGAAACCTTGGGTTTCCAGTTCCTTGTTGGAAGCTCACCCTGCTCTGAGCTATACCTAAAGTGAAAGTCAACGTGAGCCCAAGCTTCGAAGTAAGGCCCTGATTATCCTTGCAAAACGAGAGGCGTGCAGCTGCTCCATGAGGCCTTCATCGTTGTTCTGCTTTGGTTTCAAGGTAGTAAGCTTTTCAACACTCCTAGGGACCTTGTTTCAGCACCCGTTTCAGTACCAGAACACTGCGTAGAACCAGGAAGCTCTGCTCCTGCGTGTATGCTGCGTGTCAACCTAGAAATTAGAGACTGATGGCACAGGCTTCTTTTCCCGTTTTGAAAGCTCCATTCATGCGGCCTCGAAGCTACCTGAAAAGCACTGTTGTTACCGTGCTTTTACTTACAGCCGGCATGGCACATAGAAGAAAATGAGTTTTCTCGAAAGAAACCTTGTGCTTCCAGTTCCTAGTTGGAAGCTCACCCTGCTCTGCTCTATACCAAACGTGAAAGTCAATGTGAGCACTAGCCTCGAAGTAAGGCCCTGATTATCCTGGCAAAACGGGAGGCGTGCAGCAGCTCCATGAGGCCTTCATCGCTGTTCTGCTTTAGTTTCACGGTAGTAAGCTTTCCAAGACTCCTAGGGACTTTGCTTAAGCAACCGTTTCGGTACCAGAACACTGCGTAGAGACAGTAAGCTCTGGTCCTGCGTGTATGCTGCGTGTCAACCTAGAAATTGGAGACTGATGGCATAAGGCTTCTTTTCCCATTATGAAAGCTCCGTTCATGCGGCCTCGAAGCTACCTGAAAAGCATTGTTGTTGCCGGGGTTTTCCTCACTGCCGGCATGGTTCTGAGAAGAAAATGAGTTTTCTCCTAAGAAACCTTGGGTTTCCAGTTCCTTGTTGGAAGCTCACCCTGCTCTGCTCTATACCTAAAGTGAAAGTCAACGTGAGCCCAAGCTTCGAAGTAAGGCCCTGATTATCCTTGCAAAACGAGAGGCGTGCAGCTGCTCCATGAGGCCTTCATCGTTGTTCTGCTTTGGTTTCAAGGTAGTAAGCTTTTCAACACTCCTAGGGACCTTGTTTCAGCACCCGTTTCAGTACCAGAACACTGCGTAGAACCAGGAAGCTCTGCTCCTGCGTGTATGCTGCGTGTCAACCTAGAAATTAGAGACTGATGGCACAGGCTTCTTTTCCCGTTTTGAAAGCTCCATTCATGCGGCCTCGAAGCTACCTGAAAAGCACTGTTGTTACCGTGCTTTTACTTACAGCCGGCATGGCACATAGAAGAAAATGAGTTTTCTCGAAAGAAACCTTGTGCTTCCAGTTCCTAGTTGGAAGCTCACCCTGCTCTGCTCTATACCAAACGTGAAAGTCAATGTGAGCACTAGCCTCGAAGTAAGGCCCTGATTATCCTGGCAAAACGGGAGGCGTGCAGCAGCTCCATGAGGCCTTCATCGCTGTTCTGCTTTAGTTTCACGGTAGTAAGCTTTCCAAGACTCCTAGGGACTTTGCTTAAGCAACCGTTTCGGTACCAGAACACTGCGTAGAGACAGTAAGCTCTGGTCCTGCGTGTATGCTGCGTGTCAACCTAGAAATTGGAGACTGATGGCATAAGGCTTCTTTTCCCATTATGAAAGCTCCGTTCATGCGGCCTCGAAGCTACCTGAAAAGCATTGTTGTTGCCGGGGTTTTCCTCACTGCCGGCATGGTTCTGAGAAGAAAATGAGTTTTCTCCTAAGAAACCTTGGGTTTCCAGTTCCTTGTTGGAAGCTCACCCTGCTCTGCTCTATACCTAAAGTGAAAGTCAACGTGAGCCCAAGCTTCGAAGTAAGGCCCTGATTATCCTTGCAAAACGAGAGGCGTGCAGCAGCTCCATGAGGCCTTCATTGTTGTTCTGCTTTAGTTTCAAAGTAGTAAGCTTTTCAACACTCCTAGGGGATTTGCTTCAGCACCCGTTTCAGTACCAGAACACTGCGTAGAACCAGGAAGCTCTGCTCCTGCGTGTATGCTGCGTGTCAACCTAGAAATTAGAGACTGATGGCACAAGGCTAGTTTTCCCATTATGAAAGCTCCGTTGATGCGGCCCCGAAGCTACCTGAAAAGCACTGTTGTTACCGTGCTTTTACTTACAGCCGGCATGGTTCACAGAAGAAAATGAGTTTTCTCGAAAGAAACCTTGTGCTTCCAGTTCCTAGTTGGAAGCTCACCCTGCTCTGCTCTATACCTAAAGTGAAAGTCAACGTGAGCCCAAGCTTCGAAGTAAGGCCCTGATTATCCTTGCAAAACGAGAGGCGTGCAGCAGCTCCATGAGGCCTTCATCGTTGTTCTGCTTTGGTTTCAAGGTAGTAAGCTTCTCAACATTCCTAGGGACCTTGCTTCAGCACCTGTTTCAGTACCAGAACACTGCGTAGAACCAGGAAGCTCTGCTCCTGCGTGTATGCTGCGTGTCAACCTAGAAATTAGAGACTGATGGCACAAGGCTTGTTTTCCCATTATGAAAGCTCCGTTGATGCGGCCCCGAAGCTACCTGAAAAGCACTGTTGTTACCGTGCTTTTACTTACAGCCGGCATGTCTCATAGAAGAAAATGAGTTTTCTCGAAAGAAACCTTGTGCTTCCAGTTCCTAGTTGGAAGCTCACCCTGCTCTGCTCTATACCAAAAGTGAAACTCAACGTGAGCAGTAGCCTCGAAGTACAGCCCTGCTTATCCTTGCAAAACGGGAGGCGTGCAGCAACTCCATGAGGCCTTCAAGGCTGTTCTGCTTTAGTTTAACGGTAGTAAGCTCTCCAAGACTCTTAGGGACCATGCTTCAGGACCCGTTTCGGTACCAGGACACTGCATAGAGCCAGGAAGCTCTGTTCCTGCGTTTATGCTGCTTGTCAGCCTAGAAATTGGAGACTGATGGCATAAGGCTTGTTTTCCCATTATGAAAGCTCCGTTCATGCGGCCTCGAAGCTACCTGAAAAGCATTGTTGTTGCCGGGGTTTTCCTCACTGCCGGCATGGTTCTGAGAAGAAAATGAGTTTTCTCCTAAGAAACCTTGGGTTTCCAGTTCCTTGTTGGAAGCTCACCCTGCTCTGCTCTATACCTAAAGTGAAAGTCAACGTGAACCCTAGCCTCGAAGTAAGGCTCTGATTTGCCTTGCCAATGGGGAGGTGTGCAGCAGCTCCATGAGGCCTTCATCACTGTTCTGCTTTAGTTTCACGGTAGTAAGCCTTTCAAAACTCCTAGGGTCCTTGCTTCAGCACCCGTTTCCGTACCAGAATACTGAGTAGAGCAAGGAAGCTCTGGTCCTGTTAAGCAACTTCCAGCCCCGTAGGCCTTTTTGGAACACCCCAGTGTTGGCTAGAGAGAACCAACACACTGCACTCTTCCTTGGGAGAGCCAGATTACCTCAGCTCCACACAGGATTCACGAACACACTTCTAGACTGTCCTCCATGCAATGGGTGGAACCTCATTCCCCTAGCTGAACTCTATTGAGAAAAGCACTCTGCTTCTAATCCCTTTTCACATTTCACACTTAGAGTCACGCATCCGCAAGGAGGTGGTCGGCTTGCATTCCAAGTACAATTTAAGCACAGTTCTTGGTGTAACACTGCAGGTCCTTTGAAGATGCAAAGGCCCCTCAGTCTCGCTCGCGCATCCTTTGTTTTGGAACTTCGCTGCACGCGGAAAACCGCATGTAGAAAAAAGTTGATTCAGGGAAAGCCCCAGTGGGTATCGTGAATCTCTTTTGACTTGTGAGCATCAACATGTACTTATGCTGCGTGTCAACCTAAAAATGGAAGACTGATGGCACAAAGCTTGTTTTCCCGTTTTGAAAGCTCCATTCATGCGGCCTCGAAGCTACCCGAAAAGCACTGTTGTTACCGTGCTTTTACTTACAGCCGGCATGGCACATAGAAGAAAATGAGTTTTCTCGAAAGAAACCTTGTGCTTCCAGTTCCTAGTTGGAAGCTCACCCTGCTCTGCTCTATACCAAACGTGAAAGTCAATGTGAGCACTAGCCTCGAAGTAAGGCCCTGATTATCCTGGCAAAACGGGAGGCGTGCAGCAGCTCCATGAGGCCTTCATCGCTGTTCTGCTTTAGTTTCACGGTAGTAAGCTCTCCAAGACTCCTAGGGACTTTCCTTAAGCAACCGTTTCGGTACCAGAACACTGCGTAGAGACAGTAAGCTCTGGTCCTGCGTGTATGCTGCGTGTCAACCTAGAAATTGGAGACTGATGGCATAAGGCTTCTTTTCCCATTATGAAAGCTCCGTTCATGCGGCCTCGAAGCTACCTGAAAAGCATTGTTGTTGCCGGGGTTTTCCTCACTGCCGGCATGGTTCTGAGAAGAAAATGAGTTTTCTCCTAAGAAACCTTGGGTTTCCAGTTCCTTGTTGGAAGCTCACCCTGCTCTGAGCTATACCTAAAGTGAAAGTCAACGTGAGCCCAAGCTTCGAAGTAAGGCCCTGATTATCCTTGCAAAACGAGAGGCGTGCAGCTGCTCCATGAGGCCTTCATCGTTGTTCTGCTTTGGTTTCAAGGTAGTAAGCTTTTCAACACTCCTAGGGGCCTTGCTTCAGCACCCGTTTCAGTACCAGAACACTGCGTAGAACCAGGAAGCTCTGCTCCTGCGTGTATGCTGCGTGTCAACCTAGAAATTAGAGACTGATGGCACAGGCTTCTTTTCCCGTTTTGAAAGCTCCATTCATGCGGCCTCGAAGCTACCTGAAAAGCACTGTTGTTACCGTGCTTTTACTTACAGCCGGCATGGCACATAGAAGAAAATGAGTTTTCTCGAAAGAAACCTTGTGCTTCCAGTTCCTAGTTGGAAGCTCACCCTGCTCTGCTCTATACCAAACGTGAAAGTCAATGTGAGCACTAGCCTCGAAGTAAGGCCCTGATTATCCTGGCAAAACGGGAGGCGTGCAGCAGCTCCATGAGGCCTTCATCGCTGTTCTGCTTTAGTTTCACGGTAGTAAGCTTTCCAAGACTCCTAGGGACTTTGCTTAAGCAACCGTTTCGGTACCAGAACACTGCGTAGAGACAGTAAGCTCTGGTCCTGCGTGTATGCTGCGTGTCAACCTAGAAATTGGAGACTGATGGCATAAGGCTTCTTTTCCCATTATGAAAGCTCCGTTCATGCGGCCTCGAAGCTACCTGAAAAGCATTGTTGTTGCCGGGGTTTTCCTCACTGCCGGCATGGTTCTGAGAAGAAAATGAGTTTTCTCCTAAGAAACCTTGGGTTTCCAGTTCCTTGTTGGAAGCTCACCCTGCTCTGCTCTATACCTAAAGTGAAAGTCAACGTGAGCCCAAGCTTCGAAGTAAGGCCCTGATTATCCTTGCAAAACGAGAGGCGTGCAGCTGCTCCATGAGGCCTTCATCGTTGTTCTGCTTTGGTTTCAAGGTAGTAAGCTTTTCAACACTCCTAGGGACCTTGTTTCAGCACCCGTTTCAGTACCAGAACACTGCGTAGAACCAGGAAGCTCTGCTCCTGCGTGTATGCTGCGTGTCAACCTAGAAATTAGAGACTGATGGCACAGGCTTCTTTTCCCGTTTTGAAAGCTCCATTCATGCGGCCTCGAAGCTACCTGAAAAGCACTGTTGTTACCGTGCTTTTACTTACAGCCGGCATGGCACATAGAAGAAAATGAGTTTTCTCGAAAGAAACCTTGTGCTTCCAGTTCCTAGTTGGAAGCTCACCCTGCTCTGCTCTATACCAAACGTGAAAGTCAATGTGAGCACTAGCCTCGAAGTAAGGCCCTGATTATCCTGGCAAAACGGGAGGCGTGCAGCAGCTCCATGAGGCCTTCATCGCTGTTCTGCTTTAGTTTCACGGTAGTAAGCTCTCCAAGACTCCTAGGGACTTTGCTTAAGCAACCGTTTCGGTACCAGAACACTGCGTAGAGACAGTAAGCTCTGGTCCTGCGTGTATGCTGCGTGTCAACCTAGAAATTGGAGACTGATGGCATAAGGCTTCTTTTCCCATTATGAAAGCTCCGTTCATGCGGCCTCGAAGCTACCTGAAAAGCATTGTTGTTGCCGGGGTTTTCCTCACTGCCGGCATGGTTCTGAGAAGAAAATGAGTTTTCTCCTAAGAAACCTTGGGTTTCCAGTTCCTTGTTGGAAGCTCACCCTGCTCTGCTCTATACCTAAAGTGAAAGTCAACGTGAGCCCAAGCTTCGAAGTAAGGCCCTGATTATCCTTGCAAAACGAGAGGCGTGCAGCAGCTCCATGAGGCCTTCATTGTTGTTCTGCTTTAGTTTCAAAGTAGTAAGCTTTTCAACACTCCTAGGGGATTTGCTTCAGCACCCGTTTCAGTACCAGAACACTGCGTAGAACCAGGAAGCTCTGCTCCTGCGTGTATGCTGCGTGTCAACCTAGAAATTAGAGACTGATGGCACAAGGCTAGTTTTCCCATTATGAAAGCTCCGTTGATGCGGCCCCGAAGCTACCTGAAAAGCACTGTTGTTACCGTGCTTTTACTTACAGCCGGCATGGTTCACAGAAGAAAATGAGTTTTCTCGAAAGAAACCTTGTGCTTCCAGTTCCTAGTTGGAAGCTCACCCTGCTCTGCTCTATACCTAAAGTGAAAGTCAACGTGAGCCCAAGCTTCGAAGTAAGGCCCTGATTATCCTTGCAAAACGAGAGGCGTGCAGCAGCTCCATGAGGCCTTCATCGTTGTTCTGCTTTGGTTTCAAGGTAGTAAGCTTCTCAACATTCCTAGGGACCTTGCTTCAGCACCTGTTTCAGTACCAGAACACTGCGTAGAACCAGGAAGCTCTGCTCCTGCGTGTATGCTGCGTGTCAACCTAGAAATTAGAGACTGATGGCACAAGGCTTGTTTTCCCATTATGAAAGCTCCGTTGATGCGGCCCCGAAGCTACCTGAAAAGCACTGTTGTTACCGTGCTTTTACTTACAGCCGGCATGTCTCATAGAAGAAAATGAGTTTTCTCGAAAGAAACCTTGTGCTTCCAGTTCCTAGTTGGAAGCTCACCCTGCTCTGCTCTATACCAAAAGTGAAACTCAACGTGAGCAGTAGCCTCGAAGTACAGCCCTGCTTATCCTTGCAAAACGGGAGGCGTGCAGCAACTCCATGAGGCCTTCAAGGCTGTTCTGCTTTAGTTTAACGGTAGTAAGCTCTCCAAGACTCTTAGGGACCATGCTTCAGGACCCGTTTCGGTACCAGGACACTGCATAGAGCCAGGAAGCTCTGTTCCTGCGTTTATGCTGCTTGTCAGCCTAGAAATTGGAGACTGATGGCATAAGGCTTGTTTTCCCATTATGAAAGCTCCGTTCATGCGGCCTCGAAGCTACCTGAAAAGCATTGTTGTTGCCGGGGTTTTCCTCACTGCCGGCATGGTTCTGAGAAGAAAATGAGTTTTCTCCTAAGAAACCTTGGGTTTCCAGTTCCTTGTTGGAAGCTCACCCTGCTCTGCTCTATACCTAAAGTGAAAGTCAACGTGAACCCTAGCCTCGAAGTAAGGCTCTGATTTGCCTTGCCAATGGGGAGGTGTGCAGCAGCTCCATGAGGCCTTCATCACTGTTCTGCTTTAGTTTCACGGTAGTAAGCCTTTCAAAACTCCTAGGGTCCTTGCTTCAGCACCCGTTTCCGTACCAGAATACTGAGTAGAGCAAGGAAGCTCTGGTCCTGTTAAGCAACTTCCAGCCCCGTAGGCCTTTTTGGAACACCCCAGTGTTGGCTAGAGAGAACCAACACACTGCACTCTTCCTTGGGAGAGCCAGATTACCTCAGCTCCACACAGGATTCACGAACACACTTCTAGACTGTCCTCCATGCAATGGGTGGAACCTCATTCCCCTAGCTGAACTCTATTGAGAAAAACACTCTGCTTCTAATCCCTTTTCACATTTCACACTTAGAGTCACGCATCCGCAAGGAGGTGGTCGGCTTGCATTCCAAGTACAATTTAAGCACAGTTCTTGGTGTAACACTGCAGGTCCTTTGAAGATGCAAAGGCCCCTCAGTCTCGCTCGCGCATCCTTTGTTTTGGAACTTCGCTGCACGCGGAAAACCGCATGTAGAAAAAAGTTGATTCAGGGAAAGCCCCAGTGGGTATCGTGAATCTCTTTTGACTTGTGAGCATCAACATGTACTTATGCTGCGTGTCAACCTAAAAATGGAAGACTGATGGCACAAAGCTTGTTTTCCCGTTTTGAAAGCTCCATTCATGCGGCCTCGAAGCTACCTGAAAAGCACTGTTGTTACCGTGCTTTTACTTACAGCCGGCATGGCACATAGAAGAAAATGAGTTTTCTCGAAAGAAACCTTGTGCTTCCAGTTCCTAGTTGGAAGCTCACCCTGCTCTGCTCTATACCAAACGTGAAAGTCAATGTGAGCACTAGCCTCGAAGTAAGGCCCTGATTATGCTGGCAAAACGGGAGGCGTGCAGCAGCTCCATGAGGCCTTCATCGCTGTTCTGCTTTAGTTTCACGGTAGTAAGCTCTCCAAGACTCCTAGGGACTTTGCTTAAGCAACCGTTTCGGTACCAGAACACTGCGTAGAGACAGTAAGCTCTGGTCCTGCGTGTATGCTGCGTGTCAACCTAGAAATTGGAGACTGATGGCATAAGGCTTCTTTTCCCATTATGAAAGCTCCGTTCATGCGGCCTCGAAGCTACCTGAAAAACATTGTTGTTGCCGGGGTTTTCCTCACTGCCGGCATGGTTCTGAGAAGAAAATGAGTTTTCTCCTAAGAAACCTTGTGTTTCCAGTTCCTTGATGGAAGCTCACCCTGCTCTGCTCTATACCTAAAGTGAAAGTCAACGTGAGCCCAAGCTTCGAAGTAAGGCCCTGATTATCCTTGCAAAACGAGAGGCGTGCAGCAGCTCCATGAGGCCTTCATCGTTGTTCTGCTTTAGTTTCAAGGTAGTAAGCTTTTCAACACTCCTAGGGGCCTTGCTTCAGCACCCGTTTCAGTACCAGAACACTGCGTAGAACCAGGAAGCTCTGCTCCTGCGTGTATGCTGCGTGTCAACCTAGAAATTAGAGACTGATGGCACAAGGCTAGTTTTCCCATTATGAAAGCTCCTTTCATGCGGCCTCGAAGCTACCTGGAAAGCATTGTTGTTGCCGGGGTTTTCCTCACTGCCGGCATGGTTCTGAGAAGAAAATGAGTTTTCTCCTAAGAAACCTTGTGTTTCCAGTTCCTTGTTGGAAGCTCACCCTGCTCTGCTCTATACCTAAAGTGAAAGTCAACGTGAGCCCAAGCTTCGAAGTAAGGCCCTGATTATCCTTGCAAAACGAGAGGCGTGCAGCAGCTCCATGAGGCCTTCATCGTTGTTCTGCTTTAGTTTCAAGGTAGTAAGCTTTTCAACACTCCTAGGGGCCTTGCTTCAGCACCCGTTTCAGTACCAGAACACTGCGTAGAACCAGGAAGCTCTGCTCCTGCGTGTATGCTGCGTGTCAACCTAGAAATTAGAGACTGATGGCACAAGGCTAGTTTTCCCATTATGAAAGCTCCGTTGATGCGGCCCCGAAGCTACCTGAAAAGCACTGTTGTTACCGTGCTTTTACTTACAGCTGGCATGTCTCATAGAAGAAAATGAGTTTTCTCGAAAGAAACCTTGTGCTTCCAGTTCCTAGTTGGAAGCTCACCCTGCTCTGCTCTATACCAAAAGTGAAACTCAACGTGAGCAGTAGCCTCGAAGTACAGCCCTGCTTATCCTTGCAAAACGGGAGGCGTGCAGCAACTCCATGAGGCCTTCAAGGCTGTTCTGCTTTAGTTTAACGGTAGTAAGCTCTCCAAGACTCTTAGGGACCATGCTTCAGGACCCGTTTCGGTACCAGGACACTGCATAGAGCCAGGAAGCTCTGTTCCTGCATTTATGCTGCTTGTCAGCCTAGAAATTGGAGACTGATGGCATAAGGCTTGTTTTCCCATTATGAAAGCTCCGTTCATGCGGCCTCGAAGCTACCTGAAAAGCATTGTTGTTGCCGGGGTTTTCCTCACTGCCGGCATGGTTCTGAGAAGAAAATGAGTTTTCTCCTAAGAAACCTTGGGTTTCCAGTTCCTTGTTGGAAGCTCACCCTGCTCTGCTCTATACCTAAAGTGAAAGTCAACGTGAACCCTAGCCTCGAAGTAAGGCTCTGATTTGCCTTGCCAATGGGGAGGTGTGCAGCAGCTCCATGAGGCCTTCATCACTGTTCTGCTTTAGTTTCACGGTAGTAAGCCTTTCAAAACTCCTAGGGTCCTTGCTTCAGCACCCGTTTCCGTACCAGAATACTGAGTAGAGCAAGGAAGCTCTGGTCCTGTTAAGCAACTTCCAGCCCCGTAGGCCTTTTTGGAACACCCCAGTGTTGGCTAGAGAGAACCAACACACTGCACTCTTCCTTGGGAGAGCCAGATTACCTCAGCTCCACACAGGATTCACGAACACACTTCTAGACTGTCCTCCATGCAATGGGTGGAACCTCATTCCCCTAGCTGAACTCTATTGAGAAAAACACTCTGCTTCTAATCCCTTTTCACATTTCACACTTACAGTCACGCATCCGCAAGGAGGTGGTCGGCTTGCATTCCAAGTACAATTTAAGCACAGTTCTTGGTGTAACACCGCAGGTCCTTTGAAGATGCAAAGGCCCCTCAGTCTCGCTCGCGCATCCTTTGTTTTGGAACTTCGCTGCACGCGGAAAACCGCATGTAGAAAAAAGTTGATTCAGGGAAAGCCCCAGTGGGTATCGTGAATCTCTTTTGACTTGTGAGCATCAACATGTACTTATGCTGCGTGTCAACCTAAAAATGGAAGACTGATGGCACAAAGCTTGTTTTCCCGTTTTGAAAGCTCCATTCATGCGGCCTCGAAGCTACCTGAAAAGCACTGTTGTTACCGTGCTTTTACTTACAGCCGGCATGGCACATAGAAGAAAATGAGTTTTCTCGAAAGAAACCTTGTGCTTCCAGTTCCTAGTTGGAAGCTCACCCTGCTCTGCTCTATACCAAACGTGAAAGTCAATGTGAGCACTAGCCTCGAAGTAAGGCCCTGATTATGCTGGCAAAACGGGAGGCGTGCAGCAGCTCCATGAGGCCTTCATCGCTGTTCTGCTTTAGTTTCACGGTAGTAAGCTTTCCAAGACTCCTAGGGACTTTGCTTAAGCAACCGTTTCGGTACCAGAACACTGCGTAGAGACAGTAAGCTCTGGTCCTGCGTGTATGCTGCGTGTCAACCTAGAAATTAGAGACTGATGGCACAAGGCTAGTTTTCCCATTATGAAAGCTCCGTTGATGCGGCCCCGAAGCTACCTGAAAAGCACTGTTGTTACCGTGGTTTTACTTACAGCCGGCATGGTTCATAGAAGAAAATGAGTTTTCTCAAACGAAACCTTGTGCTTCCAGTTCCTAGTTGGAAGCTCACCCTGCTCTGCTCTATACCTAAAGTGAAAGTCAACGTGAGCCCAAGCTTCGAAGTAAGGCCCTGATTATCCTTGCAAAACGAGAGGCGTGCAGCAGCTCCATGAGGCCTTCATCGTTGTTCTGCTTTAGTTTCAAGGTAGTAAGCTTTTCAACACTCCTAGGGGCCTTGCTTCAGCACCCGTTTCAGTACCAGAACACTGCGTAGAACCAGGAAGCTCTGCTCCTGCGTGTATGCTGCGTGTCAACCTAGAAATTAGAGACTGATGGCACAAGGCTTCTTTTCCCGTTTTCAAAGCTCCATTCATGCGGCCTCGAAGCTACCTGAAAAGCACTGTTGTTACCGTGCTTTTACTTACAGCCGGCATGGCACATAGAAGAAAATGAGTTTTCTCGAAAGAAACCTTGTGCTTCCAGTTCCTAGTTGGAAGCTCACCCTGCTCTGCTCTATACCAAACGTGAAAGTCAATGTGAGCACTAGCCTCGAAGTAAGGCCCTGATTATCCTGGCAAAACGGGAGGCGTGCAGCAGCTCCATGAGGCCTTCATCGCTGTTCTGCTTTAGTTTCACGGTAGTAAGCTTTCCAAGACTCCTAGGGACTTTGCTTAAGCAACCGTTTCGGTACCAGAACACTGCGTAGAGACAGTAAGCTCTGGTCCTGCGTGTATGCTGCGTGTCAACCTAGAAATTAGAGACTGATGGCACAAGGCTAGTTTTCCCATTATGAAAGCTCCGTTGATGCGGCCCCGAAGCTACCTGAAAAGCACTGTTGTTACCGTGCTTTTACTTACAGCCGGCATGGTTCTGAGAAGAAAATGAGTTTTCCCAAAAGAAACCTTGTGCTTCCAGTTCCTAGTTGGAAGCTCACCCTGCTCTGCTCTATACCTAAAGTGAAAGTCAACGTGAGCCCAAGCTTCGAAGTAAGGCCCTGATTATCCTTGCAAAACGAGAGGCGTGCAGCAGCTCCATGAGGCCTTCATCGTTGTTCTGCTTTGGTTTCAAGGTAGTAAGCTTTTCAACACTCCTTGGGACCTTGCTTCAGCACCCGTTTCAGTACCAGAACACTGCGTAGAACCAGGAAGCTCTGCTCCTGCGTGTATGCTGCGTGTCAACCTAGAAATTAGAGACTGATGGCACAAGGCTTGTTTTCCTATTATGAAAGCTCCGTTGATACGGCCCCGAAGCTACCTGAAAAGCACTGTTGTTACCGTGCTTTTACTTACAGCCGGCATGTCTCATAGAAGAAAATGAGTTTTCTCGAAAGAAACCTTGTGCTTCCAGTTCCTAGTTGGAAGCTCACCCTGCTCTGCTCTATACCAAAAGTGAAACTCAACGTGAGCAGTAGCCTCGAAGTACAGCCCTGCTTATCCTTGCAAAACGGGAGGCGTGCAGCAACTCCATGAGGCCGTCAAGGCTGTTCTGCTTTAGTTTAACGGTAGTAAGCTCTCCAAGACTCTTAGGGACCATGCTGCAGGACCCGTTTCGGTACCAGGACACTGCATAGAGCCAGGAAGCTCTGCTCCTGCGTGTATGCTGCGTGTCAACCTAGAAATTAGAGACTGATGGCACAAGGCTAGTTTTCCCATTATGAAAGCTCCGTTGATGCGGCCCCGAAGCTACCTGAAAAGCACTGTTGTTACCGTGCTTCTACTTACAGCCGGCATGGTTCATAGAAGAAAATGAGTTTTCTCAAAAGAAACCTTGTGCTTCCAGTTCCTAGTTGGAAGCTCACCCTGCTCTGCTCTATACCAAAAGTGAAACTCAACGTGAGCAGTAGCCTCGAAGTACAGCCCTGCTTATCCTTGCAAAACGGGAGGCGTGCAGCAACTCCATGAGGCCTTCAAGGCTGTTCTGCTTTAGTTTAACGGTAGTAAGCTCTCCAAGACTCTTAGGGACCATGCTTCAGGACCCGTTTTGGTACCAGGACACTGCATAGAGCCAGGAAGCTCTGTTCCTGTGTTTATGCTGCTTGTCAGCCTAGAAATTGGAGACTGATGGCATAAGGCTTCTTTTCCCATTATGAAAGCTCCGTTCATGCGGCCTCGAAGCTACCTGAAAAGCATTGTTGTTGCCGGGGTTTTCCTCACTGCCGGCATGGTTCTGAGAAGAAAATGAGTTTTCTCCTAAGAAACCTTGGGTTTCCAGTTCCTTGTTGGAAGCTCACCCTGCTCTGCTCTATACCTAAAGTGAAAGTCAACGTGAACCCTAGCCTCGAAGTAAGGCTCTGATTTGCCTTGCCAATGGGGAGGTGTGCAGCAGCTCCATGAGGCCTTCATCACTGTTCTGCTTTAGTTTCACGGTAGTAAGCCTTTCAAAACTCCTAGGGTCCTTGCTTCAGCACCCGTTTCCGTACCAGAATACTGAGTAGAGCAAGGAAGCTCTGGTCCTGTTAAGCAACTTCCAGCCCCGTAGGCCTTTTTGGAACACCCCAGTGTTGGCTAGAGAGAACCAACACACTGCACTCTTCCTTGGGAGAGCCAGATTACCTCAGCTCCACACAGGATTCACGAACACACTTCTAGACTGTCCTCCATGCAATGGGTGGAACCTCATTCCCCTAGCTGAACTCTATTGAGAAAAACACTCTGCTTCTAATCCCTTTTCACATTTCACACTTAGAGTCACGAATCCGCAAGGAGGTGGTCGGCTTGCATTCCAAGTACAATTTAAGCACAGTTCTTGGTGTAACACTGCAGGTCCTTTGAAGATGCAAAGGCCCCTCAGTCTCGCTCGCGCATCCTTTGTTTTGGAACTTCGCTGCACGCGGAAAACCGCATGTAGAAAAAAGTTGATTCAGGGAAAGCCCCAGTGGGTATCGTGAATCTCTTTTGACTTGTGAGCATCAACATGTACTTATGCTGCGTGTCAACCTAAAAATGGAAGACTGATGGCACAAAGCTTGTTTTCCCGTTTTGAAAGCTCCATTCATGCGGCCTCGAAGCTACCTGAAAAGCACTGTTGTTACCGTGCTTTTACTTACAGCCGGCATGGCACATAGAAGAAAATGAGTTTTCTCGAAAGAAACCTTGTGCTTCCAGTTCCTAGTTGGAAGCTCACCCTGCTCTGCTCTATACCAAACGTGAAAGTCAATGTGAGCACTAGCCTCGAAGTAAGGCCCTGATTATGCTGGCAAAACGGGAGGCGTGCAGCAGCTCCATGAGGCCTTCATCGCTGTTCTGCTTTAGTTTCACGGTAGTAAGCTTTCCAAGACTCCTAGGGACTTTGCTTAAGCAACCGTTTCGGTACCAGAACACTGCGTAGAGACAGTAAGCTCTGGTCCTGCGTGTATGCTGCGTGTCAACCTAGAAATCGGAGACTGATGGCATAAGGCTTCTTTTCCCATTATGAAAGCTCCGTTCATGCGGCCTCGAAGCTACCTGAAAAGCATTGTTGTTGCCGGGGTTTTCCTCACTGCCGGCATGGTTCTGAGAAGAAAATGAGTTTTCTCCTAAGAAACCTTGGGTTTCCAGTTCCTTGTTGGAAGCTCACCCTGCTCTGCGCTATACCTAATGTGAAAGTCAATGTGAGCCCAAGCTTCGAAGTAAGGCCCTGATTATCCTTGCAAAACGAGAGGCGTGCAGCAGCTCCATGAGGCCTTCATCGTTGTTCTGCTTTAGTTTCAAGGTAGTAAGCTTTTCAACACTCCTAGGGGCCTTGCTTCAGCACCCGTTTCAGTACCAGAACACTGCGTAGAACCAGGAAGCTCTGCTCCTGCGTGTATGCTGCGTGTCAACCTAGAAATTAGAGACTGATGGCACAAGGCTTCTTTTCCCGTTTTCAAAGCTCCATTCATGCGGCCTCGAAGCTACCTGAAAAGCACTGTTGTTACCGTGCTTTTACTTACAGCCGGCATGGCACATAGAAGAAAATGAGTTTTCTCGAAAGAAACCTTGTGCTTCCAGTTCCTAGTTGGAAGCTCACCCTGCTCTGCTCTATACCAAACGTGAAAGTCAATGTGAGCACTAGCCTCGAAGTAAGGCCCTGATTATCCTGGCAAAACAGGAGGCGTGCAGCAGCTCCATGAGGCCTTCATCGCTGTTCTGCTTTAGTTTCACGGTAGTAAGCTTTCCAAGACTCCTAGGGACTTTGCTTAAGCAACGGTTTCGGTACCAGAACACTGCGTAGAGACAGTAAGCTCTGGTCCTGCGTGTATGCTGCGTGTCAACCTAGAAATTAGAGACTGATGGCACAAGGCTAGTTTTCCCATTATGAAAGCTCCGTTGATGCGGCCCCGAAGCTACCTGAAAAGCACTGTTGTTACCGTGCTTTTACTTACAGCCGGCATGGTTCATAGAAGAAAATGAGTTTTCTCAAAAGAAACCTTGTGCTTGCAGTTCCTAGTTGGAAGCTCACCCTGCTCTGCTCTATACCTAAAGTGAAAGTCAACGTGAGCCCAAGCTTCGAAGTAAGGCCCTGATTATCCTTGCAAAACGAGAGGCGTGCAGCAGCTCCATGAGGCCTTCATCGTTGTTCTGCTTTGGTTTCAAGGTAGTAAGCTTTTAAACACTCCTTGGGACCTTGCTTCAGCACCCGTTTCAGTACCAGAACACTGCGTAGAACCAGGAAGCTCTGCTCCTGCGTGTATGCTGCGTGTCAACCTAGAAATTAGAGACTGATGGCACAAGGCTTGTTTTCCTATTATGAAAGCTCCGTTGATACGGCCCCGAAGCTACCTGAAAAGCACTGTTGTTACCGTGCTTTTACTTACAGCCGGCATGTCTCATAGAAGAAAATGAGTTTTCTCGAAAGAAACCTTGTGCTTCCAGTTCCTAGTTGGAAGCTCACCCTGCTCTACTCTATACCAAAAGTGAAACTCAACGTGAGCAGTAGCCTCGAAGTACAGCCCTGCTTATCGTTGCAAAACGGGAGGCGTGCAGCAACTCCATGAGGCCGTCAAGGCTGTTCTGCTTTAGTTTAACGGTAGTAAGCTCTCCAAGACTCTTAGGGACCATGCTGCAGGACCCGTTTCGGTACCAGGACACTGCATAGAGCCAGGAAGCTCTGCTCCTGTGTTTATGCTGCTTGTCAGCCTAGAAATTGGAGACTGATGGCATAAGGCTTGTTTTCCCATTATGAAAGCTCCGTTCATGCGGCCTCGAAGCTACCTGAAAAGCATTGTTGTTGCCGGGGTTTTCCTCACTGCCGGCATGGTTCTGAGAAGAAAATGAGTTTTCTCCTAAGAAACCTTGGGTTTCCAGTTCCTTGTTGGAAGCTCACCCTGCTCTGCTCTATACCTAAAGTGGAAGTCAACGTGAACCCTAGCCTCGAAGTAAGGCTCTGATTTGCCTTGCCAATGGGGAGGTGTGCAGCAGCTCCATGAGGCCTTCATCACTGTTCTGCTTTAGTTTCACGGTAGTAAGCCTTTCAAAACTCCTAGGGTCCTTGCTTCAGCACCCGTTTCCGTACCAGAATACTGAGTAGAGCAAGGAAGCTCTGGTCCTGTTAAGCAACTTCCAGCCCCGTAGGCCTTTTTGGAACACCCCAGTGTTGGCTAGAGAGAACCAACACACTGCACTCTTCCTTGGGAGAGCCAGATTACCTCAGCTCCACACAGGATTCACGAACACACTTCTAGACTGTCCTCCATGCAATGGGTGGAACCTCATTCCCCTAGCTGAACTCTATTGAGAAAAACACTCTGCTTCTAATCCCTTTTCACATTTCACACTTAGAGTCACGCATCCGCAAGGAGGTGGTCGGCTTGCATTCCAAGTACAATTTAAGCACAGTTCTTGGTGTAACACTGCAGGTCCTTTGAAGATGCAAAGGCCCCTCAGTCTCGCTCGCGCATCCTTTGTTTTGGAACTTCGCTGCACGCGGAAAACCGCATGTAGAAAAAAGTTGATTCAGGGAAAGCCCCAGTGGGTATCGTGAATCTCTTTTGACTTGTGAGCATCAACATGTACTTATGCTGCGTGTCAACCTAAAAATGGAAGACTGATGGCACAAAGCTTGTTTTCCCGTTTTGAAAGCTCCATTCATGCGGCCTCGAAGCTACCTGAAAAGCACTGTTGTTACCGTGCTTTTACTTACAGCCGGCATGGCACATAGAAGAAAATGAGTTTTCTCGAAAGAAACCTTGTGCTTCCAGTTCCTAGTTGGAAGCTCACCCTGCTCTGCTCTATACCAAACGTGAAAGTCAATGTGAGCACTAGCCTCGAAGTAAGGCCCTGATTATGCTGGCAAAACGGGAGGCGTGCAGCAGCTCCATGAGGCCTTCATCGCTGTTCTGCTTTAGTTTCACGGTAGTAAGCTTTCCAAGACTCCTAGGGACTTTGCTTAAGCAACCGTTTCGGTACCAGAACACTGCGTAGAGACAGTAAGCTCTGGTCCTGCGTGTATGCTGCGTGTCAACCTAGAAATTGGAGACTGATGGCATAAGGCTTCTTTTCCCATTATGAAAGCTCCGTTCATGCGGCCTCGAAGCTACCTGAAAAGCATTGTTGTTGCCGGGGTTTTCCTCACTGCCGGCATGGTTCTGAGAAGAAAATGAGTTTTCTCCTAAGAAACCTTGGGTTTCCAGTTCCTTGTTGGAAGCTCACCCTGCTCTGCGCTATACCTAAAGTGAAAGTCAACGTGAGCCCAAGCTTCGAAGTAAGGCCCTGATTATCCTTGCAAAACGAGAGGCGTGCAGCAGCTCCATGAGGCCTTCATCGTTGTTCTGCTTTAGTTTCAAGGTAGTAAGCTTTTCAACACTCCTAGGGGCCTTGCTTCAGCACCCGTTTCAGTACCAGAACACTGCGTAGAACCAGGAAGCTCTGCTCCTGCGTGTATGCTGCGTGTCAACCTAGAAATTAGAGACTGATGGCACAAGGCTTGTTTTCCCATTATGAAAGCTCCGTTGATGCGGCCCCGAAGCTACCTGAAAAGCACTGTTGTTACCGTGCTTTTACTTACAGCCGGCATGGTTCATAGAAGAAAATGAGTTTTCTCGAAAGAAACCTTGTGCTTCCAGTTCCTAGTTGGAAGCTCACCCTGCTCTGCTCTATACCAAACGTGAAAGTCAATGTGAGCACTAGCCTCGAAGTAAGGCCCTGATTATGCTGGCAAAACGGGAGGCGTGCAGCAGCTCCATGAGGCCTTCATCGCTGTTCTGCTTTAGTTTCACGGTAGTAAGCTTTCCAAGACTCCTAGGGACTTTGCTTAAGCAACCGTTTCGGTACCAGAACACTGCGTAGAGACAGTAAGCTCTGGTCCTGCGTGTATGCTGCGTGTCAACCTAGAAATTGGAGACTGATGGCATAAGGCTTCTTTTCCCATTATGAAAGCTCCGTTCATGCGGCCTCGAAGCTACCTGAAAAGCATTGTTGTTGCCGGGGTTTTCCTCACTGCCGGCATGGTTCTGAGAAGAAAATGAGTTTTCTCCTAAGAAACCTTGGGTTTCCAGTTCCTTGTTGGAAGCTCACCCTGCTCTGCGCTATACCTAAAGTGAAACTCAACGTGAGCAGTAGCCTCGAAGTACAGCCCTGCTTATCCTTGCAAAACGGGAGGCGTGCAGCAACTCCATGAGGCCTTCAAGGCTGTTCTGCTTTAGTTTAACGGTAGTAAGCTCTCCAAGACTCTTAGGGACCATGCTTCAGGACCCGTTTTGGTACCAGGACACTGCATAGAGCCAGGAAGCTCTGTTCCTGTGTTTATGCTGCTTGTCAGCCTAGAAATTGGAGACTGATGGCATAAGGCTTGTTTTCCCATTATGAAAGCTCCGTTCATGCGGCCTCGAAGCTACCTGAAAAGCATTGTTGTTGCCGGGGTTTTCCTCACTGCCGGCATGGTTCTGAGAAGAAAATGAGTTTTCTCCTAAGAAACCTTGGGTTTCCATTTCCTTGTTGGAAGCTCACCCTGCTCTGCTCTATACCTAAAGTGAAAGTCAACGTGAACCCTAGCCTCGAAGTAAGGCTCTGATTTGCCTTGCCAATGGGGAGGTGTGCAGCAGCTCCATGAGGCCTTCATCACTGTTCTGCTTTAGTTTCACGGTAGTAAGCCTTTCAAAACTCCTAGGGTCCTTGCTTCAGCACCCGTTTCCGTACCAGAATACTGAGTAGAGCAAGGAAGCTCTGGTCCTGTTAAGCAACTTCCAGCCCCGTAGGCCTTTTTGGAACACCCCAGTGTTGGCTAGAGAGAACCAACACACTGCACTCTTCCTTGGGAGAGCCAGATTACCTCAGCTCCACACAGGATTCACGAACACACTTCTAGACTGTCCTCCATGCAATGGGTGGAACCTCATTCCCCTAGCTGAACTCTATTGAGAAAAACACTCTGCTTCTAATCCCTTTTCACATTTCACACTTAGAGTCACGCATCCGCAAGGAGGTGGTCGGCTTGCATTCCAAGTACAATTTAAGCACAGTTCTTGGTGTAACACTGCAGGTCCTTTGAAGATGCAAAGGCCCCTCAGTCTCGCTCGCGCATCCTTTGTTTTGGAACTTCGCTGCACGCGGAAAACCGCATGTAGAAAAAAGTTGATTCAGGGAAAGCCCCAGTGGGTATCGCGAATCTCTTTTGACTTGTGAGCATCAACATGTACTTATGCTGCGTGTCAACCTAAAAATGGAAGACTGATGGCACAAAGCTTGTTTTCCCGTTTTGAAAGCTCCATTCATGCGGCCTCGAAGCTACCTGAAAAGCACTGTTGTTACCGTGCTTTTACTTACAGCCGGCATGGCACATAGAAGAAAATGAGTTTTCTCGAAAGAAACCTTGTGCTTCCAGTTCCTAGTTGGAAGCTCACCCTGCTCTGCTCTATACCAAACGTGAAAGTCAATGTGAGCACTAGCCTCGAAGTAAGGCCCCGATTATGCTGGCAAAACGGGAGGCGTGCAGCAGCTCCATGAGGCCTTCATCGCTGTTCTGCTTTAGTTTCACGGTAGTAAGCTTTCCAAGACTCCTAGGGACTTTGCTTAAGCAACCGTTTCGGTACCAGAACACTGCGTAGAGACAGTAAGCTCTGGTCCTGCGTGTATGCTGCGTGTCAACCTAGAAATTGGAGACTGATGGCATAAGGCTTCTTTTCCCATTATGAAAGCTCCGTTCATGCGGCCTCGAAGCTACCTGAAAAGCATTGTTGTTGCCGGGGTTTTCCTCACTGCCGGCATGGTTCTGAGAAGAAAATGAGTTTTCTCCTAAGAAACCTTGGGTTTCCAGTTCCTTGTTGGAAGCTCACCCTGCTCGGCGCTATACCTAAAGTGAAAGTCAACGTGAGCCCAAGCTTCGAAGTAAGGCCCTGATTATCCTTGCAAAACGAGAGGCGTGCAGCAGCTCCATGAGGCCTTCATCGTTGTTCTGCTTTAGTTTCAAGGTAGTAAGCTTTTCAACACTCCTAGGGGCCTTGCTTCAGCACCCGTTTCAGTACCAGAACACTGCGTAGAACCAGGAAGCTCTGCTCCTGCGTGTATGCTGCGTGTCAACCTAGAAATTAGAGACTGATGGCACAAGGCTTCTTTTCCCGTTTTGAAAGCTCCATTCATGCGGCCTCGAAGCTACCTGAAAAGCACTGTTGTTACCGTGCTTTTACTTACAGCCGGCATGGCACATAGAGGAAAATGAGTTTTCTCGAAAGAAACCTTGTGCTTCCAGTTCCTAGTTGGAAGCTCACCCTGCTCTGCTCTATACCAAACGTGAAAGTCAATGTGAGCACTAGCCTCGAAGTAAGGCCCTGATTATCCTGGCAAAACGGGAGGCGTGCAGCAGCTCCATGAGGCCTTCATCGCTGTTCTGCTTTAGTTTCACGGTAGTAAGCTTTCCAAGACTCCTAGGGACTTTGCTTAAGCAACCATTTCGGTACCAGAACACTGCGTAGAGACAGGAAGCTCTGGTCCTGCGTGTATGCTGCGTGTCAACCTAGAAATTGGAGACTGATGGCATAAGGCTTCTTTTCCCATTATGAAAGCTCTGTTCATGCGGCCTCGAAGCTACCTGAAAAGCATTGTTGTTGCCGGGGTTTTCCTCACTGCCGGCATGGTTCTGAGAAGAAAATGAGTTTTCTCGAAAGAAACCTTGTGCTTCCAGTTCCTTGTTGGAAGCTCACCCTGCTCTGCTCTATACCTAAAGTGAAAGTCAACGTGAGACCAAGCTTCGAAGTAAGGCCCTGATTATCCTTGCAAAACGAGAGGCGTGCAGCAGCTCCATGAGGCCTTCATCGTTGTTCTGCTTTAGTTTCAAGGTAGTAAGCCTTTCAACACTCCTAGGGGCCTTGCTTCAGCACCCGTTTCAGTACCAGAACACTGCGTAGAACCAGGAAGCTCTGCTCCTGCGTGTATGCTGCGTGTCAACCTAGAAATTAGAGACTGATGGCACAAGGCTAATTTTCCCATTATGAAAGCTCCGTTGATGCGGCCCCGAAGCTACCTGAAAAGCACTGTTGTTACCGAGCTTTTACTTACAGCCGGCATGTCTCATAGAAGAAAATGAGTTTTCTCGAAAGAAACCTTGTGCTTCCAGTTCCTAGTTGGAAGCTCACCCTGCTCTGCTCTATACCAAAAGTGAAACTCAACGTGAGCAGTAGCCTCGAAGTACAGCCCTGCTTATCCTTGCAAAACGGGAGGCGTGCAGCAACTCTATGAGGCCTTCAAGGCTGTTCTGCTTTAGTTTAATGGTAGTAAGCTCTCCAAGACTCTTAGGGACCATGCTTCAGGACCCGTTTCGGTACCAGGACCCTGCATAGAGCCAGGAAGCTCTGTTCCTGCGTTTATGCTGCTTCTCAGCCTAGAAATTGGAGACTGATGGCATAAGGCTTGTTTTCCCATTATGAAAGCTCTGTTCATGCGGCCTCGAAGCTACCTGAAAAGCATTGTTGTTGCCGGGGTTTTCCTCACTGCCGGCATGGTTCTGAGAAGAAAATGAGTTTTCTCCTAAGAAACCTTGGGTTTCCAGTTCCTTGTTGGAAGCTCACCCTGCTCTGCTCTATACCTAAAGTGAAAGTCAACGTGAACCCTAGCCTCGAAGTAAGGCTCTGATTTGCCTTGCCAATGGGGAGGTGTGCAGCAGCTCCATGAGGCCTTCATCACTGTTCTGCTTTAGTTTCACGGTAGTAAGCCTTTCAAAACTCCTAGGGTCCTTGCTTCAGCACCCGTTTCCGTACCAGAATACTGAGTAGAGCAAGGAAGCTCTGGTCCTGTTAAGCAACTTCCAGCCCCGTAGGCCTTTTTGGAACACCCCAGTGTTGGCTAGAGAGAACCAACACACTGCACTCTTCCTTGGGAGAGCCAGATTACCTCAGCTCCACACAGGATTCACGAACACACTTCTAGACTGTCCTCCATGCAATGGGTGGAACCTCATTCCCCTAGCTGAACTCTATTGAGAAAAACACTCTGCTTCTAATCCCTTTTCACATTTCACACTTAGAGTCACGCATCCGCAAGGAGGTGGTCGGCTTGCATTCCAAGTACAATTTAAGCACAGTTCTTGGTGTAACACTGCAGGTCCTTTGAAGATGCAAAGGCCCCTCAGTCTCGCTCGCGCATCCTTTGTTTTGGAACTTCGCTGCACGCGGAAAACCGCATGTAGAAAAAAGTTGATTCAGGGAAAGCCCCAGTGGGTATCGTGAATCTCTTTTGACTTGTGAGCATCAACATGTACTTATGCTGCGTGTCAACCTAAAAATGGAAGACTGATGGCACAAAGCTTGTTTTCCCGTTTTGAAAGCTCCATTCATGCGGCCTCGAAGCTACCTGAAAAGCACTGTTGTTACCGTGCTTTTACTTACAGCCGGCATGGCACATAGAAGAAAATGAGTTTTCTCGAAAGAAACCTTGTGCTTCCAGTTCCTAGTTGGAAGCTCACCCTGCTCTGCTCTATACCAAACGTGAAAGTCAATGTGAGCACTAGCCTCGAAGTAAGGCCCTGATTATGCTGGCAAAACGGGAGGCGTGCAGCAGCTCCATGAGGCCTTCATCGCTGTTCTGCTTTAGTTTCACGGTAGTAAGCTTTCCAAGACTCCTAGGGACTTTGCTTAAGCAATCGTTTCGGTACCAGAACACTGTGTAGAGACAGTAAGCTCTGGTCCTGCGTGTATGCTGCGTGTCAACCTAGAAATTGGAGACTGGTGGCATAAGGCTTCTTTTCCCATTATGAACGCTCCGTTCATGCGGCGTCGAAGCTACCTGAAAAGCATTGTTGTTGCCGGGGTTTTCCACACTGCCGGCATGGTTCTGAGAAGAAAATGAGTTTTCTCCTAAGAAACCTTGGGTTTCCAGTTCCTTGTTGGAAGCTCACCCTGCTCTGCTCTATACCTAAAGTGAAAGTCAACGTGACCCCAAGCTTCGAAGTAAGGCCCTGATTATCCTTGCAAAACGAGAGGCGTGCAGCAGCTCCATGAGGCCTTCATCGTTGTTCTGCTTTAGTTTCAAGGTAGTAAGCTTTTCAACACTCCTAGGGGCCTTGCTTCAGCACCCGTTTCAGTACCAGAACACTGCGTAGAACCAGGAAGCTCTGCTCCTGCGTGTATGCTGCGTGTCAACCTAGAAATTAGAGACTGATGGCACAAGGCTAGTTTTCCCATTATGAAAGCTCCGTTGATGCGGCCCCGAAGCTACCTGAAAAGCACTGTTGTTACCGTGCTTTTACTTACAGCCGGCATGGTTCATAGAAGAAAATGAGTTTTCTCGAAAGAAACCTTGTGCTTCCACTTCCTAGTTGGAAGCTCACCCTGCTCTGCTCTATACCAAACGTGAAAGTCAATGTGAGCACTAGCCTCGAAGTAAGGCCCTGATTATGCTGGCAAAACGGGAGGCGTGCAGCAGCTCCATGAGGCCTTCATCGCTCTTCTGCTTTAGTTTCACGGTAGTAAGCTTTCCAAGACTCCTAGGGACTTTGCTTAAGCAACCGTTTCGGTACCAGAACACTGCGTAGAGACAGTAAGCTCTGGTCCTGCGTGTATGCTGCGTGTCAACCTAGAAATTGGAGACTGATGGCATAAGGCTTCTTTTCCCATTATGAAAGCTCCTTTCATGCGGCCTCGAAGCTACCTGAAAAGCATTGTTGTTGCCGGGGTTTTCCTCACTGCCGGCATGGTTCTGAGAAGAAAATGAGTTTTCTCCTAAGAAACCTTGGGTTTCCAGTTCCTTGTTGGAAGCTCACCCTGCTCTGCGCTATACCTAAAGTGAAAGTCAACGTGAGCCCAAGCTTCGAAGTAAGGCCCTGATTATCCTTGCAAAACGAGAGACGTGCAGCAGCTCCATGAGTCCTTCATCCTTGTTCTGCTTTAGTTTCAAGGTAGTAAGCTTTTCAACACTCCTAGGGGCCTTGCTTCAGCACCCGTTTCAGTACCAGAACACTGCGTAGAACCAGGAAGCTCTGCTCCTGCGTGTATGCTGCGTGTCAACCTAGAAATTAGAGACTGATGGCACAAGGCTAGTTTTCCCATTATGAAAGCTCCGTTGATGCGGCCCCGAAGCTACCTGAAAAGCACTGTTGTTACCGTGCTTTTACTTACAGCCGGCATGGTTCATAGAAGAAAATGAGTTTTCTCGAAAGAAACCTTATGCTTCCAGTTCCTAGTTGGAAGCTCACCCTGCTCTGCTCTATACCTAAAGTGAAAGTCAACGTGAGCCCAAGCTTCGAAGTAAGGCCCTGATTATCCTTGCAAAACGAGAGGCGTGCAGCAGCTCCATGAGGCCTTCATCGTTGTTCTGCTTTGGTTTCAAGGTAGTAAGCTTTTCAACACTCCTAGGGACCTTGCTTCAGCACCCGTTTCAGTACCAGAACACTGCGTAGAACCAGGAAGCTCTGCTCCTGCGTGTATGCTGCGTGTCAACCTAGAAATTAGAGACTGATGGCACAAGGCTTGTTTTCCCATTATGAAAGCTCCGTTGATGCGGCCCCGAAGCTACCTGAAAAGCACTGTTGTTACCGTGCTTTTACTTACAGCCGGCATGTCTCATAGAAGAAAATGAGTTTTCTCGAAAGAAACCTTGTGCTTCCAGTTCCTAGTTGGAAGCTCACCCTGCTCTGCTCTATACCAAAAGTGAAACTCAACGTGAGCAGTAGCCTCGAAGTACAGCCCTGCTTATCCTTGCAAAACGGGAGGCGTGCAGCAACTCCATGAGGCCTTCAAGGCTGTTCTGCTTTAGTTTAACGGTAGTAAGCTCTCCAAGACTCTTAGGGACCATGCTTCAGGACCCGTTTCGGTACCAGGACACTGCATAGAGCCAGGAAGCTCTGTTCCTGCGTTTATGCTGCTTGTCAGCCTAGAAATTGGAGACTGATGGCATAAGGCTTGTTTTCCCATTATGAAAGCTCCGTTCATGCGGCCTCGAAGCTACCTGAAAAGCATTGTTGTTGCCGGGGTTTTCCTCACTGCCGGCATGGTTCTGAGAAGAAAATGAGTTTTCTCCTAAGAAACCTTGGGTTTCCAGTTCCTTGTTGGAAGCTCACCCTGCTCTGCTCTATACCTAAAGTGAAAGTCAACGTGAACCCTAGCCTCGAAGTAAGGCTCTGATTTGCCTTGCCAATGGGGAGGTGTGCAGCAGCTCCATGAGGCCTTCATCACTGTTCTGCTTTAGTTTCACGGTAGTAAGCCTTTCAAAACTCCTAGGGTCCTTGCTTCAGCACCCGTTTCCGTACCAGAATACTGAGTAGAGCAAGGAACCTCTGGTCCTGTTAAGCAACTTCCAGCCCCGTAGGCCTTTTTGGAACACCCCAGTGTTGGCTAGAGAGAACCAACACACTGCACTCTTCCTTGGGAGAGCCAGATTACCTCAGCTCCACACAGGATTCACGAACACACTTCTAGACTGTCCTCCATGCAATGGGTGGAACCTCATTCCCCTAGCTGAACTCTATTGAGAAAAACACTCTGCTTCTAATCCCTTTTCACATTTCACACTTAGAGTCACGCATCCGCAAGGAGGTGGTCGGCTTGCATTCCAAGTACAATTTAAGCACAGTTCTTGGTGTAACACTGCAGGTCCTTTGAAGATGCAAAGGCCCCTCAGTCTCGCTCGCGCATCCTTTGTTTTGGAACTTCGCTGCACGCGGAAAACCGCATGTAGAAAAAAGTTGATTCAGGGAAAGCCCCAGTGGGTATCGTGAATCTCTTTTGACTTGTGAGCATCAACATGTACTTATGCTGCGTGTCAACCTAAAAATGGAAGACTGATGGCACAAAGCTTGTTTTCCCGTTTTGAAAGCTCCATTCATGCGGCCTCGAAGCTACCTGAAAAGCACTGTTGTTACCGTGCTTTTACTTACAGCCGGCATGGCACATAGAAGAAAATGAGTTTTCTCGAAAGAAACCTTGTGCTTCCAGTTCCTAGTTGGAAGCTCACCCTGCTCTGCTCTATACCAAACGTGAAAGTCAATGTGAGCACTAGCCTCGAAGTAAGGCCCTGATTATGCTGGCAAAACGGGAGGCGTGCAGCAGCTCCATGAGGCCTTCATCGCTGTTCTGCTTTAGTTTCACGGTAGTAAGCTTTCCAAGACTCCTAGGGACTTTGCTTAAGCAATCGTTTCAGTACCAGAACACTGTGTAGAGACAGTAAGCTCTGGTCCTGCGTGTATGCTGCGTGTCAACCTAGAAATTGGAGACTGGTGGCATAAGGCTTCTTTTCCCATTATGAACGCTCCGTTCATGCGGCGTCGAAGCTACCTGAAAAGCATTGTTGTTGCCGGGGTTTTCCACACTGCCGGCATGGTTCTGAGAAGAAAATGAGTTTTCTCCTAAGAAACCTTGGGTTTCCAGTTCCTTGTTGGAAGCTCACCCTGCTCTGCTCTATACCTAAAGTGAAAGTCAACGTGAGCCCAAGCTTCGAAGTAAGGCCCTGATTATCCTTGCAAAACGAGAGGCGTGCAGCAGCTCCATGAGGCCTTCATCGTTGTTCTGCTTTGGTTTCAAGGTAGTAAGCTTTTCAACACTCCTAGGGACCTTGCTTCAGCACCCGTTTCAGTACCAGAACACTGCGTAGAACCAGGAAGCTCTGCTCCTGCGTGTATGCTGCGTGTCAACCTAGAAATTAGAGACTGATGGCACAAGGCTTGTTTTCCCATTATGAAAGCTCCGTTGATGCGGCCCCGAAGCTACCTGAAAAGCACTGTTGTTACCGTGCTTTTACTTACAGCCGGCATGTCTCATAGAAGAAAATGAGTTTTCTCGAAAGAAACCTTGTGCTTCCAGTTCCTAGTTGGAAGCTCACCCTGCTCTGCTCTATACCAAAAGTGAAACTCAACGTGAGCAGTAGCCTCGAAGTACAGCCCTGCTTATCCTTGCAAAACGGGAGGCGTGCAGCAACTCCATGAGGCCTTCAAGGCTGTTCTGCTTTAGTTTAATGGTAGTAAGCTCTCCAAGACTCTTAGGGACCATGCTTCAGGACCCGTTTCGGTACCAGGACCCTGCATAGAGCCAGGAAGCTCTGTTCCTGCGTTTATGCTGCTTGTCAGCCTAGAAATTGGAGACTGATGGCATAAGGCTTGTTTTCCCATTATGAAAGCTCTGTTCATGCGGCCTCGAAGCTACCTGAAAAGCATTGTTGTTGCCGGGGTTTTCCTCACTGCCGGCATGGTTCTGAGAAGAAAATGAGTTTTCTCCTAAGAAACCTTGGGTTTCCAGTTCCTTGTTGGAAGCTCACCCTGCTCTGCTCTATACCTAAAGTGAAAGTCAACGTGAACCCTAGCCTCGAAGTAAGGCTCTGATTTGCTTTGCCAATGGGGAGGTGTGCAGCAGCTCCATGAGGCCTTCATCACTGTTCTGCTTTAGTTTCACGGTAGTAAGCCTTTCAAAACTCCTAGGGTCCTTGCTTCAGCACCCGTTTCCGTACCAGAATACTGAGTAGAGCAAGGAACCTCTGGTCCTGTTAAGCAACTTCCAGCCCCGTAGGCCTTTTTGGAACACCCCAGTGTTGGCTAGAGAGAACCAACACACTGCACTCTTCCTTGGGAGAGCCAGATTACCTCAGCTCCACACAGGATTCACGAACACACTTCTAGACTGTCCTCCATGCAATGGGTGGAACCTCATTCCCCTAGCTGAACTCTATTGAGAAAAACACTCTGCTTCTAATCCCTTTTCACATTTCACACTTAGAGTCACGCATCCGCAAGGAGGTGGTCGGCTTGCATTCCAAGTACAATTTAAGCACAGTTCTTGGTGTAACACTGCAGGTCCTTTGAAGATGCAAAGGCCCCTCAGTCTCGCTCGCGCATCCTTTGTTTTGGAACTTCGCTGCACGCGGAAAACCGCATGTAGAAAAAAGTTGATTCAGGGAAAGCCCCAGTGGGTATCGTGAATCTCTTTTGACTTGTGAGCATCAACATGTACTTATGCTGCGTGTCAACCTAAAAATGGAAGACTGATGGCACAAAGCTTGTTTTCCCGTTTTGAAAGCTCCATTCATGCGGCCTCGAAGCTACCTGAAAAGCACTGTTGTTACCGTGCTTTTACTTACAGCCGGCATGGCACATAGAAGAAAATGAGTTTTCTCGAAAGAAACCTTGTGCTTCCAGTTCCTAGTTGGAAGCTCACCCTGCTCTGCTCTATACCAAACGTGAAAGTCAATGTGAGCACTAGCCTCGAAGTAAGGCCCTGATTATGCTGGCAAAACGGGAGGCGTGCAGCAGCTCCATGAGGCCTTCATCGCTGTTCTGCTTTAGTTTCACGGTAGTAAGCTTTCCAAGACTCCTAGGGACTTTGCTTAAGCAATCGTTTCGGTACCAGAACACTGTGTAGAGACAGTAAGCTCTGGTCCTGCGTGTATGCTGCGTGTCAACCTAGAAATTGGAGACTGGTGGCATAAGGCTTCTTTTCCCATTATGAACGCTCCGTTCATGCGGCGTCGAAGCTACCTGAAAAGCATTGTTGTTGCCGGGGTTTTCCACACTGCCGGCATGGTTCTGAGAAGAAAATGAGTTTTCTCCTAAGAAACCTTGGGTTTCCAGTTCCTTGTTGGAAGCTCACCCTGCTCTGCTCTATACCTAAAGTGAAAGTCAACGTGAGCCCAAGCTTCGAAGTAAGGCCCTGATTATCCTTGCAAAACGAGAGGCGTGCAGCAGCTCCATGAGGCCTTCATCGTTGTTCTGCTTTAGTTTCAAGGTAGTAAGCTTTTCAACACTCCTAGGGGCCTTGCTTCAGCACCCGTTTCAGTACCAGAACACTGCGTAGAACCAGGAAGCTCTGCTCCTGCGTGTATGCTGCGTGTCAACCTAGAAATTAGAGACTGATGGCACAAGGCTAGTTTTCCCATTATGAAAGCTCCGTTGATGCGGCCCCGAAGCTACCTGAAAAGCACTGTTGTTACCGTGCTTTTACTTACAGCCGGCATGGTTCATAGAAGAAAATGAGTTTTCTCGAAAGAAACCTTGTGCTTCCAGTTCCTAGTTGGAAGCTCACCCTGCTCTGCTCTATACCAAACGTGAAAGTCAATGTGAGCACTAGCCTCGAAGTAAGGCCCTGATTATCCTGGCAAAACGAGAGGCGTGCAGCAGCTCCATGAGGCCTTCATCGCTCTTCTGCTTTAGTTTCACGGTAGTAAGCTTTCCAAGACTCCTAGGGACTTTGCTTAAGCAACCGTTTCGGTACCAGAACACTGCGTAGAGACAGTAAGCTCTGGTCCTGCGTGTATGCTGCGTGTCAACCTAGAAATTGGAGACTGATGGCATAAGGCTTCTTTTCCCATTATGAAAGCTCCTTTCATGCGGCCTCGAAGCTACCTGAAAAGCATTGTTGTTGCCGGGGTTTTCCTCACTGCCGGCATGGTTCTGAGAAGAAAATGAGTTTTCTCCTAAGAAACCTTGGGTTTCCAGTTCCTTGTTGGAAGCTCACCCTGCTCTGCGCTATACCTAAAGTGAAAGTCAACGTGAGCCCAAGCTTCGAAGTAAGGCCCTGATTATCCTTGCAAAACGAGAGACGTGCAGCAGCTCCATGAGGCCTTCATCCTTGTTCTGCTTTAGTTTCAAGGTAGTAAGCTTTTCAACACTCCTAGGGGCCTTGCTTCAGCACCCGTTTCAGTACCAGAACACTGCGTAGAACCAGGAAGCTCTGCTCCTGCGTGTATGCTGCGTGTCAACCTAGAAATTAGAGACTGATGGCACAAGGCTAGTTTTCCCATTATGAAAGCTCCGTTGATGCGGCCCCGAAGCTACCTGAAAAGCACTGTTGTTACCGTGCTTTTACTTACAGCCGGCATGGTTCATAGAAGAAAATGAGTTTTCTCGAAAGAAACCTTATGCTTCCAGTTCCTAGTTGGAAGCTCACCCTGCTCTGCTCTATACCTAAAGTGAAAGTCAACGTGAGCCCAAGCTTCGAAGTAAGGCCCTGATTATCCTTGCAAAACGAGAGGCGTGCAGCAGCTCCATGAGGCCTTCATCGTTGTTCTGCTTTGGTTTCAAGGTAGTAAGCTTTTCAACACTCCTAGGGACCTTGCTTCAGCACCCGTTTCAGTACCAGAACACTGCGTAGAACCAGGAAGCTCTGCTCCTGCGTGTATGCTGCGTGTCAACCTAGAAATTAGAGACTGATGGCACAAGGCTTGTTTTCCCATTATGAAAGCTCCGTTGATGCGGCCCCGAAGCTACCTGAAAAGCACTGTTGTTACCGTGCTTTTACTTACAGCCGGCATGTCTCATAGAAGAAAATTAGTTTTCTCGAAAGAAACCTTGTGCTTCCAGTTCCTAGTTGGAAGCTCACCCTGCTCTGCTCTATACCAAAAGTGAAACTCAACGTGAGCAGTAGCCTCGAAGTACAGCCCTGCTTATCCTTGCAAAACGGGAGGCGTGCAGCAACTCCATGAGGCCGTCAAGGCTGTTCTGCTTTAGTTTAACGGTAGTAAGCTCTCCAAGACTCTTAGGGACCATGCTTCAGGACCCGTTTCGGTACCAGGACACTGCATAGAGCCAGGAAGCTCTGTTCCTGCGTTTATGCTGCTTGTCAGCCTAGAAATTGGAGACTGATGGCATAAGGCTTGTTTTCCCATTATGAAAGCTCCGTTCATGCGGCCTCGAAGCTACCTGAAAAGCATTGTTGTTGCCGGGGTTTTCCTCACTGCCGGCATGGTTCTGAGAAGAAAATGAGTTTTCTCCTAAGAAACCTTGGGTTTCCAGTTCCTTGTTGGAAGCTCACCCTGCTCTGCTCTATACCTAAAGTGAAAGTCAACGTGAACCCTAGCCTCGAAGTAAGGCTCTGATTTGCCTTGCCAATGGGGAGGTGTGCAGCAGCTCCATGAGGCCTTCATCACTGTTCTGCTTTAGTTTCACGGTAGTAAGCCTTTCAAAACTCCTAGGGTCCTTGCTTCAGCACCCGTTTCCGTACCAGAATACTGAGTAGAGCAAGGAAGCTCTGGTCCTGTTAAGCAACTTCCAGCCCCGTAGGCCTTTTTGGAACACCCCAGTGTTGGCTAGAGAGAACCAACACACTGCACTCTTCCTTGGGAGAGCCAGATTACCTCAGCTCCACACAGGATTCACGAACACACTTCTAGACTGTCCTCCATGCAATGGGTGGAACCTCATTCCCCTAGCTGAACTCTATTGAGAAAAACACTCTGCTTCTAATCCCTTTTCACATTTCACACTTAGAGTCACGCATCCGCAAGGAGGTGGTCGGCTTGCATTCCAAGTACAATTTAAGCACAGTTCTTGGTGTAACACTGCAGGTCCTTTGAAGATGCAAAGGCCCCTCAGTCTCGCTCGCGCATCCTTTGTTTTGGAACTTCGCTGCACGCGGAAAACCGCATGTAGAAAAAAGTTGATTCAGGGAAAGCCCCAGTGGGTATCGTGAATCTCTTTTGACTTGTGAGCATCAACATGTACTTATGCTGCGTGTCAACCTAAAAATGGAAGACTGATGGCACAAAGCTTGTTTTCCCGTTTTGAAAGCTCCATTCATGCGGCCTCGAAGCTACCTGAAAAGCACTGTTGTTACCGTGCTTTTACTTACAGCCGGCATGGCACATAGAAGAAAATGAGTTTTCTCGAAAGAAACCTTGTGCTTCCAGTTCCTAGTTGGAAGCTCACCCTGCTCTGCTCTATACCAAACGTGAAAGTCAATGTGAGCACTAGCCTCGAAGTAAGGCCCTGATTATGCTGGCAAAACGGGAGGCGTGCAGCAGCTCCATGAGGCCTTCATCGCTGTTCTGCTTTAGTTTCACGGTAGTAAGCTTTCCAAGACTCCTAGGGACTTTGCTTAAGCAATCGTTTCAGTACCAGAACACTGTGTAGAGACAGTAAGCTCTGGTCCTGCGTGTATGCTGCGTGTCAACCTAGAAATTGGAGACTGGTGGCATAAGGCTTCTTTTCCCATTATGAACGCTCCGTTCATGCGGCGTCGAAGCTACCTGAAAAGCATTGTTGTTGCCGGGGTTTTCCACACTGCCGGCATGGTTCTGAGAAGAAAATGAGTTTTCTCCTAAGAAACCTTGGGTTTCCAGTTCCTTGTTGGAAGCTCACCGTGCTCTGCTCTATACCTAAAGTGAAAGTCAACGTGAGCCCAAGCTTCGAAGTAAGGCCCTGATTATCCTTGCAAAACGAGAGGCGTGCAGCAGCTCCATGAGGCCTTCATCGTTGTTCTGCTTTGGTTTCAAGGTAGTAAGCTTTTCAACACTCCTAGGGACCTTGCTTCAGCACCCGTTTCAGTACCAGAACACTGCGTAGAACCAGGAAGCTCTGCTCCTGCGTGTATGCTGCGTGTCAACCTAGAAATTAGAGACTGATGGCACAAGGCTTGTTTTCCCATTATGAAAGCTCCGTTGATGCGGCCCCGAAGCTACCTGAAAAGCACTGTTGTTACCGTGCTTTTACTTACAGCCGGCATGTCTCATAGAAGAAAATGAGTTTTCTCGAAAGAAACCTTGTGCTTCCAGTTCCTAGTTGGAAGCTCACCCTGCTCTGCTCTATACCAAAAGTGAAACTCAACGTGAGCAGTAGCCTCGAAGTACAGCCCTGCTTATCCTTGCAAAACTGGAGGCGTGCAGCAACTCCATGAGGCCTTCAAGGCTGTTCTGCTTTAGTTTAATGGTAGTAAGCTCTCCAAGACTCTTAGGGACCATGCTTCAGGACCCGTTTCGGTACCAGGACCCTGCATAGAGCCAGGAAGCTCTGTTCCTGCGTTTATGCTGCTTGTCAGCCTAGAAATTGGAGACTGATGGCATAAGGCTTGTTTTCCCATTATGAAAGCTCTGTTCATGCGGCCTCGAAGCTACCTGAAAAGCATTGTTGTTGCCGGGGTTTTCCTCACTGCTGGCATGGTTCTGAGAAGAAAATGAGTTTTCTCCTAAGAAACCTTGGGTTTCCAGTTCCTTGTTGGAAGCTCACCCTGCTCTGCTCTATACCTAAAGTGAAAGTCAACGTGAACCCTAGCCTCGAAGTAAGGCTCTGATTTGCTTTGCCAATGGGGAGGTGTGCAGCAGCTCCATGAGGCCTTCATCACTGTTCTGCTTTAGTTTCACGGTAGTAAGCCTTTCAAAACTCCTAGGGTCCTTGCTTCAGCACCCGTTTCCGTACCAGAATACTGAGTAGAGCAAGGAAGCTCTGGTCCTGTTAAGCAACTTCCAGCCCCGTAGGCCTTTTTGGAACACCCCAGTGTTGGCTAGAGAGAACCAACACACTGCACTCTTCCTTGGGAGAGCCAGATTACCTCAGCTCCACACAGGATTCACGAACACACTTCTAGACTGTCCTCCATGCAATGGGTGGAACCTCATTCCCCTAGCTGAACTCTATTGAGAAAAACACTCTGCTTCTAATCCCTTTTCACATTTCACACTTAGAGTCACGCATCCGCAAGGAGGTGGTCGGCTTGCATTCCAAGTACAATTTAAGCACAGTTCTTGGTGTAACACTGCAGGTCCTTTGAAGATGCAAAGGCCCCTCAGTCTCGCTCGCGCATCCTTTGTTTTGGAACTTCGCTGCACGCGGAAAACCGCATGTAGAAAAAAGTTGATTCAGGGAAAGCCCCAGTGGGTATCATGAATCTCTTTTGACTTGTGAGCATCAACATGTACTTATGCTGCGTGTCAACCTAAAAATGGAAGACTGATGGCACAAAGCTTGTTTTCCCGTTTTGAAAGCTCCATTCATGCGGCCTCGAAGCTACCTGAAAAGCACTGTTGTTACCGTGCTTTTACTTACAGCCGGCATGGCACATAGAAGAAAATGAGTTTTCTCGAAAGAAACCTTGTGCTTCCAGTTCCTAGTTGGAAGCTCACCCTGCTCTGCTCTATACCAAACGTGAAAGTCAATGTGAGCACTAGCCTCGAAGTAAGGCCCTGATTATGCTGGCAAAACGGGAGGCGTGCAGCAGCTCCATGAGGCCTTCATCGCTGTTCTGCTTTAGTTTCACGGTAGTAAGCTTTCCAAGACTCCTAGGGACTTTGCTTAAGCAATCGTTTCAGTACCAGAACACTGTGTAGAGACAGTAAGCTCTGGTCCTGCGTGTATGCTGCGTGTCAACCTAGAAATTGGAGACTGGTGGCATAAGGCTTCTTTTCCCATTATGAACGCTCCGTTCATGCGGCGTCGAAGCTACCTGAAAAGCATTGTTGTTGCCGGGGTTTTCCACACTGCCGGCATGGTTCTGAGAAGAAAATGAGTTTTCTCCTAAGAAACCTTGGGTTTCCAGTTCCTTGTTGGAAGCTCACCCTGCTCTGCTCTATACCTAAAGTGAAAGTCAACGTGAGCCCAAGCTTCGAAGTAAGGCCCTGATTATCCTTGCAAAACGAGAGGCGTGCAGCAGCTCCATGAGGCCTTCATCGTTGTTCTGCTTTAGTTTCAAGGTAGTAAGCTTTTCAACACTCCTAGGGGCCTTGCTTCAGCACCCGTTTCAGTACCAGAACACTGCGAGAACCAGGAAGCTCTGCTCCTGCGTGTATGCTGCGTGTCAACCTAGAAATTAGAGACTGATGGCACAAGGCTAGTTTTCCCATTATGAAAGCTCCGTTGATGCGGCCCCGAAGCTACCTGAAAAGCACTGTTGTTACCGTGCTTTTACTTACAGCCGGCATGGTTCATAGAAGAAAATGAGTTTTCTCGAAAGAAACCTTGTGCTTCCACTTCCTAGGTGGAAGCTCACCCTGCTCTGCTCTATACCAAACGTGAAAGTCAATGTGAGCACTAGCCTCGAAGTAAGGCCCTGATTATCCTGGCAAAACGAGAGGCGTGCAGCAGCTCCATGAGGCCTTCATCGCTGTTCTGCTTTAGTTTCACGGTAGTAAGCTTTCCAACATTCCTAGGGACTTTGCTTAAGCAACCGTTTCGGTGCCAGAACACTGCGTAGAGACAGTAAGCTCTGGTCCTGCGTGTATGCTGCGTGTCAACCTAGAAATTGGAGACTGATGGCATAAGGCTTCTTTTCCCATTATGAAAGCTCCGTTCATGCGGCCTCGAAGCTACCTGAAAAGCATTGTTGTTGCCGGGGTTTTCCTCACTGCCGGCATGGTTCTGAGAAGAAAATGAGTTTTCTCCTAAGAAACCTTGGGTTTCCAGTTCCTTGTTGGAAGCTCACCCTGCTCTGCGCTATACCTAAAGTGAAAGTCAACGTGAGCCCAAGCTTCGAAGTAAGGCCCTGATTATCCTTGCAAAACGAGAGGCGTGCAGCAGCTCCATGAGGCCTTCATCGTTGTTCTGCTTTAGTTTCAAGGTAGTAAGCTTTTCAACACTCCTAGGGGCCTTGCTTCAGCACCCGTTTCAGTACCAGAACACTGCGTAGAACCAGGAAGCTCTGCTCCTGCGTGTATGCTGCGTGTCAACCTAGAAATTAGAGACTGATGGCACAAGGCTAGTTTTCCCATTATGAAAGCTCCCTTGATGCGGCCCCGAAGCTACCTGAAAAGCACTGTTGTTACCGTGCTTTTACTTATAGCCGGCATGGTTCATAGAAGAAAATGAGTTTTCTCGAAAGAAACCTTGTGCTTCCAGTTCCTAGTTGGAAGCTCACCCTGCTCTGCTCTATACCAAACGTGAAAGTCAATGTGAGCACTAGCCTCGAAGTAAGGCCCTGATTATGCTGGCAAAACGGGAGGCGTGCAACAGCTCCATGAGGCCTTCATCGCTCTTCTGCTTTAGTTTCACGGTAGTAAGCTTTCCAAGACTCCTAGGGACTTTGCTTAAGCAACCGTTTCGGTACCAGAACACTGCGTAGAGACAGTAAGCTCTGGTCCTGCGTGTATGCTGCGTGTCAACCTAGAAATTGGAGACTGATGGCATAAGGCTTCTTTTCCCATTATGAAAGCTCCTTTCATGCGGCCTCGAAGCTTCCTGAAAAGCATTGTTGTTGCCGGGGTTTTCCTCACTGCCGGCATGGTTCTGAGAAGAAAATGAGTTTTCTCCTAAGAAACCTTGGGTTTCCAGTTCCTTGTTGGAAGCTCACCCTGCTCTGCGCTATACCTAAAGTGAAAGTCAACGTGAGCCCAAGCTTCGAAGTAAGGCCCTGATTATCCTTGCAAAACGAGAGACGTGCAGCAGCTCCATGAGGCCTCCATCCTTGTTCTGCTTTAGTTTCAAGGTAGTAAGCTTTTCAACACTCCTAGGGGCCTTGCTTCAGCACCCGTTTCAGTACCAGAACACTGCGTAGAACCAGGAAGCTCTGCTCCTGCGTGTATGCTGCGTGTCAACCTAGAAATTAGAGACTGATGGCACAAGGCTAGTTTTCCCATTATGAAAGCTCCGTTGATGCGGCCCCGAAGCTACCTGAAAAGCACTGTTGTTACCGTGCTTTTACTTACAGCCGGCATGGTTCATAGAAGAAAATGAGTTTTCTCGAAAGAAACCTTATGCTTCCAGTTCCTAGTTGGAAGCTCACCCTGCTCTGCTCTATACCTAAAGTGAAAGTCAACGTGAGCCCAAGCTTCGAAGTAAGGCCCTGATTATCCTTGCAAAACGAGAGGCGTGCAGCAGCTCCATGAGGCCTTCATCGTTGTTCTGCTTTGGTTTCAAGGTAGTAAGCTTTTCAACACTCCTAGGGACCTTGCTTCAGCACCCGTTTCAGTACCAGAACACTGCGTAGAACCAGGAAGCTCTGCTCCTGCGTGTATGCTGCGTGTCAACCTAGAAATTAGAGACTGATGGCACAAGGCTTGTTTTCCCATTATGAAAGCTCCGTTGATGCGGCCCCGAAGCTACCTGAAAAGCACTGTTGTTACCGTGCTTTTACTTACAGCCGGCATGTCTCATAGAAGAAAATGAGTTTTCTCGAAAGAAACCTTGTGCTTCCAGTTCCTAGTTGGAAGCTCACCCTGCTCTGCTCTATACCAAAAGTGAAACTCAACGTGAGCAGTAGCCTCGAAGTACAGCCCTGCTTATCCTTGCAAAACGGGAGGCGTGCAGCAACTCCATGAGGCCTTCAAGGCTGTTCTGCTTTAGTTTAACGGTAGTAAGCTCTCCAAGACTCTTAGGGACCATGCTTCAGGACCCGTTTCGGTACCAGGACACTGCATAGAGCCAGGAAGCTCTGTTCCTGCGTTTATGCTGCTTGTCAGCCTAGAAATTGGAGACTGATGGCATAAGGCTTGTTTTCCCATTATGAAAGCTCCGTTCATGCGGCCTCGAAGCTACCTGAAAAGCATTGTTGTTGCCGGGGTTTTCCTCACTGCCGGCATGGTTCTGAGAAGAAAATGAGTTTTCTCCTAAGAAACCTTGGGTTTCCAGTTCCTTGTTGGAAGCTCACCCTGCTCTGCTCTATACCTAAAGTGAAAGTCAACGTGAACCCTAGCCTCGAAGTAAGGCTCTGATTTGCCTTGCCAATGGGGAGGTGTGCAGCAGCTCCATGAGGCCTTCATCACTGTTCTGCTTTAGTTTCACGGTAGTAAGCCTTTCAAAACTCCTAGGGTCCTTGCTTCAGCACCCGTTTCCGTACCAGAATACTGAGTAGAGCAAGGAAGCTCTGGTCCTGTTAAGCAACTTCCAGCCCCGTAGGCCTTTTTGGAACACCCCAGTGTTGGCTAGAGAGAACCAACACACTGCACTCTTCCTTGGGAGAGCCAGATTACCTCAGCTCCACACAGGATTCACGAACACACTTCTAGACTGTCCTCCATGCAATGGGTGGAACCTCATTCCCCTAGCTGAACTCTATTGAGAAAAACACTCTGCTTCTAATCCCTTTTCACATTTCACACTTAGAGTCACGCATCCGCAAGGAGGTGGTCGGCTTGCATTCCAAGTACAATTTAAGCACAGTTCTTGGTGTAACACTGCAGGTCCTTTGAAGATGCAAAGGCCCCTCAGTCTCGCTCGCGCATCCTTTGTTTTGGAACTTCGCTGCACGCGGAAAACCGCATGTAGAAAAAAGTTGATTCAGGGAAAGCCCCAGTGGGTATCGTGAATCTCTTTTGACTTGTGAGCATCAACATGTACTTATGCTGCGTGTCAACCTAAAAATGGAAGACTGATGGCACAAAGCTTGTTTTCCCGTTTTGAAAGCTCCATTCATGCGGCCTCGAAGCTACCTGAAAAGCACTGTTGTTACCGTGCTTTTACTTACAGCCGGCATGGCACATAGAAGAAAATGAGTTTTCTCGAAAGAAACCTTGTGCTTCCAGTTCCTAGTTGGAAGCTCACCCTGCTCTGCTCTATACCAAACGTGAAAGTCAATGTGAGCACTAGCCTCGAAGTAAGGCCCTGATTATGCTGGCAAAACGGGAGGCGTGCAGCAGCTCCATGAGGCCTTCATCGCTGTTCTGCTTTAGTTTCACGGTAGTAAGCTTTCCAAGACTCCTAGGGACTTTGCTTAAGCAACCGTTTCGGTACCAGAACAGTGCGTAGAGACAGTAAGCCCTGGTCCTGCGTGTATGCTGCGTGTCAACCTAGAAATTGGAGACTGATGGCATAAGGCTTCTTTTCCCATTATGAAAGCTCCGTTCATGCGGCCTCGAAGCTACCTGAAAAGCATTGTTGTTGCCGGGGTTTTCCTCACTGCCGGCATGGTTCTGAGAAGAAAATGAGTTTTCTCCTAAGAAACCTTGGGTTTCCAGTTCCTTGTTGGAAGCTCACCCTGCTCTGCGCTATACCTAAAGTGAAAGTCAACGTGAGCCCAAGCTTCGAAGTAAGGCCCTGATTATCCTTGCAAAACGAGAGACGTGCAGCAGCTCCATGAGGCCTTCATCGTTGTTCTGCTTTAGTTTCAAGGTAGTAAGCTTTTCAACACTCCTAGGGGCCTTGCTTCAGCACCCGTTTCAGTACCAGAACACTGCGTAGAACCAGGAAGCTCTGCTCCTGCGTGTATGCTGCGTGTCAACCTAGAAATTAGAGACTGATGGCACAAGGCTAGTTTTCCCATTATGAAAGCTCCGTTGATGCGGCCCCGAAGCTACCTGAAAAGCACTGTTGTTACCGTGCTTTTACTTACAGCCGGCATGGTTCATAGAAGAAAATGAGTTTTCTCGAAAGAAACCTTATGCTTCCAGTTCCTAGTTGGAAGCTCACCCTGCTCTGCTCTATACCTAAAGTGAAAGTCAACGTGAGCCCAAGCTTCGAAGTAAGGCCCTGATTATCCTTGCAAAACGAGAGGCGTGCAGCAGCTCCATGAGGCCTTCATCGTTGTTCTGCTTTGGTTTCAAGGTAGTAAGCTTTTCAACACTCCTAGGGACCTTGCTTCAGCACCCGTTTCAGTACCAGAACACTGCGTAGAACCAGGAAGCTCTGCTCCTGCGTGTATGCTGCGTGTCAACCTAGAAATTAGAGACTGATGGCACAAGGCTTGTTTTCCCATTATGAAAGCTCCGTTGATGCGGCCCCGAAGCTACCTGAAAAGCACTGTTGTTACCGTGCTTTTACTTACAGCCGGCATGTCTCATAGAAGAAAATGAGTTTTCTCGAAAGAAACCTTGTGCTTCCAGTTCCTAGTTGGAAGCTCACCCTGCTCTGCTCTATACCAAAAGTGAAACTCAACGTGAGCAGTAGCCTCGAAGTACAGCCCTGCTTATCCTTGCAAAACGGGAGGCGTGCAGCAACTCCATGAGGCCTTCAAGGCTGTTCTGCTTTAGTTTAACGGTAGTAAGCTCTCCAAGACTCTTAGGGACCATGCTTCAGGACCCGTTTCGGTACCAGGACACTGCATAGAGCCAGGAAGCTCTGTTCCTGCGTTTATGCTGCTTGTCAGCCTAGAAATTGGAGACTGATGGCATAAGGCTTGTTTTCCCATTATGAAAGCTCCGTTCATGCGGCCTCGAAGCTACCTGAAAAGCATTGTTGTTGCCGGGGTTTTCCTCACTGCCGGCATGGTTCTGAGAAGAAAATGAGTTTTCTCCTAAGAAACCTTGGGTTTCCAGTTCCTTGTTGGAAGCTCACCCTGCTCTGCTCTATACCTAAAGTGAAAGTCAACGTGAACCCTAGCCTCGAAGTAAGGCTCTGATTTGCCTTGCCAATGGGGAGGTGTGCAGCAGCTCCATGAGGCCTTCATCACTGTTCTGCTTTAGTTTCACGGTAGTAAGCCTTTCAAAACTCCTAGGGTCCTTGCTTCAGCACCCGTTTCCGTACCAGAATACTGAGTAGAGCAAGGAAGCTCTGGTCCTGTTAAGCAACTTCCAGCCCCGTAGGCCTTTTTGGAACACCCCAGTGTTGGCTAGAGAGAACCAACACACTGCACTCTTCCTTGGGAGAGCCAGATTACCTCAGCTCCACACAGGATTCACGAACACACTTCTAGACTGTCCTCCATGCAATGGGTGGAACCTCATTCCCCTAGCTGAACTCTATTGAGAAAAACACTCTGCTTCTAATCCCTTTTCACATTTCACACTTAGAGTCACGCATCCGCAAGGAGGTGGTCGGCTTGCATTCCAAGTACAATTTAAGCACAGTTCTTGGTGTAACACTGCAGGTCCTTTGAAGATGCAAAGGCCCCTCAGTCTCGCTCGCGCATCCTTTGTTTTGGAACTTCGCTGCACGCGGAAAACCGCATGTAGAAAAAAGTTGATTCAGGGAAAGCCCCAGTGGGTATCGTGAATCTCTTTTGACTTGTGAGCATCAACATGTACTTATGCTGCGTGTCAACCTAAAAATGGAAGACTGATGGCACAAAGCTTGTTTTCCCGTTTTGAAAGCTCCATTCATGCGGCCTCGAAGCTACCTGAAAAGCACTGTTGTTACCGTGCTTTTACTTACAGCCGTCATGGCACATAGAAGAAAATGAGTTTTCTCGAAAGAAACCTTGTGCTTCCAGTTCCTAGTTGGAAGCTCACCCTGCTCTGCTCTATACCAAACATGAAAGTCAATGTGAGCACTAGCCTCGAAGTAAGGCCCTGATTATGCTGGCAAAACGGGAGGCGTGCAGCAGCTCCATGAGGCCTTCATCGCTGTTCTGCTTTAGTTTCACGGTAGTAAGCTTTCCAAGACTCCTAGGGACTTTGCTTAAGCAACCGTTTCGGTACCAGAACACTGCGTAGAGACAGTAAGCCCTGGTCCTGCGTGTATGCTGCGTGTCAACCTAGAAATTGGAGACTGATGGCATAAGGCTTCTTTTCCCATTATGAAAGCTCCGTTCATGCGGCCTCGAAGCTACCTGAAAAGCATTGTTGTTGCCGGGGTTTTCCTCACTGCCGGCATGGTTCTGAGAAGAAAATGAGTTTTCTCCTAAGAAACCTTGGGTTTCCAGTTCCTTGTTGGAAGCTCACCCTGCTCTGCGCTATACCTAAAGTGAAAGTCAACGTGAGCCCAAGCTTCGAAGTAAGGCCCTGATTATCCTTGCAAAACGAGAGGCGTGCAGCAGCTCCATGAGGCCTTCATCGTTGTTCTGCTTTAGTTTCAAGGTAGTAAGCTTTTCAACACTCCTAGGGGCCTTGCTTCAGCACCCGTTTCAGTACCAGAACACTGCGTAGAACCAGGAAGCTCTGCTCCCGCGTGTATGCTGCGTGTCAACCTAGAAATTAGAGACTGATGGCACAAGGCTTCTTTTCCCGTTTTGAAAGCTCCATTCATGCGGCCTCGAAGCTACCTGAAAAGCACTGTTGTTACCGTGCTTTTACTTACAGCCGGCATGGCACATAGAAGAAAATGAGTTTTCTCGAAAGAAACCTTGTGCTTCCAGTTCCTAGTTGGAAGCTCACCCTGCTCTGCTCTATACCAAACGTGAAAGTCAATGTGAGCACTAGCCTCGAAGTAAGGCCCTGATTATGCAGGCAAAACGGGAGGCGTGCAGCAGCTCCATGAGGCCTTCATCGCTGTTCTGCTTTAGTTTCACGGTAGTAAGCTTTCCAAGACTCCTAGGGACTTTGCTTAAGCAACCGTTTCGGTACCAGAACACTGCGTAGAGACAGTAAGCTCTGGTCCTGCGTGTATGCTGCGTGTCAACCTAGAAATTGGAGACTGATGGCATAAGGCTTCTTTTCCCATTATGAAAGCTCCGTTCATGCGGCCTCGAAGCTACCTGAAAAGCATTGTTGTTGCCGGGGTTTTCCTCACTGCCGGCATGGTTCTGAGAAGAAAATGAGTTTTCTCCTAAGAAACGTTGGGTTTCCAGTTCCTTGTTGGAAGCTCACCCTGCTCTGCGCTATACCTAAAGTGAAAGTCAACGTGAGCCCAAGCTTCGAAGTAAGGCCCTGATTATCCTTGCAAAACGAGAGGCGTGCAGCAGCTCCATGAGGCCTTCATCGTTGTTCTGCTTTAGTTTCAAGGTAGTAAGCTTTTCAACACTCCTAGGGGCCTTGCTTCAGCACCCGTTTCAGTACCAGAACACTGCGTAGAACCAGGAAGCTCTGCTCCTGCGTGTATGCTGCGTGTCAACCTAGAAATTAGAGACTGATGGCACAAGGCTTGTTTTCCCATTATGAAAGCTCCGTTGATGCGGCCCCGAAGCTACCTGAAAAGCACTGTTGTTACCGTGCTTTTACTTACAGCCGGCATGGTTCATAGAAGAAAATGAGTTTTCTCCTAAGAAACCTTGTGCTTCCAGGTCCTAGTTGGAAGCTCACCCTGCTCTGCTCTATACCTAAAGTGAAAGTCAACGTGAGCCCAAGCTTCGAAGTAAGGCCCTGATTATCCTTGCAAAACGAGAGGCGTGCAGCAGCTCCATGAGGCCTTCATCGTTGTTCTGCTTTGGTTTCAAGGTAGTAAGCTTTTCAACACTCCTAGGGACCTTGCTTCAGCACCCGTTTCAGTACCAGAACACTGCGTAGAACCAGGAAGCTCTGCTCCTGCGTGTATGCTGCGTGTCAACCTAGAAATTAGAGACTGATGGCACAAGGCTTGTTTTCCCATTATGAAAGCTCCGTTGATGCGGCCCCGAAGCTACCTGAAAAGCACTGTTGTTACCGTGCTTTTACTTACAGCCGGCATGTCTCATAGAAGAAAATGAGTTTTCTCGAAAGAAACCTTGTGCTTCCAGTTCCTAGTTGGAAGCTCACCCTGCTCTGCTCTATACCAAAAGTGAAACTCAACGTGAGCAGTAGCCTCGAAGTACAGCCCTGCTTATCCTTGCAAAACGGGAGGCGTGCAGCAACTCCATGAGGCCTTCAAGGCTGTTCTGCTTTAGTTTAACGGTAGTAAGCTCTCCAAGACTCTTAGGGACCATGCTTCAGGACCCGTTTCGGTACCAGGACACTGCATAGAGCCAGGAAGCTCTGTTCCTGCGTTTATGCTGCTTGTCAGCCTAGAAATTGGAGACTGATGGCATAAGGCTTGTTTTCCCATTATGAAAGCTCCGTTCATGCGGCCTCGAAGCTACCTGAAAAGCATTGTTGTTGCCGGGGTTTTCCTCACTGCCGGCATGGTTCTGAGAAGAAAATGAGTTTTCTCCTAAGAAACCTTGGGTTTCCAGTTCCTTGTTGGAAGCTCACCCTGCTCTGCTCTATACCTAAAGTGAAAGTCAACGTGAACCCTAGCCTCGAAGTAAGGCTCTGATTTGCCTTGCCAATGGGGAGGTGTGCAGCAGCTCCATGAGGCCTTCATCACTGTTCTGCTTTAGTTTCACGGTAGTAAGCCTTTCAAAACTCCTAGGGTCCTTGCTTCAGCACCCGTTTCCGTACCAGAATACTGAGTAGAGCAAGGAAGCTCTGGTCCTGTTAAGCAACTTCCAGCCCCGTAGGCCTTTTTGGAACACCCCAGTGTTGGCTAGAGAGAACCAACACACTGCACTCTTCCTTGGGAGAGCCAGATTACCTCAGCTCCACACAGGATTCACGAACACACTTCTAGACTGTCCTCCATGCAATGGGTGGAACCTCATTCCCCTAGCTGAACTCTATTGAGAAAAACACTCTGCTTCTAATCCCTTTTCACATTTCACACTTAGAGTCACGCATCCGCAAGGAGGTGGTCGGCTTGCATTCCAAGTACAATTTAAGCACAGTTCTTGGTGTAACACTGCAGGTCCTTTGAAGATGCAAAGGCCCCTCAGTCTCGCTCGCGCATCCTTTGTTTTGGAACTTCGCTGCACGCGGAAAACCGCATGTAGAAAAAAGTTGATTCAGGGAAAGCCCCAGTGGGTATCGTGAATCTCTTTTGACTTGTGAGCATCAACATGTACTTATGCTGCGTGTCAACCTAAAAATGGAAGACTGATGGCACAAAGCTTGTTTTCCCGTTTTGAAAGCTCCATTCATGCGGCCTCGAAGCTACCTGAAAAGCACTGTTGTTACCGTGCTTTTACTTACAGCCGGCATGGCACATAGAAGAAAATGAGTTTTCTCGAAAGAAACCTTGTGCTTCCAGTTCCTAGTTGGAAGCTCACCCTGCTCTGCTCTATACCAAACGTGAAAGTCAATGTGAGCACTAGCCTCGAAGTAAGGCCCTGATTATGCTGGCAAAACGGGAGGCGTGCAGCAGCTCCATGAGGCCTTCATCGCTGTTCTGCTTTAGTTTCACGGTAGTAAGCTTTCCAAGACTCCTAGGGACTTTGCTTAAGCAACCGTTTCGGTACCAGAACACTGCGTAGAGACAGTAAGCCCTGGTCCTGCGTGTATGCTGCGTGTCAACCTAGAAATTGGAGACTGATGGCATAAGGCTTCTTTTCCCATTATGAAAGCTCCGTTCATGCGGCCTCGAAGCTACCTGAAAAGCATTGTTGTTGCCGGGGTTTTCCACACTGCCGGCATGGTTCTGAGAAGAAAATGAGTTTTCTCCTAAGAAACCTTGGGTTTCCAGTTCCTTGTTGGAAGCTCACCCTGCTCTGCGCTATACCTAAAGTGAAAGTCAACGTGAGCCCAAGCTTCGAAGTAAGGCCCTGATTATCCTTGCAAAACGAGAGGCGTGCAGCAGCTCCATGAGGCCTTCATCGTTGTTCTGCTTTAGTTTCAAGGTAGTAAGCTTTTCAACACTCCTAGGGGCCTTGCTTCAGCACCCGTTTCAGTACCAGAACACTGCGTAGAACCAGGAAGCTCTGCTCCCGCGTGTATGCTGCGTGTCAACCTAGAAATTAGAGACTGATGGCACAAGGCTTCTTTTCCCGTTTTGAAAGCTCCATTCATGCGGCCTCGAAGCTACCTGAAAAGCACTGTTGTTACCGTGCTTTTACTTACAGCCGGCATGGCACATAGAAGAAAATGAGTTTTCTCGAAAGAAACCTTGTACTTCCAGTTCCTAGTTGGAAGCTCACCCTGCTCTGCTCTATACCAAACGTGAAAGTCAATGTGAGCAGTAGCCTCGAAGTAAGGCCCTGATTATGCAGGCAAAACGGGAGGCGTGCAGCAGCTCCATGAGGCCTTCATCGCTGTTCTGCTTTAGTTTCACGGTAGTAAGCTTTCCAAGACTCCTAGGGACTTTGCTTAAGCAACCGTTTCGGTACCAGAACACTGCGTAGAGACAGTAAGCTCTGGTCCTGCGTGTATGCTGCGTGTCAACCTAGAAATTGGAGACTGATGGCATAAGGCTTCTTTTCCCATTATGAAAGCTCCGTTCATGCGGCCTCGAAGCTACCTGAAAAGCATTGTTGTTGCCGGGGTTTTCCTCACTGCCGGCATGGTTCTGAGAAGAAAATGAGTTTTCTCCTAAGAAACCTTGGGTTTCCAGTTCCTTGTTGGAAGCTCACCCTGCTCTGCGCTATACCTAAAGTGAAAGTCAACGTGAGCCCAAGCTTCGAAGTAAGGCCCTGATTATCCTTGCAAAACGAGAGGCGTGCAGCAGCTCCATGAGGCCTTCATCGTTGTTCTGCTTTAGTTTCAAGGTAGTAAGCTTTTCAACACTCCTAGGGGCCTTGCTTCAGCACCCGTTTCAGTACCAGAACACTGCGTAGAACCAGGAAGCTCTGCTCCTGCGTGTATGCTGCGTGTCAACCTAGAAATTAGAGACTGATGGCACAAGGCTTGTTTTCCCATTATGAAAGCTCCGTTGATGCGGCCCCGAAGCTACCTGAAAAGCACTGTTGTTACCGTGCTTTTACTTACAGCCGGCATGGTTCTGAGAAGAAAATGAGTTTTCTCGAAAGAAACCTTGTGCTTCCAGTTCCTAGTTGGAAGCTCACCCTGCTCTGCTCTATACCTAAAGTGAAAGTCAACGTGAGCCCAAGCTTCGAAGTAAGGCCCTGATTATCCTTGCAAAACGAGAGGCGTGCAGCAGCTCCATGAGGCCTTCATCGTTGTTCTGCTTTGGTTTCAAGGTAGTAAGCTTTTCAACACTCCTAGGGGCCTTGCTTCAGCACCCGTTTCAGTACCAGAACACTGCGTAGAACCAGGAAGCTCTGCTCCTGCGTGTATGCTGCGTGTCAACCTAGAAATTAGAGACTGATGGCACAAGGCTTGTTTTCCCATTATGAAAGCTCCGTTGATGCGGCCCCGAAGCTACCTGAAAAGCACTGTTGTTACCGTGCTTTTACTTACAGCCGGCATGTCTCATAGAAGAAAATGAGTTTTCTCGAAAGAAACCTTGTGCTTCCAGTTCCTAGTTGGAAGCTCACCCTGCTCTGCTCTATACCAAAAGTGAAACTCAACGTGAGCAGTAGCCTCGAAGTACAGCCCTGCTTATCCTTGCAAAACGGGAGGCGTGCAGCAACTCCATGAGGCCTTCAAGGCTGTTCTGCTTTAGTTTAACGGTAGTAAGCTCTCCAAGACTCTTAGGGACCATGCTTCAGGACCCGTTTCGGTACCAGGACACTGCATAGAGCCAGGAAGCTCTGTTCCTGCGTTTATGCTGCTTGTCAGCCTAGAAATTGGAGACTGATGGCATAAGGCTTGTTTTCCCATTATGAAAGCTCCGTTCATTCGGCCTCGAAGCTACCTGAAAAGCATTGTTGTTGCCGGGGTTTTCCTCACTGCCGGCATGTTTCTGAGAAGAAAATGAGTTTTCTCCTAAGAAACCTTGGGTTTCCAGTTCCTTGTTGGAAGCTCACCCTGCTCTGCTCTATACCTAAAGTGAAAGTCAACGTGAACCCTAGCCTCGAAGTAAGGCTCTGATTTGCCTTGCCAATGGGGAGGTGTGCAGCAGCTCCATGAGGCCTTCATCACTGTTCTGCTTTAGTTTCACGGTAGTAAGCCTTTCAAAACTCCTAGGGTCCTTGCTTCAGCACCCGTTTCCGTACCAGAATACTGAGTAGAGCAAGGAAGCTCTGGTCCTGTTAAGCAACTTCCAGCCCCGTAGGCCTTTTTGGAACACCCCAGTGTTGGCTAGAGAGAACCAACACACTGCACTCTTCCTTGGGAGAGCCAGATTACCTCAGCTCCACACAGGATTCACGAACACACTTCTAGACTGTCCTCCATGCAATGGGTGGAACCTCATTCCCCTAGCTGAACTCTATTGAGAAAAACACTCTGCTTCTAATCCCTTTTCACATTTCACACTTAGAGTCACGCATCCGCAAGGAGGTGGTCGGCTTGCATTCCAAGTACAATTTAAGCACAGTTCTTGGTGTAACACTGCAGGTCCTTTGAAGATGCAAAGGCCCCTCAGTCTCGCTCGCGCATCCTTTGTTTTGGAACTTCGCTGCACGCGGAAAACCGCATGTAGAAAAAAGTTGATTCAGGGAAAGCCCCAGTGGGTATCGTGAATCTCTTTTGACTTGTGAGCATCAACATGTACTTATGCTGCGTGTCAACCTAAAAATGGAAGACTGATGGCACAAAGCTTGTTTTCCCGTTTTGAAAGCTCCATTCATGCGGCCTCGAAGCTACCTGAAAAGCACTGTTGTTACCGTGCTTTTACTTACAGCCGGCATGGCACATAGAAGAAAATGAGTTTTCTCGAAAGAAACCTTGTGCTTCCAGTTCCTAGTTGGAAGCTCACCCTGCTCTGCTCTATACCAAACGTGAAAGTCAATGTGAGCACTAGCCTCGAAGTAAGGCCCTGATTATGCTGGCAAAACGGGAGGCGTGCAGCAGCTCCATGAGGCCTTCATCGCTGTTCTGCTTTAGTTTCACGGTAGTAAGCTTTCCAAGACTCCTAGGGACTTTGCTTAAGCAACCGTTTCGGTACCAGAACACTGCGTAGAGACAGTAAGCCCTGGTCCTGCGTGTATGCTGCGTGTCAACCTAGAAATTGGAGACTGATGGCATAAGGCTTCTTTTCCCATTATGAAAGCTCCGTTCATGCGGCCTCGAAGCTACCTGAAAAGCATTGTTGTTGCCGGGGTTTTCCTCACTGCCGGCATGGTTCTGAGAAGAAAATGAGTTTTCTCCTAAGAAACCTTGGGTTTCCAGTTCCTTGTTGGAAGCTCACCCTGCTCTGCGCTATACCTAAAGTGAAAGTCAACGTGAGCCCAAGCTTCGAAGTAAGGCCCTGATTATCCTTGCAAAACGAGAGGCGTGCAGCAGCTCCATGAGGCCTTCATCGTTGTTCCGCTTTAGTTTCAAGGTAGTAAGCTTTTCAACACTCCTAGGGGCCTTGCTTCAGCACCCGTTTCAGTACCAGAACACTGCGTAGAACCAGGAAGCTCTGCTCCCGCGTGTATGCTGCGTGTCAACCTAGAAATTAGAGACTGATGGCACAAGGCTTCTTTTCCCGTTTTGAAAGCTCCATTCATGCGGCCTCGAAGCTACCTGAAAAGCACTGTTGTTACCGTGCTTTTACTTACAGCCGGCATGGCACATAGAAGAAAATGAGTTTTCTCGAAAGAAACCTTGTGCTTCCAGTTCCTAGTTGGAAGCTCACCCTGCTCTGCTCTATACCAAACGTGAAAGTCAATGTGAGCAGTAGCCTCGAAGTAAGGCCCTGATTATGCAGGCAAAACGGGAGGCGTGCAGCAGCTCCATGAGGCCTTCATCGCTGTTCTGCTTTAGTTTCACGGTAGTAAGCTTTCCAAGACTCCTAGGGACTTTGCTTAAGCAACCGTTTCGGTACCAGAACACTGCGTAGAGACAGTAAGCTCTGGTCCTGCGTGTATGCTGCGTGTCAACCTAGAAATTGGAGACTGATGGCATAAGGCTTCTTTTCCCATTATGAAAGCTCCGTTCATGCGGCCTCGAAGCTACCTGAAAAGCATTGTTGTTGCCGGGGTTTTCCTCACTGCCGGCATGGTTCTGAGAAGAAAATGAGTTTTCTCCTAAGAAACCTTGGGTTTCCAGTTCCTTGTTGGAAGCTCACCCTGCTCTGCGCTATACCTAAAGTGAAAGTCAACGTGAGCCCAAGCTTCGAAGTAAGGCCCTGATTATCCTTGCAAAACGAGAGGCGTGCAGCAGCTCCATGAGGCCTTCATCGTTGTTCTGCTTTAGTTTCAAGGTAGTAAGCTTTTCAACACTCCTAGGGGCCTTGCTTCAGCACCCGTTTCAGTACCAGAACACTGCGTAGAACCAGGAAGCTCTGCTCCTGCGTGTATGCTGCGTGTCAACCTAGAAATTAGAGACTGATGGCACAAGGCTTGTTTTCCCATTATGAAAGCTCCGTTGATGCGGCCCCGAAGCTACCTGAAAAGCACTGTTGTTACCGTGCTTTTACTTACAGCCGGCATGGTTCTGAGAAGAAAATGAGTTTTCTCCTAAGAAACCTTGTGCTTCCAGGTCCTAGTTGGAAGCTCACCCTGCTCTGCTCTATACCTAAAGTGAAAGTCAACGTGAGCCCAAGCTTCGAAGTAAGGCCCTGATTATCCTTGCAAAACGAGAGGCGTGCAGCAGCTCCATGAGGCCTTCATCGTTGTTCTGCTTTAGTTTCAAGGTAGTAAGCTTTTCAACACTCCTAGGGACCTTGCTTCAGCACCCGTTTCAGTACCAGAACACTGCGTAGAACCAGGAAGCTCTGCTCCTGCGTGTATGCTGCGTGTCAACCTAGAAATTAGAGACTGATGGCACAAGGCTTGTTTTCCCATTATGAAAGCTCCGTTGATGCGGCCCCGAAGCTACCTGAAAAGCACTGTTGTTACCGTGCTTTTACTTACAGCCGGCATGTCTCATAGAAGAAAATGAGTTTTCTCGAAAGAAACCTTGTGCTTCCAGTTCCTAGTTGGAAGCTCACCCTGCTCTGCTCTATACCAAAAGTGAAACTCAACGTGAGCAGTAGCCTCGAAGTACAGCCCTGCTTATCCTTGCAAAACGGGAGGCGTGCAGCAACTCCATGAGGCCTTCAAGGCTGTTCTGCTTTAGTTTAACGGTAGTAAGCTCTCCAAGACTCTTAGGGACCATGCTTCAGGACCCGTTTCGGTACCAGGACACTGCATAGAGCCAGGAAGCTCTGTTCCTGCGTTTATGCTGCTTGTCAGCCTAGAAATTGGAGACTGATGGCATAAGGCTTGTTTTCCCATTATGAAAGCTCCGTTCATGCGGCCTCGAAGCTACCTGAAAAGCATTGTTGTTGCCGGGGTTTTCCTCACTGCCGGCATGGTTCTGAGAAGAAAATGAGTTTTCTCCTAAGAAACCTTGGGTTTCCAGTTCCTTGTTGGAAGCTCACCCTGCTCTGCTCTATACCTAAAGTGAAAGTCAACGTGAACCCTAGCCTCGAAGTAAGGCTCTGATTTGCCTTGCCAATGGGGAGGTGTGCAGCAGCTCCATGAGGCCTTCATCACTGTTCTGCTTTAGTTTCACGGTAGTAAGCCTTTCAAAACTCCTAGGGTCCTTGCTTCAGCACCCGTTTCCGTACCAGAATACTGAGTAGAGCAAGGAAGCTCTGGTCCTGTTAAGCAACTTCCAGCCCCGTAGGCCTTTTTGGAACACCCCAGTGTTGGCTAGAGAGAACCAACACACTGCACTCTTCCTTGGGAGAGCCAGATTACCTCAGCTCCACACAGGATTCACGAACACACTTCTAGACTGTCCTCCATGCAATGGGTGGAACCTCATTCCCCTAGCTGAACTCTATTGAGAAAAACACTCTGCTTCTAATCCCTTTTCACATTTCACACTTAGAGTCACGCATCCGCAAGGAGGTGGTCGGCTTGCATTCCAAGTACAATTTAAGCACAGTTCTTGGTGTAACACTGCAGGTCCTTTGAAGATGCAAAGGCCCCTCAGTCTCGCTCGCGCATCCTTTGTTTTGGAACTTCGCTGCACGCGGAAAACCGCATGTAGAAAAAAGTTGATTCAGGGAAAGCCCCAGTGGGTATCGTGAATCTCTTTTGACTTGTGAGCATCAACATGTACTTATGCTGCGTGTCAACCTAAAAATGGAAGACTGATGGCACAAAGCTTGTTTTCCCGTTTTGAAAGCTCCATTCATGCGGCCTCGAAGCTACCTGAAAAGCACTGTTGTTACCGTGCTTTTACTTACAGCCGGCATGGCACATAGAAGAAAATGAGTTTTCTCGAAAGAAACCTTGTGCTTCCAGTTCCTAGTTGGAAGCTCACCCTGCTCTGCTCTATACCAAACGTGAAAGTCAATGTGAGCACTAGCCTCGAAGTAAGGCCCTGATTATGCAGGCAAAACGGGAGGCGTGCAGCAGCTCCATGAGGCCTTCATCGCTGTTCTGCTTTAGTTTCACGGTAGTAAGCTTTCCAAGACTCCTAGGGACTTTGCTTAAGCAACCGTTTCGGTACCAGAACACTGCGTAGAGACAGTAAGCTCTGGTCCTGCGTGTATGCTGCGTGTCAACCTAGAAATTGGAGACTGATGGCATAAGGCTTCTTTTCCCATTATGAAAGCTCCGTTCATGCGGCCTCGAAGCTACCTGAAAAGCATTGTTGTTGCCGGGGTTTTCCTCACTGCCGGCATGGTTCTGAGAAGAAAATGAGTTTTCTCGAAAGAAACCTTGTGCTTCCAGTTCCTAGTTGGAAGCTCACCCTGCTCTGCTCTATACCTAAAGTGAAAGTCAACGTGAGCCCAAGCTTCGAAGTAAGGCCCTGATTATCCTTGCAAAACGAGAGGCGTGCAGCAGCTCCATGAGGCCTTCATCGTTGTTCTGCTTTGGTTTCAAGGTAGTAAGCTTTTCAACACTCCTAGGGGCCTTGCTTCAGCACCCGTTTCAGTACCAGAACACTGCGTAGAACCAGGAAGCTCTGCTCCTGCGTGTATGCTGCGTGTCAACCTAGAAATTAGAGACTGATGGCACAAGGCTTGTTTTCCCATTATGAAAGCTCCGTTGATGCGGCCCCGAAGCTACCTGAAAAGCACTGTTGTTACCGTGCTTTTACTTACAGCCGGCATGTCTCATAGAAGAAAATGAGTTTTCTCGAAAGAAACCTTATGCTTCCAGTTCCTAGTTGGAAGCTCACCCTGCTCTGCTCTATACCAAAAGTGAAACTCAACGTGAGCAGTAGCCTCGAAGTACAGCCCTGCTTATCCTTGCAAAACGGGAGGCGTGCAGCAACTCCATGAGGCCTTCAAGGTTGTTCTGCTTTAGTTTAACGGTAGTAAGCTCTCCAAGACTCTTAGGGACCATGCTTCAGGACCCGTTTCGGTACCAGGACACTGCATAGAGCCAGGAAGCTCTGTTCCTGCGTTTATGCTGCTTGTCAGCCTAGAAATTGGAGACTGATGGCATAAGGCTTGTTTTCCCATTATGAAAGCTCCGTTCATTCGGCCTCGAAGCTACCTGAAAAGCATTGTTGTTGCCGGGGTTTTCCTCACTGCCGGCATGGTTCTGAGAAGAAAATGAGTTTTCTCCTAAGAAACCTTGGGTTTCCAGTTCCTTGTTGGAAGCTCACCCTGCTCTGCTCTATACCTAAAGTGAAAGTCAACGTGAACCCTAGCCTCGAAGTAAGGCTCTGATTTGCCTTGCCAATGGGGAGGTGTGCAGCAGCTCCATGAGGCCTTCATCACTGTTCTGCTTTAGTTTCACGGTAGTAAGCCTTTCAAAACTCCTAGGGTCCTTGCTTCAGCACCCGTTTCCGTACCAGAATACTGAGTAGAGCAAGGAAGCTCTGGTCCTGTTAAGCAACTTCCAGCCCCGTAGGCCTTTTTGGAACACCCCAGTGTTGGCTAGAGAGAACCAACACACTGCACTCTTCCTTGGGAGAGCCAGATTACCTCAGCTCCACACAGGATTCACGAACACACTTCTAGACTGTCCTCCATGCAATGGGTGGAACCTCATTCCCCTAGCTGAACTCTATTGAGAAAAACACTCTGCTTCTAATCCCTTTTCACATTTCACACTTAGAGTCACGCATCCGCAAGGAGGTGGTCGGCTTGCATTCCAAGTACAATTTAAGCACAGTTCTTGGTGTAACACTGCAGGTCCTTTGAAGATGCAAAGGCCCCTCAGTCTCGCTCGCGCATCCTTTGTTTTGGAACTTCGCTGCACGCGGAAAACCGCATGTAGAAAAAAGTTGATTCAGGGAAAGCCCCAGTGGGTATCGTGAATCTCTTTTGACTTGTGAGCATCAACATGTACTTATGCTGCGTGTCAACCTAAAAATGGAAGACTGATGGCACAAAGCTTGTTTTCCCGTTTTGAAAGCTCCATTCATGCGGCCTCGAAGCTACCTGAAAAGCACTGTTGTTACCGTGCTTTTACTTACAGCCGGCATGGCACATAGAAGAAAATGAGTTTTCTCGAAAGAAACCTTGTGCTTCCAGTTCCTAGTTGGAAGCTCACCCTGCTCTGCTCTATACCAAACGTGAAAGTCAATGTGAGCACTAGCCTCGAAGTAAGGCCCTGATTATGCTGGCAAAACGGGAGGCGTGCAGCAGCTCCATGAGGCCTTCATCGCTGTTCTGCTTTAGTTTCACGGTAGTAAGCTTTCCAAGACTCCTAGGGACTTTGCTTAAGCAACCGTTTCGGTACCAGAACACTGCGTAGAGACAGTAAGCCCTGGTCCTGCGTGTATGCTGCGTGTCAACCTAGAAATTGGAGACTGATGGCATAAGGCTTCTTTTCCCATTATGAAAGCTCCGTTCATGCGGCCTCGAAGCTACCTGAAAAGCATTGTTGTTGCCGGGGTTTTCCTCACTGCCGGCATGGTTCTGAGAAGAAAATGAGTTTTCTCCTAAGAAACCTTGGGTTTCCAGTTCCTTGTTGGAAGCTCACCCTGCTCTGCGCTATACCTAAAGTGAAAGTCAACGTGAGCCCAAGCTTCGAAGTAAGGCCCTGATTATCCTTGCAAAACGAGAGGCGTGCAGCAGCTCCATGAGGCCTTCATCGTTGTTCCGCTTTAGTTTCAAGGTAGTAAGCTTTTCAACACTCCTAGGGGCCTTGCTTCAGCACCCGTTTCAGTACCAGAACACTGCGTAGAACCAGGAAGCTCTGCTCCCGCGTGTATGCTGCGTGTCAACCTAGAAATTAGAGACTGATGGCACAAGGCTTCTTTTCCCGTTTTGAAAGCTCCATTCATGCGGCCTCGAAGCTACCTGAAAAGCACTGTTGTTACCGTGCTTTTACTTACAGCCGGCATGGCACATAGAAGAAAATGAGTTTTCTCGAAAGAAACCTTGTGCTTCCAGTTCCTAGTTGGAAGCTCACCCTGCTCTGCTCTATACCAAACGTGAAAGTCAATGTGAGCAGTAGCCTCGAAGTAAGGCCCTGATTATGCAGGCAAAACGGGAGGCGTGCAGCAGCTCCATGAGGCCTTCATCGCTGTTCTGCTTTAGTTTCACGGTAGTAAGCTTTCCAAGACTCCTAGGGACTTTGCTTAAGCAACCGTTTCGGTACCAGAACACTGCGTAGAGACAGTAAGCTCTGGTCCTGCGTGTATGCTGCGTGTCAACCTAGAAATTGGAGACTGATGGCATAAGGCTTCTTTTCCCATTATGAAAGCTCCGTTCATGCGGCCCCGAAGCTACCTGAAAAGCATTGTTGTTGCCGGGGTTTTCCTCACTGCCGGCATGGTTCATAGAAGAAAATGAGTTTTCTCCTAAGAAACCTTGTGCTTCCAGGTCCTAGTTGGAAGCTCACCCTGCTCTGCTCTATAACTAAAGTGAAAGTCAACGTGAGCCCAAGCTTCGAAGTAAGGCCCTGATTATCCTTGCAAAACGAGAGGCGTGCAGCAGCTCCATGAGGCCTTCATCGTTGTTCTGCTTTAGTTTCAAGGTAGTAAGCTTTTCAACACTCCTAGGGACCTTGCTTCAGCACCCGTTTCAGTACCAGAACACTGCGTAGAACCAGGAAGCTCTGCTCCTGCGTGTATGCTGCGTGTCAACCTAGAAATTAGAGACTGATGGCACAAGGCTTGTTTTCCCATTATGAAAGCTCCGTTGATGCGGCCCCGAAGCTACCTGAAAAGCACTGTTGTTACCGTGCTTTTACTTACAGCCGGCATGTCTCATAGAAGAAAATGAGTTTTCTCGAAAGAAACCTTGTGCTTCCAGTTCCTAGTTGGAAGCTCACCCTGCTCTGCTCTATACCAAAAGTGAAACTCAACGTGAGCAGTAGCCTCGAAGTACAGCCCTGCTTATCCTTGCAAAACGGGAGGCGTGCAGCAACTCCATGAGGCCTTCAAGGCTGTTCTGCTTTAGTTTAACGGTAGTAAGCTCTCCAAGACTCTTAGGGACCATGCTTCAGGACCCGTTTCGGTACCAGGACACTGCATAGAGCCAGGAAGCTCTGTTCCTGCGTTTATGCTGCTTGTCAGCCTAGAAATTGGAGACTGATGGCATAAGGCTTGTTTTCCCATTATGAAAGCTCCGTTCATGCGGCCTCGAAGCTACCTGAAAAGCATTGTTGTTGCCGGGGTTTTCCTCACTGCCGGCATGGTTCTGAGAAGAAAATGAGTTTTCTCCTAAGAAACCTTGGGTTTCCAGTTCCTTGTTGGAAGCTCACCCTGCTCTGCTCTATACCTAAAGTGAAAGTCAACGTGAACCCTAGCCTCGAAGTAAGGCTCTGATTTGCCTTGCCAATGGGGAGGTGTGCAGCAGCTCCATGAGGCCTTCATCACTGTTCTGCTTTAGTTTCACGGTAGTAAGCCTTTCAAAACTCCTAGGGTCCTTGCTTCAGCACCCGTTTCCGTACCAGAATACTGAGTAGAGCAAGGAAGCTCTGGTCCTGTTAAGCAACTTCCAGCCCCGTAGGCCTTTTTGGAACACCCCAGTGTTGGCTAGAGAGAACCAACACACTGCACTCTTCCTTGGGAGAGCCAGATTACCTCAGCTCCACACAGGATTCACGAACACACTTCTAGACTGTCCTCCATGCAATGGGTGGAACCTCATTCCCCTAGCTGAACTCTATTGAGAAAAACACTCTGCTTCTAATCCCTTTTCACATTTCACACTTAGAGTCACGCATCCGCAAGGAGGTGGTCGGCTTGCATTCCGAGTACAATTTAAGCACAGTTCTTGGTGTAACACTGCAGGTCCTTTGAAGATGCAAAGGCCCCTCAGTCTCGCTCGCGCATCCTTTGTTTTGGAACTTCGCTGCACGCGGAAAACCGCATGTAGAAAAAAGTTGATTCAGGGAAAGCCCCAGTGGGTATCGTGAATCTCTTTTGACTTGTGAGCATCAACATGTACTTATGCTGCGTGTCAACCTAAAAATGGAAGACTGATGGCACAAAGCTTGTTTTCCCGTTTTGAAAGCTCCATTCATGCGGCCTCGAAGCTACCTGAAAAGCACTGTTGTTACCGTGCTTTTACTTACAGCCGGCATGGCACATAGAAGAAAATGAGTTTTCTCGAAAGAAACCTTGCGCTTCCAGTTCCTAGTTGGAAGCTCACCCTGCTCTGCTCTATACCAAACGTGAAAGTCAATGTGAGCACTAGCCTCGAAGTAAGGCCCTGATTATGCAGGCAAAACGGGAGGCGTGCAGCAGCTCCATGAGGCCTTCATCGCTGTTCTGCTTTAGTTTCACGGTAGTAAGCTTTCCAAGACTCCTAGGGACTTTGCTTAAGCAACCGTTTCGGTACCAGAACACTGCGTAGAGACAGTAAGCTCTGGTCCTGCGTGTATGCTGCGTGTCAACCTAGAAATTGGAGACTGATGGCATAAGGCTTCTTTTCCCATTATGAAAGCTCCGTTCATGCGGCCTCGAAGCTACCTGAAAAGCATTGTTGTTGCCGGGGTTTTCCTCACTGCCGGCATGGTTCTGAGAAGAAAATGAGTTTTCTCCTAAGAAACCTTGGGTTTCCAGTTCCTTGTTGGAAGCTCACCCTGCTCTGCGCTATACCTAAAGTGAAAGTCAACGTGAGCCCAAGCTTCGAAGTAAGGCCCTGATTATCCTTGCAAAACGAGAGGCGTGCAGCAGCTCCATGAGGCCTTCATCGTTGTTCTGCTTTAGTTTCAAGGTAGTAAGCTTTTCAACACTCCTAGGGGCCTTGCTTCAGCACCCGTTTCAGTACCAGAACACTGCGTAGAACCAGGAAGCTCTGCTCCTGCGTGTATGCTGCGTGTCAACCTAGAAATAAGAGACTGATGGCACAAGGCTTGTTTTCCCATTATGAAAGCTCCGTTGATGCGGCCCCGAAGCTACCTGAAAAGCACTGTTGTTACCGTGCTTTTACTTACAGCCGGCATGGTTCTGAGAAGAAAATGAGTTTTCTCGAAAGAAACCTTGTGCTTCCAGTTCCTAGTTGGAAGCTCACCCTGCTCTGCTCTATACCTAAAGTGAAAGTCAACGTGAGCCCAAGCTTCGAAGTAAGGCCCTGATTATCCTTGCAAAACGAGAGGCGTGCAGCAGCTCCATGAGGCCTTCATCGTTGTTCTGCTTTGGTTTCAAGGTAGTAAGCTTTTCAACACTCCTAGGGACCTTGCTTCAGCACCCGTTTCAGTACCAGAACACTGCGTAGAACCAGGAAGCTCTGCTCCTGCGTGTATGCTGCGTGTCAACCTAGAAATTAGAGACTGATGACACAAGGCTTGTTTTCCCATTATGAAAGCTCCGTTGATGCGGCCCCGAAGCTACCTGAAAAGCACTGTTGTTACCGTGCTTTTACTTACAGCCGGCATGTCTCATAGAAGAAAATGAGTTTTCTCGAAAGAAACCTTGTGCTTCCAGTTCCTAGTTGGAAGCTCACCCTGCTCTGCTCTATACCAAACGTGAAAGTCAATGTGAGCACTAGCCTCGAAGTAAGGCCCTGATTATGCTTGCAAAACGGGAGGCGTGCAGCAGCTCCATGAGGCCTTCATCGCTGTTCTGCTTTAGTTTCACGGTAGTAAACTTTCCAAGACTCCTAGGGACTTTGCTTAAGCAACCGTTTCGGTACCAGAACACTGCGTAGAGACAGTAAGCTCTGGTCCTGCGTGTATGCTGCGTGTCAACCTAGAAATTGGAGACTGATGGCATAAGGCTTCTTTTCCCATTATGAAAGCTCCGTTCATGCGGCCTCGAAGCTACCTGAAAAGCATTGTTGTTGCCGGGGTTTTCCTCACTGCCGGCATGGTTCTGAGAAGAAAATGAGTTTTCTCCTAAGAAACCTTGGGTTTCCAGTTCCTTGTTGGAAGCTCACCCTGCTCTGCTCTATACCAAACGTGAAAGTCAATGTGAGCACTAGCCTCGAAGTAAGGCCCTGATTATGCTGGCAAAACGGGAGGCGTGCAGCAGCTCCATGAGGCCTTCATCGCTGTTCTGCTTTAGTTTCACGGTAGTAAGCTTTCCAAGACTCCTAGGGACTTTGCTTAAGCAACCGTTTCGGTACCAGAACACTGCGTAGAGACAGTAAGCTCTGGTCCTGCGTGTATGCTGCGTGTCAACCTAGAAATTGGAGACTGATGGCATAAGGCTTCTTTTCCCATTATGAAAGCTCCGTTCATGCGGCCTCGAAGCTACCTGAAAAGCATTGTTGTTGCCGGGGTTTTCCTCACTGCCGGCATGGTTCTGAGAAGAAAATGAGTTTTCTCCTAAGAAACCTTGGGTTTCCAGTTCCTTGTTGGAAGCTCACCCTGCTCTGCTCTATACCTAAAGTGAAAGTCAACGTGAACCCTAGCCTCGAAGTAAGGCTCTGATTTGCCTTGCCAATGGGGAGGTGTGCAGCAGCTCCATGAGGCCTTCATCACTGTTCTGCTTTAGTTTCACGGTAGTAAGCCTTTCAAAACTCCTAGGGTCCTTGCTTCAGCACCCGTTTCCGTACCAGAATACTGAGTAGAGCAAGGAAGCTCTGGTCCTGTTAAGCAACTTCCAGCCCCGTAGGCCTTTTTGGAACACCCCAGTGTTGGCTAGAGAGAACCAACACACTGCACTCTTCCTTGGGAGAGCCAGATTACCTCAGCTCCACACAGGATTCACGAACACACTTCTAGACTGTCCTCCATGCAATGGGTGGAACCTCATTCCCCTAGCTGAACTCTATTGAGAAAAACACTCTGCTTCTAATCCCTTTTCACATTTCACACTTAGAGTCACGCATCCGCAAGGAGGTGGTCGGCTTGCATTCCGAGTACAATTTAAGCACAGTTCTTGGTGTAACACTGCAGGTCCTTTGAAGATGCAAAGGCCCCTCAGTCTCGCTCGCGCATCCTTTGTTTTGGAACTTCGCTGCACGCGGAAAACCGCATGTAGAAAAAAGTTGATTCAGGGAAAGCCCCAGTGGGTATCGTGAATCTCTTTTGACTTGTGAGAATCAACATGTACTTATGCTGCGTGTCAACCTAAAAATGGAAGACTGATGGCACAAAGCTTGTTTTCCCGTTTTGAAAGCTCCATTCATGCGGCCTCGAAGCTACCTGAAAAGCACTGTTGTTACCGTGCTTTTACTTACAGCCGGCATGGCACATAGAAGAAAATGAGTTTTCTCGAAAGAAACCTTGTGCTTCCAGTTCCTAGTTGGAAGCTCACCCTGCTCTGCTCTATACCAAACGTGAAAGTCAATGTGAGCACTAGCCTCGAAGTAAGGCCCTGATTATGCTGGCAAAACGGGAGGCGTGCAGCAGCTCCATGAGGCCTTCATCGCTGTTCTGCTTTAGTTTCACGGTAGTAAGCTTTCCAAGACTCCTAGGGACTTTGCTTAAGCAACCGTTTCGGTACCAGAACACTGCGTAGAGACAGTAAGCCCTGGTCCTGCGTGTATGCTGCGTGTCAACCTAGAAATTGGAGACTGATGGCATAAGGCTTCTTTTCCCATTATGAAAGCTCCGTTCATGCGGCCTCGAAGCTACCTGAAAAGCATTGTTGTTGCCGGGGTTTTCCTCACTGCCGGCATGGTTCTGAGAAGAAAATGAGTTTTCTCCTAAGAAACCTTGGGTTTCCAGTTCCTTGTTGGAAGCTCACCCTGCTCTGTGCTATACCTAAAGTGAAAGTCAACGTGAGCCCAAGCTTCGAAGTAAGGCCCTGATTATCCTTGCAAAAGGAGAGGCGTGCAGCAGCTCCATGAGGCCTTCATCGTTGTTCTGCTTTAGTTTCAAGGTAGTAAGCTTTTCAACACTCCTAGGGGCCTTGCTTCAGCACCCGTTTCAGTACCAGAACACTGCGTAGAACCAGGAAGCTCTGCTCCTGCGTGTATGCTGCGTGTCAACCTAGAAATTAGAGACTGATGGCACAAGGCTTCTTTTCCCGTTTTGAAAGCTCCATTCATGCGGCCTCGAAGCTACCTGAAAAGCACTGTTGTTACCGTGCTTTTACTTACAGCCGGCATGGCACATAGAAGAAAATGAGTTTTCTCGAAAGAAACCTTGTGCTTCCAGTTCCTAGTTGGAAGCTCACCCTGCTCTGCTCTATACCTAAAGTGAAAGTCAACGTGAGCCCAAGCTTCGAAGTAAGGCCCTGATTATCCTTGCAAAACGAGAGGCGTGCAGCAGCTCCATGAGGCCTTCATCGTTGGTCTGCTTTGGTTTCAAGGTAGTAAGCTTTTCAACACTCCTAGGGACCTTGCTTCAGCACCCGTTTCAGTACCAGAACACTGCGTAGAACCAGGAAGCTCTGCTCCTGCGTGTATGCTGCGTGTCAACCTAGAAATTAGAGACTGATGGCACAAGGCTTGTTTTCCCATTATGAAAGCTCCGTTGATGCGGCCCCGAAGCTACCTGAAAAGCACTGTTGTTACCGTGCTTTTACTTACAGCCGGCATGTCTCATAGAAGAAAATGAGTTTTCTCGAAAGAAACCTTGTGCTTCCAGTTCCTAGTTGGAAGCTCACCCTGCTCTGCTCTATACCAAACGTGAAAGTCAATGTGAGCACTAGCCTCGAAGTAAGGCCCTGATTATGCTGGCAAAACGGGAGGCGTGCAGCAGCTCCATGAGGCCTTCATCGCTGTTCTGCTTTAGTTTAACGGTAGTAAGCTCTCCAAGACTCTTAGGGACCATGCTTCAGGACCCGTTTCGGTACCAGGACACTGCATAGAGCCAGGAAGCTCTGTTCCTGCGTTTATGCTGCTTGTCAGCCTAGAAATTGGAGACTGATGGCATAAGGCTTGTTTTCCCATTATGAAAGCTCCGTTCATGCGGCCTCGAAGCTACCTGAAAAGCATTGTTGTTGCCGGGGTTTTCCTCACTGCCGGCATGGTTCTGAGAAGAAAATGAGTTTTCTCCTAAGAAACCTTGGGTTTCCAGTTCCTTGTTGGAAGCTCACCCTGCTCTGCTCTATACCTAAAGTGAAAGTCAACGTGAACCCTAGCCTCGAAGTAAGGCTCTGATTTGCCTTGCCAATGGGGAGGTGTGCAGCAGCTCCATGAGGCCTTCATCACTGTTCTGCTTTAGTTTCACGGTAGTAAGCCTTTCAAAACTCCTAGGGTCCTTGCTTCAGCACCCGTTTCCGTACCAGAATACTGAGTAGAGCAAGGAAGCTCTGGTCCTGTTAAGCAACTTCCAGCCCCGTAGGCCTTTTTGGAACACCCCAGTGTTGGCTAGAGAGAACCAACACACTGCACTCTTCCTTGGGAGAGCCAGATTACCTCAGCTCCACACAGGATTCACGAACACACTTCTAGACTGTCCTCCATGCAATGGGTGGAACCTCATTCCCCTAGCTGAACTCTATTGAGAAAAACACTCTGCTTCTAATCCCTTTTCACATTTCACACTTAGAGTCACGCATCCGCAAGGAGGTGGTCGGCTTGCATTCCAAGTACAATTTAAGCACAGTTCTTGGTGTAACACTGCAGGTCCTTTGAAGATGCAAAGGCCCCTCAGTCTCGCTCGCGCATCCTTTGTTTTGGAACTTCGCTGCACGCGGAAAACCGCATGTAGAAAAAAGTTGATTCAGGGAAAGCCCCAGTGGGTATCGTGAATCTCTTTTGACTTGTGAGCATCAACATGTACTTATGCTGCGTGTCAACCTAAAAATGGAAGACTGATGGCACAAAGCTTGTTTTCCCGTTTTGAAAGCTCCATTCATGCGGCCTCGAAGCTACCTGAAAAGCACTGTTGTTACCGTGCTTTTACTTACAGCCGGCATGGCACATAGAAGAAAATGAGTTTTCTCGAAAGAAACCTTGTGCTTCCAGTTCCTAGTTGGAAGCTCACCCTGCTCTGCTCTATACCAAACGTGAAAGTCAATGTGAGCACTAGCCTCGAAGTAAGGCCCTGATTATGCTGGCAAAACGGGAGGCGTGCAGCAGCTCCATGAGGCCTTCATCGCTGTTCTGCTTTAGTTTCACGGTAGTAAGCTTTCCAAGACTCCTAGGGACTTTGCTTAAGCAACCGTTTCGGTACCAGAACACTGCGTAGAGACAGTAAGCTCTGGTCCTGCGTGTATGCTGCGTGTCAACCTAGAAATTGGAGACTGATGGCATAAGGCTTCTTTTCCCATTATGAAAGCTCCGTTCATGCGGCCTCAAAGCTACCTGAAAAGCATTGTTGTTGCCGGGGTTTTCCTCACTGCCGGCATGGTTCTGAGAAGAAAATGAGTTTTCTCCTAAGAAACCTTGGGTTTCCAGTTCCTTGTTGGAAGCTCACCCTGCTCTGCGCTATACCTAAAGTGAAAGTCAACGTGAGCCCAAGCTTCGAAGTAAGGCCCTGATTATCCTTGCAAAACGAGAGGCGTGCAGCAGCTCCATGAGGCCTTCATCGTTGTTCCGCTTTAGTTTCAAGGTAGTAAGCTTTTCAACACTCCTAGGGGCCTTGCTTCAGCACCCGTTTCAGTACCAGAACACTGCGTAGAACCAGGAAGCTCTGCTCCCGCGTGTATGCTGCGTGTCAACCTAGAAATTAGAGACTGATGGCACAAGGCTTCTTTTCCCGTTTTGAAAGCTCCATTCATGCGGCCTCGAAGCTACCTGAAAAGCACTGTTGTTACCGTGCTTTTACTTACAGCCGGCATGGCACATAGAAGAAAATGAGTTTTCTCGAAAGAAACCTTGTGCTTCCAGTTCCTAGTTGGAAGCTCACCCTGCTCTGCTCTATACCAAACGTGAAAGTCAATGTGAGCACTAGCCTCGAAGTAAGGCCCTGATTATGCTGGCAAAACGGGAGGCGTGCAGCAGCTCCATGAGGCCTTCATCGCTGTTCTGCTTTAGTTTCACGGTAGTAAGCTTTCCAAGACTCCTAGGGACTTTGCTTAAGCAACCGTTTCGGTACCAGAACACTGCGTAGAGACAGTAAGCTCTGGTCCTGCGTGTATGCTGCGTGTCAACCTAGAAATTGGAGACTGATGGCATAAGGCTTCTTTTCCCATTATGAAAGCTCCGTTCATGCGGCCTCGAAGCTACCTGAAAAGCATTGTTGTTGTCGGGGTTTTCCTCACTGCCGGCATGGTTCTGAGAAGAAAATGAGTTTTCTCCTAAGAAACCTTGGGTTTCCAGTTCCTTGTTGGAAGCTCACCCTGCTCTGCGCTATACCTAAAGTGAAAGTCAACGTGAGCCCAAGCTTCGAAGTAAGGCCCTGATTATCCTTGCAAAACGAGAGGCGTGCAGCAGCTCCATGAGGCGTTCATCGTTGTTCTGCTTTAGTTTCAAGGTAGTAAGCTTTTCAACACTCCTAGGGGCCTTGCTTCAGCACCCGTTTCAGTACCAGAACACTGCGTAGAACCAGGAAGCTCTGCTCCCGCGTGTATGCTGCGTGTCAACCTAGAAATTAGAGACTGATGGCACAAGGCTTCTTTTCCCGTTTTGAAAGCTCCATTCATGCGGCCTCGAAGCTACCTGAAAAGCACTGTTGTTACCGTGCTTTTACTTACAGCCGGCATGGCACATAGAAGAAAATGAGTTTTCTCGAAAGAAACCTTGTGCTTCCAGTTCCTAGTTGGAAGCTCACCCTGCTCTGCTCTATACCAAACGTGAAAGTCAATGTGAGCACTAGCCTCGAAGTAAGGCCCTGATTATGCAGGCAAAACGGGAGGCGTGCAGCAGCTCCATGAGGCCTTCATCGCTGTTCTGCTTTAGTTTCACGGTAGTAAGCTTTCCAAGACTCCTAGGGACTTTGCTTAAGCAACCGTTTCGGTACCAGAACACTGCGTAGAGACAGTAAGCTCTGGTCCTGCGTGTATGCTGCGTGTCAACCTAGAAATTGGAGACTGATGGCATAAGGCTTCTTTTCCCATTATGAAAGCTCCGTTCATGCGGCGTCGAAGCTACCTGAAAAGCATTGTTGTTGCCGGGGTTTTCCTCACTGCCGGCATGGTTCTGAGAAGAAAATGAGTTTTCTCCTAAGAAACCTTGGGTTTCCAGTTCCTTGTTGGAAGCTCACCCTGCTCTGCGCTATACCTAAAGTGAAAGTCAACGTGAGCCCAAGCTTCGAAGTAAGGCCCTGATTATCCTTGCAAAACGAGAGGCGTGCAGCAGCTCCATGAGGCCTTCATCGTTGTTCTGCTTTAGTTTCAAGGTAGTAAGCTTTTCAACACTCCTAGGGGCCTTGCTTCAGCACCCGTTTCAGTACCAGAACACTGCGTAGAACCAGGAAGCTCTGCTCCTGCGTGTATGCTGCGTGTCAACCTAGAAATTAGAGACTGATGGCACAAGGCTTGTTTTCCCATTATGAAAGCTCCGTTGATGCGGCCCCGAAGCTACCTGAAAAGCACTGTTGTTACCGTGCTTTTACTTACAGCCGGCATGGTTCATAGAAGAAAATGAGTTTTCTCGAAAGAAACCTTGTGCTTCCAGTTCCTAGTTGGAAGCTCACCCTGCTCTGCTCTATACCTAAAGTGAAAGTCAACGTGAGCCCAAGCTTCGAAGTAAGGCCCTGATTATCCTTGCAAAACGAGAGGCGTGCAGCAGCTCCATGAGGCCTTCATCGTTGTTCTGCTTTGGTTTCAAGGTAGTAAGCTTTTCAACACTCCTAGGGACCTTGCTTCAGCACCCGTTTCAGTACCAGAACACTGCGTAGAACCAGGAAGCTCTGCTCCTGCGTGTATGCTGCGTGTCAACCTAGAAATTAGAGACTGATGGCACAAGGCTTGTTTTCCCATTATGAAAGCTCCGTTGATGCGGCCCCGAAGCTACCTGAAAAGCACTGTTGTTACCGTGCTTTTACTTACAGCCGGCATGTCTCATAGAAGAAAATGAGTTTTCTCGAAAGAAACCTTGTGCTTCCAGTTCCTAGTTGGAAGCTCACCCTGCTCTGCTCTATACCAAACGTGAAAGTCAATGTGAGCACTAGCCTCGAAGTAAGGCCCTGATTATGCTGGCAAAACGGGAGGCGTGCAGCAGCTCCATGAGGCCTTCATCGCTGTTCTGCTTTAGTTTCACGGTAGTAAGCTTTCCAAGACTCCTATGGACTTTGCTTAAGCAACCGTTTCGGTACCAGAACACTGCGTAGAGACAGTAAGCTCTGGTCCTGCGTGTATGCTGCGTGTCAACCTAGAAATTGGAGACTGATGGCATAAGGCTTCTTTTCCCATTATGAAAGCTCCGTTCATGCGGCCTCGAAGCTACCTGAAAAGCATTGTTGTTGCCGGGGTTTTCCTCACTGCCGGCATGGTTCTGAGAAGAAAATGAGTTTTCTCCTAAGAAACCTTGGGTTTCCAGTTCCTTGTTGGAAGCTCACCCTGCTCTGCTCTATACCTAAAGTGAAAGTCAACATGAACCCTAGCCTCGAAGTAAGGCTCTGATTTGCCTTGCCAATGGGGAGGTGTGCAGCAGCTCCATGAGGCCTTCATCACTGTTCTGCTTTAGTTTCACGGTAGTAAGCCTTTCAAAACTCCTAGGGTCCTTGCTTCAGCACCCGTTTCCGTACCAGAATACTGAGTAGAGCAAGGAAGCTCTGGTCCTGTTAAGCAACTTCCAGCCCCGTAGGCCTTTTTGGAACACCCCAGTGTTGGCTAGAGAGAACCAACACACTGCACTCTTCCTTGGGAGAGCCAGATTACCTCAGCTCCACACAGGATTCACGAACACACTTCTAGACTGTCCTCCATGCAATGGGTGGAACCTCATTCCCCTAGCTGAACTCTATTGAGAAAAACACTCTGCTTCTAATCCCTTTTCACATTTCACACTTAGAGTCACGCATCCGCAAGGAGGTGGTCGGCTTGCATTCCGAGTACAATTTAAGCACAGTTCTTGGTGTAACACTGCAGGTCCTTTGAAGATGCAAAGGCCCCTCAGTCTCGCTCGCGCATCCTTTGTTTTGGAACTTCGCTGCACGCGGAAAACCGCATGTAGAAAAAAGTTGATTCAGGGAAAGCCCCAGTGGGTATCGTGAATCTCTTTTGACTTGTGAGCATCAACATGTACTTATGCTGCGTGTCAACCTAAAAATGGAAGACTGATGGCACAAAGCTTGTTTTCCCGTTTTGAAAGCTCCATTCATGCGGCCTCGAAGCTACCTGAAAAGCACTGTTGTTACCGTGCTTTTACTTACAGCCGGCATGGCACATAGAAGAAAATGAGTTTTCTCGAAAGAAACCTTGTGCTTCCAGTTCCTAGTTGGAAGCTCACCCTGCTCTGCTCTATACCAAACGTGAAAGTCAATGTGAGCACTAGCCTCGAAGTAAGGCCCTGATTATGCTGGCAAAACGGGAGGCGTGCAGCAGCTCCATGAGGCCTTCATCGCTGTTCTGCTTTAGTTTCACGGTAGTAAGCTTTCCAAGACTCCTAGGGACTTTGCTTAAGCAACCGTTTCGGTACCAGAACACTGCGTAGAGACAGTAAGCCCTGGTCCTGCGTGTATGCTGCGTGTCAACCTAGAAATTGGAGACTGATGGCATAAGGCTTCTTTTCCCATTATGAAAGCTCCGTTCATGCGGCCTCGAAGCTACCTGAAAAGCATTGTTGTTGCCGGGGTTTTCCTCACTGCCGGCATGGTTCTGAGAAGAAAATGAGTTTTCTCCTAAGAAACCTTGGGTTTCCAGTTCCTTGTTGGAAGCTCACCCTGCTCTGCGCTATACCTAAAGTGAAAGTCAACGTGAGCCCAAGCTTCGAAGTAAGGCCCTGATTATCCTTGCAAAACGAGAGGCGTGCAGCAGCTCCATGAGGCCTTCATCGTTGTTCTGCTTTAGTTTCAAGGTAGTAAGCTTTTCAACACTCCTAGGGGCCTTGCTTCAGCACCCGTTTCAGTACCAGAACACTGCGTAGAACCAGGAAGCTCTGCTCCTGCGTGTATGCTGCGTGTCAACCTAGAAATTAGAGACTGATGGCACAAGGCTTCTTTTCCCGTTTTGAAAGCTCCATTCATGCGGCCTCGAAGCTACCTGAAAAGCACTGTTGTTACCGTGCTTTTACTTACAGCCGGCATGGCACATAGAAGAAAATGAGTTTTCTCGAAAGAAACCTTGTGCTTCCAGTTCCTAGTTGGAAGCTCACCCTGCTCTGCTCTATACCTAAAGTGAAAGTCAACGTGAGCCCAAGCTTCGAAGTAAGGCCCTGATTATCCTTGCAAAACGAGAGGCGTGCAGCAGCTCCATGAGGCCTTCATCGTTGTTCTGCTTTGGTTTCAAGGTAGTAAGCTTTTCAACACTCCTAGGGACCTTGCTTCAGCACCCGTTTCAGTACCAGAACACTGCGTAGAACCAGGAAGCTCTGCTCCTGCGTGTATGCTGCGTGTCAACCTAGAAATTAGAGACTGATGGCACAAGGCTTGTTTTCCCATTATGAAAGCTCCGTTGATGCGGCCCCGAAGCTACCTGAAAAGCACTGTTGTTACCGTGCTTTTACTTACAGCCGGCATGTCTCATAGAAGAAAATGAGTTTTCTCGAAAGAAACCTTGTGCTTCCAGTTCCTAGTTGGAAGCTCACCCTGCTCTGCTCTATACCAAACGTGAAAGTCAATGTGAGCACTAGCCTCGAAGTAAGGCCCTGATTATGCTGGCAAAACGGGAGGCGTGCAGCAGCTCCATGAGGCCTTCATCGCTGTTCTGCTTTAGTTTAACGGTAGTAAGCTCTCCAAGACTCTTAGGGACCATGCTTCAGGACCCGTTTCGGTACCAGGACACTGCATAGAGCCAGGAAGCTCTGTTCCTGCGTTTATGCTGCTTGTCAGCCTAGAAATTGGAGACTGATGGCATAAGGCTTGTTTTCCCATTATGAAAGCTCCGTTCATGCGGCCTCGAAGCTACCTGAAAAGCATTGTTGTTGCCGGGGTTTTCCTCACTGCCGGCATGGTTCTGAGAAGAAAATGAGTTTTCTCCTAAGAAACCTTGGGTTTCCAGTTCCTTGTTGGAAGCTCACCCTGCTCTGCTCTATACCTAAAGTGAAAGTCAACGTGAACCCTAGCCTCGAAGTAAGGCTCTGATTTGCCTTGCCAATGGGGAGGTGTGCAGCAGCTCCATGAGGCCTTCATCACTGTTCTGCTTTAGTTTCACGGTAGTAAGCCTTTCAAAACTCCTAGGGTCCTTGCTTCAGCACCCGTTTCCGTACCAGAATACTGAGTAGAGCAAGGAAGCTCTGGTCCTGTTAAGCAACTTCCAGCCCCGTAGGCCTTTTTGGAACACCCCAGTGTTGGCTAGAGAGAACCAACACACTGCACTCTTCCTTGGGAGAGCCAGATTACCTCAGCTCCACACAGGATTCACGAACACACTTCTAGACTGTCCTCCATGCAATGGGTGGAACCTCATTCCCCTAGCTGAACTCTATTGAGAAAAACACTCTGCTTCTAATCCCTTTTCACATTTCACACTTAGAGTCACGCATGCGCAAGGAGGTGGTCGGCTTGCATTCCAAGTACAATTTAAGCACAGTTCTTGGTGTAACACTGCAGGTCCTTTGAAGATGCAAAGGCCCCTCAGTCTCGCTCGCGCATCCTTTGTTTTGGAACTTCGCTGCACGCGGAAAACCGCATGTAGAAAAAAGTTGATTCAGGGAAAGCCCCAGTGGGTATCGTGAATCTCTTTTGACTTGTGATCATCAACATGTACTTATGCTGCGTGTCAACCTAAAAATGGAAGACTGATGGCACAAAGCTTGTTTTCCCGTTTTGAAAGCTCCATTCATGCGGCCTCGAAGCTACCTGAAAAGCACTGTTGTTACCGTGCTTTTACTTACAGCCGGCATGGCACATAGAAGAAAATGAGTTTTCTCGAAAGAAACCTTGTGCTTCCAGTTCCTAGTTGGAAGCTCACCCTGCTCTGCTCTATACCAAACGTGAAAGTCAATGTGAGCACTAGCCTCGAAGTAAGGCCCTGATTATGCTGGCAAAACGGGAGGCGTGCAGCAGCTCCATGAGGCCTTCATCGCTGTTCTGCTTTAGTTTCACGGTAGTAAGCTTTCCAAGACTCCTAGGGACTTTGCTTAAGCAACCGTTTCGGTACCAGAACACTGCGTAGAGACAGTAAGCCCTGGTCCTGCGTGTATGCTGCGTGTCAACCTAGAAATTGGAGACTGATGGCATAAGGCTTCTTTTCCCATTATGAAAGCTCCGTTCATGCGGCCTCGAAGCTACCTGAAAAGCATTGTTGTTGCCGGGGTTTTCCTCACTGCCGGCATGGTTCTGAGAAGAAAATGAGTTTTCTCCTAAGAAACCTTGGGTTTCCAGTTCCTTGTTGGAAGCTCACCCTGCTCTGCGCTATACCTAAAGTGAAAGTCAACGTGAGCCCAAGCTTCGAAGTAAGGCCCTGATTATCCTTGCAAAAGGAGAGGCGTGCAGCAGCTCCATGAGGCCTTCATCGTTGTTCTGCTTTAGTTTCAAGGTAGTAAGCTTTTCAACACTCCTAGGGGCCTTGCTTCAGCACCCGTTTCAGTACCAGAACACTGCGTAGAACCAGGAAGCTCTGCTCCTGCGTGTATGCTGCGTGTCAACCTAGAAATTAGAGACTGATGGCACAAGGCTTCTTTTCCCGTTTTGAAAGCTCCATTCATGCGGCCTCGAAGCTACCTGAAAAGCACTGTTGTTACCGTGCTTTTACTTACAGCCGGCATGGCACATAGAAGAAAATGAGTTTTCTCGAAAGAAACCTTGTGCTTCCAGTTCCTAGTTGGAAGCTCACCCTGCTCTGCTCTATACCTAAAGTGAAAGTCAACGTGAGCCCAAGCTTCGAAGTAAGGCCCTGATTATCCTTGCAAAACGAGAGGCGTGCAGCAGCTCCATGAGGCCTTCATCGTTGTTCTGCTTTGGTTTCAAGGTAGTAAGCTTTTCAACACTCCTAGGGACCTTGCTTCAGCACCCGTTTCAGTACCAGAACACTGCGTAGAACCAGGAAGCTCTGCTCCTGCGTGTATGCTGCGTGTCAACCTAGAAATTAGAGACTGATGGCACAAGGCTTGTTTTCCCATTATGAAAGCTCCGTTGATGCGGCCCCGAAGCTACCTGAAAAGCACTGTTGTTACCGTGCTTTTACTTACAGCCGGCATGGTTCTGAGAAGAAAATGAGTTTTCTCGAAAGAAACCTTGTGCTTCCAGTTCCTAGTTGGAAGCTCACCCTGCTCTGCTCTATACCTAAAGTGAAAGTCAACGTGAGCCCAAGCTTCGAAGTAAGGCCCTGATTATGCTGGCAAAACGGGAGGCGTGCAGCAGCTCCATGAGGCCTTCATCGCTGTTCTGCTTTAGTTTCACGGTAGTAAGCTTTCCAAGACTCCTAGGGACTTTGCTTAAGCAACCGTTTCGGTACCAGAACACTGCGTAGAGACAGTAAGCTCTGGTCCTGCGTGTATGCTGCGTGTCAACCTAGAAATTGGAGACTGATGGCATAAGGCTTCTTTTCCCATTATGAAAGCTCCGTTCATGCGGCCTCGAAGCTACCTGAAAAGCATTGTTGTTGCCGGGGTTTTCCTCACTGCCGGCATGGTTCTGAGAAGAAAATGAGTTTTCTCCTAAGAAACCTTGGGTTTCCAGTTCCTTGTTGGAAGCTCACCCTGCTCTGCTCTATACCTAAAGTGAAAGTCAACGTGAACCCTAGCCTCGAAGTAAGGCTCTGATTTGCCTTGCCAATGGGGAGGTGTGCAGCAGCTCCATGAGGCCTTCATCACTGTTCTGCTTTAGTTTCACGGTAGTAAGCCTTTCAAAACTCCTAGGGTCCTTGCTTCAGCACCCGTTTCCGTACCAGAATACTGAGTAGAGCAAGGAAGCTCTGGTCCTGTTAAGCAACTTCCAGCCCCGTAGGCCTTTTTGGAACACCCCAGTGTTGGCTAGAGAGAACCAACACACTGCACTCTTCCTTGGGAGAGCCAGATTACCTCAGCTCCACACAGGATTCACGAACACACTTCTAGACTGTCCTCCATGCAATGGGTGGAACCTCATTCCCCTAGCTGAACTCTATTGAGAAAAACACTCTGCTTCTAATCCCTTTTCACATTTCACACTTAGAGTCACGCATGCGCAAGGAGGTGGTCGGCTTGCATTCCAAGTACAATTTAAGCACAGTTCTTGGTGTAACACTGCAGGTCCTTTGAAGATGCAAAGGCCCCTCAGTCTCGCTCGCGCATCCTTTGTTTTGGAACTTCGCTGCACGCGGAAAACCGCATGTAGAAAAAAGTTGATTCAGGGAAAGCCCCAGTGGGTATCGTGAATCTCTTTTGACTTGTGATCATCAACATGTACTTATGCTGCGTGTCAACCTAAAAATGGAAGACTGATGGCACAAAGCTTGTTTTCCCGTTTTGAAAGCTCCATTCATGCGGCCTCGAAGCTACCTGAAAAGCACTGTTGTTACCGTGCTTTTACTTACAGCCGGCATGGCACATAGAAGAAAATGAGTTTTCTCGAAAGAAACCTTGTGCTTCCAGTTCCTAGTTGGAAGCTCACCCTGCTCTGCTCTATACCAAACGTGAAAGTCAATGTGAGCACTAGCCTCGAAGTAAGGCCCTGATTATGCTGGCAAAACGGGAGGCGTGCAGCAGCTCCATGAGGCCTTCATCGCTGTTCTGCTTTAGTTTCACGGTAGTAAGCTTTCCAAGACTCCTAGGGACTTTGCTTAAGCAACCGTTTCGGTACCAGAACACTGCGTAGAGACAGTAAGCTCTGGTCCTGCGTGTATGCTGCGTGTCAACCTAGAAATTGGAGACTGATGGCATAAGGCTTCTTTTCCCATTATGAAAGCTCCGTTCATGCGGCCTCGAAGCTACCTGAAAAGCATTGTTGTTGCCGGGGTTTTCCTCACTGCCGGCATGGTTCTGAGAAGAAAATGAGTTTTCTCCTAAGAAACCTTGGGTTTCCAGTTCCTTGTTGGAAGCTCACCCTGCTCTGCTCTATACCTAAAGTGAAAGTCAACGTGAACCCTAGCCTCGAAGTAAGGCTCTGATTTGCCTTGCCAATGGGGAGGTGTGCAGCAGCTCCATGAGGCCTTCATCACTGTTCTGCTTTAGTTTCACGGTAGTAAGCCTTTCAAAACTCCTAGGGTCCTTGCTTCAGCACCCGTTTCCGTACCAGAATACTGAGTAGAGCAAGGAAGCTCTGGTCCTGTTAAGCAACTTCCAGCCCCGTAGGCCTTTTTGGAACACCCCAGTGTTGGCTAGAGAGAACCAACACACTGCACTCTTCCTTGGGAGAGCCAGATTACCTCAGCTCCACACAGGATTCACGAACACACTTCTAGACTGTCCTCCATGCAATGGGTGGAACCTCATTCCCCTAGCTGAACTCTATTGAGAAAAACACTCTGCTTCTAATCCCTTTTCACATTTCACACTTAGAGTCACGCATCCGCAAGGAGGTGGTCGGCTTGCATTCCAAGTACAATTTAAGCACAGTTCTTGGTGTAACACTGCAGGTCCTTTGAAGATGCAAAGGCCCCTCAGTCTCGCTCGCGCATCCTTTGTTTTGGAACTTCGCTGCACGCGGAAAACCGCATGTAGAAAAAAGTTGATTCAGGGAAAGCCCCAGTGGGTATCGTGAATCTCTTTTGACTTGTGAGCATCAACATGTACTTATGCTGCGTGTCAACCTAAAAATGGAAGACTGATGGCACAAAGCTTGTTTTCCCGTTTTGAAAGCTCCATTCATGCGGCCTCGAAGCTACCTGAAAAGCACTGTTGTTACCGTGCTTTTACTTACAGCCGGCATGGCACATAGAAGAAAATGAGTTTTCTCGAAAGAAACCTTGTGCTTCCAGTTCCTAGTTGGAAGCTCACCCTGCTCTGCTCTATACCAAACGTGAAAGTCAACGTGAGCAGTAGCCTCTAAGTACAGCCCTGCTTATCCTTGCAAAACGGGATTCGTGCAGCAACTCCATGAGGCCTTCAAGGCTGTTCTGCTTTAGTTTAACGGTAGTAAGCTCTCCAAGACTCTTAGGGACCATGCTTCAGGACCCGTTTCGGTACCAGGACACTGCATAGAGCCAGGAAGCTCTGTTCCTGCGTTTATGCTGCTTGTCAGCCTAGAAATTGGAGACTGATGGCATAAGGCTTGTTTTCCCATTATGAAAGCTCCGTTCATGCGGCCTCGAAGCTACCTGAAAAGCATTGTTGTTGCCGGGGTTTTCCTCACTGCCGGCATGGTTCTGAGAAGAAAATGAGTTTTCTCCTAAGAAACCTTGGGTTTCCAGTTCCTTGTTGGAAGCTCACCCTGCTCTGCTCTATACCTAAAGTGAAAGTCAACGTGAACCCTAGCCTCGAAGTAAGGCTCTGATTTGCCTTGCCAATGGGGAGGTGTGCAGCAGCTCCATGAGGCCTTCATCACTGTTCTGCTTTAGTTTCACGGTAGTAAGCCTTTCAAAACTCCTAGGGTCCTTGCTTCAGCACCCGTTTCCGTACCAGAATACTGAGTAGAGCAAGGAAGCTCTGGTCCTGTTAAGCAACTTCCAGCCCCGTAGGCCTTTTTGGAACACCCCAGTGTTGGCTAGAGAGAACCAACACACTGCACTCTTCCTTGGGAGAGCCAGATTACCTCAGCTCCACACAGGATTCACGAACACACTTCTAGACTGTCCTCCATGCAATGGGTGGAACCTCATTCCCCTAGCTGAACTCTATTGAGAAAAACACTCTGCTTCTAATCCCTTTTCACATTTCACACTTAGAGTCACGCATCCGCAAGGAGGTGGTCGGCTTGCATTCCAAGTACAATTTAAGCACAGTTCTTGGTGTAACACTGCAGGTCCTTTGAAGATGCAAAGGCCCCTCAGTCTCGCTCGCGCATCCTTTGTTTTGGAACTTCGCTGCACGCGGAAAACCGCATGTAGAAAAAAGTTGATTCAGGGAAAGCCCCAGTGGGTATCGTGAATCTCTTTTGACTTGTGAGCATCAACATGTACTTATGCTGCGTGTCAACCTAAAAATGGAAGACTGATGGCACAAAGCTTGTTTTCCCGTTTTGAAAGCTCCATTCATGCGGCCTCGAAGCTACCTGAAAAGCACTGTTGTTACCGTGCTTTTACTTACAGCCGGCATGGCACATAGAAGAAAATGAGTTTTCTCGAAAGAAACCTTGTGCTTCCAGTTCCTAGTTGGAAGCTCACCCTGCTCTGCTCTATACCAAACGTGAAAGTCAATGTGAGCACTAGCCTCGAAGTAAGGCCCTGATTATGCTGGCAAAACGGGAGGCGTGCAGCAGCTCCATGAGGCCTTCATCGCTGTTCTGCTTTAGTTTCACGGTAGTAAGCTTTCCAAGACTCCTAGGGACTTTGCTTAAGCAACCGTTTCGGTACCAGAACACTGCGTAGAGACAGTAAGCTCTGGTCCTGCGTGTATGCTGCGTGTCAACCTAGAAATTGGAGACTGATGGCATAAGGCTTCTTTTCCCATTATGAAAGCTCCGTTCATGCGGCCTCGAAGCTACCTGAAAAGCATTGTTGTTGCCGGGGTTTTCCTCACTGCCGGCATGGTTCTGAGAAGAAAATGAGTTTTCTCCTAAGAAACCTTGGGTTTCCAGTTCCTTGTTGGAAGCTCACCCTGCTCTGCTCTATACCTAAAGTGAAAGTCAACGTGAACCCTAGCCTCGAAGTAAGGCTCTGATTTGCCTTGCCAATGGGGAGGTGTGCAGCAGCTCCATGAGGCCTTCATCACTGTTCTGCTTTAGTTTCACGGTAGTAAGCCTTTCAAAACTCCTAGGGTCCTTGCTTCAGCACCCGTTTCCGTACCAGAATACTGAGTAGAGCAAGGAAGCTCTGGTCCTGTTAAGCAACTTCCAGCCCCGTAGGCCTTTTTGGAACACCCCAGTGTTGGCTAGAGAGAACCAACACACTGCACTCTTCCTTGGGAGAGCCAGATTACCTCAGCTCCACACAGGATTCACGAACACACTTCTAGACTGTCCTCCATGCAATGGGTGGAACCTCATTCCCCTAGCTGAACTCTATTGAGAAAAACACTCTGCTTCTAATCCCTTTTCACATTTCACACTTAGAGTCACGCATCCGCAAGGAGGTGGTCGGCTTGCATTCCGAGTACAATTTAAGCACAGTTCTTGGTGTAACACTGCAGGTCCTTTGAAGATGCAAAGGCCCCTCAGTCTCGCTCGCGCATCCTTTGTTTTGGAACTTCGCTGCACGCGGAAAACCGCATGTAGAAAAAAGTTGATTCAGGGAAAGCCCCAGTGGGTATCGTGAATCTCTTTTGACTTGTGAGCATCAACATGTACTTATGCTGCGTGTCAACCTAAAAATGGAAGACTGATGGCACAAAGCTTGTTTTCCCGTTTTGAAAGCTCCATTCATGCGGCCTCGAAGCTACCTGAAAAGCACTGTTGTTACCGTGCTTTTACTTACAGCCGGCATGGCACATAGAAGAAAATGAGTTTTCTCGAAAGAAACCTTGTGCTTCCAGTTCCTAGTTGGAAGCTCACCCTGCTCTGCTCTATACCAAACGTGAAAGTCAATGTGAGCACTAGCCTCGAAGTAAGGCCCTGATTATGCTGGCAAAACGGGAGGCGTGCAGCAGCTCCATGAGGCCTTCATCGCTGTTCTGCTTTAGTTTCACGGTAGTAAGCTTTCCAAGACTCCTAGGGACTTTGCTTAAGCAACCGTTTCGGTACCAGAACACTGCGTAGAGACAGTAAGCTCTGGTCCTGCGTGTATGCTGCGTGTCAACCTAGAAATTGGAGACTGATGGCATAAGGCTTCTTTTCCCATTATGAAAGCTCCGTTCATGCGGCCTCGAAGCTACCTGAAAAGCATTGTTGTTGCCGGTGTTTTCCTCACTGCCGGCATGGTTCTGAGAAGAAAATGAGTTTTCTCCTAAGAAACCTTGGGTTTCCAGTTCCTTGTTGGAAGCTCACCCTGCTCTGCGCTATACCTAAAGTGAAAGTCAACGTGAGCCCAAGCTTCGAAGTAAGGCCCTGATTATCCTTGCAAAACGAGAGGCGTGCAGCAGCTCCATGAGGCCTTCATCGTTGTTCCGCTTTAGTTTCAAGGTAGTAAGCTTTTCAACACTCCTAGGGTCCTTGCTTCAGCACCCGTTTCAGTACCAGAACACTGCGTAGAACCAGGAAGCTCTGCTCCTGCGTGTATGCTGCGTGTCAACCTAGAAATTAGAGACTGATGGCACAAGGCTTCTTTTCCCATTTTGAAAGCTCCATTCATGCGGCCTCGAAGCTACCTGAAAAGCACTGTTGTTACCGTGCTTTTACTTACAGCCGGCATGGCACATAGAAGAAATTGAGTTTTCTCGAAAGAAACCTTGTGCTTCCAGTTCCTAGTTGGAAGCTCACCCTGCTCTGCTCTATACCAAACGTGAAAGTCAATGTGAGCACTAGCCTCGAAGTAAGGCCCTGATTATGCTGGCAAAACGGGAGGCGTGCAGCAGCTCCATGAGGCCTTCATCGCTGTTCTGCTTTAGTTTCACGGTAGTAAGCTTTCCAAGACTCCTAGGGACTTTGCTTAAGCAACCGTTTCGGTACCAGAACACTGCGTAGAGACAGTAAGCTCTGGTCCTGCGTGTATGCTGCGTGTCAACCTAGAAATTGGAGACAGATGGCATAAGGCTTCTTTTCCCATTATGAAAGCTCCGTTCATGCGGCCTCGAAGCTACCTGAAAAGCATTGTTGTTGCCGGGGTTTTCCTCACTGCCGGCATGGTTCTGAGAAGAAAATGAGTTTTCTCCTAAGAAACCTTGGGTTTCCAGTTCCTTGTTGGAAGCTCACCCTGCTCTGCTCTATACCTAAAGTGAAAGTCAACGTGAACCCTAGCCTCGAAGTAAGGCTCTGATTTGCCTTGCCAATGGGGAGGTGTGCAGCAGCTCCATGAGGCCTTCATCACTGTTCTGCTTTAGTTTCACGGTAGTAAGCCTTTCAAAACTCCTAGGGTCCTTGCTTCAGCACCCGTTTCCGTACCAGAATACTGAGTAGAGCAAGGAAGCTCTGGTCCTGTTAAGCAACTTCCAGCCCCGTAGGCCTTTTTGGAACACCCCAGTGTTGGCTAGAGAGAACCAACACACTGCACTCTTCCTTGGGAGAGCCAGATTACCTCAGCTCCACACAGGATTCACGAACACACTTCTAGACTGTCCTCCATGCAATGGGTGGAACCTCATTCCCCTAGCTGAACTCTATTGAGAAAAACACTCTGCTTCTAATCCCTTTTCACATTTCACACTTAGAGTCACGCATGCGCAAGGAGGTGGTCGGCTTGCATTCCAAGTACAATTTAAGCACAGTTCTTGGTGTAACACTGCAGGTCCTTTGAAGATGCAAAGGCCCCTCAGTCTCGCTCGCGCATCCTTTGTTTTGGAACTTCGCTGCACGCGGAAAACCGCATGTAGAAAAAAGTTGATTCAGGGAAAGCCCCAGTGGGTATCGTGAATCTCTTTTGACTTGTGAGCATCAACATGTACTTATGCTGCGTGTCAACCTAAAAATGGAAGACTGATGGCACAAAGCTTGTTTTCCCGTTTTGAAAGCTCCATTCATGCGGCCTCGAAGCTACCTGAAAAGCACTGTTGTTACCGTGCTTTTACTTACAGCCGGCATGGCACATAGAAGAAAATGAGTTTTCTCGAAAGAAACCTTGTGCTTCCAGTTCCTAGTTGGAAGCTCACCCTGCTCTGCTCTATACCAAACGTGAAAGTCAATGTGAGCACTAGCCTCGAAGTAAGGCCCTGATTATGCTGGCAAAACGGGAGGCGTGCAGCAGCTCCATGAGGCCTTCATCGCTGTTCTGCTTTAGTTTCACGGTAGTAAGCTTTCCAAGACTCCTAGGGACTTTGCTTAAGCAACCGTTTCGGTACCAGAACACTGCGTAGAGACAGTAAGCTCTGGTCCTGCGTGTATGCTGCGTGTCAACCTAGAAATTGGAGACTGATGGCATAAGGCTTCTTTTCCCATTATGAAAGCTCCGTTCATGCGGCCTCGAAGCTACCTGAAAAGCATTGTTGTTGCCGGGGTTTTCCTCACTGCCGGCATGGTTCTGAGAAGAAAATGAGTTTTCTCCTAAGAAACCTTGGGTTTCCAGTTCCTTGTTGGAAGCTCACCCTGCTCTGCTCTATACCTAAAGTGAAAGTCAACGTGAACCCTAGCCTCGAAGTAAGGCTCTGATTTGCCTTGCCAATGGGGAGGTGTGCAGCAGCTCCATGAGGCCTTCATCACTGTTCTGCTTTAGTTTCACGGTAGTAAGCCTTTCAAAACTCCTAGGGTCCTTGCTTCAGCACCCGTTTCCGTACCAGAATACTGAGTAGAGCAAGGAAGCTCTGGTCCTGTTAAGCAACTTCCAGCCCCGTAGGCCTTTTTGGAACACCCCAGTGTTGGCTAGAGAGAACCAACACACTGCACTCTTCCTTGGGAGAGCCAGATTACCTCAGCTCCACACAGGATTCACGAACACACTTCTAGACTGTCCTCCATGCAATGGGTGGAACCTCATTCCCCTAGCTGAACTCTATTGAGAAAAACACTCTGCTTCTAATCCCTTTTCACATTTCACACTTAGAGTCACGCATGCGCAAGGAGGTGGTCGGCTTGCATTCCAAGTACAATTTAAGCACAGTTCTTGGTGTAACACTGCAGGTCCTTTGAAGATGCAAAGGCCCCTCAGTCTCGCTCGCGCATCCTTTGTTTTGGAACTTCGCTGCACGCGGAAAACCGCATGTAGAAAAAAGTTGATTCAGGGAAAGCCCCAGTGGGTATCGTGAATCTCTTTTGACTTGTGAGCATCAACATGTACTTATGCTGCGTGTCAACCTAAAAATGGAAGACTGATGGCACAAAGCTTGTTTTCCCGTTTTGAAAGCTCCATTCATGCGGCCTCGAAGCTACCTGAAAAGCACTGTTGTTACCGTGCTTTTACTTACAGCCGGCATGGCACATAGAAGAAAATGAGTTTTCTCGAAAGAAACCTTGTGCTTCCAGTTCCTAGTTGGAAGCTCACCCTGCTCTGCTCTATACCAAACGTGAAAGTCAATGTGAGCACTAGCCTCGAAGTAAGGCCCTGATTATGCTGGCAAAACGGGAGGCGTGCAGCAGCTCCATGAGGCCTTCATCGCTGTTCTGCTTTAGTTTCACGGTAGTAAGCTTTCCAAGACTCCTAGGGACTTTGCTTAAGCAACCGTTTCGGTACCAGAACACTGCGTAGAGACAGTAAGCTCTGGTCCTGCGTGTATGCTGCGTGTCAACCTAGAAATTGGAGACTGATGGCATAAGGCTTGTTTTCCCATTATGAAAGCTCCGTTCATGCGGCCTCGAAGCTACCTGAAAAGCATTGTTGTTGCCGGGGTTTTCCTCACTGCCGGCATGGTTCTGAGAAGAAAATGAGTTTTCTCCTAAGAAACCTTGGGTTTCCAGTTCCTTGTTGGAAGCTCACCCTGCTCTGCTCTATACCTAAAGTGAAAGTCAACGTGAACCCTAGCCTCGAAGTAAGGCTCTGATTTGCCTTGCCAATGGGGAGGTGTGCAGCAGCTCCATGAGGCCTTCATCACTGTTCTGCTTTAGTTTCACGGTAGTAAGCCTTTCAAAACTCCTAGGGTCCTTGCTTCAGCACCCGTTTCCGTACCAGAATACTGAGTAGAGCAAGGAAGCTCTGGTCCTGTTAAGCAACTTCCAGCCCCGTAGGCCTTTTTGGAACACCCCAGTGTTGGCTAGAGAGAACCAACACACTGCACTTTTCCTTGGGAGAGCCAGATTACCTCAGCTCCACACAGGATTCACGAACACACTTCTAGACTGTCCTCCATGCAATGGGTGGAACCTCATTCCCCTAGCTGAACTCTATTGAGAAAAACACTCTGCTTCTAATCCCTTTTCACATTTCACACTTAGAGTCACGCATCCGCAAGGAGGTGGTCGGCTTGCATTCCGAGTACAATTTAAGCACAGTTCTTGGTGTAACACTGCAGGTCCTTTGAAGATGCAAAGGCCCCTCAGTCTCGCTCGCGCATCCTTTGTTTTGGAACTTCGCTGCACGCGGAAAACCGCATGTAGAAAAAAGTTGATTCAGGGAAAGCCCCAGTGGGTATCGTGAATCTCTTTTGACTTGTGAGCATCAACATGTACTTATGCTGCGTGTCAACCTAAAAATGGAAGACTGATGGCACAAAGCTTGTTTTCCCGTTTTGAAAGCTCCATTCATGCGGCCTCGAAGCTACCTGAAAAGCACTGTTGTTACCGTGCTTTTACTTACAGCCGGCATGTCTCATAGAAGAAAATGAGTTTTCTCGAAAGAAACCTTGTGCTTCCAGTTCCTAGTTGGAAGCTCACCCTGCTCTGCTCTATACCAAACGTGAAAGTCAACGTGAGCAGTAGCCTCTAAGTACAGCCCTGCTTATCCTTGCAAAACGGGATTCGTGCAGCAACTCCATGAGGCCTTCAAGGCTGTTCTGCTTTAGTTTAACGGTAGTAAGCTCTCCAAGACTCTTAGGGACCATGCTTCAGGACCCGTTTCGGTACCAGGACACTGCATAGAGCCAGGAAGCTCTGTTCCTGCGTTTATGCTGCTTGTCAGCCTAGAAATTGGAGACTGATGGCATAAGGCTTGTTTTCCCATTATGAAAGCTCCGTTCATGCGGCCTCGAAGCTACCTGAAAAGCATTGTTGTTGCCGGGGTTTTCCTCACTGCCGGCATGGTTCTGAGAAGAAAATGAGTTTTCTCCTAAGAAACCTTGGGTTTCCAGTTCCTTGTTGGAAGCTCACCCTGCTCTGCTCTATACCTAAAGTGAAAGTCAACGTGAACCCTAGCCTCGAAGTAAGGCTCTGATTTGCCTTGCCAATGGGGAGGTGTGCAGCAGCTCCATGAGGCCTTCATCACTGTTCTGCTTTAGTTTCACGGTAGTAAGCCTTTCAAAACTCCTAGGGTCCTTGCTTCAGCACCCGTTTCCGTACCAGAATACTGAGTAGAGCAAGGAAGCTCTGGTCCTGTTAAGCAACTTCCAGCCCCGTAGGCCTTTTTGGAACACCCCAGTGTTGGCTAGAGAGAACCAACACACTGCACTCTTCCTTGGGAGAGCCAGATTACCTCAGCTCCACACAGGATTCACGAACACACTTCTAGACTGTCCTCCATGCAATGGGTGGAACCTCATTCCCCTAGCTGAACTCTATTGAGAAAAACACTCTGCTTCTAATCCCTTTTCACATTTCACACTTAGAGTCACGCATCCGCAAGGAGGTGGTCGGCTTGCATTCCAAGTACAATTTAAGCACAGTTCTTGGTGTAACACTGCAGGTCCTTTGAAGATGCAAAGGCCCCTCAGTCTCGCTCGCGCATCCTTTGTTTTGGAACTTCGCTGCACGCGGAAAACCGCATGTAGAAAAAAGTTGATTCAGGGAAAGCCCCAGTGGGTATCGTGAATCTCTTTTGACTTGTGAGCATCAACATGTACTTATGCTGCGTGTCAACCTAAAAATGGAAGACTGATGGCACAAAGCTTGTTTTCCCGTTTTGAAAGCTCCATTCATGCGGCCTCGAAGCTACCTGAAAAGCACTGTTGTTACCGTGCTTTTACTTACAGCCGGCATGGCACATAGAAGAAAATGAGTTTTCTCGAAAGAAACCTTGTGCTTCCAGTTCCTAGTTGGAAGCTCACCCTGCTCTGCTCTATACCAAACGTGAAAGTCAATGTGAGCACTAGCCTCGAAGTAAGGCCCTGATTATGCTGGCAAAACGGGAGGCGTGCAGCAGCTCCATGAGGCCTTCATCGCTGTTCTGCTTTAGTTTCACGGTAGTAAGCTTTCCAAGACTCCTAGGGACTTTGCTTAAGCAACCGTTTCGGTACCAGAACACTGCGTAGAGACAGTAAGCTCTGGTCCTGCGTGTATGCTGCGTGTCAACCTAGAAATTGGAGACTGATGGCATAAGGCTTCTTTTCCCATTATGAAAGCTCCGTTCATGCGGCCTCGAAGCTACCTGAAAAGCATTGTTGTTGCCGGGGTTTTCCTCACTGCCGGCATGGTTCTGAGAAGAAAATGAGTTTTCTCCTAAGAAACCTTGGGTTTCCAGTTCCTTGTTGGAAGCTCACCCTGCTCTGCTCTATACCTAAAGTGAAAGTCAACGTGAACCCTAGCCTCGAAGTAAGGCTCTGATTTGCCTTGCCAATGGGGAGGTGTGCAGCAGCTCCATGAGGCCTTCATCACTGTTCTGCTTTAGTTTCACGGTAGTAAGCCTTTCAAAACTCCTAGGGTCCTTGCTTCAGCACCCGTTTCCGTACCAGAATACTGAGTAGAGCAAGGAAGCTCTGGTCCTGTTAAGCAACTTCCAGCCCCGTAGGCCTTTTTGGAACACCCCAGTGTTGGCTAGAGAGAACCAACACACTGCACTTTTCCTTGGGAGAGCCAGATTACCTCAGCTCCACACAGGATTCACGAACACACTTCTAGACTGTCCTCCATGCAATGGGTGGAACCTCATTCCCCTAGCTGAACTCTATTGAGAAAAACACTCTGCTTCTAATCCCTTTTCACATTTCACACTTAGAGTCACGCATCCGCAAGGAGGTGGTCGGCTTGCATTCCGAGTACAATTTAAGCACAGTTCTTGGTGTAACACTGCAGGTCCTTTGAAGATGCAAAGGCCCCTCAGTCTCGCTCGCGCATCCTTTGTTTTGGAACTTCGCTGCACGCGGAAAACCGCATGTAGAAAAAAGTTGATTCAGGGAAAGCCCCAGTGGGTATCGTGAATCTCTTTTGACTTGTGAGCATCAACATGTACTTATGCTGCGTGTCAACCTAAAAATGGAAGACTGATGGCACAAAGCTTGTTTTCCCGTTTTGAAAGCTCCATTCATGCGGCCTCGAAGCTACCTGAAAAGCACTGTTGTTACCGTGCTTTTACTTACAGCCGGCATGTCTCATAGAAGAAAATGAGTTTTCTCGAAAGAAACCTTGTGCTTCCAGTTCCTAGTTGGAAGCTCACCCTGCTCTGCTCTATACCAAACGTGAAAGTCAACGTGAGCAGTAGCCTCTAAGTACAGCCCTGCTTATCCTTGCAAAACGGGATTCGTGCAGCAACTCCATGAGGCCTTCAAGGCTGTTCTGCTTTAGTTTAACGGTAGTAAGCTCTCCAAGACTCTTAGGGACCATGCTTCAGGACCCGTTTCGGTACCAGGACACTGCATAGAGCCAGGAAGCTCTGTTCCTGCGTTTATGCTGCTTGTCAGCCTAGAAATTGGAGACTGATGGCATAAGGCTTCTTTTCCCATTATGAAAGCTCCGTTCATGCGGCCTCGAAGCTACCTGAAAAGCATTGTTGTTGCCGGGGTTTTCCTCACTGCCGGCATGGTTCTGAGAAGAAAATGAGTTTTCTCCTAAGAAACCTTGGGTTTCCAGTTCCTTGTTGGAAGCTCACCCTGCTCTGCTCTATACCTAAAGTGAAAGTCAACGTGAACCCTAGCCTCGAAGTAAGGCTCTGATTTGCCTTGCCAATGGGGAGGTGTGCAGCAGCTCCATGAGGCCTTCATCACTGTTCTGCTTTAGTTTCACGGTAGTAAGCCTTTCAAAACTCCTAGGGTCCTTGCTTCAGCACCCGTTTCCGTACCAGAATACTGAGTAGAGCAAGGAAGCTCTGGTCCTGTTAAGCAACTTCCAGCCCCGTAGGCCTTTTTGGAACACCCCAGTGTTGGCTAGAGAGAACCAACACACTGCACTCTTCCTTGGGAGAGCCAGATTACCTCAGCTCCACACAGGATTCACGAACACACTTCTAGACTGTCCTCCATGCAATGGGTGGAACCTCATTCCCCTAGCTGAACTCTATTGAGAAAAACACTCTGCTTCTAATCCCTTTTCACATTTCACACTTAGAGTCACGCATCCGCAAGGAGGTGGTCGGCTTGCATTCCAAGTACAATTTAAGCACAGTTCTTGGTGTAACACTGCAGGTCCTTTGAAGATGCAAAGGCCCCTCAGTCTCGCTCGCGCATCCTTTGTTTTGGAACTTCGCTGCACGCGGAAAACCGCATGTAGAAAAAAGTTGATTCAGGGAAAGCCCCAGTGGGTATCGTGAATCTCTTTTGACTTGTGAGCATCAACATGTACTTATGCTGCGTGTCAACCTAAAAATGGAAGACTGATGGCACAAAGCTTGTTTTCCCGTTTTGAAAGCTCCATTCATGCGGCCTCGAAGCTACCTGAAAAGCACTGTTGTTACCGTGCTTTTACTTACAGCCGGCATGGCACATAGAAGAAAATGAGTTTTCTCGAAAGAAACCTTGTGCTTCCAGTTCCTAGTTGGAAGCTCACCCTGCTCTGCTCTATACCAAACGTGAAAGTCAATGTGAGCACTAGCCTCGAAGTAAGGCCCTGATTATGCTGGCAAAACGGGAGGCGTGCAGCAGCTCCATGAGGCCTTCATCGCTGTTCTGCTTTAGTTTCACGGTAGTAAGCTTTCCAAGACTCCTAGGGACTTTGCTTAAGCAACCGTTTCGGTACCAGAACACTGCGTAGAGACAGTAAGCTCTGGTCCTGCGTGTATGCTGCGTGTCAACCTAGAAATTGGAGACTGATGGCATAAGGCTTCTTTTCCCATTATGAAAGCTCCGTTCATGCGGCCTCGAAGCTACCTGAAAAGCATTGTTGTTGCCGGTGTTTTCCTCACTGCCGGCATGGTTCTGAGAAGAAAATGAGTTTTCTCCTAAGAAACCTTGGGTTTCCAGTTCCTTGTTGGAAGCTCACCCTGCTCTGCGCTATACCTAAAGTGAAAGTCAACGTGAGCCCAAGCTTCGAAGTAAGGCCCTGATTATCCTTGCAAAACGAGAGGCGTGCAGCAGCTCCATGAGGCCTTCATCGTTGTTCCGCTTTAGTTTCAAGGTAGTAAGCTTTTCAACACTCCTAGGGTCCTTGCTTCAGCACCCGTTTCAGTACCAGAACACTGCGTAGAACCAGGAAGCTCTGCTCCTGCGTGTATGCTGCGTGTCAACCTAGAAATTAGAGACTGATGGCACAAGGCTTCTTTTCCCATTTTGAAAGCTCCATTCATGCGGCCTCGAAGCTACCTGAAAAGCACTGTTGTTACCGTGCTTTTACTTACAGCCGGCATGGCACATAGAAGAAATTGAGTTTTCTCGAAAGAAACCTTGTGCTTCCAGTTCCTAGTTGGAAGCTCACCCTGCTCTGCTCTATACCAAACGTGAAAGTCAATGTGAGCACTAGCCTCGAAGTAAGGCCCTGATTATGCTGGCAAAACGGGAGGCGTGCAGCAGCTCCATGAGGCCTTCATCGCTGTTCTGCTTTAGTTTCACGGTAGTAAGCTTTCCAAGACTCCTAGGGACTTTGCTTAAGCAACCGTTTCGGTACCAGAACACTGCGTAGAGACAGTAAGCTCTGGTCCTGCGTGTATGCTGCGTGTCAACCTAGAAATTGGAGACAGATGGCATAAGGCTTCTTTTCCCATTATGAAAGCTCCGTTCATGCGGCCTCGAAGCTACCTGAAAAGCATTGTTGTTGCCGGGGTTTTCCTCACTGCCGGCATGGTTCTGAGAAGAAAATGAGTTTTCTCCTAAGAAACCTTGGGTTTCCAGTTCCTTGTTGGAAGCTCACCCTGCTCTGCTCTATACCTAAAGTGAAAGTCAACGTGAACCCTAGCCTCGAAGTAAGGCTCTGATTTGCCTTGCCAATGGGGAGGTGTGCAGCAGCTCCATGAGGCCTTCATCACTGTTCTGCTTTAGTTTCACGGTAGTAAGCCTTTCAAAACTCCTAGGGTCCTTGCTTCAGCACCCGTTTCCGTACCAGAATACTGAGTAGAGCAAGGAAGCTCTGGTCCTGTTAAGCAACTTCCAGCCCCGTAGGCCTTTTTGGAACACCCCAGTGTTGGCTAGAGAGAACCAACACACTGCACTCTTCCTTGGGAGAGCCAGATTACCTCAGCTCCACACAGGATTCACGAACACACTTCTAGACTGTCCTCCATGCAATGGGTGGAACCTCATTCCCCTAGCTGAACTCTATTGAGAAAAACACTCTGCTTCTAATCCCTTTTCACATTTCACACTTAGAGTCACGCATGCGCAAGGAGGTGGTCGGCTTGCATTCCAAGTACAATTTAAGCACAGTTCTTGGTGTAACACTGCAGGTCCTTTGAAGATGCAAAGGCCCCTCAGTCTCGCTCGCGCATCCTTTGTTTTGGAACTTCGCTGCACGCGGAAAACCGCATGTAGAAAAAAGTTGATTCAGGGAAAGCCCCAGTGGGTATCGTGAATCTCTTTTGACTTGTGAGCATCAACATGTACTTATGCTGCGTGTCAACCTAAAAATGGAAGACTGATGGCACAAAGCTTGTTTTCCCGTTTTGAAAGCTCCATTCATGCGGCCTCGAAGCTACCTGAAAAGCACTGTTGTTACCGTGCTTTTACTTACAGCCGGCATGGCACATAGAAGAAAATGAGTTTTCTCGAAAGAAACCTTGTGCTTCCAGTTCCTAGTTGGAAGCTCACCCTGCTCTGCTCTATACCAAACGTGAAAGTCAATGTGAGCACTAGCCTCGAAGTAAGGCCCTGATTATGCTGGCAAAACGGGAGGCGTGCAGCAGCTCCATGAGGCCTTCATCGCTGTTCTGCTTTAGTTTCACGGTAGTAAGCTTTCCAAGACTCCTAGGGACTTTGCTTAAGCAACCGTTTCGGTACCAGAACACTGCGTAGAGACAGTAAGCTCTGGTCCTGCGTGTATGCTGCGTGTCAACCTAGAAATTGGAGACTGATGGCATAAGGCTTCTTTTCCCATTATGAAAGCTCCGTTCATGCGGCCTCGAAGCTACCTGAAAAGCATTGTTGTTGCCGGGGTTTTCCTCACTGCCGGCATGGTTCTGAGAAGAAAATGAGTTTTCTCCTAAGAAACCTTGGGTTTCCAGTTCCTTGTTGGAAGCTCACCCTGCTCTGCTCTATACCTAAAGTGAAAGTCAACGTGAACCCTAGCCTCGAAGTAAGGCTCTGATTTGCCTTGCCAATGGGGAGGTGTGCAGCAGCTCCATGAGGCCTTCATCACTGTTCTGCTTTAGTTTCACGGTAGTAAGCCTTTCAAAACTCCTAGGGTCCTTGCTTCAGCACCCGTTTCCGTACCAGAATACTGAGTAGAGCAAGGAAGCTCTGGTCCTGTTAAGCAACTTCCAGCCCCGTAGGCCTTTTTGGAACACCCCAGTGTTGGCTAGAGAGAACCAACACACTGCACTCTTCCTTGGGAGAGCCAGATTACCTCAGCTCCACACAGGATTCACGAACACACTTCTAGACTGTCCTCCATGCAATGGGTGGAACCTCATTCCCCTAGCTGAACTCTATTGAGAAAAACACTCTGCTTCTAATCCCTTTTCACATTTCACACTTAGAGTCACGCATGCGCAAGGAGGTGGTCGGCTTGCATTCCAAGTACAATTTAAGCACAGTTCTTGGTGTAACACTGCAGGTCCTTTGAAGATGCAAAGGCCCCTCAGTCTCGCTCGCGCATCCTTTGTTTTGGAACTTCGCTGCACGCGGAAAACCGCATGTAGAAAAAAGTTGATTCAGGGAAAGCCCCAGTGGGTATCGTGAATCTCTTTTGACTTGTGAGCATCAACATGTACTTATGCTGCGTGTCAACCTAAAAATGGAAGACTGATGGCACAAAGCTTGTTTTCCCGTTTTGAAAGCTCCATTCATGCGGCCTCGAAGCTACCTGAAAAGCACTGTTGTTACCGTGCTTTTACTTACAGCCGGCATGGCACATAGAAGAAAATGAGTTTTCTCGAAAGAAACCTTGTGCTTCCAGTTCCTAGTTGGAAGCTCACCCTGCTCTGCTCTATACCAAACGTGAAAGTCAATGTGAGCACTAGCCTCGAAGTAAGGCCCTGATTATGCTGGCAAAACGGGAGGCGTGCAACAGCTCCATGAGGCCTTCATCGCTCTTCTGCTTTAGTTTCACGGTAGTAAGCTTTCCAAGACTCCTAGGGACTTTGCTTAAGCAACCGTTTCGGTACCAGAACACTGCGTAGAGACAGTAAGCTCTGGTCCTGCGTGTATGCTGCGTGTCAACCTAGAAATTGGAGACTGATGGCATAAGGCTTCTTTTCCCATTATGAAAGCTCCTTTCATGCGGCCTCGAAGCTTCCTGAAAAGCATTGTTGTTGCCGGGGTTTTCCTCACTGCCGGCATGGTTCTGAGAAGAAAATGAGTTTTCTCCTAAGAAACCTTGGGTTTCCAGTTCCTTGTTGGAAGCTCACCCTGCTCTGCGCTATACCTAAAGTGAAAGTCAACGTGAGCCCAAGCTTCGAAGTAAGGCCCTGATTATCCTTGCAAAACGAGAGACGTGCAGCAGCTCCATGAGGCCTCCATCCTTGTTCTGCTTTAGTTTCAAGGTAGTAAGCTTTTCAACACTCCTAGGGGCCTTGCTTCAGCACCCGTTTCAGTACCAGAACACTGCGTAGAACCAGGAAGCTCTGCTCCTGCGTGTATGCTGCGTGTCAACCTAGAAATTAGAGACTGATGGCACAAGGCTAGTTTTCCCATTATGAAAGCTCCGTTGATGCGGCCCCGAAGCTACCTGAAAAGCACTGTTGTTACCGTGCTTTTACTTACAGCCGGCATGGTTCATAGAAGAAAATGAGTTTTCTCGAAAGAAACCTTATGCTTCCAGTTCCTAGTTGGAAGCTCACCCTGCTCTGCTCTATACCTAAAGTGAAAGTCAACGTGAGCCCAAGCTTCGAAGTAAGGCCCTGATTATCCTTGCAAAACGAGAGGCGTGCAGCAGCTCCATGAGGCCTTCATCGTTGTTCTGCTTTGGTTTCAAGGTAGTAAGCTTTTCAACACTCCTAGGGACCTTGCTTCAGCACCCGTTTCAGTACCAGAACACTGCGTAGAACCAGGAAGCTCTGCTCCTGCGTGTATGCTGCGTGTCAACCTAGAAATTAGAGACTGATGGCACAAGGCTTGTTTTCCCATTATGAAAGCTCCGTTGATGCGGCCCCGAAGCTACCTGAAAAGCACTGTTGTTACCGTGCTTTTACTTACAGCCGGCATGTCTCATAGAAGAAAATGAGTTTTCTCGAAAGAAACCTTGTGCTTCCAGTTCCTAGTTGGAAGCTCACCCTGCTCTGCTCTATACCAAAAGTGAAACTCAACGTGAGCAGTAGCCTCGAAGTACAGCCCTGCTTATCCTTGCAAAACGGGAGGCGTGCAGCAACTCCATGAGGCCTTCAAGGCTGTTCTGCTTTAGTTTAACGGTAGTAAGCTCTCCAAGACTCTTAGGGACCATGCTTCAGGACCCGTTTCGGTACCAGGACACTGCATAGAGCCAGGAAGCTCTGTTCCTGCGTTTATGCTGCTTGTCAGCCTAGAAATTGGAGACTGATGGCATAAGGCTTGTTTTCCCATTATGAAAGCTCCGTTCATGCGGCCTCGAAGCTACCTGAAAAGCATTGTTGTTGCCGGGGTTTTCCTCACTGCCGGCATGGTTCTGAGAAGAAAATGAGTTTTCTCCTAAGAAACCTTGGGTTTCCAGTTCCTTGTTGGAAGCTCACCCTGCTCTGCTCTATACCTAAAGTGAAAGTCAACGTGAACCCTAGCCTCGAAGTAAGGCTCTGATTTGCCTTGCCAATGGGGAGGTGTGCAGCAGCTCCATGAGGCCTTCATCACTGTTCTGCTTTAGTTTCACGGTAGTAAGCCTTTCAAAACTCCTAGGGTCCTTGCTTCAGCACCCGTTTCCGTACCAGAATACTGAGTAGAGCAAGGAAGCTCTGGTCCTGTTAAGCAACTTCCAGCCCCGTAGGCCTTTTTGGAACACCCCAGTGTTGGCTAGAGAGAACCAACACACTGCACTCTTCCTTGGGAGAGCCAGATTACCTCAGCTCCACACAGGATTCACGAACACACTTCTAGACTGTCCTCCATGCAATGGGTGGAACCTCATTCCCCTAGCTGAACTCTATTGAGAAAAACACTCTGCTTCTAATCCCTTTTCACATTTCACACTTAGAGTCACGCATCCGCAAGGAGGTGGTCGGCTTGCATTCCAAGTACAATTTAAGCACAGTTCTTGGTGTAACACTGCAGGTCCTTTGAAGATGCAAAGGCCCCTCAGTCTCGCTCGCGCATCCTTTGTTTTGGAACTTCGCTGCACGCGGAAAACCGCATGTAGAAAAAAGTTGATTCAGGGAAAGCCCCAGTGGGTATCGTGAATCTCTTTTGACTTGTGAGCATCAACATGTACTTATGCTGCGTGTCAACCTAAAAATGGAAGACTGATGGCACAAAGCTTGTTTTCCCGTTTTGAAAGCTCCATTCATGCGGCCTCGAAGCTACCTGAAAAGCACTGTTGTTACCGTGCTTTTACTTACAGCCGGCATGGCACATAGAAGAAAATGAGTTTTCTCGAAAGAAACCTTGTGCTTCCAGTTCCTAGTTGGAAGCTCACCCTGCTCTGCTCTATACCAAACGTGAAAGTCAATGTGAGCACTAGCCTCGAAGTAAGGCCCTGATTATGCTGGCAAAACGGGAGGCGTGCAGCAGCTCCATGAGGCCTTCATCGCTGTTCTGCTTTAGTTTCACGGTAGTAAGCTTTCCAAGACTCCTAGGGACTTTGCTTAAGCAACCGTTTCGGTACCAGAACAGTGCGTAGAGACAGTAAGCCCTGGTCCTGCGTGTATGCTGCGTGTCAACCTAGAAATTGGAGACTGATGGCATAAGGCTTCTTTTCCCATTATGAAAGCTCCGTTCATGCGGCCTCGAAGCTACCTGAAAAGCATTGTTGTTGCCGGGGTTTTCCTCACTGCCGGCATGGTTCTGAGAAGAAAATGAGTTTTCTCCTAAGAAACCTTGGGTTTCCAGTTCCTTGTTGGAAGCTCACCCTGCTCTGCGCTATACCTAAAGTGAAAGTCAACGTGAGCCCAAGCTTCGAAGTAAGGCCCTGATTATCCTTGCAAAACGAGAGACGTGCAGCAGCTCCATGAGGCCTTCATCGTTGTTCTGCTTTAGTTTCAAGGTAGTAAGCTTTTCAACACTCCTAGGGGCCTTGCTTCAGCACCCGTTTCAGTACCAGAACACTGCGTAGAACCAGGAAGCTCTGCTCCTGCGTGTATGCTGCGTGTCAACCTAGAAATTAGAGACTGATGGCACAAGGCTAGTTTTCCCATTATGAAAGCTCCGTTGATGCGGCCCCGAAGCTACCTGAAAAGCACTGTTGTTACCGTGCTTTTACTTACAGCCGGCATGGTTCATAGAAGAAAATGAGTTTTCTCGAAAGAAACCTTATGCTTCCAGTTCCTAGTTGGAAGCTCACCCTGCTCTGCTCTATACCTAAAGTGAAAGTCAACGTGAGCCCAAGCTTCGAAGTAAGGCCCTGATTATCCTTGCAAAACGAGAGGCGTGCAGCAGCTCCATGAGGCCTTCATCGTTGTTCTGCTTTGGTTTCAAGGTAGTAAGCTTTTCAACACTCCTAGGGACCTTGCTTCAGCACCCGTTTCAGTACCAGAACACTGCGTAGAACCAGGAAGCTCTGCTCCTGCGTGTATGCTGCGTGTCAACCTAGAAATTAGAGACTGATGGCACAAGGCTTGTTTTCCCATTATGAAAGCTCCGTTGATGCGGCCCCGAAGCTACCTGAAAAGCACTGTTGTTACCGTGCTTTTACTTACAGCCGGCATGTCTCATAGAAGAAAATGAGTTTTCTCGAAAGAAACCTTGTGCTTCCAGTTCCTAGTTGGAAGCTCACCCTGCTCTGCTCTATACCAAAAGTGAAACTCAACGTGAGCAGTAGCCTCGAAGTACAGCCCTGCTTATCCTTGCAAAACGGGAGGCGTGCAGCAACTCCATGAGGCCTTCAAGGCTGTTCTGCTTTAGTTTAACGGTAGTAAGCTCTCCAAGACTCTTAGGGACCATGCTTCAGGACCCGTTTCGGTACCAGGACACTGCATAGAGCCAGGAAGCTCTGTTCCTGCGTTTATGCTGCTTGTCAGCCTAGAAATTGGAGACTGATGGCATAAGGCTTGTTTTCCCATTATGAAAGCTCCGTTCATGCGGCCTCGAAGCTACCTGAAAAGCATTGTTGTTGCCGGGGTTTTCCTCACTGCCGGCATGGTTCTGAGAAGAAAATGAGTTTTCTCCTAAGAAACCTTGGGTTTCCAGTTCCTTGTTGGAAGCTCACCCTGCTCTGCTCTATACCTAAAGTGAAAGTCAACGTGAACCCTAGCCTCGAAGTAAGGCTCTGATTTGCCTTGCCAATGGGGAGGTGTGCAGCAGCTCCATGAGGCCTTCATCACTGTTCTGCTTTAGTTTCACGGTAGTAAGCCTTTCAAAACTCCTAGGGTCCTTGCTTCAGCACCCGTTTCCGTACCAGAATACTGAGTAGAGCAAGGAAGCTCTGGTCCTGTTAAGCAACTTCCAGCCCCGTAGGCCTTTTTGGAACACCCCAGTGTTGGCTAGAGAGAACCAACACACTGCACTCTTCCTTGGGAGAGCCAGATTACCTCAGCTCCACACAGGATTCACGAACACACTTCTAGACTGTCCTCCATGCAATGGGTGGAACCTCATTCCCCTAGCTGAACTCTATTGAGAAAAACACTCTGCTTCTAATCCCTTTTCACATTTCACACTTAGAGTCACGCATCCGCAAGGAGGTGGTCGGCTTGCATTCCAAGTACAATTTAAGCACAGTTCTTGGTGTAACACTGCAGGTCCTTTGAAGATGCAAAGGCCCCTCAGTCTCGCTCGCGCATCCTTTGTTTTGGAACTTCGCTGCACGCGGAAAACCGCATGTAGAAAAAAGTTGATTCAGGGAAAGCCCCAGTGGGTATCGTGAATCTCTTTTGACTTGTGAGCATCAACATGTACTTATGCTGCGTGTCAACCTAAAAATGGAAGACTGATGGCACAAAGCTTGTTTTCCCGTTTTGAAAGCTCCATTCATGCGGCCTCGAAGCTACCTGAAAAGCACTGTTGTTACCGTGCTTTTACTTACAGCCGTCATGGCACATAGAAGAAAATGAGTTTTCTCGAAAGAAACCTTGTGCTTCCAGTTCCTAGTTGGAAGCTCACCCTGCTCTGCTCTATACCAAACATGAAAGTCAATGTGAGCACTAGCCTCGAAGTAAGGCCCTGATTATGCTGGCAAAACGGGAGGCGTGCAGCAGCTCCATGAGGCCTTCATCGCTGTTCTGCTTTAGTTTCACGGTAGTAAGCTTTCCAAGACTCCTAGGGACTTTGCTTAAGCAACCGTTTCGGTACCAGAACACTGCGTAGAGACAGTAAGCCCTGGTCCTGCGTGTATGCTGCGTGTCAACCTAGAAATTGGAGACTGATGGCATAAGGCTTCTTTTCCCATTATGAAAGCTCCGTTCATGCGGCCTCGAAGCTACCTGAAAAGCATTGTTGTTGCCGGGGTTTTCCTCACTGCCGGCATGGTTCTGAGAAGAAAATGAGTTTTCTCCTAAGAAACCTTGGGTTTCCAGTTCCTTGTTGGAAGCTCACCCTACTCTGCGCTATACCTAAAGTGAAAGTCAACGTGAGCCCAAGCTTCGAAGTAAGGCCCTGATTATCCTTGCAAAACGAGAGGCGTGCAGCAGCTCCATGAGGCCTTCATCGTTGTTCTGCTTTAGTTTCAAGGTAGTAAGCTTTTCAACACTCCTAGGGGCCTTGCTTCAGCACCCGTTTCAGTACCAGAACACTGCGTAGAACCAGGAAGCTCTGCTCCCGCGTGTATGCTGCGTGTCAACCTAGAAATTAGAGACTGATGGCACAAGGCTTCTTTTCCCGTTTTGAAAGCTCCATTCATGCGGCCTCGAAGCTACCTGAAAAGCACTGTTGTTACCGTGCTTTTACTTACAGCCGGCATGGCACATAGAAGAAAATGAGTTTTCTCGAAAGAAACCTTGTGCTTCCAGTTCCTAGTTGGAAGCTCACCCTGCTCTGCTCTATACCAAACGTGAAAGTCAATGTGAGCACTAGCCTCGAAGTAAGGCCCTGATTATGCAGGCAAAACGGGAGGCGTGCAGCAGCTCCATGAGGCCTTCATCGCTGTTCTGCTTTAGTTTCACGGTAGTAAGCTTTCCAAGACTCCTAGGGACTTTGCTTAAGCAACCGTTTCGGTACCAGAACACTGCGTAGAGACAGTAAGCTCTGGTCCTGCGTGTATGCTGCGTGTCAACCTAGAAATTGGAGACTGATGGCATAAGGCTTCTTTTCCCATTATGAAAGCTCCGTTCATGCGGCCTCGAAGCTACCTGAAAAGCATTGTTGTTGCCGGGGTTTTCCTCACTGCCGGCATGGTTCTGAGAAGAAAATGAGTTTTCTCCTAAGAAACGTTGGGTTTCCAGTTCCTTGTTGGAAGCTCACCCTGCTCTGCGCTATACCTAAAGTGAAAGTCAACGTGAGCCCAAGCTTCGAAGTAAGGCCCTGATTATCCTTGCAAAACGAGAGGCGTGCAGCAGCTCCATGAGGCCTTCATCGTTGTTCTGCTTTAGTTTCAAGGTAGTAAGCTTTTCAACACTCCTAGGGGCCTTGCTTCAGCACCCGTTTCAGTACCAGAACACTGCGTAGAACCAGGAAGCTCTGCTCCTGCGTGTATGCTGCGTGTCAACCTAGAAATTAGAGACTGATGGCACAAGGCTTGTTTTCCCATTATGAAAGCTCCGTTGATGCGGCCCCGAAGCTACCTGAAAAGCACTGTTGTTACCGTGCTTTTACTTACAGCCGGCATGGTTCATAGAAGAAAATGAGTTTTCTCCTAAGAAACCTTGTGCTTCCAGGTCCTAGTTGGAAGCTCACCCTGCTCTGCTCTATACCTAAAGTGAAAGTCAACGTGAGCCCAAGCTTCGAAGTAAGGCCCTGATTATCCTTGCAAAACGAGAGGCGTGCAGCAGCTCCATGAGGCCTTCATCGTTGTTCTGCTTTGGTTTCAAGGTAGTAAGCTTTTCAACACTCCTAGGGACCTTGCTTCAGCACCCGTTTCAGTACCAGAACACTGCGTAGAACCAGGAAGCTCTGCTCCTGCGTGTATGCTGCGTGTCAACCTAGAAATTAGAGACTGATGGCACAAGGCTTGTTTTCCCATTATGAAAGCTCCGTTGATGCGGCCCCGAAGCTACCTGAAAAGCACTGTTGTTACCGTGCTTTTACTTACAGCCGGCATGTCTCATAGAAGAAAATGAGTTTTCTCGAAAGAAACCTTGTGCTTCCAGTTCCTAGTTGGAAGCTCACCCTGCTCTGCTCTATACCAAAAGTGAAACTCAACGTGAGCAGTAGCCTCGAAGTACAGCCCTGCTTATCCTTGCAAAACGGGAGGCGTGCAGCAACTCCATGAGGCCTTCAAGGCTGTTCTGCTTTAGTTTAACGGTAGTAAGCTCTCCAAGACTCTTAGGGACCATGCTTCAGGACCCGTTTCGGTACCAGGACACTGCATAGAGCCAGGAAGCTCTGTTCCTGCGTTTATGCTGCTTGTCAGCCTAGAAATTGGAGACTGATGGCATAAGGCTTGTTTTCCCATTATGAAAGCTCCGTTCATGCGGCCTCGAAGCTACCTGAAAAGCATTGTTGTTGCCGGGGTTTTCCTCACTGCCGGCATGGTTCTGAGAAGAAAATGAGTTTTCTCCTAAGAAACCTTGGGTTTCCAGTTCCTTGTTGGAAGCTCACCCTGCTCTGCTCTATACCTAAAGTGAAAGTCAACGTGAACCCTAGCCTCGAAGTAAGGCTCTGATTTGCCTTGCCAATGGGGAGGTGTGCAGCAGCTCCATGAGGCCTTCATCACTGTTCTGCTTTAGTTTCACGGTAGTAAGCCTTTCAAAACTCCTAGGGTCCTTGCTTCAGCACCCGTTTCCGTACCAGAATACTGAGTAGAGCAAGGAAGCTCTGGTCCTGTTAAGCAACTTCCAGCCCCGTAGGCCTTTTTGGAACACCCCAGTGTTGGCTAGAGAGAACCAACACACTGCACTCTTCCTTGGGAGAGCCAGATTACCTCAGCTCCACACAGGATTCACGAACACACTTCTAGACTGTCCTCCATGCAATGGGTGGAACCTCATTCCCCTAGCTGAACTCTATTGAGAAAAACACTCTGCTTCTAATCCCTTTTCACATTTCACACTTAGAGTCACGCATCCGCAAGGAGGTGGTCGGCTTGCATTCCAAGTACAATTTAAGCACAGTTCTTGGTGTAACACTGCAGGTCCTTTGAAGATGCAAAGGCCCCTCAGTCTCGCTCGCGCATCCTTTGTTTTGGAACTTCGCTGCACGCGGAAAACCGCATGTAGAAAAAAGTTGATTCAGGGAAAGCCCCAGTGGGTATCGTGAATCTCTTTTGACTTGTGAGCATCAACATGTACTTATGCTGCGTGTCAACCTAAAAATGGAAGACTGATGGCACAAAGCTTGTTTTCCCGTTTTGAAAGCTCCATTCATGCGGCCTCGAAGCTACCTGAAAAGCACTGTTGTTACCGTGCTTTTACTTACAGCCGGCATGGCACATAGAAGAAAATGAGTTTTCTCGAAAGAAACCTTGTGCTTCCAGTTCCTAGTTGGAAGCTCACCCTGCTCTGCTCTATACCAAACGTGAAAGTCAATGTGAGCACTAGCCTCGAAGTAAGGCCCTGATTATGCTGGCAAAACGGGAGGCGTGCAGCAGCTCCATGAGGCCTTCATCGCTGTTCTGCTTTAGTTTCACGGTAGTAAGCTTTCCAAGACTCCTAGGGACTTTGCTTAAGCAACCGTTTCGGTACCAGAACACTGCGTAGAGACAGTAAGCCCTGGTCCTGCGTGTATGCTGCGTGTCAACCTAGAAATTGGAGACTGATGGCATAAGGCTTCTTTTCCCATTATGAAAGCTCCGTTCATGCGGCCTCGAAGCTACCTGAAAAGCATTGTTGTTGCCGGGGTTTTCCACACTGCCGGCATGGTTCTGAGAAGAAAATGAGTTTTCTCCTAAGAAACCTTGGGTTTCCAGTTCCTTGTTGGAAGCTCACCCTGCTCTGCGCTATACCTAAAGTGAAAGTCAACGTGAGCCCAAGCTTCGAAGTAAGGCCCTGATTATCCTTGCAAAACGAGAGGCGTGCAGCAGCTCCATGAGGCCTTCATCGTTGTTCTGCTTTAGTTTCAAGGTAGTAAGCTTTTCAACACTCCTAGGGGCCTTGCTTCAGCACCCGTTTCAGTACCAGAACACTGCGTAGAACCAGGAAGCTCTGCTCCCGCGTGTATGCTGCGTGTCAACCTAGAAATTAGAGACTGATGGCACAAGGCTTCTTTTCCCGTTTTGAAAGCTCCATTCATGCGGCCTCGAAGCTACCTGAAAAGCACTGTTGTTACCGTGCTTTTACTTACAGCCGGCATGGCACATAGAAGAAAATGAGTTTTCTCGAAAGAAACCTTGTACTTCCAGTTCCTAGTTGGAAGCTCACCCTGCTCTGCTCTATACCAAACGTGAAAGTCAATGTGAGCAGTAGCCTCGAAGTAAGGCCCTGATTATGCAGGCAAAACGGGAGGCGTGCAGCAGCTCCATGAGGCCTTCATCGCTGTTCTGCTTTAGTTTCACGGTAGTAAGCTTTCCAAGACTCCTAGGGACTTTGCTTAAGCAACCGTTTCGGTACCAGAACACTGCGTAGAGACAGTAAGCTCTGGTCCTGCGTGTATGCTGCGTGTCAACCTAGAAATTGGAGACTGATGGCATAAGGCTTCTTTTCCCATTATGAAAGCTCCGTTCATGCGGCCTCGAAGCTACCTGAAAAGCATTGTTGTTGCCGGGGTTTTCCTCACTGCCGGCATGGTTCTGAGAAGAAAATGAGTTTTCTCCTAAGAAACCTTGGGTTTCCAGTTCCTTGTTGGAAGCTCACCCTGCTCTGCGCTATACCTAAAGTGAAAGTCAACGTGAGCCCAAGCTTCGAAGTAAGGCCCTGATTATCCTTGCAAAACGAGAGGCGTGCAGCAGCTCCATGAGGCCTTCATCGTTGTTCTGCTTTAGTTTCAAGGTAGTAAGCTTTTCAACACTCCTAGGGGCCTTGCTTCAGCACCCGTTTCAGTACCAGAACACTGCGTAGAACCAGGAAGCTCTGCTCCTGCGTGTATGCTGCGTGTCAACCTAGAAATTAGAGACTGATGGCACAAGGCTTGTTTTCCCATTATGAAAGCTCCGTTGATGCGGCCCCGAAGCTACCTGAAAAGCACTGTTGTTACCGTGCTTTTACTTACAGCCGGCATGGTTCTGAGAAGAAAATGAGTTTTCTCGAAAGAAACCTTGTGCTTCCAGTTCCTAGTTGGAAGCTCACCCTGCTCTGCTCTATACCTAAAGTGAAAGTCAACGTGAGCCCAAGCTTCGAAGTAAGGCCCTGATTATCCTTGCAAAACGAGAGGCGTGCAGCAGCTCCATGAGGCCTTCATCGTTGTTCTGCTTTGGTTTCAAGGTAGTAAGCTTTTCAACACTCCTAGGGGCCTTGCTTCAGCACCCGTTTCAGTACCAGAACACTGCGTAGAACCAGGAAGCTCTGCTCCTGCGTGTATGCTGCGTGTCAACCTAGAAATTAGAGACTGATGGCACAAGGCTTGTTTTCCCATTATGAAAGCTCCGTTGATGCGGCCCCGAAGCTACCTGAAAAGCACTGTTGTTACCGTGCTTTTACTTACAGCCGGCATGTCTCATAGAAGAAAATGAGTTTTCTCGAAAGAAACCTTGTGCTTCCAGTTCCTAGTTGGAAGCTCACCCTGCTCTGCTCTATACCAAAAGTGAAACTCAACGTGAGCAGTAGCCTCGAAGTACAGCCCTGCTTATCCTTGCAAAACGGGAGGCGTGCAGCAACTCCATGAGGCCTTCAAGGCTGTTCTGCTTTAGTTTAACGGTAGTAAGCTCTCCAAGACTCTTAGGGACCATGCTTCAGGACCCGTTTCGGTACCAGGACACTGCATAGAGCCAGGAAGCTCTGTTCCTGCGTTTATGCTGCTTGTCAGCCTAGAAATTGGAGACTGATGGCATAAGGCTTGTTTTCCCATTATGAAAGCTCCGTTCATTCGGCCTCGAAGCTACCTGAAAAGCATTGTTGTTGCCGGGGTTTTCCTCACTGCCGGCATGTTTCTGAGAAGAAAATGAGTTTTCTCCTAAGAAACCTTGGGTTTCCAGTTCCTTGTTGGAAGCTCACCCTGCTCTGCTCTATACCTAAAGTGAAAGTCAACGTGAACCCTAGCCTCGAAGTAAGGCTCTGATTTGCCTTGCCAATGGGGAGGTGTGCAGCAGCTCCATGAGGCCTTCATCACTGTTCTGCTTTAGTTTCACGGTAGTAAGCCTTTCAAAACTCCTAGGGTCCTTGCTTCAGCACCCGTTTCCGTACCAGAATACTGAGTAGAGCAAGGAAGCTCTGGTCCTGTTAAGCAACTTCCAGCCCCGTAGGCCTTTTTGGAACACCCCAGTGTTGGCTAGAGAGAACCAACACACTGCACTCTTCCTTGGGAGAGCCAGATTACCTCAGCTCCACACAGGATTCACGAACACACTTCTAGACTGTCCTCCATGCAATGGGTGGAACCTCATTCCCCTAGCTGAACTCTATTGAGAAAAACACTCTGCTTCTAATCCCTTTTCACATTTCACACTTAGAGTCACGCATCCGCAAGGAGGTGGTCGGCTTGCATTCCAAGTACAATTTAAGCACAGTTCTTGGTGTAACACTGCAGGTCCTTTGAAGATGCAAAGGCCCCTCAGTCTCGCTCGCGCATCCTTTGTTTTGGAACTTCGCTGCACGCGGAAAACCGCATGTAGAAAAAAGTTGATTCAGGGAAAGCCCCAGTGGGTATCGTGAATCTCTTTTGACTTGTGAGCATCAACATGTACTTATGCTGCGTGTCAACCTAAAAATGGAAGACTGATGGCACAAAGCTTGTTTTCCCGTTTTGAAAGCTCCATTCATGCGGCCTCGAAGCTACCTGAAAAGCACTGTTGTTACCGTGCTTTTACTTACAGCCGGCATGGCACATAGAAGAAAATGAGTTTTCTCGAAAGAAACCTTGTGCTTCCAGTTCCTAGTTGGAAGCTCACCCTGCTCTGCTCTATACCAAACGTGAAAGTCAATGTGAGCACTAGCCTCGAAGTAAGGCCCTGATTATGCTGGCAAAACGGGAGGCGTGCAGCAGCTCCATGAGGCCTTCATCGCTGTTCTGCTTTAGTTTCACGGTAGTAAGCTTTCCAAGACTCCTAGGGACTTTGCTTAAGCAACCGTTTCGGTACCAGAACACTGCGTAGAGACAGTAAGCCCTGGTCCTGCGTGTATGCTGCGTGTCAACCTAGAAATTGGAGACTGATGGCATAAGGCTTCTTTTCCCATTATGAAAGCTCCGTTCATGCGGCCTCGAAGCTACCTGAAAAGCATTGTTGTTGCCGGGGTTTTCCTCACTGCCGGCATGGTTCTGAGAAGAAAATGAGTTTTCTCCTAAGAAACCTTGGGTTTCCAGTTCCTTGTTGGAAGCTCACCCTGCTCTGCGCTATACCTAAAGTGAAAGTCAACGTGAGCCCAAGCTTCGAAGTAAGGCCCTGATTATCCTTGCAAAACGAGAGGCGTGCAGCAGCTCCATGAGGCCTTCATCGTTGTTCCGCTTTAGTTTCAAGGTAGTAAGCTTTTCAACACTCCTAGGGGCCTTGCTTCAGCACCCGTTTCAGTACCAGAACACTGCGTAGAACCAGGAAGCTCTGCTCCCGCGTGTATGCTGCGTGTCAACCTAGAAATTAGAGACTGATGGCACAAGGCTTCTTTTCCCGTTTTGAAAGCTCCATTCATGCGGCCTCGAAGCTACCTGAAAAGCACTGTTGTTACCGTGCTTTTACTTACAGCCGGCATGGCACATAGAAGAAAATGAGTTTTCTCGAAAGAAACCTTGTGCTTCCAGTTCCTAGTTGGAAGCTCACCCTGCTCTGCTCTATACCAAACGTGAAAGTCAATGTGAGCAGTAGCCTCGAAGTAAGGCCCTGATTATGCAGGCAAAACGGGAGGCGTGCAGCAGCTCCATGAGGCCTTCATCGCTGTTCTGCTTTAGTTTCACGGTAGTAAGCTTTCCAAGACTCCTAGGGACTTTGCTTAAGCAACCGTTTCGGTACCAGAACACTGCGTAGAGACAGTAAGCTCTGGTCCTGCGTGTATGCTGCGTGTCAACCTAGAAATTGGAGACTGATGGCATAAGGCTTCTTTTCCCATTATGAAAGCTCCGTTCATGCGGCCTCGAAGCTACCTGAAAAGCATTGTTGTTGCCGGGGTTTTCCTCACTGCCGGCATGGTTCTGAGAAGAAAATGAGTTTTCTCCTAAGAAACCTTGGGTTTCCAGTTCCTTGTTGGAAGCTCACCCTGCTCTGCGCTATACCTAAAGTGAAAGTCAACGTGAGCCCAAGCTTCGAAGTAAGGCCCTGATTATCCTTGCAAAACGAGAGGCGTGCAGCAGCTCCATGAGGCCTTCATCGTTGTTCTGCTTTAGTTTCAAGGTAGTAAGCTTTTCAACACTCCTAGGGGCCTTGCTTCAGCACCCGTTTCAGTACCAGAACACTGCGTAGAACCAGGAAGCTCTGCTCCTGCGTGTATGCTGCGTGTCAACCTAGAAATTAGAGACTGATGGCACAAGGCTTGTTTTCCCATTATGAAAGCTCCGTTGATGCGGCCCCGAAGCTACCTGAAAAGCACTGTTGTTACCGTGCTTTTACTTACAGCCGGCATGGTTCTGAGAAGAAAATGAGTTTTCTCCTAAGAAACCTTGTGCTTCCAGGTCCTAGTTGGAAGCTCACCCTGCTCTGCTCTATACCTAAAGTGAAAGTCAACGTGAGCCCAAGCTTCGAAGTAAGGCCCTGATTATCCTTGCAAAACGAGAGGCGTGCAGCAGCTCCATGAGGCCTTCATCGTTGTTCTGCTTTAGTTTCAAGGTAGTAAGCTTTTCAACACTCCTAGGGACCTTGCTTCAGCACCCGTTTCAGTACCAGAACACTGCGTAGAACCAGGAAGCTCTGCTCCTGCGTGTATGCTGCGTGTCAACCTAGAAATTAGAGACTGATGGCACAAGGCTTGTTTTCCCATTATGAAAGCTCCGTTGATGCGGCCCCGAAGCTACCTGAAAAGCACTGTTGTTACCGTGCTTTTACTTACAGCCGGCATGTCTCATAGAAGAAAATGAGTTTTCTCGAAAGAAACCTTGTGCTTCCAGTTCCTAGTTGGAAGCTCACCCTGCTCTGCTCTATACCAAAAGTGAAACTCAACGTGAGCAGTAGCCTCGAAGTACAGCCCTGCTTATCCTTGCAAAACGGGAGGCGTGCAGCAACTCCATGAGGCCTTCAAGGCTGTTCTGCTTTAGTTTAACGGTAGTAAGCTCTCCAAGACTCTTAGGGACCATGCTTCAGGACCCGTTTCGGTACCAGGACACTGCATAGAGCCAGGAAGCTCTGTTCCTGCGTTTATGCTGCTTGTCAGCCTAGAAATTGGAGACTGATGGCATAAGGCTTGTTTTCCCATTATGAAAGCTCCGTTCATGCGGCCTCGAAGCTACCTGAAAAGCATTGTTGTTGCCGGGGTTTTCCTCACTGCCGGCATGGTTCTGAGAAGAAAATGAGTTTTCTCCTAAGAAACCTTGGGTTTCCAGTTCCTTGTTGGAAGCTCACCCTGCTCTGCTCTATACCTAAAGTGAAAGTCAACGTGAACCCTAGCCTCGAAGTAAGGCTCTGATTTGCCTTGCCAATGGGGAGGTGTGCAGCAGCTCCATGAGGCCTTCATCACTGTTCTGCTTTAGTTTCACGGTAGTAAGCCTTTCAAAACTCCTAGGGTCCTTGCTTCAGCACCCGTTTCCGTACCAGAATACTGAGTAGAGCAAGGAAGCTCTGGTCCTGTTAAGCAACTTCCAGCCCCGTAGGCCTTTTTGGAACACCCCAGTGTTGGCTAGAGAGAACCAACACACTGCACTCTTCCTTGGGAGAGCCAGATTACCTCAGCTCCACACAGGATTCACGAACACACTTCTAGACTGTCCTCCATGCAATGGGTGGAACCTCATTCCCCTAGCTGAACTCTATTGAGAAAAACACTCTGCTTCTAATCCCTTTTCACATTTCACACTTAGAGTCACGCATCCGCAAGGAGGTGGTCGGCTTGCATTCCAAGTACAATTTAAGCACAGTTCTTGGTGTAACACTGCAGGTCCTTTGAAGATGCAAAGGCCCCTCAGTCTCGCTCGCGCATCCTTTGTTTTGGAACTTCGCTGCACGCGGAAAACCGCATGTAGAAAAAAGTTGATTCAGGGAAAGCCCCAGTGGGTATCGTGAATCTCTTTTGACTTGTGAGCATCAACATGTACTTATGCTGCGTGTCAACCTAAAAATGGAAGACTGATGGCACAAAGCTTGTTTTCCCGTTTTGAAAGCTCCATTCATGCGGCCTCGAAGCTACCTGAAAAGCACTGTTGTTACCGTGCTTTTACTTACAGCCGGCATGGCACATAGAAGAAAATGAGTTTTCTCGAAAGAAACCTTGTGCTTCCAGTTCCTAGTTGGAAGCTCACCCTGCTCTGCTCTATACCAAACGTGAAAGTCAATGTGAGCACTAGCCTCGAAGTAAGGCCCTGATTATGCAGGCAAAACGGGAGGCGTGCAGCAGCTCCATGAGGCCTTCATCGCTGTTCTGCTTTAGTTTCACGGTAGTAAGCTTTCCAAGACTCCTAGGGACTTTGCTTAAGCAACCGTTTCGGTACCAGAACACTGCGTAGAGACAGTAAGCTCTGGTCCTGCGTGTATGCTGCGTGTCAACCTAGAAATTGGAGACTGATGGCATAAGGCTTCTTTTCCCATTATGAAAGCTCCGTTCATGCGGCCTCGAAGCTACCTGAAAAGCATTGTTGTTGCCGGGGTTTTCCTCACTGCCGGCATGGTTCTGAGAAGAAAATGAGTTTTCTCGAAAGAAACCTTGTGCTTCCAGTTCCTAGTTGGAAGCTCACCCTGCTCTGCTCTATACCTAAAGTGAAAGTCAACGTGAGCCCAAGCTTCGAAGTAAGGCCCTGATTATCCTTGCAAAACGAGAGGCGTGCAGCAGCTCCATGAGGCCTTCATCGTTGTTCTGCTTTGGTTTCAAGGTAGTAAGCTTTTCAACACTCCTAGGGGCCTTGCTTCAGCACCCGTTTCAGTACCAGAACACTGCGTAGAACCAGGAAGCTCTGCTCCTGCGTGTATGCTGCGTGTCAACCTAGAAATTAGAGACTGATGGCACAAGGCTTGTTTTCCCATTATGAAAGCTCCGTTGATGCGGCCCCGAAGCTACCTGAAAAGCACTGTTGTTACCGTGCTTTTACTTACAGCCGGCATGTCTCATAGAAGAAAATGAGTTTTCTCGAAAGAAACCTTATGCTTCCAGTTCCTAGTTGGAAGCTCACCCTGCTCTGCTCTATACCAAAAGTGAAACTCAACGTGAGCAGTAGCCTCGAAGTACAGCCCTGCTTATCCTTGCAAAACGGGAGGCGTGCAGCAACTCCATGAGGCCTTCAAGGTTGTTCTGCTTTAGTTTAACGGTAGTAAGCTCTCCAAGACTCTTAGGGACCATGCTTCAGGACCCGTTTCGGTACCAGGACACTGCATAGAGCCAGGAAGCTCTGTTCCTGCGTTTATGCTGCTTGTCAGCCTAGAAATTGGAGACTGATGGCATAAGGCTTGTTTTCCCATTATGAAAGCTCCGTTCATTCGGCCTCGAAGCTACCTGAAAAGCATTGTTGTTGCCGGGGTTTTCCTCACTGCCGGCATGGTTCTGAGAAGAAAATGAGTTTTCTCCTAAGAAACCTTGGGTTTCCAGTTCCTTGTTGGAAGCTCACCCTGCTCTGCTCTATACCTAAAGTGAAAGTCAACGTGAACCCTAGCCTCGAAGTAAGGCTCTGATTTGCCTTGCCAATGGGGAGGTGTGCAGCAGCTCCATGAGGCCTTCATCACTGTTCTGCTTTAGTTTCACGGTAGTAAGCCTTTCAAAACTCCTAGGGTCCTTGCTTCAGCACCCGTTTCCGTACCAGAATACTGAGTAGAGCAAGGAAGCTCTGGTCCTGTTAAGCAACTTCCAGCCCCGTAGGCCTTTTTGGAACACCCCAGTGTTGGCTAGAGAGAACCAACACACTGCACTCTTCCTTGGGAGAGCCAGATTACCTCAGCTCCACACAGGATTCACGAACACACTTCTAGACTGTCCTCCATGCAATGGGTGGAACCTCATTCCCCTAGCTGAACTCTATTGAGAAAAACACTCTGCTTCTAATCCCTTTTCACATTTCACACTTAGAGTCACGCATCCGCAAGGAGGTGGTCGGCTTGCATTCCAAGTACAATTTAAGCACAGTTCTTGGTGTAACACTGCAGGTCCTTTGAAGATGCAAAGGCCCCTCAGTCTCGCTCGCGCATCCTTTGTTTTGGAACTTCGCTGCACGCGGAAAACCGCATGTAGAAAAAAGTTGATTCAGGGAAAGCCCCAGTGGGTATCGTGAATCTCTTTTGACTTGTGAGCATCAACATGTACTTATGCTGCGTGTCAACCTAAAAATGGAAGACTGATGGCACAAAGCTTGTTTTCCCGTTTTGAAAGCTCCATTCATGCGGCCTCGAAGCTACCTGAAAAGCACTGTTGTTACCGTGCTTTTACTTACAGCCGGCATGGCACATAGAAGAAAATGAGTTTTCTCGAAAGAAACCTTGTGCTTCCAGTTCCTAGTTGGAAGCTCACCCTGCTCTGCTCTATACCAAACGTGAAAGTCAATGTGAGCACTAGCCTCGAAGTAAGGCCCTGATTATGCTGGCAAAACGGGAGGCGTGCAGCAGCTCCATGAGGCCTTCATCGCTGTTCTGCTTTAGTTTCACGGTAGTAAGCTTTCCAAGACTCCTAGGGACTTTGCTTAAGCAACCGTTTCGGTACCAGAACACTGCGTAGAGACAGTAAGCCCTGGTCCTGCGTGTATGCTGCGTGTCAACCTAGAAATTGGAGACTGATGGCATAAGGCTTCTTTTCCCATTATGAAAGCTCCGTTCATGCGGCCTCGAAGCTACCTGAAAAGCATTGTTGTTGCCGGGGTTTTCCTCACTGCCGGCATGGTTCTGAGAAGAAAATGAGTTTTCTCCTAAGAAACCTTGGGTTTCCAGTTCCTTGTTGGAAGCTCACCCTGCTCTGCGCTATACCTAAAGTGAAAGTCAACGTGAGCCCAAGCTTCGAAGTAAGGCCCTGATTATCCTTGCAAAACGAGAGGCGTGCAGCAGCTCCATGAGGCCTTCATCGTTGTTCCGCTTTAGTTTCAAGGTAGTAAGCTTTTCAACACTCCTAGGGGCCTTGCTTCAGCACCCGTTTCAGTACCAGAACACTGCGTAGAACCAGGAAGCTCTGCTCCCGCGTGTATGCTGCGTGTCAACCTAGAAATTAGAGACTGATGGCACAAGGCTTCTTTTCCCGTTTTGAAAGCTCCATTCATGCGGCCTCGAAGCTACCTGAAAAGCACTGTTGTTACCGTGCTTTTACTTACAGCCGGCATGGCACATAGAAGAAAATGAGTTTTCTCGAAAGAAACCTTGTGCTTCCAGTTCCTAGTTGGAAGCTCACCCTGCTCTGCTCTATACCAAACGTGAAAGTCAATGTGAGCAGTAGCCTCGAAGTAAGGCCCTGATTATGCAGGCAAAACGGGAGGCGTGCAGCAGCTCCATGAGGCCTTCATCGCTGTTCTGCTTTAGTTTCACGGTAGTAAGCTTTCCAAGACTCCTAGGGACTTTGCTTAAGCAACCGTTTCGGTACCAGAACACTGCGTAGAGACAGTAAGCTCTGGTCCTGCGTGTATGCTGCGTGTCAACCTAGAAATTGGAGACTGATGGCATAAGGCTTCTTTTCCCATTATGAAAGCTCCGTTCATGCGGCCCCGAAGCTACCTGAAAAGCATTGTTGTTGCCGGGGTTTTCCTCACTGCCGGCATGGTTCATAGAAGAAAATGAGTTTTCTCCTAAGAAACCTTGTGCTTCCAGGTCCTAGTTGGAAGCTCACCCTGCTCTGCTCTATAACTAAAGTGAAAGTCAACGTGAGCCCAAGCTTCGAAGTAAGGCCCTGATTATCCTTGCAAAACGAGAGGCGTGCAGCAGCTCCATGAGGCCTTCATCGTTGTTCTGCTTTAGTTTCAAGGTAGTAAGCTTTTCAACACTCCTAGGGACCTTGCTTCAGCACCCGTTTCAGTACCAGAACACTGCGTAGAACCAGGAAGCTCTGCTCCTGCGTGTATGCTGCGTGTCAACCTAGAAATTAGAGACTGATGGCACAAGGCTTGTTTTCCCATTATGAAAGCTCCGTTGATGCGGCCCCGAAGCTACCTGAAAAGCACTGTTGTTACCGTGCTTTTACTTACAGCCGGCATGTCTCATAGAAGAAAATGAGTTTTCTCGAAAGAAACCTTGTGCTTCCAGTTCCTAGTTGGAAGCTCACCCTGCTCTGCTCTATACCAAAAGTGAAACTCAACGTGAGCAGTAGCCTCGAAGTACAGCCCTGCTTATCCTTGCAAAACGGGAGGCGTGCAGCAACTCCATGAGGCCTTCAAGGCTGTTCTGCTTTAGTTTAACGGTAGTAAGCTCTCCAAGACTCTTAGGGACCATGCTTCAGGACCCGTTTCGGTACCAGGACACTGCATAGAGCCAGGAAGCTCTGTTCCTGCGTTTATGCTGCTTGTCAGCCTAGAAATTGGAGACTGATGGCATAAGGCTTGTTTTCCCATTATGAAAGCTCCGTTCATGCGGCCTCGAAGCTACCTGAAAAGCATTGTTGTTGCCGGGGTTTTCCTCACTGCCGGCATGGTTCTGAGAAGAAAATGAGTTTTCTCCTAAGAAACCTTGGGTTTCCAGTTCCTTGTTGGAAGCTCACCCTGCTCTGCTCTATACCTAAAGTGAAAGTCAACGTGAACCCTAGCCTCGAAGTAAGGCTCTGATTTGCCTTGCCAATGGGGAGGTGTGCAGCAGCTCCATGAGGCCTTCATCACTGTTCTGCTTTAGTTTCACGGTAGTAAGCCTTTCAAAACTCCTAGGGTCCTTGCTTCAGCACCCGTTTCCGTACCAGAATACTGAGTAGAGCAAGGAAGCTCTGGTCCTGTTAAGCAACTTCCAGCCCCGTAGGCCTTTTTGGAACACCCCAGTGTTGGCTAGAGAGAACCAACACACTGCACTCTTCCTTGGGAGAGCCAGATTACCTCAGCTCCACACAGGATTCACGAACACACTTCTAGACTGTCCTCCATGCAATGGGTGGAACCTCATTCCCCTAGCTGAACTCTATTGAGAAAAACACTCTGCTTCTAATCCCTTTTCACATTTCACACTTAGAGTCACGCATCCGCAAGGAGGTGGTCGGCTTGCATTCCGAGTACAATTTAAGCACAGTTCTTGGTGTAACACTGCAGGTCCTTTGAAGATGCAAAGGCCCCTCAGTCTCGCTCGCGCATCCTTTGTTTTGGAACTTCGCTGCACGCGGAAAACCGCATGTAGAAAAAAGTTGATTCAGGGAAAGCCCCAGTGGGTATCGTGAATCTCTTTTGACTTGTGAGCATCAACATGTACTTATGCTGCGTGTCAACCTAAAAATGGAAGACTGATGGCACAAAGCTTGTTTTCCCGTTTTGAAAGCTCCATTCATGCGGCCTCGAAGCTACCTGAAAAGCACTGTTGTTACCGTGCTTTTACTTACAGCCGGCATGGCACATAGAAGAAAATGAGTTTTCTCGAAAGAAACCTTGCGCTTCCAGTTCCTAGTTGGAAGCTCACCCTGCTCTGCTCTATACCAAACGTGAAAGTCAATGTGAGCACTAGCCTCGAAGTAAGGCCCTGATTATGCAGGCAAAACGGGAGGCGTGCAGCAGCTCCATGAGGCCTTCATCGCTGTTCTGCTTTAGTTTCACGGTAGTAAGCTTTCCAAGACTCCTAGGGACTTTGCTTAAGCAACCGTTTCGGTACCAGAACACTGCGTAGAGACAGTAAGCTCTGGTCCTGCGTGTATGCTGCGTGTCAACCTAGAAATTGGAGACTGATGGCATAAGGCTTCTTTTCCCATTATGAAAGCTCCGTTCATGCGGCCTCGAAGCTACCTGAAAAGCATTGTTGTTGCCGGGGTTTTCCTCACTGCCGGCATGGTTCTGAGAAGAAAATGAGTTTTCTCCTAAGAAACCTTGGGTTTCCAGTTCCTTGTTGGAAGCTCACCCTGCTCTGCGCTATACCTAAAGTGAAAGTCAACGTGAGCCCAAGCTTCGAAGTAAGGCCCTGATTATCCTTGCAAAACGAGAGGCGTGCAGCAGCTCCATGAGGCCTTCATCGTTGTTCTGCTTTAGTTTCAAGGTAGTAAGCTTTTCAACACTCCTAGGGGCCTTGCTTCAGCACCCGTTTCAGTACCAGAACACTGCGTAGAACCAGGAAGCTCTGCTCCTGCGTGTATGCTGCGTGTCAACCTAGAAATAAGAGACTGATGGCACAAGGCTTGTTTTCCCATTATGAAAGCTCCGTTGATGCGGCCCCGAAGCTACCTGAAAAGCACTGTTGTTACCGTGCTTTTACTTACAGCCGGCATGGTTCTGAGAAGAAAATGAGTTTTCTCGAAAGAAACCTTGTGCTTCCAGTTCCTAGTTGGAAGCTCACCCTGCTCTGCTCTATACCTAAAGTGAAAGTCAACGTGAGCCCAAGCTTCGAAGTAAGGCCCTGATTATCCTTGCAAAACGAGAGGCGTGCAGCAGCTCCATGAGGCCTTCATCGTTGTTCTGCTTTGGTTTCAAGGTAGTAAGCTTTTCAACACTCCTAGGGACCTTGCTTCAGCACCCGTTTCAGTACCAGAACACTGCGTAGAACCAGGAAGCTCTGCTCCTGCGTGTATGCTGCGTGTCAACCTAGAAATTAGAGACTGATGACACAAGGCTTGTTTTCCCATTATGAAAGCTCCGTTGATGCGGCCCCGAAGCTACCTGAAAAGCACTGTTGTTACCGTGCTTTTACTTACAGCCGGCATGTCTCATAGAAGAAAATGAGTTTTCTCGAAAGAAACCTTGTGCTTCCAGTTCCTAGTTGGAAGCTCACCCTGCTCTGCTCTATACCAAACGTGAAAGTCAATGTGAGCACTAGCCTCGAAGTAAGGCCCTGATTATGCTTGCAAAACGGGAGGCGTGCAGCAGCTCCATGAGGCCTTCATCGCTGTTCTGCTTTAGTTTCACGGTAGTAAACTTTCCAAGACTCCTAGGGACTTTGCTTAAGCAACCGTTTCGGTACCAGAACACTGCGTAGAGACAGTAAGCTCTGGTCCTGCGTGTATGCTGCGTGTCAACCTAGAAATTGGAGACTGATGGCATAAGGCTTCTTTTCCCATTATGAAAGCTCCGTTCATGCGGCCTCGAAGCTACCTGAAAAGCATTGTTGTTGCCGGGGTTTTCCTCACTGCCGGCATGGTTCTGAGAAGAAAATGAGTTTTCTCCTAAGAAACCTTGGGTTTCCAGTTCCTTGTTGGAAGCTCACCCTGCTCTGCTCTATACCAAACGTGAAAGTCAATGTGAGCACTAGCCTCGAAGTAAGGCCCTGATTATGCTGGCAAAACGGGAGGCGTGCAGCAGCTCCATGAGGCCTTCATCGCTGTTCTGCTTTAGTTTCACGGTAGTAAGCTTTCCAAGACTCCTAGGGACTTTGCTTAAGCAACCGTTTCGGTACCAGAACACTGCGTAGAGACAGTAAGCTCTGGTCCTGCGTGTATGCTGCGTGTCAACCTAGAAATTGGAGACTGATGGCATAAGGCTTCTTTTCCCATTATGAAAGCTCCGTTCATGCGGCCTCGAAGCTACCTGAAAAGCATTGTTGTTGCCGGGGTTTTCCTCACTGCCGGCATGGTTCTGAGAAGAAAATGAGTTTTCTCCTAAGAAACCTTGGGTTTCCAGTTCCTTGTTGGAAGCTCACCCTGCTCTGCTCTATACCTAAAGTGAAAGTCAACGTGAACCCTAGCCTCGAAGTAAGGCTCTGATTTGCCTTGCCAATGGGGAGGTGTGCAGCAGCTCCATGAGGCCTTCATCACTGTTCTGCTTTAGTTTCACGGTAGTAAGCCTTTCAAAACTCCTAGGGTCCTTGCTTCAGCACCCGTTTCCGTACCAGAATACTGAGTAGAGCAAGGAAGCTCTGGTCCTGTTAAGCAACTTCCAGCCCCGTAGGCCTTTTTGGAACACCCCAGTGTTGGCTAGAGAGAACCAACACACTGCACTCTTCCTTGGGAGAGCCAGATTACCTCAGCTCCACACAGGATTCACGAACACACTTCTAGACTGTCCTCCATGCAATGGGTGGAACCTCATTCCCCTAGCTGAACTCTATTGAGAAAAACACTCTGCTTCTAATCCCTTTTCACATTTCACACTTAGAGTCACGCATCCGCAAGGAGGTGGTCGGCTTGCATTCCGAGTACAATTTAAGCACAGTTCTTGGTGTAACACTGCAGGTCCTTTGAAGATGCAAAGGCCCCTCAGTCTCGCTCGCGCATCCTTTGTTTTGGAACTTCGCTGCACGCGGAAAACCGCATGTAGAAAAAAGTTGATTCAGGGAAAGCCCCAGTGGGTATCGTGAATCTCTTTTGACTTGTGAGAATCAACATGTACTTATGCTGCGTGTCAACCTAAAAATGGAAGACTGATGGCACAAAGCTTGTTTTCCCGTTTTGAAAGCTCCATTCATGCGGCCTCGAAGCTACCTGAAAAGCACTGTTGTTACCGTGCTTTTACTTACAGCCGGCATGGCACATAGAAGAAAATGAGTTTTCTCGAAAGAAACCTTGTGCTTCCAGTTCCTAGTTGGAAGCTCACCCTGCTCTGCTCTATACCAAACGTGAAAGTCAATGTGAGCACTAGCCTCGAAGTAAGGCCCTGATTATGCTGGCAAAACGGGAGGCGTGCAGCAGCTCCATGAGGCCTTCATCGCTGTTCTGCTTTAGTTTCACGGTAGTAAGCTTTCCAAGACTCCTAGGGACTTTGCTTAAGCAACCGTTTCGGTACCAGAACACTGCGTAGAGACAGTAAGCCCTGGTCCTGCGTGTATGCTGCGTGTCAACCTAGAAATTGGAGACTGATGGCATAAGGCTTCTTTTCCCATTATGAAAGCTCCGTTCATGCGGCCTCGAAGCTACCTGAAAAGCATTGTTGTTGCCGGGGTTTTCCTCACTGCCGGCATGGTTCTGAGAAGAAAATGAGTTTTCTCCTAAGAAACCTTGGGTTTCCAGTTCCTTGTTGGAAGCTCACCCTGCTCTGTGCTATACCTAAAGTGAAAGTCAACGTGAGCCCAAGCTTCGAAGTAAGGCCCTGATTATCCTTGCAAAAGGAGAGGCGTGCAGCAGCTCCATGAGGCCTTCATCGTTGTTCTGCTTTAGTTTCAAGGTAGTAAGCTTTTCAACACTCCTAGGGGCCTTGCTTCAGCACCCGTTTCAGTACCAGAACACTGCGTAGAACCAGGAAGCTCTGCTCCTGCGTGTATGCTGCGTGTCAACCTAGAAATTAGAGACTGATGGCACAAGGCTTCTTTTCCCGTTTTGAAAGCTCCATTCATGCGGCCTCGAAGCTACCTGAAAAGCACTGTTGTTACCGTGCTTTTACTTACAGCCGGCATGGCACATAGAAGAAAATGAGTTTTCTCGAAAGAAACCTTGTGCTTCCAGTTCCTAGTTGGAAGCTCACCCTGCTCTGCTCTATACCTAAAGTGAAAGTCAACGTGAGCCCAAGCTTCGAAGTAAGGCCCTGATTATCCTTGCAAAACGAGAGGCGTGCAGCAGCTCCATGAGGCCTTCATCGTTGGTCTGCTTTGGTTTCAAGGTAGTAAGCTTTTCAACACTCCTAGGGACCTTGCTTCAGCACCCGTTTCAGTACCAGAACACTGCGTAGAACCAGGAAGCTCTGCTCCTGCGTGTATGCTGCGTGTCAACCTAGAAATTAGAGACTGATGGCACAAGGCTTGTTTTCCCATTATGAAAGCTCCGTTGATGCGGCCCCGAAGCTACCTGAAAAGCACTGTTGTTACCGTGCTTTTACTTACAGCCGGCATGTCTCATAGAAGAAAATGAGTTTTCTCGAAAGAAACCTTGTGCTTCCAGTTCCTAGTTGGAAGCTCACCCTGCTCTGCTCTATACCAAACGTGAAAGTCAATGTGAGCACTAGCCTCGAAGTAAGGCCCTGATTATGCTGGCAAAACGGGAGGCGTGCAGCAGCTCCATGAGGCCTTCATCGCTGTTCTGCTTTAGTTTAACGGTAGTAAGCTCTCCAAGACTCTTAGGGACCATGCTTCAGGACCCGTTTCGGTACCAGGACACTGCATAGAGCCAGGAAGCTCTGTTCCTGCGTTTATGCTGCTTGTCAGCCTAGAAATTGGAGACTGATGGCATAAGGCTTGTTTTCCCATTATGAAAGCTCCGTTCATGCGGCCTCGAAGCTACCTGAAAAGCATTGTTGTTGCCGGGGTTTTCCTCACTGCCGGCATGGTTCTGAGAAGAAAATGAGTTTTCTCCTAAGAAACCTTGGGTTTCCAGTTCCTTGTTGGAAGCTCACCCTGCTCTGCTCTATACCTAAAGTGAAAGTCAACGTGAACCCTAGCCTCGAAGTAAGGCTCTGATTTGCCTTGCCAATGGGGAGGTGTGCAGCAGCTCCATGAGGCCTTCATCACTGTTCTGCTTTAGTTTCACGGTAGTAAGCCTTTCAAAACTCCTAGGGTCCTTGCTTCAGCACCCGTTTCCGTACCAGAATACTGAGTAGAGCAAGGAAGCTCTGGTCCTGTTAAGCAACTTCCAGCCCCGTAGGCCTTTTTGGAACACCCCAGTGTTGGCTAGAGAGAACCAACACACTGCACTCTTCCTTGGGAGAGCCAGATTACCTCAGCTCCACACAGGATTCACGAACACACTTCTAGACTGTCCTCCATGCAATGGGTGGAACCTCATTCCCCTAGCTGAACTCTATTGAGAAAAACACTCTGCTTCTAATCCCTTTTCACATTTCACACTTAGAGTCACGCATCCGCAAGGAGGTGGTCGGCTTGCATTCCAAGTACAATTTAAGCACAGTTCTTGGTGTAACACTGCAGGTCCTTTGAAGATGCAAAGGCCCCTCAGTCTCGCTCGCGCATCCTTTGTTTTGGAACTTCGCTGCACGCGGAAAACCGCATGTAGAAAAAAGTTGATTCAGGGAAAGCCCCAGTGGGTATCGTGAATCTCTTTTGACTTGTGAGCATCAACATGTACTTATGCTGCGTGTCAACCTAAAAATGGAAGACTGATGGCACAAAGCTTGTTTTCCCGTTTTGAAAGCTCCATTCATGCGGCCTCGAAGCTACCTGAAAAGCACTGTTGTTACCGTGCTTTTACTTACAGCCGGCATGGCACATAGAAGAAAATGAGTTTTCTCGAAAGAAACCTTGTGCTTCCAGTTCCTAGTTGGAAGCTCACCCTGCTCTGCTCTATACCAAACGTGAAAGTCAATGTGAGCACTAGCCTCGAAGTAAGGCCCTGATTATGCTGGCAAAACGGGAGGCGTGCAGCAGCTCCATGAGGCCTTCATCGCTGTTCTGCTTTAGTTTCACGGTAGTAAGCTTTCCAAGACTCCTAGGGACTTTGCTTAAGCAACCGTTTCGGTACCAGAACACTGCGTAGAGACAGTAAGCCCTGGTCCTGCGTGTATGCTGCGTGTCAACCTAGAAATTGGAGACTGATGGCATAAGGCTTCTTTTCCCATTATGAAAGCTCCGTTCATGCGGCCTCGAAGCTACCTGAAAAGCATTGTTGTTGCCGGGGTTTTCCTCACTGCCGGCATGGTTCTGAGAAGAAAATGAGTTTTCTCCTAAGAAACCTTGGGTTTCCAGTTCCTTGTTGGAAGCTCACCCTGCTCTGTGCTATACCTAAAGTGAAAGTCAACGTGAGCCCAAGCTTCGAAGTAAGGCCCTGATTATCCTTGCAAAAGGAGAGGCGTGCAGCAGCTCCATGAGGCCTTCATCGTTGTTCTGCTTTAGTTTCAAGGTAGTAAGCTTTTCAACACTCCTAGGGGCCTTGCTTCAGCACCCGTTTCAGTACCAGAACACTGCGTAGAACCAGGAAGCTCTGCTCCTGCGTGTATGCTGCGTGTCAACCTAGAAATTAGAGACTGATGGCACAAGGCTTCTTTTCCCGTTTTGAAAGCTCCATTCATGCGGCCTCGAAGCTACCTGAAAAGCACTGTTGTTACCGTGCTTTTACTTACAGCCGGCATGGCACATAGAAGAAAATGAGTTTTCTCGAAAGAAACCTTGTGCTTCCAGTTCCTAGTTGGAAGCTCACCCTGCTCTGCTCTATACCTAAAGTGAAAGTCAACGTGAGCCCAAGCTTCGAAGTAAGGCCCTGATTATCCTTGCAAAACGAGAGGCGTGCAGCAGCTCCATGAGGCCTTCATCGTTGGTCTGCTTTGGTTTCAAGGTAGTAAGCTTTTCAACACTCCTAGGGACCTTGCTTCAGCACCCGTTTCAGTACCAGAACACTGCGTAGAACCAGGAAGCTCTGCTCCTGCGTGTATGCTGCGTGTCAACCTAGAAATTAGAGACTGATGGCACAAGGCTTGTTTTCCCATTATGAAAGCTCCGTTGATGCGGCCCCGAAGCTACCTGAAAAGCACTGTTGTTACCGTGCTTTTACTTACAGCCGGCATGTCTCATAGAAGAAAATGAGTTTTCTCGAAAGAAACCTTGTGCTTCCAGTTCCTAGTTGGAAGCTCACCCTGCTCTGCTCTATACCAAACGTGAAAGTCAATGTGAGCACTAGCCTCGAAGTAAGGCCCTGATTATGCTGGCAAAACGGGAGGCGTGCAGCAGCTCCATGAGGCCTTCATCGCTGTTCTGCTTTAGTTTAACGGTAGTAAGCTCTCCAAGACTCTTAGGGACCATGCTTCAGGACCCGTTTCGGTACCAGGACACTGCATAGAGCCAGGAAGCTCTGTTCCTGCGTTTATGCTGCTTGTCAGCCTAGAAATTGGAGACTGATGGCATAAGGCTTGTTTTCCCATTATGAAAGCTCCGTTCATGCGGCCTCGAAGCTACCTGAAAAGCATTGTTGTTGCCGGGGTTTTCCTCACTGCCGGCATGGTTCTGAGAAGAAAATGAGTTTTCTCCTAAGAAACCTTGGGTTTCCAGTTCCTTGTTGGAAGCTCACCCTGCTCTGCTCTATACCTAAAGTGAAAGTCAACGTGAACCCTAGCCTCGAAGTAAGGCTCTGATTTGCCTTGCCAATGGGGAGGTGTGCAGCAGCTCCATGAGGCCTTCATCACTGTTCTGCTTTAGTTTCACGGTAGTAAGCCTTTCAAAACTCCTAGGGTCCTTGCTTCAGCACCCGTTTCCGTACCAGAATACTGAGTAGAGCAAGGAAGCTCTGGTCCTGTTAAGCAACTTCCAGCCCCGTAGGCCTTTTTGGAACACCCCAGTGTTGGCTAGAGAGAACCAACACACTGCACTCTTCCTTGGGAGAGCCAGATTACCTCAGCTCCACACAGGATTCACGAACACACTTCTAGACTGTCCTCCATGCAATGGGTGGAACCTCATTCCCCTAGCTGAACTCTATTGAGAAAAACACTCTGCTTCTAATCCCTTTTCACATTTCACACTTAGAGTCACGCATCCGCAAGGAGGTGGTCGGCTTGCATTCCAAGTACAATTTAAGCACAGTTCTTGGTGTAACACTGCAGGTCCTTTGAAGATGCAAAGGCCCCTCAGTCTCGCTCGCGCATCCTTTGTTTTGGAACTTCGCTGCACGCGGAAAACCGCATGTAGAAAAAAGTTGATTCAGGGAAAGCCCCAGTGGGTATCGTGAATCTCTTTTGACTTGTGAGCATCAACATGTACTTATGCTGCGTGTCAACCTAAAAATGGAAGACTGATGGCACAAAGCTTGTTTTCCCGTTTTGAAAGCTCCATTCATGCGGCCTCGAAGCTACCTGAAAAGCACTGTTGTTACCGTGCTTTTACTTACAGCCGGCATGGCACATAGAAGAAAATGAGTTTTCTCGAAAGAAACCTTGTGCTTCCAGTTCCTAGTTGGAAGCTCACCCTGCTCTGCTCTATACCAAACGTGAAAGTCAATGTGAGCACTAGCCTCGAAGTAAGGCCCTGATTATGCTGGCAAAACGGGAGGCGTGCAGCAGCTCCATGAGGCCTTCATCGCTGTTCTGCTTTAGTTTCACGGTAGTAAGCTTTCCAAGACTCCTAGGGACTTTGCTTAAGCAACCGTTTCGGTACCAGAACACTGCGTAGAGACAGTAAGCTCTGGTCCTGCGTGTATGCTGCGTGTCAACCTAGAAATTGGAGACTGATGGCATAAGGCTTCTTTTCCCATTATGAAAGCTCCGTTCATGCGGCCTCAAAGCTACCTGAAAAGCATTGTTGTTGCCGGGGTTTTCCTCACTGCCGGCATGGTTCTGAGAAGAAAATGAGTTTTCTCCTAAGAAACCTTGGGTTTCCAGTTCCTTGTTGGAAGCTCACCCTGCTCTGCGCTATACCTAAAGTGAAAGTCAACGTGAGCCCAAGCTTCGAAGTAAGGCCCTGATTATCCTTGCAAAACGAGAGGCGTGCAGCAGCTCCATGAGGCCTTCATCGTTGTTCCGCTTTAGTTTCAAGGTAGTAAGCTTTTCAACACTCCTAGGGGCCTTGCTTCAGCACCCGTTTCAGTACCAGAACACTGCGTAGAACCAGGAAGCTCTGCTCCCGCGTGTATGCTGCGTGTCAACCTAGAAATTAGAGACTGATGGCACAAGGCTTCTTTTCCCGTTTTGAAAGCTCCATTCATGCGGCCTCGAAGCTACCTGAAAAGCACTGTTGTTACCGTGCTTTTACTTACAGCCGGCATGGCACATAGAAGAAAATGAGTTTTCTCGAAAGAAACCTTGTGCTTCCAGTTCCTAGTTGGAAGCTCACCCTGCTCTGCTCTATACCAAACGTGAAAGTCAATGTGAGCACTAGCCTCGAAGTAAGGCCCTGATTATGCTGGCAAAACGGGAGGCGTGCAGCAGCTCCATGAGGCCTTCATCGCTGTTCTGCTTTAGTTTCACGGTAGTAAGCTTTCCAAGACTCCTAGGGACTTTGCTTAAGCAACCGTTTCGGTACCAGAACACTGCGTAGAGACAGTAAGCTCTGGTCCTGCGTGTATGCTGCGTGTCAACCTAGAAATTGGAGACTGATGGCATAAGGCTTCTTTTCCCATTATGAAAGCTCCGTTCATGCGGCCTCGAAGCTACCTGAAAAGCATTGTTGTTGTCGGGGTTTTCCTCACTGCCGGCATGGTTCTGAGAAGAAAATGAGTTTTCTCCTAAGAAACCTTGGGTTTCCAGTTCCTTGTTGGAAGCTCACCCTGCTCTGCGCTATACCTAAAGTGAAAGTCAACGTGAGCCCAAGCTTCGAAGTAAGGCCCTGATTATCCTTGCAAAACGAGAGGCGTGCAGCAGCTCCATGAGGCGTTCATCGTTGTTCTGCTTTAGTTTCAAGGTAGTAAGCTTTTCAACACTCCTAGGGGCCTTGCTTCAGCACCCGTTTCAGTACCAGAACACTGCGTAGAACCAGGAAGCTCTGCTCCCGCGTGTATGCTGCGTGTCAACCTAGAAATTAGAGACTGATGGCACAAGGCTTCTTTTCCCGTTTTGAAAGCTCCATTCATGCGGCCTCGAAGCTACCTGAAAAGCACTGTTGTTACCGTGCTTTTACTTACAGCCGGCATGGCACATAGAAGAAAATGAGTTTTCTCGAAAGAAACCTTGTGCTTCCAGTTCCTAGTTGGAAGCTCACCCTGCTCTGCTCTATACCAAACGTGAAAGTCAATGTGAGCACTAGCCTCGAAGTAAGGCCCTGATTATGCAGGCAAAACGGGAGGCGTGCAGCAGCTCCATGAGGCCTTCATCGCTGTTCTGCTTTAGTTTCACGGTAGTAAGCTTTCCAAGACTCCTAGGGACTTTGCTTAAGCAACCGTTTCGGTACCAGAACACTGCGTAGAGACAGTAAGCTCTGGTCCTGCGTGTATGCTGCGTGTCAACCTAGAAATTGGAGACTGATGGCATAAGGCTTCTTTTCCCATTATGAAAGCTCCGTTCATGCGGCGTCGAAGCTACCTGAAAAGCATTGTTGTTGCCGGGGTTTTCCTCACTGCCGGCATGGTTCTGAGAAGAAAATGAGTTTTCTCCTAAGAAACCTTGGGTTTCCAGTTCCTTGTTGGAAGCTCACCCTGCTCTGCGCTATACCTAAAGTGAAAGTCAACGTGAGCCCAAGCTTCGAAGTAAGGCCCTGATTATCCTTGCAAAACGAGAGGCGTGCAGCAGCTCCATGAGGCCTTCATCGTTGTTCTGCTTTAGTTTCAAGGTAGTAAGCTTTTCAACACTCCTAGGGGCCTTGCTTCAGCACCCGTTTCAGTACCAGAACACTGCGTAGAACCAGGAAGCTCTGCTCCTGCGTGTATGCTGCGTGTCAACCTAGAAATTAGAGACTGATGGCACAAGGCTTGTTTTCCCATTATGAAAGCTCCGTTGATGCGGCCCCGAAGCTACCTGAAAAGCACTGTTGTTACCGTGCTTTTACTTACAGCCGGCATGGTTCATAGAAGAAAATGAGTTTTCTCGAAAGAAACCTTGTGCTTCCAGTTCCTAGTTGGAAGCTCACCCTGCTCTGCTCTATACCTAAAGTGAAAGTCAACGTGAGCCCAAGCTTCGAAGTAAGGCCCTGATTATCCTTGCAAAACGAGAGGCGTGCAGCAGCTCCATGAGGCCTTCATCGTTGTTCTGCTTTGGTTTCAAGGTAGTAAGCTTTTCAACACTCCTAGGGACCTTGCTTCAGCACCCGTTTCAGTACCAGAACACTGCGTAGAACCAGGAAGCTCTGCTCCTGCGTGTATGCTGCGTGTCAACCTAGAAATTAGAGACTGATGGCACAAGGCTTGTTTTCCCATTATGAAAGCTCCGTTGATGCGGCCCCGAAGCTACCTGAAAAGCACTGTTGTTACCGTGCTTTTACTTACAGCCGGCATGTCTCATAGAAGAAAATGAGTTTTCTCGAAAGAAACCTTGTGCTTCCAGTTCCTAGTTGGAAGCTCACCCTGCTCTGCTCTATACCAAACGTGAAAGTCAATGTGAGCACTAGCCTCGAAGTAAGGCCCTGATTATGCTGGCAAAACGGGAGGCGTGCAGCAGCTCCATGAGGCCTTCATCGCTGTTCTGCTTTAGTTTCACGGTAGTAAGCTTTCCAAGACTCCTATGGACTTTGCTTAAGCAACCGTTTCGGTACCAGAACACTGCGTAGAGACAGTAAGCTCTGGTCCTGCGTGTATGCTGCGTGTCAACCTAGAAATTGGAGACTGATGGCATAAGGCTTCTTTTCCCATTATGAAAGCTCCGTTCATGCGGCCTCGAAGCTACCTGAAAAGCATTGTTGTTGCCGGGGTTTTCCTCACTGCCGGCATGGTTCTGAGAAGAAAATGAGTTTTCTCCTAAGAAACCTTGGGTTTCCAGTTCCTTGTTGGAAGCTCACCCTGCTCTGCTCTATACCTAAAGTGAAAGTCAACATGAACCCTAGCCTCGAAGTAAGGCTCTGATTTGCCTTGCCAATGGGGAGGTGTGCAGCAGCTCCATGAGGCCTTCATCACTGTTCTGCTTTAGTTTCACGGTAGTAAGCCTTTCAAAACTCCTAGGGTCCTTGCTTCAGCACCCGTTTCCGTACCAGAATACTGAGTAGAGCAAGGAAGCTCTGGTCCTGTTAAGCAACTTCCAGCCCCGTAGGCCTTTTTGGAACACCCCAGTGTTGGCTAGAGAGAACCAACACACTGCACTCTTCCTTGGGAGAGCCAGATTACCTCAGCTCCACACAGGATTCACGAACACACTTCTAGACTGTCCTCCATGCAATGGGTGGAACCTCATTCCCCTAGCTGAACTCTATTGAGAAAAACACTCTGCTTCTAATCCCTTTTCACATTTCACACTTAGAGTCACGCATCCGCAAGGAGGTGGTCGGCTTGCATTCCGAGTACAATTTAAGCACAGTTCTTGGTGTAACACTGCAGGTCCTTTGAAGATGCAAAGGCCCCTCAGTCTCGCTCGCGCATCCTTTGTTTTGGAACTTCGCTGCACGCGGAAAACCGCATGTAGAAAAAAGTTGATTCAGGGAAAGCCCCAGTGGGTATCGTGAATCTCTTTTGACTTGTGAGCATCAACATGTACTTATGCTGCGTGTCAACCTAAAAATGGAAGACTGATGGCACAAAGCTTGTTTTCCCGTTTTGAAAGCTCCATTCATGCGGCCTCGAAGCTACCTGAAAAGCACTGTTGTTACCGTGCTTTTACTTACAGCCGGCATGGCACATAGAAGAAAATGAGTTTTCTCGAAAGAAACCTTGTGCTTCCAGTTCCTAGTTGGAAGCTCACCCTGCTCTGCTCTATACCAAACGTGAAAGTCAATGTGAGCACTAGCCTCGAAGTAAGGCCCTGATTATGCTGGCAAAACGGGAGGCGTGCAGCAGCTCCATGAGGCCTTCATCGCTGTTCTGCTTTAGTTTCACGGTAGTAAGCTTTCCAAGACTCCTAGGGACTTTGCTTAAGCAACCGTTTCGGTACCAGAACACTGCGTAGAGACAGTAAGCCCTGGTCCTGCGTGTATGCTGCGTGTCAACCTAGAAATTGGAGACTGATGGCATAAGGCTTCTTTTCCCATTATGAAAGCTCCGTTCATGCGGCCTCGAAGCTACCTGAAAAGCATTGTTGTTGCCGGGGTTTTCCTCACTGCCGGCATGGTTCTGAGAAGAAAATGAGTTTTCTCCTAAGAAACCTTGGGTTTCCAGTTCCTTGTTGGAAGCTCACCCTGCTCTGCGCTATACCTAAAGTGAAAGTCAACGTGAGCCCAAGCTTCGAAGTAAGGCCCTGATTATCCTTGCAAAACGAGAGGCGTGCAGCAGCTCCATGAGGCCTTCATCGTTGTTCTGCTTTAGTTTCAAGGTAGTAAGCTTTTCAACACTCCTAGGGGCCTTGCTTCAGCACCCGTTTCAGTACCAGAACACTGCGTAGAACCAGGAAGCTCTGCTCCTGCGTGTATGCTGCGTGTCAACCTAGAAATTAGAGACTGATGGCACAAGGCTTCTTTTCCCGTTTTGAAAGCTCCATTCATGCGGCCTCGAAGCTACCTGAAAAGCACTGTTGTTACCGTGCTTTTACTTACAGCCGGCATGGCACATAGAAGAAAATGAGTTTTCTCGAAAGAAACCTTGTGCTTCCAGTTCCTAGTTGGAAGCTCACCCTGCTCTGCTCTATACCTAAAGTGAAAGTCAACGTGAGCCCAAGCTTCGAAGTAAGGCCCTGATTATCCTTGCAAAACGAGAGGCGTGCAGCAGCTCCATGAGGCCTTCATCGTTGTTCTGCTTTGGTTTCAAGGTAGTAAGCTTTTCAACACTCCTAGGGACCTTGCTTCAGCACCCGTTTCAGTACCAGAACACTGCGTAGAACCAGGAAGCTCTGCTCCTGCGTGTATGCTGCGTGTCAACCTAGAAATTAGAGACTGATGGCACAAGGCTTGTTTTCCCATTATGAAAGCTCCGTTGATGCGGCCCCGAAGCTACCTGAAAAGCACTGTTGTTACCGTGCTTTTACTTACAGCCGGCATGTCTCATAGAAGAAAATGAGTTTTCTCGAAAGAAACCTTGTGCTTCCAGTTCCTAGTTGGAAGCTCACCCTGCTCTGCTCTATACCAAACGTGAAAGTCAATGTGAGCACTAGCCTCGAAGTAAGGCCCTGATTATGCTGGCAAAACGGGAGGCGTGCAGCAGCTCCATGAGGCCTTCATCGCTGTTCTGCTTTAGTTTAACGGTAGTAAGCTCTCCAAGACTCTTAGGGACCATGCTTCAGGACCCGTTTCGGTACCAGGACACTGCATAGAGCCAGGAAGCTCTGTTCCTGCGTTTATGCTGCTTGTCAGCCTAGAAATTGGAGACTGATGGCATAAGGCTTGTTTTCCCATTATGAAAGCTCCGTTCATGCGGCCTCGAAGCTACCTGAAAAGCATTGTTGTTGCCGGGGTTTTCCTCACTGCCGGCATGGTTCTGAGAAGAAAATGAGTTTTCTCCTAAGAAACCTTGGGTTTCCAGTTCCTTGTTGGAAGCTCACCCTGCTCTGCTCTATACCTAAAGTGAAAGTCAACGTGAACCCTAGCCTCGAAGTAAGGCTCTGATTTGCCTTGCCAATGGGGAGGTGTGCAGCAGCTCCATGAGGCCTTCATCACTGTTCTGCTTTAGTTTCACGGTAGTAAGCCTTTCAAAACTCCTAGGGTCCTTGCTTCAGCACCCGTTTCCGTACCAGAATACTGAGTAGAGCAAGGAAGCTCTGGTCCTGTTAAGCAACTTCCAGCCCCGTAGGCCTTTTTGGAACACCCCAGTGTTGGCTAGAGAGAACCAACACACTGCACTCTTCCTTGGGAGAGCCAGATTACCTCAGCTCCACACAGGATTCACGAACACACTTCTAGACTGTCCTCCATGCAATGGGTGGAACCTCATTCCCCTAGCTGAACTCTATTGAGAAAAACACTCTGCTTCTAATCCCTTTTCACATTTCACACTTAGAGTCACGCATGCGCAAGGAGGTGGTCGGCTTGCATTCCAAGTACAATTTAAGCACAGTTCTTGGTGTAACACTGCAGGTCCTTTGAAGATGCAAAGGCCCCTCAGTCTCGCTCGCGCATCCTTTGTTTTGGAACTTCGCTGCACGCGGAAAACCGCATGTAGAAAAAAGTTGATTCAGGGAAAGCCCCAGTGGGTATCGTGAATCTCTTTTGACTTGTGATCATCAACATGTACTTATGCTGCGTGTCAACCTAAAAATGGAAGACTGATGGCACAAAGCTTGTTTTCCCGTTTTGAAAGCTCCATTCATGCGGCCTCGAAGCTACCTGAAAAGCACTGTTGTTACCGTGCTTTTACTTACAGCCGGCATGGCACATAGAAGAAAATGAGTTTTCTCGAAAGAAACCTTGTGCTTCCAGTTCCTAGTTGGAAGCTCACCCTGCTCTGCTCTATACCAAACGTGAAAGTCAATGTGAGCACTAGCCTCGAAGTAAGGCCCTGATTATGCTGGCAAAACGGGAGGCGTGCAGCAGCTCCATGAGGCCTTCATCGCTGTTCTGCTTTAGTTTCACGGTAGTAAGCTTTCCAAGACTCCTAGGGACTTTGCTTAAGCAACCGTTTCGGTACCAGAACACTGCGTAGAGACAGTAAGCCCTGGTCCTGCGTGTATGCTGCGTGTCAACCTAGAAATTGGAGACTGATGGCATAAGGCTTCTTTTCCCATTATGAAAGCTCCGTTCATGCGGCCTCGAAGCTACCTGAAAAGCATTGTTGTTGCCGGGGTTTTCCTCACTGCCGGCATGGTTCTGAGAAGAAAATGAGTTTTCTCCTAAGAAACCTTGGGTTTCCAGTTCCTTGTTGGAAGCTCACCCTGCTCTGCGCTATACCTAAAGTGAAAGTCAACGTGAGCCCAAGCTTCGAAGTAAGGCCCTGATTATCCTTGCAAAACGAGGCGTGCAGCAGCTCCATGAGGCCTTCATCGTTGTTCTGCTTTAGTTTCAAGGTAGTAAGCTTTTCAACACTCCTAGGGGCCTTGCTTCAGCACCCGTTTCAGTACCAGAACACTGCGTAGAACCAGGAAGCTCTGCTCCTGCGTGTATGCTGCGTGTCAACCTAGAAATTAGAGACTGATGGCACAAGGCTTCTTTTCCCGTTTTGAAAGCTCCATTCATGCGGCCTCGAAGCTACCTGAAAAGCACTGTTGTTACCGTGCTTTTACTTACAGCCGGCATGGCACATAGAAGAAAATGAGTTTTCTCGAAAGAAACCTTGTGCTTCCAGTTCCTAGTTGGAAGCTCACCCTGCTCTGCTCTATACCTAAAGTGAAAGTCAACGTGAGCCCAAGCTTCGAAGTAAGGCCCTGATTATCCTTGCAAAACGAGAGGCGTGCAGCAGCTCCATGAGGCCTTCATCGTTGTTCTGCTTTGGTTTCAAGGTAGTAAGCTTTTCAACACTCCTAGGGACCTTGCTTCAGCACCCGTTTCAGTACCAGAACACTGCGTAGAACCAGGAAGCTCTGCTCCTGCGTGTATGCTGCGTGTCAACCTAGAAATTAGAGACTGATGGCACAAGGCTTGTTTTCCCATTATGAAAGCTCCGTTGATGCGGCCCCGAAGCTACCTGAAAAGCACTGTTGTTACCGTGCTTTTACTTACAGCCGGCATGGTTCTGAGAAGAAAATGAGTTTTCTCGAAAGAAACCTTGTGCTTCCAGTTCCTAGTTGGAAGCTCACCCTGCTCTGCTCTATACCTAAAGTGAAAGTCAACGTGAGCCCAAGCTTCGAAGTAAGGCCCTGATTATGCTGGCAAAACGGGAGGCGTGCAGCAGCTCCATGAGGCCTTCATCGCTGTTCTGCTTTAGTTTCACGGTAGTAAGCTTTCCAAGACTCCTAGGGACTTTGCTTAAGCAACCGTTTCGGTACCAGAACACTGCGTAGAGACAGTAAGCTCTGGTCCTGCGTGTATGCTGCGTGTCAACCTAGAAATTGGAGACTGATGGCATAAGGCTTCTTTTCCCATTATGAAAGCTCCGTTCATGCGGCCTCGAAGCTACCTGAAAAGCATTGTTGTTGCCGGGGTTTTCCTCACTGCCGGCATGGTTCTGAGAAGAAAATGAGTTTTCTCCTAAGAAACCTTGGGTTTCCAGTTCCTTGTTGGAAGCTCACCCTGCTCTGCTCTATACCTAAAGTGAAAGTCAACGTGAACCCTAGCCTCGAAGTAAGGCTCTGATTTGCCTTGCCAATGGGGAGGTGTGCAGCAGCTCCATGAGGCCTTCATCACTGTTCTGCTTTAGTTTCACGGTAGTAAGCCTTTCAAAACTCCTAGGGTCCTTGCTTCAGCACCCGTTTCCGTACCAGAATACTGAGTAGAGCAAGGAAGCTCTGGTCCTGTTAAGCAACTTCCAGCCCCGTAGGCCTTTTTGGAACACCCCAGTGTTGGCTAGAGAGAACCAACACACTGCACTCTTCCTTGGGAGAGCCAGATTACCTCAGCTCCACACAGGATTCACGAACACACTTCTAGACTGTCCTCCATGCAATGGGTGGAACCTCATTCCCCTAGCTGAACTCTATTGAGAAAAACACTCTGCTTCTAATCCCTTTTCACATTTCACACTTAGAGTCACGCATGCGCAAGGAGGTGGTCGGCTTGCATTCCAAGTACAATTTAAGCACAGTTCTTGGTGTAACACTGCAGGTCCTTTGAAGATGCAAAGGCCCCTCAGTCTCGCTCGCGCATCCTTTGTTTTGGAACTTCGCTGCACGCGGAAAACCGCATGTAGAAAAAAGTTGATTCAGGGAAAGCCCCAGTGGGTATCGTGAATCTCTTTTGACTTGTGATCATCAACATGTACTTATGCTGCGTGTCAACCTAAAAATGGAAGACTGATGGCACAAAGCTTGTTTTCCCGTTTTGAAAGCTCCATTCATGCGGCCTCGAAGCTACCTGAAAAGCACTGTTGTTACCGTGCTTTTACTTACAGCCGGCATGGCACATAGAAGAAAATGAGTTTTCTCGAAAGAAACCTTGTGCTTCCAGTTCCTAGTTGGAAGCTCACCCTGCTCTGCTCTATACCAAACGTGAAAGTCAATGTGAGCACTAGCCTCGAAGTAAGGCCCTGATTATGCTGGCAAAACGGGAGGCGTGCAGCAGCTCCATGAGGCCTTCATCGCTGTTCTGCTTTAGTTTCACGGTAGTAAGCTTTCCAAGACTCCTAGGGACTTTGCTTAAGCAACCGTTTCGGTACCAGAACACTGCGTAGAGACAGTAAGCTCTGGTCCTGCGTGTATGCTGCGTGTCAACCTAGAAATTGGAGACTGATGGCATAAGGCTTCTTTTCCCATTATGAAAGCTCCGTTCATGCGGCCTCGAAGCTACCTGAAAAGCATTGTTGTTGCCGGGGTTTTCCTCACTGCCGGCATGGTTCTGAGAAGAAAATGAGTTTTCTCCTAAGAAACCTTGGGTTTCCAGTTCCTTGTTGGAAGCTCACCCTGCTCTGCTCTATACCTAAAGTGAAAGTCAACGTGAACCCTAGCCTCGAAGTAAGGCTCTGATTTGCCTTGCCAATGGGGAGGTGTGCAGCAGCTCCATGAGGCCTTCATCACTGTTCTGCTTTAGTTTCACGGTAGTAAGCCTTTCAAAACTCCTAGGGTCCTTGCTTCAGCACCCGTTTCCGTACCAGAATACTGAGTAGAGCAAGGAAGCTCTGGTCCTGTTAAGCAACTTCCAGCCCCGTAGGCCTTTTTGGAACACCCCAGTGTTGGCTAGAGAGAACCAACACACTGCACTCTTCCTTGGGAGAGCCAGATTACCTCAGCTCCACACAGGATTCACGAACACACTTCTAGACTGTCCTCCATGCAATGGGTGGAACCTCATTCCCCTAGCTGAACTCTATTGAGAAAAACACTCTGCTTCTAATCCCTTTTCACATTTCACACTTAGAGTCACGCATCCGCAAGGAGGTGGTCGGCTTGCATTCCAAGTACAATTTAAGCACAGTTCTTGGTGTAACACTGCAGGTCCTTTGAAGATGCAAAGGCCCCTCAGTCTCGCTCGCGCATCCTTTGTTTTGGAACTTCGCTGCACGCGGAAAACCGCATGTAGAAAAAAGTTGATTCAGGGAAAGCCCCAGTGGGTATCGTGAATCTCTTTTGACTTGTGAGCATCAACATGTACTTATGCTGCGTGTCAACCTAAAAATGGAAGACTGATGGCACAAAGCTTGTTTTCCCGTTTTGAAAGCTCCATTCATGCGGCCTCGAAGCTACCTGAAAAGCACTGTTGTTACCGTGCTTTTACTTACAGCCGGCATGGCACATAGAAGAAAATGAGTTTTCTCGAAAGAAACCTTGTGCTTCCAGTTCCTAGTTGGAAGCTCACCCTGCTCTGCTCTATACCAAACGTGAAAGTCAACGTGAGCAGTAGCCTCTAAGTACAGCCCTGCTTATCCTTGCAAAACGGGATTCGTGCAGCAACTCCATGAGGCCTTCAAGGCTGTTCTGCTTTAGTTTAACGGTAGTAAGCTCTCCAAGACTCTTAGGGACCATGCTTCAGGACCCGTTTCGGTACCAGGACACTGCATAGAGCCAGGAAGCTCTGTTCCTGCGTTTATGCTGCTTGTCAGCCTAGAAATTGGAGACTGATGGCATAAGGCTTGTTTTCCCATTATGAAAGCTCCGTTCATGCGGCCTCGAAGCTACCTGAAAAGCATTGTTGTTGCCGGGGTTTTCCTCACTGCCGGCATGGTTCTGAGAAGAAAATGAGTTTTCTCCTAAGAAACCTTGGGTTTCCAGTTCCTTGTTGGAAGCTCACCCTGCTCTGCTCTATACCTAAAGTGAAAGTCAACGTGAACCCTAGCCTCGAAGTAAGGCTCTGATTTGCCTTGCCAATGGGGAGGTGTGCAGCAGCTCCATGAGGCCTTCATCACTGTTCTGCTTTAGTTTCACGGTAGTAAGCCTTTCAAAACTCCTAGGGTCCTTGCTTCAGCACCCGTTTCCGTACCAGAATACTGAGTAGAGCAAGGAAGCTCTGGTCCTGTTAAGCAACTTCCAGCCCCGTAGGCCTTTTTGGAACACCCCAGTGTTGGCTAGAGAGAACCAACACACTGCACTCTTCCTTGGGAGAGCCAGATTACCTCAGCTCCACACAGGATTCACGAACACACTTCTAGACTGTCCTCCATGCAATGGGTGGAACCTCATTCCCCTAGCTGAACTCTATTGAGAAAAACACTCTGCTTCTAATCCCTTTTCACATTTCACACTTAGAGTCACGCATCCGCAAGGAGGTGGTCGGCTTGCATTCCAAGTACAATTTAAGCACAGTTCTTGGTGTAACACTGCAGGTCCTTTGAAGATGCAAAGGCCCCTCAGTCTCGCTCGCGCATCCTTTGTTTTGGAACTTCGCTGCACGCGGAAAACCGCATGTAGAAAAAAGTTGATTCAGGGAAAGCCCCAGTGGGTATCGTGAATCTCTTTTGACTTGTGAGCATCAACATGTACTTATGCTGCGTGTCAACCTAAAAATGGAAGACTGATGGCACAAAGCTTGTTTTCCCGTTTTGAAAGCTCCATTCATGCGGCCTCGAAGCTACCTGAAAAGCACTGTTGTTACCGTGCTTTTACTTACAGCCGGCATGGCACATAGAAGAAAATGAGTTTTCTCGAAAGAAACCTTGTGCTTCCAGTTCCTAGTTGGAAGCTCACCCTGCTCTGCTCTATACCAAACGTGAAAGTCAATGTGAGCACTAGCCTCGAAGTAAGGCCCTGATTATGCTGGCAAAACGGGAGGCGTGCAGCAGCTCCATGAGGCCTTCATCGCTGTTCTGCTTTAGTTTCACGGTAGTAAGCTTTCCAAGACTCCTAGGGACTTTGCTTAAGCAACCGTTTCGGTACCAGAACACTGCGTAGAGACAGTAAGCTCTGGTCCTGCGTGTATGCTGCGTGTCAACCTAGAAATTGGAGACTGATGGCATAAGGCTTCTTTTCCCATTATGAAAGCTCCGTTCATGCGGCCTCGAAGCTACCTGAAAAGCATTGTTGTTGCCGGGGTTTTCCTCACTGCCGGCATGGTTCTGAGAAGAAAATGAGTTTTCTCCTAAGAAACCTTGGGTTTCCAGTTCCTTGTTGGAAGCTCACCCTGCTCTGCTCTATACCTAAAGTGAAAGTCAACGTGAACCCTAGCCTCGAAGTAAGGCTCTGATTTGCCTTGCCAATGGGGAGGTGTGCAGCAGCTCCATGAGGCCTTCATCACTGTTCTGCTTTAGTTTCACGGTAGTAAGCCTTTCAAAACTCCTAGGGTCCTTGCTTCAGCACCCGTTTCCGTACCAGAATACTGAGTAGAGCAAGGAAGCTCTGGTCCTGTTAAGCAACTTCCAGCCCCGTAGGCCTTTTTGGAACACCCCAGTGTTGGCTAGAGAGAACCAACACACTGCACTCTTCCTTGGGAGAGCCAGATTACCTCAGCTCCACACAGGATTCACGAACACACTTCTAGACTGTCCTCCATGCAATGGGTGGAACCTCATTCCCCTAGCTGAACTCTATTGAGAAAAACACTCTGCTTCTAATCCCTTTTCACATTTCACACTTAGAGTCACGCATCCGCAAGGAGGTGGTCGGCTTGCATTCCGAGTACAATTTAAGCACAGTTCTTGGTGTAACACTGCAGGTCCTTTGAAGATGCAAAGGCCCCTCAGTCTCGCTCGCGCATCCTTTGTTTTGGAACTTCGCTGCACGCGGAAAACCGCATGTAGAAAAAAGTTGATTCAGGGAAAGCCCCAGTGGGTATCGTGAATCTCTTTTGACTTGTGAGCATCAACATGTACTTATGCTGCGTGTCAACCTAAAAATGGAAGACTGATGGCACAAAGCTTGTTTTCCCGTTTTGAAAGCTCCATTCATGCGGCCTCGAAGCTACCTGAAAAGCACTGTTGTTACCGTGCTTTTACTTACAGCCGGCATGGCACATAGAAGAAAATGAGTTTTCTCGAAAGAAACCTTGTGCTTCCAGTTCCTAGTTGGAAGCTCACCCTGCTCTGCTCTATACCAAACGTGAAAGTCAATGTGAGCACTAGCCTCGAAGTAAGGCCCTGATTATGCTGGCAAAACGGGAGGCGTGCAGCAGCTCCATGAGGCCTTCATCGCTGTTCTGCTTTAGTTTCACGGTAGTAAGCTTTCCAAGACTCCTAGGGACTTTGCTTAAGCAACCGTTTCGGTACCAGAACACTGCGTAGAGACAGTAAGCTCTGGTCCTGCGTGTATGCTGCGTGTCAACCTAGAAATTGGAGACTGATGGCATAAGGCTTCTTTTCCCATTATGAAAGCTCCGTTCATGCGGCCTCGAAGCTACCTGAAAAGCATTGTTGTTGCCGGTGTTTTCCTCACTGCCGGCATGGTTCTGAGAAGAAAATGAGTTTTCTCCTAAGAAACCTTGGGTTTCCAGTTCCTTGTTGGAAGCTCACCCTGCTCTGCGCTATACCTAAAGTGAAAGTCAACGTGAGCCCAAGCTTCGAAGTAAGGCCCTGATTATCCTTGCAAAACGAGAGGCGTGCAGCAGCTCCATGAGGCCTTCATCGTTGTTCCGCTTTAGTTTCAAGGTAGTAAGCTTTTCAACACTCCTAGGGTCCTTGCTTCAGCACCCGTTTCAGTACCAGAACACTGCGTAGAACCAGGAAGCTCTGCTCCTGCGTGTATGCTGCGTGTCAACCTAGAAATTAGAGACTGATGGCACAAGGCTTCTTTTCCCATTTTGAAAGCTCCATTCATGCGGCCTCGAAGCTACCTGAAAAGCACTGTTGTTACCGTGCTTTTACTTACAGCCGGCATGGCACATAGAAGAAATTGAGTTTTCTCGAAAGAAACCTTGTGCTTCCAGTTCCTAGTTGGAAGCTCACCCTGCTCTGCTCTATACCAAACGTGAAAGTCAATGTGAGCACTAGCCTCGAAGTAAGGCCCTGATTATGCTGGCAAAACGGGAGGCGTGCAGCAGCTCCATGAGGCCTTCATCGCTGTTCTGCTTTAGTTTCACGGTAGTAAGCTTTCCAAGACTCCTAGGGACTTTGCTTAAGCAACCGTTTCGGTACCAGAACACTGCGTAGAGACAGTAAGCTCTGGTCCTGCGTGTATGCTGCGTGTCAACCTAGAAATTGGAGACAGATGGCATAAGGCTTCTTTTCCCATTATGAAAGCTCCGTTCATGCGGCCTCGAAGCTACCTGAAAAGCATTGTTGTTGCCGGGGTTTTCCTCACTGCCGGCATGGTTCTGAGAAGAAAATGAGTTTTCTCCTAAGAAACCTTGGGTTTCCAGTTCCTTGTTGGAAGCTCACCCTGCTCTGCTCTATACCTAAAGTGAAAGTCAACGTGAACCCTAGCCTCGAAGTAAGGCTCTGATTTGCCTTGCCAATGGGGAGGTGTGCAGCAGCTCCATGAGGCCTTCATCACTGTTCTGCTTTAGTTTCACGGTAGTAAGCCTTTCAAAACTCCTAGGGTCCTTGCTTCAGCACCCGTTTCCGTACCAGAATACTGAGTAGAGCAAGGAAGCTCTGGTCCTGTTAAGCAACTTCCAGCCCCGTAGGCCTTTTTGGAACACCCCAGTGTTGGCTAGAGAGAACCAACACACTGCACTCTTCCTTGGGAGAGCCAGATTACCTCAGCTCCACACAGGATTCACGAACACACTTCTAGACTGTCCTCCATGCAATGGGTGGAACCTCATTCCCCTAGCTGAACTCTATTGAGAAAAACACTCTGCTTCTAATCCCTTTTCACATTTCACACTTAGAGTCACGCATGCGCAAGGAGGTGGTCGGCTTGCATTCCAAGTACAATTTAAGCACAGTTCTTGGTGTAACACTGCAGGTCCTTTGAAGATGCAAAGGCCCCTCAGTCTCGCTCGCGCATCCTTTGTTTTGGAACTTCGCTGCACGCGGAAAACCGCATGTAGAAAAAAGTTGATTCAGGGAAAGCCCCAGTGGGTATCGTGAATCTCTTTTGACTTGTGAGCATCAACATGTACTTATGCTGCGTGTCAACCTAAAAATGGAAGACTGATGGCACAAAGCTTGTTTTCCCGTTTTGAAAGCTCCATTCATGCGGCCTCGAAGCTACCTGAAAAGCACTGTTGTTACCGTGCTTTTACTTACAGCCGGCATGGCACATAGAAGAAAATGAGTTTTCTCGAAAGAAACCTTGTGCTTCCAGTTCCTAGTTGGAAGCTCACCCTGCTCTGCTCTATACCAAACGTGAAAGTCAATGTGAGCACTAGCCTCGAAGTAAGGCCCTGATTATGCTGGCAAAACGGGAGGCGTGCAGCAGCTCCATGAGGCCTTCATCGCTGTTCTGCTTTAGTTTCACGGTAGTAAGCTTTCCAAGACTCCTAGGGACTTTGCTTAAGCAACCGTTTCGGTACCAGAACACTGCGTAGAGACAGTAAGCTCTGGTCCTGCGTGTATGCTGCGTGTCAACCTAGAAATTGGAGACTGATGGCATAAGGCTTCTTTTCCCATTATGAAAGCTCCGTTCATGCGGCCTCGAAGCTACCTGAAAAGCATTGTTGTTGCCGGGGTTTTCCTCACTGCCGGCATGGTTCTGAGAAGAAAATGAGTTTTCTCCTAAGAAACCTTGGGTTTCCAGTTCCTTGTTGGAAGCTCACCCTGCTCTGCTCTATACCTAAAGTGAAAGTCAACGTGAACCCTAGCCTCGAAGTAAGGCTCTGATTTGCCTTGCCAATGGGGAGGTGTGCAGCAGCTCCATGAGGCCTTCATCACTGTTCTGCTTTAGTTTCACGGTAGTAAGCCTTTCAAAACTCCTAGGGTCCTTGCTTCAGCACCCGTTTCCGTACCAGAATACTGAGTAGAGCAAGGAAGCTCTGGTCCTGTTAAGCAACTTCCAGCCCCGTAGGCCTTTTTGGAACACCCCAGTGTTGGCTAGAGAGAACCAACACACTGCACTCTTCCTTGGGAGAGCCAGATTACCTCAGCTCCACACAGGATTCACGAACACACTTCTAGACTGTCCTCCATGCAATGGGTGGAACCTCATTCCCCTAGCTGAACTCTATTGAGAAAAACACTCTGCTTCTAATCCCTTTTCACATTTCACACTTAGAGTCACGCATGCGCAAGGAGGTGGTCGGCTTGCATTCCAAGTACAATTTAAGCACAGTTCTTGGTGTAACACTGCAGGTCCTTTGAAGATGCAAAGGCCCCTCAGTCTCGCTCGCGCATCCTTTGTTTTGGAACTTCGCTGCACGCGGAAAACCGCATGTAGAAAAAAGTTGATTCAGGGAAAGCCCCAGTGGGTATCGTGAATCTCTTTTGACTTGTGAGCATCAACATGTACTTATGCTGCGTGTCAACCTAAAAATGGAAGACTGATGGCACAAAGCTTGTTTTCCCGTTTTGAAAGCTCCATTCATGCGGCCTCGAAGCTACCTGAAAAGCACTGTTGTTACCGTGCTTTTACTTACAGCCGGCATGGCACATAGAAGAAAATGAGTTTTCTCGAAAGAAACCTTGTGCTTCCAGTTCCTAGTTGGAAGCTCACCCTGCTCTGCTCTATACCAAACGTGAAAGTCAATGTGAGCACTAGCCTCGAAGTAAGGCCCTGATTATGCTGGCAAAACGGGAGGCGTGCAGCAGCTCCATGAGGCCTTCATCGCTGTTCTGCTTTAGTTTCACGGTAGTAAGCTTTCCAAGACTCCTAGGGACTTTGCTTAAGCAACCGTTTCGGTACCAGAACACTGCGTAGAGACAGTAAGCTCTGGTCCTGCGTGTATGCTGCGTGTCAACCTAGAAATTGGAGACTGATGGCATAAGGCTTGTTTTCCCATTATGAAAGCTCCGTTCATGCGGCCTCGAAGCTACCTGAAAAGCATTGTTGTTGCCGGGGTTTTCCTCACTGCCGGCATGGTTCTGAGAAGAAAATGAGTTTTCTCCTAAGAAACCTTGGGTTTCCAGTTCCTTGTTGGAAGCTCACCCTGCTCTGCTCTATACCTAAAGTGAAAGTCAACGTGAACCCTAGCCTCGAAGTAAGGCTCTGATTTGCCTTGCCAATGGGGAGGTGTGCAGCAGCTCCATGAGGCCTTCATCACTGTTCTGCTTTAGTTTCACGGTAGTAAGCCTTTCAAAACTCCTAGGGTCCTTGCTTCAGCACCCGTTTCCGTACCAGAATACTGAGTAGAGCAAGGAAGCTCTGGTCCTGTTAAGCAACTTCCAGCCCCGTAGGCCTTTTTGGAACACCCCAGTGTTGGCTAGAGAGAACCAACACACTGCACTTTTCCTTGGGAGAGCCAGATTACCTCAGCTCCACACAGGATTCACGAACACACTTCTAGACTGTCCTCCATGCAATGGGTGGAACCTCATTCCCCTAGCTGAACTCTATTGAGAAAAACACTCTGCTTCTAATCCCTTTTCACATTTCACACTTAGAGTCACGCATCCGCAAGGAGGTGGTCGGCTTGCATTCCGAGTACAATTTAAGCACAGTTCTTGGTGTAACACTGCAGGTCCTTTGAAGATGCAAAGGCCCCTCAGTCTCGCTCGCGCATCCTTTGTTTTGGAACTTCGCTGCACGCGGAAAACCGCATGTAGAAAAAAGTTGATTCAGGGAAAGCCCCAGTGGGTATCGTGAATCTCTTTTGACTTGTGAGCATCAACATGTACTTATGCTGCGTGTCAACCTAAAAATGGAAGACTGATGGCACAAAGCTTGTTTTCCCGTTTTGAAAGCTCCATTCATGCGGCCTCGAAGCTACCTGAAAAGCACTGTTGTTACCGTGCTTTTACTTACAGCCGGCATGTCTCATAGAAGAAAATGAGTTTTCTCGAAAGAAACCTTGTGCTTCCAGTTCCTAGTTGGAAGCTCACCCTGCTCTGCTCTATACCAAACGTGAAAGTCAACGTGAGCAGTAGCCTCTAAGTACAGCCCTGCTTATCCTTGCAAAACGGGATTCGTGCAGCAACTCCATGAGGCCTTCAAGGCTGTTCTGCTTTAGTTTAACGGTAGTAAGCTCTCCAAGACTCTTAGGGACCATGCTTCAGGACCCGTTTCGGTACCAGGACACTGCATAGAGCCAGGAAGCTCTGTTCCTGCGTTTATGCTGCTTGTCAGCCTAGAAATTGGAGACTGATGGCATAAGGCTTGTTTTCCCATTATGAAAGCTCCGTTCATGCGGCCTCGAAGCTACCTGAAAAGCATTGTTGTTGCCGGGGTTTTCCTCACTGCCGGCATGGTTCTGAGAAGAAAATGAGTTTTCTCCTAAGAAACCTTGGGTTTCCAGTTCCTTGTTGGAAGCTCACCCTGCTCTGCTCTATACCTAAAGTGAAAGTCAACGTGAACCCTAGCCTCGAAGTAAGGCTCTGATTTGCCTTGCCAATGGGGAGGTGTGCAGCAGCTCCATGAGGCCTTCATCACTGTTCTGCTTTAGTTTCACGGTAGTAAGCCTTTCAAAACTCCTAGGGTCCTTGCTTCAGCACCCGTTTCCGTACCAGAATACTGAGTAGAGCAAGGAAGCTCTGGTCCTGTTAAGCAACTTCCAGCCCCGTAGGCCTTTTTGGAACACCCCAGTGTTGGCTAGAGAGAACCAACACACTGCACTCTTCCTTGGGAGAGCCAGATTACCTCAGCTCCACACAGGATTCACGAACACACTTCTAGACTGTCCTCCATGCAATGGGTGGAACCTCATTCCCCTAGCTGAACTCTATTGAGAAAAACACTCTGCTTCTAATCCCTTTTCACATTTCACACTTAGAGTCACGCATCCGCAAGGAGGTGGTCGGCTTGCATTCCAAGTACAATTTAAGCACAGTTCTTGGTGTAACACTGCAGGTCCTTTGAAGATGCAAAGGCCCCTCAGTCTCGCTCGCGCATCCTTTGTTTTGGAACTTCGCTGCACGCGGAAAACCGCATGTAGAAAAAAGTTGATTCAGGGAAAGCCCCAGTGGGTATCGTGAATCTCTTTTGACTTGTGAGCATCAACATGTACTTATGCTGCGTGTCAACCTAAAAATGGAAGACTGATGGCACAAAGCTTGTTTTCCCGTTTTGAAAGCTCCATTCATGCGGCCTCGAAGCTACCTGAAAAGCACTGTTGTTACCGTGCTTTTACTTACAGCCGGCATGGCACATAGAAGAAAATGAGTTTTCTCGAAAGAAACCTTGTGCTTCCAGTTCCTAGTTGGAAGCTCACCCTGCTCTGCTCTATACCAAACGTGAAAGTCAATGTGAGCACTAGCCTCGAAGTAAGGCCCTGATTATGCTGGCAAAACGGGAGGCGTGCAGCAGCTCCATGAGGCCTTCATCGCTGTTCTGCTTTAGTTTCACGGTAGTAAGCTTTCCAAGACTCCTAGGGACTTTGCTTAAGCAACCGTTTCGGTACCAGAACACTGCGTAGAGACAGTAAGCTCTGGTCCTGCGTGTATGCTGCGTGTCAACCTAGAAATTGGAGACTGATGGCATAAGGCTTCTTTTCCCATTATGAAAGCTCCGTTCATGCGGCCTCGAAGCTACCTGAAAAGCATTGTTGTTGCCGGGGTTTTCCTCACTGCCGGCATGGTTCTGAGAAGAAAATGAGTTTTCTCCTAAGAAACCTTGGGTTTCCAGTTCCTTGTTGGAAGCTCACCCTGCTCTGCTCTATACCTAAAGTGAAAGTCAACGTGAACCCTAGCCTCGAAGTAAGGCTCTGATTTGCCTTGCCAATGGGGAGGTGTGCAGCAGCTCCATGAGGCCTTCATCACTGTTCTGCTTTAGTTTCACGGTAGTAAGCCTTTCAAAACTCCTAGGGTCCTTGCTTCAGCACCCGTTTCCGTACCAGAATACTGAGTAGAGCAAGGAAGCTCTGGTCCTGTTAAGCAACTTCCAGCCCCGTAGGCCTTTTTGGAACACCCCAGTGTTGGCTAGAGAGAACCAACACACTGCACTTTTCCTTGGGAGAGCCAGATTACCTCAGCTCCACACAGGATTCACGAACACACTTCTAGACTGTCCTCCATGCAATGGGTGGAACCTCATTCCCCTAGCTGAACTCTATTGAGAAAAACACTCTGCTTCTAATCCCTTTTCACATTTCACACTTAGAGTCACGCATCCGCAAGGAGGTGGTCGGCTTGCATTCCGAGTACAATTTAAGCACAGTTCTTGGTGTAACACTGCAGGTCCTTTGAAGATGCAAAGGCCCCTCAGTCTCGCTCGCGCATCCTTTGTTTTGGAACTTCGCTGCACGCGGAAAACCGCATGTAGAAAAAAGTTGATTCAGGGAAAGCCCCAGTGGGTATCGTGAATCTCTTTTGACTTGTGAGCATCAACATGTACTTATGCTGCGTGTCAACCTAAAAATGGAAGACTGATGGCACAAAGCTTGTTTTCCCGTTTTGAAAGCTCCATTCATGCGGCCTCGAAGCTACCTGAAAAGCACTGTTGTTACCGTGCTTTTACTTACAGCCGGCATGTCTCATAGAAGAAAATGAGTTTTCTCGAAAGAAACCTTGTGCTTCCAGTTCCTAGTTGGAAGCTCACCCTGCTCTGCTCTATACCAAACGTGAAAGTCAACGTGAGCAGTAGCCTCTAAGTACAGCCCTGCTTATCCTTGCAAAACGGGATTCGTGCAGCAACTCCATGAGGCCTTCAAGGCTGTTCTGCTTTAGTTTAACGGTAGTAAGCTCTCCAAGACTCTTAGGGACCATGCTTCAGGACCCGTTTCGGTACCAGGACACTGCATAGAGCCAGGAAGCTCTGTTCCTGCGTTTATGCTGCTTGTCAGCCTAGAAATTGGAGACTGATGGCATAAGGCTTCTTTTCCCATTATGAAAGCTCCGTTCATGCGGCCTCGAAGCTACCTGAAAAGCATTGTTGTTGCCGGGGTTTTCCTCACTGCCGGCATGGTTCTGAGAAGAAAATGAGTTTTCTCCTAAGAAACCTTGGGTTTCCAGTTCCTTGTTGGAAGCTCACCCTGCTCTGCTCTATACCTAAAGTGAAAGTCAACGTGAACCCTAGCCTCGAAGTAAGGCTCTGATTTGCCTTGCCAATGGGGAGGTGTGCAGCAGCTCCATGAGGCCTTCATCACTGTTCTGCTTTAGTTTCACGGTAGTAAGCCTTTCAAAACTCCTAGGGTCCTTGCTTCAGCACCCGTTTCCGTACCAGAATACTGAGTAGAGCAAGGAAGCTCTGGTCCTGTTAAGCAACTTCCAGCCCCGTAGGCCTTTTTGGAACACCCCAGTGTTGGCTAGAGAGAACCAACACACTGCACTCTTCCTTGGGAGAGCCAGATTACCTCAGCTCCACACAGGATTCACGAACACACTTCTAGACTGTCCTCCATGCAATGGGTGGAACCTCATTCCCCTAGCTGAACTCTATTGAGAAAAACACTCTGCTTCTAATCCCTTTTCACATTTCACACTTAGAGTCACGCATCCGCAAGGAGGTGGTCGGCTTGCATTCCAAGTACAATTTAAGCACAGTTCTTGGTGTAACACTGCAGGTCCTTTGAAGATGCAAAGGCCCCTCAGTCTCGCTCGCGCATCCTTTGTTTTGGAACTTCGCTGCACGCGGAAAACCGCATGTAGAAAAAAGTTGATTCAGGGAAAGCCCCAGTGGGTATCGTGAATCTCTTTTGACTTGTGAGCATCAACATGTACTTATGCTGCGTGTCAACCTAAAAATGGAAGACTGATGGCACAAAGCTTGTTTTCCCGTTTTGAAAGCTCCATTCATGCGGCCTCGAAGCTACCTGAAAAGCACTGTTGTTACCGTGCTTTTACTTACAGCCGGCATGGCACATAGAAGAAAATGAGTTTTCTCGAAAGAAACCTTGTGCTTCCAGTTCCTAGTTGGAAGCTCACCCTGCTCTGCTCTATACCAAACGTGAAAGTCAATGTGAGCACTAGCCTCGAAGTAAGGCCCTGATTATGCTGGCAAAACGGGAGGCGTGCAGCAGCTCCATGAGGCCTTCATCGCTGTTCTGCTTTAGTTTCACGGTAGTAAGCTTTCCAAGACTCCTAGGGACTTTGCTTAAGCAACCGTTTCGGTACCAGAACACTGCGTAGAGACAGTAAGCTCTGGTCCTGCGTGTATGCTGCGTGTCAACCTAGAAATTGGAGACTGATGGCATAAGGCTTCTTTTCCCATTATGAAAGCTCCGTTCATGCGGCCTCGAAGCTACCTGAAAAGCATTGTTGTTGCCGGTGTTTTCCTCACTGCCGGCATGGTTCTGAGAAGAAAATGAGTTTTCTCCTAAGAAACCTTGGGTTTCCAGTTCCTTGTTGGAAGCTCACCCTGCTCTGCGCTATACCTAAAGTGAAAGTCAACGTGAGCCCAAGCTTCGAAGTAAGGCCCTGATTATCCTTGCAAAACGAGAGGCGTGCAGCAGCTCCATGAGGCCTTCATCGTTGTTCCGCTTTAGTTTCAAGGTAGTAAGCTTTTCAACACTCCTAGGGTCCTTGCTTCAGCACCCGTTTCAGTACCAGAACACTGCGTAGAACCAGGAAGCTCTGCTCCTGCGTGTATGCTGCGTGTCAACCTAGAAATTAGAGACTGATGGCACAAGGCTTCTTTTCCCATTTTGAAAGCTCCATTCATGCGGCCTCGAAGCTACCTGAAAAGCACTGTTGTTACCGTGCTTTTACTTACAGCCGGCATGGCACATAGAAGAAATTGAGTTTTCTCGAAAGAAACCTTGTGCTTCCAGTTCCTAGTTGGAAGCTCACCCTGCTCTGCTCTATACCAAACGTGAAAGTCAATGTGAGCACTAGCCTCGAAGTAAGGCCCTGATTATGCTGGCAAAACGGGAGGCGTGCAGCAGCTCCATGAGGCCTTCATCGCTGTTCTGCTTTAGTTTCACGGTAGTAAGCTTTCCAAGACTCCTAGGGACTTTGCTTAAGCAACCGTTTCGGTACCAGAACACTGCGTAGAGACAGTAAGCTCTGGTCCTGCGTGTATGCTGCGTGTCAACCTAGAAATTGGAGACAGATGGCATAAGGCTTCTTTTCCCATTATGAAAGCTCCGTTCATGCGGCCTCGAAGCTACCTGAAAAGCATTGTTGTTGCCGGGGTTTTCCTCACTGCCGGCATGGTTCTGAGAAGAAAATGAGTTTTCTCCTAAGAAACCTTGGGTTTCCAGTTCCTTGTTGGAAGCTCACCCTGCTCTGCTCTATACCTAAAGTGAAAGTCAACGTGAACCCTAGCCTCGAAGTAAGGCTCTGATTTGCCTTGCCAATGGGGAGGTGTGCAGCAGCTCCATGAGGCCTTCATCACTGTTCTGCTTTAGTTTCACGGTAGTAAGCCTTTCAAAACTCCTAGGGTCCTTGCTTCAGCACCCGTTTCCGTACCAGAATACTGAGTAGAGCAAGGAAGCTCTGGTCCTGTTAAGCAACTTCCAGCCCCGTAGGCCTTTTTGGAACACCCCAGTGTTGGCTAGAGAGAACCAACACACTGCACTCTTCCTTGGGAGAGCCAGATTACCTCAGCTCCACACAGGATTCACGAACACACTTCTAGACTGTCCTCCATGCAATGGGTGGAACCTCATTCCCCTAGCTGAACTCTATTGAGAAAAACACTCTGCTTCTAATCCCTTTTCACATTTCACACTTAGAGTCACGCATGCGCAAGGAGGTGGTCGGCTTGCATTCCAAGTACAATTTAAGCACAGTTCTTGGTGTAACACTGCAGGTCCTTTGAAGATGCAAAGGCCCCTCAGTCTCGCTCGCGCATCCTTTGTTTTGGAACTTCGCTGCACGCGGAAAACCGCATGTAGAAAAAAGTTGATTCAGGGAAAGCCCCAGTGGGTATCGTGAATCTCTTTTGACTTGTGAGCATCAACATGTACTTATGCTGCGTGTCAACCTAAAAATGGAAGACTGATGGCACAAAGCTTGTTTTCCCGTTTTGAAAGCTCCATTCATGCGGCCTCGAAGCTACCTGAAAAGCACTGTTGTTACCGTGCTTTTACTTACAGCCGGCATGGCACATAGAAGAAAATGAGTTTTCTCGAAAGAAACCTTGTGCTTCCAGTTCCTAGTTGGAAGCTCACCCTGCTCTGCTCTATACCAAACGTGAAAGTCAATGTGAGCACTAGCCTCGAAGTAAGGCCCTGATTATGCTGGCAAAACGGGAGGCGTGCAGCAGCTCCATGAGGCCTTCATCGCTGTTCTGCTTTAGTTTCACGGTAGTAAGCTTTCCAAGACTCCTAGGGACTTTGCTTAAGCAACCGTTTCGGTACCAGAACACTGCGTAGAGACAGTAAGCTCTGGTCCTGCGTGTATGCTGCGTGTCAACCTAGAAATTGGAGACTGATGGCATAAGGCTTCTTTTCCCATTATGAAAGCTCCGTTCATGCGGCCTCGAAGCTACCTGAAAAGCATTGTTGTTGCCGGGGTTTTCCTCACTGCCGGCATGGTTCTGAGAAGAAAATGAGTTTTCTCCTAAGAAACCTTGGGTTTCCAGTTCCTTGTTGGAAGCTCACCCTGCTCTGCTCTATACCTAAAGTGAAAGTCAACGTGAACCCTAGCCTCGAAGTAAGGCTCTGATTTGCCTTGCCAATGGGGAGGTGTGCAGCAGCTCCATGAGGCCTTCATCACTGTTCTGCTTTAGTTTCACGGTAGTAAGCCTTTCAAAACTCCTAGGGTCCTTGCTTCAGCACCCGTTTCCGTACCAGAATACTGAGTAGAGCAAGGAAGCTCTGGTCCTGTTAAGCAACTTCCAGCCCCGTAGGCCTTTTTGGAACACCCCAGTGTTGGCTAGAGAGAACCAACACACTGCACTCTTCCTTGGGAGAGCCAGATTACCTCAGCTCCACACAGGATTCACGAACACACTTCTAGACTGTCCTCCATGCAATGGGTGGAACCTCATTCCCCTAGCTGAACTCTATTGAGAAAAACACTCTGCTTCTAATCCCTTTTCACATTTCACACTTAGAGTCACGCATGCGCAAGGAGGTGGTCGGCTTGCATTCCAAGTACAATTTAAGCACAGTTCTTGGTGTAACACTGCAGGTCCTTTGAAGATGCAAAGGCCCCTCAGTCTCGCTCGCGCATCCTTTGTTTTGGAACTTCGCTGCACGCGGAAAACCGCATGTAGAAAAAAGTTGATTCAGGGAAAGCCCCAGTGGGTATCGTGAATCTCTTTTGACTTGTGAGCATCAACATGTACTTATGCTGCGTGTCAACCTAAAAATGGAAGACTGATGGCACAAAGCTTGTTTTCCCGTTTTGAAAGCTCCATTCATGCGGCCTCGAAGCTACCTGAAAAGCACTGTTGTTACCGTGCTTTTACTTACAGCCGGCATGGCACATAGAAGAAAATGAGTTTTCTCGAAAGAAACCTTGTGCTTCCAGTTCCTAGTTGGAAGCTCACCCTGCTCTGCTCTATACCAAACGTGAAAGTCAATGTGAGCACTAGCCTCGAAGTAAGGCCCTGATTATGCTGGCAAAACGGGAGGCGTGCAGCAGCTCCATGAGGCCTTCATCGCTGTTCTGCTTTAGTTTCACGGTAGTAAGCTTTCCAAGACTCCTAGGGACTTTGCTTAAGCAACCGTTTCGGTACCAGAACACTGCGTAGAGACAGTAAGCTCTGGTCCTGCGTGTATGCTGCGTGTCAACCTAGAAATTGGAGACTGATGGCATAAGGCTTGTTTTCCCATTATGAAAGCTCCGTTCATGCGGCCTCGAAGCTACCTGAAAAGCATTGTTGTTGCCGGGGTTTTCCTCACTGCCGGCATGGTTCTGAGAAGAAAATGAGTTTTCTCCTAAGAAACCTTGGGTTTCCAGTTCCTTGTTGGAAGCTCACCCTGCTCTGCTCTATACCTAAAGTGAAAGTCAACGTGAACCCTAGCCTCGAAGTAAGGCTCTGATTTGCCTTGCCAATGGGGAGGTGTGCAGCAGCTCCATGAGGCCTTCATCACTGTTCTGCTTTAGTTTCACGGTAGTAAGCCTTTCAAAACTCCTAGGGTCCTTGCTTCAGCACCCGTTTCCGTACCAGAATACTGAGTAGAGCAAGGAAGCTCTGGTCCTGTTAAGCAACTTCCAGCCCCGTAGGCCTTTTTGGAACACCCCAGTGTTGGCTAGAGAGAACCAACACACTGCACTTTTCCTTGGGAGAGCCAGATTACCTCAGCTCCACACAGGATTCACGAACACACTTCTAGACTGTCCTCCATGCAATGGGTGGAACCTCATTCCCCTAGCTGAACTCTATTGAGAAAAACACTCTGCTTCTAATCCCTTTTCACATTTCACACTTAGAGTCACGCATCCGCAAGGAGGTGGTCGGCTTGCATTCCGAGTACAATTTAAGCACAGTTCTTGGTGTAACACTGCAGGTCCTTTGAAGATGCAAAGGCCCCTCAGTCTCGCTCGCGCATCCTTTGTTTTGGAACTTCGCTGCACGCGGAAAACCGCATGTAGAAAAAAGTTGATTCAGGGAAAGCCCCAGTGGGTATCGTGAATCTCTTTTGACTTGTGAGCATCAACATGTACTTATGCTGCGTGTCAACCTAAAAATGGAAGACTGATGGCACAAAGCTTGTTTTCCCGTTTTGAAAGCTCCATTCATGCGGCCTCGAAGCTACCTGAAAAGCACTGTTGTTACCGTGCTTTTACTTACAGCCGGCATGTCTCATAGAAGAAAATGAGTTTTCTCGAAAGAAACCTTGTGCTTCCAGTTCCTAGTTGGAAGCTCACCCTGCTCTGCTCTATACCAAACGTGAAAGTCAACGTGAGCAGTAGCCTCTAAGTACAGCCCTGCTTATCCTTGCAAAACGGGATTCGTGCAGCAACTCCATGAGGCCTTCAAGGCTGTTCTGCTTTAGTTTAACGGTAGTAAGCTCTCCAAGACTCTTAGGGACCATGCTTCAGGACCCGTTTCGGTACCAGGACACTGCATAGAGCCAGGAAGCTCTGTTCCTGCGTTTATGCTGCTTGTCAGCCTAGAAATTGGAGACTGATGGCATAAGGCTTGTTTTCCCATTATGAAAGCTCCGTTCATGCGGCCTCGAAGCTACCTGAAAAGCATTGTTGTTGCCGGGGTTTTCCTCACTGCCGGCATGGTTCTGAGAAGAAAATGAGTTTTCTCCTAAGAAACCTTGGGTTTCCAGTTCCTTGTTGGAAGCTCACCCTGCTCTGCTCTATACCTAAAGTGAAAGTCAACGTGAACCCTAGCCTCGAAGTAAGGCTCTGATTTGCCTTGCCAATGGGGAGGTGTGCAGCAGCTCCATGAGGCCTTCATCACTGTTCTGCTTTAGTTTCACGGTAGTAAGCCTTTCAAAACTCCTAGGGTCCTTGCTTCAGCACCCGTTTCCGTACCAGAATACTGAGTAGAGCAAGGAAGCTCTGGTCCTGTTAAGCAACTTCCAGCCCCGTAGGCCTTTTTGGAACACCCCAGTGTTGGCTAGAGAGAACCAACACACTGCACTCTTCCTTGGGAGAGCCAGATTACCTCAGCTCCACACAGGATTCACGAACACACTTCTAGACTGTCCTCCATGCAATGGGTGGAACCTCATTCCCCTAGCTGAACTCTATTGAGAAAAACACTCTGCTTCTAATCCCTTTTCACATTTCACACTTAGAGTCACGCATCCGCAAGGAGGTGGTCGGCTTGCATTCCAAGTACAATTTAAGCACAGTTCTTGGTGTAACACTGCAGGTCCTTTGAAGATGCAAAGGCCCCTCAGTCTCGCTCGCGCATCCTTTGTTTTGGAACTTCGCTGCACGCGGAAAACCGCATGTAGAAAAAAGTTGATTCAGGGAAAGCCCCAGTGGGTATCGTGAATCTCTTTTGACTTGTGAGCATCAACATGTACTTATGCTGCGTGTCAACCTAAAAATGGAAGACTGATGGCACAAAGCTTGTTTTCCCGTTTTGAAAGCTCCATTCATGCGGCCTCGAAGCTACCTGAAAAGCACTGTTGTTACCGTGCTTTTACTTACAGCCGGCATGGCACATAGAAGAAAATGAGTTTTCTCGAAAGAAACCTTGTGCTTCCAGTTCCTAGTTGGAAGCTCACCCTGCTCTGCTCTATACCAAACGTGAAAGTCAATGTGAGCACTAGCCTCGAAGTAAGGCCCTGATTATGCTGGCAAAACGGGAGGCGTGCAGCAGCTCCATGAGGCCTTCATCGCTGTTCTGCTTTAGTTTCACGGTAGTAAGCTTTCCAAGACTCCTAGGGACTTTGCTTAAGCAACCGTTTCGGTACCAGAACACTGCGTAGAGACAGTAAGCTCTGGTCCTGCGTGTATGCTGCGTGTCAACCTAGAAATTGGAGACTGATGGCATAAGGCTTCTTTTCCCATTATGAAAGCTCCGTTCATGCGGCCTCGAAGCTACCTGAAAAGCATTGTTGTTGCCGGGGTTTTCCTCACTGCCGGCATGGTTCTGAGAAGAAAATGAGTTTTCTCCTAAGAAACCTTGGGTTTCCAGTTCCTTGTTGGAAGCTCACCCTGCTCTGCTCTATACCTAAAGTGAAAGTCAACGTGAACCCTAGCCTCGAAGTAAGGCTCTGATTTGCCTTGCCAATGGGGAGGTGTGCAGCAGCTCCATGAGGCCTTCATCACTGTTCTGCTTTAGTTTCACGGTAGTAAGCCTTTCAAAACTCCTAGGGTCCTTGCTTCAGCACCCGTTTCCGTACCAGAATACTGAGTAGAGCAAGGAAGCTCTGGTCCTGTTAAGCAACTTCCAGCCCCGTAGGCCTTTTTGGAACACCCCAGTGTTGGCTAGAGAGAACCAACACACTGCACTTTTCCTTGGGAGAGCCAGATTACCTCAGCTCCACACAGGATTCACGAACACACTTCTAGACTGTCCTCCATGCAATGGGTGGAACCTCATTCCCCTAGCTGAACTCTATTGAGAAAAACACTCTGCTTCTAATCCCTTTTCACATTTCACACTTAGAGTCACGCATCCGCAAGGAGGTGGTCGGCTTGCATTCCGAGTACAATTTAAGCACAGTTCTTGGTGTAACACTGCAGGTCCTTTGAAGATGCAAAGGCCCCTCAGTCTCGCTCGCGCATCCTTTGTTTTGGAACTTCGCTGCACGCGGAAAACCGCATGTAGAAAAAAGTTGATTCAGGGAAAGCCCCAGTGGGTATCGTGAATCTCTTTTGACTTGTGAGCATCAACATGTACTTATGCTGCGTGTCAACCTAAAAATGGAAGACTGATGGCACAAAGCTTGTTTTCCCGTTTTGAAAGCTCCATTCATGCGGCCTCGAAGCTACCTGAAAAGCACTGTTGTTACCGTGCTTTTACTTACAGCCGGCATGTCTCATAGAAGAAAATGAGTTTTCTCGAAAGAAACCTTGTGCTTCCAGTTCCTAGTTGGAAGCTCACCCTGCTCTGCTCTATACCAAACGTGAAAGTCAACGTGAGCAGTAGCCTCTAAGTACAGCCCTGCTTATCCTTGCAAAACGGGATTCGTGCAGCAACTCCATGAGGCCTTCAAGGCTGTTCTGCTTTAGTTTAACGGTAGTAAGCTCTCCAAGACTCTTAGGGACCATGCTTCAGGACCCGTTTCGGTACCAGGACACTGCATAGAGCCAGGAAGCTCTGTTCCTGCGTTTATGCTGCTTGTCAGCCTAGAAATTGGAGACTGATGGCATAAGGCTTCTTTTCCCATTATGAAAGCTCCGTTCATGCGGCCTCGAAGCTACCTGAAAAGCATTGTTGTTGCCGGGGTTTTCCTCACTGCCGGCATGGTTCTGAGAAGAAAATGAGTTTTCTCCTAAGAAACCTTGGGTTTCCAGTTCCTTGTTGGAAGCTCACCCTGCTCTGCTCTATACCTAAAGTGAAAGTCAACGTGAACCCTAGCCTCGAAGTAAGGCTCTGATTTGCCTTGCCAATGGGGAGGTGTGCAGCAGCTCCATGAGGCCTTCATCACTGTTCTGCTTTAGTTTCACGGTAGTAAGCCTTTCAAAACTCCTAGGGTCCTTGCTTCAGCACCCGTTTCCGTACCAGAATACTGAGTAGAGCAAGGAAGCTCTGGTCCTGTTAAGCAACTTCCAGCCCCGTAGGCCTTTTTGGAACACCCCAGTGTTGGCTAGAGAGAACCAACACACTGCACTCTTCCTTGGGAGAGCCAGATTACCTCAGCTCCACACAGGATTCACGAACACACTTCTAGACTGTCCTCCATGCAATGGGTGGAACCTCATTCCCCTAGCTGAACTCTATTGAGAAAAACACTCTGCTTCTAATCCCTTTTCACATTTCACACTTAGAGTCACGCATCCGCAAGGAGGTGGTCGGCTTGCATTCCAAGTACAATTTAAGCACAGTTCTTGGTGTAACACTGCAGGTCCTTTGAAGATGCAAAGGCCCCTCAGTCTCGCTCGCGCATCCTTTGTTTTGGAACTTCGCTGCACGCGGAAAACCGCATGTAGAAAAAAGTTGATTCAGGGAAAGCCCCAGTGGGTATCGTGAATCTCTTTTGACTTGTGAGCATCAACATGTACTTATGCTGCGTGTCAACCTAAAAATGGAAGACTGATGGCACAAAGCTTGTTTTCCCGTTTTGAAAGCTCCATTCATGCGGCCTCGAAGCTACCTGAAAAGCACTGTTGTTACCGTGCTTTTACTTACAGCCGGCATGGCACATAGAAGAAAATGAGTTTTCTCGAAAGAAACCTTGTGCTTCCAGTTCCTAGTTGGAAGCTCACCCTGCTCTGCTCTATACCAAACGTGAAAGTCAATGTGAGCACTAGCCTCGAAGTAAGGCCCTGATTATGCTGGCAAAACGGGAGGCGTGCAGCAGCTCCATGAGGCCTTCATCGCTGTTCTGCTTTAGTTTCACGGTAGTAAGCTTTCCAAGACTCCTAGGGACTTTGCTTAAGCAACCGTTTCGGTACCAGAACACTGCGTAGAGACAGTAAGCTCTGGTCCTGCGTGTATGCTGCGTGTCAACCTAGAAATTGGAGACTGATGGCATAAGGCTTCTTTTCCCATTATGAAAGCTCCGTTCATGCGGCCTCGAAGCTACCTGAAAAGCATTGTTGTTGCCGGGGTTTTCCTCACTGCCGGCATGGTTCTGAGAAGAAAATGAGTTTTCTCCTAAGAAACCTTGGGTTTCCAGTTCCTTGTTGGAAGCTCACCCTGCTCTGCTCTATACCTAAAGTGAAAGTCAACGTGAACCCTAGCCTCGAAGTAAGGCTCTGATTTGCCTTGCCAATGGGGAGGTGTGCAGCAGCTCCATGAGGCCTTCATCACTGTTCTGCTTTAGTTTCACGGTAGTAAGCCTTTCAAAACTCCTAGGGTCCTTGCTTCAGCACCCGTTTCCGTACCAGAATACTGAGTAGAGCAAGGAAGCTCTGGTCCTGTTAAGCAACTTCCAGCCCCGTAGGCCTTTTTGGAACACCCCAGTGTTGGCTAGAGAGAACCAACACACTGCACTCTTCCTTGGGAGAGCCAGATTACCTCAGCTCCACACAGGATTCACGAACACACTTCTAGACTGTCCTCCATGCAATGGGTGGAACCTCATTCCCCTAGCTGAACTCTATTGAGAAAAACACTCTGCTTCTAATCCCTTTTCACATTTCACACTTAGAGTCACGCATCCGCAAGGAGGTGGTCGGCTTGCATTCCGAGTACAATTTAAGCACAGTTCTTGGTGTAACACTGCAGGTCCTTTGAAGATGCAAAGGCCCCTCAGTCTCGCTCGCGCATCCTTTGTTTTGGAACTTCGCTGCACGCGGAAAACCGCATGTAGAAAAAAGTTGATTCAGGGAAAGCCCCAGTGGGTATCGTGAATCTCTTTTGACTTGTGAGCATCAACATGTACTTATGCTGCGTGTCAACCTAAAAATGGAAGACTGATGGCACAAAGCTTGTTTTCCCGTTTTGAAAGCTCCATTCATGCGGCCTCGAAGCTACCTGAAAAGCACTGTTGTTACCGTGCTTTTACTTACAGCCGGCATGGCACATAGAAGAAAATGAGTTTTCTCGAAAGAAACCTTGTGCTTCCAGTTCCTAGTTGGAAGCTCACCCTGCTCTGCTCTATACCAAACGTGAAAGTCAATGTGAGCACTAGCCTCGAAGTAAGGCCCTGATTATGCTGGCAAAATGGGAGGCGTGCAGCAGCTCCATGAGGCCTTCATCGCTGTTCTGCTTTAGTTTCACGGTAGTAAGCTTTCCAAGACTCCTAGGGACTTTGCTTAAGCAACCGTTTCGGTACCAGAACACTGCGTAGAGACAGTAAGCTCTGGTCCTGCGTGTATGCTGCGTGTCAACCTAGAAATTGGAGACTGATGGCATAAGGCTTCTTTTCCCATTATGAAAGCTCCGTTCATGCGGCCTCGAAGCTACCTGAAAAGCATTGTTGTTGCCGGTGTTTTCCTCACTGCCGGCATGGTTCTGAGAAGAAAATGAGTTTTCTCCTAAGAAACCTTGGGTTTCCAGTTCCTTGTTGGAAGCTCACCCTGCTCTGCGCTATACCTAAAGTGAAAGTCAACGTGAGCCCAAGCTTCGAAGTAAGGCCCTGATTATCCTTGCAAAACGAGAGGCGTGCAGCAGCTCCATGAGGCCTTCATCGTTGTTCCGCTTTAGTTTCAAGGTAGTAAGCTTTTCAACACTCCTAGGGGCCTTGCTTCAGCACCCGTTTCAGTACCAGAACACTGCGTAGAACCAGGAAGCTCTGCTCCTGCGTGTATGCTGCGTGTCAACCTAGAAATTAGAGACTGATGGCACAAGGCTTCTTTTCCCATTTTGAAAGCTCCATTCATGCGGCCTCGAAGCTACCTGAAAAGCACTGTTGTTACCGTGCTTTTACTTACAGCCGGCATGGCACATAGAAGAAAATGAGTTTTCTCGAAAGAAACCTTGTGCTTCCAGTTCCTAGTTGGAAGCTCACCCTGCTCTGCTCTATACCAAACGTGAAAGTCAATGTGAGCACTAGCCTCGAAGTAAGGCCCTGATTATGCTGGCAAAACGGGAGGCGTGCAGCAGCTCCATGAGGCCTTCATCGCTGTTCTGCTTTAGTTTCACGGTAGTAAGCTTTCCAAGACTCCTAGGGACTTTGCTTAAGCAACCGTTTCGGTACCAGAACACTGCGTAGAGACAGTAAGCTCTGGTCCTGCGTGTATGCTGCGTGTCAACCTAGAAATTGGAGACTGATGGCATAAGGCTTCTTTTCCCATTATGAAAGCTCCGTTCATGCGGCCTCGAAGCTACCTGAAAAGCATTGTTGTTGCCGGGGTTTTCCTCACTGCCGGCATGGTTCTGAGAAGAAAATGAGTTTTCTCCTAAGAAACCTTGGGTTTCCAGTTCCTTGTTGGAAGCTCACCCTGCTCTGCTCTATACCTAAAGTGAAAGTCAACGTGAACCCTAGCCTCGAAGTAAGGCTCTGATTTGCCTTGCCAATGGGGAGGTGTGCAGCAGCTCCATGAGGCCTTCATCACTGTTCTGCTTTAGTTTCACGGTAGTAAGCCTTTCAAAACTCCTAGGGTCCTTGCTTCAGCACCCGTTTCCGTACCAGAATACTGAGTAGAGCAAGGAAGCTCTGGTCCTGTTAAGCAACTTCCAGCCCCGTAGGCCTTTTTGGAACACCCCAGTGTTGGCTAGAGAGAACCAACACACTGCACTCTTCCTTGGGAGAGCCAGATTACCTCAGCTCCACACAGGATTCACGAACACACTTCTAGACTGTCCTCCATGCAATGGGTGGAACCTCATTCCCCTAGCTGAACTCTATTGAGAAAAACACTCTGCTTCTAATCCCTTTTCACATTTCACACTTAGAGTCACGCATGCGCAAGGAGGTGGTCGGCTTGCATTCCAAGTACAATTTAAGCACAGTTCTTGGTGTAACACTGCAGGTCCTTTGAAGATGCAAAGGCCCCTCAGTCTCGCTCGCGCATCCTTTGTTTTGGAACTTCGCTGCACGCGGAAAACCGCATGTAGAAAAAAGTTGATTCAGGGAAAGCCCCAGTGGGTATCGTGAATCTCTTTTGACTTGTGAGCATCAACATGTACTTATGCTGCGTGTCAACCTAAAAATGGAAGACTGATGGCACAAAGCTTGTTTTCCCGTTTTGAAAGCTCCATTCATGCGGCCTCGAAGCTACCTGAAAAGCACTGTTGTTACCGTGCTTTTACTTACAGCCGGCATGGCACATAGAAGAAAATGAGTTTTCTCGAAAGAAACCTTGTGCTTCCAGTTCCTAGTTGGAAGCTCACCCTGCTCTGCTCTATACCAAACGTGAAAGTCAATGTGAGCACTAGCCTCGAAGTAAGGCCCTGATTATGCTGGCAAAACGGGAGGCGTGCAGCAGCTCCATGAGGCCTTCATCGCTGTTCTGCTTTAGTTTCACGGTAGTAAGCTTTCCAAGACTCCTAGGGACTTTGCTTAAGCAACCGTTTCGGTACCAGAACACTGCGTAGAGACAGTAAGCTCTGGTCCTGCGTGTATGCTGCGTGTCAACCTAGAAATTGGAGACTGATGGCATAAGGCTTCTTTTCCCATTATGAAAGCTCCGTTCATGCGGCCTCGAAGCTACCTGAAAAGCATTGTTGTTGCCGGGGTTTTCCTCACTGCCGGCATGGTTCTGAGAAGAAAATGAGTTTTCTCCTAAGAAACCTTGGGTTTCCAGTTCCTTGTTGGAAGCTCACCCTGCTCTGCTCTATACCTAAAGTGAAAGTCAACGTGAACCCTAGCCTCGAAGTAAGGCTCTGATTTGCCTTGCCAATGGGGAGGTGTGCAGCAGCTCCATGAGGCCTTCATCACTGTTCTGCTTTAGTTTCACGGTAGTAAGCCTTTCAAAACTCCTAGGGTCCTTGCTTCAGCACCCGTTTCCGTACCAGAATACTGAGTAGAGCAAGGAAGCTCTGGTCCTGTTAAGCAACTTCCAGCCCCGTAGGCCTTTTTGGAACACCCCAGTGTTGGCTAGAGAGAACCAACACACTGCACTCTTCCTTGGGAGAGCCAGATTACCTCAGCTCCACACAGGATTCACGAACACACTTCTAGACTGTCCTCCATGCAATGGGTGGAACCTCATTCCCCTAGCTGAACTCTATTGAGAAAAACACTCTGCTTCTAATCCCTTTTCACATTTCACACTTAGAGTCACGCATCCGCAAGGAGGTGGTCGGCTTGCATTCCAAGTACAATTTAAGCACAGTTCTTGGTGTAACACTGCAGGTCCTTTGAAGATGCAAAGGCCCCTCAGTCTCGCTCGCGCATCCTTTGTTTTGGAACTTCGCTGCACGCGGAAAACCGCATGTAGAAAAAAGTTGATTCAGGGAAAGCCCCAGTGGGTATCGTGAATCTCTTTTGACTTGTGAGCATCAACATGTACTTATGCTGCGTGTCAACCTAAAAATGGAAGACTGATGGCACAAAGCTTGTTTTCCCGTTTTGAAAGCTCCATTCATGCGGCCTCGAAGCTACCTGAAAAGCACTGTTGTTACCGTGCTTTTACTTACAGCCGGCATGGCACATAGAAGAAAATGAGTTTTCTCGAAAGAAACCTTGTGCTTCCAGTTCCTAGTTGGAAGCTCACCCTGCTCTGCTCTATACCAAACGTGAAAGTCAATGTGAGCACTAGCCTCGAAGTAAGGCCCTGATTATGCTGGCAAAACGGGAGGCGTGCAGCAGCTCCATGAGGCCTTCATCGCTGTTCTGCTTTAGTTTCACGGTAGTAAGCTTTCCAAGACTCCTAGGGACTTTGCTTAAGCAACCGTTTCGGTACCAGAACACTGCGTAGAGACAGTAAGCTCTGGTCCTGCGTGTATGCTGCGTGTCAACCTAGAAATTGGAGACTGATGGCATAAGGCTTGTTTTCCCATTATGAAAGCTCCGTTCATGCGGCCTCGAAGCTACCTGAAAAGCATTGTTGTTGCCGGGGTTTTCCTCACTGCCGGCATGGTTCTGAGAAGAAAATGAGTTTTCTCCTAAGAAACCTTGGGTTTCCAGTTCCTTGTTGGAAGCTCACCCTGCTCTGCTCTATACCTAAAGTGAAAGTCAACGTGAACCCTAGCCTCGAAGTAAGGCTCTGATTTGCCTTGCCAATGGGGAGGTGTGCAGCAGCTCCATGAGGCCTTCATCACTGTTCTGCTTTAGTTTCACGGTAGTAAGCCTTTCAAAACTCCTAGGGTCCTTGCTTCAGCACCCGTTTCCGTACCAGAATACTGAGTAGAGCAAGGAAGCTCTGGTCCTGTTAAGCAACTTCCAGCCCCGTAGGCCTTTTTGGAACACCCCAGTGTTGGCTAGAGAGAACCAACACACTGCACTCTTCCTTGGGAGAGCCAGATTACCTCAGCTCCACACAGGATTCACGAACACACTTCTAGACTGTCCTCCATGCAATGGGTGGAACCTCATTCCCCTAGCTGAACTCTATTGAGAAAAACACTCTGCTTCTAATCCCTTTTCACATTTCACACTTAGAGTCACGCATCCGCAAGGAGGTGGTCGGCTTGCATTCCGAGTACAATTTAAGCACAGTTCTTGGTGTAACACTGCAGGTCCTTTGAAGATGCAAAGGCCCCTCAGTCTCGCTCGCGCATCCTTTGTTTTGGAACTTCGCTGCACGCGGAAAACCGCATGTAGAAAAAAGTTGATTCAGGGAAAGCCCCAGTGGGTATCGTGAATCTCTTTTGACTTGTGAGCATCAACATGTACTTATGCTGCGTGTCAACCTAAAAATGGAAGACTGATGGCACAAAGCTTGTTTTCCCGTTTTGAAAGCTCCATTCATGCGGCCTCGAAGCTACCTGAAAAGCACTGTTGTTACCGTGCTTTTACTTACAGCCGGCATGGCACATAGAAGAAAATGAGTTTTCTCGAAAGAAACCTTGTGCTTCCAGTTCCTAGTTGGAAGCTCACCCTGCTCTGCTCTATACCAAACGTGAAAGTCAATGTAAGCACTAGCCTCGAAGTAAGGCCCTGATTATGCTGGCAAAACGGGAGGCGTGCAGCAGCTCCATGAGGCCTTCATCGCTGTTCTGCTTTAGTTTCACGGTAGTAAGCTTTCCAAGACTCCTAGGGACTTTGCTTAAGCAACCGTTTCGGTACCAGAACACTGCGTAGAGACAGTAAGCTCTGGTCCTGCGTGTATGCTGCGTGTCAACCTAGAAATTGGAGACTGATGGCATAAGGCTTCTTTTCCCATTATGAAAGCTCCGTTCATGCGGCCTCGAAGCTACCTGAAAAGCATTGTTGTTGCCGGGGTTTTCCTCACTGCCGGCATGGTTCTGAGAAGAAAATGAGTTTTCTCCTAAGAAACCTTGGGTTTCCAGTTCCTTGTTGGAAGCTCACCCTGCTCTGCTCTATACCTAAAGTGAAAGTCAACGTGAACCCTAGCCTCGAAGTAAGGCTCTGATTTGCCTTGCCAATGGGGAGGTGTGCAGCAGCTCCATGAGGCCTTCATCACTGTTCTGCTTTAGTTTCACGGTAGTAAGCCTTTCAAAACTCCTAGGGTCCTTGCTTCAGCACCCGTTTCCGTACCAGAATACTGAGTAGAGCAAGGAAGCTCTGGTCCTGTTAAGCAACTTCCAGCCCCGTAGGCCTTTTTGGAACACCCCAGTGTTGGCTAGAGAGAACCAACACACTGCACTCTTCCTTGGGAGAGCCAGATTACCTCAGCTCCACACAGGATTCACGAACACACTTCTAGACTGTCCTCCATGCAATGGGTGGAACCTCATTCCCCTAGCTGAACTCTATTGAGAAAAACACTCTGCTTCTAATCCCTTTTCACATTTCACACTTAGAGTCACGCATGCGCAAGGAGGTGGTCGGCTTGCATTCCAAGTACAATTTAAGCACAGTTCTTGGTGTAACACTGCAGGTCCTTTGAAGATGCAAAGGCCCCTCAGTCTCGCTCGCGCATCCTTTGTTTTGGAACTTCGCTGCACGCGGAAAACCGCATGTAGAAAAAAGTTGATTCAGGGAAAGCCCCAGTGGGTATCGTGAATCTCTTTTGACTTGTGAGCATCAACATGTACTTATGCTGCGTGTCAACCTAAAAATGGAAGACTGATGGCACAAAGCTTGTTTTCCCGTTTTGAAAGCTCCATTCATGCGGCCTCGAAGCTACCTGAAAAGCACTGTTGTTACCGTGCTTTTACTTACAGCCGGCATGGCACATAGAAGAAAATGAGTTTTCTCGAAAGAAACCTTGTGCTTCCAGTTCCTAGTTGGAAGCTCACCCTGCTCTGCTCTATACCAAACGTGAAAGTCAATGTGAGCACTAGCCTCGAAGTAAGGCCCTGATTATGCTGGCAAAACGGGAGGCGTGCAGCAGCTCCATGAGGCCTTCATCGCTGTTCTGCTTTAGTTTCACGGTAGTAAGCTTTCCAAGACTCCTAGGGACTTTGCTTAAGCAACCGTTTCGGTACCAGAACACTGCGTAGAGACAGTAAGCTCTGGTCCTGCGTGTATGCTGCGTGTCAACCTAGAAATTGGAGACTGATGGCATAAGGCTTCTTTTCCCATTATGAAAGCTCCGTTCATGCGGCCTCGAAGCTACCTGAAAAGCATTGTTGTTGCCGGGGTTTTCCTCACTGCCGGCATGGTTCTGAGAAGAAAATGAGTTTTCTCCTAAGAAACCTTGGGTTTCCAGTTCCTTGTTGGAAGCTCACCCTGCTCTGCTCTATACCTAAAGTGAAAGTCAACGTGAACCCTAGCCTCGAAGTAAGGCTCTGATTTGCCTTGCCAATGGGGAGGTGTGCAGCAGCTCCATGAGGCCTTCATCACTGTTCTGCTTTAGTTTCACGGTAGTAAGCCTTTCAAAACTCCTAGGGTCCTTGCTTCAGCACCCGTTTCCGTACCAGAATACTGAGTAGAGCAAGGAAGCTCTGGTCCTGTTAAGCAACTTCCAGCCCCGTAGGCCTTTTTGGAACACCCCAGTGTTGGCTAGAGAGAACCAACACACTGCACTCTTCCTTGGGAGAGCCAGATTACCTCAGCTCCACACAGGATTCACGAACACACTTCTAGACTGTCCTCCATGCAATGGGTGGAACCTCATTCCCCTAGCTGAACTCTATTGAGAAAAACACTCTGCTTCTAATCCCTTTTCACATTTCACACTTAGAGTCACGCATCCGCAAGGAGGTGGTCGGCTTGCATTCCAAGTACAATTTAAGCACAGTTCTTGGTGTAACACTGCAGGTCCTTTGAAGATGCAAAGGCCCCTCAGTCTCGCTCGCGCATCCTTTGTTTTGGAACTTCGCTGCACGCGGAAAACCGCATGTAGAAAAAAGTTGATTCAGGGAAAGCCCCAGTGGGTATCGTGAATCTCTTTTGACTTGTGAGCATCAACATGTACTTATGCTGCGTGTCAACCTAAAAATGGAAGACTGATGGCACAAAGCTTGTTTTCCCGTTTTGAAAGCTCCATTCATGCGGCCTCGAAGCTACCTGAAAAGCACTGTTGTTACCGTGCTTTTACTTACAGCCGGCATGGCACATAGAAGAAAATGAGTTTTCTCGAAAGAAACCTTGTGCTTCCAGTTCCTAGTTGGAAGCTCACCCTGCTCTGCTCTATACCAAACGTGAAAGTCAACGTGAGCAGTAGCCTCTAAGTACAGCCCTGCTTATCCTTGCAAAACGGGATTCGTGCAGCAACTCCATGAGGCCTTCAAGGCTGTTCTGCTTTAGTTTAACGGTAGTAAGCTCTCCAAGACTCTTAGGGACCATGCTTCAGGACCCGTTTCGGTACCAGGACACTGCATAGAGCCAGGAAGCTCTGTTCCTGCGTTTATGCTGCTTGTCAGCCTAGAAATTGGAGACTGATGGCATAAGGCTTGTTTTCCCATTATGAAAGCTCCGTTCATGCGGCCTCGAAGCTACCTGAAAAGCATTGTTGTTGCCGGGGTTTTCCTCACTGCCGGCATGGTTCTGAGAAGAAAATGAGTTTTCTCCTAAGAAACCTTGGGTTTCCAGTTCCTTGTTGGAAGCTCACCCTGCTCTGCTCTATACCTAAAGTGAAAGTCAACGTGAACCCTAGCCTCGAAGTAAGGCTCTGATTTGCCTTGCCAATGGGGAGGTGTGCAGCAGCTCCATGAGGCCTTCATCACTGTTCTGCTTTAGTTTCACGGTAGTAAGCCTTTCAAAACTCCTAGGGTCCTTGCTTCAGCACCCGTTTCCGTACCAGAATACTGAGTAGAGCAAGGAAGCTCTGGTCCTGTTAAGCAACTTCCAGCCCCGTAGGCCTTTTTGGAACACCCCAGTGTTGGCTAGAGAGAACCAACACACTGCACTCTTCCTTGGGAGAGCCAGATTACCTCAGCTCCACACAGGATTCACGAACACACTTCTAGACTGTCCTCCATGCAATGGGTGGAACCTCATTCCCCTAGCTGAACTCTATTGAGAAAAACACTCTGCTTCTAATCCCTTTTCACATTTCACACTTAGAGTCACGCATCCGCAAGGAGGTGGTCGGCTTGCATTCCAAGTACAATTTAAGCACAGTTCTTGGTGTAACACTGCAGGTCCTTTGAAGATGCAAAGGCCCCTCAGTCTCGCTCGCGCATCCTTTGTTTTGGAACTTCGCTGCACGCGGAAAACCGCATGTAGAAAAAAGTTGATTCAGGGAAAGCCCCAGTGGGTATCGTGAATCTCTTTTGACTTGTGAGCATCAACATGTACTTATGCTGCGTGTCAACCTAAAAATGGAAGACTGATGGCACAAAGCTTGTTTTCCCGTTTTGAAAGCTCCATTCATGCGGCCTCGAAGCTACCTGAAAAGCACTGTTGTTACCGTGCTTTTACTTACAGCCGGCATGGCACATAGAAGAAAATGAGTTTTCTCGAAAGAAACCTTGTGCTTCCAGTTCCTAGTTGGAAGCTCACCCTGCTCTGCTCTATACCAAACGTGAAAGTCAATGTGAGCACTAGCCTCGAAGTAAGGCCCTGATTATGCTGGCAAAACGGGAGGCGTGCAGCAGCTCCATGAGGCCTTCATCGCTGTTCTGCTTTAGTTTCACGGTAGTAAGCTTTCCAAGACTCCTAGGGACTTTGCTTAAGCAACCGTTTCGGTACCAGAACACTGCGTAGAGACAGTAAGCTCTGGTCCTGCGTGTATGCTGCGTGTCAACCTAGAAATTGGAGACTGATGGCATAAGGCTTCTTTTCCCATTATGAAAGCTCCGTTCATGCGGCCTCGAAGCTACCTGAAAAGCATTGTTGTTGCCGGGGTTTTCCTCACTGCCGGCATGGTTCTGAGAAGAAAATGAGTTTTCTCCTAAGAAACCTTGGGTTTCCAGTTCCTTGTTGGAAGCTCACCCTGCTCTGCTCTATACCTAAAGTGAAAGTCAACGTGAACCCTAGCCTCGAAGTAAGGCTCTGATTTGCCTTGCCAATGGGGAGGTGTGCAGCAGCTCCATGAGGCCTTCATCACTGTTCTGCTTTAGTTTCACGGTAGTAAGCCTTTCAAAACTCCTAGGGTCCTTGCTTCAGCACCCGTTTCCGTACCAGAATACTGAGTAGAGCAAGGAAGCTCTGGTCCTGTTAAGCAACTTCCAGCCCCGTAGGCCTTTTTGGAACACCCCAGTGTTGGCTAGAGAGAACCAACACACTGCACTCTTCCTTGGGAGAGCCAGATTACCTCAGCTCCACACAGGATTCACGAACACACTTCTAGACTGTCCTCCATGCAATGGGTGGAACCTCATTCCCCTAGCTGAACTCTATTGAGAAAAACACTCTGCTTCTAATCCCTTTTCACATTTCACACTTAGAGTCACGCATCCGCAAGGAGGTGGTCGGCTTGCATTCCAAGTACAATTTAAGCACAGTTCTTGGTGTAACACTGCAGGTCCTTTGAAGATGCAAAGGCCCCTCAGTCTCGCTCGCGCATCCTTTGTTTTGGAACTTCGCTGCACGCGGAAAACCGCATGTAGAAAAAAGTTGATTCAGGGAAAGCCCCAGTGGGTATCGTGAATCTCTTTTGACTTGTGAGCATCAACATGTACTTATGCTGCGTGTCAACCTAAAAATGGAAGACTGATGGCACAAAGCTTGTTTTCCCGTTTTGAAAGCTCCATTCATGCGGCCTCGAAGCTACCTGAAAAGCACTGTTGTTACCGTGCTTTTACTTACAGCCGGCATGGCACATAGAAGAAAATGAGTTTTCTCGAAAGAAACCTTGTGCTTCCAGTTCCTAGTTGGAAGCTCACCCTGCTCTGCTCTATACCAAACGTGAAAGTCAATGTGAGCACTAGCCTCGAAGTAAGGCCCTGATTATGCTGGCAAAACGGGAGGCGTGCAGCAGCTCCATGAGGCCTTCATCGCTGTTCTGCTTTAGTTTCACGGTAGTAAGCTTTCCAAGACTCCTAGGGACTTTGCTTAAGCAACCGTTTCGGTACCAGAACACTGCGTAGAGACAGTAAGCTCTGGTCCTGCGTGTATGCTGCGTGTCAACCTAGAAATTGGAGACTGATGGCATAAGGCTTCTTTTCCCATTATGAAAGCTCCGTTCATGCGGCCTCGAAGCTACCTGAAAAGCATTGTTGTTGCCGGGGTTTTCCTCACTGCCGGCATGGTTCTGAGAAGAAAATGAGTTTTCTCCTAAGAAACCTTGGGTTTCCAGTTCCTTGTTGGAAGCTCACCCTGCTCTGCTCTATACCTAAAGTGAAAGTCAACGTGAACCCTAGCCTCGAAGTAAGGCTCTGATTTGCCTTGCCAATGGGGAGGTGTGCAGCAGCTCCATGAGGCCTTCATCACTGTTCTGCTTTAGTTTCACGGTAGTAAGCCTTTCAAAACTCCTAGGGTCCTTGCTTCAGCACCCGTTTCCGTACCAGAATACTGAGTAGAGCAAGGAAGCTCTGGTCCTGTTAAGCAACTTCCAGCCCCGTAGGCCTTTTTGGAACACCCCAGTGTTGGCTAGAGAGAACCAACACACTGCACTCTTCCTTGGGAGAGCCAGATTACCTCAGCTCCACACAGGATTCACGAACACACTTCTAGACTGTCCTCCATGCAATGGGTGGAACCTCATTCCCCTAGCTGAACTCTATTGAGAAAAACACTCTGCTTCTAATCCCTTTTCACATTTCACACTTAGAGTCACGCATGCGCAAGGAGGTGGTCGGCTTGCATTCCAAGTACAATTTAAGCACAGTTCTTGGTGTAACACTGCAGGTCCTTTGAAGATGCAAAGGCCCCTCAGTCTCGCTCGCGCATCCTTTGTTTTGGAACTTCGCTGCACGCGGAAAACCGCATGTAGAAAAAAGTTGATTCAGGGAAAGCCCCAGTGGGTATCGTGAATCTCTTTTGACTTGTGAGCATCAACATGTACTTATGCTGCGTGTCAACCTAAAAATGGAAGACTGATGGCACAAAGCTTGTTTTCCCGTTTTGAAAGCTCCATTCATGCGGCCTCGAAGCTACCTGAAAAGCACTGTTGTTACCGTGCTTTTACTTACAGCCGGCATGGCACATAGAAGAAAATGAGTTTTCTCGAAAGAAACCTTGTGCTTCCAGTTCCTAGTTGGAAGCTCACCCTGCTCTGCTCTATACCAAACGTGAAAGTCAATGTGAGCACTAGCCTCGAAGTAAGGCCCTGATTATGCTGGCAAAACGGGAGGCGTGCAGCAGCTCCATGAGGCCTTCATCGCTGTTCTGCTTTAGTTTCACGGTAGTAAGCTTTCCAAGACTCCTAGGGACTTTGCTTAAGCAACCGTTTCGGTACCAGAACACTGCGTAGAGACAGTAAGCTCTGGTCCTGCGTGTATGCTGCGTGTCAACCTAGAAATTGGAGACTGATGGCATAAGGCTTGTTTTCCCATTATGAAAGCTCCGTTCATGCGGCCTCGAAGCTACCTGAAAAGCATTGTTGTTGCCGGGGTTTTCCTCACTGCCGGCATGGTTCTGAGAAGAAAATGAGTTTTCTCCTAAGAAACCTTGGGTTTCCAGTTCCTTGTTGGAAGCTCACCCTGCTCTGCTCTATACCTAAAGTGAAAGTCAACGTGAACCCTAGCCTCGAAGTAAGGCTCTGATTTGCCTTGCCAATGGGGAGGTGTGCAGCAGCTCCATGAGGCCTTCATCACTGTTCTGCTTTAGTTTCACGGTAGTAAGCCTTTCAAAACTCCTAGGGTCCTTGCTTCAGCACCCGTTTCCGTACCAGAATACTGAGTAGAGCAAGGAAGCTCTGGTCCTGTTAAGCAACTTCCAGCCCCGTAGGCCTTTTTGGAACACCCCAGTGTTGGCTAGAGAGAACCAACACACTGCACTCTTCCTTGGGAGAGCCAGATTACCTCAGCTCCACACAGGATTCACGAACACACTTCTAGACTGTCCTCCATGCAATGGGTGGAACCTCATTCCCCTAGCTGAACTCTATTGAGAAAAACACTCTGCTTCTAATCCCTTTTCACATTTCACACTTAGAGTCACGCATCCGCAAGGAGGTGGTCGGCTTGCATTCCAAGTACAATTTAAGCACAGTTCTTGGTGTAACACTGCAGGTCCTTTGAAGATGCAAAGGCCCCTCAGTCTCGCTCGCGCATCCTTTGTTTTGGAACTTCGCTGCACGCGGAAAACCGCATGTAGAAAAAAGTTGATTCAGGGAAAGCCCCAGTGGGTATCGTGAATCTCTTTTGACTTGTGAGCATCAACATGTACTTATGCTGCGTGTCAACCTAAAAATGGAAGACTGATGGCACAAAGCTTGTTTTCCCGTTTTGAAAGCTCCATTCATGCGGCCTCGAAGCTACCTGAAAAGCACTGTTGTTACCGTGCTTTTACTTACAGCCGGCATGGCACATAGAAGAAAATGAGTTTTCTCGAAAGAAACCTTGTGCTTCCAGTTCCTAGTTGGAAGCTCACCCTGCTCTGCTCTATACCAAACGTGAAAGTCAATGTGAGCACTAGCCTCGAAGTAAGGCCCTGATTATGCTGGCAAAACGGGAGGCGTGCAGCAGCTCCATGAGGCCTTCATCGCTGTTCTGCTTTAGTTTCACGGTAGTAAGCTTTCCAAGACTCCTAGGGACTTTGCTTAAGCAACCGTTTCGGTACCAGAACACTGCGTAGAGACAGTAAGCTCTGGTCCTGCGTGTATGCTGCGTGTCAACCTAGAAATTGGAGACTGATGGCATAAGGCTTCTTTTCCCATTATGAAAGCTCCGTTCATGCGGCCTCGAAGCTACCTGAAAAGCATTGTTGTTGCCGGGGTTTTCCTCACTGCCGGCATGGTTCTGAGAAGAAAATGAGTTTTCTCCTAAGAAACCTTGGGTTTCCAGTTCCTTGTTGGAAGCTCACCCTGCTCTGCTCTATACCTAAAGTGAAAGTCAACGTGAACCCTAGCCTCGAAGTAAGGCTCTGATTTGCCTTGCCAATGGGGAGGTGTGCAGCAGCTCCATGAGGCCTTCATCACTGTTCTGCTTTAGTTTCACGGTAGTAAGCCTTTCAAAACTCCTAGGGTCCTTGCTTCAGCACCCGTTTCCGTACCAGAATACTGAGTAGAGCAAGGAAGCTCTGGTCCTGTTAAGCAACTTCCAGCCCCGTAGGCCTTTTTGGAACACCCCAGTGTTGGCTAGAGAGAACCAACACACTGCACTCTTCCTTGGGAGAGCCAGATTACCTCAGCTCCACACAGGATTCACGAACACACTTCTAGACTGTCCTCCATGCAATGGGTGGAACCTCATTCCCCTAGCTGAACTCTATTGAGAAAAACACTCTGCTTCTAATCCCTTTTCACATTTCACACTTAGAGTCACGCATCCGCAAGGAGGTGGTCGGCTTGCATTCCGAGTACAATTTAAGCACAGTTCTTGGTGTAACACTGCAGGTCCTTTGAAGATGCAAAGGCCCCTCAGTCTCGCTCGCGCATCCTTTGTTTTGGAACTTCGCTGCACGCGGAAAACCGCATGTAGAAAAAAGTTGATTCAGGGAAAGCCCCAGTGGGTATCGTGAATCTCTTTTGACTTGTGAGCATCAACATGTACTTATGCTGCGTGTCAACCTAAAAATGGAAGACTGATGGCACAAAGCTTGTTTTCCCGTTTTGAAAGCTCCATTCATGCGGCCTCGAAGCTACCTGAAAAGCACTGTTGTTACCGTGCTTTTACTTACAGCCGGCATGGCACATAGAAGAAAATGAGTTTTCTCGAAAGAAACCTTGTGCTTCCAGTTCCTAGTTGGAAGCTCACCCTGCTCTGCTCTATACCAAACGTGAAAGTCAATGTAAGCACTAGCCTCGAAGTAAGGCCCTGATTATGCTGGCAAAACGGGAGGCGTGCAGCAGCTCCATGAGGCCTTCATCGCTGTTCTGCTTTAGTTTCACGGTAGTAAGCTTTCCAAGACTCCTAGGGACTTTGCTTAAGCAACCGTTTCGGTACCAGAACACTGCGTAGAGACAGTAAGCTCTGGTCCTGCGTGTATGCTGCGTGTCAACCTAGAAATTGGAGACTGATGGCATAAGGCTTCTTTTCCCATTATGAAAGCTCCGTTCATGCGGCCTCGAAGCTACCTGAAAAGCATTGTTGTTGCCGGGGTTTTCCTCACTGCCGGCATGGTTCTGAGAAGAAAATGAGTTTTCTCCTAAGAAACCTTGGGTTTCCAGTTCCTTGTTGGAAGCTCACCCTGCTCTGCTCTATACCTAAAGTGAAAGTCAACGTGAACCCTAGCCTCGAAGTAAGGCTCTGATTTGCCTTGCCAATGGGGAGGTGTGCAGCAGCTCCATGAGGCCTTCATCACTGTTCTGCTTTAGTTTCACGGTAGTAAGCCTTTCAAAACTCCTAGGGTCCTTGCTTCAGCACCCGTTTCCGTACCAGAATACTGAGTAGAGCAAGGAAGCTCTGGTCCTGTTAAGCAACTTCCAGCCCCGTAGGCCTTTTTGGAACACCCCAGTGTTGGCTAGAGAGAACCAACACACTGCACTCTTCCTTGGGAGAGCCAGATTACCTCAGCTCCACACAGGATTCACGAACACACTTCTAGACTGTCCTCCATGCAATGGGTGGAACCTCATTCCCCTAGCTGAACTCTATTGAGAAAAACACTCTGCTTCTAATCCCTTTTCACATTTCACACTTAGAGTCACGCATGCGCAAGGAGGTGGTCGGCTTGCATTCCAAGTACAATTTAAGCACAGTTCTTGGTGTAACACTGCAGGTCCTTTGAAGATGCAAAGGCCCCTCAGTCTCGCTCGCGCATCCTTTGTTTTGGAACTTCGCTGCACGCGGAAAACCGCATGTAGAAAAAAGTTGATTCAGGGAAAGCCCCAGTGGGTATCGTGAATCTCTTTTGACTTGTGAGCATCAACATGTACTTATGCTGCGTGTCAACCTAAAAATGGAAGACTGATGGCACAAAGCTTGTTTTCCCGTTTTGAAAGCTCCATTCATGCGGCCTCGAAGCTACCTGAAAAGCACTGTTGTTACCGTGCTTTTACTTACAGCCGGCATGGCACATAGAAGAAAATGAGTTTTCTCGAAAGAAACCTTGTGCTTCCAGTTCCTAGTTGGAAGCTCACCCTGCTCTGCTCTATACCAAACGTGAAAGTCAATGTGAGCACTAGCCTCGAAGTAAGGCCCTGATTATGCTGGCAAAACGGGAGGCGTGCAGCAGCTCCATGAGGCCTTCATCGCTGTTCTGCTTTAGTTTCACGGTAGTAAGCTTTCCAAGACTCCTAGGGACTTTGCTTAAGCAACCGTTTCGGTACCAGAACACTGCGTAGAGACAGTAAGCTCTGGTCCTGCGTGTATGCTGCGTGTCAACCTAGAAATTGGAGACTGATGGCATAAGGCTTCTTTTCCCATTATGAAAGCTCCGTTCATGCGGCCTCGAAGCTACCTGAAAAGCATTGTTGTTGCCGGGGTTTTCCTCACTGCCGGCATGGTTCTGAGAAGAAAATGAGTTTTCTCCTAAGAAACCTTGGGTTTCCAGTTCCTTGTTGGAAGCTCACCCTGCTCTGCTCTATACCTAAAGTGAAAGTCAACGTGAACCCTAGCCTCGAAGTAAGGCTCTGATTTGCCTTGCCAATGGGGAGGTGTGCAGCAGCTCCATGAGGCCTTCATCACTGTTCTGCTTTAGTTTCACGGTAGTAAGCCTTTCAAAACTCCTAGGGTCCTTGCTTCAGCACCCGTTTCCGTACCAGAATACTGAGTAGAGCAAGGAAGCTCTGGTCCTGTTAAGCAACTTCCAGCCCCGTAGGCCTTTTTGGAACACCCCAGTGTTGGCTAGAGAGAACCAACACACTGCACTCTTCCTTGGGAGAGCCAGATTACCTCAGCTCCACACAGGATTCACGAACACACTTCTAGACTGTCCTCCATGCAATGGGTGGAACCTCATTCCCCTAGCTGAACTCTATTGAGAAAAACACTCTGCTTCTAATCCCTTTTCACATTTCACACTTAGAGTCACGCATCCGCAAGGAGGTGGTCGGCTTGCATTCCAAGTACAATTTAAGCACAGTTCTTGGTGTAACACTGCAGGTCCTTTGAAGATGCAAAGGCCCCTCAGTCTCGCTCGCGCATCCTTTGTTTTGGAACTTCGCTGCACGCGGAAAACCGCATGTAGAAAAAAGTTGATTCAGGGAAAGCCCCAGTGGGTATCGTGAATCTCTTTTGACTTGTGAGCATCAACATGTACTTATGCTGCGTGTCAACCTAAAAATGGAAGACTGATGGCACAAAGCTTGTTTTCCCGTTTTGAAAGCTCCATTCATGCGGCCTCGAAGCTACCTGAAAAGCACTGTTGTTACCGTGCTTTTACTTACAGCCGGCATGGCACATAGAAGAAAATGAGTTTTCTCGAAAGAAACCTTGTGCTTCCAGTTCCTAGTTGGAAGCTCACCCTGCTCTGCTCTATACCAAACGTGAAAGTCAACGTGAGCAGTAGCCTCTAAGTACAGCCCTGCTTATCCTTGCAAAACGGGATTCGTGCAGCAACTCCATGAGGCCTTCAAGGCTGTTCTGCTTTAGTTTAACGGTAGTAAGCTCTCCAAGACTCTTAGGGACCATGCTTCAGGACCCGTTTCGGTACCAGGACACTGCATAGAGCCAGGAAGCTCTGTTCCTGCGTTTATGCTGCTTGTCAGCCTAGAAATTGGAGACTGATGGCATAAGGCTTGTTTTCCCATTATGAAAGCTCCGTTCATGCGGCCTCGAAGCTACCTGAAAAGCATTGTTGTTGCCGGGGTTTTCCTCACTGCCGGCATGGTTCTGAGAAGAAAATGAGTTTTCTCCTAAGAAACCTTGGGTTTCCAGTTCCTTGTTGGAAGCTCACCCTGCTCTGCTCTATACCTAAAGTGAAAGTCAACGTGAACCCTAGCCTCGAAGTAAGGCTCTGATTTGCCTTGCCAATGGGGAGGTGTGCAGCAGCTCCATGAGGCCTTCATCACTGTTCTGCTTTAGTTTCACGGTAGTAAGCCTTTCAAAACTCCTAGGGTCCTTGCTTCAGCACCCGTTTCCGTACCAGAATACTGAGTAGAGCAAGGAAGCTCTGGTCCTGTTAAGCAACTTCCAGCCCCGTAGGCCTTTTTGGAACACCCCAGTGTTGGCTAGAGAGAACCAACACACTGCACTCTTCCTTGGGAGAGCCAGATTACCTCAGCTCCACACAGGATTCACGAACACACTTCTAGACTGTCCTCCATGCAATGGGTGGAACCTCATTCCCCTAGCTGAACTCTATTGAGAAAAACACTCTGCTTCTAATCCCTTTTCACATTTCACACTTAGAGTCACGCATCCGCAAGGAGGTGGTCGGCTTGCATTCCAAGTACAATTTAAGCACAGTTCTTGGTGTAACACTGCAGGTCCTTTGAAGATGCAAAGGCCCCTCAGTCTCGCTCGCGCATCCTTTGTTTTGGAACTTCGCTGCACGCGGAAAACCGCATGTAGAAAAAAGTTGATTCAGGGAAAGCCCCAGTGGGTATCGTGAATCTCTTTTGACTTGTGAGCATCAACATGTACTTATGCTGCGTGTCAACCTAAAAATGGAAGACTGATGGCACAAAGCTTGTTTTCCCGTTTTGAAAGCTCCATTCATGCGGCCTCGAAGCTACCTGAAAAGCACTGTTGTTACCGTGCTTTTACTTACAGCCGGCATGGCACATAGAAGAAAATGAGTTTTCTCGAAAGAAACCTTGTGCTTCCAGTTCCTAGTTGGAAGCTCACCCTGCTCTGCTCTATACCAAACGTGAAAGTCAATGTGAGCACTAGCCTCGAAGTAAGGCCCTGATTATGCTGGCAAAACGGGAGGCGTGCAGCAGCTCCATGAGGCCTTCATCGCTGTTCTGCTTTAGTTTCACGGTAGTAAGCTTTCCAAGACTCCTAGGGACTTTGCTTAAGCAACCGTTTCGGTACCAGAACACTGCGTAGAGACAGTAAGCTCTGGTCCTGCGTGTATGCTGCGTGTCAACCTAGAAATTGGAGACTGATGGCATAAGGCTTCTTTTCCCATTATGAAAGCTCCGTTCATGCGGCCTCGAAGCTACCTGAAAAGCATTGTTGTTGCCGGGGTTTTCCTCACTGCCGGCATGGTTCTGAGAAGAAAATGAGTTTTCTCCTAAGAAACCTTGGGTTTCCAGTTCCTTGTTGGAAGCTCACCCTGCTCTGCTCTATACCTAAAGTGAAAGTCAACGTGAACCCTAGCCTCGAAGTAAGGCTCTGATTTGCCTTGCCAATGGGGAGGTGTGCAGCAGCTCCATGAGGCCTTCATCACTGTTCTGCTTTAGTTTCACGGTAGTAAGCCTTTCAAAACTCCTAGGGTCCTTGCTTCAGCACCCGTTTCCGTACCAGAATACTGAGTAGAGCAAGGAAGCTCTGGTCCTGTTAAGCAACTTCCAGCCCCGTAGGCCTTTTTGGAACACCCCAGTGTTGGCTAGAGAGAACCAACACACTGCACTCTTCCTTGGGAGAGCCAGATTACCTCAGCTCCACACAGGATTCACGAACACACTTCTAGACTGTCCTCCATGCAATGGGTGGAACCTCATTCCCCTAGCTGAACTCTATTGAGAAAAACACTCTGCTTCTAATCCCTTTTCACATTTCACACTTAGAGTCACGCATCCGCAAGGAGGTGGTCGGCTTGCATTCCAAGTACAATTTAAGCACAGTTCTTGGTGTAACACTGCAGGTCCTTTGAAGATGCAAAGGCCCCTCAGTCTCGCTCGCGCATCCTTTGTTTTGGAACTTCGCTGCACGCGGAAAACCGCATGTAGAAAAAAGTTGATTCAGGGAAAGCCCCAGTGGGTATCGTGAATCTCTTTTGACTTGTGAGCATCAACATGTACTTATGCTGCGTGTCAACCTAAAAATGGAAGACTGATGGCACAAAGCTTGTTTTCCCGTTTTGAAAGCTCCATTCATGCGGCCTCGAAGCTACCTGAAAAGCACTGTTGTTACCGTGCTTTTACTTACAGCCGGCATGGCACATAGAAGAAAATGAGTTTTCTCGAAAGAAACCTTGTGCTTCCAGTTCCTAGTTGGAAGCTCACCCTGCTCTGCTCTATACCAAACGTGAAAGTCAATGTGAGCACTAGCCTCGAAGTAAGGCCCTGATTATGCTGGCAAAACGGGAGGCGTGCAGCAGCTCCATGAGGCCTTCATCGCTGTTCTGCTTTAGTTTCACGGTAGTAAGCTTTCCAAGACTCCTAGGGACTTTGCTTAAGCAACCGTTTCGGTACCAGAACACTGCGTAGAGACAGTAAGCTCTGGTCCTGCGTGTATGCTGCGTGTCAACCTAGAAATTGGAGACTGATGGCATAAGGCTTCTTTTCCCATTATGAAAGCTCCGTTCATGCGGCCTCGAAGCTACCTGAAAAGCATTGTTGTTGCCGGGGTTTTCCTCACTGCCGGCATGGTTCTGAGAAGAAAATGAGTTTTCTCCTAAGAAACCTTGGGTTTCCAGTTCCTTGTTGGAAGCTCACCCTGCTCTGCTCTATACCTAAAGTGAAAGTCAACGTGAACCCTAGCCTCGAAGTAAGGCTCTGATTTGCCTTGCCAATGGGGAGGTGTGCAGCAGCTCCATGAGGCCTTCATCACTGTTCTGCTTTAGTTTCACGGTAGTAAGCCTTTCAAAACTCCTAGGGTCCTTGCTTCAGCACCCGTTTCCGTACCAGAATACTGAGTAGAGCAAGGAAGCTCTGGTCCTGTTAAGCAACTTCCAGCCCCGTAGGCCTTTTTGGAACACCCCAGTGTTGGCTAGAGAGAACCAACACACTGCACTCTTCCTTGGGAGAGCCAGATTACCTCAGCTCCACACAGGATTCACGAACACACTTCTAGACTGTCCTCCATGCAATGGGTGGAACCTCATTCCCCTAGCTGAACTCTATTGAGAAAAACACTCTGCTTCTAATCCCTTTTCACATTTCACACTTAGAGTCACGCATGCGCAAGGAGGTGGTCGGCTTGCATTCCAAGTACAATTTAAGCACAGTTCTTGGTGTAACACTGCAGGTCCTTTGAAGATGCAAAGGCCCCTCAGTCTCGCTCGCGCATCCTTTGTTTTGGAACTTCGCTGCACGCGGAAAACCGCATGTAGAAAAAAGTTGATTCAGGGAAAGCCCCAGTGGGTATCGTGAATCTCTTTTGACTTGTGAGCATCAACATGTACTTATGCTGCGTGTCAACCTAAAAATGGAAGACTGATGGCACAAAGCTTGTTTTCCCGTTTTGAAAGCTCCATTCATGCGGCCTCGAAGCTACCTGAAAAGCACTGTTGTTACCGTGCTTTTACTTACAGCCGGCATGGCACATAGAAGAAAATGAGTTTTCTCGAAAGAAACCTTGTGCTTCCAGTTCCTAGTTGGAAGCTCACCCTGCTCTGCTCTATACCAAACGTGAAAGTCAATGTGAGCACTAGCCTCGAAGTAAGGCCCTGATTATGCTGGCAAAACGGGAGGCGTGCAGCAGCTCCATGAGGCCTTCATCGCTGTTCTGCTTTAGTTTCACGGTAGTAAGCTTTCCAAGACTCCTAGGGACTTTGCTTAAGCAACCGTTTCGGTACCAGAACACTGCGTAGAGACAGTAAGCTCTGGTCCTGCGTGTATGCTGCGTGTCAACCTAGAAATTGGAGACTGATGGCATAAGGCTTGTTTTCCCATTATGAAAGCTCCGTTCATGCGGCCTCGAAGCTACCTGAAAAGCATTGTTGTTGCCGGGGTTTTCCTCACTGCCGGCATGGTTCTGAGAAGAAAATGAGTTTTCTCCTAAGAAACCTTGGGTTTCCAGTTCCTTGTTGGAAGCTCACCCTGCTCTGCTCTATACCTAAAGTGAAAGTCAACGTGAACCCTAGCCTCGAAGTAAGGCTCTGATTTGCCTTGCCAATGGGGAGGTGTGCAGCAGCTCCATGAGGCCTTCATCACTGTTCTGCTTTAGTTTCACGGTAGTAAGCCTTTCAAAACTCCTAGGGTCCTTGCTTCAGCACCCGTTTCCGTACCAGAATACTGAGTAGAGCAAGGAAGCTCTGGTCCTGTTAAGCAACTTCCAGCCCCGTAGGCCTTTTTGGAACACCCCAGTGTTGGCTAGAGAGAACCAACACACTGCACTTTTCCTTGGGAGAGCCAGATTACCTCAGCTCCACACAGGATTCACGAACACACTTCTAGACTGTCCTCCATGCAATGGGTGGAACCTCATTCCCCTAGCTGAACTCTATTGAGAAAAACACTCTGCTTCTAATCCCTTTTCACATTTCACACTTAGAGTCACGCATCCGCAAGGAGGTGGTCGGCTTGCATTCCGAGTACAATTTAAGCACAGTTCTTGGTGTAACACTGCAGGTCCTTTGAAGATGCAAAGGCCCCTCAGTCTCGCTCGCGCATCCTTTGTTTTGGAACTTCGCTGCACGCGGAAAACCGCATGTAGAAAAAAGTTGATTCAGGGAAAGCCCCAGTGGGTATCGTGAATCTCTTTTGACTTGTGAGCATCAACATGTACTTATGCTGCGTGTCAACCTAAAAATGGAAGACTGATGGCACAAAGCTTGTTTTCCCGTTTTGAAAGCTCCATTCATGCGGCCTCGAAGCTACCTGAAAAGCACTGTTGTTACCGTGCTTTTACTTACAGCCGGCATGTCTCATAGAAGAAAATGAGTTTTCTCGAAAGAAACCTTGTGCTTCCAGTTCCTAGTTGGAAGCTCACCCTGCTCTGCTCTATACCAAACGTGAAAGTCAACGTGAGCAGTAGCCTCTAAGTACAGCCCTGCTTATCCTTGCAAAACGGGATTCGTGCAGCAACTCCATGAGGCCTTCAAGGCTGTTCTGCTTTAGTTTAACGGTAGTAAGCTCTCCAAGACTCTTAGGGACCATGCTTCAGGACCCGTTTCGGTACCAGGACACTGCATAGAGCCAGGAAGCTCTGTTCCTGCGTTTATGCTGCTTGTCAGCCTAGAAATTGGAGACTGATGGCATAAGGCTTGTTTTCCCATTATGAAAGCTCCGTTCATGCGGCCTCGAAGCTACCTGAAAAGCATTGTTGTTGCCGGGGTTTTCCTCACTGCCGGCATGGTTCTGAGAAGAAAATGAGTTTTCTCCTAAGAAACCTTGGGTTTCCAGTTCCTTGTTGGAAGCTCACCCTGCTCTGCTCTATACCTAAAGTGAAAGTCAACGTGAACCCTAGCCTCGAAGTAAGGCTCTGATTTGCCTTGCCAATGGGGAGGTGTGCAGCAGCTCCATGAGGCCTTCATCACTGTTCTGCTTTAGTTTCACGGTAGTAAGCCTTTCAAAACTCCTAGGGTCCTTGCTTCAGCACCCGTTTCCGTACCAGAATACTGAGTAGAGCAAGGAAGCTCTGGTCCTGTTAAGCAACTTCCAGCCCCGTAGGCCTTTTTGGAACACCCCAGTGTTGGCTAGAGAGAACCAACACACTGCACTCTTCCTTGGGAGAGCCAGATTACCTCAGCTCCACACAGGATTCACGAACACACTTCTAGACTGTCCTCCATGCAATGGGTGGAACCTCATTCCCCTAGCTGAACTCTATTGAGAAAAACACTCTGCTTCTAATCCCTTTTCACATTTCACACTTAGAGTCACGCATCCGCAAGGAGGTGGTCGGCTTGCATTCCAAGTACAATTTAAGCACAGTTCTTGGTGTAACACTGCAGGTCCTTTGAAGATGCAAAGGCCCCTCAGTCTCGCTCGCGCATCCTTTGTTTTGGAACTTCGCTGCACGCGGAAAACCGCATGTAGAAAAAAGTTGATTCAGGGAAAGCCCCAGTGGGTATCGTGAATCTCTTTTGACTTGTGAGCATCAACATGTACTTATGCTGCGTGTCAACCTAAAAATGGAAGACTGATGGCACAAAGCTTGTTTTCCCGTTTTGAAAGCTCCATTCATGCGGCCTCGAAGCTACCTGAAAAGCACTGTTGTTACCGTGCTTTTACTTACAGCCGGCATGGCACATAGAAGAAAATGAGTTTTCTCGAAAGAAACCTTGTGCTTCCAGTTCCTAGTTGGAAGCTCACCCTGCTCTGCTCTATACCAAACGTGAAAGTCAATGTGAGCACTAGCCTCGAAGTAAGGCCCTGATTATGCTGGCAAAACGGGAGGCGTGCAGCAGCTCCATGAGGCCTTCATCGCTGTTCTGCTTTAGTTTCACGGTAGTAAGCTTTCCAAGACTCCTAGGGACTTTGCTTAAGCAACCGTTTCTGTACCAGAACACTGCGTAGAGACAGTAAGCTCTGGTCCTGCGTGTATGCTGCGTGTCAACCTAGAAATTGGAGACTGATGGCATAAGGCTTCTTTTCCCATTATGAAAGCTCCGTTCATGCGGCCTCGAAGCTACCTGAAAAGCATTGTTGTTGCCGGGGTTTTCCTCACTGCCGGCATGGTTCTGAGAAGAAAATGAGTTTTCTCCTAAGAAACCTTGGGTTTCCAGTTCCTTGTTGGAAGCTCACCCTGCTCTGCTCTATACCTAAAGTGAAAGTCAACGTGAACCCTAGCCTCGAAGTAAGGCTCTGATTTGCCTTGCCAATGGGGAGGTGTGCAGCAGCTCCATGAGGCCTTCATCACTGTTCTGCTTTAGTTTCACGGTAGTAAGCCTTTCAAAACTCCTAGGGTCCTTGCTTCAGCACCCGTTTCCGTACCAGAATACTGAGTAGAGCAAGGAAGCTCTGGTCCTGTTAAGCAACTTCCAGCCCCGTAGGCCTTTTTGGAACACCCCAGTGTTGGCTAGAGAGAACCAACACACTGCACTCTTCCTTGGGAGAGCCAGATTACCTCAGCTCCACACAGGATTCACGAACACACTTCTAGACTGTCCTCCATGCAATGGGTGGAACCTCATTCCCCTAGCTGAACTCTATTGAGAAAAACACTCTGCTTCTAATCCCTTTTCACATTTCACACTTAGAGTCACGCATCCGCAAGGAGGTGGTCGGCTTGCATTCCGAGTACAATTTAAGCACAGTTCTTGGTGTAACACTGCAGGTCCTTTGAAGATGCAAAGGCCCCTCAGTCTCGCTCGCGCATCCTTTGTTTTGGAACTTCGCTGCACGCGGAAAACCGCATGTAGAAAAAAGTTGATTCAGGGAAAGCCCCAGTGGGTATCGTGAATCTCTTTTGACTTGTGAGCATCAACATGTACTTATGCTGCGTGTCAACCTAAAAATGGAAGACTGATGGCACAAAGCTTGTTTTCCCGTTTTGAAAGCTCCATTCATGCGGCCTCGAAGCTACCTGAAAAGCACTGTTGTTACCGTGCTTTTACTTACAGCCGGCATGTCTCATAGAAGAAAATGAGTTTTCTCGAAAGAAACCTTGTGCTTCCAGTTCCTAGTTGGAAGCTCACCCTGCTCTGCTCTATACCAAACGTGAAAGTCAACGTGAGCAGTAGCCTCTAAGTACAGCCCTGCTTATCCTTGCAAAACGGGATTCGTGCAGCAACTCCATGAGGCCTTCAAGGCTGTTCTGCTTTAGTTTAACGGTAGTAAGCTCTCCAAGACTCTTAGGGACCATGCTTCAGGACCCGTTTCGGTACCAGGACACTGCATAGAGCCAGGAAGCTCTGTTCCTGCGTTTATGCTGCTTGTCAGCCTAGAAATTGGAGACTGATGGCATAAGGCTTGTTTTCCCATTATGAAAGCTCCGTTCATGCGGCCTCGAAGCTACCTGAAAAGCATTGTTGTTGCCGGGGTTTTCCTCACTGCCGGCATGGTTCTGAGAAGAAAATGAGTTTTCTCCTAAGAAACCTTGGGTTTCCAGTTCCTTGTTGGAAGCTCACCCTGCTCTGCTCTATACCTAAAGTGAAAGTCAACGTGAACCCTAGCCTCGAAGTAAGGCTCTGATTTGCCTTGCCAATGGGGAGGTGTGCAGCAGCTCCATGAGGCCTTCATCACTGTTCTGCTTTAGTTTCACGGTAGTAAGCCTTTCAAAACTCCTAGGGTCCTTGCTTCAGCACCCGTTTCCGTACCAGAATACTGAGTAGAGCAAGGAAGCTCTGGTCCTGTTAAGCAACTTCCAGCCCCGTAGGCCTTTTTGGAACACCCCAGTGTTGGCTAGAGAGAACCAACACACTGCACTCTTCCTTGGGAGAGCCAGATTACCTCAGCTCCACACAGGATTCACGAACACACTTCTAGACTGTCCTCCATGCAATGGGTGGAACCTCATTCCCCTAGCTGAACTCTATTGAGAAAAACACTCTGCTTCTAATCCCTTTTCACATTTCACACTTAGAGTCACGCATGCGCAAGGAGGTGGTCGGCTTGCATTCCAAGTACAATTTAAGCACAGTTCTTGGTGTAACACTGCAGGTCCTTTGAAGATGCAAAGGCCCCTCAGTCTCGCTCGCGCATCCTTTGTTTTGGAACTTCGCTGCACGCGGAAAACCGCATGTAGAAAAAAGTTGATTCAGGGAAAGCCCCAGTGGGTATCGTGAATCTCTTTTGACTTGTGAGCATCAACATGTACTTATGCTGCGTGTCAACCTAAAAATGGAAGACTGATGGCACAAAGCTTGTTTTCCCGTTTTGAAAGCTCCATTCATGCGGCCTCGAAGCTACCTGAAAAGCACTGTTGTTACCGTGCTTTTACTTACAGCCGGCATGGCACATAGAAGAAAATGAGTTTTCTCGAAAGAAACCTTGTGCTTCCAGTTCCTAGTTGGAAGCTCACCCTGCTCTGCTCTATACCAAACGTGAAAGTCAATGTGAGCACTAGCCTCGAAGTAAGGCCCTGATTATGCTGGCAAAACGGGAGGCGTGCAGCAGCTCCATGAGGCCTTCATCGCTGTTCTGCTTTAGTTTCACGGTAGTAAGCTTTCCAAGACTCCTAGGGACTTTGCTTAAGCAACCGTTTCTGTACCAGAACACTGCGTAGAGACAGTAAGCTCTGGTCCTGCGTGTATGCTGCGTGTCAACCTAGAAATTGGAGACTGATGGCATAAGGCTTCTTTTCCCATTATGAAAGCTCCGTTCATGCGGCCTCGAAGCTACCTGAAAAGCATTGTTGTTGCCGGGGTTTTCCTCACTGCCGGCATGGTTCTGAGAAGAAAATGAGTTTTCTCCTAAGAAACCTTGGGTTTCCAGTTCCTTGTTGGAAGCTCACCCTGCTCTGCTCTATACCTAAAGTGAAAGTCAACGTGAACCCTAGCCTCGAAGTAAGGCTCTGATTTGCCTTGCCAATGGGGAGGTGTGCAGCAGCTCCATGAGGCCTTCATCACTGTTCTGCTTTAGTTTCACGGTAGTAAGCCTTTCAAAACTCCTAGGGTCCTTGCTTCAGCACCCGTTTCCGTACCAGAATACTGAGTAGAGCAAGGAAGCTCTGGTCCTGTTAAGCAACTTCCAGCCCCGTAGGCCTTTTTGGAACACCCCAGTGTTGGCTAGAGAGAACCAACACACTGCACTCTTCCTTGGGAGAGCCAGATTACCTCAGCTCCACACAGGATTCACGAACACACTTCTAGACTGTCCTCCATGCAATGGGTGGAACCTCATTCCCCTAGCTGAACTCTATTGAGAAAAACACTCTGCTTCTAATCCCTTTTCACATTTCACACTTAGAGTCACGCATCCGCAAGGAGGTGGTCGGCTTGCATTCCGAGTACAATTTAAGCACAGTTCTTGGTGTAACACTGCAGGTCCTTTGAAGATGCAAAGGCCCCTCAGTCTCGCTCGCGCATCCTTTGTTTTGGAACTTCGCTGCACGCGGAAAACCGCATGTAGAAAAAAGTTGATTCAGGGAAAGCCCCAGTGGGTATCGTGAATCTCTTTTGACTTGTGAGCATCAACATGTACTTATGCTGCGTGTCAACCTAAAAATGGAAGACTGATGGCACAAAGCTTGTTTTCCCGTTTTGAAAGCTCCATTCATGCGGCCTCGAAGCTACCTGAAAAGCACTGTTGTTACCGTGCTTTTACTTACAGCCGGCATGGCACATAGAAGAAAATGAGTTTTCTCGAAAGAAACCTTGTGCTTCCAGTTCCTAGTTGGAAGCTCACCCTGCTCTGCTCTATACCAAACGTGAAAGTCAATGTGAGCACTAGCCTCGAAGTAAGGCCCTGATTATGCTGGCAAAACGGGAGGCGTGCAGCAGCTCCATGAGGCCTTCATCGCTGTTCTGCTTTAGTTTCACGGTAGTAAGCTTTCCAAGACTCCTAGGGACTTTGCTTAAGCAACCGTTTCGGTACCAGAACACTGCGTAGAGACAGTAAGCTCTGGTCCTGCGTGTATGCTGCGTGTCAACCTAGAAATTGGAGACTGATGGCATAAGGCTTCTTTTCCCATTATGAAAGCTCCGTTCATGCGGCCTCGAAGCTACCTGAAAAGCATTGTTGTTGCCGGGGTTTTCCTCACTGCCGGCATGGTTCTGAGAAGAAAATGAGTTTTCTCCTAAGAAACCTTGGGTTTCCAGTTCCTTGTTGGAAGCTCACCCTGCTCTGCTCTATACCTAAAGTGAAAGTCAACGTGAACCCTAGCCTCGAAGTAAGGCTCTGATTTGCCTTGCCAATGGGGAGGTGTGCAGCAGCTCCATGAGGCCTTCATCACTGTTCTGCTTTAGTTTCACGGTAGTAAGCCTTTCAAAACTCCTAGGGTCCTTGCTTCAGCACCCGTTTCCGTACCAGAATACTGAGTAGAGCAAGGAAGCTCTGGTCCTGTTAAGCAACTTCCAGCCCCGTAGGCCTTTTTGGAACACCCCAGTGTTGGCTAGAGAGAACCAACACACTGCACTCTTCCTTGGGAGAGCCAGATTACCTCAGCTCCACACAGGATTCACGAACACACTTCTAGACTGTCCTCCATGCAATGGGTGGAACCTCATTCCCCTAGCTGAACTCTATTGAGAAAAACACTCTGCTTCTAATCCCTTTTCACATTTCACACTTAGAGTCACGCATCCGCAAGGAGGTGGTCGGCTTGCATTCCGAGTACAATTTAAGCACAGTTCTTGGTGTAACACTGCAGGTCCTTTGAAGATGCAAAGGCCCCTCAGTCTCGCTCGCGCATCCTTTGTTTTGGAACTTCGCTGCACGCGGAAAACCGCATGTAGAAAAAAGTTGATTCAGGGAAAGCCCCAGTGGGTATCGTGAATCTCTTTTGACTTGTGAGCATCAACATGTACTTATGCTGCGTGTCAACCTAAAAATGGAAGACTGATGGCACAAAGCTTGTTTTCCCGTTTTGAAAGCTCCATTCATGCGGCCTCGAAGCTACCTGAAAAGCACTGTTGTTACCGTGCTTTTACTTACAGCCGGCATGGCACATAGAAGAAAATGAGTTTTCTCGAAAGAAACCTTGTGCTTCCAGTTCCTAGTTGGAAGCTCACCCTGCTCTGCTCTATACCAAACGTGAAAGTCAATGTGAGCACTAGCCTCGAAGTAAGGCCCTGATTATGCTGGCAAAACGGGAGGCGTGCAGCAGCTCCATGAGGCCTTCATCGCTGTTCTGCTTTAGTTTCACGGTAGTAAGCTTTCCAAGACTCCTAGGGACTTTGCTTAAGCAACCGTTTCGGTACCAGAACACTGCGTAGAGACAGTAAGCTCTGGTCCTGCGTGTATGCTGCGTGTCAACCTAGAAATTGGAGACTGATGGCATAAGGCTTCTTTTCCCATTATGAAAGCTCCGTTCATGCGGCCTCGAAGCTACCTGAAAAGCATTGTTGTTGCCGGTGTTTTCCTCACTGCCGGCATGGTTCTGAGAAGAAAATGAGTTTTCTCCTAAGAAACCTTGGGTTTCCAGTTCCTTGTTGGAAGCTCACCCTGCTCTGCGCTATACCTAAAGTGAAAGTCAACGTGAGCCCAAGCTTCGAAGTAAGGCCCTGATTATCCTTGCAAAACGAGAGGCGTGCAGCAGCTCCATGAGGCCTTCATCGTTGTTCCGCTTTAGTTTCAAGGTAGTAAGCTTTTCAACACTCCTAGGGGCCTTGCTTCAGCACCCGTTTCAGTACCAGAACACTGCGTAGAACCAGGAAGCTCTGCTCCTGCGTGTATGCTGCGTGTCAACCTAGAAATTAGAGACTGATGGCACAAGGCTTCTTTTCCCATTTTGAAAGCTCCATTCATGCGGCCTCGAAGCTACCTGAAAAGCACTGTTGTTACCGTGCTTTTACTTACAGCCGGCATGGCACATAGAAGAAAATGAGTTTTCTCGAAAGAAACCTTGTGCTTCCAGTTCCTAGTTGGAAGCTCACCCTGCTCTGCTCTATACCAAACGTGAAAGTCAATGTGAGCACTAGCCTCGAAGTAAGGCCCTGATTATGCTGGCAAAACGGGAGGCGTGCAGCAGCTCCATGAGGCCTTCATCGCTGTTCTGCTTTAGTTTCACGGTAGTAAGCTTTCCAAGACTCCTAGGGACTTTGCTTAAGCAACCGTTTCGGTACCAGAACACTGCGTAGAGACAGTAAGCTCTGGTCCTGCGTGTATGCTGCGTGTCAACCTAGAAATTGGAGACTGATGGCATAAGGCTTCTTTTCCCATTATGAAAGCTCCGTTCATGCGGCCTCGAAGCTACCTGAAAAGCATTGTTGTTGCCGGGGTTTTCCTCACTGCCGGCATGGTTCTGAGAAGAAAATGAGTTTTCTCCTAAGAAACCTTGGGTTTCCAGTTCCTTGTTGGAAGCTCACCCTGCTCTGCGCTATACCTAAAGTGAAAGTCAACGTGAGCCCAAGCTTCGAAGTAAGGCCCTGATTATCCTTGCAAAACGAGAGGCGTGCAGCAGCTCCATGAGGCCTTCATCGTTGTTCTGCTTTAGTTTCAAGGTAGTAAGCTTTTCAACACTCCTAGGGGCCTTGCTTCAGCACCCGTTTCAGTACCAGAACACTGCGTAGAACCAGGAAGCTCTGCTCCTGCGTGTATGCTGCGTGTCAACCTAGAAATTAGAGACTGATGGCACAAGGCTTGTTTTCCCATTATGAAAGCTCCGTTGATGCGGCCCCGAAGCTACCTGAAAAGCACTGTTGTTACCGTGCTTTTACTTACAGCCGGCATGGTTCTGAGAAGAAAATGAGTTTTCTCGAAAGAAACCTTGTGCTTCCAGTTCCTAGTTGGAAGCTCACCCTGCTCTGCTCTATACCTAAAGTGAAAGTCAACGTGAGCCCAAGCTTCGAAGTAAGGCCCTGATTATCCTTGCAAAACGAGAGGCGTGCAGCAGCTCCATGAGGCCTTCATCGTTGTTCTGCTTTGGTTTCAAGGTAGTAAGCTTTTCAACACTCCTAGGGACCTTGCTTCAGCACCCGTTTCAGTACCAGAACACTGCGTAGAACCAGGAAGCTCTGCTCCTGCGTGTATGCTGCGTGTCAACCTAGAAATTAGAGACTGATGGCACAAGGCTTGTTTTCCCATTATGAAAGCTCCGTTGATGCGGCCCCGAAGCTACCTGAAAAGCACTGTTGTTACCGTGCTTTTACTTACAGCCGGCATGTCTCATAGAAGAAAATGAGTTTTCTCGAAAGAAACCTTGTGCTTCCAGTTCCTAGTTGGAAGCTCACCCTGCTCTGCTCTATACCAAACGTGAAAGTCAATGTGAGCACTAGCCTCGAAGTAAGGCCCTGATTATGCTGGCAAAACGGGAGGCGTGCAGCAGCTCCATGAGGCCTTCATCGCTGTTCTGCTTTAGTTTAACGGTAGTAAGCTCTCCAAGACTCTTAGGGACCATGCTTCAGGACCCGTTTCGGTACCAGGACACTGCATAGAGCCAGGAAGCTCTGTTCCTGCGTTTATGCTGCTTGTCAGCCTAGAAATTGGAGACTGATGGCATAAGGCTTGTTTTCCCATTATGAAAGCTCCGTTCATGCGGCCTCGAAGCTACCTGAAAAGCATTGTTGTTGCCGGGGTTTTCCTCACTGCCGGCATGGTTCTGAGAAGAAAATGAGTTTTCTCCTAAGAAACCTTGGGTTTCCAGTTCCTTGTTGGAAGCTCACCCTGCTCTGCTCTATACCTAAAGTGAAAGTCAACGTGAACCCTAGCCTCGAAGTAAGGCTCTGATTTGCCTTGCCAATGGGGAGGTGTGCAGCAGCTCCATGAGGCCTTCATCACTGTTCTGCTTTAGTTTCACGGTAGTAAGCCTTTCAAAACTCCTAGGGTCCTTGCTTCAGCACCCGTTTCCGTACCAGAATACTGAGTAGAGCAAGGAAGCTCTGGTCCTGTTAAGCAACTTCCAGCCCCGTAGGCCTTTTTGGAACACCCCAGTGTTGGCTAGAGAGAACCAACACACTGCACTCTTCCTTGGGAGAGCCAGATTACCTCAGCTCCACACAGGATTCACGAACACACTTCTAGACTGTCCTCCATGCAATGGGTGGAACCTCATTCCCCTAGCTGAACTCTATTGAGAAAAACACTCTGCTTCTAATCCCTTTTCACATTTCACACTTAGAGTCACGCATGCGCAAGGAGGTGGTCGGCTTGCATTCCAAGTACAATTTAAGCACAGTTCTTGGTGTAACACTGCAGGTCCTTTGAAGATGCAAAGGCCCCTCAGTCTCGCTCGCGCATCCTTTGTTTTGGAACTTCGCTGCACGCGGAAAACCGCATGTAGAAAAAAGTTGATTCAGGGAAAGCCCCAGTGGGTATCGTGAATCTCTTTTGACTTGTGAGCATCAACATGTACTTATGCTGCGTGTCAACCTAAAAATGGAAGACTGATGGCACAAAGCTTGTTTTCCCGTTTTGAAAGCTCCATTCATGCGGCCTCGAAGCTACCTGAAAAGCACTGTTGTTACCGTGCTTTTACTTACAGCCGGCATGGCACATAGAAGAAAATGAGTTTTCTCGAAAGAAACCTTGTGCTTCCAGTTCCTAGTTGGAAGCTCACCCTGCTCTGCTCTATACCAAACGTGAAAGTCAACGTGAGCACTAGCCTCGAAGTAAGGCCCTGATTATGCTGGCAAAACGGGAGGCGTGCAGCAGCTCCATGAGGCCTTCATCGCTGTTCTGCTTTAGTTTAACGGTAGTAAGCTTTCCAAGACTCCTAGGGACTTTGCTTAAGCAACCGTTTCGGTACCAGAACACTGCGTAGAGACAGTAAGCTCTGGTCCTGCGTGTATGCTGCGTGTCAACCTAGAAATTGGAGACTGATGGCATAAGGCTTCTTTTCCCATTATGAAAGCTCCGTTCATGCGGCCTCGAAGCTACCTGAAAAGCATTGTTGTTGCCGGGGTTTTCCTCACTGCCGGCATGGTTCTGAGAAGAAAATGAGTTTTCTCCTAAGAAACCTTGGGTTTCCAGTTCCTTGTTGGAAGCTCACCCTGCTCTGCTCTATACCTAAAGTGAAAGTCAACGTGAACCCTAGCCTCGAAGTAAGGCTCTGATTTGCCTTGCCAATGGGGAGGTGTGCAGCAGCTCCATGAGGCCTTCATCACTGTTCTGCTTTAGTTTCACGGTAGTAAGCCTTTCAAAACTCCTAGGGTCCTTGCTTCAGCACCCGTTTCCGTACCAGAATACTGAGTAGAGCAAGGAAGCTCTGGTCCTGTTAAGCAACTTCCAGCCCCGTAGGCCTTTTTGGAACACCCCAGTGTTGGCTAGAGAGAACCAACACACTGCACTCTTCCTTGGGAGAGCCAGATTACCTCAGCTCCACACAGGATTCACGAACACACTTCTAGACTGTCCTCCATGCAATGGGTGGAACCTCATTCCCCTAGCTGAACTCTATTGAGAAAAACACTCTGCTTCTAATCCCTTTTCACATTTCACACTTAGAGTCACGCATCCGCAAGGAGGTGGTCGGCTTGCATTCCAAGTACAATTTAAGCACAGTTCTTGGTGTAACACTGCAGGTCCTTTGAAGATGCAAAGGCCCCTCAGTCTCGCTCGCGCATCCTTTGTTTTGGAACTTCGCTGCACGCGGAAAACCGCATGTAGAAAAAAGTTGATTCAGGGAAAGCCCCAGTGGGTATCGTGAATCTCTTTTGACTTGTGAGCATCAACATGTACTTATGCTGCGTGTCAACCTAAAAATGGAAGACTGATGGCACAAAGCTTGTTTTCCCGTTTTGAAAGCTCCATTCATGCGGCCTCGAAGCTACCTGAAAAGCACTGTTGTTACCGTGCTTTTACTTACAGCCGGCATGGCACATAGAAGAAAATGAGTTTTCTCGAAAGAAACCTTGTGCTTCCAGTTCCTAGTTGGAAGCTCACCCTGCTCTGCTCTATACCAAACGTGAAAGTCAATGTGAGCACTAGCCTCGAAGTAAGGCCCTGATTATGCTGGCAAAACGGGAGGCGTGCAGCAGCTCCATGAGGCCTTCATCGCTGTTCTGCTTTAGTTTCACGGTAGTAAGCTTTCCAAGACTCCTAGGGACTTTGCTTAAGCAACCGTTTCGGTACCAGAACACTGCGTAGAGACAGTAAGCTCTGGTCCTGCGTGTATGCTGCGTGTCAACCTAGAAATTGGAGACTGATGGCATAAGGCTTCTTTTCCCATTATGAAAGCTCCGTTCATGCGGCCTCGAAGCTACCTGAAAAGCATTGTTGTTGCCGGGGTTTTCCTCACTGCCGGCATGGTTCTGAGAAGAAAATGAGTTTTCTCCTAAGAAACCTTGGGTTTCCAGTTCCTTGTTGGAAGCTCACCCTGCTCTGCTCTATACCTAAAGTGAAAGTCAACGTGAACCCTAGCCTCGAAGTAAGGCTCTGATTTGCCTTGCCAATGGGGAGGTGTGCAGCAGCTCCATGAGGCCTTCATCACTGTTCTGCTTTAGTTTCACGGTAGTAAGCCTTTCAAAACTCCTAGGGTCCTTGCTTCAGCACCCGTTTCCGTACCAGAATACTGAGTAGAGCAAGGAAGCTCTGGTCCTGTTAAGCAACTTCCAGCCCCGTAGGCCTTTTTGGAACACCCCAGTGTTGGCTAGAGAGAACCAACACACTGCACTCTTCCTTGGGAGAGCCAGATTACCTCAGCTCCACACAGGATTCACGAACACACTTCTAGACTGTCCTCCATGCAATGGGTGGAACCTCATTCCCCTAGCTGAACTCTATTGAGAAAAACACTCTGCTTCTAATCCCTTTTCACATTTCACACTTAGAGTCACGCATCCGCAAGGAGGTGGTCGGCTTGCATTCCGAGTACAATTTAAGCACAGTTCTTGGTGTAACACTGCAGGTCCTTTGAAGATGCAAAGGCCCCTCAGTCTCGCTCGCGCATCCTTTGTTTTGGAACTTCGCTGCACGCGGAAAACCGCATGTAGAAAAAAGTTGATTCAGGGAAAGCCCCAGTGGGTATCGTGAATCTCTTTTGACTTGTGAGCATCAACATGTACTTATGCTGCGTGTCAACCTAAAAATGGAAGACTGATGGCACAAAGCTTGTTTTCCCGTTTTGAAAGCTCCATTCATGCGGCCTCGAAGCTACCTGAAAAGCACTGTTGTTACCGTGCTTTTACTTACAGCCGGCATGGCACATAGAAGAAAATGAGTTTTCTCGAAAGAAACCTTGTGCTTCCAGTTCCTAGTTGGAAGCTCACCCTGCTCTGCTCTATACCAAACGTGAAAGTCAATGTGAGCACTAGCCTCGAAGTAAGGCCCTGATTATGCTGGCAAAACGGGAGGCGTGCAGCAGCTCCATGAGGCCTTCATCGCTGTTCTGCTTTAGTTTCACGGTAGTAAGCTTTCCAAGACTCCTAGGGACTTTGCTTAAGCAACCGTTTCGGTACCAGAACACTGCGTAGAGACAGTAAGCTCTGGTCCTGCGTGTATGCTGCGTGTCAACCTAGAAATTGGAGACTGATGGCATAAGGCTTCTTTTCCCATTATGAAAGCTCCGTTCATGCGGCCTCGAAGCTACCTGAAAAGCATTGTTGTTGCCGGGGTTTTCCTCACTGCCGGCATGGTTCTGAGAAGAAAATGAGTTTTCTCCTAAGAAACCTTGGGTTTCCAGTTCCTTGTTGGAAGCTCACCCTGCTCTGCTCTATACCTAAAGTGAAAGTCAACGTGAACCCTAGCCTCGAAGTAAGGCTCTGATTTGCCTTGCCAATGGGGAGGTGTGCAGCAGCTCCATGAGGCCTTCATCACTGTTCTGCTTTAGTTTCACGGTAGTAAGCCTTTCAAAACTCCTAGGGTCCTTGCTTCAGCACCCGTTTCCGTACCAGAATACTGAGTAGAGCAAGGAAGCTCTGGTCCTGTTAAGCAACTTCCAGCCCCGTAGGCCTTTTTGGAACACCCCAGTGTTGGCTAGAGAGAACCAACACACTGCACTCTTCCTTGGGAGAGCCAGATTACCTCAGCTCCACACAGGATTCACGAACACACTTCTAGACTGTCCTCCATGCAATGGGTGGAACCTCATTCCCCTAGCTGAACTCTATTGAGAAAAACACTCTGCTTCTAATCCCTTTTCACATTTCACACTTAGAGTCACGCATCCGCAAGGAGGTGGTCGGCTTGCATTCCGAGTACAATTTAAGCACAGTTCTTGGTGTAACACTGCAGGTCCTTTGAAGATGCAAAGGCCCCTCAGTCTCGCTCGCGCATCCTTTGTTTTGGAACTTCGCTGCACGCGGAAAACCGCATGTAGAAAAAAGTTGATTCAGGGAAAGCCCCAGTGGGTATCGTGAATCTCTTTTGACTTGTGAGCATCAACATGTACTTATGCTGCGTGTCAACCTAAAAATGGAAGACTGATGGCACAAAGCTTGTTTTCCCGTTTTGAAAGCTCCATTCATGCGGCCTCGAAGCTACCTGAAAAGCACTGTTGTTACCGTGCTTTTACTTACAGCCGGCATGGCACATAGAAGAAAATGAGTTTTCTCGAAAGAAACCTTGTGCTTCCAGTTCCTAGTTGGAAGCTCACCCTGCTCTGCTCTATACCAAACGTGAAAGTCAATGTGAGCACTAGCCTCGAAGTAAGGCCCTGATTATGCTGGCAAAACGGGAGGCGTGCAGCAGCTCCATGAGGCCTTCATCGCTGTTCTGCTTTAGTTTCACGGTAGTAAGCTTTCCAAGACTCCTAGGGACTTTGCTTAAGCAACCGTTTCAGTACCAGAACACTGCGTAGAGACAGTAAGCTCTGGTCCTGCGTGTATGCTGCGTGTCAACCTAGAAATTGGAGACTGATGGCATAAGGCTTCTTTTCCCATTATGAAAGCTCCGTTCATGCGGCCTCGAAGCTACCTGAAAAGCATTGTTGTTGCCGGGGTTTTCCTCACTGCCGGCATGGTTCTGAGAAGAAAATGAGTTTTCTCCTAAGAAACCTTGGGTTTCCAGTTCCTTGTTGGAAGCTCACCCTGCTCTGCGCTATACCTAAAGTGAAAGTCAACGTGAGCCCAAGCTTCGAAGTAAGGCCCTGATTATCCTTGCAAAACGAGAGGCGTGCAGCAGCTCCATGAGGCCTTCATCGTTGTTCTGCTTTAGTTTCAAGGTAGTAAGCTTTTCAACACTCCTAGGGGCCTTGCTTCAGCACCCGTTTCAGTACCAGAACACTGCGTAGAACCAGGAAGCTCTGCTCCTGCGTGTATGCTGCGTGTCAACCTAGAAATTAGAGACTGATGGCACAAGGCTTCTTTTCCCGTTTTGAAAGCTCCATTCATGCGGCCTCGAAGCTACCTGAAAAGCACTGTTGTTACCGTGCTTTTACTTACAGCCGGCATGGCATATAGAAGAAAATGAGTTTTCTCGAAAGAAACCTTGTGCTTCCAGTTCCTAGTTGGAAGCTCACCCTGCTCTGCTCTATACCTAAAGTGAAAGTCAACGTGAGCCCAAGCTTCGAAGTAGGCCCTGATTATCCTTGCAAAACGAGAGGCGTGCAGCAGCTCCATGAGGCCTTCATCGTTGTTCTGCTTTGGTTTCAAGGTAGTAAGCTTTTCAACACTCCTAGGGACCTTGCTTCAGCACCCGTTTCAGTACCAGAACACTGCGTAGAACCAGGAAGCTCTGCTCCTGCGTGTATGCTGCGTGTCAACCTAGAAATTAGAGACTGATGGCACAAGGCTTGTTTTCCCATTATGAAAGCTCCGTTGATGCGGCCCGGAAGCTACCTGAAAAGCACTGTTGTTACCGTGCTTTTACTTACAGCCGGCATGTCTCATAGAAGAAAATGAGTTTTCTCGAAAGAAACCTTGTGCTTCCAGTTCCTAGTTGGAAGCTCACCCTGCTCTGCTCTATACCAAACGTGAAAGTCAATGTGAGCACTAGCCTCGAAGTAAGGCCCTGATTATGCTGGCAAAACGGGAGGCGTGCAGCAGCTTCATGAGGCCTTCATCGCTGTTCTGCTTTAGTTTAACGGTAGTAAGCTCTCCAAGACTCTTAGGGACCATGCTTCAGGACCCGTTTCGGTACCAGGACACTGCATAGAGCCAGGAAGCTCTGTTCCTGCGTTTATGCTGCTTGTCAGCCTAGAAATTGGAGACTGATGGCATAAGGCTTGTTTTCCCATTATGAAAGCTCCGTTCATGCGGCCTCGAAGCTACCTGAAAAGCATTGTTGTTGCCGGGGTTTTCCTCACTGCCGGCATGGTTCTGAGAAGAAAATGAGTTTTCTCCTAAGAAACCTTGGGTTTCCAGTTCCTTGTTGGAAGCTCACCCTGCTCTGCTCTATACCTAAAGTGAAAGTCAACGTGAACCCTAGCCTCGAAGTAAGGCTCTGATTTGCCTTGCCAATGGGGAGGTGTGCAGCAGCTCCATGAGGCCTTCATCACTGTTCTGCTTTAGTTTCACGGTAGTAAGCCTTTCAAAACTCCTAGGGTCCTTGCTTCAGCACCCGTTTCCGTACCAGAATACTGAGTAGAGCAAGGAAGCTCTGGTCCTGTTAAGCAACTTCCAGCCCCGTAGGCCTTTTTGGAACACCCCAGTGTTGGCTAGAGAGAACCAACACACTGCACTCTTCCTTGGGAGAGCCAGATTACCTCAGCTCCACACAGGATTCACGAACACACTTCTAGACTGTCCTCCATGCAATGGGTGGAACCTCATTCCCCTAGCTGAACTCTATTGAGAAAAACACTCTGCTTCTAATCCCTTTTCACATTTCACACTTAGAGTCACGCATCCGCAAGGAGGTGGTCGGCTTGCATTCCGAGTACAATTTAAGCACAGTTCTTGGTGTAACACTGCAGGTCCTTTGAAGATGCAAAGGCCCCTCAGTCTCGCTCGCGCATCCTTTGTTTTGGAACTTCGCTGCACGCGGAAAACCGCATGTAGAAAAAAGTTGATTCAGGGAAAGCCCCAGTGGGTATCGTGAATCTCTTTTGACTTGTGAGCATCAACATGTACTTATGCTGCGTGTCAACCTAAAAATGGAAGACTGATGGCACAAAGCTTGTTTTCCCGTTTTGAAAGCTCCATTCATGCGGCCTCGAAGCTACCTGAAAAGCACTGTTGTTACCGTGCTTTTACTTACAGCCGGCATGGCACATAGAAGAAAATGAGTTTTCTCGAAAGAAACCTTGTGCTTCCAGTTCCTAGTTGGAAGCTCACCCTGCTCTGCTCTATACCAAACGTGAAAGTCAATGTGAGCACTAGCCTCGAAGTAAGGCCCTGATTATGCTGGCAAAACGGGAGGCGTGCAGCAGCTCCATGAGGCCTTCATCGCTGTTCTGCTTTAGTTTCACGGTAGTAAGCTTTCCAAGACTCCTAGGGACTTTGCTTAAGCAACCGTTTCGGTACCAGAACACTGCGTAGAGACAGTAAGCTCTGGTCCTGCGTGTATGCTGCGTGTCAACCTAGAAATTGGAGACTGATGGCATAAGGCTTCTTTTCCCATTATGAAAGCTCCGTTCATGCGGCCTCGAAGCTACCTGAAAAGCATTGTTGTTGCCGGGGTTTTCCTCACTGCCGGCATGGTTCTGAGAAGAAAATGAGTTTTCTCCTAAGAAACCTTGGGTTTCCAGTTCCTTGTTGGAAGCTCACCCTGCTCTGCTCTATACCTAAAGTGAAAGTCAACGTGAACCCTAGCCTCGAAGTAAGGCTCTGATTTGCCTTGCCAATGGGGAGGTGTGCAGCAGCTCCATGAGGCCTTCATCACTGTTCTGCTTTAGTTTCACGGTAGTAAGCCTTTCAAAACTCCTAGGGTCCTTGCTTCAGCACCCGTTTCCGTACCAGAATACTGAGTAGAGCAAGGAAGCTCTGGTCCTGTTAAGCAACTTCCAGCCCCGTAGGCCTTTTTGGAACACCCCAGTGTTGGCTAGAGAGAACCAACACACTGCACTCTTCCTTGGGAGAGCCAGATTACCTCAGCTCCACACAGGATTCACGAACACACTTCTAGACTGTCCTCCATGCAATGGGTGGAACCTCATTCCCCTAGCTGAACTCTATTGAGAAAAACACTCTGCTTCTAATCCCTTTTCACATTTCACACTTAGAGTCACGCATCCGCAAGGAGGTGGTCGGCTTGCATTCCGAGTACAATTTAAGCACAGTTCTTGGTGTAACACTGCAGGTCCTTTGAAGATGCAAAGGCCCCTCAGTCTCGCTCGCGCATCCTTTGTTTTGGAACTTCGCTGCACGCGGAAAACCGCATGTAGAAAAAAGTTGATTCAGGGAAAGCCCCAGTGGGTATCGTGAATCTCTTTTGACTTGTGAGCATCAACATGTACTTATGCTGCGTGTCAACCTAAAAATGGAAGACTGATGGCACAAAGCTTGTTTTCCCGTTTTGAAAGCTCCATTCATGCGGCCTCGAAGCTACCTGAAAAGCACTGTTGTTACCGTGCTTTTACTTACAGCCGGCATGGCACATAGAAGAAAATGAGTTTTCTCGAAAGAAACCTTGTGCTTCCAGTTCCTAGTTGGAAGCTCACCCTGCTCTGCTCTATACCAAACGTGAAAGTCAATGTGAGCACTAGCCTCGAAGTAAGGCCCTGATTATGCTGGCAAAACGGGAGGCGTGCAGCAGCTCCATGAGGCCTTCATCGCTGTTCTGCTTTAGTTTCACGGTAGTAAGCTTTCCAAGACTCCTAGGGACTTTGCTTAAGCAACCGTTTCGGTACCAGAACACTGCGTAGAGACAGTAAGCTCTGGTCCTGCGTGTATGCTGCGTGTCAACCTAGAAATTGGAGACTGATGGCATAAGGCTTCTTTTCCCATTATGAAAGCTCCGTTCATGCGGCCTCGAAGCTACCTGAAAAGCATTGTTGTTGCCGGGGTTTTCCTCACTGCCGGCATGGTTCTGAGAAGAAAATGAGTTTTCTCCTAAGAAACCTTGGGTTTCCAGTTCCTTGTTGGAAGCTCACCCTGCTCTGCTCTATACCTAAAGTGAAAGTCAACGTGAACCCTAGCCTCGAAGTAAGGCTCTGATTTGCCTTGCCAATGGGGAGGTGTGCAGCAGCTCCATGAGGCCTTCATCACTGTTCTGCTTTAGTTTCACGGTAGTAAGCCTTTCAAAACTCCTAGGGTCCTTGCTTCAGCACCCGTTTCCGTACCAGAATACTGAGTAGAGCAAGGAAGCTCTGGTCCTGTTAAGCAACTTCCAGCCCCGTAGGCCTTTTTGGAACACCCCAGTGTTGGCTAGAGAGAACCAACACACTGCACTCTTCCTTGGGAGAGCCAGATTACCTCAGCTCCACACAGGATTCACGAACACACTTCTAGACTGTCCTCCATGCAATGGGTGGAACCTCATTCCCCTAGCTGAACTCTATTGAGAAAAACACTCTGCTTCTAATCCCTTTTCACATTTCACACTTAGAGTCACGCATCCGCAAGGAGGTGGTCGGCTTGCATTCCGAGTACAATTTAAGCACAGTTCTTGGTGTAACACTGCAGGTCCTTTGAAGATGCAAAGGCCCCTCAGTCTCGCTCGCGCATCCTTTGTTTTGGAACTTCGCTGCACGCGGAAAACCGCATGTAGAAAAAAGTTGATTCAGGGAAAGCCCCAGTGGGTATCGTGAATCTCTTTTGACTTGTGAGCATCAACATGTACTTATGCTGCGTGTCAACCTAAAAATGGAAGACTGATGGCACAAAGCTTGTTTTCCCGTTTTGAAAGCTCCATTCATGCGGCCTCGAAGCTACCTGAAAAGCACTGTTGTTACCGTGCTTTTACTTACAGCCGGCATGGCACATAGAAGAAAATGAGTTTTCTCGAAAGAAACCTTGTGCTTCCAGTTCCTAGTTGGAAGCTCACCCTGCTCTGCTCTATACCAAACGTGAAAGTCAATGTGAGCACTAGCCTCGAAGTAAGGCCCTGATTATGCTGGCAAAACGGGAGGCGTGCAGCAGCTCCATGAGGCCTTCATCGCTGTTCTGCTTTAGTTTCACGGTAGTAAGCTTTCCAAGACTCCTAGGGACTTTGCTTAAGCAACCGTTTCAGTACCAGAACACTGCGTAGAGACAGTAAGCTCTGGTCCTGCGTGTATGCTGCGTGTCAACCTAGAAATTGGAGACTGATGGCATAAGGCTTCTTTTCCCATTATGAAAGCTCCGTTCATGCGGCCTCGAAGCTACCTGAAAAGCATTGTTGTTGCCGGGGTTTTCCTCACTGCCGGCATGGTTCTGAGAAGAAAATGAGTTTTCTCCTAAGAAACCTTGGGTTTCCAGTTCCTTGTTGGAAGCTCACCCTGCTCTGCGCTATACCTAAAGTGAAAGTCAACGTGAGCCCAAGCTTCGAAGTAAGGCCCTGATTATCCTTGCAAAACGAGAGGCGTGCAGCAGCTCCATGAGGCCTTCATCGTTGTTCTGCTTTAGTTTCAAGGTAGTAAGCTTTTCAACACTCCTAGGGGCCTTGCTTCAGCACCCGTTTCAGTACCAGAACACTGCGTAGAACCAGGGAGCTCTGCTCCTGCGTGTATGCTGCGTGTCAACCTAGAAATTAGAGACTGATGGCACAAGGCTTCTTTTCCCGTTTTGAAAGCTCCATTCATGCGGCCTCGAAGCTACCTGAAAAGCACTGTTGTTACCGTGCTTTTACTTACAGCCGGCATGGCATATAGAAGAAAATGAGTTTTCTCGAAAGAAACCTTGTGCTTCCAGTTCCTAGTTGGAAGCTCACCCTGCTCTGCTCTATACCTAAAGTGAAAGTCAACGTGAGCCCAAGCTTCGAAGTAGGCCCTGATTATCCTTGCAAAACGAGAGGCGTGCAGCAGCTCCATGAGGCCTTCATCGTTGTTCTGCTTTGGTTTCAAGGTAGTAAGCTTTTCAACACTCCTAGGGACCTTGCTTCAGCACCCGTTTCAGTACCAGAACACTGCGTAGAACCAGGAAGCTCTGCTCCTGCGTGTATGCTGCGTGTCAACCTAGAAATTAGAGACTGATGGCACAAGGCTTGTTTTCCCATTATGAAAGCTCCGTTGATGCGGCCCGGAAGCTACCTGAAAAGCACTGTTGTTACCGTGCTTTTACTTACAGCCGGCATGTCTCATAGAAGAAAATGAGTTTTCTCGAAAGAAACCTTGTGCTTCCAGTTCCTAGTTGGAAGCTCACCCTGCTCTGCTCTATACCAAACGTGAAAGTCAATGTGAGCACTAGCCTCGAAGTAAGGCCCTGATTATGCTGGCAAAACGGGAGGCGTGCAGCAGCTTCATGAGGCCTTCATCGCTGTTCTGCTTTAGTTTAACGGTAGTAAGCTCTCCAAGACTCTTAGGGACCATGCTTCAGGACCCGTTTCGGTACCAGGACACTGCATAGAGCCAGGAAGCTCTGTTCCTGCGTTTATGCTGCTTGTCAGCCTAGAAATTGGAGACTGATGGCATAAGGCTTGTTTTCCCATTATGAAAGCTCCGTTCATGCGGCCTCGAAGCTACCTGAAAAGCATTGTTGTTGCCGGGGTTTTCCTCACTGCCGGCATGGTTCTGAGAAGAAAATGAGTTTTCTCCTAAGAAACCTTGGGTTTCCAGTTCCTTGTTGGAAGCTCACCCTGCTCTGCTCTATACCTAAAGTGAAAGTCAACGTGAACCCTAGCCTCGAAGTAAGGCTCTGATTTGCCTTGCCAATGGGGAGGTGTGCAGCAGCTCCATGAGGCCTTCATCACTGTTCTGCTTTAGTTTCACGGTAGTAAGCCTTTCAAAACTCCTAGGGTCCTTGCTTCAGCACCCGTTTCCGTACCAGAATACTGAGTAGAGCAAGGAAGCTCTGGTCCTGTTAAGCAACTTCCAGCCCCGTAGGCCTTTTTGGAACACCCCAGTGTTGGCTAGAGAGAACCAACACACTGCACTCTTCCTTGGGAGAGCCAGATTACCTCAGCTCCACACAGGATTCACGAACACACTTCTAGACTGTCCTCCATGCAATGGGTGGAACCTCATTCCCCTAGCTGAACTCTATTGAGAAAAACACTCTGCTTCTAATCCCTTTTCACATTTCACACTTAGAGTCACGCATCCGCAAGGAGGTGGTCGGCTTGCATTCCGAGTACAATTTAAGCACAGTTCTTGGTGTAACACTGCAGGTCCTTTGAAGATGCAAAGGCCCCTCAGTCTCGCTCGCGCATCCTTTGTTTTGGAACTTCGCTGCACGCGGAAAACCGCATGTAGAAAAAAGTTGATTCAGGGAAAGCCCCAGTGGGTATCGTGAATCTCTTTTGACTTGTGAGCATCAACATGTACTTATGCTGCGTGTCAACCTAAAAATGGAAGACTGATGGCACAAAGCTTGTTTTCCCGTTTTGAAAGCTCCATTCATGCGGCCTCGAAGCTACCTGAAAAGCACTGTTGTTACCGTGCTTTTACTTACAGCCGGCATGGCACATAGAAGAAAATGAGTTTTCTCGAAAGAAACCTTGTGCTTCCAGTTCCTAGTTGGAAGCTCACCCTGCTCTGCTCTATACCAAACGTGAAAGTCAATGTGAGCACTAGCCTCGAAGTAAGGCCCTGATTATGCTGGCAAAACGGGAGGCGTGCAGCAGCTCCATGAGGCCTTCATCGCTGTTCTGCTTTAGTTTCACGGTAGTAAGCTTTCCAAGACTCCTAGGGACTTTGCTTAAGCAACCGTTTCGGTACCAGAACACTGCGTAGAGACAGTAAGCTCTGGTCCTGCGTGTATGCTGCGTGTCAACCTAGAAATTGGAGACTGATGGCATAAGGCTTCTTTTCCCATTATGAAAGCTCCGTTCATGCGGCCTCGAAGCTACCTGAAAAGCATTGTTGTTGCCGGGGTTTTCCTCACTGCCGGCATGGTTCTGAGAAGAAAATGAGTTTTCTCCTAAGAAACCTTGGGTTTCCAGTTCCTTGTTGGAAGCTCACCCTGCTCTGCTCTATACCTAAAGTGAAAGTCAACGTGAACCCTAGCCTCGAAGTAAGGCTCTGATTTGCCTTGCCAATGGGGAGGTGTGCAGCAGCTCCATGAGGCCTTCATCACTGTTCTGCTTTAGTTTCACGGTAGTAAGCCTTTCAAAACTCCTAGGGTCCTTGCTTCAGCACCCGTTTCCGTACCAGAATACTGAGTAGAGCAAGGAAGCTCTGGTCCTGTTAAGCAACTTCCAGCCCCGTAGGCCTTTTTGGAACACCCCAGTGTTGGCTAGAGAGAACCAACACACTGCACTCTTCCTTGGGAGAGCCAGATTACCTCAGCTCCACACAGGATTCACGAACACACTTCTAGACTGTCCTCCATGCAATGGGTGGAACCTCATTCCCCTAGCTGAACTCTATTGAGAAAAACACTCTGCTTCTAATCCCTTTTCACATTTCACACTTAGAGTCACGCATCCGCAAGGAGGTGGTCGGCTTGCATTCCGAGTACAATTTAAGCACAGTTCTTGGTGTAACACTGCAGGTCCTTTGAAGATGCAAAGGCCCCTCAGTCTCGCTCGCGCATCCTTTGTTTTGGAACTTCGCTGCACGCGGAAAACCGCATGTAGAAAAAAGTTGATTCAGGGAAAGCCCCAGTGGGTATCGTGAATCTCTTTTGACTTGTGAGCATCAACATGTACTTATGCTGCGTGTCAACCTAAAAATGGAAGACTGATGGCACAAAGCTTGTTTTCCCGTTTTGAAAGCTCCATTCATGCGGCCTCGAAGCTACCTGAAAAGCACTGTTGTTACCGTGCTTTTACTTACAGCCGGCATGGCACATAGAAGAAAATGAGTTTTCTCGAAAGAAACCTTGTGCTTCCAGTTCCTAGTTGGAAGCTCACCCTGCTCTGCTCTATACCAAACGTGAAAGTCAATGTGAGCACTAGCCTCGAAGTAAGGCCCTGATTATGCTGGCAAAACGGGAGGCGTGCAGCAGCTCCATGAGGCCTTCATCGCTGTTCTGCTTTAGTTTCACGGTAGTAAGCTTTCCAAGACTCCTAGGGACTTTGCTTAAGCAACCGTTTCGGTACCAGAACACTGCGTAGAGACAGTAAGCCCTGGTCCTGCGTGTATGCTGCGTGTCAACCTAGAAATTGGAGACTGATGGCATAAGGCTTCTTTTCCCATTATGAAAGCTCCGTTCATGCGGCCTCGAAGCTACCTGAAAAGCATTGTTGTTGCCGGGGTTTTCCTCACTGCCGGCATGGTTCTGAGAAGAAAATGAGTTTTCTCCTAAGAAACCTTGGGTTTCCAGTTCCTTGTTGGAAGCTCACCCTGCTCTGCGCTATACCTAAAGTGAAAGTCAACGTGAGCCCAAGCTTCGAAGTAAGGCCCTGATTATCCTTGCAAAAGGAGAGGCGTGCAGCAGCTCCATGAGGCCTTCATCGTTGTTCTGCTTTAGTTTCAAGGTAGTAAGCTTTTCAACACTCCTAGGGGCCTTGCTTCAGCACCCGTTTCAGTACCAGAACACTGCGTAGAACCAGGAAGCTCTGGTCCTGCGTGTATGCTGCGTGTCAACCTAGAAATTAGAGACTGATGGCACAAGGCTTGTTTTCCCATTATGAAAGCTCCGTTGATGCGGCCCCGAAGCTACCTGAAAAGCACTGTTGTTACCGTGCTTTTACTTACAGCCGGCATGTCTCATAGAAGAAAATGAGTTTTCTCGAAAGAAACCTTGTGCTTCCAGTTCCTAGTTGGAAGCTCACCCTGCTCTGCTCTATACCAAACGTGAAAGTCAATGTGAGCACTAGCCTCGAAGTAAGGCCCTGATTATGCTGGCAAAACGGGAGGCGTGCAGCAGCTCCATGAGGCCTTCATCGCTGTTCTGCTTTAGTTTCACGGTAGTAAGCTTTCCAAGACTCCTAGGGACTTTGCTTAAGCAACCGTTTCGGTACCAGAACACTGCGTAGAGACAGTAAGCTCTGGTCCTGCGTGTATGCTGCGTGTCAACCTAGAAATTGGAGACTGATGGCATAAGGCTTCTTTTCCCATTATGAAAGCTCCGTTCATGCGGCCTCGAAGCTACCTGAAAAGCATTGTTGTTGCCGGGGTTTTCCTCACTGCCGGCATGGTTCTGAGAAGAAAATGAGTTTTCTCCTAAGAAACCTTGGGTTTCCAGTTCCTTGTTGGAAGCTCACCCTGCTCTGCTCTATACCTAAAGTGAAAGTCAACGTGAACCCTAGCCTCGAAGTAAGGCTCTGATTTGCCTTGCCAATGGGGAGGTGTGCAGCAGCTCCATGAGGCCTTCATCACTGTTCTGCTTTAGTTTCACGGTAGTAAGCCTTTCAAAACTCCTAGGGTCCTTGCTTCAGCACCCGTTTCCGTACCAGAATACTGAGTAGAGCAAGGAAGCTCTGGTCCTGTTAAGCAACTTCCAGCCCCGTAGGCCTTTTTGGAACACCCCAGTGTTGGCTAGAGAGAACCAACACACTGCACTCTTCCTTGGGAGAGCCAGATTACCTCAGCTCCACACAGGATTCACGAACACACTTCTAGACTGTCCTCCATGCAATGGGTGGAACCTCATTCCCCTAGCTGAACACTATTGAGAAAAACACTCTGCTTCTAATCCCTTTTCACATTTCACACTTAGAGTCACGCATCCGCAAGGAGGTGGTCGGCTTGCATTCCAAGTACAATTTAAGCACAGTTCTTGGTGTAACACTGCAGGTCCTTTGAAGATGCAAAGGCCCCTCAGTCTCGCTCGCGCATCCTTTGTTTTGGAACTTCGCTGCACGCGGAAAACCGCATGTAGAAAAAAGTTGATTCAGGGAAAGCCCCAGTGGGTATCGTGAATCTCTTTTGACTTGTGAGCATCAACATGTACTTATGCTGCGTGTCAACCTAAAAATGGAAGACTGATGGCACAAAGCTTGTTTTCCCGTTTTGAAAGCTCCATTCATGCGGCCTCGAAGCTACCTGAAAAGCACTGTTGTTACCGTGCTTTTACTTACAGCCGGCATGGCACATAGAAGAAAATGAGTTTTCTCGAAAGAAACCTTGTGCTTCCAGTTCCTAGTTGGAAGCTCACCCTGCTCTGCTCTATACCAAACGTGAAAGTCAATGTGAGCACTAGCCTCGAAGTAAGGCCCTGATTATGCTGGCAAAACGGGAGGCGTGCAGCAGCTCCATGAGGCCTTCATCGCTGTTCTGCTTTAGTTTCACGGTAGTAAGCTTTCCAAGACTCCTAGGGACTTTGCTTAAGCAACCGTTTCGGTACCAGAACACTGCGTAGAGACAGTAAGCCCTGGTCCTGCGTGTATGCTGCGTGTCAACCTAGAAATTGGAGACTGATGGCATAAGGCTTCTTTTCCCATTATGAAAGCTCCGTTCATGCGGCCTCGAAGCTACCTGAAAAGCATTGTTGTTGCCGGGGTTTTCCTCACTGCCGGCATGGTTCTGAGAAGAAAATGAGTTTTCTCCTAAGAAACCTTGGGTTTCCAGTTCCTTGTTGGAAGCTCACCCTGCTCTGCGCTATACCTAAAGTGAAAGTCAACGTGAGCCCAAGCTTCGAAGTAAGGCCCTGATTATCCTTGCAAAACGAGAGGCGTGCAGCAGCTCCATGAGGCCTTCATCGTTGTTCTGCTTTAGTTTCAAGGTAGTAAGCTTTTCAACACTCCTAGGGGCCTTGCTTCAGCACCCGTTTCAGTACCAGAACACTGCGTAGAACCAGGAAGCTCTGCTCCTGCGTGTATGCTGCGTGTCAACCTAGAAATTGGAGACTGATGGCACAAGGCTTCTTTTCCCGTTTTGAAAGCTCCATTCATGCGGCCTCGAAGCTACCTGAAAAGCACTGTTGTTACTGTGCTTTTACTTACAGCCGGCATGGCACATAGAAGAAAATGAGTTTTCTCGAAAGAAACCTTGTGCTTCCAGTTCCTAGTTGGAAGCTCACCCTGCTCTGCTCTATACCTAAAGTGAAAGTCAACGTGAGCCCAAGCTTCGAAGTAAGGCCCTGATTATCCTTGCAAAACGAGAGGCGTGCAGCAGCTCCATGAGGCCTTCATCGTTGTTCTGCTTTGGTTTCAAGGTAGTAAGCTTTTCAACACTCCTAGGGACCTTGCTTCAGCACCCGTTTCAGTACCAGAACACTGCGTAGAACCAGGAAGCTCTGCTCCTGCGTGTATGCTGCGTGTCAACCTAGAAATTAGAGACTGATGGCACAAGGCTTGTTTTCCCATTATGAAAGCTCCGTTGATGCGGCCCCGAAGCTACCTGAAAAGCACTGTTGTTACCGTGCTTTTACTTACAGCCGGCATGTCTCATAGAAGAAAATGAGTTTTCTCGAAAGAAACCTTGTGCTTCCAGTTCCTAGTTGGAAGCTCACCCTGCTCTGCTCTATACCAAACGTGAAAGTCAATGTGAGCACTAGCCTCGAAGTAAGGCCCTGATTATGCTGGCAAAACGGGAGGCGTGGAGCAGCTGCATGAGGCCTTCATCGCTGTTCTGCTTTAGTTTCACGGTAGTAAGCTTTCCAAGACTCCTAGGGACTTTGCTTAAGCAACCGTTTCGGTACCAGAACACTGCGTAGAGACAGTAAGCTCTGGTCCTGCGTGTATGCTGCGTGTCAACCTAGAAATTGGAGACTGATGGCATAAGGCTTCTTTTCCCATTATGAAAGCTCCGTTCATGCGGCCTCGAAGCTACCTGAAAAGCATTGTTGTTGCCGGGATTTTCCTCACTGCCGGCATGGTTCTGAGAAGAAAATGAGTTTTCTCCTAAGAAACCTTGGGTTTCCAGTTCCTTGTTGGAAGCTCACCCTGCTCTGCTCTATACCTAAAGTGAAAGTCAACGTGAACCCTAGCCTCGAAGTAAGGCTCTGATTTGCCTTGCCAATGGGGAGGTGTGCAGCAGCTCCATGAGGCCTTCATCACTGTTCTGCTTTAGTTTCACGGTAGTAAGCCTTTCAAAACTCCTAGGGTCCTTGCTTCAGCACCCGTTTCCGTACCAGAATACTGAGTAGAGCAAGGAAGCTCTGGTCCTGTTAAGCAACTTCCAGCCCCGTAGGCCTTTTTGGAACACCCCAGTGTTGGCTAGAGAGAACCAACACACTGCACTCTTCCTTGGGAGAGCCAGATTACCTCAGCTCCACACAGGATTCACGAACACACTTCTAGACTGTCCTCCATGCAATGGGTGGAACCTCATTCCCCTAGCTGAACTCTATTGAGAAAAACACTCTGCTTCTAATCCCTTTTCACATTTCACACTTAGAGTCACGCATCCGCAAGGAGGTGGTCGGCTTGCATTCCAAGTACAATTTAAGCACAGTTCTTGGTGTAACACTGCAGGTCCTTTGAAGATGCAAAGGCCCCTCAGTCTCGCTCGCGCATCCTTTGTTTTGGAACTTCGCTGCACGCGGAAAACCGCATGTAGAAAAAAGTTGATTCAGGGAAAGCCCCAGTGGGTATCGTGAATCTCTTTTGACTTGTGAGCATCAACATGTACTTATGCTGCGTGTCAACCTAAAAATGGAAGACTGATGGCACAAAGCTTGTTTTCCCGTTTTGAAAGCTCCATTCATGCGGCCTCGAAGCTACCTGAAAAGCACTGTTGTTACCGTGCTTTTACTTACAGCCGGCATGGCACATAGAAGAAAATGAGTTTTCTCGAAAGAAACCTTGTGCTTCCAGTTCCTAGTTGGAAGCTCACCCTGCTCTGCTCTATACCAAACGTGAAAGTCAATGTGAGCACTAGCCTCGAAGTAAGGCCCTGATTATGCTGGCAAAACGGGAGGCGTGCAGCAGCTCCATGAGGCCTTCATCGCTGTTCTGCTTTAGTTTCACGGTAGTAAGCTTTCCAAGACTCCTAGGGACTTTGCTTAAGCAACCGTTTCGGTACCAGATCACTGCGTAGAGACAGTAAGCCCTGGTCCTGCGTGTATGCTGCGTGTCAACCTAGAAATTGGAGACTGATGGCATAAGGCTTCTTTTCCCATTATGAAAGCTCCGTTCATGCGGCCTCGAAGCTACCTGAAAAGCATTGTTGTTGCCGGGGTTTTCCTCACTGCCGGCATGGTTCTGAGAAGAAAATGAGTTTTCTCCTAAGAAACCTTGGGTTTCCAGTTCCTTGTTGGAAGCTCACCCTGCTCTGCTCTATACCTAAAGTGAAAGTCAACGTGAACCCTAGCCTCGAAGTAAGGCTCTGATTTGCCTTGCCAATGGGGAGGTGTGCAGCAGCTCCATGAGGCCTTCATCACTGTTCTGCTTTAGTTTCACGGTAGTAAGCCTTTCAAAACTCCTAGGGTCCTTGCTTCAGCACCCGTTTCCGTACCAGAATACTGAGTAGAGCAAGGAAGCTCTGGTCCTGTTAAGCAACTTCCAGCCCCGTAGGCCTTTTTGGAACACCCCAGTGTTGGCTAGAGAGAACCAACACACTGCACTCTTCCTTGGGAGAGCCAGATTACCTCAGCTCCACACAGGATTCACGAACACACTTCTAGACTGTCCTCCATGCAATGGGTGGAACCTCATTCCCCTAGCTGAACTCTATTGAGAAAAACACTCTGCTTCTAATCCCTTTTCACATTTCACACTTAGAGTCACGCATCCGCAAGGAGGTGGTCGGCTTGCATTCCGAGTACAATTTAAGCACAGTTCTTGGTGTAACACTGCAGGTCCTTTGAAGATGCAAAGGCCCCTCAGTCTCGCTCGCGCATCCTTTGTTTTGGAACTTCGCTGCACGCGGAAAACCGCATGTAGAAAAAAGTTGATTCAGGGAAAGCCCCAGTGGGTATCGTGAATCTCTTTTGACTTGTGAGCATCAACATGTACTTATGCTGCGTGTCAACCTAAAAATGGAAGACTGATGGCACAAAGCTTGTTTTCCCGTTTTGAAAGCTCCATTCATGCGGCCTCGAAGCTACCTGAAAAGCACTGTTGTTACCGTGCTTTTACTTACAGCCGGCATGGCACATAGAAGAAAATGAGTTTTCTCGAAAGAAACCTTGTGCTTCCAGTTCCTAGTTGGAAGCTCACCCTGCTCTGCTCTATACCAAACGTGAAAGTCAATGTGAGCACTAGCCTCGAAGTAAGGCCCTGATTATGCTGGCAAAACGGGAGGCGTGCAGCAGCTCCATGAGGCCTTCATCGCTGTTCTGCTTTAGTTTCACGGTAGTAAGCTTTCCAAGACTCCTAGGGACTTTGCTTAAGCAACCGTTTCGGTACCAGAACACTGCGTAGAGACAGTAAGCCCTGGTCCTGCGTGTATGCTGCGTGTCAACCTAGAAATTGGAGACTGATGGCATAAGGCTTCTTTTCCCATTATGAAAGCTCCGTTCATGCGGCCTCGAAGCTACCTGAAAAGCATTGTTGTTGCCGGGGTTTTCCTCACTGCCGGCATGGTTCTGAGAAGAAAATGAGTTTTCTCCTAAGAAACCTTGGGTTTCCAGTTCCTTGTTGGAAGCTCACCCTGCTCTGCGCTATACCTAAAGTGAAAGTCAACGTGAGCCCAAGCTTCGAAGTAAGGCCCTGATTATCCTTGCAAAAGGAGAGGCGTGCAGCAGCTCCATGAGGCCTTCATCGTTGTTCTGCTTTAGTTTCAAGGTAGTAAGCTTTTCAACACTCCTAGGGGCCTTGCTTCAGCACCCGTTTCAGTACCAGAACACTGCGTAGAACCAGGAAGCTCTGCTCCTGCGTGTATGCTGCGTGTCAACCTAGAAATTGGAGACTGATGGCACAAGGCTTCTTTTCCCGTTTTGAAAGCTCCATTCATGCGGCCTCGAAGCTACCTGAAAAGCACTGTTGTTACCGTGCTTTTACTTACAGCCGGCATGGCACATAGAAGAAAATGAGTTTTCTCGAAAGAAACCTTGTGCTTCCAGTTCCTAGTTGGAAGCTCACCCTGCTCTGCTCTATACCTAAAGTGAAAGTCAACGTGAGCCCAAGCTTCGAAGTAAGGCCCTGATTATCCTTGCAAAACGAGAGGCGTGCAGCAGCTCCATGAGGCCTTCATCGTTGTTCTGCTTTGGTTTCAAGGTAGTAAGCTTTTCAACACTCCTAGGGACCTTGCTTCAGCACCCGTTTCAGTACCAGAACACTGCGTAGAACCAGGAAGCTCTGCTCCTGCGTGTATGCTGCGTGTCAACCTAGAAATTAGAGACTGATGGCACAAGGCTTGTTTTCCCATTATGAAAGCTCCGTTGATGCGGCCCCGAAGCTACCTGAAAAGCACTGTTGTTACCGTGCTTTTACTTACAGCCGGCATGTCTCATAGAAGAAAATGAGTTTTCTCGAAAGAAACCTTGTGCTTCCAGTTCCTAGTTGGAAGCTCACCCTGCTCTGCTCTATACCAAACGTGAAAGTCAATGTGAGCACTAGCCTCGAAGTAAGGCCCTGATTATGCTGGCAAAACGGGAGGCGTGCAGCAGCTCCATGAGGCCTTCATCGCTGTTCTGCTTTAGTTTCACGGTAGTAAGCTTTCCAAGACTCCTAGGGACTTTGCTTAAGCAACCGTTTCGGTACCAGAACACTGCGTAGAGACAGTAAGCTCTGGTCCTGCGTGTATGCTGCGTGTCAACCTAGAAATTGGAGACTGATGGCATAAGGCTTGTTTTCCCATTATGAAAGCTCCGTTCATGCGGCCTCGAAGCTACCTGAAAAGCATTGTTGTTGCCGGGGTTTTCCTCACTGCCGGCATGGTTCTGAGAAGAAAATGAGTTTTCTCCTAAGAAACCTTGGGTTTCCAGTTCCTTGTTGGAAGCTCACCCTGCTCTGCTCTATACCTAAAGTGAAAGTCAACGTGAACCCTAGCCTCGAAGTAAGGCTCTGATTTGCCTTGCCAATGGGGAGGTGTGCAGCAGCTCCATGAGGCCTTCATCACTGTTCTGCTTTAGTTTCACGGTAGTAAGCCTTTCAAAACTCCTAGGGTCCTTGCTTCAGCACCCGTTTCCGTACCAGAATACTGAGTAGAGCAAGGAAGCTCTGGTCCTGTTAAGCAACTTCCAGCCCCGTAGGCCTTTTTGGAACACCCCAGTGTTGGCTAGAGAGAACCAACACACTGCACTCTTCCTTGGGAGAGCCAGATTACCTCAGCTCCACACAGGATTCACGAACACACTTCTAGACTGTCCTCCATGCAATGGGTGGAACCTCATTCCCCTAGCTGAACTCTATTGAGAAAAACACTCTGCTTCTAATCCCTTTTCACATTTCACACTTAGAGTCACGCATCCGCAAGGAGGTGGTCGGCTTGCATTCCAAGTACAATTTAAGCACAGTTCTTGGTGTAACACTGCAGGTCCTTTGAAGATGCAAAGGCCCCTCAGTCTCGCTCGCGCATCCTTTGTTTTGGAACTTCGCTGCACGCGGAAAACCGCATGTAGAAAAAAGTTGATTCAGGGAAAGCCCCAGTGGGTATCGTGAATCTCTTTTGACTTGTGAGCATCAACATGTACTTATGCTGCGTGTCAACCTAAAAATGGAAGACTGATGGCACAAAGCTTGTTTTCCCGTTTTGAAAGCTCCATTCATGCGGCCTCGAAGCTACCTGAAAAGCACTGTTGTTACCGTGCTTTTACTTACAGCCGGCATGGCACATAGAAGAAAATGAGTTTTCTCGAAAGAAACCTTGTGCTTCCAGTTCCTAGTTGGAAGCTCACCCTGCTCTGCTCTATACCAAACGTGAAAGTCAATGTGAGCACTAGCCTCGAAGTAAGGCCCTGATTATGCTGGCAAAACGGGAGGCGTGCAGCAGCTCCATGAGGCCTTCATCGCTGTTCTGTTTTAGTTTCACGGTAGTAAGCTTTCCAAGACTCCTAGGGACTTTGCTTAAGCAACCGTTTCGGTACCAGAACACTGCGTAGAGACAGTAAGCTCTGGTCCTGCGTGTATGCTGCGTGTCAACCTAGAAATTGGAGACTGATGGCATAAGGCTTCTTTTCCCATTATGAAAGCTCCGTTCATGCGGCCTCGAAGCTACCTGAAAAGCATTGTTGTTGCCGGGGTTTTCCTCACTGCCGGCATGGTTCTGAGAAGAAAATGAGTTTTCTCCTAAGAAACCTTGGGTTTCCAGTTCCTTGTTGGAAGCTCACCCTGCTCTGCTCTATACCTAAAGTGAAAGTCAACGTGAACCCTAGCCTCGAAGTAAGGCTCTGATTTGCCTTGCCAATGGGGAGGTGTGCAGCAGCTCCATGAGGCCTTCATCACTGTTCTGCTTTAGTTTCACGGTAGTAAGCCTTTCAAAACTCCTAGGGTCCTTGCTTCAGCACCCGTTTCCGTACCAGAATACTGAGTAGAGCAAGGAAGCTCTGGTCCTGTTAAGCAACTTCCAGCCCCGTAGGCCTTTTTGGAACACCCCAGTGTTGGCTAGAGAGAACCAACACACTGCACTCTTCCTTGGGAGAGCCAGATTACCTCAGCTCCACACAGGATTCACGAACACACTTCTAGACTGTCCTCCATGCAATGGGTGGAACCTCATTCCCCTAGCTGAACTCTATTGAGAAAAACACTCTGCTTCTAATCCCTTTTCACATTTCACACTTAGAGTCACGCATCCGCAAGGAGGTGGTCGGCTTGCATTCCAAGTACAATTTAAGCACAGTTCTTGGTGTAACACTGCAGGTCCTTTGAAGATGCAAAGGCCCCTCAGTCTCGCTCGCGCATCCTTTGTTTTGGAACTTCGCTGCACGCGGAAAACCGCATGTAGAAAAAAGTTGATTCAGGGAAAGCCCCAGTGGGTATCGTGAATCTCTTTTGACTTGTGAGCATCAACATGTACTTATGCTGCGTGTCAACCTAAAAATGGAAGACTGATGGCACAAAGCTTGTTTTCCCGTTTTGAAAGCTCCATTCATGCGGCCTCGAAGCTACCTGAAAAGCACTGTTGTTACCGTGCTTTTACTTACAGCCGGCATGGCACATAGAAGAAAATGAGTTTTCTCGAAAGAAACCTTGTGCTTCCAGTTCCTAGTTGGAAGCTCACCCTGCTCTGCTCTATACCAAACGTGAAAGTCAATGTGAGCACTAGCCTCGAAGTAAGGCCCTGATTATGCTGGCAAAACGGGAGGCGTGCAGCAGCTCCATGAGGCCTTCATCGCTGTTCTGCTTTAGTTTCACGGTAGTAAGCTTTCCAAGACTCCTAGGGACTTTGCTTAAGCAACCGTTTCGGTACCAGAACACTGCGTAGAGACAGTAAGCCCTGGTCCTGCGTGTATGCTGCGTGTCAACCTAGAAATTGGAGACTGATGGCATAAGGCTTCTTTTCCCATTATGAAAGCTCCGTTCATGCGGCCTCGAAGCTACCTGAAAAGCATTGTTGTTGCCGGGGTTTTCCTCACTGCCGGCATGGTTCTGAGAAGAAAATGAGTTTTCTCCTAAGAAACCTTGGGTTTCCAGTTCCTTGTTGGAAGCTCACCCTGCTCTGCGCTATACCTAAAGTGAAAGTCAACGTGAGCCCAAGCTTCGAAGTAAGGCCCTGATTATCCTTGCAAAACGAGAGGCGTGCAGCAGCTCCATGAGGCCTTCATCGTTGTTCTGCTTTAGTTTCAAGGTAGTAAGCTTTTCAACACTCCTAGGGGCCTTGCTTCAGCACCCGTTTCAGTACCAGAACACTGCGTAGAACCAGGAAGCTCTGCTCCTGCGTGTATGCTGCGTGTCAACCTAGAAATTGGAGACTGATGGCACAAGGCTTCTTTTCCCGTTTTGAAAGCTCCATTCATGCGGCCTCGAAGCTACCTGAAAAGCACTGTTGTTACTGTGCTTTTACTTACAGCCGGCATGGCACATAGAAGAAAATGAGTTTTCTCGAAAGAAACCTTGTGCTTCCAGTTCCTAGTTGGAAGCTCACCCTGCTCTGCTCTATACCTAAAGTGAAAGTCAACGTGAGCCCAAGCTTCGAAGTAAGGCCCTGATTATCCTTGCAAAACGAGAGGCGTGCAGCAGCTCCATGAGGCCTTCATCGTTGTTCTGCTTTGGTTTCAAGGTAGTAAGCTTTTCAACACTCCTAGGGACCTTGCTTCAGCACCCGTTTCAGTACCAGAACACTGCGTAGAACCAGGAAGCTCTGCTCCTGCGTGTATGCTGCGTGTCAACCTAGAAATTAGAGACTGATGGCACAAGGCTTGTTTTCCCATTATGAAAGCTCCGTTGATGCGGCCCCGAAGCTACCTGAAAAGCACTGTTGTTACCGTGCTTTTACTTACAGCCGGCATGTCTCATAGAAGAAAATGAGTTTTCTCGAAAGAAACCTTGTGCTTCCAGTTCCTAGTTGGAAGCTCACCCTGCTCTGCTCTATACCAAACGTGAAAGTCAATGTGAGCACTAGCCTCGAAGTAAGGCCCTGATTATGCTGGCAAAACGGGAGGCGTGGAGCAGCTGCATGAGGCCTTCATCGCTGTTCTGCTTTAGTTTCACGGTAGTAAGCTTTCCAAGACTCCTAGGGACTTTGCTTAAGCAACCGTTTCGGTACCAGAACACTGCGTAGAGACAGTAAGCTCTGGTCCTGCGTGTATGCTGCGTGTCAACCTAGAAATTGGAGACTGATGGCATAAGGCTTCTTTTCCCATTATGAAAGCTCCGTTCATGCGGCCTCGAAGCTACCTGAAAAGCATTGTTGTTGCCGGGATTTTCCTCACTGCCGGCATGGTTCTGAGAAGAAAATGAGTTTTCTCCTAAGAAACCTTGGGTTTCCAGTTCCTTGTTGGAAGCTCACCCTGCTCTGCTCTATACCTAAAGTGAAAGTCAACGTGAACCCTAGCCTCGAAGTAAGGCTCTGATTTGCCTTGCCAATGGGGAGGTGTGCAGCAGCTCCATGAGGCCTTCATCACTGTTCTGCTTTAGTTTCACGGTAGTAAGCCTTTCAAAACTCCTAGGGTCCTTGCTTCAGCACCCGTTTCCGTACCAGAATACTGAGTAGAGCAAGGAAGCTCTGGTCCTGTTAAGCAACTTCCAGCCCCGTAGGCCTTTTTGGAACACCCCAGTGTTGGCTAGAGAGAACCAACACACTGCACTCTTCCTTGGGAGAGCCAGATTACCTCAGCTCCACACAGGATTCACGAACACACTTCTAGACTGTCCTCCATGCAATGGGTGGAACCTCATTCCCCTAGCTGAACTCTATTGAGAAAAACACTCTGCTTCTAATCCCTTTTCACATTTCACACTTAGAGTCACGCATCCGCAAGGAGGTGGTCGGCTTGCATTCCAAGTACAATTTAAGCACAGTTCTTGGTGTAACACTGCAGGTCCTTTGAAGATGCAAAGGCCCCTCAGTCTCGCTCGCGCATCCTTTGTTTTGGAACTTCGCTGCACGCGGAAAACCGCATGTAGAAAAAAGTTGATTCAGGGAAAGCCCCAGTGGGTATCGTGAATCTCTTTTGACTTGTGAGCATCAACATGTACTTATGCTGCGTGTCAACCTAAAAATGGAAGACTGATGGCACAAAGCTTGTTTTCCCGTTTTGAAAGCTCCATTCATGCGGCCTCGAAGCTACCTGAAAAGCACTGTTGTTACCGTGCTTTTACTTACAGCCGGCATGGCACATAGAAGAAAATGAGTTTTCTCGAAAGAAACCTTGTGCTTCCAGTTCCTAGTTGGAAGCTCACCCTGCTCTGCTCTATACCAAACGTGAAAGTCAATGTGAGCACTAGCCTCGAAGTAAGGCCCTGATTATGCTGGCAAAACGGGAGGCGTGCAGCAGCTCCATGAGGCCTTCATCGCTGTTCTGCTTTAGTTTCACGGTAGTAAGCTTTCCAAGACTCCTAGGGACTTTGCTTAAGCAACCGTTTCGGTACCAGATCACTGCGTAGAGACAGTAAGCCCTGGTCCTGCGTGTATGCTGCGTGTCAACCTAGAAATTGGAGACTGATGGCATAAGGCTTCTTTTCCCATTATGAAAGCTCCGTTCATGCGGCCTCGAAGCTACCTGAAAAGCATTGTTGTTGCCGGGGTTTTCCTCACTGCCGGCATGGTTCTGAGAAGAAAATGAGTTTTCTCCTAAGAAACCTTGGGTTTCCAGTTCCTTGTTGGAAGCTCACCCTGCTCTGCTCTATACCTAAAGTGAAAGTCAACGTGAACCCTAGCCTCGAAGTAAGGCTCTGATTTGCCTTGCCAATGGGGAGGTGTGCAGCAGCTCCATGAGGCCTTCATCACTGTTCTGCTTTAGTTTCACGGTAGTAAGCCTTTCAAAACTCCTAGGGTCCTTGCTTCAGCACCCGTTTCCGTACCAGAATACTGAGTAGAGCAAGGAAGCTCTGGTCCTGTTAAGCAACTTCCAGCCCCGTAGGCCTTTTTGGAACACCCCAGTGTTGGCTAGAGAGAACCAACACACTGCACTCTTCCTTGGGAGAGCCAGATTACCTCAGCTCCACACAGGATTCACGAACACACTTCTAGACTGTCCTCCATGCAATGGGTGGAACCTCATTCCCCTAGCTGAACTCTATTGAGAAAAACACTCTGCTTCTAATCCCTTTTCACATTTCACACTTAGAGTCACGCATCCGCAAGGAGGTGGTCGGCTTGCATTCCGAGTACAATTTAAGCACAGTTCTTGGTGTAACACTGCAGGTCCTTTGAAGATGCAAAGGCCCCTCAGTCTCGCTCGCGCATCCTTTGTTTTGGAACTTCGCTGCACGCGGAAAACCGCATGTAGAAAAAAGTTGATTCAGGGAAAGCCCCAGTGGGTATCGTGAATCTCTTTTGACTTGTGAGCATCAACATGTACTTATGCTGCGTGTCAACCTAAAAATGGAAGACTGATGGCACAAAGCTTGTTTTCCCGTTTTGAAAGCTCCATTCATGCGGCCTCGAAGCTACCTGAAAAGCACTGTTGTTACCGTGCTTTTACTTACAGCCGGCATGGCACATAGAAGAAAATGAGTTTTCTCGAAAGAAACCTTGTGCTTCCAGTTCCTAGTTGGAAGCTCACCCTGCTCTGCTCTATACCAAACGTGAAAGTCAATGTGAGCACTAGCCTCGAAGTAAGGCCCTGATTATGCTGGCAAAACGGGAGGCGTGCAGCAGCTCCATGAGGCCTTCATCGCTGTTCTGCTTTAGTTTCACGGTAGTAAGCTTTCCAAGACTCCTAGGGACTTTGCTTAAGCAACCGTTTCGGTACCAGAACACTGCGTAGAGACAGTAAGCCCTGGTCCTGCGTGTATGCTGCGTGTCAACCTAGAAATTGGAGACTGATGGCATAAGGCTTCTTTTCCCATTATGAAAGCTCCGTTCATGCGGCCTCGAAGCTACCTGAAAAGCATTGTTGTTGCCGGGGTTTTCCTCACTGCCGGCATGGTTCTGAGAAGAAAATGAGTTTTCTCCTAAGAAACCTTGGGTTTCCAGTTCCTTGTTGGAAGCTCACCCTGCTCTGCGCTATACCTAAAGTGAAAGTCAACGTGAGCCCAAGCTTCGAAGTAAGGCCCTGATTATCCTTGCAAAAGGAGAGGCGTGCAGCAGCTCCATGAGGCCTTCATCGTTGTTCTGCTTTAGTTTCAAGGTAGTAAGCTTTTCAACACTCCTAGGGGCCTTGCTTCAGCACCCGTTTCAGTACCAGAACACTGCGTAGAACCAGGAAGCTCTGCTCCTGCGTGTATGCTGCGTGTCAACCTAGAAATTGGAGACTGATGGCACAAGGCTTCTTTTCCCGTTTTGAAAGCTCCATTCATGCGGCCTCGAAGCTACCTGAAAAGCACTGTTGTTACCGTGCTTTTACTTACAGCCGGCATGGCACATAGAAGAAAATGAGTTTTCTCGAAAGAAACCTTGTGCTTCCAGTTCCTAGTTGGAAGCTCACCCTGCTCTGCTCTATACCTAAAGTGAAAGTCAACGTGAGCCCAAGCTTCGAAGTAAGGCCCTGATTATCCTTGCAAAACGAGAGGCGTGCAGCAGCTCCATGAGGCCTTCATCGTTGTTCTGCTTTGGTTTCAAGGTAGTAAGCTTTTCAACACTCCTAGGGACCTTGCTTCAGCACCCGTTTCAGTACCAGAACACTGCGTAGAACCAGGAAGCTCTGCTCCTGCGTGTATGCTGCGTGTCAACCTAGAAATTAGAGACTGATGGCACAAGGCTTGTTTTCCCATTATGAAAGCTCCGTTGATGCGGCCCCGAAGCTACCTGAAAAGCACTGTTGTTACCGTGCTTTTACTTACAGCCGGCATGTCTCATAGAAGAAAATGAGTTTTCTCGAAAGAAACCTTGTGCTTCCAGTTCCTAGTTGGAAGCTCACCCTGCTCTGCTCTATACCAAACGTGAAAGTCAATGTGAGCACTAGCCTCGAAGTAAGGCCCTGATTATGCTGGCAAAACGGGAGGCGTGCAGCAGCTCCATGAGGCCTTCATCGCTGTTCTGCTTTAGTTTCACGGTAGTAAGCTTTCCAAGACTCCTAGGGACTTTGCTTAAGCAACCGTTTCGGTACCAGAACACTGCGTAGAGACAGTAAGCTCTGGTCCTGCGTGTATGCTGCGTGTCAACCTAGAAATTGGAGACTGATGGCATAAGGCTTGTTTTCCCATTATGAAAGCTCCGTTCATGCGGCCTCGAAGCTACCTGAAAAGCATTGTTGTTGCCGGGGTTTTCCTCACTGCCGGCATGGTTCTGAGAAGAAAATGAGTTTTCTCCTAAGAAACCTTGGGTTTCCAGTTCCTTGTTGGAAGCTCACCCTGCTCTGCTCTATACCTAAAGTGAAAGTCAACGTGAACCCTAGCCTCGAAGTAAGGCTCTGATTTGCCTTGCCAATGGGGAGGTGTGCAGCAGCTCCATGAGGCCTTCATCACTGTTCTGCTTTAGTTTCACGGTAGTAAGCCTTTCAAAACTCCTAGGGTCCTTGCTTCAGCACCCGTTTCCGTACCAGAATACTGAGTAGAGCAAGGAAGCTCTGGTCCTGTTAAGCAACTTCCAGCCCCGTAGGCCTTTTTGGAACACCCCAGTGTTGGCTAGAGAGAACCAACACACTGCACTCTTCCTTGGGAGAGCCAGATTACCTCAGCTCCACACAGGATTCACGAACACACTTCTAGACTGTCCTCCATGCAATGGGTGGAACCTCATTCCCCTAGCTGAACTCTATTGAGAAAAACACTCTGCTTCTAATCCCTTTTCACATTTCACACTTAGAGTCACGCATCCGCAAGGAGGTGGTCGGCTTGCATTCCAAGTACAATTTAAGCACAGTTCTTGGTGTAACACTGCAGGTCCTTTGAAGATGCAAAGGCCCCTCAGTCTCGCTCGCGCATCCTTTGTTTTGGAACTTCGCTGCACGCGGAAAACCGCATGTAGAAAAAAGTTGATTCAGGGAAAGCCCCAGTGGGTATCGTGAATCTCTTTTGACTTGTGAGCATCAACATGTACTTATGCTGCGTGTCAACCTAAAAATGGAAGACTGATGGCACAAAGCTTGTTTTCCCGTTTTGAAAGCTCCATTCATGCGGCCTCGAAGCTACCTGAAAAGCACTGTTGTTACCGTGCTTTTACTTACAGCCGGCATGGCACATAGAAGAAAATGAGTTTTCTCGAAAGAAACCTTGTGCTTCCAGTTCCTAGTTGGAAGCTCACCCTGCTCTGCTCTATACCAAACGTGAAAGTCAATGTGAGCACTAGCCTCGAAGTAAGGCCCTGATTATGCTGGCAAAACGGGAGGCGTGCAGCAGCTCCATGAGGCCTTCATCGCTGTTCTGTTTTAGTTTCACGGTAGTAAGCTTTCCAAGACTCCTAGGGACTTTGCTTAAGCAACCGTTTCGGTACCAGAACACTGCGTAGAGACAGTAAGCTCTGGTCCTGCGTGTATGCTGCGTGTCAACCTAGAAATTGGAGACTGATGGCATAAGGCTTCTTTTCCCATTATGAAAGCTCCGTTCATGCGGCCTCGAAGCTACCTGAAAAGCATTGTTGTTGCCGGGGTTTTCCTCACTGCCGGCATGGTTCTGAGAAGAAAATGAGTTTTCTCCTAAGAAACCTTGGGTTTCCAGTTCCTTGTTGGAAGCTCACCCTGCTCTGCTCTATACCTAAAGTGAAAGTCAACGTGAACCCTAGCCTCGAAGTAAGGCTCTGATTTGCCTTGCCAATGGGGAGGTGTGCAGCAGCTCCATGAGGCCTTCATCACTGTTCTGCTTTAGTTTCACGGTAGTAAGCCTTTCAAAACTCCTAGGGTCCTTGCTTCAGCACCCGTTTCCGTACCAGAATACTGAGTAGAGCAAGGAAGCTCTGGTCCTGTTAAGCAACTTCCAGCCCCGTAGGCCTTTTTGGAACACCCCAGTGTTGGCTAGAGAGAACCAACACACTGCACTCTTCCTTGGGAGAGCCAGATTACCTCAGCTCCACACAGGATTCACGAACACACTTCTAGACTGTCCTCCATGCAATGGGTGGAACCTCATTCCCCTAGCTGAACTCTATTGAGAAAAACACTCTGCTTCTAATCCCTTTTCACATTTCACACTTAGAGTCACGCATCCGCAAGGAGGTGGTCGGCTTGCATTCCGAGTACAATTTAAGCACAGTTCTTGGTGTAACACTGCAGGTCCTTTGAAGATGCAAAGGCCCCTCAGTCTCGCTCGCGCATCCTTTGTTTTGGAACTTCGCTGCACGCGGAAAACCGCATGTAGAAAAAAGTTGATTCAGGGAAAGCCCCAGTGGGTATCGTGAATCTCTTTTGACTTGTGAGCATCAACATGTACTTATGCTGCGTGTCAACCTAAAAATGGAAGACTGATGGCACAAAGCTTGTTTTCCCGTTTTGAAAGCTCCATTCATGCGGCCTCGAAGCTACCTGAAAAGCACTGTTGTTACCGTGCTTTTACTTACAGCCGGCATGGCACATAGAAGAAAATGAGTTTTCTCGAAAGAAACCTTGTGCTTCCAGTTCCTAGTTGGAAGCTCACCCTGCTCTGCTCTATACCAAACGTGAAAGTCAATGTGAGCACTAGCCTCGAAGTAAGGCCCTGATTATGCTGGCAAAACGGGAGGCGTGCAGCAGCTCCATGAGGCCTTCATCGCTGTTCTGCTTTAGTTTCACGGTAGTAAGCTTTCCAAGACTCCTAGGGACTTTGCTTAAGCAACCGTTTCGGTACCAGAACACTGCGTAGAGACAGTAAGCCCTGGTCCTGCGTGTATGCTGCGTGTCAACCTAGAAATTGGAGACTGATGGCATAAGGCTTCTTTTCCCATTATGAAAGCTCCGTTCATGCGGCCTCGAAGCTACCTGAAAAGCATTGTTGTTGCCGGGGTTTTCCTCACTGCCGGCATGGTTCTGAGAAGAAAATGAGTTTTCTCCTAAGAAACCTTGGGTTTCCAGTTCCTTGTTGGAAGCTCACCCTGCTCTGCGCTATACCTAAAGTGAAAGTCAACGTGAGCCCAAGCTTCGAAGTAAGGCCCTGATTATCCTTGCAAAACGAGAGGCGTGCAGCAGCTCCATGAGGCCTTCATCGTTGTTCTGCTTTAGTTTCAAGGTAGTAAGCTTTTCAACACTCCTAGGGGCCTTGCTTCAGCACCCGTTTCAGTACCAGAACACTGCGTAGAACCAGGAAGCTCTGCTCCTGCGTGTATGCTGCGTGTCAACCTAGAAATTAGAGACTGATGGCACAAGGCTTCTTTTCCCGTTTTGAAAGCTCCATTCATGCGGCCTCGAAGCTACCTGAAAAGCACTGTTGTTACCGTGCTTTTACTTACAGCCGGCATGGCACATAGAAGAAAATGAGTTTTCTCGAAAGAAACCTTGTGCTTCCAGTTCCTAGTTGGAAGCTCACCCTGCTCTGCTCTATACCTAAAGTGAAAGTCAACGTGAGCCCAAGCTTCGAAGTAAGGCCCTGATTATCCTTGCAAAACGAGAGGCCTGCAGCAGCTCCATGAGGCCTTCATCGTTGTTCTGCTTTGGTTTCAAGGTAGTAAGCTTTTCAACACTCCTAGGGACCTTGCTTCAGCACCCGTTTCAGTACCAGAACACTGCGTAGAACCAGGAAGCTCTGGTCCTGCGTGTATGCTGCGTGTCAACCTAGAAATTAGAGACTGATGGCACAAGGCTTGTTTTCCCATTATGAAAGCTCCGTTGATGCGGCCCCGAAGCTACCTGAAAAGCACTGTTGTTACCGTGCTTTTACTTACAGCCGGCATGTCTCATAGAAGAAAATGAGTTTTCTCGAAAGAAACCTTGTGCTTCCAGTTCCTAGTTGGAAGCTCACCCTGCTCTGCTCTATACCAAACGTGAAAGTCAATGTGAGCACTAGCCTCGAAGTAAGGCCCTGATTATGCTGGCAAAACGGGAGGCGTGCAGCAGCTCCATGAGGCCTTCATCGCTGTTCTGCTTTAGTTTCACGGTAGTAAGCTTTCCAAGACTCCTAGGGACTTTGCTTAAGCAACCGTTTCGGTACCAGAACACTGCGTAGAGACAGTAAGCTCTGGTCCTGCGTGTATGCTGCGTGTCAACCTAGAAATTGGAGACTGATGGCATAAGGCTTCTTTTCCCATTATGAAAGCTCCGTTCATGCGGCCTCGAAGCTACCTGAAAAGCATTGTTGTTGCCGGGGTTTTCCTCACTGCCGGCATGGTTCTGAGAAGAAAATGAGTTTTCTCCTAAGAAACCTTGGGTTTCCAGTTCCTTGTTGGAAGCTCACCCTGCTCTGCTCTATACCTAAAGTGAAAGTCAACGTGAACCCTAGCCTCGAAGTAAGGCTCTGATTTGCCTTGCCAATGGGGAGGTGTGCAGCAGCTCCATGAGGCCTTCATCACTGTTCTGCTTTAGTTTCACGGTAGTAAGCCTTTCAAAACTCCTAGGGTCCTTGCTTCAGCACCCGTTTCCGTACCAGAATACTGAGTAGAGCAAGGAAGCTCTGGTCCTGTTAAGCAACTTCCAGCCCCGTAGGCCTTTTTGGAACACCCCAGTGTTGGCTAGAGAGAACCAACACACTGCACTCTTCCTTGGGAGAGCCAGATTACCTCAGCTCCACACAGGATTCACGAACACACTTCTAGACTGTCCTCCATGCAATGGGTGGAACCTCATTCCCCTAGCTGAACACTATTGAGAAAAACACTCTGCTTCTAATCCCTTTTCACATTTCACACTTAGAGTCACGCATCCGCAAGGAGGTGGTCGGCTTGCATTCCAAGTACAATTTAAGCACAGTTCTTGGTGTAACACTGCAGGTCCTTTGAAGATGCAAAGGCCCCTCAGTCTCGCTCGCGCATCCTTTGTTTTGGAACTTCGCTGCACGCGGAAAACCGCATGTAGAAAAAAGTTGATTCAGGGAAAGCCCCAGTGGGTATCGTGAATCTCTTTTGACTTGTGAGCATCAACATGTACTTATGCTGCGTGTCAACCTAAAAATGGAAGACTGATGGCACAAAGCTTGTTTTCCCGTTTTGAAAGCTCCATTCATGCGGCCTCGAAGCTACCTGAAAAGCACTGTTGTTACCGTGCTTTTACTTACAGCCGGCATGGCACATAGAAGAAAATGAGTTTTCTCGAAAGAAACCTTGTGCTTCCAGTTCCTAGTTGGAAGCTCACCCTGCTCTGCTCTATACCAAACGTGAAAGTCAATGTGAGCACTAGCCTCGAAGTAAGGCCCTGATTATGCTGGCAAAACGGGAGGCGTGCAGCAGCTCCATGAGGCCTTCATCGCTGTTCTGCTTTAGTTTCACGGTAGTAAGCTTTCCAAGACTCCTAGGGACTTTGCTTAAGCAACCGTTTCGGTACCAGAACACTGCGTAGAGACAGTAAGCCCTGGTCCTGCGTGTATGCTGCGTGTCAACCTAGAAATTGGAGACTGATGGCATAAGGCTTCTTTTCCCATTATGAAAGCTCCGTTCATGCGGCCTCGAAGCTACCTGAAAAGCATTGTTGTTGCCGGGGTTTTCCTCACTGCCGGCATGGTTCTGAGAAGAAAATGAGTTTTCTCCTAAGAAACCTTGGGTTTCCAGTTCCTTGTTGGAAGCTCACCCTGCTCTGCTCTATACCTAAAGTGAAAGTCAACGTGAACCCTAGCCTCGAAGTAAGGCTCTGATTTGCCTTGCCAATGGGGAGGTGTGCAGCAGCTCCATGAGGCCTTCATCACTGTTCTGCTTTAGTTTCACGGTAGTAAGCCTTTCAAAACTCCTAGGGTCCTTGCTTCAGCACCCGTTTCCGTACCAGAATACTGAGTAGAGCAAGGAAGCTCTGGTCCTGTTAAGCAACTTCCAGCCCCGTAGGCCTTTTTGGAACACCCCAGTGTTGGCTAGAGAGAACCAACACACTGCACTCTTCCTTGGGAGAGCCAGATTACCTCAGCTCCACACAGGATTCACGAACACACTTCTAGACTGTCCTCCATGCAATGGGTGGAACCTCATTCCCCTAGCTGAACTCTATTGAGAAAAACACTCTGCTTCTAATCCCTTTTCACATTTCACACTTAGAGTCACGCATCCGCAAGGAGGTGGTCGGCTTGCATTCCAAGTACAATTTAAGCACAGTTCTTGGTGTAACACTGCAGGTCCTTTGAAGATGCAAAGGCCCCTCAGTCTCGCTCGCGCATCCTTTGTTTTGGAACTTCGCTGCACGCGGAAAACCGCATGTAGAAAAAAGTTGATTCAGGGAAAGCCCCAGTGGGTATCGTGAATCTCTTTTGACTTGTGAGCATCAACATGTACTTATGCTGCGTGTCAACCTAAAAATGGAAGACTGATGGCACAAAGCTTGTTTTCCCGTTTTGAAAGCTCCATTCATGCGGCCTCGAAGCTACCTGAAAAGCACTGTTGTTACCGTGCTTTTACTTACAGCCGGCATGGCACATAGAAGAAAATGAGTTTTCTCGAAAGAAACCTTGTGCTTCCAGTTCCTAGTTGGAAGCTCACCCTGCTCTGCTCTATACCAAACGTGAAAGTCAATGTGAGCACTAGCCTCGAAGTAAGGCCCTGATTATGCTGGCAAAACGGGAGGCGTGCAGCAGCTCCATGAGGCCTTCATCGCTGTTCTGCTTTAGTTTCACGGTAGTAAGCTTTCCAAGACTCCTAGGGACTTTGCTTAAGCAACCGTTTCGGTACCAGAACACTGCGTAGAGACAGTAAGCCCTGGTCCTGCGTGTATGCTGCGTGTCAACCTAGAAATTGGAGACTGATGGCATAAGGCTTCTTTTCCCATTATGAAAGCTCCGTTCATGCGGCCTCGAAGCTACCTGAAAAGCATTGTTGTTGCCGGGGTTTTCCTCACTGCCGGCATGGTTCTGAGAAGAAAATGAGTTTTCTCCTAAGAAACCTTGGGTTTCCAGTTCCTTGTTGGAAGCTCACCCTGCTCTGCTCTATACCTAAAGTGAAAGTCAACGTGAACCCTAGCCTCGAAGTAAGGCTCTGATTTGCCTTGCCAATGGGGAGGTGTGCAGCAGCTCCATGAGGCCTTCATCACTGTTCTGCTTTAGTTTCACGGTAGTAAGCCTTTCAAAACTCCTAGGGTCCTTGCTTCAGCACCCGTTTCCGTACCAGAATACTGAGTAGAGCAAGGAAGCTCTGGTCCTGTTAAGCAACTTCCAGCCCCGTAGGCCTTTTTGGAACACCCCAGTGTTGGCTAGAGAGAACCAACACACTGCACTCTTCCTTGGGAGAGCCAGATTACCTCAGCTCCACACAGGATTCACGAACACACTTCTAGACTGTCCTCCATGCAATGGGTGGAACCTCATTCCCCTAGCTGAACTCTATTGAGAAAAACACTCTGCTTCTAATCCCTTTTCACATTTCACACTTAGAGTCACGCATCCGCAAGGAGGTGGTCGGCTTGCATTCCGAGTACAATTTAAGCACAGTTCTTGGTGTAACACTGCAGGTCCTTTGAAGATGCAAAGGCCCCTCAGTCTCGCTCGCGCATCCTTTGTTTTGGAACTTCGCTGCACGCGGAAAACCGCATGTAGAAAAAAGTTGATTCAGGGAAAGCCCAGTGGGTATCGTGAATCTCTTTTGACTTGTGAGCATCAACATGTACTTATGCTGCGTGTCAACCTAAAAATGGAAGACTGATGGCACAAAGCTTGTTTTCCCGTTTTGAAAGCTCCATTCATGCGGCCTCGAAGCTACCTGAAAAGCACTGTTGTTACCGTGCTTTTACTTACAGCCGGCATGGCACATAGAAGAAAATGAGTTTTCTCGAAAGAAACCTTGTGCTTCCAGTTCCTAGTTGGAAGCTCACCCTGCTCTGCTCTATACCAAACGTGAAAGTCAATGTGAGCACTAGCCTCGAAGTAAGGCCCTGATTATGCTGGCAAAACGGGAGGCGTGCAGCAGCTCCATGAGGCCTTCATCGCTGTTCTGCTTTAGTTTCACGGTAGTAAGCTTTCCAAGACTCCTAGGGACTTTGCTTAAGCAACCGTTTCGGTACCAGAACACTGCGTAGAGACAGTAAGCCCTGGTCCTGCGTGTATGCTGCGTGTCAACCTAGAAATTGGAGACTGATGGCATAAGGCTTCTTTTCCCATTATGAAAGCTCCGTTCATGCGGCCTCGAAGCTACCTGAAAAGCATTGTTGTTGCCGGGGTTTTCCTCACTGCCGGCATGGTTCTGAGAAGAAAATGAGTTTTCTCCTAAGAAACCTTGGGTTTCCAGTTCCTTGTTGGAAGCTCACCCTGCTCTGCGCTATACCTAAAGTGAAAGTCAACGTGAGCCCAAGCTTCGAAGTAAGGCCCTGATTATCCTTGCAAAACGAGAGGCGTGCAGCAGCTCCATGAGGCCTTCATCGTTGTTCTGCTTTAGTTTCAAGGTAGTAAGCTTTTCAACACTCCTAGGGGCCTTGCTTCAGCACCCGTTTCAGTACCAGAACACTGCGTAGAACCAGGAAGCTCTGCTCCTGCGTGTATGCTGCTTGTCAACCTAGAAATTAGAGACTGATGGCACAAGGCTTGTTTTCCCATTATGAAAGCTCCGTTGATGCGGCCCCGAAGCTACCTGAAAAGCACTGTTGTTACCGTGCTTTTACTTACAGCCGGCATGGTTCTGAGAAGAAAATGAGTTTTCTCGAAAGAAACCTTGTGCTTCCAGTTCCTAGTTGGAAGCTCACCCTGCTCTGCTCTATACCTAAAGTGAAAGTCAACGTGAGCCCAAGCTTCGAAGTAAGGCCCTGATTATCCTTGCAAAACGAGAGGCGTGCAGCAGCTCCATGAGGCCTTCATCGTTGTTCTGCTTTGGTTTCAAGGTAGTAAGCTTTTCAACACTCCTAGGGACCTTGCTTCAGCACCCGTTTCAGTACCAGAACACTGCGTAGAACCAGGAAGCTCTGCTCCTGCGTGTATGCTGCGTGTCAACCTAGAAATTAGAGACTGATGGCACAAGGCTTGTTTTCCCATTATGAAAGCTCCGTTGATGCGGCCCCGAAGCTACCTGAAAAGCACTGTTGTTACCGTGCTTTTACTTACAGCCGGCATGTCTCATAGAAGAAAATGAGTTTTCTCGAAAGAAACCTTGTGCTTCCAGTTCCTAGTTGGAAGCTCACCCTGCTCTGCTCTATACCAAACGTGAAAGTCAATGTGAGCACTAGCCTCGAAGTAAGGCCCTGATTATGCTGGCAAAACGGGAGGCGTGCAGCAGCTCCATGAGGCCTTCATCGCTGTTCTGCTTTAGTTTAACTGTAGTAAGCTCTCCAAGACTCTTAGGGACCATGCTTCAGGACCCGTTTCGGTACCAGGACACTGCATAGAGCCAGGAAGCTCTGTTCCTGCGTTTATGCTGCTTGTCAGCCTAGAAATTGGAGACTGATGGCATAAGGCTTGTTTTCCCATTATGAAAGCTCCGTTCATGCGGCCTCGAAGCTACCTGAAAAGCATTGTTGTTGTCGGGGTTTTCCTCACTGCCGGCATGGTTCTGAGAAGAAAATGAGTTTTCTCCTAAGAAACCTTGGGTTTCCAGTTCCTTGTTGGAAGCTCACCCTGCTCTGCTCTATACCTAAAGTGAAAGTCAACGTGAACCCTAGCCTCGAAGTAAGGCTCTGATTTGCCTTGCCAATGGGGAGGTGTGCAGCAGCTCCATGAGGCCTTCATCACTGTTCTGCTTTAGTTTCACGGTAGTAAGCCTTTCAAAACTCCTAGGGTCCTTGCTTCAGCACCCGTTTCCGTACCAGAATACTGAGTAGAGCAAGGAAGCTCTGGTCCTGTTAAGCAACTTCCAGCCCCGTAGGCCTTTTTGGAACACCCCAGTGTTGGCTAGAGAGAACCAACACACTGCACTCTTCCTTGGGAGAGCCAGATTACCTCAGCTCCACACAGGATTCACGAACACACTTCTAGACTGTCCTCCATGCAATGGGTGGAACCTCATTCCCCTAGCTGAACTCTATTGAGAAAAACACTCTGCTTCTAATCCCTTTTCACATTTCACACTTAGAGTCACGCATCCGCAAGGAGGTGGTCGGCTTGCATTCCGAGTACAATTTAAGCACAGTTCTTGGTGTAACACTGCAGGTCCTTTGAAGATGCAAAGGCCCCTCAGTCTCGCTCGCGCATCCTTTGTTTTGGAACTTCGCTGCACGCGGAAAACCGCATGTAGAAAAAAGTTGATTCAGGGAAAGCCCCAGTGGGTATCGTGAATCTCTTTTGACTTGTGAGCATCAACATGTACTTATGCTGCGTGTCAACCTAAAAATGGAAGACTGATGGCACAAAGCTTGTTTTCCCGTTTTGAAAGCTCCATTCATGCGGCCTCGAAGCTACCTGAAAAGCACTGTTGTTACCGTGCTTTTACTTACAGCCGGCATGGCACATAGAAGAAAATGAGTTTTCTCGAAAGAAACCTTGTGCTTCCAGTTCCTAGTTGGAAGCTCACCCTGCTCTGCTCTATACCAAACGTGAAAGTCAATGTGAGCACTAGCCTCGAAGTAAGGCCCTGATTATGCTGGCAAAACGGGAGGCGTGCAGCAGCTCCATGAGGCCTTCATCGCTGTTCTGCTTTAGTTTCACGGTAGTAAGCTTTCCAAGACTCCTAGGGACTTTGCTTAAGCAACCGTTTCGGTACCAGAACACTGCGTAGAGACAGTAAGCTCTGGTCCTGCGTGTATGCTGCGTGTCAACCTAGAAATTGGAGACTGATGGCATAAGGCTTCTTTTCCCATTATGAAAGCTCCGTTCATGCGGCCTCGAAGCTACCTGAAAAGCATTGTTGTTGCCGGGGTTTTCCTCACTGCCGGCATGGTTCTGAGAAGAAAATGAGTTTTCTCCTAAGAAACCTTGGGTTTCCAGTTCCTTGTTGGAAGCTCACCCTGCTCTGCTCTATACCTAAAGTGAAAGTCAACGTGAACCCTAGCCTCGAAGTAAGGCTCTGATTTGCCTTGCCAATGGGGAGGTGTGCAGCAGCTCCATGAGGCCTTCATCACTGTTCTGCTTTAGTTTCACGGTAGTAAGCCTTTCAAAACTCCTAGGGTCCTTGCTTCAGCACCCGTTTCCGTACCAGAATACTGAGTAGAGCAAGGAAGCTCTGGTCCTGTTAAGCAACTTCCAGCCCCGTAGGCCTTTTTGGAACACCCCAGTGTTGGCTAGAGAGAACCAACACACTGCACTCTTCCTTGGGAGAGCCAGATTACCTCAGCTCCACACAGGATTCACGAACACACTTCTAGACTGTCCTCCATGCAATGGGTGGAACCTCATTCCCCTAGCTGAACTCTATTGAGAAAAACACTCTGCTTCTAATCCCTTTTCACATTTCACACTTAGAGTCACGCATCCGCAAGGAGGTGGTCGGCTTGCATTCCAAGTACAATTTAAGCACAGTTCTTGGTGTAACACTGCAGGTCCTTTGAAGATGCAAAGGCCCCTCAGTCTCGCTCGCGCATCCTTTGTTTTGGAACTTCGCTGCACGCGGAAAACCGCATGTAGAAAAAAGTTGATTCAGGGAAAGCCCCAGTGGGTATCGTGAATCTCTTTTGACTTGTGAGCATCAACATGTACTTATGCTGCGTGTCAACCTAAAAATGGAAGACTGATGGCACAAAGCTTGTTTTCCCGTTTTGAAAGCTCCATTCATGCGGCCTCGAAGCTACCTGAAAAGCACTGTTGTTACCGTGCTTTTACTTACAGCCGGCATGGCACATAGAAGAAAATGAGTTTTCTCGAAAGAAACCTTGTGCTTCCAGTTCCTAGTTGGAAGCTCACCCTGCTCTGCTCTATACCAAACGTGAAAGTCAATGTGAGCACTAGCCTCGAAGTAAGGCCCTGATTATGCTGGCAAAACGGGAGGCGTGCAGCAGCTCCATGAGGCCTTCATCGCTGTTCTGCTTTAGTTTCACGGTAGTAAGCTTTCCAAGACTCCTAGGGACTTTGCTTAAGCAACCGTTTCGGTACCAGAACACTGCGTAGAGACAGTAAGCTCTGGTCCTGCGTGTATGCTGCGTGTCAACCTAGAAATTGGAGACTGATGGCATAAGGCTTCTTTTCCCATTATGAAAGCTCCGTTCATGCGGCCTCGAAGCTACCTGAAAAGCATTGTTGTTGCCGGGGTTTTCCTCACTGCCGGCATGGTTCTAAGAAAATGAGTTTTCTCCTAAGAAACCTTGGGTTTCCAGTTCCTTGTTGGAAGCTCACCCTGCTCTGCTCTATACCAAAAGTGAAACTCAACGTGAGCAGTAGCCTCTAAGTACAGCCCTGCTTATCCTTGCAAAACGGGATTCGTGCAGCAACTCCATGAGGCCTTCAAGGCTGTTCTGCTTTAGTTTAACGGTAGTAAGCTCTCCAAGACTCTTAGGGACCATGCTTCAGGACCCGTTTCGGTACCAGGACACTGCATAGAGCCAGGAAGCTCTGTTCCTGCGTTTATGCTGCTTGTCAGCCTAGAAATTGGAGACTGATGGCATAAGGCTTGTTTTCCCATTATGAAAGCTCCGTTCATGCGGCCTCGAAGCTACCTGAAAAGCATTGTTGTTGCCGGGGTTTTCCTCACTGCCGGCATGGTTCTGAGAAGAAAATGAGTTTTCTCCTAAGAAACCTTGGGTTTCCAGTTCCTTGTTGGAAGCTCACCCTGCTCTGCTCTATACCTAAAGTGAAAGTCAACGTGAACCCTAGCCTCGAAGTAAGGCTCTGATTTGCCTTGCCAATGGGGAGGTGTGCAGCAGCTCCATGAGGCCTTCATCACTGTTCTGCTTTAGTTTCACGGTAGTAAGCCTTTCAAAACTCCTAGGGTCCTTGCTTCAGCACCCGTTTCCGTACCAGAATACTGAGTAGAGCAAGGAAGCTCTGGTCCTGTTAAGCAACTTCCAGCCCCGTAGGCCTTTTTGGAACACCCCAGTGTTGGCTAGAGAGAACCAACACACTGCACTCTTCCTTGGGAGAGCCAGATTACCTCAGCTCCACACAGGATTCACGAACACACTTCTAGACTGTCCTCCATGCAATGGGTGGAACCTCATTCCCCTAGCTGAACTCTATTGAGAAAAACACTCTGCTTCTAATCCCTTTTCACATTTCACACTTAGAGTCACGCATCCGCAAGGAGGTGGTCGGCTTGCATTCCAAGTACAATTTAAGCACAGTTCTTGGTGTAACACTGCAGGTCCTTTGAAGATGCAAAGGCCCCTCAGTCTCGCTCGCGCATCCTTTGTTTTGGAACTTCGCTGCACGCGGAAAACCGCATGTAGAAAAAAGTTGATTCAGGGAAAGCCCCAGTGGGTATCGTGAATCTCTTTTGACTTGTGAGCATCAACATGTACTTATGCTGCGTGTCAACCTAAAAATGGAAGACTGATGGCACAAAGCTTGTTTTCCCGTTTTGAAAGCTCCATTCATGCGGCCTCGAAGCTACCTGAAAAGCACTGTTGTTACCGTGCTTTTACTTACAGCCGGCATGGCACATAGAAGAAAATGAGTTTTCTCGAAAGAAACCTTGTGCTTCCAGTTCCTAGTTGGAAGCTCACCCTGCTCTGCTCTATACCAAACGTGAAAGTCAATGTGAGCACTAGCCTCGAAGTAAGGCCCTGATTATGCTGGCAAAACGGGAGGCGTGCAGCAGCTCCATGAGGCCTTCATCGCTGTTCTGCTTTAGTTTCACGGTAGTAAGCTTTCCAAGACTCCTAGGGACTTTGCTTAAGCAACCGTTTCGGTACCAGAACACTGCGTAGAGACAGTAAGCTCTGGTCCTGCGTGTATGCTGCGTGTCAACCTAGAAATTGGAGACTGATGGCATAAGGCTTCTTTTCCCATTATGAAAGCTCCGTTCATGCGGCCTCGAAGCTACCTGAAAAGCATTGTTGTTGCCGGGGTTTTCCTCACTGCCGGCATGGTTCTGAGAAGAAAATGAGTTTTCTCCTAAGAAACCTTGGGTTTCCAGTTCCTTGTTGGAAGCTCACCCTGCTCTGCTCTATACCTAAAGTGAAAGTCAACGTGAACCCTAGCCTCGAAGTAAGGCTCTGATTTGCCTTGCCAATGGGGAGGTGTGCAGCAGCTCCATGAGGCCTTCATCACTGTTCTGCTTTAGTTTCACGGTAGTAAGCCTTTCAAACTCCTAGGGTCCTTGCTTCAGCACCCGTTTCCGTACCAGAATACTGAGTAGAGCAAGGAAGCTCTGGTCCTGTTAAGCAACTTCCAGCCCCGTAGGCCTTTTTGGAACACCCCAGTGTTGGCTAGAGAGAACCAACACACTGCACTCTTCCTTGGGAGAGCCAGATTACCTCAGCTCCACACAGGATTCACGAACACACTTCTAGACTGTCCTCCATGCAATGGGTGGAACCTCATTCCCCTAGCTGAACTCTATTGAGAAAAACACTCTGCTTCTAATCCCTTTTCACATTTCACACTTAGAGTCACGCATCCGCAAGGAGGTGGTCGGCTTGCATTCCAAGTACAATTTAAGCACAGTTCTTGGTGTAACACTGCAGGTCCTTTGAAGATGCAAAGGCCCCTCAGTCTCGCTCGCGCATCCTTTGTTTTGGAACTTCGCTGCACGCGGAAAACCGCATGTAGAAAAAAGTTGATTCAGGGAAAGCCCCAGTGGGTATCGTGAATCTCTTTTGACTTGTGAGCATCAACATGTACTTATGCTGCGTGTCAACCTAAAAATGGAAGACTGATGGCACAAAGCTTGTTTTCCCGTTTTGAAAGCTCCATTCATGCGGCCTCGAAGCTACCTGAAAAGCACTGTTGTTACCGTGCTTTTACTTACAGCCGGCATGGCACATAGAAGAAAATGAGTTTTCTCGAAAGAAACCTTGTGCTTCCAGTTCCTAGTTGGAAGCTCACCCTGCTCTGCTCTATACCAAACGTGAAAGTCAATGTGAGCACTAGCCTCGAAGTAAGGCCCTGATTATGCTGGCAAAACGGGAGGCGTGCAGCAGCTCCATGAGGCCTTCATCGCTGTTCTGCTTTAGTTTCACGGTAGTAAGCTTTCCAAGACTCCTAGGGACTTTGCTTAAGCAACCGTTTCGGTACCAGAACACTGCGTAGAGACAGTAAGCTCTGGTCCTGCGTGTATGCTGCGTGTCAACCTAGAAATTGGAGACTGATGGCATAAGGCTTCTTTTCCCATTATGAAAGCTCCGTTCATGCGGCCTCGAAGCTACCTGAAAAGCATTGTTGTTGCCGGGGTTTTCCTCACTGCCGGCATGGTTCTGAGAAGAAAATGAGTTTTCTCCTAAGAAACCTTGGGTTTCCAGTTCCTTGTTGGAAGCTCACCCTGCTCTGCTCTATACCTAAAGTGAAAGTCAACGTGAACCCTAGCCTCGAAGTAAGGCTCTGATTTGCCTTGCCAATGGGGAGGTGTGCAGCAGCTCCATGAGGCCTTCATCACTGTTCTGCTTTAGTTTCACGGTAGTAAGCCTTTCAAAACTCCTAGGGTCCTTGCTTCAGCACCCGTTTCCGTACCAGAATACTGAGTAGAGCAAGGAAGCTCTGGTCCTGTTAAGCAACTTCCAGCCCCGTAGGCCTTTTTGGAACACCCCAGTGTTGGCTAGAGAGAACCAACACACTGCACTCTTCCTTGGGAGAGCCAGATTACCTCAGCTCCACACAGGATTCACGAACACACTTCTAGACTGTCCTCCATGCAATGGGTGGAACCTCATTCCCCTAGCTGAACTCTATTGAGAAAAACACTCTGCTTCTAATCCCTTTTCACATTTCACACTTAGAGTCACGCATCCGCAAGGAGGTGGTCGGCTTGCATTCCAAGTACAATTTAAGCACAGTTCTTGGTGTAACACTGCAGGTCCTTTGAAGATGCAAAGGCCCCTCAGTCTCGCTCGCGCATCCTTTGTTTTGGAACTTCGCTGCACGCGGAAAACCGCATGTAGAAAAAAGTTGATTCAGGGAAAGCCCCAGTGGGTATCGTGAATCTCTTTTGACTTGTGAGCATCAACATGTACTTATGCTGCGTGTCAACCTAAAAATGGAAGACTGATGGCACAAAGCTTGTTTTCCCGTTTTGAAAGCTCCATTCATGCGGCCTCGAAGCTACCTGAAAAGCACTGTTGTTACCGTGCTTTTACTTACAGCCGGCATGGCACATAGAAGAAAATGAGTTTTCTCGAAAGAAACCTTGTGCTTCCAGTTCCTAGTTGGAAGCTCACCCTGCTCTGCTCTATACCAAACGTGAAAGTCAACGTGAGCAGTAGCCTCTAAGTACAGCCCTGCTTATCCTTGCAAAACGGGATTCGTGCAGCAACTCCATGAGGCCTTCAAGGCTGTTCTGCTTTAGTTTAACGGTAGTAAGCTCTCCAAGACTCTTAGGGACCATGCTTCAGGACCCGTTTCGGTACCAGGACACTGCATAGAGCCAGGAAGCTCTGTTCCTGCGTTTATGCTGCTTGTCAGCCTAGAAATTGGAGACTGATGGCATAAGGCTTGTTTTCCCATTATGAAAGCTCCGTTCATGCGGCCTCGAAGCTACCTGAAAAGCATTGTTGTTGCCGGGGTTTTCCTCACTGCCGGCATGGTTCTGAGAAGAAAATGAGTTTTCTCCTAAGAAACCTTGGGTTTCCAGTTCCTTGTTGGAAGCTCACCCTGCTCTGCTCTATACCTAAAGTGAAAGTCAACGTGAACCCTAGCCTCGAAGTAAGGCTCTGATTTGCCTTGCCAATGGGGAGGTGTGCAGCAGCTCCATGAGGCCTTCATCACTGTTCTGCTTTAGTTTCACGGTAGTAAGCCTTTCAAAACTCCTAGGGTCCTTGCTTCAGCACCCGTTTCCGTACCAGAATACTGAGTAGAGCAAGGAAGCTCTGGTCCTGTTAAGCAACTTCCAGCCCCGTAGGCCTTTTTGGAACACCCCAGTGTTGGCTAGAGAGAACCAACACACTGCACTCTTCCTTGGGAGAGCCAGATTACCTCAGCTCCACACAGGATTCACGAACACACTTCTAGACTGTCCTCCATGCAATGGGTGGAACCTCATTCCCCTAGCTGAACTCTATTGAGAAAAACACTCTGCTTCTAATCCCTTTTCACATTTCACACTTAGAGTCACGCATCCGCAAGGAGGTGGTCGGCTTGCATTCCAAGTACAATTTAAGCACAGTTCTTGGTGTAACACTGCAGGTCCTTTGAAGATGCAAAGGCCCCTCAGTCTCGCTCGCGCATCCTTTGTTTTGGAACTTCGCTGCACGCGGAAAACCGCATGTAGAAAAAAGTTGATTCAGGGAAAGCCCCAGTGGGTATCGTGAATCTCTTTTGACTTGTGAGCATCAACATGTACTTATGCTGCGTGTCAACCTAAAAATGGAAGACTGATGGCACAAAGCTTGTTTTCCCGTTTTGAAAGCTCCATTCATGCGGCCTCGAAGCTACCTGAAAAGCACTGTTGTTACCGTGCTTTTACTTACAGCCGGCATGGCACATAGAAGAAAATGAGTTTTCTCGAAAGAAACCTTGTGCTTCCAGTTCCTAGTTGGAAGCTCACCCTGCTCTGCTCTATACCAAACGTGAAAGTCAATGTGAGCACTAGCCTCGAAGTAAGGCCCTGATTATGCTGGCAAAACGGGAGGCGTGCAGCAGCTCCATGAGGCCTTCATCGCTGTTCTGCTTTAGTTTCACGGTAGTAAGCTTTCCAAGACTCCTAGGGACTTTGCTTAAGCAACCGTTTCGGTACCAGAACACTGCGTAGAGACAGTAAGCTCTGGTCCTGCGTGTATGCTGCGTGTCAACCTAGAAATTGGAGACTGATGGCATAAGGCTTCTTTTCCCATTATGAAAGCTCCGTTCATGCGGCCTCGAAGCTACCTGAAAAGCATTGTTGTTGCCGGTGTTTTCCTCACTGCCGGCATGGTTCTGAGAAGAAAATGAGTTTTCTCCTAAGAAACCTTGGGTTTCCAGTTCCTTGTTGGAAGCTCACCCTGCTCTGCTCTATACCTAAAGTGAAAGTCAACGTGAACCCTAGCCTCGAAGTAAGGCTCTGATTTGCCTTGCCAATGGGGAGGTGTGCAGCAGCTCCATGAGGCCTTCATCACTGTTCTGCTTTAGTTTCACGGTAGTAAGCCTTTCAAAACTCCTAGGGTCCTTGCTTCAGCACCCGTTTCCGTACCAGAATACTGAGTAGAGCAAGGAAGCTCTGGTCCTGTTAAGCAACTTCCAGCCCCGTAGGCCTTTTTGGAACACCCCAGTGTTGGCTAGAGAGAACCAACACACTGCACTCTTCCTTGGGAGAGCCAGATTACCTCAGCTCCACACAGGATTCACGAACACACTTCTAGACTGTCCTCCATGCAATGGGTGGAACCTCATTCCCCTAGCTGAACTCTATTGAGAAAAACACTCTGCTTCTAATCCCTTTTCACATTTCACACTTAGAGTCACGCATCCGCAAGGAGGTGGTCGGCTTGCATTCCGAGTACAATTTAAGCACAGTTCTTGGTGTAACACTGCAGGTCCTTTGAAGATGCAAAGGCCCCTCAGTCTCGCTCGCGCATCCTTTGTTTTGGAACTTCGCTGCACGCGGAAAACCGCATGTAGAAAAAAGTTGATTCAGGGAAAGCCCCAGTGGGTATCGTGAATCTCTTTTGACTTGTGAGCATCAACATGTACTTATGCTGCGTGTCAACCTAAAAATGGAAGACTGATGGCACAAAGCTTGTTTTCCCGTTTTGAAAGCTCCATTCATGCGGCCTCGAAGCTACCTGAAAAGCACTGTTGTTACCGTGCTTTTACTTACAGCCGGCATGGCACATAGAAGAAAATGAGTTTTCTCGAAAGAAACCTTGTGCTTCCAGTTCCTAGTTGGAAGCTCACCCTGCTCTGCTCTATACCAAACGTGAAAGTCAATGTGAGCACTAGCCTCGAAGTAAGGCCCTGATTATGCTGGCAAAACGGGAGGCGTGCAGCAGCTCCATGAGGCCTTCATCGCTGTTCTGCTTTAGTTTCACGGTAGTAAGCTTTCCAAGACTCCTAGGGACTTTGCTTAAGCAACCGTTTCGGTACCAGAACACTGCGTAGAGACAGTAAGCCCTGGTCCTGCGTGTATGCTGCGTGTCAACCTAGAAATTGGAGACTGATGGCATAAGGCTTCTTTTCCCATTATGAAAGCTCCGTTCATGCGGCCTCGAAGCTACCTGAAAAGCATTGTTGTTGTCGGGGTTTTCCTCACTGCCGGCATGGTTCTGAGAAGAAAATGAGTTTTCTCCTAAGAAACCTTGGGTTTCCAGTTCCTTGTTGGAAGCTCACCCTGCTCTGCGCTATACCTAAAGTGAAAGTCAACGTGAGCCCAATCTTCGAAGTAAGGCCCTGATTATCCTTGCAAATCGAGAGGCGTGCAGCAGCTCCATGAGGCCTTCATCGTTGTTCTGCTTTGGTTTCAAGGTAGTAAGCTTTTCAACACTCCTAGGGACCTTGCTTCAGCACCCGTTTCAGTACCAGAACACTGCGTAGAACCAGGAAGCTCTGCTCCTGCGTGTATGCTGCGTGTCAACCTAGAAATTAGAGACTGATGGCACAAGGCTTGTTTTCCCATTATGAAAGCTCCGTTGATGCGGCCCCGAAGCTACCTGAAAAGCACTGTTGTTACCGTGCTTTTACTTACAGCCGGCATGTCTCATAGAAGAAAATGAGTTTTCTCGAAAGAAACCTTGTGCTTCCAGTTCCTAGTTGGAAGCTCACCCTGCTCTGCTCTATACCAAACGTGAAAGTCAATGTGAGCACTAGCCTCGAAGTAAGGCCCTGATTATGCTGGCAAAACGGGAGGCGTGCAGCAGCTCCATGAGGCCTTCATCGCTGTTCTGCTTTAGTTTCACGGTAGTAAGCTCTCCAAGACTCTTAGGGACCATGCTTCAGGACCCGTTTCGGTACCAGGACACTGCATAGAGCCAGGAAGCTCTGTTCCTGCGTTTATGCTGCTTGTCAGCCTAGAAATTGGAGACTGATGGCATAAGGCTTGTTTTCCCATTATGAAAGCTCCGTTCATGCGGCCTCGAAGCTACCTGAAAAGCATTGTTGTTGCCGGGGTTTTCCTCACTGCCGGCATGGTTCTGAGAAGAAAATGAGTTTTCTCCTAAGAAACCTTGGGTTTCCAGTTCCTTGTTGGAAGCTCACCTTGCTCTGCTCTATACCTAAAGTGAAAGTCAACGTGAACCCTAGCCTCGAAGTAAGGCTCTGATTTGCCTTGCCAATGGGGAGGTGTGCAGCAGCTCCATGAGGCCTTCATCACTGTTCTGCTTTAGTTTCACGGTAGTAAGCCTTTCAAAACTCCTAGGGTCCTTGCTTCAGCACCCGTTTCCGTACCAGAATACTGAGTAGAGCAAGGAAGCTCTGGTCCTGTTAAGCAACTTCCAGCCCCGTAGGCCTTTTTGGAACACCCCAGTGTTGGCTAGAGAGAACCAACACACTGCACTCTTCCTTGGGAGAGCCAGATTACCTCAGCTCCACACAGGATTCACGAACACACTTCTAGACTGTCCTCCATGCAATGGGTGGAACCTCATTCCCCTAGCTGAACTCTATTGAGAAAAACACTCTGCTTCTAATCCCTTTTCACATTTCACACTTAGAGTCACGCATCCGCAAGGAGGTGGTCGGCTTGCATTCCAAGTACAATTTAAGCACAGTTCTTGGTGTAACACTGCAGGTCCTTTGAAGATGCAAAGGCCCCTCAGTCTCGCTCGCGCATCCTTTGTTTTGGAACTTCGCTGCACGCGGAAAACCGCATGTAGAAAAAAGTTGATTCAGGGAAAGCCCCAGTGGGTATCGTGAATCTCTTTTGACTTGTGAGCATCAACATGTACTTATGCTGCGTGTCAACCTAAAAATGGAAGACTGATGGCACAAAGCTTGTTTTCCCGTTTTGAAAGCTCCATTCATGCGGCCTCGAAGCTACCTGAAAAGCACTGTTGTTACCGTGCTTTTACTTACAGCCGGCATGGCACATAGAAGAAAATGAGTTTTCTCGAAAGAAACCTTGTGCTTCCAGTTCCTAGTTGGAAGCTCACCCTGCTCTGCTCTATACCAAACGTGAAAGTCAATGTGAGCACTAGCCTCGAAGTAAGGCCCTGATTATGCTGGCAAAACGGGAGGCGTGCAGCAGCTCCATGAGGCCTTCATCGCTGTTCTGCTTTAGTTTCACGGTAGTAAGCTTTCCAAGACTCCTAGGGACTTTGCTTAAGCAACCGTTTCGGTACCAGAACACTGCGTAGAGACAGTAAGCTCTGGTCCTGCGTGTATGCTGCGTGTCAACCTAGAAATTGGAGACTGATGGCATAAGGCTTCTTTTCCCATTATGAAAGCTCCGTTCATGCGGCCTCGAAGCTACCTGAAAAGCATTGTTGTTGCCGGGGTTTTCCTCACTGCCGGCATGGTTCTGAGAAGAAAATGAGTTTTCTCCTAAGAAACCTTGGGTTTCCAGTTCCTTGTTGGAAGCTCACCCTGCTCTGCTCTATACCTAAAGTGAAAGTCAACGTGAACCCTAGCCTCGAAGTAAGGCTCTGATTTGCCTTGCCAATGGGGAGGTGTGCAGCAGCTCCATGAGGCCTTCATCACTGTTCTGCTTTAGTTTCACGGTAGTAAGCCTTTCAAAACTCCTAGGGTCCTTGCTTCAGCACCCGTTTCCGTACCAGAATACTGAGTAGAGCAAGGAAGCTCTGGTCCTGTTAAGCAACTTCCAGCCCCGTAGGCCTTTTTGGAACACCCCAGTGTTGGCTAGAGAGAACCAACACACTGCACTCTTCCTTGGGAGAGCCAGATTACCTCAGCTCCACACAGGATTCACGAACACACTTCTAGACTGTCCTCCATGCAATGGGTGGAACCTCATTCCCCTAGCTGAACTCTATTGAGAAAAACACTCTGCTTCTAATCCCTTTTCACATTTCACACTTAGAGTCACGCATCCGCAAGGAGGTGGTCGGCTTGCATTCCAAGTACAATTTAAGCACAGTTCTTGGTGTAACACTGCAGGTCCTTTGAAGATGCAAAGGCCCCTCAGTCTCGCTCGCGCATCCTTTGTTTTGGAACTTCGCTGCACGCGGAAAACCGCATGTAGAAAAAAGTTGATTCAGGGAAAGCCCCAGTGGGTATCGTGAATCTCTTTTGACTTGTGAGCATCAACATGTACTTATGCTGCGTGTCAACCTAAAAATGGAAGACTGATGGCACAAAGCTTGTTTTCCCGTTTTGAAAGCTCCATTCATGCGGCCTCGAAGCTACCTGAAAAGCACTGTTGTTACCGTGCTTTTACTTACAGCCGGCATGGCACATAGAAGAAAATGAGTTTTCTCGAAAGAAACCTTGTGCTTCCAGTTCCTAGTTGGAAGCTCACCCTGCTCTGCTCTATACCAAACGTGAAAGTCAATGTGAGCACTAGCCTCGAAGTAAGGCCCTGATTATGCTGGCAAAACGGGAGGCGTGCAGCAGCTCCATGAGGCCTTCATCGCTGTTCTGCTTTAGTTTCACGGTAGTAAGCTTTCCAAGACTCCTAGGGACTTTGCTTAAGCAACCGTTTCGGTACCAGAACACTGCGTAGAGACAGTAAGCCCTGGTCCTGCGTGTATGCTGCGTGTCAACCTAGAAATTGGAGACTGATGGCATAAGGCTTCTTTTCCCATTATGAAAGCTCCGTTCATGCGGCCTCGAAGCTACCTGAAAAGCATTGTTGTTGCCGGGGTTTTCCTCACTGCCGGCATGGTTCTGAGAAGAAAATGAGTTTTCTCCTAAGAAACCTTGGGTTTCCAGTTCCTTGTTGGAAGCTCACCCTGCTCTGCGCTATACCTAAAGTGAAAGTCAACGTGAGCCCAAGCTTCGAAGTAAGGCCCTGATTATCCTTGCAAAACGAGAGGCGTGCAGCAGCTCCATGAGGCCTTCATCGTTGTTCTGCTTTGGTTTCAAGGTAGTAAGCTTTTCAACACTCCTAGGGACCTTGCTTCAGCACCCGTTTCAGTACCAGAACACTGCGTAGAACCAGGAAGCTCTGCTCCTGCGTGTATGCTGCGTGTCAACCTAGAAATTAGAGACTGATGGCACAAGGCTTGTTTTCCCATTATGAAAGCTCCGTTGATGCGGCCCCGAAGCTACCTGAAAAGCACTGTTGTTACCGTGCTTTTACTTACAGCCGGCATGGTTCTGAGAAGAAAATGAGTTTTCTCCTAAGAAACCTTGGGTTTCCAGTTCCTTGTTGGAAGCTCACCCTGCTCTGCTCTATACCTAAAGTGAAAGTCAACGTGAACCCTAGCCTCGAAGTAAGGCTCTGATTTGCCTTGCCAATGGGGAGGTGTGCAGCAGCTCCATGAGGCCTTCATCACTGTTCTGCTTTAGTTTCACGGTAGTAAGCCTTTCAAAACTCCTAGGGTCCTTGCTTCAGCACCCGTTTCCGTACCAGAATACTGAGTAGAGCAAGGAAGCTCTGGTCCTGTTAAGCAACTTCCAGCCCCGTAGGCCTTTTTGGAACACCCCAGTGTTGGCTAGAGAGAACCAACACACTGCACTCTTCCTTGGGAGAGCCAGATTACCTCAGCTCCACACAGGATTCACGAACACACTTCTAGACTGTCCTCCATGCAATGGGTGGAACCTCATTCCCCTAGCTGAACTCTATTGAGAAAAACACTCTGCTTCTAATCCCTTTTCACATTTCACACTTAGAGTCACGCATCCGCAAGGAGGTGGTCGGCTTGCATTCCAAGTACAATTTAAGCACAGTTCTTGGTGTAACACTGCAGGTCCTTTGAAGATGCAAAGGCCCCTCAGTCTCGCTCGCGCATCCTTTGTTTTGGAACTTCGCTGCACGCGGAAAACCGCATGTAGAAAAAAGTTGATTCAGGGAAAGCCCCAGTGGGTATCGTGAATCTCTTTTGACTTGTGAGCATCAACATGTACTTATGCTGCGTGTCAACCTAAAAATGGAAGACTGATGGCACAAAGCTTGTTTTCCCGTTTTGAAAGCTCCATTCATGCGGCCTCGAAGCTACCTGAAAAGCACTGTTGTTACCGTGCTTTTACTTACAGCCGGCATGGCACATAGAAGAAAATGAGTTTTCTCGAAAGAAACCTTGTGCTTCCAGTTCCTAGTTGGAAGCTCACCCTGCTCTGCTCTATACCAAACGTGAAAGTCAATGTGAGCACTAGCCTCGAAGTAAGGCCCTGATTATGCTGGCAAAACGGGAGGCGTGCAGCAGCTCCATGAGGCCTTCATCGCTGTTCTGCTTTAGTTTCACGGTAGTAAGCTTTCCAAGACTCCTAGGGACTTTGCTTAAGCAACCGTTTCGGTACCAGAACACTGCGTAGAGACAGTAAGCTCTGGTCCTGCGTGTATGCTGCGTGTCAACCTAGAAATTGGAGACTGATGGCATAAGGCTTCTTTTCCCATTATGAAAGCTCCGTTCATGCGGCCTCGAAGCTACCTGAAAAGCATTGTTGTTGCCGGGGTTTTCCTCACTGCCGGCATGGTTCTGAGAAGAAAATGAGTTTTCTCCTAAGAAACCTTGGGTTTCCAGTTCCTTGTTGGAAGCTCACCCTGCTCTGCTCTATACCTAAAGTGAAAGTCAACGTGAACCCTAGCCTCGAAGTAAGGCTCTGATTTGCCTTGCCAATGGGGAGGTGTGCAGCAGCTCCATGAGGCCTTCATCACTGTTCTGCTTTAGTTTCACGGTAGTAAGCCTTTCAAAACTCCTAGGGTCCTTGCTTCAGCACCCGTTTCCGTACCAGAATACTGAGTAGAGCAAGGAAGCTCTGGTCCTGTTAAGCAACTTCCAGCCCCGTAGGCCTTTTTGGAACACCCCAGTGTTGGCTAGAGAGAACCAACACACTGCACTCTTCCTTGGGAGAGCCAGATTACCTCAGCTCCACACAGGATTCACGAACACACTTCTAGACTGTCCTCCATGCAATGGGTGGAACCTCATTCCCCTAGCTGAACTCTATTGAGAAAAACACTCTGCTTCTAATCCCTTTTCACATTTCACACTTAGAGTCACGCATCCGCAAGGAGGTGGTCGGCTTGCATTCCAAGTACAATTTAAGCACAGTTCTTGGTGTAACACTGCAGGTCCTTTGAAGATGCAAAGGCCCCTCAGTCTCGCTCGCGCATCCTTTGTTTTGGAACTTCGCTGCACGCGGAAAACCGCATGTAGAAAAAAGTTGATTCAGGGAAAGCCCCAGTGGGTATCGTGAATCTCTTTTGACTTGTGAGCATCAACATGTACTTATGCTGCGTGTCAACCTAAAAATGGAAGACTGATGGCACAAAGCTTGTTTTCCCGTTTTGAAAGCTCCATTCATGCGGCCTCGAAGCTACCTGAAAAGCACTGTTGTTACCGTGCTTTTACTTACAGCCGGCATGGCACATAGAAGAAAATGAGTTTTCTCGAAAGAAACCTTGTGCTTCCAGTTCCTAGTTGGAAGCTCACCCTGCTCTGCTCTATACCAAACGTGAAAGTCAATGTGAGCACTAGCCTCGAAGTAAGGCCCTGATTATGCTGGCAAAACGGGAGGCGTGCAGCAGCTCCATGAGGCCTTCATCGCTGTTCTGCTTTAGTTTCACGGTAGTAAGCTTTCCAAGACTCCTAGGGACTTTGCTTAAGCAACCGTTTCGGTACCAGAACACTGCGTAGAGACAGTAAGCCCTGGTCCTGCGTGTATGCTGCGTGTCAACCTAGAAATTGGAGACTGATGGCATAAGGCTTCTTTTCCCATTATGAAAGCTCCGTTCATGCGGCCTCGAAGCTACCTGAAAAGCATTGTTGTTGCCGGGGTTTTCCTCACTGCCGGCATGGTTCTGAGAAGAAAATGAGTTTTCTCCTAAGAAACCTTGGGTTTCCAGTTCCTTGTTGGAAGCTCACCCTGCTCTGCGCTATACCTAAAGTGAAAGTCAACGTGAGCCCAAGCTTCGAAGTAAGGCCCTGATTATCCTTGCAAAACGAGAGGCGTGCAGCAGCTCCATGAGGCCTTCATCGTTGTTCTGCTTTGGTTTCAAGGTAGTAAGCTTTTCAACACTCCTAGGGACCTTGCTTCAGCACCCGTTTCAGTACCAGAACACTGCGTAGAACCAGGAAGCTCTGCTCCTGCGTGTATGCTGCGTGTCAACCTAGAAATTAGAGACTGATGGCACAAGGCTTGTTTTCCCATTATGAAAGCTCCGTTGATGCGGCCCCGAAGCTACCTGAAAAGCACTGTTGTTACCGTGCTTTTACTTACAGCCGGCATGGTTCTGAGAAGAAAATGAGTTTTCTCCTAAGAAACCTTGGGTTTCCAGTTCCTTGTTGGAAGCTCACCCTGCTCTGCTCTATACCTAAAGTGAAAGTCAACGTGAACCCTAGCCTCGAAGTAAGGCTCTGATTTGCCTTGCCAATGGGGAGGTGTGCAGCAGCTCCATGAGGCCTTCATCACTGTTCTGCTTTAGTTTCACGGTAGTAAGCCTTTCAAAACTCCTAGGGTCCTTGCTTCAGCACCCGTTTCCGTACCAGAATACTGAGTAGAGCAAGGAAGCTCTGGTCCTGTTAAGCAACTTCCAGCCCCGTAGGCCTTTTTGGAACACCCCAGTGTTGGCTAGAGAGAACCAACACACTGCACTCTTCCTTGGGAGAGCCAGATTACCTCAGCTCCACACAGGATTCACGAACACACTTCTAGACTGTCCTCCATGCAATGGGTGGAACCTCATTCCCCTAGCTGAACTCTATTGAGAAAAACACTCTGCTTCTAATCCCTTTTCACATTTCACACTTAGAGTCACGCATCCGCAAGGAGGTGGTCGGCTTGCATTCCAAGTACAATTTAAGCACAGTTCTTGGTGTAACACTGCAGGTCCTTTGAAGATGCAAAGGCCCCTCAGTCTCGCTCGCGCATCCTTTGTTTTGGAACTTCGCTGCACGCGGAAAACCGCATGTAGAAAAAAGTTGATTCAGGGAAAGCCCCAGTGGGTATCGTGAATCTCTTTTGACTTGTGAGCATCAACATGTACTTATGCTGCGTGTCAACCTAAAAATGGAAGACTGATGGCACAAAGCTTGTTTTCTCGTTTTGAAAGCTCCATTCATGCGGCCTCGAAGCTACCTGAAAAGCACTGTTGTTACCGTGCTTTTACTTACAGCCGGCATGGCACATAGAAGAAAATGAGTTTTCTCGAAAGAAACCTTGTGCTTCCAGTTCCTAGTTGGAAGCTCACCCTGCTCTGCTCTATACCAAACGTGAAAGTCAATGTGAGCACTAGCCTCGAAGTAAGGCCCTGATTATGCTGGCAAAACGGGAGGCGTGCAGCAGCTCCATGAGGCCTTCATCGCTGTTCTGCTTTAGTTTCACGGTAGTAAGCTTTCCAAGACTCCTAGGGACTTTGCTTAAGCAACCGTTTCGGTACCAGAACACTGCGTAGAGACAGTAAGCTCTGGTCCTGCGTGTATGCTGCGTGTCAACCTAGAAATTGGAGACTGATGGCATAAGGCTTCTTTTCCCATTATGAAAGCTCCGTTCATGCGGCCTCGAAGCTACCTGAAAAGCATTGTTGTTGCCGGGGTTTTCCTCACTGCCGGCATGGTTCTGAGAAGAAAATGAGTTTTCTCCTAAGAAACCTTGGGTTTCCAGTTCCTTGTTGGAAGCTCACCCTGCTCTGCGCTATACCTAAAGTGAAAGTCAACGTGAGCCCAAGCTTCGAAGTAAGGCCCTGATTATCCTTGCAAAACGAGAGGCGTGCAGCAGCTCCATGAGGCCTTCATCGTTGTTCTGCTTTAGTTTCAAGGTAGTAAGCTTTTCAACACTCCTAGGGGCCTTGCTTCAGCACCCGTTTCAGTACCAGAACACTGCGTAGAACCAGGAAGCTCTGCTCCTGCGTGTATGCTGCGTGTCAACCTAGAAATTAGAGACTGATGGCACAAGGCTTGTTTTCCCATTATGAAAGCTCCGTTGATGCGGCCCCGAAGCTACCTGAAAAGCACTGTTGTTACCGTGCTTTTACTTACAGCCGGCATGGTTCTGAGAAGAAAATGAGTTTTCTCGAAAGAAACCTTGTGCTTCCAGTTCCTAGTTGGAAGCTCACCCTGCTCTGCTCTATACCTAAAGTGAAAGTCAACGTGAGCCCAAGCTTCGAAGTAAGGCCCTGATTATCCTTGCAAAACGAGAGGCGTGCAGCAGCTCCATGAGGCCTTCATCGTTGTTCTGCTTTGGTTTCAAGGTAGTAAGCTTTTCAACACTCCTAGGGACCTTGCTTCAGCACCCGTTTCAGTACCAGAACACTGCGTAGAACCAGGAAGCTCTGCTCCTGCGTGTATGCTGCGTGTCAACCTAGAAATTGGAGACTGATGGCATAAGGCTTGTTTTCCCATTATGAAAGCTCCGTTCATGCGGCCTCGAAGCTACCTGAAAAGCATTGTTGTTGCCGGGGTTTTCCTCACTGCCGGCATGGTTCTGAGAAGAAAATGAGTTTTCTCCTAAGAAACCTTGGGTTTCCAGTTCCTTGTTGGAAGCTCACCCTGCTCTGCTCTATACCTAAAGTGAAAGTCAACGTGAACCCTAGCCTCGAAGTAAGGCTCTGATTTGCCTTGCCAATGGGGAGGTGTGCAGCAGCTCCATGAGGCCTTCATCACTGTTCTGCTTTAGTTTCACGGTAGTAAGCCTTTCAAAACTCCTAGGGTCCTTGCTTCAGCACCCGTTTCCGTACCAGAATACTGAGTAGAGCAAGGAAGCTCTGGTCCTGTTAAGCAACTTCCAGCCCCGTAGGCCTTTTTGGAACACCCCAGTGTTGGCTAGAGAGAACCAACACACTGCACTCTTCCTTGGGAGAGCCAGATTACCTCAGCTCCACACAGGATTCACGAACACACTTCTAGACTGTCCTCCATGCAATGGGTGGAACCTCATTCCCCTAGCTGAACTCTATTGAGAAAAACACTCTGCTTCTAATCCCTTTTCACATTTCACACTTAGAGTCACGCATCTGCAAGGAGGTGGTCGGCTTGCATTCCAAGTACAATTTAAGCACAGTTCTTGGTGTAACACTGCAGGTCCTTTGAAGATGCAAAGGCCCCTCAGTCTCGCTCGCGCATCCTTTGTTTTGGAACTTCGCTGCACGCGGAAAACCGCATGTAGAAAAAAGTTGATTCAGGGAAAGCCCCAGTGGGTATCGTGAATCTCTTTTGACTTGTGAGCATCAACATGTACTTATGCTGCGTGTCAACCTAAAAATGGAAGACTGATGGCACAAAGCTTGTTTTCCCGTTTTGAAAGCTCCATTCATGCGGCCTCGAAGCTACCTGAAAAGCACTGTTGTTACCGTGCTTTTACTTACAGCCGGCATGGCACATAGAAGAAAATGAGTTTTCTCGAAAGAAACCTTGTGCTTCCAGTTCCTAGTTGGAAGCTCACCCTGCTCTGCTCTGTACCAAACGTGAAAGTCAATGTGAGCACTAGCCTCGAAGTAAGGCCCTGATTATGCTGGCAAAACGGGAGGCGTGCAGCAGCTCCATGAGGCCTTCATCGCTGTTCTGCTTTAGTTTCACGGTAGTAAGCTTTCCAAGACTCCTAGGGACTTTGCTTAAGCAACCGTTTCGGTACCAGAACACTGCGTAGAGACAGTAAGCCCTGGTCCTGCGTGTATGCTGCGTGTCAACCTAGAAATTGGAGACTGATGGCATAAGGCTTCTTTTCCCATTATGAAAGCTCCGTTCATGCGGCCTCGAAGCTACCTGAAAAGCATTGTTGTTGCCGGGGTTTTCCTCACTGCCGGCATGGTTCTGAGAAGAAAATGAGTTTTCTCCTAAGAAACCTTGGGTTTCCAGTTCCTTGTTGGAAGCTCACCCTGCTCTGCGCTATACCTAAACTGAAAGTCAACGTGAGCCCAAGCTTCGAAGTAAGGCCCTGATTATCCTTGCAAAACGAGAGGCGTGCAGCAGCTCCATGAGGCCTTCATCGTTGTTCTGCTTTAGTTTCAAGGTAGTAAGCTTTTCAACACTCCTAGGGGCCTTGCTTCAGCACCCGTTTCAGTACCAGAACACTGCGTAGAACCAGGAAGCTCTGCTCCTGCGTGTATGCTGCGTGTCAACCTAGAAATTAGAGACTGATGTCACAAGGCTTCTTTTCCCGTTTTGAAAGCTCCATTCATGCGGCCTCGAAGCTACCTGAAAAGCACTGTTGTTACCGTGCTTTTACTTACAGCCGGCATGGCACATAGAAGAAAATGAGTTTTCTCGAAAGAAACCTTGTGCTTCCAGTTCCTAGTTGGAAGCTCACCCTGCTCTGCTCTATACCTAAAGTGAAAGTCAACGTGAGCCCAAGCTTCGAAGTAAGGCCCTGATTATCCTTGCAAAACGAGAGGCGTGCAGCAGCTCCATGAGGCCTTCATCGTTGTTCTGCTTTGGTTTCAAGGTAGTAAGCTTTTCAACACTCCTAGGGACCTTGCTTCAGCACCCGTTTCAGTACCAGAACACTGCGTAGAACCAGGAAGCTCTGCTCCTGCGTGTATGCTGCGTGTCAACCTAGAAATTAGAGACTGATGGCACAAGGCTTGTTTTCCCATTATGAAAGCTCCGTTGATGCGGCCCCGAAGCTACCTGAAAAGCACTGTTGTTACCGTGCTTTTACTTACAGCCGGCATGTCTCATAGAAGAAAATGAGTTTTCTCGAAAGAAACCTTGTGCTTCCAGTTCCTAGTTGGAAGCTCACCCTGCTCTGCTCTATACCAAACGTGAAAGTCAATGTGAGCACTAGCCTCGAAGTAAGGCCCTGATTATGCTGGCAAAACGGGAGGCGTGCAGCAGCTCCATGAGGCCTTCATCGCTGTTCTGCTTTAGTTTCACGGTAGTAAGCTCTCCAAGACTCCTAGGGACTTTGCTTAAGCAACCGTTTCGGTACCAGAACACTGCGTAGAGACAGTAAGCTCTGGTCCTGCGTGTATGCTGCGTGTCAACCTAGAAATTGGAGACTGATGGCATAAGGCTTCTTTTCCCATTATGAAAGCTCCGTTCATGCGGCCTCGAAGCTACCTGAAAAGCATTGTTGTTGCCGGGGTTTTCCTCACTGCCGGCATGGTTCTGAGAAGAAAATGAGTTTTCTCCTAAGAAACCTTGGGTTTCCAGTTCCTTGTTGGAAGCTCACCCTGCTCTGCTCTATACCTAAAGTGAAAGTCAACGTGAACCCTAGCCTCGAAGTAAGGCTCTGATTTGCCTTGCCAATGGGGAGGTGTGCAGCAGCTCCATGAGGCCTTCATCACTGTTCTGCTTTAGTTTCACGGTAGTAAGCCTTTCAAAACTCCTAGGGTCCTTGCTTCAGCACCCGTTTCCGTACCAGAATACTGAGTAGAGCAAGGAAGCTCTGGTCCTGTTAAGCAACTTCCAGCCCCGTAGGCCTTTTTGGAACACCCCAGTGTTGGCTAGAGAGAACCAACACACTGCACTCTTCCTTGGGAGAGCCAGATTACCTCAGCTCCACACAGGATTCACGAACACACTTCTAGACTGTCCTCCATGCAATGGGTGGAACCTCATTCCCCTAGCTGAACTCTATTGAGAAAAACACTCTGCTTCTAATCCCTTTTCACATTTCACACTTAGAGTCACGCATCCGCAAGGAGGTGGTCGGCTTGCATTCCAAGTACAATTTAAGCACAGTTCTTGGTGTAACACTGCAGGTCCTTTGAAGATGCAAAGGCCCCTCAGTCTCGCTCGCGCATCCTTTGTTTTGGAACTTCGCTGCACGCGGAAAACCGCATGTAGAAAAAAGTTGATTCAGGGAAAGCCCCAGTGGGTATCGTGAATCTCTTTTGACTTGTGAGCATCAACATGTACTTATGCTGCGTGTCAACCTAAAAATGGAAGACTGATGGCACAAAGCTTGTTTTCCCGTTTTGAAAGCTCCATTCATGCGGCCTCGAAGCTACCTGAAAAGCACTGTTGTTACCGTGCTTTTACTTACAGCCGGCATGGCACATAGAAGAAAATGAGTTTTCTCGAAAGAAACCTTGTGCTTCCAGTTCCTAGTTGGAAGCTCACCCTGCTCTGCTCTATACCAAACGTGAAAGTCAATGTGAGCACTAGCCTCGAAGTAAGGCCCTGATTATGCTGGCAAAACGGGAGGCGTGCAGCAGCTCCATGAGGCCTTCATCGCTGTTCTGCTTTAGTTTCACGGTAGTAAGCTTTCCAAGACTCCTAGGGACTTTGCTTAAGCAACCGTTTCGGTACCAGAACACTGCGTAGAGACAGTAAGCTCTGGTCCTGCGTGTATGCTGCGTGTCAACCTAGAAATTGGAGACTGATGGCATAAGGCTTCTTTTCCCATTATGAAAGCTCCGTTCATGCGGCCTCGAAGCTACCTGAAAAGCATTGTTGTTGCCGGGGTTTTCCTCACTGCCGGCATGGTTCTGAGAAGAAAATGAGTTTTCTCCTAAGAAACCTTGGGTTTCCAGTTCCTTGTTGGAAGCTCACCCTGCTCTGCGCTATACCTAAAGTGAAAGTCAACGTGAGCCCAAGCTTCGAAGTAAGGCCCTGATTATCCTTGCAAAACGAGAGGCGTGCAGCAGCTCCATGAGGCCTTCATCGTTGTTCCGCTTTAGTTTCAAGGTAGTAAGCTTTTCAACACTCCTAGGGGCCTTGCTTCAGCACCCGTTTCAGTACCAGAACACTGCGTAGAACCAGGAAGCTCTGCTCCTGCGTGTATGCTGCGTGTCAACCTAGAAATTAGAGACTGATGGCACAAGGCTTCTTTTCCCATTTTGAAAGCTCCATTCATGCGGCCTCGAAGCTACCTGAAAAGCACTGTTGTTACCGTGCTTTTACTTACAGCCGGCATGGCACATAGAAGAAAATGAGTTTTCTCGAAAGAAACCTTGTGCTTCCAGTTCCTAGTTGGAAGCTCACCCTGCTCTGCTCTATACCAAACGTGAAAGTCAATGTGAGCACTAGCCTCGAAGTAAGGCCCTGATTATGCTGGCAAAACGGGAGGCGTGCAGCAGCTCCATGAGGCCTTCATCGCTGTTCTGCTTTAGTTTCACGGTAGTAAGCTTTCCAAGACTCCTAGGGACTTTGCTTAAGCAACCGTTTCGGTACCAGAACACTGCGTAGAGACAGTAAGCTCTGGTCCTGCGTGTATGCTGCGTGTCAACCTAGAAATTGGAGACTGATGGCATAAGGCTTCTTTTCCCATTATGAAAGCTCCGTTCATGCGGCCTCGAAGCTACCTGAAAAGCATTGTTGTTGCCGGGGTTTTCCTCACTGCCGGCATGGTTCTGAGAAGAAAATGAGTTTTCTCCTAAGAAACCTTGGGTTTCCAGTTCCTTGTTGGAAGCTCACCCTGCTCTGCGCTATACCTAAAGTGAAAGTCAACGTGAGCCCAAGCTTCGAAGTAAGGCCCTGATTATCCTTGCAAAACGAGAGGCGTGCAGCAGCTCCATGAGGCCTTCATCGTTGTTCTGCTTTAGTTTCAAGGTAGTAAGCTTTTCAACACTCCTAGGGGCCTTGCTTCAGCACCCGTTTCAGTACCAGAACACTGCGTAGAACCAGGAAACTCTGCTCCTGCGTGTATGCTGCGTGTCAACCTAGAAATTAGAGACTGATGGCACAAGGCTAGTTTTCCCATTATGAAAGCTCCGTTGATGCGGCCCCGAAGCTACCTGAAAAGCACTGTTGTTACCGTGCTTTTACTTACAGCCGGCATGGTTCATAGAAGAAAATGAGTTTTCTCGAAAGAAACCTTGTGCTTCCAGTTCCTAGTTGGAAGCTCACCCTGCTCTGCTCTATACCTAAAGTGAAAGTCAACGTGAGCCCAAGCTTCGAAGTAAGGCCCTGATTATCCTTGCAAAACGAGAGGCGTGCAGCAGCTCCATGAGGCCTTCATCGTTGTTCTGCTTTGGTTTCAAGGTAGTAAGCTTTTCAACACTCCTAGGGACCTTGCTTCAGCACCCGTTTCAGTACCAGAACACTGCGTAGAACCAGGAAGCTCTGCTCCTGCGTGTATGCTGCGTGTCAACCTAGAAATTAGAGACTGATGGCACAAGGCTAGTTTTCCCATTATGAAAGCTCCGTTGATGCGGCCCCGAAGCTACCTGAAAAGCACTGTTGTTACCGTGCTTTTACTTACAGCCGGCATGTCTCATAGAAGAAAATGAGTTTTCTCGAAAGAAACCTTGTGCTTCCAGTTCCTAGTTGGAAGCTCACCCTGCTCTGCTCTATACCAAACGTGAAAGTCAATGTGAGCACTAGCCTCGAAGTAAGGCCCTGATTATGCTGGCAAAACGGGAGGCGTGCAGCAGCTCCATGAGGCCTTCATCGCTGTTCTGCTTTAGTTTAACGGTAGTAAGCTCTCCAAGACTCTTAGGGACCATGCTTCAGGACCCGTTTCGGTACCAGGACACTGCATAGAGCCAGGAAGCTCTGTTCCTGCGTTTATGCTGCTTGTCAGCCTAGAAATTGGAGACTGATGGCATAAGGCTTGTTTTCCCATTATGAAAGCTCCGTTCATGCGGCCTCGAAGCTACCTGAAAAGCATTGTTGTTGCCGGGGTTTTCCTCACTGCCGGCATGGTTCTGAGAAGAAAATGAGTTTTCTCCTAAGAAACCTTGGGTTTCCAGTTCCTTGTTGGAAGCTCACCCTGCTCTGCTCTATACCTAAAGTGAAAGTCAACGTGAACCCTAGCCTCGAAGTAAGGCTCTGATTTGCCTTGCCAATGGGGAGGTGTGCAGCAGCTCCATGAGGCCTTCATCACTGTTCTGCTTTAGTTTCACGGTAGTAAGCCTTTCAAAACTCCTAGGGTCCTTGCTTCAGCACCCGTTTCCGTACCAGAATACTGAGTAGAGCAAGGAAGCTCTGGTCCTGTTAAGCAACTTCCAGCCCCGTAGGCCTTTTTGGAACACCCCAGTGTTGGCTAGAGAGAACCAACACACTGCACTCTTCCTTGGGAGAGCCAGATTACCTCAGCTCCACACAGGATTCACGAACACACTTCTAGACTGTCCTCCATGCAATGGGTGGAACCTCATTCCCCTAGCTGAACTCTATTGAGAAAAGCACTCTGCTTCTAATCCCTTTTCACATTTCACACTTAGAGTCACGCATCCGCAAGGAGGTGGTCGGCTTGCATTCCAAGTACAATTTAAGCACAGTTCTTGGTGTAACACTGCAGGTCCTTTGAAGATGCAAAGGCCCCTCAGTCTCGCTCGCGCATCCTTTGTTTTGGAACTTCGCTGCACGCGGAAAACCGCATGTAGAAAAAAGTTGATTCAGGGAAAGCCCCAGTGGGTATCGTGAATCTCTTTTGACTTGTGAGCATCAACATGTACTTATGCTGCGTGTCAACCTAAAAATGGAAGACTGATGGCACAAAGCTTGTTTTCCCGTTTTGAAAGCTCCATTCATGCGGCCTCGAAGCTACCTGAAAAGCACTGTTGTTACCGTGCTTTTACTTACAGCCGGCATGGCACATAGAAGAAAATGAGTTTTCTCGAAAGAAACCTTGTGCTTCCAGTTCCTAGTTGGAAGCTCACCCTGCTCTGCTCTATACCAAACGTGAAAGTCAATGTGAGCACTAGCCTCGAAGTAAGGCCCTGATTATGCTGGCAAAACGGGAGGCGTGCAGCAGCTCCATGAGGCCTTCATCGCTGTTCTGCTTTAGTTTCACGGTAGTAAGCTTTCCAAGACTCCTAGGGACTTTGCTTAAGCAACCGTTTCGGTACCAGAACACTGCGTAGAGACAGTAAGCTCTGGTCCTGCGTGTATGCTGCGTGTCAACCTAGAAATTGGAGACTGATGGCATAAGGCTTCTTTTCCCATTATGAAAGCTCCGTTCATGCGGCCTCGAAGCTACCTGAAAAGCATTGTTGTTGCCGGGGTTTTCCTCACTGCCGGCATGGTTCTGAGAAGAAAATGAGTTTTCTCCTAAGAAACCTTGGGTTTCCAGTTCCTTGTTGGAAGCTCACCCTGCTCTGCGCTATACCTAAAGTGAAAGTCAACGTGAGCCCAAGCTTCGAAGTAAGGCCCTGATTATCCTTGCAAAACGAGAGGCGTGCAGCAGCTCCATGAGGCCTTCATCGTTGTTCTGCTTTAGTTTCAAGGTAGTAAGCTTTTCAACACTCCTAGGGGCCTTGCTTCAGCACCCGTTTCAGTACCAGAACACTGCGTAGAACCAGGAAGCTCTGCTCCTGCGTGTATGCTGCGTGTCAACCTAGAAATTAGAGACTGATGGCACAAGGCTAGTTTTCCCATTATGAAAGCTCCGTTGATGCGGCCCCGAAGCTACCTGAAAAGCACTGTTGTTACCGTGCTTTTACTTACAGCCGGCATGGTTCATAGAAGAAAATGAGTTTTCTCGAAAGAAACCTTGTGCTTCCAGTTCCTAGTTGGAAGCTCACCCTGCTCTGCTCTATACCTAAAGTGAAAGTCAACGTGAGCCCAAGCTTCGAAGTAAGGCCCTGATTATCCTTGCAAAACGAGAGGCGTGCAGCAGCTCCATGAGGCCTTCATCGTTGTTCTGCTTTGGTTTCAAGGTAGTAAGCTTTTCAACACTCCTAGGGACCTTGCTTCAGCACCCGTTTCAGTACCAGAACACTGCGTAGAACCAGGAAGCTCTGCTCCTGCGTGTATGCTGCGTGTCAACCTAGAAATTAGAGACTGATGGCACAAGGCTTGTTTTCCCATTATGAAAGCTCCGTTGATGCGGCCCCGAAGCTACCTGAAAAGCACTGTTGTTACCGTGCTTTTACTTACAGCCGGCATGTCTCATAGAAGAAAATGAGTTTTCTCGAAAGAAACCTTGTGCTTCCAGTTCCTAGTTGGAAGCTCACCCTGCTCTGCTCTATACCAAACGTGAAAGTCAATGTGAGCACTAGCCTCGAAGTAAGGCCCTGATTATGCTGGCAAAACGGGAGGCGTGCAGCAGCTCCATGAGGCCTTCATCGCTGTTCTGCTTTAGTTTAACGGTAGTAAGCTCTCCAAGACTCTTAGGGACCATGCTTCAGGACCCGTTTCGGTACCAGGACACTGCATAGAGCCAGGAAGCTCTGTTCCTGCGTTTATGCTGCTTGTCAGCCTAGAAATTGGAGACTGATGGCATAAGGCTTGTTTTCCCATTATGAAAGCTCCGTTCATGCGGCCTCGAAGCTACCTGAAAAGCATTGTTGTTGCCGGGGTTTTCCTCACTGCCGGCATGGTTCTGAGAAGAAAATGAGTTTTCTCCTAAGAAACCTTGGGTTTCCAGTTCCTTGTTGGAAGCTCACCCTGCTCTGCTCTATACCTAAAGTGAAAGTCAACGTGAACCCTAGCCTCGAAGTAAGGCTCTGATTTGCCTTGCCAATGGGGAGGTGTGCAGCAGCTCCATGAGGCCTTCATCACTGTTCTGCTTTAGTTTCACGGTAGTAAGCCTTTCAAAACTCCTAGGGTCCTTGCTTCAGCACCCGTTTCCGTACCAGAATACTGAGTAGAGCAAGGAAGCTCTGGTCCTGTTAAGCAACTTCCAGCCCCGTAGGCCTTTTTGGAACACCCCAGTGTTGGCTAGAGAGTACCAACACACTGCACTCTTCCTTGGGAGAGCCAGATTACCTCAGCTCCACACAGGATTCACGAACACACTTCTAGACTGTCCTCCATGCAATGGGTGGAACCTCATTCCCCTAGCTGAACTCTATTGAGAAAAGCACTCTGCTTCTAATCCCTTTTCACATTTCACACTTAGAGTCACGCATCCGCAAGGAGGTGGTCGGCTTGCATTCCAAGTACAATTTAAGCACAGTTCTTGGTGTAACACTGCAGGTCCTTTGAAGATGCAAAGGCCCCTCAGTCTCGCTCGCGCATCCTTTGTTTTGGAACTTCGCTGCACGCGGAAAACCGCATGTAGAAAAAAGTTGATTCAGGGAAAGCCCCAGTGGGTATCGTGAATCTCTTTTGACTTGTGAGCATCAACATGTACTTATGCTGCGTGTCAACCTAAAAATGGAAGACTGATGGCACAAAGCTTGTTTTCCCGTTTTGAAAGCTCCATTCATGCGGCCTCGAAGCTACCTGAAAAGCACTGTTGTTACCGTGCTTTTACTTACAGCCGGCATGGCACATAGAAGAAAATGAGTTTTCTCGAAAGAAACCTTGTGCTTCCAGTTCCTAGTTGGAAGCTCACCCTGCTCTGCTCTATACCAAACGTGAAAGTCAATGTGAGCACTAGCCTCGAAGTAAGGCCCTGATTATGCTGGCAAAACGGGAGGCGTGCAGCAGCTCCATGAGGCCTTCATCGCTGTTCTGCTTTAGTTTCACGGTAGTAAGCTTTCCAAGACTCCTAGGGACTTTGCTTAAGCAACCGTTTCGGTACCAGAACACTGCGTAGAGACAGTAAGCTCTGGTCCTGCGTGTATGCTGCGTGTCAACCTAGAAATTGGAGACTGATGGCATAAGGCTTCTTTTCCCATTATGAAAGCTCCGTTCATGCGGCCTCGAAGCTACCTGAAAAGCATTGTTGTTGCCGGGGTTTTCCTCACTGCCGGCATGGTTCTGAGAAGAAAATGAGTTTTCTCCTAAGAAACCTTGGGTTTCCAGTTCCTTGTTGGAAGCTCACCCTGCTCTGCGCTATACCTAAAGTGAAAGTCAACGTGAGCCCAAGCTTCGAAGTAAGGCCCTGATTATCCTTGCAAAACGAGAGGCGTGCAGCAGCTCCATGAGGCCTTCATCGTTGTTCTGCTTTAGTTTCAAGGTAGTAAGCTTTTCAACACTCCTAGGGGCCTTGCTTCAGCACCCGTTTCAGTACCAGAACACTGCGTAGAACCAGGAAGCTCTGCTCCTGCGTGTATGCTGCGTGTCAACCTAGAAATTAGAGACTGATGGCACAAGGCTAGTTTTCCCATTATGAAAGCTCCGTTGATGCGGCCCCGAAGCTACCTGAAAAGCACTGTTGTTACCGTGCTTTTACTTACAGCCGGCATGGTTCATAGAAGAAAATGAGTTTTCTCGAAAGAAACCTTGTGCTTCCAGTTCCTAGTTGGAAGCTCACCCTGCTCTGCTCTATACCTAAAGTGAAAGTCAACGTGAGCCCAAGCTTCGAAGTAAGGCCCTGATTATCCTTGCAAAACGAGAGGCGTGCAGCAGCTCCATGAGGCCTTCATCGTTGTTCTGCTTTGGTTTCAAGGTAGTAAGCTTTTCAACACTCCTAGGGACCTTGCTTCAGCACCCGTTTCAGTACCAGAACACTGCGTAGAACCAGGAAGCTCTGCTCCTGCGTGTATGCTGCGTGTCAACCTAGAAATTAGAGACTGATGGCACAAGGCTTGTTTTCCCATTATGAAAGCTCCGTTGATGCGGCCCCGAAGCTACCTGAAAAGCACTGTTGTTACCGTGCTTTTACTTACAGCCGGCATGTCTCATAGAAGAAAATGAGTTTTCTCGAAAGAAACCTTGTGCTTCCAGTTCCTAGTTGGAAGCTCACCCTGCTCTGCTCTATACCAAACGTGAAAGTCAATGTGAGCACTAGCCTCGAAGTAAGGCCCTGATTATGCTGGCAAAACGGGAGGCGTGCAGCAGCTCCATGAGGCCTTCATCGCTGTTCTGCTTTAGTTTAACGGTAGTAAGCTCTCCAAGACTCTTAGGGACCATGCTTCAGGACCCGTTTCGGTACCAGGACACTGCATAGAGCCAGGAAGCTCTGTTCCTGCGTTTATGCTGCTTGTCAGCCTAGAAATTGGAGACTGATGGCATAAGGCTTGTTTTCCCATTATGAAAGCTCCGTTCATGCGGCCTCGAAGCTACCTGAAAAGCATTGTTGTTGCCGGGGTTTTCCTCACTGCCGGCATGGTTCTGAGAAGAAAATGAGTTTTCTCCTAAGAAACCTTGGGTTTCCAGTTCCTTGTTGGAAGCTCACCCTGCTCTGCTCTATACCTAAAGTGAAAGTCAACGTGAACCCTAGCCTCGAAGTAAGGCTCTGATTTGCCTTGCCAATGGGGAGGTGTGCAGCAGCTCCATGAGGCCTTCATCACTGTTCTGCTTTAGTTTCACGGTAGTAAGCCTTTCAAAACTCCTAGGGTCCTTGCTTCAGCACCCGTTTCCGTACCAGAATACTGAGTAGAGCAAGGAAGCTCTGGTCCTGTTAAGCAACTTCCAGCCCCGTAGGCCTTTTTGGAACACCCCAGTGTTGGCTAGAGAGTACCAACACACTGCACTCTTCCTTGGGAGAGCCAGATTACCTCAGCTCCACACAGGATTCACGAACACACTTCTAGACTGTCCTCCATGCAATGGGTGGAACCTCATTCCCCTAGCTGAACTCTATTGAGAAAAGCACTCTGCTTCTAATCCCTTTTCACATTTCACACTTAGAGTCACGCATCCGCAAGGAGGTGGTCGGCTTGCATTCCAAGTACAATTTAAGCACAGTTCTTGGTGTAACACTGCAGGTCCTTTGAAGATGCAAAGGCCCCTCAGTCTCGCTCGCGCATCCTTTGTTTTGGAACTTCGCTGCACGCGGAAAACCGCATGTAGAAAAAAGTTGATTCAGGGAAAGCCCCAGTGGGTATCGTGAATCTCTTTTGACTTGTGAGCATCAACATGTACTTATGCTGCGTGTCAACCTAAAAATGGAAGACTGATGGCACAAAGCTTGTTTTCCCGTTTTGAAAGCTCCATTCATGCGGCCTCGAAGCTACCTGAAAAGCACTGTTGTTACCGTGCTTTTACTTACAGCCGGCATGGCACATAGAAGAAAATGAGTTTTCTCGAAAGAAACCTTGTGCTTCCAGTTCCTAGTTGGAAGCTCACCCTGCTCTGCTCTATACCAAACGTGAAAGTCAATGTGAGCACTAGCCTCGAAGTAAGGCCCTGATTATGCTGGCAAAACGGGAGGCGTGCAGCAGCTCCATGAGGCCTTCATCGCTGTTCTGCTTTAGTTTCACGGTAGTAAGCTTTCCAAGACTCCTAGGGACTTTGCTTAAGCAACCGTTTCGGTACCAGAACACTGCGTAGAGACAGTAAGCTCTGGTCCTGCGTGTATGCTGCGTGTCAACCTAGAAATTGGAGACTGATGGCATAAGGCTTCTTTTCCCATTATGAAAGCTCCGTTCATGCGGCCTCGAAGCTACCTGAAAAGCATTGTTGTTGCCGGGGTTTTCCTCACTGCCGGCATGGTTCTGAGAAGAAAATGAGTTTTCTCCTAAGAAACCTTGGGTTTCCAGTTCCTTGTTGGAAGCTCACCCTGCTCTGCGCTATACCTAAAGTGAAAGTCAACGTGAGCCCAAGCTTCGAAGTAAGGCCCTGATTATCCTTGCAAAACGAGAGGCGTGCAGCAGCTCCATGAGGCCTTCATCGTTGTTCTGCTTTAGTTTCAAGGTAGTAAGCTTTTCAACACTCCTAGGGGCCTTGCTTCAGCACCCGTTTCAGTACCAGAACACTGCGTAGAACCAGGAAGCTCTGCTCCTGCGTGTATGCTGCGTGTCAACCTAGAAATTAGAGACTGATGGCACAAGGCTAGTTTTCCCATTATGAAAGCTCCGTTGATGCGGCCCCGAAGCTACCTGAAAAGCACTGTTGTTACCGTGCTTTTACTTACAGCCGGCATGGTTCATAGAAGAAAATGAGTTTTCTCGAAAGAAACCTTGTGCTTCCAGTTCCTAGTTGGAAGCTCACCCTGCTCTGCTCTATACCTAAAGTGAAAGTCAACGTGAGCCCAAGCTTCGAAGTAAGGCCCTGATTATCCTTGCAAAACGAGAGGCGTGCAGCAGCTCCATGAGGCCTTCATCGTTGTTCTGCTTTGGTTTCAAGGTAGTAAGCTTTTCAACACTCCTAGGGACCTTGCTTCAGCACCCGTTTCAGTACCAGAACACTGCGTAGAACCAGGAAGCTCTGCTCCTGCGTGTATGCTGCGTGTCAACCTAGAAATTAGAGACTGATGGCACAAGGCTTGTTTTCCCATTATGAAAGCTCCGTTGATGCGGCCCCGAAGCTACCTGAAAAGCACTGTTGTTACCGTGCTTTTACTTACAGCCGGCATGTCTCATAGAAGAAAATGAGTTTTCTCGAATGAAACCTTGTGCTTCCAGTTCCTAGTTGGAAGCTCACCCTGCTCTGCTCTATACCAAACGTGAAAGTCAATGTGAGCACTAGCCTCGAAGTAAGGCCCTGATTATGCTGGCAAAACGGGAGGCGTGCAGCAGCTCCATGAGGCCTTCATCGCTGTTCTGCTTTAGTTTAACGGTAGTAAGCTCTCCAAGACTCTTAGGGACCATGCTTCAGGACCCGTTTCGGTACCAGGACACTGCATAGAGCCAGGAAGCTCTGTTCCTGCGTTTATGCTGCTTGTCAGCCTAGAAATTGGAGACTGATGGCATAAGGCTTGTTTTCCCATTATGAAAGCTCCGTTCATGCGGCCTCGAAGCTACCTGAAAAGCATTGTTGTTGCCGGGGTTTTCCTCACTGCCGGCATGGTTCTGAGAAGAAAATGAGTTTTCTCCTAAGAAACCTTGGGTTTCCAGTTCCTTGTTGGAAGCTCACCCTGCTCTGCTCTATACCTAAAGTGAAAGTCAACGTGAACCCTAGCCTCGAAGTAAGGCTCTGATTTGCCTTGCCAATGGGGAGGTGTGCAGCAGCTCCATGAGGCCTTCATCACTGTTCTGCTTTAGTTTCACGGTAGTAAGCCTTTCAAAACTCCTAGGGTCCTTGCTTCAGCACCCGTTTCCGTACCAGAATACTGAGTAGAGCAAGGAAGCTCTGGTCCTGTTAAGCAACTTCCAGCCCCGTAGGCCTTTTTGGAACACCCCAGTGTTGGCTAGAGAGAACCAACACACTGCACTCTTCCTTGGGAGAGCCAGATTACCTCAGCTCCACACAGGATTCACGAACACACTTCTAGACTGTCCTCCATGCAATGGGTGGAACCTCATTCCCCTAGCTGAACTCTATTGAGAAAAGCACTCTGCTTCTAATCCCTTTTCACATTTCACACTTAGATTCACGCATCCGCAAGGAGGTGGACGGCTTGCATTCCAAGTACAATTTAAGCACAGTTCTTGGTGTAACACTGCAGGTCCTTTGAAGATGCAAAGGCCCCTCAGTCTCGCTCGCGCATCCTTTGTTTTGGAACTTCGCTGCACGCGGAAAACCGCATGTAGAAAAAAGTTGATTCAGGGAAAGCCCCAGTGGGTATCGTGAATCTCTTTTGACTTGTGAGCATCAACATGTACTTATGCTGCGTGTCAACCTAAAAATGGAAGACTGATGGCACAAAGCTTGTTTTCCCGTTTTGAAAGCTCCATTCATGCGGCCTCGAAGCTACCTGAAAAGCACTGTTGTTACCGTGCTTTTACTTACAGCCGGCATGGCACATAGAAGAAAATGAGTTTTCTCGAAAGAAACCTTGTGCTTCCAGTTCCTAGTTGGAAGCTCACCCTGCTCTGCTCTATACCAAACGTGAAAGTCAATGTGAGCACTAGCCTCGAAGTAAGGCCCTGATTATGCTGGCAAAACGGGAGGCGTGCAGCAGCTCCATGAGGCCTTCATCGCTGTTCTGCTTTAGTTTCACGGTAGTAAGCTTTCCAAGACTCCTAGGGACTTTGCTTAAGCAACCGTTTCGGTACCAGAACACTGCGTAGAGACAGTAAGCTCTGGTCCTGCGTGTATGCTGCGTGTCAACCTAGAAATTGGAGACTGATGGCATAAGGCTTCTTTTCCCATTATGAAAGCTCCGTTCATGCGGCCTCGAAGCTAACTGAAAAGCATTGTTGTTGCCGGGGTTTTCCTCACTGCCGGCATGGTTCTGAGAAGAAAATGAGTTTTCTCCTAAGAAACCTTGGGTTTCCAGTTCCTTGTTGGAAGCTCACCCTGCTCTGCGCTATACCTAAAGTGAAAGTCAACGTGAGCCCAAGCTTCGAAGTAAGGCCCTGATTATCCTTGCAAAACGAGAGGCGTGCAGCAGCTCCATGAGGCCTTCATCGTTGTTCTGCTTTAGTTTCAAGGTAGTAAGCTTTTCAACACTCCTAGGGGCCTTGCTTCAGCACCCGTTTCAGTACCAGAACACTGCGTAGAACCAGGAAGCTCTGCTCCTGCGTGTATGCTGCGTGTCAACCTAGAAATTAGAGACTGATGGCACAAGGCTAGTTTTCCCATTATGAAAGCTCCGTTGATGCGGCCCCGAAGCTACCTGAAAAGCACTGTTGTTACCGTGCTTTTACTTACAGCCGGCATGGTTCATAGAAGAAAATGAGTTTTCTCGAAAGAAACCTTGTGCTTCCAGTTCCTAGTTGGAAGCTCACCCTGCTCTGCTCTATACCTAAAGTGAAAGTCAACGTGAGCCCAAGCTTCGAAGTAAGGCCCTGATTATCCTTGCAAAACGAGAGGCGTGCAGCAGCTCCATGAGGCCTTCATCGTTGTTCTGCTTTGGTTTCAAGGTAGTAAGCTTTTCAACACTCCTAGGGACCTTGCTTCAGCACCCGTTTCAGTACCAGAACACTGCGTAGAACCAGGAAGCTCTGCTCCTGCGTGTATGCTGCGTGTCAACCTAGAAATTAGAGACTGATGGCACAAGGCTTGTTTTCCCATTATGAAAGCTCCGTTGATGCGGCCCCGAAGCTACCTGAAAAGCACTGTTGTTACCGTGCTTTTACTTACAGCCGGCATGTCTCATAGAAGAAAATGAGTTTTCTCGAAAGAAACCTTGTGCTTCCAGTTCCTAGTTGGAAGCTCACCCTGCTCTGCTCTATACCAAACGTGAAAGTCAATGTGAGCACTAGCCTCGAAGTAAGGCCCTGATTATGCTGGCAAAACGGGAGGCGTGCAGCAGCTCCATGAGGCCTTCATCGCTGTTCTGCTTTAGTTTAACGGTAGTAAGCTCTCCAAGACTCTTAGGGACCATGCTTCAGGACCCGTTTCGGTACCAGGACACTGCATAGAGCCAGGAAGCTCTGTTCCTGCGTTTATGCTGCTTGTCAGCCTAGAAATTGGAGACTGATGGCATAAGGCTTGTTTTCCCATTATGAAAGCTCCGTTCATGCGGCCTCGAAGCTACCTGAAAAGCATTGTTGTTGCCGGGGTTTTCCTCACTGCCGGCATGGTTCTGAGAAGAAAATGAGTTTTCTCCTAAGAAACCTTGGGTTTCCAGTTCCTTGTTGGAAGCTCACCCTGCTCTGCTCTATACCTAAAGTGAAAGTCAACGTGAACCCTAGCCTCGAAGTAAGGCTCTGATTTGCCTTGCCAATGGGGAGGTGTGCAGCAGCTCCATGAGGCCTTCATCACTGTTCTGCTTTAGTTTCACGGTAGTAAGCCTTTCAAAACTCCTAGGGTCCTTGCTTCAGCACCCGTTTCCGTACCAGAATACTGAGTAGAGCAAGGAAGCTCTGGTCCTGTTAAGCAACTTCCAGCCCCGTAGGCCTTTTTGGAACACCCCAGTGTTGGCTAGAGAGAACCAACACACTGCACTCTTCCTTGGGAGAGCCAGATTACCTCAGCTCCACACAGGATTCACGAACACACTTCTAGACTGTCCTCCATGCAATGGGTGGAACCTCATTCCCCTAGCTGAACTCTATTGAGAAAAGCACTCTGCTTCTAATCCCTTTTCACATTTCACACTTAGAGTCACGCATCCGCAAGGAGGTGGTCGGCTTGCATTCCAAGTACAATTTAAGCACAGTTCTTGGTGTAACACTGCAGGTCCTTTGAAGATGCAAAGGCCCCTCAGTCTCGCTCGCGCATCCTTTGTTTTGGAACTTCGCTGCACGCGGAAAACCGCATGTAGAAAAAAGTTGATTCAGGGAAAGCCCCAGTGGGTATCGTGAATCTCTTTTGACTTGTGAGCATCAACATGTACTTATGCTGCGTGTCAACCTAAAAATGGAAGACTGATGGCACAAAGCTTGTTTTCCCGTTTTGAAAGCTCCATTCATGCGGCCTCGAAGCTACCTGAAAAGCACTGTTGTTACCGTGCTTTTACTTACAGCCGGCATGGCACATAGAAGAAAATGAGTTTTCTCGAAAGAAACCTTGTGCTTCCAGTTCCTAGTTGGAAGCTCACCCTGCTCTGCTCTATACCAAACGTGAAAGTCAATGTGAGCACTAGCCTCGAAGTAAGGCCCTGATTATGCTGGCAAAACGGGAGGCGTGCAGCAGCTCCATGAGGCCTTCATCGCTGTTCTGCTTTAGTTTCACGGTAGTAAGCTTTCCAAGACTCCTAGGGACTTTGCTTAAGCAACCGTTTCGGTACCAGAACACTGCGTAGAGACAGTAAGCTCTGGTCCTGCGTGTATGCTGCGTGTCAACCTAGAAATTGGAGACTGATGGCATAAGGCTTCTTTTCCCATTATGAAAGCTCCGTTCATGTGGCCTCGAAGCTACCTGAAAAGCATTGTTGTTGCCGGGGTTTTCCTCACTGCCGGCATGGTTCTGAGAAGAAAATGAGTTTTCTCCTAAGAAACCTTGGGTTTCCAGTTCCTTGTTGGAAGCTCACCCTGCTCTGCGCTATACCTAAAGTGAAAGTCAACGTGAGCCCAAGCTTCGAAGTAAGGCCCTGATTATCCTTGCAAAACGAGAGGCGTGCAGCAGCTCCATGAGGCCTTCATCGTTGTTCTGCTTTAGTTTCAAGGTAGTAAGCTTTTCAACACTCCTAGGGGCCTTGCTTCAGCACCCGTTTCAGTACCAGAACACTGCGTAGAACCAGGAAGCTCTGCTCCTGCGTGTATGCTGCGTGTCAACCTAGAAATTAGAGACTGATGGCACAAGGCTAGTTTTCCCATTATGAAAGCTCCGTTGATGCGGCCCCGAAGCTACCTGAAAAGCACTGTTGTTACCGTGCTTTTACTTACAGCCGGCATGGTTCATAGAAGAAAATGAGTTTTCTCGAAAGAAACCTTGTGCTTCCAGTTCCTAGTTGGAAGCTCACCCTGCTCTGCTCTATACCTAAAGTGAAAGTCAACGTGAGCCCAAGCTTCGAAGTAAGGCCCTGATTATCCTTGCAAAACGAGAGGCGTGCAGCAGCTCCATGAGGCCTTCATCGTTGTTCTGCTTTGGTTTCAAGGTAGTAAGCTCTCCAAGACTCCTAGGGACCTTGCTTCAGCACCCGTTTCAGTACCAGAACACTGCGTAGAACCAGGAAGCTCTGTTCCTGCGTTTATGCTGCTTGTCAGCCTAGAAATTGGAGACTGATGGCATAAGGCTTGTTTTCCCATTATGAAAGCTCCGTTCATGCGGCCTCGAAGCTACCTGAAAAGCATTGTTGTTGCCGGGGTTTTCCTCACTGCCGGCATGGTTCTGAGAAGAAAATGAGTTTTCTCCTAAGAAACCTTGGGTTTCCAGTTCCTTGTTGGAAGCTCACCCTGCTCTGCTCTATACCTAAAGTGAAAGTCAACGTGAACCCTAGCCTCGAAGTAAGGCTCTGATTTGCCTTGCCAATGGGGAGGTGTGCAGCAGCTCCATGAGGCCTTCATCACTGTTCTGCTTTAGTTTCACGGTAGTAAGCCTTTCAAAACTCCTAGGGTCCTTGCTTCAGCACCCGTTTCCGTACCAGAATACTGAGTAGAGCAAGGAAGCTCTGGTCCTGTTAAGCAACTTCCAGCCCCGTAGGCCTTTTTGGAACACCCCAGTGTTGGCTAGAGAGAACCAACACACTGCACTCTTCCTTGGGAGAGCCAGATTACCTCAGCTCCACACAGGATTCACGAACACACTTCTAGACTGTCCTCCATGCAATGGGTGGAACCTCATTCCCCTAGCTGAACTCTATTGAGAAAAGCACTCTGCTTCTAATCCCTTTTCACATTTCACACTTAGAGTCACGCATCCGCAAGGAGGTGGTCGGCTTGCATTCCAAGTACAATTTAAGCACAGTTCTTGGTGTAACACTGCAGGTCCTTTGAAGATGCAAAGGCCCCTCAGTCTCGCTCGCGCATCCTTTGTTTTGGAACTTCGCTGCACGCGGAAAACCGCATGTAGAAAAAAGTTGATTCAGGGAAAGCCCCAGTGGGTATCGTGAATCTCTTTTGACTTGTGAGCATCAACATGTACTTATGCTGCGTGTCAACCTAAAAATGGAAGACTGATGGCACAAAGCTTGTTTTCCCGTTTTGAAAGCTCCATTCATGCGGCCTCGAAGCTACCTGAAAAGCACTGTTGTTACCGTGCTTTTACTTACAGCCGGCATGGCACATAGAAGAAAATGAGTTTTCTCGAAAGAAACCTTGTGCTTCCAGTTCCTAGTTGGAAGCTCACCCTGCTCTGCTCTATACCAAACGTGAAAGTCAATGTGAGCACTAGCCTCGAAGTAAGGCCCTGATTATGCTGGCAAAACGGGAGGCGTGCAGCAGCTCCATGAGGCCTTCATCGCTGTTCTGCTTTAGTTTCACGGTAGTAAGCTTTCCAAGACTCCTAGGGACTTTGCTTAAGCAACCGTTTCGGTACCAGAACACTGCGTAGAGACAGTAAGCTCTGGTCCTGCGTGTATGCTGCGTGTCAACCTAGAAATTGGAGACTGATGGCATAAGGCTTCTTTTCCCATTATGAAAGCTCCGTTCATGCGGCCTCGAAGCTACCTGAAAAGCATTGTTGTTGCCGGGGTTTTCCTCACTGCCGGCATGGTTCTGAGAAGAAAATGAGTTTTCTCCTAAGAAACCTTGGGTTTCCAGTTCCTTGTTGGAAGCTCACCCTGCTCTGCGCTATACCTAAAGTGAAAGTCAACGTGAGCCCAAGCTTCGAAGTAAGGCCCTGATTATCCTTGCAAAACGAGAGGCGTGCAGCAGCTCCATGAGGCCTTCATCGTTGTTCTGCTTTAGTTTCAAGGTAGTAAGCTTTTCAACACTCCTAGGGGCCTTGCTTCAGCACCCGTTTCAGTACCAGAACACTGCGTAGAACCAGGAAGCTCTGCTCCTGCGTGTATGCTGCGTGTCAACCTAGAAATTAGAGACTGATGGCACAAGGCTAGTTTTCCCATTATGAAAGCTCCGTTGATGCGGCCCCGAAGCTACCTGAAAAGCACTGTTGTTACCGTGCTTTTACTTACAGCCGGCATGGTTCATAGAAGAAAATGAGTTTTCTCGAAAGAAACCTTGTGCTTCCAGTTCCTAGTTGGAAGCTCACCCTGCTCTGCTCTATACCTAAAGTGAAAGTCAACGTGAGCCCAAGCTTCGAAGTAAGGCCCTGATTATCCTTGCAAAACGAGAGGCGTGCAGCAGCTCCATGAGGCCTTCATCGTTGTTCTGCTTTGGTTTCAAGGTAGTAAGCTTTTCAACACTCCTAGGGACCTTGCTTCAGCACCCGTTTCAGTACCAGAACACTGCGTAGAACCAGGAAGCTCTGCTCCTGCGTGTATGCTGCGTGTCAACCTAGAAATTAGAGACTGATGGCACAAGGCTTGTTTTCCCATTATGAAAGCTCCGTTGATGCGGCCCCGAAGCTACCTGAAAAGCACTGTTGTTACCGTGCTTTTACTTACAGCCGGCATGTCTCATAGAAGAAAATGAGTTTTCTCGAAAGAAACCTTGTGCTTCCAGTTCCTAGTTGGAAGCTCACCCTGCTCTGCTCTATACCAAACGTGAAAGTCAATGTGAGCACTAGCCTCGAAGTAAGGCCCTGATTATGCTGGCAAAACGGGAGGCGTGCAGCAGCTCCATGAGGCCTTCATCGCTGTTCTGCTTTAGTTTAACGGTAGTAAGCTCTCCAAGACTCTTAGGGACCATGCTTCAGGACCCGTTTCGGTACCAGGACACTGCATAGAGCCAGGAAGCTCTGTTCCTGCGTTTATGCTGCTTGTCAGCCTAGAAATTGGAGACTGATGGCATAAGGCTTGTTTTCCCATTATGAAAGCTCCGTTCATGCGGCCTCGAAGCTACCTGAAAAGCATTGTTGTTGCCGGGGTTTTCCTCACTGCCGGCATGGTTCTGAGAAGAAAATGAGTTTTCTCCTAAGAAACCTTGGGTTTCCAGTTCCTTGTTGGAAGCTCACCCTGCTCTGCTCTATACCTAAAGTGAAAGTCAACGTGAACCCTAGCCTCGAAGTAAGGCTCTGATTTGCCTTGCCAATGGGGAGGTGTGCAGCAGCTCCATGAGGCCTTCATCACTGTTCTGCTTTAGTTTCACGGTAGTAAGCCTTTCAAAACTCCTAGGGTCCTTGCTTCAGCACCCGTTTCCGTACCAGAATACTGAGTAGAGCAAGGAAGCTCTGGTCCTGTTAAGCAACTTCCAGCCCCGTAGGCCTTTTTGGAACACCCCAGTGTTGGCTAGAGAGAACCAACACACTGCACTCTTCCTTGGGAGAGCCAGATTACCTCAGCTCCACACAGGATTCACGAACACACTTCTAGACTGTCCTCCATGCAATGGGTGGAACCTCATTCCCCTAGCTGAACTCTATTGAGAAAAGCACTCTGCTTCTAATCCCTTTTCACATTTCACACTTAGAGTCACGCATCCGCAAGGAGGTGGTCGGCTTGCATTCCAAGTACAATTTAAGCACAGTTCTTGGTGTAACACTGCAGGTCCTTTGAAGATGCAAAGGCCCCTCAGTCTCGCTCGCGCATCCTTTGTTTTGGAACTTCGCTGCACGCGGAAAACCGCATGTAGAAAAAAGTTGATTCAGGGAAAGCCCCAGTGGGTATCGTGAATCTCTTTTGACTTGTGAGCATCAACATGTACTTATGCTGCGTGTCAACCTAAAAATGGAAGACTGATGGCACAAAGCTTGTTTTCCCGTTTTGAAAGCTCCATTCATGCGGCCTCGAAGCTACCTGAAAAGCACTGTTGTTACCGTGCTTTTACTTACAGCCGGCATGGCACATAGAAGAAAATGAGTTTTCTCGAAAGAAACCTTGTGCTTCCAGTTCCTAGTTGGAAGCTCACCCTGCTCTGCTCTATACCAAACGTGAAAGTCAATGTGAGCACTAGCCTCGAAGTAAGGCCCTGATTATGCTGGCAAAACGGGAGGCGTGCAGCAGCTCCATGAGGCCTTCATCGCTGTTCTGCTTTAGTTTCACGGTAGTAAGCTTTCCAAGACTCCTAGGGACTTTGCTTAAGCAACCGTTTCGGTACCAGAACACTGCGTAGAGACAGTAAGCTCTGGTCCTGCGTGTATGCTGCGTGTCAACCTAGAAATTGGAGACTGATGGCATAAGGCTTCTTTTCCCATTATGAAAGCTCCGTTCATGTGGCCTCGAAGCTACCTGAAAAGCATTGTTGTTGCCGGGGTTTTCCTCACTGCCGGCATGGTTCTGAGAAGAAAATGAGTTTTCTCCTAAGAAACCTTGGGTTTCCAGTTCCTTGTTGGAAGCTCACCCTGCTCTGCGCTATACCTAAAGTGAAAGTCAACGTGAGCCCAAGCTTCGAAGTAAGGCCCTGATTATCCTTGCAAAACGAGAGGCGTGCAGCAGCTCCATGAGGCCTTCATCGTTGTTCTGCTTTAGTTTCAAGGTAGTAAGCTTTTCAACACTCCTAGGGGCCTTGCTTCAGCACCCGTTTCAGTACCAGAACACTGCGTAGAACCAGGAAGCTCTGCTCCTGCGTGTATGCTGCGTGTCAACCTAGAAATTAGAGACTGATGGCACAAGGCTAGTTTTCCCATTATGAAAGCTCCGTTGATGCGGCCCCGAAGCTACCTGAAAAGCACTGTTGTTACCGTGCTTTTACTTACAGCCGGCATGGTTCATAGAAGAAAATGAGTTTTCTCGAAAGAAACCTTGTGCTTCCAGTTCCTAGTTGGAAGCTCACCCTGCTCTGCTCTATACCTAAAGTGAAAGTCAACGTGAGCCCAAGCTTCGAAGTAAGGCCCTGATTATCCTTGCAAAACGAGAGGCGTGCAGCAGCTCCATGAGGCCTTCATCGTTGTTCTGCTTTGGTTTCAAGGTAGTAAGCTCTCCAAGACTCCTAGGGACCTTGCTTCAGCACCCGTTTCAGTACCAGAACACTGCGTAGAACCAGGAAGCTCTGTTCCTGCGTTTATGCTGCTTGTCAGCCTAGAAATTGGAGACTGATGGCATAAGGCTTGTTTTCCCATTATGAAAGCTCCGTTCATGCGGCCTCGAAGCTACCTGAAAAGCATTGTTGTTGCCGGGGTTTTCCTCACTGCCGGCATGGTTCTGAGAAGAAAATGAGTTTTCTCCTAAGAAACCTTGGGTTTCCAGTTCCTTGTTGGAAGCTCACCCTGCTCTGCTCTATACCTAAAGTGAAAGTCAACGTGAACCCTAGCCTCGAAGTAAGGCTCTGATTTGCCTTGCCAATGGGGAGGTGTGCAGCAGCTCCATGAGGCCTTCATCACTGTTCTGCTTTAGTTTCACGGTAGTAAGCCTTTCAAAACTCCTAGGGTCCTTGCTTCAGCACCCGTTTCCGTACCAGAATACTGAGTAGAGCAAGGAAGCTCTGGTCCTGTTAAGCAACTTCCAGCCCCGTAGGCCTTTTTGGAACACCCCAGTGTTGGCTAGAGAGAACCAACACACTGCACTCTTCCTTGGGAGAGCCAGATTACCTCAGCTCCACACAGGATTCACGAACACACTTCTAGACTGTCCTCCATGCAATGGGTGGAACCTCATTCCCCTAGCTGAACTCTATTGAGAAAAGCACTCTGCTTCTAATCCCTTTTCACATTTCACACTTAGAGTCACGCATCCGCAAGGAGGTGGTCGGCTTGCATTCCAAGTACAATTTAAGCACAGTTCTTGGTGTAACACTGCAGGTCCTTTGAAGATGCAAAGGCCCCTCAGTCTCGCTCGCGCATCCTTTGTTTTGGAACTTCGCTGCACGCGGAAAACCGCATGTAGAAAAAAGTTGATTCAGGGAAAGCCCCAGTGGGTATCGTGAATCTCTTTTGACTTGTGAGCATCAACATGTACTTATGCTGCGTGTCAACCTAAAAATGGAAGACTGATGGCACAAAGCTTGTTTTCCCGTTTTGAAAGCTCCATTCATGCGGCCTCGAAGCTACCTGAAAAGCACTGTTGTTACCGTGCTTTTACTTACAGCCGGCATGGCACATAGAAGAAAATGAGTTTTCTCGAAAGAAACCTTGTGCTTCCAGTTCCTAGTTGGAAGCTCACCCTGCTCTGCTCTATACCAAACGTGAAAGTCAATGTGAGCACTAGCCTCGAAGTAAGGCCCTGATTATGCTGGCAAAACGGGAGGCGTGCAGCAGCTCCATGAGGCCTTCATCGCTGTTCTGCTTTAGTTTCACGGTAGTAAGCTTTCCAAGACTCCTAGGGACTTTGCTTAAGCAACCGTTTCGGTACCAGAACACTGCGTAGAGACAGTAAGCTCTGGTCCTGCGTGTATGCTGCGTGTCAACCTAGAAATTGGAGACTGATGGCATAAGGCTTCTTTTCCCATTATGAAAGCTCCGTTCATGCGGCCTCGAAGCTACCTGAAAAGCATTGTTGTTGCCGGGGTTTTCCTCACTGCCGGCATGGTTCTGAGAAGAAAATGAGTTTTCTCCTAAGAAACCTTGGGTTTCCAGTTCCTTGTTGGAAGCTCACCCTGCTCTGCGCTATACCTAAAGTGAAAGTCAACGTGAGCCCAAGCTTCGAAGTAAGGCCCTGATTATCCTTGCAAAACGAGAGGCGTGCAGCAGCTCCATGAGGCCTTCATCGTTGTTCCGCTTTAGTTTCAAGGTAGTAAGCTTTTCAACACTCCTAGGGGCCTTGCTTCAGCACCCGTTTCAGTACCAGAACACTGCGTAGAACCAGGAAGCTCTGCTCCTGCGTGTATGCTGCGTGTCAACCTAGAAATTAGAGACTGATGGCACAAGGCTTCTTTTCCCATTTTGAAAGCTCCATTCATGCGGCCTCGAAGCTACCTGAAAAGCACTGTTGTTACCGTGCTTTTACTTACAGCCGGCATGGCACATAGAAGAAAATGAGTTTTCTCGAAAGAAACCTTGTGCTTCCAGTTCCTAGTTGGAAGCTCACCCTGCTCTGCTCTATACCAAACGTGAAAGTCAATGTGAGCACTAGCCTCGAAGTAAGGCCCTGATTATGCTGGCAAAACGGGAGGCGTGCAGCAGCTCCATGAGGCCTTCATCGCTGTTCTGCTTTAGTTTCACGGTAGTAAGCTTTCCAAGACTCCTAGGGACTTTGCTTAAGCAACCGTTTCGGTACCAGAACACTGCGTAGAGACAGTAAGCTCTGGTCCTGCGTGTATGCTGCGTGTCAACCTAGAAATTGGAGACTGATGGCATAAGGCTTCTTTTCCCATTATGAAAGCTCCGTTCATGCGGCCTCGAAGCTACCTGAAAAGCATTGTTGTTGCCGGTGTTTTCCTCACTGCCGGCATGGTTCTGAGAAGAAAATGAGTTTTCTCCTAAGAAACCTTGGGTTTCCAGTTCCTTGTTGGAAGCTCACCCTGCTCTGCGCTATACCTAAAGTGAAAGTCAACGTGAGCCCAAGCTTCGAAGTAAGGCCCTGATTATCCTTGCAAAACGAGAGGCGTGCAGCAGCTCCATGAGGCCTTCATCGTTGTTCTGCTTTAGTTTCAAGGTAGTAAGCTTTTCAACACTCCTAGGGGCCTTGCTTCAGCACCCGTTTCAGTACCAGAACACTGCGTAGAACCAGGAAGCTCTGCTCCTGCGTGTATGCTGCGTGTCAACCTAGAAATTAGAGACTGATGGCACAAGGCTAGTTTTCCCATTATGAAAGCTCCGTTGATGCGGCCCCGAAGCTACCTGAAAAGCACTGTTGTTACCGTGCTTTTACTTACAGCCGGCATGGTTCATAGAAGAAAATGAGTTTTCTCGAAAGAAACCTTGTGCTTCCAGTTCCTAGTTGGAAGCTCACCCTGCTCTGCTCTATACCTAAAGTGAAAGTCAACGTGAGCCCAAGCTTCGAAGTAAGGCCCTGATTATCCTTGCAAAACGAGAGGCGTGCAGCAGCTCCATGAGGCCTTCATCGTTGTTCTGCTTTGGTTTCAAGGTAGTAAGCTTTTCAACACTCCTAGGGACCTTGCTTCAGCACCCGTTTCAGTACCAGAACACTGCGTAGAACCAGGAAGCTCTGCTCCTGCGTGTATGCTGCGTGTCAACCTAGAAATTAGAGACTGATGGCACAAGGCTTGTTTTCCCATTATGAAAGCTCCGTTGATGCGGCCCCGAAGCTACCTGAAAAGCACTGTTGTTACCGTGCTTTTACTTACAGCCGGCATGTCTCATAGAAGAAAATGAGTTTTCTCGAAAGAAACCTTGTGCTTCCAGTTCCTAGTTGGAAGCTCACCCTGCTCTGCTCTATACCAAAAGTGAAACTCAACGTGAGCAGTAGCCTCTAAGTACAGCCCTGCTTATCCTTGCAAAACGGGATTCGTGCAGCAACTCCATGAGGCCTTCAAGGCTGTTCTGCTTTAGTTTAACGGTAGTAAGCTCTCCAAGACTCTTAGGGACCATGCTTCAGGACCCGTTTCGGTACCAGGACACTGCATAGAGCCAGGAAGCTCTGTTCCTGCGTTTATGCTGCTTGTCAGCCTAGAAATTGGAGACTGATGGCATAAGGCTTGTTTTCCCATTATGAAAGCTCCGTTCATGCGGCCTCGAAGCTACCTGAAAAGCATTGTTGTTGCCGGGGTTTTCCTCACTGCCGGCATGGTTCTGAGAAGAAAATGAGTTTTCTCCTAAGAAACCTTGGGTTTCCAGTTCCTTGTTGGAAGCTCACCCTGCTCTGCTCTATACCTAAAGTGAAAGTCAACGTGAACCCTAGCCTCGAAGTAAGGCTCTGATTTGCCTTGCCAATGGGGAGGTGTGCAGCAGCTCCATGAGGCCTTCATCACTGTTCTGCTTTAGTTTCACGGTAGTAAGCCTTTCAAAACTCCTAGGGTCCTTGCTTCAGCACCCGTTTCCGTACCAGAATACTGAGTAGAGCAAGGAAGCTCTGGTCCTGTTAAGCAACTTCCAGCCCCGTAGGCCTTTTTGGAACACCCCAGTGTTGGCTAGAGAGAACCAACACACTGCACTCTTCCTTGGGAGAGCCAGATTACCTCAGCTCCACACAGGATTCACGAACACACTTCTAGACTGTCCTCCATGCAATGGGTGGAACCTCATTCCCCTAGCTGAACTCTATTGAGAAAAACACTCTGCTTCTAATCCCTTTTCACATTTCACACTTAGAGTCACGCATGCGCAAGGAGGTGGTCGGCTTGCATTCCAAGTACAATTTAAGCACAGTTCTTGGTGTAACACTGCAGGTCCTTTGAAGATGCAAAGGCCCCTCAGTCTCGCTCGCGCATCCTTTGTTTTGGAACTTCGCTGCACGCGGAAAACCGCATGTAGAAAAAAGTTGATTCAGGGAAAGCCCCAGTGGGTATCGTGAATCTCTTTTGACTTGTGAGCATCAACATGTACTTATGCTGCGTGTCAACCTAAAAATGGAAGACTGATGGCACAAAGCTTGTTTTCCCGTTTTGAAAGCTCCATTCATGCGGCCTCGAAGCTACCTGAAAAGCACTGTTGTTACCGTGCTTTTACTTACAGCCGGCATGGCACATAGAAGAAAATGAGTTTTCTCGAAAGAAACCTTGTGCTTCCAGTTCCTAGTTGGAAGCTCACCCTGCTCTGCTCTATACCAAACGTGAAAGTCAATGTGAGCACTAGCCTCGAAGTAAGGCCCTGATTATGCTGGCAAAACGGGAGGCGTGCAGCAGCTCCATGAGGCCTTCATCGCTGTTCTGCTTTAGTTTCACGGTAGTAAGCTTTCCAAGACTCCTAGGGACTTTGCTTAAGCAACCGTTTCGGTACCAGAACACTGCGTAGAGACAGTAAGCTCTGGTCCTGCGTGTATGCTGCGTGTCAACCTAGAAATTGGAGACTGATGGCATAAGGCTTCTTTTCCCATTATGAAAGCTCCGTTCATGCGGCCTCGAAGCTACCTGAAAAGCATTGTTGTTGCCGGGGTTTTCCTCACTGCCGGCATGGTTCTGAGAAGAAAATGAGTTTTCTCCTAAGAAACCTTGGGTTTCCAGTTCCTTGTTGGAAGCTCACCCTGCTCTGCGCTATACCTAAAGTGAAAGTCAACGTGAGCCCAAGCTTCGAAGTAAGGCCCTGATTATCCTTGCAAAACGAGAGGCGTGCAGCAGCTCCATGAGGCCTTCATCGTTGTTCTGCTTTAGTTTCAAGGTAGTAAGCTTTTCAACACTCCTAGGGGCCTTGCTTCAGCACCCGTTTCAGTACCAGAACACTGCGTAGAACCAGGAAGCTCTGCTCCTGCGTGTATGCTGCGTGTCAACCTAGAAATTAGAGACTGATGGCACAAGGCTAGTTTTCCCATTATGAAAGCTCCGTTGATGCGGCCCCGAAGCTACCTGAAAAGCACTGTTGTTACCGTGCTTTTACTTACAGCCGGCATGGTTCATAGAAGAAAATGAGTTTTCTCGAAAGAAACCTTGTGCTTCCAGTTCCTAGTTGGAAGCTCACCCTGCTCTGCTCTATACCTAAAGTGAAAGTCAACGTGAGCCCAAGCTTCGAAGTAAGGCCCTGATTATCCTTGCAAAACGAGAGGCGTGCAGCAGCTCCATGAGGCCTTCATCGTTGTTCTGCTTTGGTTTCAAGGTAGTAAGCTTTTCAACACTCCTAGGGACCTTGCTTCAGCACCCGTTTCAGTACCAGAACACTGCGTAGAACCAGGAAGCTCTGCTCCTGCGTGTATGCTGCGTGTCAACCTAGAAATTAGAGACTGATGGCACAAGGCTTGTTTTCCCATTATGAAAGCTCCGTTGATGCGGCCCCGAAGCTACCTGAAAAGCACTGTTGTTACCGTGCTTTTACTTACAGCCGGCATGTCTCATAGAAGAAAATGAGTTTTCTCGAAAGAAACCTTGTGCTTCCAGTTCCTAGTTGGAAGCTCACCCTGCTCTGCTCTATACCAAAAGTGAAACTCAACGTGAGCAGTAGCCTCTAAGTACAGCCCTGCTTATCCTTGCAAAACGGGATTCGTGCAGCAACTCCATGAGGCCTTCAAGGCTGTTCTGCTTTAGTTTAACGGTAGTAAGCTCTCCAAGACTCTTAGGGACCATGCTTCAGGACCCGTTTCGGTACCAGGACACTGCATAGAGCCAGGAAGCTCTGTTCCTGCGTTTATGCTGCTTGTCAGCCTAGAAATTGGAGACTGATGGCATAAGGCTTGTTTTCCCATTATGAAAGCTCCGTTCATGCGGCCTCGAAGCTACCTGAAAAGCATTGTTGTTGCCGGGGTTTTCCTCACTGCCGGCATGGTTCTGAGAAGAAAATGAGTTTTCTCCTAAGAAACCTTGGGTTTCCAGTTCCTTGTTGGAAGCTCACCCTGCTCTGCTCTATACCTAAAGTGAAAGTCAACGTGAACCCTAGCCTCGAAGTAAGGCTCTGATTTGCCTTGCCAATGGGGAGGTGTGCAGCAGCTCCATGAGGCCTTCATCACTGTTCTGCTTTAGTTTCACGGTAGTAAGCCTTTCAAAACTCCTAGGGTCCTTGCTTCAGCACCCGTTTCCGTACCAGAATACTGAGTAGAGCAAGGAAGCTCTGGTCCTGTTAAGCAACTTCCAGCCCCGTAGGCCTTTTTGGAACACCCCAGTGTTGGCTAGAGAGAACCAACACACTGCACTCTTCCTTGGGAGAGCCAGATTACCTCAGCTCCACACAGGATTCACGAACACACTTCTAGACTGTCCTCCATGCAATGGGTGGAACCTCATTCCCCTAGCTGAACTCTATTGAGAAAAACACTCTGCTTCTAATCCCTTTTCACATTTCACACTTAGAGTCACGCATGCGCAAGGAGGTGGTCGGCTTGCATTCCAAGTACAATTTAAGCACAGTTCTTGGTGTAACACTGCAGGTCCTTTGAAGATGCAAAGGCCCCTCAGTCTCGCTCGCGCATCCTTTGTTTTGGAACTTCGCTGCACGCGGAAAACCGCATGTAGAAAAAAGTTGATTCAGGGAAAGCCCCAGTGGGTATCGTGAATCTCTTTTGACTTGTGAGCATCAACATGTACTTATGCTGCGTGTCAACCTAAAAATGGAAGACTGATGGCACAAAGCTTGTTTTCCCGTTTTGAAAGCTCCATTCATGCGGCCTCGAAGCTACCTGAAAAGCACTGTTGTTACCGTGCTTTTACTTACAGCCGGCATGGCACATAGAAGAAAATGAGTTTTCTCGAAAGAAACCTTGTGCTTCCAGTTCCTAGTTGGAAGCTCACCCTGCTCTGCTCTATACCAAACGTGAAAGTCAATGTGAGCACTAGCCTCGAAGTAAGGCCCTGATTATGCTGGCAAAACGGGAGGCGTGCAGCAGCTCCATGAGGCCTTCATCGCTGTTCTGCTTTAGTTTCACGGTAGTAAGCTTTCCAAGACTCCTAGGGACTTTGCTTAAGCAACCGTTTCGGTACCAGAACACTGCGTAGAGACAGTAAGCTCTGGTCCTGCGTGTATGCTGCGTGTCAACCTAGAAATTGGAGACTGATGGCATAAGGCTTCTTTTCCCATTATGAAAGCTCCGTTCATGCGGCCTCGAAGCTACCTGAAAAGCATTGTTGTTGCCGGGGTTTTCCTCACTGCCGGCATGGTTCTGAGAAGAAAATGAGTTTTCTCCTAAGAAACCTTGGGTTTCCAGTTCCTTGTTGGAAGCTCACCCTGCTCTGCGCTATACCTAAAGTGAAAGTCAACGTGAGCCCAAGCTTCGAAGTAAGGCCCTGATTATCCTTGCAAAACGAGAGGCGTGCAGCAGCTCCATGAGGCCTTCATCGTTGTTCTGCTTTAGTTTCAAGGTAGTAAGCTTTTCAACACTCCTAGGGGCCTTGCTTCAGCACCCGTTTCAGTACCAGAACACTGCGTAGAACCAGGAAGCTCTGCTCCTGCGTGTATGCTGCGTGTCAACCTAGAAATTAGAGACTGATGGCACAAGGCTAGTTTTCCCATTATGAAAGCTCCGTTGATGCGGCCCCGAAGCTACCTGAAAAGCACTGTTGTTACCGTGCTTTTACTTACAGCCGGCATGGTTCATAGAAGAAAATGAGTTTTCTCGAAAGAAACCTTGTGCTTCCAGTTCCTAGTTGGAAGCTCACCCTGCTCTGCTCTATACCTAAAGTGAAAGTCAACGTGAGCCCAAGCTTCGAAGTAAGGCCCTGATTATCCTTGCAAAACGAGAGGCGTGCAGCAGCTCCATGAGGCCTTCATCGTTGTTCTGCTTTGGTTTCAAGGTAGTAAGCTTTTCAACACTCCTAGGGACCTTGCTTCAGCACCCGTTTCAGTACCAGAACACTGCGTAGAACCAGGAAGCTCTGCTCCTGCGTGTATGCTGCGTGTCAACCTAGAAATTAGAGACTGATGGCACAAGGCTTGTTTTCCCATTATGAAAGCTCCGTTGATGCGGCCCCGAAGCTACCTGAAAAGCACTGTTGTTACCGTGCTTTTACTTACAGCCGGCATGTCTCATAGAAGAAAATGAGTTTTCTCGAAAGAAACCTTGTGCTTCCAGTTCCTAGTTGGAAGCTCACCCTGCTCTGCTCTATACCAAAAGTGAAACTCAACGTGAGCAGTAGCCTCTAAGTACAGCCCTGCTTATCCTTGCAAAACGGGATTCGTGCAGCAACTCCATGAGGCCTTCAAGGCTGTTCTGCTTTAGTTTAACGGTAGTAAGCTCTCCAAGACTCTTAGGGACCATGCTTCAGGACCCGTTTCGGTACCAGGACACTGCATAGAGCCAGGAAGCTCTGTTCCTGCGTTTATGCTGCTTGTCAGCCTAGAAATTGGAGACTGATGGCATAAGGCTTGTTTTCCCATTATGAAAGCTCCGTTCATGCGGCCTCGAAGCTACCTGAAAAGCATTGTTGTTGCCGGGGTTTTCCTCACTGCCGGCATGGTTCTGAGAAGAAAATGAGTTTTCTCCTAAGAAACCTTGGGTTTCCAGTTCCTTGTTGGAAGCTCACCCTGCTCTGCTCTATACCTAAAGTGAAAGTCAACGTGAACCCTAGCCTCGAAGTAAGGCTCTGATTTGCCTTGCCAATGGGGAGGTGTGCAGCAGCTCCATGAGGCCTTCATCACTGTTCTGCTTTAGTTTCACGGTAGTAAGCCTTTCAAAACTCCTAGGGTCCTTGCTTCAGCACCCGTTTCCGTACCAGAATACTGAGTAGAGCAAGGAAGCTCTGGTCCTGTTAAGCAACTTCCAGCCCCGTAGGCCTTTTTGGAACACCCCAGTGTTGGCTAGAGAGAACCAACACACTGCACTCTTCCTTGGGAGAGCCAGATTACCTCAGCTCCACACAGGATTCACGAACACACTTCTAGACTGTCCTCCATGCAATGGGTGGAACCTCATTCCCCTAGCTGAACTCTATTGAGAAAAACACTCTGCTTCTAATCCCTTTTCACATTTCACACTTAGAGTCACGCATCCGCAAGGAGGTGGTCGGCTTGCATTCCAAGTACAATTTAAGCACAGTTCTTGGTGTAACACTGCAGGTCCTTTGAAGATGCAAAGGCCCCTCAGTCTCGCTCGCGCATCCTTTGTTTTGGAACTTCGCTGCACGCGGAAAACCGCATGTAGAAAAAAGTTGATTCAGGGAAAGCCCCAGTGGGTATCGTGAATCTCTTTTGACTTGTGAGCATCAACATGTACTTATGCTGCGTGTCAACCTAAAAATGGAAGACTGATGGCACAAAGCTTGTTTTCCCGTTTTGAAAGCTCCATTCATGCGGCCTCGAAGCTACCTGAAAAGCACTGTTGTTACCGTGCTTTTACTTACAGCCGGCATGGCACATAGAAGAAAATGAGTTTTCTCGAAAGAAACCTTGTGCTTCCAGTTCCTAGTTGGAAGCTCACCCTGCTCTGCTCTATACCAAACGTGAAAGTCAATGTGAGCACTAGCCTCGAAGTAAGGCCCTGATTATGCTGGCAAAACGGGAGGCGTGCAGCAGCTCCATGAGGCCTTCATCGCTGTTCTGCTTTAGTTTCACGGTAGTAAGCTTTCCAAGACTCCTAGGGACTTTGCTTAAGCAACCGTTTCGGTACCAGAACACTGCGTAGAGACAGTAAGCTCTGGTCCTGCGTGTATGCTGCGTGTCAACCTAGAAATTGGAGACTGATGGCATAAGGCTTCTTTTCCCATTATGAAAGCTCCGTTCATGCGGCCTCGAAGCTACCTGAAAAGCATTGTTGTTGCCGGGGTTTTCCTCACTGCCGGCATGGTTCTGAGAAGAAAATGAGTTTTCTCCTAAGAAACCTTGGGTTTCCAGTTCCTTGTTGGAAGCTCACCCTGCTCTGCGCTATACCTAAAGTGAAAGTCAACGTGAGCCCAAGCTTCGAAGTAAGGCCCTGATTATCCTTGCAAAACGAGAGGCGTGCAGCAGCTCCATGAGGCCTTCATCGTTGTTCTGCTTTAGTTTCAAGGTAGTAAGCTTTTCAACACTCCTAGGGGCCTTGCTTCAGCACCCGTTTCAGTACCAGAACACTGCGTAGAACCAGGAAGCTCTGCTCCTGCGTGTATGCTGCGTGTCAACCTAGAAATTAGAGACTGATGGCACAAGGCTTCTTTTCCCATTTTGAAAGCTCCATTCATGCGGCCTCGAAGCTACCTGAAAAGCACTGTTGTTACCGTGCTTTTACTTACAGCCGGCATGGCACATAGAAGAAAATGAGTTTTCTCGAAAGAAACCTTGTGCTTCCAGTTCCTAGTTGGAAGCTCACCCTGCTCTGCTCTATACCAAACGTGAAAGTCAATGTGAGCACTAGCCTCGAAGTAAGGCCCTGATTATGCTGGCAAAACGGGAGGCGTGCAGCAGCTCCATGAGGCCTTCATCGCTGTTCTGCTTTAGTTTCACGGTAGTAAGCTTTCCAAGACTCCTAGGGACTTTGCTTAAGCAACCGTTTCGGTACCAGAACACTGCGTAGAGACAGTAAGCTCTGGTCCTGCGTGTATGCTGCGTGTCAACCTAGAAATTGGAGACTGATGGCATAAGGCTTCTTTTCCCATTATGAAAGCTCCGTTCATGCGGCCTCGAAGCTACCTGAAAAGCATTGTTGTTGCCGGGGTTTTCCTCACTGCCGGCATGGTTCTGAGAAGAAAATGAGTTTTCTCCTAAGAAACCTTGGGTTTCCAGTTCCTTGTTGGAAGCTCACCCTGCTCTGCGCTATACCTAAAGTGAAAGTCAACGTGAGCCCAAGCTTCGAAGTAAGGCCCTGATTATCCTTGCAAAACGAGAGGCGTGCAGCAGCTCCATGAGGCCTTCATCGTTGTTCTGCTTTAGTTTCAAGGTAGTAAGCTTTTCAACACTCCTAGGGGCCTTGCTTCAGCACCCGTTTCAGTACCAGAACACTGCGTAGAACCAGGAAGCTCTGCTCCTGCGTGTATGCTGCGTGTCAACCTAGAAATTAGAGACTGATGGCACAAGGCTAGTTTTCCCATTATGAAAGCTCCGTTGATGCGGCCCCGAAGCTACCTGAAAAGCACTGTTGTTACCGTGCTTTTACTTACAGCCGGCATGGTTCATAGAAGAAAATGAGTTTTCTCGAAAGAAACCTTGTGCTTCCAGTTCCTAGTTGGAAGCTCACCCTGCTCTGCTCTATACCTAAAGTGAAAGTCAACGTGAGCCCAAGCTTCGAAGTAAGGCCCTGATTATCCTTGCAAAACGAGAGGCGTGCAGCAGCTCCATGAGGCCTTCATCGTTGTTCTGCTTTGGTTTCAAGGTAGTAAGCTTTTCAACACTCCTAGGGACCTTGCTTCAGCACCCGTTTCAGTACCAGAACACTGCGTAGAACCAGGAAGCTCTGCTCCTGCGTGTATGCTGCGTGTCAACCTAGAAATTAGAGACTGATGGCACAAGGCTTGTTTTCCCATTATGAAAGCTCCGTTGATGCGGCCCCGAAGCTACCTGAAAAGCACTGTTGTTACCGTGCTTTTACTTACAGCCGGCATGTCTCATAGAAGAAAATGAGTTTTCTCGAAAGAAACCTTGTGCTTCCAGTTCCTAGTTGGAAGCTCACCCTGCTCTGCTCTATACCAAAAGTGAAACTCAACGTGAGCAGTAGCCTCTAAGTACAGCCCTGCTTATCCTTGCAAAACGGGATTCGTGCAGCAACTCCATGAGGCCTTCAAGGCTGTTCTGCTTTAGTTTAACGGTAGTAAGCTCTCCAAGACTCTTAGGGACCATGCTTCAGGACCCGTTTCGGTACCAGGACACTGCATAGAGCCAGGAAGCTCTGTTCCTGCGTTTATGCTGCTTGTCAGCCTAGAAATTGGAGACTGATGGCATAAGGCTTGTTTTCCCATTATGAAAGCTCCGTTCATGCGGCCTCGAAGCTACCTGAAAAGCATTGTTGTTGCCGGGGTTTTCCTCACTGCCGGCATGGTTCTGAGAAGAAAATGAGTTTTCTCCTAAGAAACCTTGGGTTTCCAGTTCCTTGTTGGAAGCTCACCCTGCTCTGCTCTATACCTAAAGTGAAAGTCAACGTGAACCCTAGCCTCGAAGTAAGGCTCTGATTTGCCTTGCCAATGGGGAGGTGTGCAGCAGCTCCATGAGGCCTTCATCACTGTTCTGCTTTAGTTTCACGGTAGTAAGCCTTTCAAAACTCCTAGGGTCCTTGCTTCAGCACCCGTTTCCGTACCAGAATACTGAGTAGAGCAAGGAAGCTCTGGTCCTGTTAAGCAACTTCCAGCCCCGTAGGCCTTTTTGGAACACCCCAGTGTTGGCTAGAGAGAACCAACACACTGCACTCTTCCTTGGGAGAGCCAGATTACCTCAGCTCCACACAGGATTCACGAACACACTTCTAGACTGTCCTCCATGCAATGGGTGGAACCTCATTCCCCTAGCTGAACTCTATTGAGAAAAACACTCTGCTTCTAATCCCTTTTCACATTTCACACTTAGAGTCACGCATCCGCAAGGAGGTGGTCGGCTTGCATTCCAAGTACAATTTAAGCACAGTTCTTGGTGTAACACTGCAGGTCCTTTGAAGATGCAAAGGCCCCTCAGTCTCGCTCGCGCATCCTTTGTTTTGGAACTTCGCTGCACGCGGAAAACCGCATGTAGAAAAAAGTTGATTCAGGGAAAGCCCCAGTGGGTATCGTGAATCTCTTTTGACTTGTGAGCATCAACATGTACTTATGCTGCGTGTCAACCTAAAAATGGAAGACTGATGGCACAAAGCTTGTTTTCCCGTTTTGAAAGCTCCATTCATGCGGCCTCGAAGCTACCTGAAAAGCACTGTTGTTACCGTGCTTTTACTTACAGCCGGCATGGCACATAGAAGAAAATGAGTTTTCTCGAAAGAAACCTTGTGCTTCCAGTTCCTAGTTGGAAGCTCACCCTGCTCTGCTCTATACCAAACGTGAAAGTCAATGTGAGCACTAGCCTCGAAGTAAGGCCCTGATTATGCTGGCAAAACGGGAGGCGTGCAGCAGCTCCATGAGGCCTTCATCGCTGTTCTGCTTTAGTTTCACGGTAGTAAGCTTTCCAAGACTCCTAGGGACTTTGCTTAAGCAATCGTTTCAGTACCAGAACACTGTGTAGAGACAGTAAGCTCTGGTCCTGCGTGTATGCTGCGTGTCAACCTAGAAATTGGAGACTGGTGGCATAAGGCTTCTTTTCCCATTATGAACGCTCCGTTCATGCGGCGTCGAAGCTACCTGAAAAGCATTGTTGTTGCCGGGGTTTTCCACACTGCCGGCATGGTTCTGAGAAGAAAATGAGTTTTCTCCTAAGAAACCTTGGGTTTCCAGTTCCTTGTTGGAAGCTCACCCTGCTCTGCTCTATACCTAAAGTGAAAGTCAACGTGAGCCCAAGCTTCGAAGTAAGGCCCTGATTATCCTTGCAAAACGAGAGGCGTGCAGCAGCTCCATGAGGCCTTCATCGTTGTTCTGCTTTGGTTTCAAGGTAGTAAGCTTTTCAACACTCCTAGGGACCTTGCTTCAGCACCCGTTTCAGTACCAGAACACTGCGTAGAACCAGGAAGCTCTGCTCCTGCGTGTATGCTGCGTGTCAACCTAGAAATTAGAGACTGATGGCACAAGGCTTGTTTTCCCATTATGAAAGCTCCGTTGATGCGGCCCCGAAGCTACCTGAAAAGCACTGTTGTTACCGTGCTTTTACTTACAGCCGGCATGTCTCATAGAAGAAAATGAGTTTTCTCGAAAGAAACCTTGTGCTTCCAGTTCCTAGTTGGAAGCTCACCCTGCTCTGCTCTATACCAAAAGTGAAACTCAACGTGAGCAGTAGCCTCGAAGTACAGCCCTGCTTATCCTTGCAAAACGGGATTCGTGCAGCAACTCCATGAGGCCTTCAAGGCTGTTCTGCTTTAGTTTAATGGTAGTAAGCTCTCCAAGACTCTTAGGGACCATGCTTCAGGACCCGTTTCGGTACCAGGACCCTGCATAGAGCCAGGAAGCTCTGTTCCTGCGTTTATGCTGCTTGTCAGCCTAGAAATTGGAGACTGATGGCATAAGGCTTGTTTTCCCATTATGAAAGCTCTGTTCATGCGGCCTCGAAGCTACCTGAAAAGCATTGTTGTTGCCGGGGTTTTCCTCACTGCCGGCATGGTTCTGAGAAGAAAATGAGTTTTCTCCTAAGAAACCTTGGGTTTCCAGTTCCTTGTTGGAAGCTCACCCTGCTCTGCTCTATACCTAAAGTGAAAGTCAACGTGAACCCTAGCCTCGAAGTAAGGCTCTGATTTGCCTTGCCAATGGGGAGGTGTGCAGCAGCTCCATGAGGCCTTCATCACTGTTCTGCTTTAGTTTCACGGTAGTAAGCCTTTCAAAACTCCTAGGGTCCTTGCTTCAGCACCCGTTTCCGTACCAGAATACTGAGTAGAGCAAGGAAGCTCTGGTCCTGTTAAGCAACTTCCAGCCCCGTAGGCCTTTTTGGAACACCCCAGTGTTGGCTAGAGAGAACCAACACACTGCACTCTTCCTTGGGAGAGCCAGATTACCTCAGCTCCACACAGGATTCACGAACACACTTCTAGACTGTCCTCCATGCAATGGGTGGAACCTCATTCCCCTAGCTGAACTCTATTGAGAAAAACACTCTGCTTCTAATCCCTTTTCACATTTCACACTTAGAGTCACGCATCCGCAAGGAGGTGGTCGGCTTGCATTCCAAGTACAATTTAAGCACAGTTCTTGGTGTAACACTGCAGGTCCTTTGAAGATGCAAAGGCCCCTCAGTCTCGCTCGCGCATCCTTTGTTTTGGAACTTCGCTGCACGCGGAAAACCGCATGTAGAAAAAAGTTGATTCAGGGAAAGCCCCAGTGGGTATCGTGAATCTCTTTTGACTTGTGAGCATCAACATGTACTTATGCTGCGTGTCAACCTAAAAATGGAAGACTGATGGCACAAAGCTTGTTTTCCCGTTTTGAAAGCTCCATTCATGCGGCCTCGAAGCTACCTGAAAAGCACTGTTGTTACCGTGCTTTTACTTACAGCCGGCATGGCACATAGAAGAAAATGAGTTTTCTCGAAAGAAACCTTGTGCTTCCAGTTCCTAGTTGGAAGCTCACCCTGCTCTGCTCTATACCAAACGTGAAAGTCAATGTGAGCACTAGCCTCGAAGTAAGGCCCTGATTATGCTGGCAAAACGGGAGGCGTGCAGCAGCTCCATGAGGCCTTCATCGCTGTTCTGCTTTAGTTTCACGGTAGTAAGCTTTCCAAGACTCCTAGGGACTTTGCTTAAGCAACCGTTTCGGTACCAGAACACTGCGTAGAGACAGTAAGCTCTGGTCCTGCGTGTATGCTGCGTGTCAACCTAGAAATTGGAGACTGATGGCATAAGGCTTCTTTTCCCATTATGAAAGCTCCGTTCATGCGGCCTCGAAGCTACCTGAAAAGCATTGTTGTTGCCGGGGTTTTCCTCACTGCCGGCATGGTTCTGAGAAGAAAATGAGTTTTCTCCTAAGAAACCTTGGGTTTCCAGTTCCTTGTTGGAAGCTCACCCTGCTCTGCGCTATACCTAAAGTGAAAGTCAACGTGAGCCCAAGCTTCGAAGTAAGGCCCTGATTATCCTTGCAAAACGAGAGGCGTGCAGCAGCTCCATGAGGCCTTCATCGTTGTTCTGCTTTAGTTTCAAGGTAGTAAGCTTTTCAACACTCCTAGGGGCCTTGCTTCAGCACCCGTTTCAGTACCAGAACACTGCGTAGAACCAGGAAGCTCTGCTCCTGCGTGTATGCTGCGTGTCAACCTAGAAATTAGAGACTGATGGCACAAGGCTTCTTTTCCCATTTTGAAAGCTCCATTCATGCGGCCTCGAAGCTACCTGAAAAGCACTGTTGTTACCGTGCTTTTACTTACAGCCGGCATGGCACATAGAAGAAAATGAGTTTTCTCGAAAGAAACCTTGTGCTTCCAGTTCCTAGTTGGAAGCTCACCCTGCTCTGCTCTATACCAAACGTGAAAGTAAATGTGAGCACTAGCCTCGAAGTAAGGCCCTGATTATGCTGGCAAAACGGGAGGCGTGCAGCAGCTCCATGAGGCCTTCATCGCTGTTCTGCTTTAGTTTCACGGTAGTAAGCTTTCCAAGACTCCTAGGGACTTTGCTTAAGCAACCGTTTCGGTACCAGAACACTGCGTAGAGACAGTAAGCTCTGGTCCTGCGTGTATGCTGCGTGTCAACCTAGAAATTGGAGACTGATGGCATAAGGCTTCTTTTCCCATTATGAAAGCTCCGTTCATGCGGCCTCGAAGCTACCTGAAAAGCATTGTTGTTGCCGGGGTTTTCCTCACTGCCGGCATGGTTCTGAGAAGAAAATGAGTTTTCTCCTAAGAAACCTTGGGTTTCCAGTTCCTTGTTGGAAGCTCACCCTGCTCTGCGCTATACCTAAAGTGAAAGTCAACGTGAGCCCAAGCTTCGAAGTAAGGCCCTGATTATCCTTGCAAAACGAGAGGCGTGCAGCAGCTCCATGAGGCCTTCATCGTTGTTCTGCTTTAGTTTCAAGGTAGTAAGCTTTTCAACACTCCTAGGGGCCTTGCTTCAGCACCCGTTTCAGTACCAGAACACTGCGTAGAACCAGGAAGCTCTGCTCCTGCGTGTATGCTGCGTGTCAACCTAGAAATTAGAGACTGATGGCACAAGGCTAGTTTTCCCATTATGAAAGCTCCGTTGATGCGGCCCCGAAGCTACCTGAAAAGCACTGTTGTTACCGTGCTTTTACTTACAGCCGGCATGGTTCATAGAAGAAAATGAGTTTTCTCGAAAGAAACCTTGTGCTTCCAGTTCCTAGTTGGAAGCTCACCCTGCTCTGCTCTATACCTAAAGTGAAAGTCAACGTGAGCCCAAGCTTCGAAGTAAGGCCCTGATTATCCTTGCAAAACGAGAGGCGTGCAGCAGCTCCATGAGGCCTTCATCGTTGTTCTGCTTTGGTTTCAAGGTAGTAAGCTTTTCAACACTCCTAGGGACCTTGCTTCAGCACCCGTTTCAGTACCAGAACACTGCGTAGAACCAGGAAGCTCTGCTCCTGCGTGTATGCTGCGTGTCAACCTAGAAATTAGAGACTGATGGCACAAGGCTTGTTTTCCCATTATGAAAGCTCCGTTGATGCGGCCCCGAAGCTACCTGAAAAGCACTGTTGTTACCGTGCTTTTACTTACAGCCGGCATGTCTCATAGAAGAAAATGAGTTTTCTCGAAAGAAACCTTGTGCTTCCAGTTCCTAGTTGGAAGCTCACCCTGCTCTGCTCTATACCAAAAGTGAAACTCAACGTGAGCAGTAGCCTCTAAGTACAGCCCTGCTTATCCTTGCAAAACGGGATTCGTGCAGCAACTCCATGAGGCCTTCAAGGCTGTTCTGCTTTAGTTTAACGGTAGTAAGCTCTCCAAGACTCTTAGGGACCATGCTTCAGGACCCGTTTCGGTACCAGGACACTGCATAGAGCCAGGAAGCTCTGTTCCTGCGTTTATGCTGCTTGTCAGCCTAGAAATTGGAGACTGATGGCATAAGGCTTGTTTTCCCATTATGAAAGCTCCGTTCATGCGGCCTCGAAGCTACCTGAAAAGCATTGTTGTTGCCGGGGTTTTCCTCACTGCCGGCATGGTTCTGAGAAGAAAATGAGTTTTCTCCTAAGAAACCTTGGGTTTCCAGTTCCTTGTTGGAAGCTCACCCTGCTCTGCTCTATACCTAAAGTGAAAGTCAACGTGAACCCTAGCCTCGAAGTAAGGCTCTGATTTGCCTTGCCAATGGGGAGGTGTGCAGCAGCTCCATGAGGCCTTCATCACTGTTCTGCTTTAGTTTCACGGTAGTAAGCCTTTCAAAACTCCTAGGGTCCTTGCTTCAGCACCCGTTTCCGTACCAGAATACTGAGTAGAGCAAGGAAGCTCTGGTCCTGTTAAGCAACTTCCAGCCCCGTAGGCCTTTTTGGAACACCCCAGTGTTGGCTAGAGAGAACCAACACACTGCACTCTTCCTTGGGAGAGCCAGATTACCTCAGCTCCACACAGGATTCACGAACACACTTCTAGACTGTCCTCCATGCAATGGGTGGAACCTCATTCCCCTAGCTGAACTCTATTGAGAAAAACACTCTGCTTCTAATCCCTTTTCACATTTCACACTTAGAGTCACGCATCCGCAAGGAGGTGGTCGGCTTGCATTCCAAGTACAATTTAAGCACAGTTCTTGGTGTAACACTGCAGGTCCTTTGAAGATGCAAAGGCCCCTCAGTCTCGCTCGCGCATCCTTTGTTTTGGAACTTCGCTGCACGCGGAAAAACGCATGTAGAAAAAAGTTGATTCAGGGAAAGCCCCAGTGGGTATCGTGAATCTCTTTTGACTTGTGAGCATCAACATGTACTTATGCTGCGTGTCAACCTAAAAATGGAAGACTGATGGCACAAAGCTTGTTTTCCCGTTTTGAAAGCTCCATTCATGCGGCCTCGAAGCTACCTGAAAAGCACTGTTGTTACCGTGCTTTTACTTACAGCCGGCATGGCACATAGAAGAAAATGAGTTTTCTCGAAAGAAACCTTGTGCTTCCAGTTCCTAGTTGGAAGCTCACCCTGCTCTGCTCTATACCAAACGTGAAAGTCAATGTGAGCACTAGCCTCGAAGTAAGGCCCTGATTATGCTGGCAAAACGGGAGGCGTGCAGCAGCTCCATGAGGCCTTCATCGCTGTTCTGCTTTAGTTTCACGGTAGTAAGCTTTCCAAGACTCCTAGGGACTTTGCTTAAGCAATCGTTTCAGTACCAGAACACTGTGTAGAGACAGTAAGCTCTGGTCCTGCGTGTATGCTGCGTGTCAACCTAGAAATTGGAGACTGGTGGCATAAGGCTTCTTTTCCCATTATGAACGCTCCGTTCATGCGGCGTCGAAGCTACCTGAAAAGCATTGTTGTTGCCGGGGTTTTCCACACTGCCGGCATGGTTCTGAGAAGAAAATGAGTTTTCTCCTAAGAAACCTTGGGTTTCCAGTTCCTTGTTGGAAGCTCACCCTGCTCTGCTCTATACCTAAAGTGAAAGTCAACGTGAGCCCAAGCTTCGAAGTAAGGCCCTGATTATCCTTGCAAAACGAGAGGCGTGCAGCAGCTCCATGAGGCCTTCATCGTTGTTCTGCTTTGGTTTCAAGGTAGTAAGCTTTTCAACACTCCTAGGGACCTTGCTTCAGCACCCGTTTCAGTACCAGAACACTGCGTAGAACCAGGAAGCTCTGCTCCTGCGTGTATGCTGCGTGTCAACCTAGAAATTAGAGACTGATGGCACAAGGCTTGTTTTCCCATTATGAAAGCTCCGTTGATGCGGCCCCGAAGCTACCTGAAAAGCACTGTTGTTACCGTGCTTTTACTTACAGCCGGCATGTCTCATAGAAGAAAATGAGTTTTCTCGAAAGAAACCTTGTGCTTCCAGTTCCTAGTTGGAAGCTCACCCTGCTCTGCTCTATACCAAAAGTGAAACTCAACGTGAGCAGTAGCCTCGAAGTACAGCCCTGCTTATCCTTGCAAAACGGGAGGCGTGCAGCAACTCCATGAGGCCTTCAAGGCTGTTCTGCTTTAGTTTAATGGTAGTAAGCTCTCCAAGACTCTTAGGGACCATGCTTCAGGACCCGTTTCGGTACCAGGACCCTGCATAGAGCCAGGAAGCTCTGTTCCTGCGTTTATGCTGCTTGTCAGCCTAGAAATTGGAGACTGATGGCATAAGGCTTGTTTTCCCATTATGAAAGCTCTGTTCATGCGGCCTCGAAGCTACCTGAAAAGCATTGTTGTTGCCGGGGTTTTCCTCACTGCCGGCATGGTTCTGAGAAGAAAATGAGTTTTCTCCTAAGAAACCTTGGGTTTCCAGTTCCTTGTTGGAAGCTCACCCTGCTCTGCTCTATACCTAAAGTGAAAGTCAACGTGAACCCTAGCCTCGAAGTAAGGCTCTGATTTGCCTTGCCAATGGGGAGGTGTGCAGCAGCTCCATGAGGCCTTCATCACTGTTCTGCTTTAGTTTCACGGTAGTAAGCCTTTCAAAACTCCTAGGGTCCTTGCTTCAGCACCCGTTTCCGTACCAGAATACTGAGTAGAGCAAGGAAGCTCTGGTCCTGTTAAGCAACTTCCAGCCCCGTAGGCCTTTTTGGAACACCCCAGTGTTGGCTAGAGAGAACCAACACACTGCACTCTTCCTTGGGAGAGCCAGATTACCTCAGCTCCACACAGGATTCACGAACACACTTCTAGACTGTCCTCCATGCAATGGGTGGAACCTCATTCCCCTAGCTGAACTCTATTGAGAAAAACACTCTGCTTCTAATCCCTTTTCACATTTCACACTTAGAGTCACGCATCCGCAAGGAGGTGGTCGGCTTGCATTCCAAGTACAATTTAAGCACAGTTCTTGGTGTAACACTGCAGGTCCTTTGAAGATGCAAAGGCCCCTCAGTCTCGCTCGCGCATCCTTTGTTTTGGAACTTCGCTGCACGCGGAAAACCGCATGTAGAAAAAAGTTGATTCAGGGAAAGCCCCAGTGGGTATCGTGAATCTCTTTTGACTTGTGAGCATCAACATGTACTTATGCTGCGTGTCAACCTAAAAATGGAAGACTGATGGCACAAAGCTTGTTTTCCCGTTTTGAAAGCTCCATTCATGCGGCCTCGAAGCTACCTGAAAAGCACTGTTGTTACCGTGCTTTTACTTACAGCCGGCATGGCACATAGAAGAAAATGAGTTTTCTCGAAAGAAACCTTGTGCTTCCAGTTCCTAGTTGGAAGCTCACCCTGCTCTGCTCTATACCAAACGTGAAAGTCAATGTGAGCACTAGCCTCGAAGTAAGGCCCTGATTATGCTGGCAAAACGGGAGGCGTGCAGCAGCTCCATGAGGCCTTCATCGCTGTTCTGCTTTAGTTTCACGGTAGTAAGCTTTCCAAGACTCCTAGGGACTTTGCTTAAGCAATCGTTTCAGTACCAGAACACTGTGTAGAGACAGTAAGCTCTGGTCCTGCGTGTATGCTGCGTGTCAACCTAGAAATTGGAGACTGGTGGCATAAGGCTTCTTTTCCCATTATGAACGCTCCGTTCATGCGGCGTCGAAGCTACCTGAAAAGCATTGTTGTTGCCGGGGTTTTCCACACTGCCGGCATGGTTCTGAGAAGAAAATGAGTTTTCTCCTAAGAAACCTTGGGTTTCCAGTTCCTTGTTGGAAGCTCACCCTGCTCTGCTCTATACCTAAAGTGAAAGTCAACGTGAGCCCAAGCTTCGAAGTAAGGCCCTGATTATCCTTGCAAAACGAGAGGCGTGCAGCAGCTCCATGAGGCCTTCATCGTTGTTCTGCTTTGGTTTCAAGGTAGTAAGCTTTTCAACACTCCTAGGGACCTTGCTTCAGCACCCGTTTCAGTACCAGAACACTGCGTAGAACCAGGAAGCTCTGCTCCTGCGTGTATGCTGCGTGTCAACCTAGAAATTAGAGACTGATGGCACAAGGCTTGTTTTCCCATTATGAAAGCTCCGTTGATGCGGCCCCGAAGCTACCTGAAAAGCACTGTTGTTACCGTGCTTTTACTTACAGCCGGCATGTCTCATAGAAGAAAATGAGTTTTCTCGAAAGAAACCTTGTGCTTCCAGTTCCTAGTTGGAAGCTCACCCTGCTCTGCTCTATACCAAAAGTGAAACTCAACGTGAGCAGTAGCCTCGAAGTACAGCCCTGCTTATCCTTGCAAAACGGGAGGCGTGCAGCAACTCCATGAGGCCTTCAAGGCTGTTCTGCTTTAGTTTAATGGTAGTAAGCTCTCCAAGACTCTTAGGGACCATGCTTCAGGACCCGTTTCGGTACCAGGACCCTGCATAGAGCCAGGAAGCTCTGTTCCTGCGTTTATGCTGCTTGTCAGCCTAGAAATTGGAGACTGATGGCATAAGGCTTGTTTTCCCATTATGAAAGCTCTGTTCATGCGGCCTCGAAGCTACCTGAAAAGCATTGTTGTTGCCGGGGTTTTCCTCACTGCCGGCATGGTTCTGAGAAGAAAATGAGTTTTCTCCTAAGAAACCTTGGGTTTCCAGTTCCTTGTTGGAAGCTCACCCTGCTCTGCTCTATACCTAAAGTGAAAGTCAACGTGAACCCTAGCCTCGAAGTAAGGCTCTGATTTGCCTTGCCAATGGGGAGGTGTGCAGCAGCTCCATGAGGCCTTCATCACTGTTCTGCTTTAGTTTCACGGTAGTAAGCCTTTCAAAACTCCTAGGGTCCTTGCTTCAGCACCCGTTTCCGTACCAGAATACTGAGTAGAGCAAGGAAGCTCTGGTCCTGTTAAGCAACTTCCAGCCCCGTAGGCCTTTTTGGAACACCCCAGTGTTGGCTAGAGAGAACCAACACACTGCACTCTTCCTTGGGAGAGCCAGATTACCTCAGCTCCACACAGGATTCACGAACACACTTCTAGACTGTCCTCCATGCAATGGGTGGAACCTCATTCCCCTAGCTGAACTCTATTGAGAAAAACACTCTGCTTCTAATCCCTTTTCACATTTCACACTTAGAGTCACGCATCCGCAAGGAGGTGGTCGGCTTGCATTCCAAGTACAATTTAAGCACAGTTCTTGGTGTAACACTGCAGGTCCTTTGAAGATGCAAAGGCCCCTCAGTCTCGCTCGCGCATCCTTTGTTTTGGAACTTCGCTGCACGCGGAAAACCGCATGTAGAAAAAAGTTGATTCAGGGAAAGCCCCAGTGGGTATCGTGAATCTCTTTTGACTTGTGAGCATCAACATGTACTTATGCTGCGTGTCAACCTAAAAATGGAAGACTGATGGCACAAAGCTTGTTTTCCCGTTTTGAAAGCTCCATTCATGCGGCCTCGAAGCTACCTGAAAAGCACTGTTGTTACCGTGCTTTTACTTACAGCCGGCATGGCACATAGAAGAAAATGAGTTTTCTCGAAAGAAACCTTGTGCTTCCAGTTCCTAGTTGGAAGCTCACCCTGCTCTGCTCTATACCAAACGTGAAAGTCAATGTGAGCACTAGCCTCGAAGTAAGGCCCTGATTATGCTGGCAAAACGGGAGGCGTGCAGCAGCTCCATGAGGCCTTCATCGCTGTTCTGCTTTAGTTTCACGGTAGTAAGCTTTCCAAGACTCCTAGGGACTTTGCTTAAGCAATCGTTTCAGTACCAGAACACTGTGTAGAGACAGTAAGCTCTGGTCCTGCGTGTATGCTGCGTGTCAACCTAGAAATTGGAGACTGGTGGCATAAGGCTTCTTTTCCCATTATGAACGCTCCGTTCATGCGGCGTCGAAGCTACCTGAAAAGCATTGTTGTTGCCGGGGTTTTCCACACTGCCGGCATGGTTCTGAGAAGAAAATGAGTTTTCTCCTAAGAAACCTTGGGTTTCCAGTTCCTTGTTGGAAGCTCACCCTGCTCTGCTCTATACCTAAAGTGAAAGTCAACGTGAGCCCAAGCTTCGAAGTAAGGCCCTGATTATCCTTGCAAAACGAGAGGCGTGCAGCAGCTCCATGAGGCCTTCATCGTTGTTCTGCTTTGGTTTCAAGGTAGTAAGCTTTTCAACACTCCTAGGGACCTTGCTTCAGCACCCGTTTCAGTACCAGAACACTGCGTAGAACCAGGAAGCTCTGCTCCTGCGTGTATGCTGCGTGTCAACCTAGAAATTAGAGACTGATGGCACAAGGCTTGTTTTCCCATTATGAAAGCTCCGTTGATGCGGCCCCGAAGCTACCTGAAAAGCACTGTTGTTACCGTGCTTTTACTTACAGCCGGCATGTCTCATAGAAGAAAATGAGTTTTCTCGAAAGAAACCTTGTGCTTCCAGTTCCTAGTTGGAAGCTCACCCTGCTCTGCTCTATACCAAAAGTGAAACTCAACGTGATCAGTAGCCTCGAAGTACAGCCCTGCTTATCCTTGCAAAACGGGAGGCGTGCAGCAACTCCATGAGGCCTTCAAGGCTGTTCTGCTTTAGTTTAATGGTAGTAAGCTCTCCAAGACTCTTAGGGACCATGCTTCAGGACCCGTTTCGGTACCAGGACCCTGCATAGAGCCAGGAAGCTCTGTTCCTGCGTTTATGCTGCTTGTCAGCCTAGAAATTGGAGACTGATGGCATAAGGCTTGTTTTCCCATTATGAAAGCTCTGTTCATGCGGCCTCGAAGCTACCTGAAAAGCATTGTTGTTGCCGGGGTTTTCCTCACTGCCGGCATGGTTCTGAGAAGAAAATGAGTTTTCTCCTAAGAAACCTTGGGTTTCCAGTTCCTTGTTGGAAGCTCACCCTGCTCTGCTCTATACCTAAAGTGAAAGTCAACGTGAACCCTAGCCTCGAAGTAAGGCTCTGATTTGCCTTGCCAATGGGGAGGTGTGCAGCAGCTCCATGAGGCCTTCATCACTGTTCTGCTTTAGTTTCACGGTAGTAAGCCTTTCAAAACTCCTAGGGTCCTTGCTTCAGCACCCGTTTCCGTACCAGAATACTGAGTAGAGCAAGGAAGCTCTGGTCCTGTTAAGCAACTTCCAGCCCCGTAGGCCTTTTTGGAACACCCCAGTGTTGGCTAGAGAGAACCAACACACTGCACTCTTCCTTGGGAGAGCCAGATTACCTCAGCTCCACACAGGATTCACGAACACACTTCTAGACTGTCCTCCATGCAATGGGTGGAACCTCATTCCCCTAGCTGAACTCTATTGAGAAAAGCACTCTGCTTCTAATCCCTTTTCACATTTCACACTTAGAGTCACGCATCCGCAAGGAGGTGGTCGGCTTGCATTCCAAGTACAATTTAAGCACAGTTCTTGGTGTAACACTGCAGGTCCTTTGAAGATGCAAAGGCCCCTCAGTCTCGCTCGCGCATCCTTTGTTTTGGAACTTCGCTGCACGCGGAAAACCGCATGTAGAAAAAAGTTGATTCAGGGAAAGCCCCAGTGGGTATCGTGAATCTCTTTTGACTTGTGAGCATCAACATGTACTTATGCTGCGTGTCAACCTAAAAATGGAAGACTGATGGCACAAAGCTTGTTTTCCCGTTTTGAAAGCTCCATTCATGCGGCCTCGAAGCTACCTGAAAAGCACTGTTGTTACCGTGCTTTTACTTACAGCCGGCATGGCACATAGAAGAAAATGAGTTTTCTCGAAAGAAACCTTGTGCTTCCAGTTCCTAGTTGGAAGCTCACCCTGCTCTGCTCTATACCAAACGTGAAAGTCAATGTGAGCACTAGCCTCGAAGTAAGGCCCTGATTATGCTGGCAAAACGGGAGGCGTGCAGCAGCTCCATGAGGCCTTCATCGCTGTTCTGCTTTAGTTTCACGGTAGTAAGCTTTCCAAGACTCCTAGGGACTTTGCTTAAGCAACCGTTTCGGTACCAGAACACTGCGTAGAGACAGTAAGCTCTGGTCCTGCGTGTATGCTGCGTGTCAACCTAGAAATTGGAGACTGATGGCATAAGGCTTCTTTTCCCATTATGAAAGCTCCGTTCATGCGGCCTCGAAGCTACCTGAAAAGCATTGTTGTTGCCGGGGTTTTCCTCACTGCCGGCATGGTTCTGAGAAGAAAATGAGTTTTCTCCTAAGAAACCTTGGGTTTCCAGTTCCTTGTTGGAAGCTCACCCTGCTCTGCGCTATACCTAAAGTGAAAGTCAACGTGAGCCCAAGCTTCGAAGTAAGGCCCTGATTATCCTTGCAAAACGAGAGGCGTGCAGCAGCTCCATGAGGCCTTCATCGTTGTTCTGCTTTAGTTTCAAGGTAGTAAGCTTTTCAACACTCCTAGGGGCCTTGCTTCAGCACCCGTTTCAGTACCAGAACACTGCGTAGAACCAGGAAGCTCTGCTCCTGCGTGTATGCTGCGTGTCAACCTAGAAATTAGAGACTGATGGCACAAGGCTAGTTTTCCCATTATGAAAGCTCCGTTGATGCGGCCCCGAAGCTACCTGAAAAGCACTGTTGTTACCGTGCTTTTACTTACAGCCGGCATGGTTCATAGAAGAAAATGAGTTTTCTCGAAAGAAACCTTGTGCTTCCAGTTCCTAGTTGGAAGCTCACCCTGCTCTGCTCTATACCTAAAGTGAAAGTCAACGTGAGCCCAAGCTTCGAAGTAAGGCCCTGATTATCCTTGCAAAACGAGAGGCGTGCAGCAGCTCCATGAGGCCTTCATCGTTGTTCTGCTTTGGTTTCAAGGTAGTAAGCTTTTCAACACTCCTAGGGACCTTGCTTCAGCACCCGTTTCAGTACCAGAACACTGCGTAGAACCAGGAAGCTCTGCTCCTGCGTGTATGCTGCGTGTCAACCTAGAAATTAGAGACTGATGGCACAAGGCTTGTTTTCCCATTATGAAAGCTCCGTTGATGCGGCCCCGAAGCTACCTGAAAAGCACTGTTGTTACCGTGCTTTTACTTACAGCCGGCATGTCTCATAGAAGAAAATGAGTTTTCTCGAAAGAAACCTTGTGCTTCCAGTTCCTAGTTGGAAGCTCACCCTGCTCTGCTCTATACCAAAAGTGAAACTCAACGTGAGCAGTAGCCTCTAAGTACAGCCCTGCTTATCCTTGCAAAACGGGATTCGTGCAGCAACTCCATGAGGCCTTCAAGGCTGTTCTGCTTTAGTTTAACGGTAGTAAGCTCTCCAAGACTCTTAGGGACCATGCTTCAGGACCCGTTTCGGTACCAGGACACTGCATAGAGCCAGGAAGCTCTGTTCCTGCGTTTATGCTGCTTGTCAGCCTAGAAATTGGAGACTGATGGCATAAGGCTTGTTTTCCCATTATGAAAGCTCCGTTCATGCGGCCTCGAAGCTACCTGAAAAGCATTGTTGTTGCCGGGGTTTTCCTCACTGCCGGCATGGTTCTGAGAAGAAAATGAGTTTTCTCCTAAGAAACCTTGGGTTTCCAGTTCCTTGTTGGAAGCTCACCCTGCTCTGCTCTATACCTAAAGTGAAAGTCAACGTGAACCCTAGCCTCGAAGTAAGGCTCTGATTTGCCTTGCCAATGGGGAGGTGTGCAGCAGCTCCATGAGGCCTTCATCACTGTTCTGCTTTAGTTTCACGGTAGTAAGCCTTTCAAAACTCCTAGGGTCCTTGCTTCAGCACCCGTTTCCGTACCAGAATACTGAGTAGAGCAAGGAAGCTCTGGTCCTGTTAAGCAACTTCCAGCCCCGTAGGCCTTTTTGGAACACCCCAGTGTTGGCTAGAGAGAACCAACACACTGCACTCTTCCTTGGGAGAGCCAGATTACCTCAGCTCCACACAGGATTCACGAACACACTTCTAGACTGTCCTCCATGCAATGGGTGGAACCTCATTCCCCTAGCTGAACTCTATTGAGAAAAGCACTCTGCTTCTAATCCCTTTTCACATTTCACACTTAGAGTCACGCATCCGCAAGGAGGTGGTCGGCTTGCATTCCAAGTACAATTTAAGCACAGTTCTTGGTGTAACACTGCAGGTCCTTTGAAGATGCAAAGGCCCCTCAGTCTCGCTCGCGCATCCTTTGTTTTGGAACTTCGCTGCACGCGGAAAACCGCATGTAGAAAAAAGTTGATTCAGGGAAAGCCCCAGTGGGTATCGTGAATCTCTTTTGACTTGTGAGCATCAACATGTACTTATGCTGCGTGTCAACCTAAAAATGGAAGACTGATGGCACAAAGCTTGTTTTCCCGTTTTGAAAGCTCCATTCATGCGGCCTCGAAGCTACCTGAAAAGCACTGTTGTTACCGTGCTTTTACTTACAGCCGGCATGGCACATAGAAGAAAATGAGTTTTCTCGAAAGAAACCTTGTGCTTCCAGTTCCTAGTTGGAAGCTCACCCTGCTCTGCTCTATACCAAAAGTGAAACTCAACGTGATCAGTAGCCTCGAAGTACAGCCCTGCTTATCCTTGCAAAACGGGAGGCGTGCAGCAACTCCATGAGGCCTTCAAGGCTGTTCTGCTTTAGTTTAATGGTAGTAAGCTCTCCAAGACTCTTAGGGACCATGCTTCAGGACCCGTTTCGGTACCAGGACCCTGCATAGAGCCAGGAAGCTCTGTTCCTGCGTTTATGCTGCTTGTCAGCCTAGAAATTGGAGACTGATGGCATAAGGCTTGTTTTCCCATTATGAAAGCTCTGTTCATGCGGCCTCGAAGCTACCTGAAAAGCATTGTTGTTGCCGGGGTTTTCCTCACTGCCGGCATGGTTCTGAGAAGAAAATGAGTTTTCTCCTAAGAAACCTTGGGTTTCCAGTTCCTTGTTGGAAGCTCACCCTGCTCTGCTCTATACCTAAAGTGAAAGTCAACGTGAACCCTAGCCTCGAAGTAAGGCTCTGATTTGCCTTGCCAATGGGGAGGTGTGCAGCAGCTCCATGAGGCCTTCATCACTGTTCTGCTTTAGTTTCACGGTAGTAAGCCTTTCAAAACTCCTAGGGTCCTTGCTTCAGCACCCGTTTCCGTACCAGAATACTGAGTAGAGCAAGGAAGCTCTGGTCCTGTTAAGCAACTTCCAGCCCCGTAGGCCTTTTTGGAACACCCCAGTGTTGGCTAGAGAGAACCAACACACTGCACTCTTCCTTGGGAGAGCCAGATTACCTCAGCTCCACACAGGATTCACGAACACACTTCTAGACTGTCCTCCATGCAATGGGTGGAACCTCATTCCCCTAGCTGAACTCTATTGAGAAAAGCACTCTGCTTCTAATCCCTTTTCACATTTCACACTTAGAGTCACGCATCCGCAAGGAGGTGGTCGGCTTGCATTCCAAGTACAATTTAAGCACAGTTCTTGGTGTAACACTGCAGGTCCTTTGAAGATGCAAAGGCCCCTCAGTCTCGCTCGCGCATCCTTTGTTTTGGAACTTCGCTGCACGCGGAAAACCGCATGTAGAAAAAAGTTGATTCAGGGAAAGCCCCAGTGGGTATCGTGAATCTCTTTTGACTTGTGAGCATCAACATGTACTTATGCTGCGTGTCAACCTAAAAATGGAAGACTGATGGCACAAAGCTTGTTTTCCCGTTTTGAAAGCTCCATTCATGCGGCCTCGAAGCTACCTGAAAAGCACTGTTGTTACCGTGCTTTTACTTACAGCCGGCATGGCACATAGAAGAAAATGAGTTTTCTCGAAAGAAACCTTGTGCTTCCAGTTCCTAGTTGGAAGCTCACCCTGCTCTGCTCTATACCAAACGTGAAAGTCAATGTGAGCACTAGCCTCGAAGTAAGGCCCTGATTATGCTGGCAAAACGGGAGGCGTGCAGCAGCTCCATGAGGCCTTCATCGCTGTTCTGCTTTAGTTTCACGGTAGTAAGCTTTCCAAGACTCCTAGGGACTTTGCTTAAGCAACCGTTTCGGTACCAGAACACTGCGTAGAGACAGTAAGCTCTGGTCCTGCGTGTATGCTGCGTGTCAACCTAGAAATTGGAGACTGATGGCATAAGGCTTCTTTTCCCATTATGAAAGCTCCGTTCATGCGGCCTCGAAGCTACCTGAAAAGCATTGTTGTTGCCGGGGTTTTCCTCACTGCCGGCATGGTTCTGAGAAGAAAATGAGTTTTCTCCTAAGAAACCTTGGGTTTCCAGTTCCTTGTTGGAAGCTCACCCTGCTCTGCGCTATACCTAAAGTGAAAGTCAACGTGAGCCCAAGCTTCGAAGTAAGGCCCTGATTATCCTTGCAAAACGAGAGGCGTGCAGCAGCTCCATGAGGCCTTCATCGTTGTTCTGCTTTAGTTTCAAGGTAGTAAGCTTTTCAACACTCCTAGGGGCCTTGCTTCAGCACCCGTTTCAGTACCAGAACACTGCGTAGAACCAGGAAGCTCTGCTCCTGCGTGTATGCTGCGTGTCAACCTAGAAATTAGAGACTGATGGCACAAGGCTAGTTTTCCCATTATGAAAGCTCCGTTGATGCGGCCCCGAAGCTACCTGAAAAGCACTGTTGTTACCGTGCTTTTACTTACAGCCGGCATGGTTCATAGAAGAAAATGAGTTTTCTCGAAAGAAACCTTGTGCTTCCAGTTCCTAGTTGGAAGCTCACCCTGCTCTGCTCTATACCTAAAGTGAAAGTCAACGTGAGCCCAAGCTTCGAAGTAAGGCCCTGATTATCCTTGCAAAACGAGAGGCGTGCAGCAGCTCCATGAGGCCTTCATCGTTGTTCTGCTTTGGTTTCAAGGTAGTAAGCTTTTCAACACTCCTAGGGACCTTGCTTCAGCACCCGTTTCAGTACCAGAACACTGCGTAGAACCAGGAAGCTCTGCTCCTGCGTGTATGCTGCGTGTCAACCTAGAAATTAGAGACTGATGGCACAAGGCTTGTTTTCCCATTATGAAAGCTCCGTTGATGCGGCCCCGAAGCTACCTGAAAAGCACTGTTGTTACCGTGCTTTTACTTACAGCCGGCATGTCTCATAGAAGAAAATGAGTTTTCTCGAAAGAAACCTTGTGCTTCCAGTTCCTAGTTGGAAGCTCACCCTGCTCTGCTCTATACCAAAAGTGAAACTCAACGTGAGCAGTAGCCTCTAAGTACAGCCCTGCTTATCCTTGCAAAACGGGATTCGTGCAGCAACTCCATGAGGCCTTCAAGGCTGTTCTGCTTTAGTTTAACGGTAGTAAGCTCTCCAAGACTCTTAGGGACCATGCTTCAGGACCCGTTTCGGTACCAGGACACTGCATAGAGCCAGGAAGCTCTGTTCCTGCGTTTATGCTGCTTGTCAGCCTAGAAATTGGAGACTGATGGCATAAGGCTTGTTTTCCCATTATGAAAGCTCCGTTCATGCGGCCTCGAAGCTACCTGAAAAGCATTGTTGTTGCCGGGGTTTTCCTCACTGCCGGCATGGTTCTGAGAAGAAAATGAGTTTTCTCCTAAGAAACCTTGGGTTTCCAGTTCCTTGTTGGAAGCTCACCCTGCTCTGCTCTATACCTAAAGTGAAAGTCAACGTGAACCCTAGCCTCGAAGTAAGGCTCTGATTTGCCTTGCCAATGGGGAGGTGTGCAGCAGCTCCATGAGGCCTTCATCACTGTTCTGCTTTAGTTTCACGGTAGTAAGCCTTTCAAAACTCCTAGGGTCCTTGCTTCAGCACCCGTTTCCGTACCAGAATACTGAGTAGAGCAAGGAAGCTCTGGTCCTGTTAAGCAACTTCCAGCCCCGTAGGCCTTTTTGGAACACCCCAGTGTTGGCTAGAGAGAACCAACACACTGCACTCTTCCTTGGGAGAGCCAGATTACCTCAGCTCCACACAGGATTCACGAACACACTTCTAGACTGTCCTCCATGCAATGGGTGGAACCTCATTCCCCTAGCTGAACTCTATTGAGAAAAGCACTCTGCTTCTAATCCCTTTTCACATTTCACACTTAGAGTCACGCATCCGCAAGGAGGTGGTCGGCTTGCATTCCAAGTACAATTTAAGCACAGTTCTTGGTGTAACACTGCAGGTCCTTTGAAGATGCAAAGGCCCCTCAGTCTCGCTCGCGCATCCTTTGTTTTGGAACTTCGCTGCACGCGGAAAACCGCATGTAGAAAAAAGTTGATTCAGGGAAAGCCCCAGTGGGTATCGTGAATCTCTTTTGACTTGTGAGCATCAACATGTACTTATGCTGCGTGTCAACCTAAAAATGGAAGACTGATGGCACAAAGCTTGTTTTCCCGTTTTGAAAGCTCCATTCATGCGGCCTCGAAGCTACCTGAAAAGCACTGTTGTTACCGTGCTTTTACTTACAGCCGGCATGGCACATAGAAGAAAATGAGTTTTCTCGAAAGAAACCTTGTGCTTCCAGTTCCTAGTTGGAAGCTCACCCTGCTCTGCTCTATACCAAAAGTGAAACTCAACGTGATCAGTAGCCTCGAAGTACAGCCCTGCTTATCCTTGCAAAACGGGAGGCGTGCAGCAACTCCATGAGGCCTTCAAGGCTGTTCTGCTTTAGTTTAATGGTAGTAAGCTCTCCAAGACTCTTAGGGACCATGCTTCAGGACCCGTTTCGGTACCAGGACCCTGCATAGAGCCAGGAAGCTCTGTTCCTGCGTTTATGCTGCTTGTCAGCCTAGAAATTGGAGACTGATGGCATAAGGCTTGTTTTCCCATTATGAAAGCTCTGTTCATGCGGCCTCGAAGCTACCTGAAAAGCATTGTTGTTGCCGGGGTTTTCCTCACTGCCGGCATGGTTCTGAGAAGAAAATGAGTTTTCTCCTAAGAAACCTTGGGTTTCCAGTTCCTTGTTGGAAGCTCACCCTGCTCTGCTCTATACCTAAAGTGAAAGTCAACGTGAACCCTAGCCTCGAAGTAAGGCTCTGATTTGCCTTGCCAATGGGGAGGTGTGCAGCAGCTCCATGAGGCCTTCATCACTGTTCTGCTTTAGTTTCACGGTAGTAAGCCTTTCAAAACTCCTAGGGTCCTTGCTTCAGCACCCGTTTCCGTACCAGAATACTGAGTAGAGCAAGGAAGCTCTGGTCCTGTTAAGCAACTTCCAGCCCCGTAGGCCTTTTTGGAACACCCCAGTGTTGGCTAGAGAGAACCAACACACTGCACTCTTCCTTGGGAGAGCCAGATTACCTCAGCTCCACACAGGATTCACGAACACACTTCTAGACTGTCCTCCATGCAATGGGTGGAACCTCATTCCCCTAGCTGAACTCTATTGAGAAAAGCACTCTGCTTCTAATCCCTTTTCACATTTCACACTTAGAGTCACGCATCCGCAAGGAGGTGGTCGGCTTGCATTCCAAGTACAATTTAAGCACAGTTCTTGGTGTAACACTGCAGGTCCTTTGAAGATGCAAAGGCCCCTCAGTCTCGCTCGCGCATCCTTTGTTTTGGAACTTCGCTGCACGCGGAAAACCGCATGTAGAAAAAAGTTGATTCAGGGAAAGCCCCAGTGGGTATCGTGAATCTCTTTTGACTTGTGAGCATCAACATGTACTTATGCTGCGTGTCAACCTAAAAATGGAAGACTGATGGCACAAAGCTTGTTTTCCCGTTTTGAAAGCTCCATTCATGCGGCCTCGAAGCTACCTGAAAAGCACTGTTGTTACCGTGCTTTTACTTACAGCCGGCATGGCACATAGAAGAAAATGAGTTTTCTCGAAAGAAACCTTGTGCTTCCAGTTCCTAGTTGGAAGCTCACCCTGCTCTGCTCTATACCAAACGTGAAAGTCAATGTGAGCACTAGCCTCGAAGTAAGGCCCTGATTATGCTGGCAAAACGGGAGGCGTGCAGCAGCTCCATGAGGCCTTCATCGCTGTTCTGCTTTAGTTTCACGGTAGTAAGCTTTCCAAGACTCCTAGGGACTTTGCTTAAGCAACCGTTTCGGTACCAGAACACTGCGTAGAGACAGTAAGCTCTGGTCCTGCGTGTATGCTGCGTGTCAACCTAGAAATTGGAGACTGATGGCATAAGGCTTCTTTTCCCATTATGAAAGCTCCGTTCATGCGGCCTCGAAGCTACCTGAAAAGCATTGTTGTTGCCGGGGTTTTCCTCACTGCCGGCATGGTTCTGAGAAGAAAATGAGTTTTCTCCTAAGAAACCTTGGGTTTCCAGTTCCTTGTTGGAAGCTCACCCTGCTCTGCGCTATACCTAAAGTGAAAGTCAACGTGAGCCCAAGCTTCGAAGTAAGGCCCTGATTATCCTTGCAAAACGAGAGGCGTGCAGCAGCTCCATGAGGCCTTCATCGTTGTTCTGCTTTAGTTTCAAGGTAGTAAGCTTTTCAACACTCCTAGGGGCCTTGCTTCAGCACCCGTTTCAGTACCAGAACACTGCGTAGAACCAGGAAGCTCTGCTCCTGCGTGTATGCTGCGTGTCAACCTAGAAATTAGAGACTGATGGCACAAGGCTAGTTTTCCCATTATGAAAGCTCCGTTGATGCGGCCCCGAAGCTACCTGAAAAGCACTGTTGTTACCGTGCTTTTACTTACAGCCGGCATGGTTCATAGAAGAAAATGAGTTTTCTCGAAAGAAACCTTGTGCTTCCAGTTCCTAGTTGGAAGCTCACCCTGCTCTGCTCTATACCTAAAGTGAAAGTCAACGTGAGCCCAAGCTTCGAAGTAAGGCCCTGATTATCCTTGCAAAACGAGAGGCGTGCAGCAGCTCCATGAGGCCTTCATCGTTGTTCTGCTTTGGTTTCAAGGTAGTAAGCTTTTCAACACTCCTAGGGACCTTGCTTCAGCACCCGTTTCAGTACCAGAACACTGCGTAGAACCAGGAAGCTCTGCTCCTGCGTGTATGCTGCGTGTCAACCTAGAAATTAGAGACTGATGGCACAAGGCTTGTTTTCCCATTATGAAAGCTCCGTTGATGCGGCCCCGAAGCTACCTGAAAAGCACTGTTGTTACCGTGCTTTTACTTACAGCCGGCATGTCTCATAGAAGAAAATGAGTTTTCTCGAAAGAAACCTTGTGCTTCCAGTTCCTAGTTGGAAGCTCACCCTGCTCTGCTCTATACCAAAAGTGAAACTCAACGTGAGCAGTAGCCTCTAAGTACAGCCCTGCTTATCCTTGCAAAACGGGATTCGTGCAGCAACTCCATGAGGCCTTCAAGGCTGTTCTGCTTTAGTTTAACGGTAGTAAGCTCTCCAAGACTCTTAGGGACCATGCTTCAGGACCCGTTTCGGTACCAGGACACTGCATAGAGCCAGGAAGCTCTGTTCCTGCGTTTATGCTGCTTGTCAGCCTAGAAATTGGAGACTGATGGCATAAGGCTTGTTTTCCCATTATGAAAGCTCCGTTCATGCGGCCTCGAAGCTACCTGAAAAGCATTGTTGTTGCCGGGGTTTTCCTCACTGCCGGCATGGTTCTGAGAAGAAAATGAGTTTTCTCCTAAGAAACCTTGGGTTTCCAGTTCCTTGTTGGAAGCTCACCCTGCTCTGCTCTATACCTAAAGTGAAAGTCAACGTGAACCCTAGCCTCGAAGTAAGGCTCTGATTTGCCTTGCCAATGGGGAGGTGTGCAGCAGCTCCATGAGGCCTTCATCACTGTTCTGCTTTAGTTTCACGGTAGTAAGCCTTTCAAAACTCCTAGGGTCCTTGCTTCAGCACCCGTTTCCGTACCAGAATACTGAGTAGAGCAAGGAAGCTCTGGTCCTGTTAAGCAACTTCCAGCCCCGTAGGCCTTTTTGGAACACCCCAGTGTTGGCTAGAGAGAACCAACACACTGCACTCTTCCTTGGGAGAGCCAGATTACCTCAGCTCCACACAGGATTCACGAACACACTTCTAGACTGTCCTCCATGCAATGGGTGGAACCTCATTCCCCTAGCTGAACTCTATTGAGAAAAGCACTCTGCTTCTAATCCCTTTTCACATTTCACACTTAGAGTCACGCATCCGCAAGGAGGTGGTCGGCTTGCATTCCAAGTACAATTTAAGCACAGTTCTTGGTGTAACACTGCAGGTCCTTTGAAGATGCAAAGGCCCCTCAGTCTCGCTCGCGCATCCTTTGTTTTGGAACTTCGCTGCACGCGGAAAACCGCATGTAGAAAAAAGTTGATTCAGGGAAAGCCCCAGTGGGTATCGTGAATCTCTTTTGACTTGTGAGCATCAACATGTACTTATGCTGCGTGTCAACCTAAAAATGGAAGACTGATGGCACAAAGCTTGTTTTCCCGTTTTGAAAGCTCCATTCATGCGGCCTCGAAGCTACCTGAAAAGCACTGTTGTTACCGTGCTTTTACTTACAGCCGGCATGGCACATAGAAGAAAATGAGTTTTCTCGAAAGAAACCTTGTGCTTCCAGTTCCTAGTTGGAAGCTCACCCTGCTCTGCTCTATACCAAACGTGAAAGTCAATGTGAGCACTAGCCTCGAAGTAAGGCCCTGATTATGCTGGCAAAACGGGAGGCGTGCAGCAGCTCCATGAGGCCTTCATCGCTGTTCTGCTTTAGTTTCACGGTAGTAAGCTTTCCAAGACTCCTAGGGACTTTGCTTAAGCAACCGTTTCGGTACCAGAACACTGCGTAGAGACAGTAAGCTCTGGTCCTGCGTGTATGCTGCGTGTCAACCTAGAAATTGGAGACTGATGGCATAAGGCTTCTTTTCCCATTATGAAAGCTCCGTTCATGCGGCCTCGAAGCTACCTGAAAAGCATTGTTGTTGCCGGGGTTTTCCTCACTGCCGGCATGGTTCTGAGAAGAAAATGAGTTTTCTCCTAAGAAACCTTGGGTTTCCAGTTCCTTGTTGGAAGCTCACCCTGCTCTGCGCTATACCTAAAGTGAAAGTCAACGTGAGCCCAAGCTTCGAAGTAAGGCCCTGATTATCCTTGCAAAACGAGAGGCGTGCAGCAGCTCCATGAGGCCTTCATCGTTGTTCCGCTTTAGTTTCAAGGTAGTAAGCTTTTCAACACTCCTAGGGGCCTTGCTTCAGCACCCGTTTCAGTACCAGAACACTGCGTAGAACCAGGAAGCTCTGTTCCTGCGTGTATGCTGCGTGTCAACCTAGAAATTAGAGACTGATGGCACAAGGCTTCTTTTCCCATTTTGAAAGCTCCATTCATGCGGCCTCGAAGCTACCTGAAAAGCACTGTTGTTACCGTGCTTTTACTTACAGCCGGCATGGCACATAGAAGAAAATGAGTTTTCTCGAAAGAAACCTTGTGCTTCCAGTTCCTAGTTGGAAGCTCACCCTGCTCTGCTCTATACCAAACGTGAAAGTCAATGTGAGCACTAGCCTCGAAGTAAGGCCCTGATTATGCTGGCAAAACGGGAGGCGTGCAGCAGCTCCATGAGGCCTTCATCGCTGTTCTGCTTTAGTTTCACGGTAGTAAGCTTTCCAAGACTCCTAGGGACTTTGCTTAAGCAACCGTTTCGGTACCAGAACACTGCGTAGAGACAGTAAGCTCTGCTCCTGCGTGTATGCTGCGTGTCAACCTAGAAATTGGAGACTGATGGCATAAGGCTTCTTTTCCCATTATGAAAGCTCCGTTCATGCGGCCTCGAAGCTACCTGAAAAGCATTGTTGTTGCCGGGGTTTTCCTCACTGCCGGCATGGTTCTGAGAAGAAAATGAGTTTTCTCCTAAGAAACCTTGGGTTTCCAGTTCCTTGTTGGAAGCTCACCCTGCTCTGCGCTATACCTAAAGTGAAAGTCAACGTGAGCCCAAGCTTCGAAGTAAGGCCCTGATTATCCTTGCAAAACGAGAGGCGTGCAGCAGCTCCATGAGGCCTTCATCGTTGTTCTGCTTTAGTTTCAAGGTAGTAAGCTTTTCAACACTCCTAGGGGCCTTGCTTCAGCACCCGTTTCAGTACCAGAACACTGCGTAGAACCAGGAAGCTCTGCTCCTGCGTGTATGCTGCGTGTCAACCTAGAAATTAGAGACTGATGGCACAAGGCTAGTTTTCCCATTATGAAAGCTCCGTTGATGCGGCCCCGAAGCTACCTGAAAAGCACTGTTGTTACCGTGCTTTTACTTACAGCCGGCATGGTTCATAGAAGAAAATGAGTTTTCTCGAAAGAAACCTTGTGCTTCCAGTTCCTAGTTGGAAGCTCACCCTGCTCTGCTCTATACCTAAAGTGAAAGTCAACGTGAGCCCAAGCTTCGAAGTAAGGCCCTGATTATCCTTGCAAAACGAGAGGCGTGCAGCAGCTCCATGAGGCCTTCATCGTTGTTCTGCTTTGGTTTCAAGGTAGTAAGCTTTTCAACACTCCTAGGGGCCTTGCTTCAGCACCCGTTTCAGTACCAGAACACTGCGTAGAACCAGGAAGCTCTGCTCGTGCGTGTATGCTGCGTGTCAACCTAGAAATTAGAGACTGATGGCACAAGGCTTGTTTTCCCATTATGAAAGCTCCGTTGATGCGGCCCCGAAGCTACCTGAAAAGCACTGTTGTTACCGTGCTTTTACTTACAGCCGGCATGTCTCATAGAAGAAAATGAGTTTTCTCGAAAGAAACCTTGTGCTTCCAGTTCCTAGTTGGAAGCTCACCCTGCTCTGCTCTATACCAAAAGTGAAACTCAACGTGAGCAGTAGCCTCTAAGTACAGCCCTGCTTATCCTTGCAAAACGGGATTCGTGCAGCAACTCCATGAGGCCTTCAAGGCTGTTCTGCTTTAGTTTAACGGTAGTAAGCTCTCCAAGACTCTTAGGGACCATGCTTCAGGACCCGTTTCGGTACCAGGACCCTGCATAGAGCCAGGAAGCTCTGTTCCTGCGTTTATGCTGCTTGTCAGCCTAGAAATTGGAGACTGATGGCATAAGGCTTGTTTTCCCATTATGAAAGCTCCGTTCATGCGGCCTCGAAGCTACCTGAAAAGCATTGTTGTTGCCGGGGTTTTCCTCACTGCCGGCATGGTTCTGAGAAGAAAATGAGTTTTCTCCTAAGAAACCTTGGGTTTCCAGTTCCTTGTTGGAAGCTCACCCTGCTCTGCTCTATACCTAAAGTGAAAGTCAACGTGAACCCTAGCCTCGAAGTAAGGCTCTGATTTGCCTTGCCAATGGGGAGGTGTGCAGCAGCTCCATGAGGCCTTCATCACTGTTCTGCTTTAGTTTCACGGTAGTAAGCCTTTCAAAACTCCTAGGGTCCTTGCTTCAGCACCCGTTTCCGTACCAGAATACTGAGTAGAGCAAGGAAGCTCTGGTCCTGTTAAGCAACTTCCAGCCCCGTAGGCCTTTTTGGAACACCCCAGTGTTGGCTAGAGAGAACCAACACACTGCACTCTTCCTTGGGAGAGCCAGATTACCTCAGCTCCACACAGGATTCACGAACACACTTCTAGACTGTCCTCCATGCAATGGGTGGAACCTCATTCCCCTAGCTGAACTCTATTGAGAAAAACACTCTGCTTCTAATCCCTTTTCACATTTCACACTTAGAGTCACGCATCCGCAAGGAGGTGGTCGGCTTGCATTCCAAGTACAATTTAAGCACAGTTCTTGGTGTAACACTGCAGGTCCTTTGAAGATGCAAAGGCCCCTCAGTCTCGCTCGCGCATCCTTTGTTTTGGAACTTCGCTGCACGCGGAAAACCGCATGTAGAAAAAAGTTGATTCAGGGAAAGCCCCAGTGGGTATCGTGAATCTCTTTTGACTTGTGAGCATCAACATGTACTTATGCTGCGTGTCAACCTAAAAATGGAAGACTGATGGCACAAAGCTTGTTTTCCCGTTTTGAAAGCTCCATTCATGCGGCCTCGAAGCTACCTGAAAAGCACTGTTGTTACCGTGCTTTTACTTACAGCCGGCATGGCACATAGAAGAAAATGAGTTTTCTCGAAAGAAACCTTGTGCTTCCAGTTCCTAGTTGGAAGCTCACCCTGCTCTGCTCTATACCAAACGTGAAAGTCAATGTGAGCACTAGCCTCGAAGTAAGGCCCTGATTATGCTGGCAAAACGGGAGGCGTGCAGCAGCTCCATGAGGCCTTCATCGCTGTTCTGCTTTAGTTTCACGGTAGTAAGCTTTCCAAGACTCCTAGGGACTTTGCTTAAGCAACCGTTTCGGTACCAGAACACTGCGTAGAGACAGTAAGCTCTGGTCCTGCGTGTATGCTGCGTGTCAACCTAGAAATTGGAGACTGATGGCATAAGGCTTCTTTTCCCATTATGAAAGCTCCGTTCATGCGGCCTCGAAGCTACCTGAAAAGCATTGTTGTTGCCGGGGTTTTCCTCACTGCCGGCATGGTTCTGAGAAGAAAATGAGTTTTCTCCTAAGAAACCTTGGGTTTCCAGTTCCTTGTTGGAAGCTCACCCTGCTCTGCGCTATACCTAAAGTGAAAGTCAACGTGAGCCCAAGCTTCGAAGTAAGGCCCTGATTATCCTTGCAAAACGAGAGGCGTGCAGCAGCTCCATGAGGCCTTCATCGTTGTTCTGCTTTAGTTTCAAGGTAGTAAGCTTTTCAACACTCCTAGGGGCCTTGCTTCAGCACCCGTTTCAGTACCAGAACACTGCGTAGAACCAGGAAGCTCTGCTCCTGCGTGTATGCTGCGTGTCAACCTAGAAATTAGAGACTGATGGCACAAGGCTTCTTTTCCCATTTTGAAAGCTCCATTCATGCGGCCTCGAAGCTACCTGAAAAGCACTGTTGTTACCGTGCTTTTACTTACAGCCGGCATGGCACATAGAAGAAAATGAGTTTTCTCGAAAGAAACCTTGTGCTTCCAGTTCCTAGTTGGAAGCTCACCCTGCTCTGCTCTATACCAAACGTGAAAGTCAATGTGAGCACTAGCCTCGAAGTAAGGCCCTGATTATGCTGGCAAAACGGGAGGCGTGCAGCAGCTCCATGAGGCCTTCATCGCTGTTCTGCTTTAGTTTCACGGTATTAAGCTTTCCAAGACTCCTAGGGACTTTGCTTAAGCAACCGTTTCGGTACCAGAACACTGCGTAGAGACAGTAAGCTCTGGTCCTGCGTGTATGCTGCGTGTCAACCTAGAAATTGGAGACTGATGGCATAAGGCTTCTTTTCCCATTATGAAAGCTCCGTTCATGCGGCCTCGAAGCTACCTGAAAAGCATTGTTGTTGCCGGGGTTTTCCTCACTGCCGGCATGGTTCTGAGAAGAAAATGAGTTTTCTCCTAAGAAACCTTGGGTTTCCAGTTCCTTGTTGGAAGCTCACCCTGCTCTGCGCTATACCTAAAGTGAAAGTCAACGTGAGCCCAAGCTTCGAAGTAAGGCCCTGATTATCCTTGCAAAACGAGAGGCGTGCAGCAGCTCCATGAGGCCTTCATCGTTGTTCTGCTTTAGTTTCAAGGTAGTAAGCTTTTCAACACTCCTAGGGGCCTTGCTTCAGCACCCGTTTCAGTACCAGAACACTGCGTAGAACCAGGAAGCTCTGCTCCTGCGTGTATGCTGCGTGTCAACCTAGAAATTAGAGACTGATGGCACAAGGCTAGTTTTCCCATTATGAAAGCTCCGTTGATGCGGCCCCGAAGCTACCTGAAAAGCACTGTTGTTACCGTGCTTTTACTTACAGCCGGCATGGTTCATAGAAGAAAATGAGTTTTCTCGAAAGAAACCTTGTGCTTCCAGTTCCTAGTTGGAAGCTCACCCTGCTCTGCTCTATACCTAAAGTGAAAGTCAACGTGAGCCCAAGCTTCGAAGTAAGGCCCTGATTATCCTTGCAAAACGAGAGGCGTGCAGCAGCTCCATGAGGCCTTCATCGTTGTTCTGCTTTGGTTTCAAGGTAGTAAGCTTTTCAACACTCCTAGGGACCTTGCTTCAGCACCCGTTTCAGTACCAGAACACTGCGTAGAACCAGGAAGCTCTGCTCCTGCGTGTATGCTGCGTGTCAACCTAGAAATTAGAGACTGATGGCACAAGGCTTGTTTTCCCATTATGAAAGCTCCGTTGATGCGGCCCCGAAGCTACCTGAAAAGCACTGTTGTTACCGTGCTTTTACTTACAGCCGGCATGTCTCATAGAAGAAAATGAGTTTTCTCGAAAGAAACCTTGTGCTTCCAGTTCCTAGTTGGAAGCTCACCCTGCTCTGCTCTATACCAAAAGTGAAACTCAACGTGAGCAGTAGCCTCTAAGTACAGCCCTGCTTATCCTTGCAAAACGGGATTCGTGCAGCAACTCCATGAGGCCTTCAAGGCTGTTCTGCTTTAGTTTAACGGTAGTAAGCTCTCCAAGACTCTTAGGGACCATGCTTCAGGACCCGTTTCGGTACCAGGACACTGCATAGAGCCAGGAAGCTCTGTTACTGCGTTTATGCTGCTTGTCAGCCTAGAAATTGGAGACTGATGGCATAAGGCTTGTTTTCCCATTATGAAAGCTCCGTTCATGCGGCCTCGAAGCTACCTGAAAAGCATTGTTGTTGCCGGGGTTTTCCTCACTGCCGGCATGGTTCTGAGAAGAAAATGAGTTTTCTCCTAAGAAACCTTGGGTTTCCAGTTCCTTGTTGGAAGCTCACCCTGCTCTGCTCTATACCTAAAGTGAAAGTCAACGTGAACCCTAGCCTCGAAGTAAGGCTCTGATTTGCCTTGCCAATGGGGAGGTGTGCAGCAGCTCCATGAGGCCTTCATCACTGTTCTGCTTTAGTTTCACGGTAGTAAGCCTTTCAAAACTCCTAGGGTCCTTGCTTCAGCACCCGTTTCCGTACCAGAATACTGAGTAGAGCAAGGAAGCTCTGGTCCTGTTAAGCAACTTCCAGCCCCGTAGGCCTTTTTGGAACACCCCAGTGTTGGCTAGAGAGAACCAACACACTGCACTCTTCCTTGGGAGAGCCAGATTACCTCAGCTCCACACAGGATTCACGAACACACTTCTAGACTGTCCTCCATGCAATGGGTGGAACCTCATTCCCCTAGCTGAACTCTATTGAGAAAAACACTCTGCTTCTAATCCCTTTTCACATTTCACACTTAGAGTCACGCATCCGCAAGGAGGTGGTCGGCTTGCATTCCAAGTACAATTTAAGCACAGTTCTTGGTGTAACACTGCAGGTCCTTTGAAGATGCAAAGGCCCCTCAGTCTCGCTCGCGCATCCTTTGTTTCGGAACTTCGCTGCACGCGGAAAACCGCATGTAGAAAAAAGTTGATTCAGGGAAAGCCCCAGTGGGTATCGTGAATCTCTTTTGACTTGTGAGCATCAACATGTACTTATGCTGCGTGTCAACCTAAAAATGGAAGACTGATGGCACAAAGCTTGTTTTCCCGTTTTGAAAGCTCCATTCATGCGGCCTCGAAGCTACCTGAAAAGCACTGTTGTTACCGTGCTTTTACTTACAGCCGGCATGGCACATAGAAGAAAATGAGTTTTCTCGAAAGAAACCTTGTGCTTCCAGTTCCTAGTTGGAAGCTCACCCTGCTCTGCTCTATACCAAACGTGAAAGTCAATGTGAGCACTAGCCTCGAAGTAAGGCCCTGATTATGCTGGCAAAACGGGAGGCGTGCAGCAGCTCCATGAGGCCTTCATCGCTGTTCTGCTTTAGTTTCACGGTAGTAAGCTTTCCAAGACTCCTAGGGACTTTGCTTAAGCAATCGTTTCAGTACCAGAACACTGTGTAGAGACAGTAAGCTCTGGTCCTGCGTGTATGCTGCGTGTCAACCTAGAAATTGGAGACTGGTGGCATAAGGCTTCTTTTCCCATTATGAACGCTCCGTTCATGCGGCGTCGAAGCTACCTGAAAAGCATTGTTGTTGCCGGGGTTTTCCACACTGCCGGCATGGTTCTGAGAAGAAAATGAGTTTTCTCCTAAGAAACCTTGGGTTTCCAGTTCCTTGTTGGAAGCTCACCCTGCTCTGCTCTATACCTAAAGTGAAAGTCAACGTGAGCCCAAGCTTCGAAGTAAGGCCCTGATTATCCTTGCAAAACGAGAGGCGTGCAGCAGCTCCATGAGGCCTTCATCGTTGTTCTGCTTTGGTTTCAAGGTAGTAAGCTTTTCAACACTCCTAGGGACCTTGCTTCAGCACCCGTTTCAGTACCAGAACACTGCGTAGAACCAGGAAGCTCTGCTCCTGCGTGTATGCTGCGTGTCAACCTAGAAATTAGAGACTGATGGCACAAGGCTTGTTTTCCCATTATGAAAGCTCCGTTGATGCGGCCCCGAAGCTACCTGAAAAGCACTGTTGTTACCGTGCTTTTACTTACAGCCGGCATGTCTCATAGAAGAAAATGAGTTTTCTCGAAAGAAACCTTGTGCTTCCAGTTCCTAGTTGGAAGCTCACCCTGCTCTGCTCTATACCAAAAGTGAAACTCAACGTGAGCAGTAGCCTCGAAGTACAGCCCTGCTTATCCTTGCAAAACGGGAGGCGTGCAGCAACTCCATGAGGCCTTCAAGGCTGTTCTGCTTTAGTTTAATGGTAGTAAGCTCTCCAAGACTCTTAGGGACCATGCTTCAGGACCCGTTTCGGTACCAGGACCCTGCATAGAGCCAGGAAGCTCTGTTCCTGCGTTTATGCTGCTTGTCAGCCTAGAAATTGGAGACTGATGGCATAAGGCTTGTTTTCCCATTATGAAAGCTCTGTTCATGCGGCCTCGAAGCTACCTGAAAAGCATTGTTGTTGCCGGGGTTTTCCTCACTGCCGGCATGGTTCTGAGAAGAAAATGAGTTTTCTCCTAAGAAACCTTGGGTTTCCAGTTCCTTGTTGGAAGCTCACCCTGCTCTGCTCTATACCTAAAGTGAAAGTCAACGTGAACCCTAGCCTCGAAGTAAGGCTCTGATTTGCCTTGCCAATGGGGAGGTGTGCAGCAGCTCCATGAGGCCTTCATCACTGTTCTGCTTTAGTTTCACGGTAGTAAGCCTTTCAAAACTCCTAGGGTCCTTGCTTCAGCACCCGTTTCCGTACCAGAATACTGAGTAGAGCAAGGAAGCTCTGGTCCTGTTAAGCAACTTCCAGCCCCGTAGGCCTTTTTGGAACACCCCAGTGTTGGCTAGAGAGAACCAACACACTGCACTCTTCCTTGGGAGAGCCAGATTACCTCAGCTCCACACAGGATTCACGAACACACTTCTAGACTGTCCTCCATGCAATGGGTGGAACCTCATTCCCCTAGCTGAACTCTATTGAGAAAAACACTCTGCTTCTAATCCCTTTTCACATTTCACACTTAGAGTCACGCATCCGCAAGGAGGTGGTCGGCTTGCATTCCAAGTACAATTTAAGCACAGTTCTTGGTGTAACACTGCAGGTCCTTTGAAGATGCAAAGGCCCCTCAGTCTCGCTCGCGCATCCTTTGTTTTGGAACTTCGCTGCACGCGGAAAACCGCATGTAGAAAAAAGTTGATTCAGGGAAAGCCCCAGTGGGTATCGTGAATCTCTTTTGACTTGTGAGCATCAACATGTACTTATGCTGCGTGTCAACCTAAAAATGGAAGACTGATGGCACAAAGCTTGTTTTCCCGTTTTGAAAGCTCCATTCATGCGGCCTCGAAGCTACCTGAAAAGCACTGTTGTTACCGTGCTTTTACTTACAGCCGGCATGGCACATAGAAGAAAATGAGTTTTCTCGAAAGAAACCTTGTGCTTCCAGTTCCTAGTTGGAAGCTCACCCTGCTCTGCTCTATACCAAACGTGAAAGTCAATGTGAGCACTAGCCTCGAAGTAAGGCCCTGATTATGCTGGCAAAACGGGAGGCGTGCAGCAGCTCCATGAGGCCTTCATCGCTGTTCTGCTTTAGTTTCACGGTAGTAAGCTTTCCAAGACTCCTAGGGACTTTGCTTAAGCAACCGTTTCGGTACCAGAACACTGCGTAGAGACAGTAAGCTCTGGTCCTGCGTGTATGCTGCGTGTCAACCTAGAAATTGGAGACTGATGGCATAAGGCTTCTTTTCCCATTATGAAAGCTCCGTTCATGCGGCCTCGAAGCTACCTGAAAAGCATTGTTGTTGCCGGGGTTTTCCTCACTGCCGGCATGGTTCTGAGAAGAAAATGAGTTTTCTCCTAAGAAACCTTGGGTTTCCAGTTCCTTGTTGGAAGCTCACCCTGCTCTGCGCTATACCTAAAGTGAAAGTCAACGTGAGCCCAAGCTTCGAAGTAAGGCCCTGATTATCCTTGCAAAACGAGAGGCGTGCAGCAGCTCCATGAGGCCTTCATCGTTGTTCTGCTTTAGTTTCAAGGTAGTAAGCTTTTCAACACTCCTAGGGGCCTTGCTTCAGCACCCGTTTCAGTACCAGAACACTGCGTAGAACCAGGAAGCTCTGCTCCTGCGTGTATGCTGCGTGTCAACCTAGAAATTAGAGACTGATGGCACAAGGCTTCTTTTCCCATTTTGAAAGCTCCATTCATGCGGCCTCGAAGCTACCTGAAAAGCACTGTTGTTACCGTGCTTTTACTTACAGCCGGCATGGCACATAGAAGAAAATGAGTTTTCTCGAAAGAAACCTTGTGCTTCCAGTTCCTAGTTGGAAGCTCACCCTGCTCTGCTCTATACCAAACGTGAAAGTCAATGTGAGCACTAGCCTCGAAGTAAGGCCCTGATTATGCTGGCAAAACGGGAGGCGTGCAGCAGCTCCATGAGGCCTTCATCGCTGTTCTGCTTTAGTTTCACGGTAGTAAGCTTTCCAAGACTCCTAGGGACTTTGCTTAAGCAACCGTTTCGGTACCAGAACACTGCGTAGAGACAGTAAGCTCTGGTCCTGCGTGTATGCTGCGTGTCAACCTAGAAATTGGAGACTGATGGCATAAGGCTTCTTTTCCCATTATGAAAGCTCCGTTCATGCGGCCTCGAAGCTACCTGAAAAGCATTGTTGTTGCCGGGGTTTTCCTCACTGCCGGCATGGTTCTGAGAAGAAAATGAGTTTTCTCCTAAGAAACCTTGGGTTTCCAGTTCCTTGTTGGAAGCTCACCCTGCTCTGCGCTATACCTAAAGTGAAAGTCAACGTGAGCCCAAGCTTCGAAGTAAGGCCCTGATTATCCTTGCAAAACGAGAGGCGTGCAGCAGCTCCATGAGGCCTTCATCGTTGTTCTGCTTTAGTTTCAAGGTAGTAAGCTTTTCAACACTCCTAGGGGCCTTGCTTCAGCACCCGTTTCAGTACCAGAACACTGCGTAGAACCAGGAAGCTCTGCTCCTGCGTGTATGCTGCGTGTCAACCTAGAAATTAGAGACTGATGGCACAAGGCTAGTTTTCCCATTATGAAAGCTCCGTTGATGCGGCCCCGAAGCTACCTGAAAAGCACTGTTGTTACCGTGCTTTTACTTACAGCCGGCATGGTTCATAGAAGAAAATGAGTTTTCTCGAAAGAAACCTTGTGCTTCCAGTTCCTAGTTGGAAGCTCACCCTGCTCTGCTCTATACCTAAAGTGAAAGTCAACGTGAGCCCAAGCTTCGAAGTAAGGCCCTGATTATCCTTGCAAAACGAGAGGCGTGCAGCAGCTCCATGAGGCCTTCATCGTTGTTCTGCTTTGGTTTCAAGGTAGTAAGCTTTTCAACACTCCTAGGGACCTTGCTTCAGCACCCGTTTCAGTACCAGAACACTGCGTAGAACCAGGAAGCTCTGCTCCTGCGTGTATGCTGCGTGTCAACCTAGAAATTAGAGACTGATGGCACAAGGCTTGTTTTCCCATTATGAAAGCTCCGTTGATGCGGCCCCGAAGCTACCTGAAAAGCACTGTTGTTACCGTGCTTTTACTTACAGCCGGCATGTCTCATAGAAGAAAATGAGTTTTCTCGAAAGAAACCTTGTGCTTCCAGTTCCTAGTTGGAAGCTCACCCTGCTCTGCTCTATACCAAAAGTGAAACTCAACGTGAGCAGTAGCCTCTAAGTACAGCCCTGCTTATCCTTGCAAAACGGGATTCGTGCAGCAACTCCATGAGGCCTTCAAGGCTGTTCTGCTTTAGTTTAACGGTAGTAAGCTCTCCAAGACTCTTAGGGACCATGCTTCAGGACCCGTTTCGGTACCAGGACACTGCATAGAGCCAGGAAGCTCTGTTCCTGCGTTTATGCTGCTTGTCAGCCTAGAAATTGGAGACTGATGGCATAAGGCTTGTTTTCCCATTATGAAAGCTCCGTTCATGCGGCCTCGAAGCTACCTGAAAAGCATTGTTGTTGCCGGGGTTTTCCTCACTGCCGGCATGGTTCTGAGAAGAAAATGAGTTTTCTCCTAAGAAACCTTGGGTTTCCAGTTCCTTGTTGGAAGCTCACCCTGCTCTGCTCTATACCTAAAGTGAAAGTCAACGTGAACCCTAGCCTCGAAGTAAGGCTCTGATTTGCCTTGCCAATGGGGAGGTGTGCAGCAGCTCCATGAGGCCTTCATCACTGTTCTGCTTTAGTTTCACGGTAGTAAGCCTTTCAAAACTCCTAGGGTCCTTGCTTCAGCACCCGTTTCCGTACCAGAATACTGAGTAGAGCAAGGAAGCTCTGGTCCTGTTAAGCAACTTCCAGCCCCGTAGGCCTTTTTGGAACACCCCAGTGTTGGCTAGAGAGAACCAACACACTGCACTCTTCCTTGGGAGAGCCAGATTACCTCAGCTCCACACAGGATTCACGAACACACTTCTAGACTGTCCTCCATGCAATGGGTGGAACCTCATTCCCCTAGCTGAACTCTATTGAGAAAAACACTCTGCTTCTAATCCCTTTTCACATTTCACACTTAGAGTCACGCATCCGCAAGGAGGTGGTCGGCTTGCATTCCAAGTACAATTTAAGCACAGTTCTTGGTGTAACACTGCAGGTCCTTTGAAGATGCAAAGGCCCCTCAGTCTCGCTCGCGCATCCTTTGTTTTGGAACTTCGCTGCACGCGGAAAACCGCATGTAGAAAAAAGTTGATTCAGGGAAAGCCCCAGTGGGTATCGTGAATCTCTTTTGACTTGTGAGCATCAACATGTACTTATGCTGCGTGTCAACCTAAAAATGGAAGACTGATGGCACAAAGCTTGTTTTCCCGTTTTGAAAGCTCCATTCATGCGGCCTCGAAGCTACCTGAAAAGCACTGTTGTTACCGTGCTTTTACTTACAGCCGGCATGGCACATAGAAGAAAATGAGTTTTCTCGAAAGAAACCTTGTGCTTCCAGTTCCTAGTTGGAAGCTCACCCTGCTCTGCTCTATACCAAACGTGAAAGTCAATGTGAGCACTAGCCTCGAAGTAAGGCCCTGATTATGCTGGCAAAACGGGAGGCGTGCAGCAGCTCCATGAGGCCTTCATCGCTGTTCTGCTTTAGTTTCACGGTAGTAAGCTTTCCAAGACTCCTAGGGACTTTGCTTAAGCAATCGTTTCAGTACCAGAACACTGTGTAGAGACAGTAAGCTCTGGTCCTGCGTGTATGCTGCGTGTCAACCTAGAAATTGGAGACTGGTGGCATAAGGCTTCTTTTCCCATTATGAACGCTCCGTTCATGCGGCGTCGAAGTTACCTGAAAAGCATTGTTGTTGCCGGGGTTTTCCACACTGCCGGCATGGTTCTGAGAAGAAAATGAGTTTTCTCCTAAGAAACCTTGGGTTTCCAGTTCCTTGTTGGAAGCTCACCCTGCTCTGCTCTATACCTAAAGTGAAAGTCAACGTGAGCCCAAGCTTCGAAGTAAGGCCCTGATTATCCTTGCAAAACGAGAGGCGTGCAGCAGCTCCATGAGGCCTTCATCGTTGTTCTGCTTTGGTTTCAAGGTAGTAAGCTTTTCAACACTCCTAGGGACCTTGCTTCAGCACCCGTTTCAGTACCAGAACACTGCGTAGAACCAGGAAGCTCTGCTCCTGCGTGTATGCTGCGTGTCAACCTAGAAATTAGAGACTGATGGCACAAGGCTTGTTTTCCCATTATGAAAGCTCCGTTGATGCGGCCCCGAAGCTACCTGAAAAGCACTGTTGTTACCGTGCTTTTACTTACAGCCGGCATGTCTCATAGAAGAAAATGAGTTTTCTCGAAAGAAACCTTGTGCTTCCAGTTCCTAGTTGGAAGCTCACCCTGCTCTGCTCTATACCAAAAGTGAAACTCAACGTGAGCAGTAGCCTCGAAGTACAGCCCTGCTTATCCTTGCAAAACGGGAGGCGTGCAGCAACTCCATGAGGCCTTCAAGGCTGTTCTGCTTTAGTTTAATGGTAGTAAGCTCTCCAAGACTCTTAGGGACCATGCTTCAGGACCCGTTTCGGTACCAGGACACTGCATAGAGCCAGGAAGCTCTGTTCCTGCGTTTATGCTGCTTGTCAGCCTAGAAATTGGAGACTGATGGCATAAGGCTTGTTTTCCCATTATGAAAGCTCTGTTCATGCGGCCTCGAAGCTACCTGAAAAGCATTGTTGTTGCCGGGGTTTTCCTCACTGCCGGCATGGTTCTGAGAAGAAAATGAGTTTTCTCCTAAGAAACCTTGGGTTTCCAGTTCCTTGTTGGAAGCTCACCCTGCTCTGCTCTATACCTAAAGTGAAAGTCAACGTGAACCCTAGCCTCGAAGTAAGGCTCTGATTTGCCTTGCCAATGGGGAGGTGTGCAGCAGCTCCATGAGGCCTTCATCACTGTTCTGCTTTAGTTTCACGGTAGTAAGCCTTTCAAAACTCCTAGGGTCCTTGCTTCAGCACCCGTTTCCGTACCAGAATACTGAGTAGAGCAAGGAAGCTCTGGTCCTGTTAAGCAACTTCCAGCCCCGTAGGCCTTTTTGGAACACCCCAGTGTTGGCTAGAGAGAACCAACACACTGCACTCTTCCTTGGGAGAGCCAGATTACCTCAGCTCCACACAGGATTCACGAACACACTTCTAGACTGTCCTCCATGCAATGGGTGGAACCTCATTCCCCTAGCTGAACTCTATTGAGAAAAACACTCTGCTTCTAATCCCTTTTCACATTTCACACTTAGAGTCACGCATCCGCAAGGAGGTGGTCGGCTTGCATTCCAAGTACAATTTAAGCACAGTTCTTGGTGTAACACTGCAGGTCCTTTGAAGATGCAAAGGCCCCTCAGTCTCGCTCGCGCATCCTTTGTTTTGGAACTTCGCTGCACGCGGAAAACCGCATGTAGAAAAAAGTTGATTCAGGGAAAGCCCCAGTGGGTATCGTGAATCTCTTTTGACTTGTGAGCATCAACATGTACTTATGCTGCGTGTCAACCTAAAAATGGAAGACTGATGGCACAAAGCTTGTTTTCCCGTTTTGAAAGCTCCATTCATGCGGCCTCGAAGCTACCTGAAAAGCACTGTTGTTACCGTGCTTTTACTTACAGCCGGCATGGCACATAGAAGAAAATGAGTTTTCTCGAAAGAAACCTTGTGCTTCCAGTTCCTAGTTGGAAGCTCACCCTGCTCTGCTCTATACCAAACGTGAAAGTCAATGTGAGCACTAGCCTCGAAGTAAGGCCCTGATTATGCTGGCAAAACGGGAGGCGTGCAGCAGCTCCATGAGGCCTTCATCGCTGTTCTGCTTTAGTTTCACGGTAGTAAGCTTTCCAAGACTCCTAGGGACTTTGCTTAAGCAATCGTTTCAGTACCAGAACACTGTGTAGAGACAGTAAGCTCTGGTCCTGCGTGTATGCTGCGTGTCAACCTAGAAATTGGAGACTGGTGGCATAAGGCTTCTTTTCCCATTATGAACGCTCCGTTCATGCGGCGTCGAAGTTACCTGAAAAGCATTGTTGTTGCCGGGGTTTTCCACACTGCCGGCATGGTTCTGAGAAGAAAATGAGTTTTCTCCTAAGAAACCTTGGGTTTCCAGTTCCTTGTTGGAAGCTCACCCTGCTCTGCTCTATACCTAAAGTGAAAGTCAACGTGAGCCCAAGCTTCGAAGTAAGGCCCTGATTATCCTTGCAAAACGAGAGGCGTGCAGCAGCTCCATGAGGCCTTCATCGTTGTTCTGCTTTGGTTTCAAGGTAGTAAGCTTTTCAACACTCCTAGGGACCTTGCTTCAGCACCCGTTTCAGTACCAGAACACTGCGTAGAACCAGGAAGCTCTGCTCCTGCGTGTATGCTGCGTGTCAACCTAGAAATTAGAGACTGATGGCACAAGGCTTGTTTTCCCATTATGAAAGCTCCGTTGATGCGGCCCCGAAGCTACCTGAAAAGCACTGTTGTTACCGTGCTTTTACTTACAGCCGGCATGTCTCATAGAAGAAAATGAGTTTTCTCGAAAGAAACCTTGTGCTTCCAGTTCCTAGTTGGAAGCTCACCCTGCTCTGCTCTATACCAAACGTGAAAGTCAATGTGAGCACTAGCCTCGAAGTAAGGCCCTGATTATGCTGGCAAAACGGGAGGCGTGCAGCAGCTCCATGAGGCCTTCATCGCTGTTCTGCTTTAGTTTCACGGTAGTAAGCTTTCCAAGACTCCTAGGGACTTTGCTTAAGCAATCGTTTCAGTACCAGAACACTGTGTAGAGACAGTAAGCTCTGGTCCTGCGTGTATGCTGCGTGTCAACCTAGAAATTGGAGACTGGTGGCATAAGGCTTCTTTTCCCATTATGAACGCTCCGTTCATGCGGCGTCGAAGCTACCTGAAAAGCATTGTTGTTGCCGGGGTTTTCCACACTGCCGGCATGGTTCTGAGAAGAAAATGAGTTTTCTCCTAAGAAACCTTGGGTTTCCAGTTCCTTGTTGGAAGCTCACCCTGCTCTGCTCTATACCTAAAGTGAAAGTCAACGTGAGCCCAAGCTTCGAAGTAAGGCCCTGATTATCCTTGCAAAACGAGAGGCGTGCAGCAGCTCCATGAGGCCTTCATCGTTGTTCTGCTTTGGTTTCAAGGTAGTAAGCTTTTCAACACTCCTAGGGACCTTGCTTCAGCACCCGTTTCAGTACCAGAACACTGCGTAGAACCAGGAAGCTCTGCTCCTGCGTGTATGCTGCGTGTCAACCTAGAAATTAGAGACTGATGGCACAAGGCTTGTTTTCCCATTATGAAAGCTCCGTTGATGCGGCCCCGAAGCTACCTGAAAAGCACTGTTGTTACCGTGCTTTTACTTACAGCCGGCATGTCTCATAGAAGAAAATGAGTTTTCTCGAAAGAAACCTTGTGCTTCCAGTTCCTAGTTGGAAGCTCACCCTGCTCTGCTCTATACCAAAAGTGAAACTCAACGTGAGCAGTAGCCTCGAAGTACAGCCCTGCTTATCCTTGCAAAACGGGAGGCGTGCAGCAACTCCATGAGGCCTTCAAGGCTGTTCTGCTTTAGTTTAATGGTAGTAAGCTCTCCAAGACTCTTAGGGACCATGCTTCAGGACCCGTTTCGGTACCAGGACACTGCATAGAGCCAGGAAGCTCTGTTCCTGCGTTTATGCTGCTTGTCAGCCTAGAAATTGGAGACTGATGGCATAAGGCTTGTTTTCCCATTATGAAAGCTCTGTTCATGCGGCCTCGAAGCTACCTGAAAAGCATTGTTGTTGCCGGGGTTTTCCTCACTGCCGGCATGGTTCTGAGAAGAAAATGAGTTTTCTCCTAAGAAACCTTGGGTTTCCAGTTCCTTGTTGGAAGCTCACCCTGCTCTGCTCTATACCTAAAGTGAAAGTCAACGTGAACCCTAGCCTCGAAGTAAGGCTCTGATTTGCCTTGCCAATGGGGAGGTGTGCAGCAGCTCCATGAGGCCTTCATCACTGTTCTGCTTTAGTTTCACGGTAGTAAGCCTTTCAAAACTCCTAGGGTCCTTGCTTCAGCACCCGTTTCCGTACCAGAATACTGAGTAGAGCAAGGAAGCTCTGGTCCTGTTAAGCAACTTCCAGCCCCGTAGGCCTTTTTGGAACACCCCAGTGTTGGCTAGAGAGAACCAACACACTGCACTCTTCCTTGGGAGAGCCAGATTACCTCAGCTCCACACAGGATTCACGAACACACTTCTAGACTGTCCTCCATGCAATGGGTGGAACCTCATTCCCCTAGCTGAACTCTATTGAGAAAAACACTCTGCTTCTAATCCCTTTTCACATTTCACACTTAGAGTCACGCATCCGCAAGGAGGTGGTCGGCTTGCATTCCAAGTACAATTTAAGCACAGTTCTTGGTGTAACACTGCAGGTCCTTTGAAGATGCAAAGGCCCCTCAGTCTCGCTCGCGCATCCTTTGTTTTGGAACTTCGCTGCACGCGGAAAACCGCATGTAGAAAAAAGTTGATTCAGGGAAAGCCCCAGTGGGTATCGTGAATCTCTTTTGACTTGTGAGCATCAACATGTACTTATGCTGCGTGTCAACCTAAAAATGGAAGACTGATGGCACAAAGCTTGTTTTCCCGTTTTGAAAGCTCCATTCATGCGGCCTCGAAGCTACCTGAAAAGCACTGTTGTTACCGTGCTTTTACTTACAGCCGGCATGGCACATAGAAGAAAATGAGTTTTCTCGAAAGAAACCTTGTGCTTCCAGTTCCTAGTTGGAAGCTCACCCTGCTCTGCTCTATACCAAACGTGAAAGTCAATGTGAGCACTAGCCTCGAAGTAAGGCCCTGATTATGCTGGCAAAACGGGAGGCGTGCAGCAGCTCCATGAGGCCTTCATCGCTGTTCTGCTTTAGTTTCACGGTAGTAAGCTTTCCAAGACTCCTAGGGACTTTGCTTAAGCAATCGTTTCAGTACCAGAACACTGTGTAGAGACAGTAAGCTCTGGTCCTGCGTGTATGCTGCGTGTCAACCTAGAAATTGGAGACTGGTGGCATAAGGCTTCTTTTCTCATTATGAACGCTCCGTTCATGCGGCGTCGAAGCTACCTGAAAAGCATTGTTGTTGCCGGGGTTTTCCACACTGCCGGCATGGTTCTGAGAAGAAAATGAGTTTTCTCCTAAGAAACCTTGGGTTTCCAGTTCCTTGTTGGAAGCTCACCCTGCTCTGCTCTATACCTAAAGTGAAAGTCAACGTGAGCCCAAGCTTCGAAGTAAGGCCCTGATTATCCTTGCAAAACGAGAGGCGTGCAGCAGCTCCATGAGGCCTTCATCGTTGTTCTGCTTTGGTTTCAAGGTAGTAAGCTTTTCAACACTCCTAGGGACCTTGCTTCAGCACCCGTTTCAGTACCAGAACACTGCGTAGAACCAGGAAGCTCTGCTCCTGCGTGTATGCTGCGTGTCAACCTAGAAATTAGAGACTGATGGCACAAGGCTTGTTTTCCCATTATGAAAGCTCCGTTGATGCGGCCCCGAAGCTACCTGAAAAGCACTGTTGTTACCGTGCTTTTACTTACAGCCGGCATGTCTCATAGAAGAAAATGAGTTTTCTCGAAAGAAACCTTGTGCTTCCAGTTCCTAGTTGGAAGCTCACCCTGCTCTGCTCTATACCAAAAGTGAAACTCAACGTGATCAGTAGCCTCGAAGTACAGCCCTGCTTATCCTTGCAAAACGGGAGGCGTGCAGCAACTCCATGAGGCCTTCAAGGCTGTTCTGCTTTAGTTTAATGGTAGTAAGCTCTCCAAGACTCTTAGGGACCATGCTTCAGGACCCGTTTCGGTACCAGGACCCTGCATAGAGCCAGGAAGCTCTGTTCCTGCGTTTATGCTGCTTGTCAGCCTAGAAATTGGAGACTGATGGCATAAGGCTTGTTTTCCCATTATGAAAGCTCTGTTCATGCGGCCTCGAAGCTACCTGAAAAGCATTGTTGTTGCCGGGGTTTTCCTCACTGCCGGCATGGTTCTGAGAAGAAAATGAGTTTTCTCCTAAGAAACCTTGGGTTTCCAGTTCCTTGTTGGAAGCTCACCCTGCTCTGCTCTATACCTAAAGTGAAAGTCAACGTGAACCCTAGCCTCGAAGTAAGGCTCTGATTTGCCTTGCCAATGGGGAGGTGTGCAGCAGCTCCATGAGGCCTTCATCACTGTTCTGCTTTAGTTTCACGGTAGTAAGCCTTTCAAAACTCCTAGGGTCCTTGCTTCAGCACCCGTTTCCGTACCAGAATACTGAGTAGAGCAAGGAAGCTCTGGTCCTGTTAAGCAACTTCCAGCCCCGTAGGCCTTTTTGGAACACCCCAGTGTTGGCTAGAGAGAACCAACACACTGCACTCTTCCTTGGGAGAGCCAGATTACCTCAGCTCCACACAGGATTCACGAACACACTTCTAGACTGTCCTCCATGCAATGGGTGGAACCTCATTCCCCTAGCTGAACTCTATTGAGAAAAACACTCTGCTTCTAATCCCTTTTCACATTTCACACTTAGAGTCACGCATCCGCAAGGAGGTGGTCGGCTTGCATTCCAAGTACAATTTAAGCACAGTTCTTGGTGTAACACTGCAGGTCCTTTGAAGATGCAAAGGCCCCTCAGTCTCGCTCGCGCATCCTTTGTTTTGGAACTTCGCTGCACGCGGAAAACCGCATGTAGAAAAAAGTTGATTCAGGGAAAGCCCCAGTGGGTATCGTGAATCTCTTTTGACTTGTGAGCATCAACATGTACTTATGCTGCGTGTCAACCTAAAAATGGAAGACTGATGGCACAAAGCTTGTTTTCCCGTTTTGAAAGCTCCATTCATGCGGCCTCGAAGCTACCTGAAAAGCACTGTTGTTACCGTGCTTTTACTTACAGCCGGCATGGCACATAGAAGAAAATGAGTTTTCTCGAAAGAAACCTTGTGCTTCCAGTTCCTAGTTGGAAGCTCACCCTGCTCTGCTCTATACCAAACGTGAAAGTCAATGTGAGCACTAGCCTCGAAGTAAGGCCCTGATTATGCTGGCAAAACGGGAGGCGTGCAGCAGCTCCATGAGGCCTTCATCGCTGTTCTGCTTTAGTTTCACGGTAGTAAGCTTTCCAAGACTCCTAGGGACTTTGCTTAAGCAATCGTTTCAGTACCAGAACACTGTGTAGAGACAGTAAGCTCTGGTCCTGCGTGTATGCTGCGTGTCAACCTAGAAATTGGAGACTGGTGGCATAAGGCTTCTTTTCCCATTATGAACGCTCCGTTCATGCGGCGTCGAAGCTACCTGAAAAGCATTGTTGTTGCCGGGGTTTTCCACACTGCCGGCATGGTTCTGAGAAGAAAATGAGTTTTCTCCTAAGAAACCTTGGGTTTCCAGTTCCTTGTTGGAAGCTCACCCTGCTCTGCTCTATACCTAAAGTGAAAGTCAACGTGAGCCCAAGCTTCGAAGTAAGGCCCTGATTATCCTTGCAAAACGAGAGGCGTGCAGCAGCTCCATGAGGCCTTCATCGTTGTTCTGCTTTGGTTTCAAGGTAGTAAGCTTTTCAACACTCCTAGGGACCTTGCTTCAGCACCCGTTTCAGTACCAGAACACTGCGTAGAACCAGGAAGCTCTGCTCCTGCGTGTATGCTGCGTGTCAACCTAGAAATTAGAGACTGATGGCACAAGGCTTGTTTTCCCATTATGAAAGCTCCGTTGATGCGGCCCCGAAGCTACCTGAAAAGCACTGTTGTTACCGTGCTTTTACTTACAGCCGGCATGTCTCATAGAAGAAAATGAGTTTTCTCGAAAGAAACCTTGTGCTTCCAGTTCCTAGTTGGAAGCTCACCCTGCTCTGCTCTATACCAAAAGTGAAACTCAACGTGATCAGTAGCCTCGAAGTACAGCCCTGCTTATCCTTGCAAAACGGGAGGCGTGCAGCAACTCCATGAGGCCTTCAAGGCTGTTCTGCTTTAGTTTAACGGTAGTAAGCTCTCCAAGACTCTTAGGGACCATGCTTCAGGACCCGTTTCGGTACCAGGACCCTGCATAGAGCCAGGAAGCTCTGTTCCTGCGTTTATGCTGCTTGTCAGCCTAGAAATTGGAGACTGATGGCATAAGGCTTGTTTTCCCATTATGAAAGCTCCGTTCATGCGGCCTCGAAGCTACCTGAAAAGCATTGTTGTTGCCGGGGTTTTCCTCACTGCCGGCATGGTTCTGAGAAGAAAATGAGTTTTCTCCTAAGAAACCTTGGGTTTCCAGTTCCTTGTTGGAAGCTCACCCTGCTCTGCTCTATACCTAAAGTGAAAGTCAACGTGAACCCTAGCCTCGAAGTAAGGCTCTGATTTGCCTTGCCAATGGGGAGGTGTGCAGCAGCTCCATGAGGCCTTCATCACTGTTCTGCTTTAGTTTCACGGTAGTAAGCCTTTCAAAACTCCTAGGGTCCTTGCTTCAGCACCCGTTTCCGTACCAGAATACTGAGTAGAGCAAGGAAGCTCTGGTCCTGTTAAGCAACTTCCAGCCCCGTAGGCCTTTTTGGAACACCCCAGTGTTGGCTAGAGAGAACCAACACACTGCACTCTTCCTTGGGAGAGCCAGATTACCTCAGCTCCACACAGGATTCACGAACACACTTCTAGACTGTCCTCCATGCAATGGGTGGAACCTCATTCCCCTAGCTGAACTCTATTGAGAAAAGCACTCTGCTTCTAATCCCTTTTCACATTTCACACTTAGAGTCACGCATCCGCAAGGAGGTGGTCGGCTTGCATTCCAAGTACAATTTAAGCACAGTTCTTGGTGTAACACTGCAGGTCCTTTGAAGATGCAAAGGCCCCTCAGTCTCGCTCGCGCATCCTTTGTTTTGGAACTTCGCTGCACGCGGAAAACCGCATGTAGAAAAAAGTTGATTCAGGGAAAGCCCCAGTGGGTATCGTGAATCTCTTTTGACTTGTGAGCATCAACATGTACTTATGCTGCGTGTCAACCTAAAAATGGAAGACTGATGGCACAAAGCTTGTTTTCCCGTTTTGAAAGCTCCATTCATGCGGCCTCGAAGCTACCTGAAAAGCACTGTTGTTACCGTGCTTTTACTTACAGCCGGCATGGCACATAGAAGAAAATGAGTTTTCTCGAAAGAAACCTTGTGCTTCCAGTTCCTAGTTGGAAGCTCACCCTGCTCTGCTCTATACCAAACGTGAAAGTCAATGTGAGCACTAGCCTCGAAGTAAGGCCCTGATTATGCTGGCAAAACGGGAGGCGTGCAGCAGCTCCATGAGGCCTTCATCGCTGTTCTGCTTTAGTTTCACGGTAGTAAGCTTTCCAAGACTCCTAGGGACTTTGCTTAAGCAACCGTTTCGGTACCAGAACACTGCGTAGAGACAGTAAGCTCTGGTCCTGCGTGTATGCTGCGTGTCAACCTAGAAATTGGAGACTGATGGCATAAGGCTTCTTTTCCCATTATGAAAGCTCCGTTCATGCGGCCTCGAAGCTACCTGAAAAGCATTGTTGTTGCCGGGGTTTTCCTCACTGCCGGCATGGTTCTGAGAAGAAAATGAGTTTTCTCCTAAGAAACCTTGGGTTTCCAGTTCCTTGTTGGAAGCTCACCCTGCTCTGCGCTATACCTAAAGTGAAAGTCAACGTGAGCCCAAGCTTCGAAGTAAGGCCCTGATTATCCTTGCAAAACGAGAGGCGTGCAGCAGCTCCATGAGGCCTTCATCGTTGTTCTGCTTTAGTTTCAAGGTAGTAAGCTTTTCAACACTCCTAGGGGCCTTGCTTCAGCACCCGTTTCAGTACCAGAACACTGCGTAGAACCAGGAAGCTCTGCTCCTGCGTGTATGCTGCGTGTCAACCTAGAAATTAGAGACTGATGGCACAAGGCTAGTTTTCCCATTATGAAAGCTCCGTTGATGCGGCCCCGAAGCTACCTGAAAAGCACTGTTGTTACCGTGCTTTTACTTACAGCCGGCATGGTTCATAGAAGAAAATGAGTTTTCTCGAAAGAAACCTTGTGCTTCCAGTTCCTAGTTGGAAGCTCACCCTGCTCTGCTCTATACCTAAAGTGAAAGTCAACGTGAGCCCAAGCTTCGAAGTAAGGCCCTGATTATCCTTGCAAAACGAGAGGCGTGCAGCAGCTCCATGAGGCCTTCATCGTTGTTCTGCTTTGGTTTCAAGGTAGTAAGCTTTTCAACACTCCTAGGGACCTTGCTTCAGCACCCGTTTCAGTACCAGAACACTGCGTAGAACCAGGAAGCTCTGCTCCTGCGTGTATGCTGCGTGTCAACCTAGAAATTAGAGACTGATGGCACAAGGCTTGTTTTCCCATTATGAAAGCTCCGTTGATGCGGCCCCGAAGCTACCTGAAAAGCACTGTTGTTACCGTGCTTTTACTTACAGCCGGCATGTCTCATAGAAGAAAATGAGTTTTCTCGAAAGAAACCTTGTGCTTCCAGTTCCTAGTTGGAAGCTCACCCTGCTCTGCTCTATACCAAAAGTGAAACTCAACGTGAGCAGTAGCCTCTAAGTACAGCCCTGCTTATCCTTGCAAAACGGGATTCGTGCAGCAACTCCATGAGGCCTTCAAGGCTGTTCTGCTTTAGTTTAACGGTAGTAAGCTCTCCAAGACTCTTAGGGACCATGCTTCAGGACCCGTTTCGGTACCAGGACACTGCATAGAGCCAGGAAGCTCTGTTCCTGCGTTTATGCTGCTTGTCAGCCTAGAAATTGGAGACTGATGGCATAAGGCTTGTTTTCCCATTATGAAAGCTCCGTTCATGCGGCCTCGAAGCTACCTGAAAAGCATTGTTGTTGCCGGGGTTTTCCTCACTGCCGGCATGGTTCTGAGAAGAAAATGAGTTTTCTCCTAAGAAACCTTGGGTTTCCAGTTCCTTGTTGGAAGCTCACCCTGCTCTGCTCTATACCTAAAGTGAAAGTCAACGTGAACCCTAGCCTCGAAGTAAGGCTCTGATTTGCCTTGCCAATGGGGAGGTGTGCAGCAGCTCCATGAGGCCTTCATCACTGTTCTGCTTTAGTTTCACGGTAGTAAGCCTTTCAAAACTCCTAGGGTCCTTGCTTCAGCACCCGTTTCCGTACCAGAATACTGAGTAGAGCAAGGAAGCTCTGGTCCTGTTAAGCAACTTCCAGCCCCGTAGGCCTTTTTGGAACACCCCAGTGTTGGCTAGAGAGAACCAACACACTGCACTCTTCCTTGGGAGAGCCAGATTACCTCAGCTCCACACAGGATTCACGAACACACTTCTAGACTGTCCTCCATGCAATGGGTGGAACCTCATTCCCCTAGCTGAACTCTATTGAGAAAAGCACTCTGCTTCTAATCCCTTTTCACATTTCACACTTAGAGTCACGCATCCGCAAGGAGGTGGTCGGCTTGCATTCCAAGTACAATTTAAGCACAGTTCTTGGTGTAACACTGCAGGTCCTTTGAAGATGCAAAGGCCCCTCAGTCTCGCTCGCGCATCCTTTGTTTTGGAACTTCGCTGCACGCGGAAAACCGCATGTAGAAAAAAGTTGATTCAGGGAAAGCCCCAGTGGGTATCGTGAATCTCTTTTGACTTGTGAGCATCAACATGTACTTATGCTGCGTGTCAACCTAAAAATGGAAGACTGATGGCACAAAGCTTGTTTTCCCGTTTTGAAAGCTCCATTCATGCGGCCTCGAAGCTACCTGAAAAGCACTGTTGTTACCGTGCTTTTACTTACAGCCGGCATGGCACATAGAAGAAAATGAGTTTTCTCGAAAGAAACCTTGTGCTTCCAGTTCCTAGTTGGAAGCTCACCCTGCTCTGCTCTATACCAAAAGTGAAACTCAACGTGATCAGTAGCCTCGAAGTACAGCCCTGCTTATCCTTGCAAAACGGGAGGCGTGCAGCAACTCCATGAGGCCTTCAAGGCTGTTCTGCTTTAGTTTAATGGTAGTAAGCTCTCCAAGACTCTTAGGGACCATGCTTCAGGACCCGTTTCGGTACCAGGACCCTGCATAGAGCCAGGAAGCTCTGTTCCTGCGTTTATGCTGCTTGTCAGCCTAGAAATTGGAGACTGATGGCATAAGGCTTGTTTTCCCATTATGAAAGCTCTGTTCATGCGGCCTCGAAGCTACCTGAAAAGCATTGTTGTTGCCGGGGTTTTCCTCACTGCCGGCATGGTTCTGAGAAGAAAATGAGTTTTCTCCTAAGAAACCTTGGGTTTCCAGTTCCTTGTTGGAAGCTCACCCTGCTCTGCTCTATACCTAAAGTGAAAGTCAACGTGAACCCTAGCCTCGAAGTAAGGCTCTGATTTGCCTTGCCAATGGGGAGGTGTGCAGCAGCTCCATGAGGCCTTCATCACTGTTCTGCTTTAGTTTCACGGTAGTAAGCCTTTCAAAACTCCTAGGGTCCTTGCTTCAGCACCCGTTTCCGTACCAGAATACTGAGTAGAGCAAGGAAGCTCTGGTCCTGTTAAGCAACTTCCAGCCCCGTAGGCCTTTTTGGAACACCCCAGTGTTGGCTAGAGAGAACCAACACACTGCACTCTTCCTTGGGAGAGCCAGATTACCTCAGCTCCACACAGGATTCACGAACACACTTCTAGACTGTCCTCCATGCAATGGGTGGAACCTCATTCCCCTAGCTGAACTCTATTGAGAAAAGCACTCTGCTTCTAATCCCTTTTCACATTTCACACTTAGAGTCACGCATCCGCAAGGAGGTGGTCGGCTTGCATTCCAAGTACAATTTAAGCACAGTTCTTGGTGTAACACTGCAGGTCCTTTGAAGATGCAAAGGCCCCTCAGTCTCGCTCGCGCATCCTTTGTTTTGGAACTTCGCTGCACGCGGAAAACCGCATGTAGAAAAAAGTTGATTCAGGGAAAGCCCCAGTGGGTATCGTGAATCTCTTTTGACTTGTGAGCATCAACATGTACTTATGCTGCGTGTCAACCTAAAAATGGAAGACTGATGGCACAAAGCTTGTTTTCCCGTTTTGAAAGCTCCATTCATGCGGCCTCGAAGCTACCTGAAAAGCACTGTTGTTACCGTGCTTTTACTTACAGCCGGCATGGCACATAGAAGAAAATGAGTTTTCTCGAAAGAAACCTTGTGCTTCCAGTTCCTAGTTGGAAGCTCACCCTGCTCTGCTCTATACCAAACGTGAAAGTCAATGTGAGCACTAGCCTCGAAGTAAGGCCCTGATTATGCTGGCAAAACGGGAGGCGTGCAGCAGCTCCATGAGGCCTTCATCGCTGTTCTGCTTTAGTTTCACGGTAGTAAGCTTTCCAAGACTCCTAGGGACTTTGCTTAAGCAACCGTTTCGGTACCAGAACACTGCGTAGAGACAGTAAGCTCTGGTCCTGCGTGTATGCTGCGTGTCAACCTAGAAATTGGAGACTGATGGCATAAGGCTTCTTTTCCCATTATGAAAGCTCCGTTCATGCGGCCTCGAAGCTACCTGAAAAGCATTGTTGTTGCCGGGGTTTTCCTCACTGCCGGCATGGTTCTGAGAAGAAAATGAGTTTTCTCCTAAGAAACCTTGGGTTTCCAGTTCCTTGTTGGAAGCTCACCCTGCTCTGCGCTATACCTAAAGTGAAAGTCAACGTGAGCCCAAGCTTCGAAGTAAGGCCCTGATTATCCTTGCAAAACGAGAGGCGTGCAGCAGCTCCATGAGGCCTTCATCGTTGTTCTGCTTTAGTTTCAAGGTAGTAAGCTTTTCAACACTCCTAGGGGCCTTGCTTCAGCACCCGTTTCAGTACCAGAACACTGCGTAGAACCAGGAAGCTCTGCTCCTGCGTGTATGCTGCGTGTCAACCTAGAAATTAGAGACTGATGGCACAAGGCTAGTTTTCCCATTATGAAAGCTCCGTTGATGCGGCCCCGAAGCTACCTGAAAAGCACTGTTGTTACCGTGCTTTTACTTACAGCCGGCATGGTTCATAGAAGAAAATGAGTTTTCTCGAAAGAAACCTTGTGCTTCCAGTTCCTAGTTGGAAGCTCACCCTGCTCTGCTCTATACCTAAAGTGAAAGTCAACGTGAGCCCAAGCTTCGAAGTAAGGCCCTGATTATCCTTGCAAAACGAGAGGCGTGCAGCAGCTCCATGAGGCCTTCATCGTTGTTCTGCTTTGGTTTCAAGGTAGTAAGCTTTTCAACACTCCTAGGGACCTTGCTTCAGCACCCGTTTCAGTACCAGAACACTGCGTAGAACCAGGAAGCTCTGCTCCTGCGTGTATGCTGCGTGTCAACCTAGAAATTAGAGACTGATGGCACAAGGCTTGTTTTCCCATTATGAAAGCTCCGTTGATGCGGCCCCGAAGCTACCTGAAAAGCACTGTTGTTACCGTGCTTTTACTTACAGCCGGCATGTCTCATAGAAGAAAATGAGTTTTCTCGAAAGAAACCTTGTGCTTCCAGTTCCTAGTTGGAAGCTCACCCTGCTCTGCTCTATACCAAAAGTGAAACTCAACGTGAGCAGTAGCCTCTAAGTACAGCCCTGCTTATCCTTGCAAAACGGGATTCGTGCAGCAACTCCATGAGGCCTTCAAGGCTGTTCTGCTTTAGTTTAACGGTAGTAAGCTCTCCAAGACTCTTAGGGACCATGCTTCAGGACCCGTTTCGGTACCAGGACACTGCATAGAGCCAGGAAGCTCTGTTCCTGCGTTTATGCTGCTTGTCAGCCTAGAAATTGGAGACTGATGGCATAAGGCTTGTTTTCCCATTATGAAAGCTCCGTTCATGCGGCCTCGAAGCTACCTGAAAAGCATTGTTGTTGCCGGGGTTTTCCTCACTGCCGGCATGGTTCTGAGAAGAAAATGAGTTTTCTCCTAAGAAACCTTGGGTTTCCAGTTCCTTGTTGGAAGCTCACCCTGCTCTGCTCTATACCTAAAGTGAAAGTCAACGTGAACCCTAGCCTCGAAGTAAGGCTCTGATTTGCCTTGCCAATGGGGAGGTGTGCAGCAGCTCCATGAGGCCTTCATCACTGTTCTGCTTTAGTTTCACGGTAGTAAGCCTTTCAAAACTCCTAGGGTCCTTGCTTCAGCACCCGTTTCCGTACCAGAATACTGAGTAGAGCAAGGAAGCTCTGGTCCTGTTAAGCAACTTCCAGCCCCGTAGGCCTTTTTGGAACACCCCAGTGTTGGCTAGAGAGAACCAACACACTGCACTCTTCCTTGGGAGAGCCAGATTACCTCAGCTCCACACAGGATTCACGAACACACTTCTAGACTGTCCTCCATGCAATGGGTGGAACCTCATTCCCCTAGCTGAACTCTATTGAGAAAAGCACTCTGCTTCTAATCCCTTTTCACATTTCACACTTAGAGTCACGCATCCGCAAGGAGGTGGTCGGCTTGCATTCCAAGTACAATTTAAGCACAGTTCTTGGTGTAACACTGCAGGTCCTTTGAAGATGCAAAGGCCCCTCAGTCTCGCTCGCGCATCCTTTGTTTTGGAACTTCGCTGCACGCGGAAAACCGCATGTAGAAAAAAGTTGATTCAGGGAAAGCCCCAGTGGGTATCGTGAATCTCTTTTGACTTGTGAGCATCAACATGTACTTATGCTGCGTGTCAACCTAAAAATGGAAGACTGATGGCACAAAGCTTGTTTTCCCGTTTTGAAAGCTCCATTCATGCGGCCTCGAAGCTACCTGAAAAGCACTGTTGTTACCGTGCTTTTACTTACAGCCGGCATGGCACATAGAAGAAAATGAGTTTTCTCGAAAGAAACCTTGTGCTTCCAGTTCCTAGTTGGAAGCTCACCCTGCTCTGCTCTATACCAAACGTGAAAGTCAATGTGAGCACTAGCCTCGAAGTAAGGCCCTGATTATGCTGGCAAAACGGGAGGCGTGCAGCAGCTCCATGAGGCCTTCATCGCTGTTCTGCTTTAGTTTCACGGTAGTAAGCTTTCCAAGACTCCTAGGGACTTTGCTTAAGCAACCGTTTCGGTACCAGAACACTGCGTAGAGACAGTAAGCTCTGGTCCTGCGTGTATGCTGCGTGTCAACCTAGAAATTGGAGACTGATGGCATAAGGCTTCTTTTCCCATTATGAAAGCTCCGTTCATGCGGCCTCGAAGCTACCTGAAAAGCATTGTTGTTGCCGGGGTTTTCCTCACTGCCGGCATGGTTCTGAGAAGAAAATGAGTTTTCTCCTAAGAAACCTTGGGTTTCCAGTTCCTTGTTGGAAGCTCACCCTGCTCTGCGCTATACCTAAAGTGAAAGTCAACGTGAGCCCAAGCTTCGAAGTAAGGCCCTGATTATCCTTGCAAAACGAGAGGCGTGCAGCAGCTCCATGAGGCCTTCATCGTTGTTCCGCTTTAGTTTCAAGGTAGTAAGCTTTTCAACACTCCTAGGGGCCTTGCTTCAGCACCCGTTTCAGTACCAGAACACTGCGTAGAACCAGGAAGCTCTGCTCCTGCGTGTATGCTGCGTGTCAACCTAGAAATTAGAGACTGATGGCACAAGGCTTCTTTTCCCATTTTGAAAGCTCCATTCATGCGGCCTCGAAGCTACCTGAAAAGCACTGTTGTTACCGTGCTTTTACTTACAGCCGGCATGGCACATAGAAGAAAATGAGTTTTCTCGAAAGAAACCTTGTGCTTCCAGTTCCTAGTTGGAAGCTCACCCTGCTCTGCTCTATACCAAACGTGAAAGTCAATGTGAGCACTAGCCTCGAAGTAAGGCCCTGATTATGCTGGCAAAACGGGAGGCGTGCAGCAGCTCCATGAGGCCTTCATCGCTGTTCTGCTTTAGTTTCACGGTAGTAAGCTTTCCAAGACTCCTAGGGACTTTGCTTAAGCAACCGTTTCGGTACCAGAACACTGCGTAGAGACAGTAAGCTCTGGTCCTGCGTGTATGCTGCGTGTCAACCTAGAAATTGGAGACTGATGGCATAAGGCTTCTTTTCCCATTATGAAAGCTCCGTTCATGCGGCCTCGAAGCTACCTGAAAAGCATTGTTGTTGCCGGGGTTTTCCTCACTGCCGGCATGGTTCTGAGAAGAAAATGAGTTTTCTCCTAAGAAACCTTGGGTTTCCAGTTCCTTGTTGGAAGCTCACCCTGCTCTGCGCTATACCTAAAGTGAAAGTCAACGTGAGCCCAAGCTTCGAAGTAAGGCCCTGATTATCCTTGCAAAACGAGAGGCGTGCAGCAGCTCCATGAGGCCTTCATCGTTGTTCTGCTTTAGTTTCAAGGTAGTAAGCTTTTCAACACTCCTAGGGGCCTTGCTTCAGCACCCGTTTCAGTACCAGAACACTGCGTAGAACCAGGAAGCTCTGCTCCTGCGTGTATGCTGCGTGTCAACCTAGAAATTAGAGACTGATGGCACAAGGCTAGTTTTCCCATTATGAAAGCTCCGTTGATGCGGCCCCGAAGCTACCTGAAAAGCACTGTTGTTACCGTGCTTTTACTTACAGCCGGCATGGTTCATAGAAGAAAATGAGTTTTCTCGAAAGAAACCTTGTGCTTCCAGTTCCTAGTTGGAAGCTCACCCTGCTCTGCTCTATACCTAAAGTGAAAGTCAACGTGAGCCCAAGCTTCGAAGTAAGGCCCTGATTATCCTTGCAAAACGAGAGGCGTGCAGCAGCTCCATGAGGCCTTCATCGTTGTTCTGCTTTGGTTTCAAGGTAGTAAGCTTTTCAACACTCCTAGGGGCCTTGCTTCAGCACCCGTTTCAGTACCAGAACACTGCGTAGAACCAGGAAGCTCTGCTCGTGCGTGTATGCTGCGTGTCAACCTAGAAATTAGAGACTGATGGCACAAGGCTTGTTTTCCCATTATGAAAGCTCCGTTGATGCGGCCCCGAAGCTACCTGAAAAGCACTGTTGTTACCGTGCTTTTACTTACAGCCGGCATGTCTCATAGAAGAAAATGAGTTTTCTCGAAAGAAACCTTGTGCTTCCAGTTCCTAGTTGGAAGCTCACCCTGCTCTGCTCTATACCAAAAGTGAAACTCAACGTGAGCAGTAGCCTCTAAGTACAGCCCTGCTTATCCTTGCAAAACGGGATTCGTGCAGCAACTCCATGAGGCCTTCAAGGCTGTTCTGCTTTAGTTTAACGGTAGTAAGCTCTCCAAGACTCTTAGGGACCATGCTTCAGGACCCGTTTCGGTACCAGGACCCTGCATAGAGCCAGGAAGCTCTGTTCCTGCGTTTATGCTGCTTGTCAGCCTAGAAATTGGAGACTGATGGCATAAGGCTTGTTTTCCCATTATGAAAGCTCCGTTCATGCGGCCTCGAAGCTACCTGAAAAGCATTGTTGTTGCCGGGGTTTTCCTCACTGCCGGCATGGTTCTGAGAAGAAAATGAGTTTTCTCCTAAGAAACCTTGGGTTTCCAGTTCCTTGTTGGAAGCTCACCCTGCTCTGCTCTATACCTAAAGTGAAAGTCAACGTGAACCCTAGCCTCGAAGTAAGGCTCTGATTTGCCTTGCCAATGGGGAGGTGTGCAGCAGCTCCATGAGGCCTTCATCACTGTTCTGCTTTAGTTTCACGGTAGTAAGCCTTTCAAAACTCCTAGGGTCCTTGCTTCAGCACCCGTTTCCGTACCAGAATACTGAGTAGAGCAAGGAAGCTCTGGTCCTGTTAAGCAACTTCCAGCCCCGTAGGCCTTTTTGGAACACCCCAGTGTTGGCTAGAGAGAACCAACACACTGCACTCTTCCTTGGGAGAGCCAGATTACCTCAGCTCCACACAGGATTCACGAACACACTTCTAGACTGTCCTCCATGCAATGGGTGGAACCTCATTCCCCTAGCTGAACTCTATTGAGAAAAACACTCTGCTTCTAATCCCTTTTCACATTTCACACTTAGAGTCACGCATCCGCAAGGAGGTGGTCGGCTTGCATTCCAAGTACAATTTAAGCACAGTTCTTGGTGTAACACTGCAGGTCCTTTGAAGATGCAAAGGCCCCTCAGTCTCGCTCGCGCATCCTTTGTTTTGGAACTTCGCTGCACGCGGAAAACCGCATGTAGAAAAAAGTTGATTCAGGGAAAGCCCCAGTGGGTATCGTGAATCTCTTTTGACTTGTGAGCATCAACATGTACTTATGCTGCGTGTCAACCTAAAAATGGAAGACTGATGGCACAAAGCTTGTTTTCCCGTTTTGAAAGCTCCATTCATGCGGCCTCGAAGCTACCTGAAAAGCACTGTTGTTACCGTGCTTTTACTTACAGCCGGCATGGCACATAGAAGAAAATGAGTTTTCTCGAAAGAAACCTTGTGCTTCCAGTTCCTAGTTGGAAGCTCACCCTGCTCTGCTCTATACCAAACGTGAAAGTCAATGTGAGCACTAGCCTCGAAGTAAGGCCCTGATTATGCTGGCAAAACGGGAGGCGTGCAGCAGCTCCATGAGGCCTTCATCGCTGTTCTGCTTTAGTTTCACGGTAGTAAGCTTTCCAAGACTCCTAGGGACTTTGCTTAAGCAATCGTTTCAGTACCAGAACACTGTGTAGAGACAGTAAGCTCTGGTCCTGCGTGTATGCTGCGTGTCAACCTAGAAATTGGAGACTGGTGGCATAAGGCTTCTTTTCCCATTATGAACGCTCCGTTCATGCGGCGTCGAAGCTACCTGAAAAGCATTGTTGTTGCCGGGGTTTTCCACACTGCCGGCATGGTTCTGAGAAGAAAATGAGTTTTCTCCTAAGAAACCTTGGGTTTCCAGTTCCTTGTTGGAAGCTCACCCTGCTCTGCTCTATACCTAAAGTGAAAGTCAACGTGAGCCCAAGCTTCGAAGTAAGGCCCTGATTATCCTTGCAAAACGAGAGGCGTGCAGCAGCTCCATGAGGCCTTCATCGTTGTTCTGCTTTGGTTTCAAGGTAGTAAGCTTTTCAACACTCCTAGGGACCTTGCTTCAGCACCCGTTTCAGTACCAGAACACTGCGTAGAACCAGGAAGCTCTGCTCCTGCGTGTATGCTGCGTGTCAACCTAGAAATTAGAGACTGATGGCACAAGGCTTGTTTTCCCATTATGAAAGCTCCGTTGATGCGGCCCCGAAGCTACCTGAAAAGCACTGTTGTTACCGTGCTTTTACTTACAGCCGGCATGTCTCATAGAAGAAAATGAGTTTTCTCGAAAGAAACCTTGTGCTTCCAGTTCCTAGTTGGAAGCTCACCCTGCTCTGCTCTATACCAAAAGTGAAACTCAACGTGAGCAGTAGCCTCGAAGTACAGCCCTGCTTATCCTTGCAAAACGGGAGGCGTGCAGCAACTCCATGAGGCCTTCAAGGCTGTTCTGCTTTAGTTTAATGGTAGTAAGCTCTCCAAGACTCTTAGGGACCATGCTTCAGGACCCGTTTCGGTACCAGGACCCTGCATAGAGCCAGGAAGCTCTGTTCCTGCGTTTATGCTGCTTGTCAGCCTAGAAATTGGAGACTGATGGCATAAGGCTTGTTTTCCCATTATGAAAGCTCTGTTCATGCGGCCTCGAAGCTACCTGAAAAGCATTGTTGTTGCCGGGGTTTTCCTCACTGCCGGCATGGTTCTGAGAAGAAAATGAGTTTTCTCCTAAGAAACCTTGGGTTTCCAGTTCCTTGTTGGAAGCTCACCCTGCTCTGCTCTATACCTAAAGTGAAAGTCAACGTGAACCCTAGCCTCGAAGTAAGGCTCTGATTTGCCTTGCCAATGGGGAGGTGTGCAGCAGCTCCATGAGGCCTTCATCACTGTTCTGCTTTAGTTTCACGGTAGTAAGCCTTTCAAAACTCCTAGGGTCCTTGCTTCAGCACCCGTTTCCGTACCAGAATACTGAGTAGAGCAAGGAAGCTCTGGTCCTGTTAAGCAACTTCCAGCCCCGTAGGCCTTTTTGGAACACCCCAGTGTTGGCTAGAGAGAACCAACACACTGCACTCTTCCTTGGGAGAGCCAGATTACCTCAGCTCCACACAGGATTCACGAACACACTTCTAGACTGTCCTCCATGCAATGGGTGGAACCTCATTCCCCTAGCTGAACTCTATTGAGAAAAGCACTCTGCTTCTAATCCCTTTTCACATTTCACACTTAGAGTCACGCATCCGCAAGGAGGTGGTCGGCTTGCATTCCAAGTACAATTTAAGCACAGTTCTTGGTGTAACACTGCAGGTCCTTTGAAGATGCAAAGGCCCCTCAGTCTCGCTCGCGCATCCTTTGTTTTGGAACTTCGCTGCACGCGGAAAACCGCATGTAGAAAAAAGTTGATTCAGGGAAAGCCCCAGTGGGTATCGTGAATCTCTTTTGACTTGTGAGCATCAACATGTACTTATGCTGCGTGTCAACCTAAAAATGGAAGACTGATGGCACAAAGCTTGTTTTCCCGTTTTGAAAGCTCCATTCATGCGGCCTCGAAGCTACCTGAAAAGCACTGTTGTTACCGTGCTTTTACTTACAGCCGGCATGGCACATAGAAGAAAATGAGTTTTCTCGAAAGAAACCTTGTGCTTCCAGTTCCTAGTTGGAAGCTCACCCTGCTCTGCTCTATACCAAACGTGAAAGTCAATGTGAGCACTAGCCTCGAAGTAAGGCCCTGATTATGCTGGCAAAACGGGAGGCGTGCAGCAGCTCCATGAGGCCTTCATCGCTGTTCTGCTTTAGTTTCACGGTAGTAAGCTTTCCAAGACTCCTAGGGACTTTGCTTAAGCAACCGTTTCGGTACCAGAACACTGCGTAGAGACAGTAAGCTCTGGTCCTGCGTGTATGCTGCGTGTCAACCTAGAAATTGGAGACTGATGGCATAAGGCTTCTTTTCCCATTATGAAAGCTCCGTTCATGCGGCCTCGAAGCTACCTGAAAAGCATTGTTGTTGCCGGGGTTTTCCTCACTGCCGGCATGGTTCTGAGAAGAAAATGAGTTTTCTCCTAAGAAACCTTGGGTTTCCAGTTCCTTGTTGGAAGCTCACCCTGCTCTGCGCTATACCTAAAGTGAAAGTCAACGTGAGCCCAAGCTTCGAAGTAAGGCCCTGATTATCCTTGCAAAACGAGAGGCGTGCAGCAGCTCCATGAGGCCTTCATCGTTGTTCTGCTTTAGTTTCAAGGTAGTAAGCTTTTCAACACTCCTAGGGGCCTTGCTTCAGCACCCGTTTCAGTACCAGAACACTGCGTAGAACCAGGAAGCTCTGCTCCTGCGTGTATGCTGCGTGTCAACCTAGAAATTAGAGACTGATGGCACAAGGCTAGTTTTCCCATTATGAAAGCTCCGTTGATGCGGCCCCGAAGCTACCTGAAAAGCACTGTTGTTACCGTGCTTTTACTTACAGCCGGCATGGTTCATAGAAGAAAATGAGTTTTCTCGAAAGAAACCTTGTGCTTCCAGTTCCTAGTTGGAAGCTCACCCTGCTCTGCTCTATACCTAAAGTGAAAGTCAACGTGAGCCCAAGCTTCGAAGTAAGGCCCTGATTATCCTTGCAAAACGAGAGGCGTGCAGCAGCTCCATGAGGCCTTCATCGTTGTTCTGCTTTGGTTTCAAGGTAGTAAGCTTTTCAACACTCCTAGGGACCTTGCTTCAGCACCCGTTTCAGTACCAGAACACTGCGTAGAACCAGGAAGCTCTGCTCCTGCGTGTATGCTGCGTGTCAACCTAGAAATTAGAGACTGATGGCACAAGGCTTGTTTTCCCATTATGAAAGCTCCGTTGATGCGGCCCCGAAGCTACCTGAAAAGCACTGTTGTTACCGTGCTTTTACTTACAGCCGGCATGTCTCATAGAAGAAAATGAGTTTTCTCGAAAGAAACCTTGTGCTTCCAGTTCCTAGTTGGAAGCTCACCCTGCTCTGCTCTATACCAAAAGTGAAACTCAACGTGAGCAGTAGCCTCTAAGTACAGCCCTGCTTATCCTTGCAAAACGGGATTCGTGCAGCAACTCCATGAGGCCTTCAAGGCTGTTCTGCTTTAGTTTAACGGTAGTAAGCTCTCCAAGACTCTTAGGGACCATGCTTCAGGACCCGTTTCGGTACCAGGACACTGCATAGAGCCAGGAAGCTCTGTTCCTGCGTTTATGCTGCTTGTCAGCCTAGAAATTGGAGACTGATGGCATAAGGCTTGTTTTCCCATTATGAAAGCTCCGTTCATGCGGCCTCGAAGCTACCTGAAAAGCATTGTTGTTGCCGGGGTTTTCCTCACTGCCGGCATGGTTCTGAGAAGAAAATGAGTTTTCTCCTAAGAAACCTTGGGTTTCCAGTTCCTTGTTGGAAGCTCACCCTGCTCTGCTCTATACCTAAAGTGAAAGTCAACGTGAACCCTAGCCTCGAAGTAAGGCTCTGATTTGCCTTGCCAATGGGGAGGTGTGCAGCAGCTCCATGAGGCCTTCATCACTGTTCTGCTTTAGTTTCACGGTAGTAAGCCTTTCAAAACTCCTAGGGTCCTTGCTTCAGCACCCGTTTCCGTACCAGAATACTGAGTAGAGCAAGGAAGCTCTGGTCCTGTTAAGCAACTTCCAGCCCCGTAGGCCTTTTTGGAACACCCCAGTGTTGGCTAGAGAGAACCAACACACTGCACTCTTCCTTGGGAGAGCCAGATTACCTCAGCTCCACACAGGATTCACGAACACACTTCTAGACTGTCCTCCATGCAATGGGTGGAACCTCATTCCCCTAGCTGAACTCTATTGAGAAAAACACTCTGCTTCTAATCCCTTTTCACATTTCACACTTAGAGTCACGCATCCGCAAGGAGGTGGTCGGCTTGCATTCCAAGTACAATTTAAGCACAGTTCTTGGTGTAACACTGCAGGTCCTTTGAAGATGCAAAGGCCCCTCAGTCTCGCTCGCGCATCCTTTGTTTTGGAACTTCGCTGCACGCGGAAAACCGCATGTAGAAAAAAGTTGATTCAGGGAAAGCCCCAGTGGGTATCGTGAATCTCTTTTGACTTGTGAGCATCAACATGTACTTATGCTGCGTGTCAACCTAAAAATGGAAGACTGATGGCACAAAGCTTGTTTTCCCGTTTTGAAAGCTCCATTCATGCGGCCTCGAAGCTACCTGAAAAGCACTGTTGTTACCGTGCTTTTACTTACAGCCGGCATGGCACATAGAAGAAAATGAGTTTTCTCGAAAGAAACCTTGTGCTTCCAGTTCCTAGTTGGAAGCTCACCCTGCTCTGCTCTATACCAAACGTGAAAGTCAATGTGAGCACTAGCCTCGAAGTAAGGCCCTGATTATGCTGGCAAAACGGGAGGCGTGCAGCAGCTCCATGAGGCCTTCATCGCTGTTCTGCTTTAGTTTCACGGTAGTAAGCTTTCCAAGACTCCTAGGGACTTTGCTTAAGCAACCGTTTCGGTACCAGAACACTGCGTAGAGACAGTAAGCTCTGGTCCTGCGTGTATGCTGCGTGTCAACCTAGAAATTGGAGACTGATGGCATAAGGCTTCTTTTCCCATTATGAAAGCTCCGTTCATGCGGCGTCGAAGCTACCTGAAAAGCATTGTTGTTGCCGGGGTTTTCCTCACTGCCGGCATGGTTCTGAGAAGAAAATGAGTTTTCTCCTAAGAAACCTTGGGTTTCCAGTTCCTTGTTGGAAGCTCACCCTGCTCTGCGCTATACCTAAAGTGAAAGTCAACGTGAGCCCAAGCTTCGAAGTAAGGCCCTGATTATCCTTGCAAAACGAGAGGCGTGCAGCAGCTCCATGAGGCCTTCATCGTTGTTCTGCTTTAGTTTCAAGGTAGTAAGCTTTTCAACACTCCTAGGGACCTTGCTTCAGCACCCGTTTCAGTACCAGAACACTGCGTAGAACCAGGAAGCTCTGCTCCTGCGTGTATGCTGCGTGTCAACCTAGAAATTAGAGACTGATGGCACAAGGCTTGTTTTCCCATTATGAAAGCTTCGTTGATGCGGCCCCGAAGCTACCTGAAAAGCACTGTTGTTACCGTGCTTTTACTTACAGCCGGCATGTCTCATAGAAGAAAATGAGTTTTCTCGAAAGAAACCTTGTGCTTCCAGTTCCTAGTTGGAAGCTCACCCTGCTCTGCTCTATACCAAAAGTGAAACTCAACGTGAGCAGTAGCCTCGAAGTACAGCCCTGCTTATCCTTGCAAAACGGGAGGCGTGCAGCAACTCCATGAGGCCTTCAAGGCTGTTCTGCTTTAGTTTAATGGTAGTAAGCTCTCCAAGACTCTTAGGGACCATGCTTCAGGACCCGTTTCGGTACCAGGACCCTGCATAGAGCCAGGAAGCTCTGTTCCTGCGTTTATGCTGCTTGTCAGCCTAGAAATTGGAGACTGATGGCATAAGGCTTGTTTTCCCATTATGAAAGCTCTGTTCATGCGGCCTCGAAGCTACCTGAAAAGCATTGTTGTTGCCGGGGTTTTCCTCACTGCCGGCATGGTTCTGAGAAGAAAATGAGTTTTCTCCTAAGAAACCTTGGGTTTCCAGTTCCTTGTTGGAAGCTCACCCTGCTCTGCTCTATACCTAAAGTGAAAGTCAACGTGAACCCTAGCCTCGAAGTAAGGCTCTGATTTGCCTTGCCAATGGGGAGGTGTGCAGCAGCTCCATGAGGCCTTCATCACTGTTCTGCTTTAGTTTCACGGTAGTAAGCCTTTCAAAACTCCTAGGGTCCTTGCTTCAGCACCCGTTTCCGTACCAGAATACTGAGTAGAGCAAGGAAGCTCTGGTCCTGTTAAGCAACTTCCAGCCCCGTAGGCCTTTTTGGAACACCCCAGTGTTGGCTAGAGAGAACCAACACACTGCACTCTTCCTTGGGAGAGCCAGATTACCTCAGCTCCACACAGGATTCACGAACACACTTCTAGACTGTCCTCCATGCAATGGGTGGAACCTCATTCCCCTAGCTGAACTCTATTGAGAAAAGCACTCTGCTTCTAATCCCTTTTCACATTTCACACTTAGAGTCACGCATCCGCAAGGAGGTGGTCGGCTTGCATTCCAAGTACAATTTAAGCACAGTTCTTGGTGTAACACTGCAGGTCCTTTGAAGATGCAAAGGCCCCTCAGTCTCGCTCGCGCATCCTTTGTTTTGGAACTTCGCTGCACGCGGAAAACCGCATGCAGAAAAAAGTTGATTCAGGGAAAGCCCCAGTGGGTATCGTGAATCTCTTTTGACTTGTGAGCATCAACATGTACTTATGCTGCGTGTCAACCTAAAAATGGAAGACTGATGGCACAAAGCTTGTTTTCCCGTTTTGAAAGCTCCATTCATGCGGCCTCGAAGCTACCTGAAAAGCACTGTTGTTACCGTGCTTTTACTTACAGCCGGCATGGCACATAGAAGAAAATGAGTTTTCTCGAAAGAAACCTTGTGCTTCCAGTTCCTAGTTGGAAGCTCACCCTGCTCTGCTCTATACCAAACGTGAAAGTCAATGTGAGCACTAGCCTCGAAGTAAGGCCCTGATTATGCTGGCAAAACGGGAGGCGTGCAGCAGCTCCATGAGGCCTTCATCGCTGTTCTGCTTTAGTTTCACGGTAGTAAGCTTTCCAAGACTCCTAGGGACTTTGCTTAAGCAACCGTTTCGGTACCAGAACACTGCGTAGAGACAGTAAGCTCTGGTCCTGCGTGTATGCTGCGTGTCAACCTAGAAATTGGAGACTGATGGCATAAGGCTTCTTTTCCCATTATGAAAGCTCCGTTCATGCGGCCTCGAAGCTACCTGAAAAGCATTGTTGTTGCCGGGGTTTTCCTCACTGCCGGCATGGTTCTGAGAAGAAAATGAGTTTTCTCCTAAGAAACCTTGGGTTTCCAGTTCCTTGTTGGAAGCTCACCCTGCTCTGCGCTATACCTAAAGTGAAAGTCAACGTGAGCCCAAGCTTCGAAGTAAGGCCCTGATTATCCTTGCAAAACGAGAGGCGTGCAGCAGCTCCATGAGGCCTTCATCGTTGTTCCGCTTTAGTTTCAAGGTAGTAAGCTTTTCAACACTCCTAGGGGCCTTGCTTCAGCACCCGTTTCAGTACCAGAACACTGCGTAGAACCAGGAAGCTCTGCTCCTGCGTGTATGCTGCGTGTCAACCTAGAAATTAGAGACTGATGGCACAAGGCTTCTTTTCCCATTTTGAAAGCTCCATTCATGCGGCCTCGAAGCTACCTGAAAAGCACTGTTGTTACCGTGCTTTTACTTACAGCCGGCATGGCACATAGAAGAAAATGAGTTTTCTCGAAAGAAACCTTGTGCTTCCAGTTCCTAGTTGGAAGCTCACCCTGCTCTGCTCTATACCAAACGTGAAAGTCAATGTGAGCACTAGCCTCGAAGTAAGGCCCTGATTATGCTGGCAAAACGGGAGGCGTGCAGCAGCTCCATGAGGCCTTCATCGCTGTTCTGCTTTAGTTTCACGGTAGTAAGCTTTCCAAGACTCCTAGGGACTTTGCTTAAGCAACCGTTTCGGTACCAGAACACTGCGTAGAGACAGTAAGCTCTGGTCCTGCGTGTATGCTGCGTGTCAACCTAGAAATTGGAGACTGATGGCATAAGGCTTCTTTTCCCATTATGAAAGCTCCGTTGATGCGGCCCCGAAGCTACCTGAAAAGCACTGTTGTTACCGTGCTTTTACTTACAGCCGGCATGGTTCATAGAAGAAAATGAGTTTTCTCGAAAGAAACCTTGTGCTTCCAGTTCCTAGTTGGAAGCTCACCCTGCTCTGCTCTATACCTAAAGTGAAAGTCAACGTGAGCCCAAGCTTCGAAGTAAGGCCCTGATTATCCTTGCAAAACGAGAGGCGTGCAGCAGCTCCATGAGGCCTTCATCGTTGTTCTGCTTTGGTTTCAAGGTAGTAAGCTTTTCAACACTCCTAGGGGCCTTGCTTCAGCACCCGTTTCAGTACCAGAACACTGCGTAGAACCAGGAAGCTCTGCTCGTGCGTGTATGCTGCGTGTCAACCTAGAAATTAGAGACTGATGGCACAAGGCTTGTTTTCCCATTATGAAAGCTCCGTTGATGCGGCCCCGAAGCTACCTGAAAAGCACTGTTGTTACCGTGCTTTTACTTACAGCCGGCATGTCTCATAGAAGAAAATGAGTTTTCTCGAAAGAAACCTTGTGCTTCCAGTTCCTAGTTGGAAGCTCACCCTGCTCTGCTCTATACCAAAAGTGAAACTCAACGTGAGCAGTAGCCTCTAAGTACAGCCCTGCTTATCCTTGCAAAACGGGATTCGTGCAGCAACTCCATGAGGCCTTCAAGGCTGTTCTGCTTTAGTTTAACGGTAGTAAGCTCTCCAAGACTCTTAGGGACCATGCTTCAGGACCCGTTTCGGTACCAGGACCCTGCATAGAGCCAGGAAGCTCTGTTCCTGCGTTTATGCTGCTTGTCAGCCTAGAAATTGGAGACTGATGGCATAAGGCTTGTTTTCCCATTATGAAAGCTCCGTTCATGCGGCCTCGAAGCTACCTGAAAAGCATTGTTGTTGCCGGGGTTTTCCTCACTGCCGGCATGGTTCTGAGAAGAAAATGAGTTTTCTCCTAAGAAACCTTGGGTTTCCAGTTCCTTGTTGGAAGCTCACCCTGCTCTGCTCTATACCTAAAGTGAAAGTCAACGTGAACCCTAGCCTCGAAGTAAGGCTCTGATTTGCCTTGCCAATGGGGAGGTGTGCAGCAGCTCCATGAGGCCTTCATCACTGTTCTGCTTTAGTTTCACGGTAGTAAGCCTTTCAAAACTCCTAGGGTCCTTGCTTCAGCACCCGTTTCCGTACCAGAATACTGAGTAGAGCAAGGAAGCTCTGGTCCTGTTAAGCAACTTCCAGCCCCGTAGGCCTTTTTGGAACACCCCAGTGTTGGCTAGAGAGAACCAACACACTGCACTCTTCCTTGGGAGAGCCAGATTACCTCAGCTCCACACAGGATTCACGAACACACTTCTAGACTGTCCTCCATGCAATGGGTGGAACCTCATTCCCCTAGCTGAACTCTATTGAGAAAAACACTCTGCTTCTAATCCCTTTTCACATTTCACACTTAGAGTCACGCATCCGCAAGGAGGTGGTCGGCTTGCATTCCAAGTACAATTTAAGCACAGTTCTTGGTGTAACACTGCAGGTCCTTTGAAGATGCAAAGGCCCCTCAGTCTCGCTCGCGCATCCTTTGTTTTGGAACTTCGCTGCACGCGGAAAACCGCATGTAGAAAAAAGTTGATTCAGGGAAAGCCCCAGTGGGTATCGTGAATCTCTTTTGACTTGTGAGCATCAACATGTACTTATGCTGCGTGTCAACCTAAAAATGGAAGACTGATGGCACAAAGCTTGTTTTCCCGTTTTGAAAGCTCCATTCATGCGGCCTCGAAGCTACCTGAAAAGCACTGTTGTTACCGTGCTTTTACTTACAGCCGGCATGGCACATAGAAGAAAATGAGTTTTCTCGAAAGAAACCTTGTGCTTCCAGTTCCTAGTTGGAAGCTCACCCTGCTCTGCTCTATACCAAACGTGAAAGTCAATGTGAGCACTAGCCTCGAAGTAAGGCCCTGATTATGCTGGCAAAACGGGAGGCGTGCAGCAGCTCCATGAGGCCTTCATCGCTGTTCTGCTTTAGTTTCACGGTAGTAAGCTTTCCAAGACTCCTAGGGACTTTGCTTAAGCAATCGTTTCAGTACCAGAACACTGTGTAGAGACAGTAAGCTCTGGTCCTGCGTGTATGCTGCGTGTCAACCTAGAAATTGGAGACTGGTGGCATAAGGCTTCTTTTCCCATTATGAACGCTCCGTTCATGCGGCGTCGAAGCTACCTGAAAAGCATTGTTGTTGCCGGGGTTTTCCACACTGCCGGCATGGTTCTGAGAAGAAAATGAGTTTTCTCCTAAGAAACCTTGGGTTTCCAGTTCCTTGTTGGAAGCTCACCCTGCTCTGCTCTATACCTAAAGTGAAAGTCAACGTGAGCCCAAGCTTCGAAGTAAGGCCCTGATTATCCTTGCAAAACGAGAGGCGTGCAGCAGCTCCATGAGGCCTTCATCGTTGTTCTGCTTTGGTTTCAAGGTAGTAAGCTTTTCAACACTCCTAGGGACCTTGCTTCAGCACCCGTTTCAGTACCAGAACACTGCGTAGAACCAGGAAGCTCTGCTCCTGCGTGTATGCTGCGTGTCAACCTAGAAATTAGAGAGTGATGGCACAAGGCTTGTTTTCCCATTATGAAAGCTCCGTTGATGCGGCCCCGAAGCTACCTGAAAAGCACTGTTGTTACCGTGCTTTTACTTACAGCCGGCATGTCTCATAGAAGAAAATGAGTTTTCTCGAAAGAAACCTTGTGCTTCCAGTTCCTAGTTGGAAGCTCACCCTGCTCTGCTCTATACCAAAAGTGAAACTCAACGTGAGCAGTAGCCTCGAAGTACAGCCCTGCTTATCCTTGCAAAACGGGAGGCGTGCAGCAACTCCATGAGGCCTTCAAGGCTGTTCTGCTTTAGTTTAATGGTAGTAAGCTCTCCAAGACTCTTAGGGACCATGCTTCAGGACCCGTTTCGGTACCAGGACCCTGCATAGAGCCAGGAAGCTCTGTTCCTGCGTTTATGCTGCTTGTCAGCCTAGAAATTGGAGACTGATGGCATAAGGCTTGTTTTCCCATTATGAAAGCTCTGTTCATGCGGCCTCGAAGCTACCTGAAAAGCATTGTTGTTGCCGGGGTTTTCCTCACTGCCGGCATGGTTCTGAGAAGAAAATGAGTTTTCTCCTAAGAAACCTTGGGTTTCCAGTTCCTTGTTGGAAGCTCACCCTGCTCTGCTCTATACCTAAAGTGAAAGTCAACGTGAACCCTAGCCTCGAAGTAAGGCTCTGATTTGCCTTGCCAATGGGGAGGTGTGCAGCAGCTCCATGAGGCCTTCATCACTGTTCTGCTTTAGTTTCACGGTAGTAAGCCTTTCAAAACTCCTAGGGTCCTTGCTTCAGCACCCGTTTCCGTACCAGAATACTGAGTAGAGCAAGGAAGCTCTGGTCCTGTTAAGCAACTTCCAGCCCCGTAGGCCTTTTTGGAACACCCCAGTGTTGGCTAGAGAGAACCAACACACTGCACTCTTCCTTGGGAGAGCCAGATTACCTCAGCTCCACACAGGATTCACGAACACACTTCTAGACTGTCCTCCATGCAATGGGTGGAACCTCATTCCCCTAGCTGAACTCTATTGAGAAAAGCACTCTGCTTCTAATCCCTTTTCACATTTCACACTTAGAGTCACGCATCCGCAAGGAGGTGGTCGGCTTGCATTCCAAGTACAATTTAAGCACAGTTCTTGGTGTAACACTGCAGGTCCTTTGAAGATGCAAAGGCCCCTCAGTCTCGCTCGCGCATCCTTTGTTTTGGAACTTCGCTGCACGCGGAAAACCGCATGTAGAAAAAAGTTGATTCAGGGAAAGCCCCAGTGGGTATCGTGAATCTCTTTTGACTTGTGAGCATCAACATGTACTTATGCTGCGTGTCAACCTAAAAATGGAAGACTGATGGCACAAAGCTTGTTTTCCCGTTTTGAAAGCTCCATTCATGCGGCCTCGAAGCTACCTGAAAAGCACTGTTGTTACCGTGCTTTTACTTACAGCCGGCATGGCACATAGAAGAAAATGAGTTTTCTCGAAAGAAACCTTGTGCTTCCAGTTCCTAGTTGGAAGCTCACCCTGCTCTGCTCTATACCAAACGTGAAAGTCAATGTGAGCACTAGCCTCGAAGTAAGGCCCTGATTATGCTGGCAAAACGGGAGGCGTGCAGCAGCTCCATGAGGCCTTCATCGCTGTTCTGCTTTAGTTTCACGGTAGTAAGCTTTCCAAGACTCCTAGGGACTTTGCTTAAGCAACCGTTTCGGTACCAGAACACTGCGTAGAGACAGTAAGCTCTGGTCCTGCGTGTATGCTGCGTGTCAACCTAGAAATTGGAGACTGATGGCATAAGGCTTCTTTTCCCATTATGAAAGCTCCGTTCATGCGGCCTCGAAGCTACCTGAAAAGCATTGTTGTTGCCGGGGTTTTCCTCACTGCCGGCATGGTTCTGAGAAGAAAATGAGTTTTCTCCTAAGAAACCTTGGGTTTCCAGTTCCTTGTTGGAAGCTCACCCTGCTCTGCGCTATACCTAAAGTGAAAGTCAACGTGAGCCCAAGCTTCGAAGTAAGGCCCTGATTATCCTTGCAAAACGAGAGGCGTGCAGCAGCTCCATGAGGCCTTCATCGTTGTTCTGCTTTAGTTTCAAGGTAGTAAGCTTTTCAACACTCCTAGGGGCCTTGCTTCAGCACCCGTTTCAGTACCAGAACACTGCGTAGAACCAGGAAGCTCTGCTCCTGCGTGTATGCTGCGTGTCAACCTAGAAATTAGAGACTGATGGCACAAGGCTAGTTTTCCCATTATGAAAGCTCCGTTGATGCGGCCCCGAAGCTACCTGAAAAGCACTGTTGTTACCGTGCTTTTACTTACAGCCGGCATGGTTCATAGAAGAAAATGAGTTTTCTCGAAAGAAACCTTGTGCTTCCAGTTCCTAGTTGGAAGCTCACCCTGCTCTGCTCTATACCTAAAGTGAAAGTCAACGTGAGCCCAAGCTTCGAAGTAAGGCCCTGATTATCCTTGCAAAACGAGAGGCGTGCAGCAGCTCCATGAGGCCTTCATCGTTGTTCTGCTTTGGTTTCAAGGTAGTAAGCTTTTCAACACTCCTAGGGACCTTGCTTCAGCACCCGTTTCAGTACCAGAACACTGCGTAGAACCAGGAAGCTCTGCTCCTGCGTGTATGCTGCGTGTCAACCTAGAAATTAGAGACTGATGGCACAAGGCTTGTTTTCCCATTATGAAAGCTCCGTTGATGCGGCCCCGAAGCTACCTGAAAAGCACTGTTGTTACCGTGCTTTTACTTACAGCCGGCATGTCTCATAGAAGAAAATGAGTTTTCTCGAAAGAAACCTTGTGCTTCCAGTTCCTAGTTGGAAGCTCACCCTGCTCTGCTCTATACCAAAAGTGAAACTCAACGTGAGCAGTAGCCTCTAAGTACAGCCCTGCTTATCCTTGCAAAACGGGATTCGTGCAGCAACTCCATGAGGCCTTCAAGGCTGTTCTGCTTTAGTTTAACGGTAGTAAGCTCTCCAAGACTCTTAGGGACCATGCTTCAGGACCCGTTTCGGTACCAGGACACTGCATAGAGCCAGGAAGCTCTGTTCCTGCGTTTATGCTGCTTGTCAGCCTAGAAATTGGAGACTGATGGCATAAGGCTTGTTTTCCCATTATGAAAGCTCCGTTCATGCGGCCTCGAAGCTACCTGAAAAGCATTGTTGTTGCCGGGGTTTTCCTCACTGCCGGCATGGTTCTGAGAAGAAAATGAGTTTTCTCCTAAGAAACCTTGGGTTTCCAGTTCCTTGTTGGAAGCTCACCCTGCTCTGCTCTATACCTAAAGTGAAAGTCAACGTGAACCCTAGCCTCGAAGTAAGGCTCTGATTTGCCTTGCCAATGGGGAGGTGTGCAGCAGCTCCATGAGGCCTTCATCACTGTTCTGCTTTAGTTTCACGGTAGTAAGCCTTTCAAAACTCCTAGGGTCCTTGCTTCAGCACCCGTTTCCGTACCAGAATACTGAGTAGAGCAAGGAAGCTCTGGTCCTGTTAAGCAACTTCCAGCCCCGTAGGCCTTTTTGGAACACCCCAGTGTTGGCTAGAGAGAACCAACACACTGCACTCTTCCTTGGGAGAGCCAGATTACCTCAGCTCCACACAGGATTCACGAACACACTTCTAGACTGTCCTCCATGCAATGGGTGGAACCTCATTCCCCTAGCTGAACTCTATTGAGAAAAGCACTCTGCTTCTAATCCCTTTTCACATTTCACACTTAGAGTCACGCATCCGCAAGGAGGTGGTCGGCTTGCATTCCAAGTACAATTTAAGCACAGTTCTTGGTGTAACACTGCAGGTCCTTTGAAGATGCAAAGGCCCCTCAGTCTCGCTCGCGCATCCTTTGTTTTGGAACTTCGCTGCACGCGGAAAACCGCATGTAGAAAAAAGTTGATTCAGGGAAAGCCCCAGTGGGTATCGTGAATCTCTTTTGACTTGTGAGCATCAACATGTACTTATGCTGCGTGTCAACCTAAAAATGGAAGACTGATGGCACAAAGCTTGTTTTCCCGTTTTGAAAGCTCCATTCATGCGGCCTCGAAGCTACCTGAAAAGCACTGTTGTTACCGTGCTTTTACTTACAGCCGGCATGGCACATAGAAGAAAATGAGTTTTCTCGAAAGAAACCTTGTGCTTCCAGTTCCTAGTTGGAAGCTCACCCTGCTCTGCTCTATACCAAACGTGAAAGTCAATGTGAGCACTAGCCTCGAAGTAAGGCCCTGATTATGCTGGCAAAACGGGAGGCGTGCAGCAGCTCCATGAGGCCTTCATCGCTGTTCTGCTTTAGTTTCACGGTAGTAAGCTTTCCAAGACTCCTAGGGACTTTGCTTAAGCAACCGTTTCGGTACCAGAACACTGCGTAGAGACAGTAAGCTCTGGTCCTGCGTGTATGCTGCGTGTCAACCTAGAAATTGGAGACTGATGGCATAAGGCTTCTTTTCCCATTATGAAAGCTCCGTTCATGCGGCCTCGAAGCTACCTGAAAAGCATTGTTGTTGCCGGGGTTTTCCTCACTGCCGGCATGGTTCTGAGAAGAAAATGAGTTTTCTCCTAAGAAACCTTGGGTTTCCAGTTCCTTGTTGGAAGCTCACCCTGCTCTGCGCTATACCTAAAGTGAAAGTCAACGTGAGCCCAAGCTTCGAAGTAAGGCCCTGATTATCCTTGCAAAACGAGAGGCGTGCAGCAGCTCCATGAGGCCTTCATCGTTGTTCTGCTTTAGTTTCAAGGTAGTAAGCTTTTCAACACTCCTAGGGGCCTTGCTTCAGCACCCGTTTCAGTACCAGAACACTGCGTAGAACCAGGAAGCTCTGCTCCTGCGTGTATGCTGCGTGTCAACCTAGAAATTAGAGACTGATGGCACAAGGCTAGTTTTCCCATTATGAAAGCTCCGTTGATGCGGCCCCGAAGCTACCTGAAAAGCACTGTTGTTACCGTGCTTTTACTTACAGCCGGCATGGTTCATAGAAGAAAATGAGTTTTCTCGAAAGAAACCTTGTGCTTCCAGTTCCTAGTTGGAAGCTCACCCTGCTCTGCTCTATACCTAAAGTGAAAGTCAACGTGAGCCCAAGCTTCGAAGTAAGGCCCTGATTATCCTTGCAAAACGAGAGGCGTGCAGCAGCTCCATGAGGCCTTCATCGTTGTTCTGCTTTGGTTTCAAGGTAGTAAGCTTTTCAACACTCCTAGGGACCTTGCTTCAGCACCCGTTTCAGTACCAGAACACTGCGTAGAACCAGGAAGCTCTGCTCCTGCGTGTATGCTGCGTGTCAACCTAGAAATTAGAGACTGATGGCACAAGGCTTGTTTTCCCATTATGAAAGCTCCGTTGATGCGGCCCCGAAGCTACCTGAAAAGCACTGTTGTTACCGTGCTTTTACTTACAGCCGGCATGTCTCATAGAAGAAAATGAGTTTTCTCGAAAGAAACCTTGTGCTTCCAGTTCCTAGTTGGAAGCTCACCCTGCTCTGCTCTATACCAAAAGTGAAACTCAACGTGAGCAGTAGCCTCTAAGTACAGCCCTGCTTATCCTTGCAAAACGGGATTCGTGCAGCAACTCCATGAGGCCTTCAAGGCTGTTCTGCTTTAGTTTAACGGTAGTAAGCTCTCCAAGACTCTTAGGGACCATGCTTCAGGACCCGTTTCGGTACCAGGACACTGCATAGAGCCAGGAAGCTCTGTTCCTGCGTTTATGCTGCTTGTCAGCCTAGAAATTGGAGACTGATGGCATAAGGCTTGTTTTCCCATTATGAAAGCTCCGTTCATGCGGCCTCGAAGCTACCTGAAAAGCATTGTTGTTGCCGGGGTTTTCCTCACTGCCGGCATGGTTCTGAGAAGAAAATGAGTTTTCTCCTAAGAAACCTTGGGTTTCCAGTTCCTTGTTGGAAGCTCACCCTGCTCTGCTCTATACCTAAAGTGAAAGTCAACGTGAACCCTAGCCTCGAAGTAAGGCTCTGATTTGCCTTGCCAATGGGGAGGTGTGCAGCAGCTCCATGAGGCCTTCATCACTGTTCTGCTTTAGTTTCACGGTAGTAAGCCTTTCAAAACTCCTAGGGTCCTTGCTTCAGCACCCGTTTCCGTACCAGAATACTGAGTAGAGCAAGGAAGCTCTGGTCCTGTTAAGCAACTTCCAGCCCCGTAGGCCTTTTTGGAACACCCCAGTGTTGGCTAGAGAGAACCAACACACTGCACTCTTCCTTGGGAGAGCCAGATTACCTCAGCTCCACACAGGATTCACGAACACACTTCTAGACTGTCCTCCATGCAATGGGTGGAACCTCATTCCCCTAGCTGAACTCTATTGAGAAAAACACTCTGCTTCTAATCCCTTTTCACATTTCACACTTAGAGTCACGCATCCGCAAGGAGGTGGTCGGCTTGCATTCCAAGTACAATTTAAGCACAGTTCTTGGTGTAACACTGCAGGTCCTTTGAAGATGCAAAGGCCCCTCAGTCTCGCTCACGCATCCTTTGTTTTGGAACTTCGCTGCACGCGGAAAACCGCATGTAGAAAAAAGTTGATTCAGGGAAAGCCCCAGTGGGTATCGTGAATCTCTTTTGACTTGTGAGCATCAACATGTACTTATGCTGCGTGTCAACCTAAAAATGGAAGACTGATGGCACAAAGCTTGTTTTCCCGTTTTGAAAGCTCCATTCATGCGGCCTCGAAGCTACCTGAAAAGCACTGTTGTTACCGTGCTTTTACTTACAGCCGGCATGGCACATAGAAGAAAATGAGTTTTCTCGAAAGAAACCTTGTGCTTCCAGTTCCTAGTTGGAAGCTCACCCTGCTCTGCTCTATACCAAACGTGAAAGTCAATGTGAGCACTAGCCTCGAAGTAAGGCCCTGATTATGCTGGCAAAACGGGAGGCGTGCAGCAGCTCCATGAGGCCTTCATCGCTGTTCTGCTTTAGTTTCACGGTAGTAAGCTTTCCAAGACTCCTAGGGACTTTGCTTAAGCAACCGTTTCGGTACCAGAACACTGCGTAGAGACAGTAAGCTCTGGTCCTGCGTGTATGCTGCGTGTCAACCTAGAAATTGGAGACTGATGGCATAAGGCTTCTTTTCCCATTATGAAAGCTCCGTTCATGCGGCCTCGAAGCTACCTGAAAAGCATTGTTGTTGCCGGGGTTTTCCTCACTGCCGGCATGGTTCTGAGAAGAAAATGAGTTTTCTCCTAAGAAACCTTGGGTTTCCAGTTCCTTGTTGGAAGCTCACCCTGCTCTGCGCTATACCTAAAGTGAAAGTCAACGTGAGCCCAAGCTTCGAAGTAAGGCCCTGATTATCCTTGCAAAACGAGAGGCGTGCAGCAGCTCCATGAGGCCTTCATCGTTGTTCTGCTTTAGTTTCAAGGTAGTAAGCTTTTCAACACTCCTAGGGGCCTTGCTTCAGCACCCGTTTCAGTACCAGAACACTGCGTAGAACCAGGAAGCTCTGCTCCTGCGTGTATGCTGCGTGTCAACCTAGAAATTAGAGACTGATGGCACAAGGCTAGTTTTCCCATTATGAAAGCTCCGTTGATGCGGCCCCGAAGCTACCTGAAAAGCACTGTTGTTACCGTGCTTTTACTTACAGCCGGCATGGTTCATAGAAGAAAATGAGTTTTCTCGAAAGAAACCTTGTGCTTCCAGTTCCTAGTTGGAAGCTCACCCTGCTCTGCTCTATACCTAAAGTGAAAGTCAACGTGAGCCCAAGCTTCGAAGTAAGGCCCTGATTATCCTTGCAAAACGAGAGGCGTGCAGCAGCTCCATGAGGCCTTCATCGTTGTTCTGCTTTGGTTTCAAGGTAGTAAGCTTTTCAACACTCCTAGGGACCTTGCTTCAGCACCCGTTTCAGTACCAGAACACTGCGTAGAACCAGGAAGCTCTGCTCGTGCGTGTATGCTGCGTGTCAACCTAGAAATTAGAGACTGATGGCACAAGGCTTGTTTTCCCATTATGAAAGCTCCGTTGATGCGGCCCCGAAGCTACCTGAAAAGCACTGTTGTTACCGTGCTTTTACTTACAGCCGGCATGTCTCATAGAAGAAAATGAGTTTTCTCGAAAGAAACCTTGTGCTTCCAGTTCCTAGTTGGAAGCTCACCCTGCTCTGCTCTATACCAAAAGTGAAACTCAACGTGAGCAGTAGCCTCTAAGTACAGCCCTGCTTATCCTTGCAAAACGGGATTCGTGCAGCAACTCCATGAGGCCTTCAAGGCTGTTCTGCTTTAGTTTAACGGTAGTAAGCTCTCCAAGACTCTTAGGGACCATGCTTCAGGACCCGTTTCGGTACCAGGACCCTGCATAGAGCCAGGAAGCTCTGTTCCTGCGTTTATGCTGCTTGTCAGCCTAGAAATTGGAGACTGATGGCATAAGGCTTGTTTTCCCATTATGAAAGCTCCGTTCATGCGGCCTCGAAGCTACCTGAAAAGCATTGTTGTTGCCGGGGTTTTCCTCACTGCCGGCATGGTTCTGAGAAGAAAATGAGTTTTCTCCTAAGAAACCTTGGGTTTCCAGTTCCTTGTTGGAAGCTCACCCTGCTCTGCTCTATACCTAAAGTGAAAGTCAACGTGAACCCTAGCCTCGAAGTAAGGCTCTGATTTGCCTTGCCAATGGGGAGGTGTGCAGCAGCTCCATGAGGCCTTCATCACTGTTCTGCTTTAGTTTCACGGTAGTAAGCCTTTCAAAACTCCTAGGGTCCTTGCTTCAGCACCCGTTTCCGTACCAGAATACTGAGTAGAGCAAGGAAGCTCTGGTCCTGTTAAGCAACTTCCAGCCCCGTAGGCCTTTTTGGAACACCCCAGTGTTGGCTAGAGAGAACCAACACACTGCACTCTTCCTTGGGAGAGCCAGATTACCTCAGCTCCACACAGGATTCACGAACACACTTCTAGACTGTCCTCCATGCAATGGGTGGAACCTCATTCCCCTAGCTGAACTCTATTGAGAAAAACACTCTGCTTCTAATCCCTTTTCACATTTCACACTTAGAGTCACGCATCCGCAAGGAGGTGGTCGGCTTGCATTCCAAGTACAATTTAAGCACAGTTCTTGGTGTAACACTGCAGGTCCTTTGAAGATGCAAAGGCCCCTCAGTCTCGCTCGCGCATCCTTTGTTTTGGAACTTCGCTGCACGCGGAAAACCGCATGTAGAAAAAAGTTGATTCAGGGAAAGCCCCAGTGGGTATCGTGAATCTCTTTTGACTTGTGAGCATCAACATGTACTTATGCTGCGTGTCAACCTAAAAATGGAAGACTGATGGCACAAAGCTTGTTTTCCCGTTTTGAAAGCTCCATTCATGCGGCCTCGAAGCTACCTGAAAAGCACTGTTGTTACCGTGCTTTTACTTACAGCCGGCATGGCACATAGAAGAAAATGAGTTTTCTCGAAAGAAACCTTGTGCTTCCAGTTCCTAGTTGGAAGCTCACCCTGCTCTGCTCTATACCAAACGTGAAAGTCAATGTGAGCACTAGCCTCGAAGTAAGGCCCTGATTATGCTGGCAAAACGGGAGGCGTGCAGCAGCTCCATGAGGCCTTCATCGCTGTTCTGCTTTAGTTTCACGGTAGTAAGCTTTCCAAGACTCCTAGGGACTTTGCTTAAGCAACCGTTTCGGTACCAGAACACTGCGTAGAGACAGTAAGCTCTGGTCCTGCGTGTATGCTGCGTGTCAACCTAGAAATTGGAGACTGATGGCATAAGGCTTCTTTTCCCATTATGAAAGCTCCGTTCATGCGGCCTCGAAGCTACCTGAAAAGCATTGTTGTTGCCGGGGTTTTCCTCACTGCCGGCATGGTTCTGAGAAGAAAATGAGTTTTCTCCTAAGAAACCTTGGGTTTCCAGTTCCTTGTTGGAAGCTCACCCTGCTCTGCGCTATACCTAAAGTGAAAGTCAACGTGAGCCCAAGCTTCGAAGTAAGGCCCTGATTATCCTTGCAAAACGAGAGGCGTGCAGCAGCTCCATGAGGCCTTCATCGTTGTTCTGCTTTAGTTTCAAGGTAGTAAGCTTTTCAACACTCCTAGGGGCCTTGCTTCAGCACCCGTTTCAGTACCAGAACACTGCGTAGAACCAGGAAGCTCTGCTCCTGCGTGTATGCTGCGTGTCAACCTAGAAATTAGAGACTGATGGCACAAGGCTAGTTTTCCCATTATGAAAGCTCCGTTGATGCGGCCCCGAAGCTACCTGAAAAGCACTGTTGTTACCGTGCTTTTACTTACAGCCGGCATGGTTCATAGAAGAAAATGAGTTTTCTCGAAAGAAACCTTGTGCTTCCAGTTCCTAGTTGGAAGCTCACCCTGCTCTGCTCTATACCTAAAGTGAAAGTCAACGTGAGCCCAAGCTTCGAAGTAAGGCCCTGATTATCCTTGCAAAACGAGAGGCGTGCAGCAGCTCCATGAGGCCTTCATCGTTGTTCTGCTTTGGTTTCAAGGTAGTAAGCTTTTCAACACTCCTAGGGACCTTGCTTCAGCACCCGTTTCAGTACCAGAACACTGCGTAGAACCAGGAAGCTCTGCTCGTGCGTGTATGCTGCGTGTCAACCTAGAAATTAGAGACTGATGGCACAAGGCTTGTTTTCCCATTATGAAAGCTCCGTTGATGCGGCCCCGAAGCTACCTGAAAAGCACTGTTGTTACCGTGCTTTTACTTACAGCCGGCATGTCTCATAGAAGAAAATGAGTTTTCTCGAAAGAAACCTTGTGCTTCCAGTTCCTAGTTGGAAGCTCACCCTGCTCTGCTCTATACCAAAAGTGAAACTCAACGTGAGCAGTAGCCTCTAAGTACAGCCCTGCTTATCCTTGCAAAACGGGATTCGTGCAGCAACTCCATGAGGCCTTCAAGGCTGTTCTGCTTTAGTTTAACGGTAGTAAGCTCTCCAAGACTCTTAGGGACCATGCTTCAGGACCCGTTTCGGTACCAGGACCCTGCATAGAGCCAGGAAGCTCTGTTCCTGCGTTTATGCTGCTTGTCAGCCTAGAAATTGGAGACTGATGGCATAAGGCTTGTTTTCCCATTATGAAAGCTCCGTTCATGCGGCCTCGAAGCTACCTGAAAAGCATTGTTGTTGCCGGGGTTTTCCTCACTGCCGGCATGGTTCTGAGAAGAAAATGAGTTTTCTCCTAAGAAACCTTGGGTTTCCAGTTCCTTGTTGGAAGCTCACCCTGCTCTGCTCTATACCTAAAGTGAAAGTCAACGTGAACCCTAGCCTCGAAGTAAGGCTCTGATTTGCCTTGCCAATGGGGAGGTGTGCAGCAGCTCCATGAGGCCTTCATCACTGTTCTGCTTTAGTTTCACGGTAGTAAGCCTTTCAAAACTCCTAGGGTCCTTGCTTCAGCACCCGTTTCCGTACCAGAATACTGAGTAGAGCAAGGAAGCTCTGGTCCTGTTAAGCAACTTCCAGCCCCGTAGGCCTTTTTGGAACACCCCAGTGTTGGCTAGAGAGAACCAACACACTGCACTCTTCCTTGGGAGAGCCAGATTACCTCAGCTCCACACAGGATTCACGAACACACTTCTAGACTGTCCTCCATGCAATGGGTGGAACCTCATTCCCCTAGCTGAACTCTATTGAGAAAAACACTCTGCTTCTAATCCCTTTTCACATTTCACACTTAGAGTCACGCATCCGCAAGGAGGTGGTCGGCTTGCATTCCAAGTACAATTTAAGCACAGTTCTTGGTGTAACACTGCAGGTCCTTTGAAGATGCAAAGGCCCCTCAGTCTCGCTCGCGCATCCTTTGTTTTGGAACTTCGCTGCACGCGGAAAACCGCATGTAGAAAAAAGTTGATTCAGGGAAAGCCCCAGTGGGTATCGTGAATCTCTTTTGACTTGTGAGCATCAACATGTACTTATGCTGCGTGTCAACCTAAAAATGGAAGACTGATGGCACAAAGCTTGTTTTCCCGTTTTGAAAGCTCCATTCATGCGGCCTCGAAGCTACCTGAAAAGCACTGTTGTTACCGTGCTTTTACTTACAGCCGGCATGGCACATAGAAGAAAATGAGTTTTCTCGAAAGAAACCTTGTGCTTCCAGTTCCTAGTTGGAAGCTCACCCTGCTCTGCTCTATACCAAACGTGAAAGTCAATGTGAGCACTAGCCTCGAAGTAAGGCCCTGATTATGCTGGCAAAACGGGAGGCGTGCAGCAGCTCCATGAGGCCTTCATCGCTGTTCTGCTTTAGTTTCACGGTAGTAAGCTTTCCAAGACTCCTAGGGACTTTGCTTAAGCAACCGTTTCGGTACCAGAACACTGCGTAGAGACAGTAAGCTCTGGTCCTGCGTGTATGCTGCGTGTCAACCTAGAAATTGGAGACTGATGGCATAAGGCTTCTTTTCCCATTATGAAAGCTCCGTTCATGCGGCCTCGAAGCTACCTGAAAAGCATTGTTGTTGCCGGGGTTTTCCTCACTGCCGGCATGGTTCTGAGAAGAAAATGAGTTTTCTCCTAAGAAACCTTGGGTTTCCAGTTCCTTGTTGGAAGCTCACCCTGCTCTGCGCTATACCTAAAGTGAAAGTCAACGTGAGCCCAAGCTTCGAAGTAAGGCCCTGATTATCCTTGCAAAACGAGAGGCGTGCAGCAGCTCCATGAGGCCTTCATCGTTGTTCTGCTTTAGTTTCAAGGTAGTAAGCTTTTCAACACTCCTAGGGGCCTTGCTTCAGCACCCGTTTCAGTACCAGAACACTGCGTAGAACCAGGAAGCTCTGCTCCTGCGTGTATGCTGCGTGTCAACCTAGAAATTAGAGACTGATGGCACAAGGCTAGTTTTCCCATTATGAAAGCTCCGTTGATGCGGCCCCGAAGCTACCTGAAAAGCACTGTTGTTACCGTGCTTTTACTTACAGCCGGCATGGTTCATAGAAGAAAATGAGTTTTCTCGAAAGAAACCTTGTGCTTCCAGTTCCTAGTTGGAAGCTCACCCTGCTCTGCTCTATACCTAAAGTGAAAGTCAACGTGAGCCCAAGCTTCGAAGTAAGGCCCTGATTATCCTTGCAAAACGAGAGGCGTGCAGCAGCTCCATGAGGCCTTCATCGTTGTTCTGCTTTGGTTTCAAGGTAGTAAGCTTTTCAACACTCCTAGGGACCTTGCTTCAGCACCCGTTTCAGTACCAGAACACTGCGTAGAACCAGGAAGCTCTGCTCCTGCGTGTATGCTGCGTGTCAACCTAGAAATTAGAGACTGATGGCACAAGGCTTGTTTTCCCATTATGAAAGCTCCGTTGATGCGGCCCCGAAGCTACCTGAAAAGCACTGTTGTTACCGTGCTTTTACTTACAGCCGGCATGTCTCATAGAAGAAAATGAGTTTTCTCGAAAGAAACCTTGTGCTTCCAGTTCCTAGTTGGAAGCTCACCCTGCTCTGCTCTATACCAAAAGTGAAACTCAACGTGAGCAGTAGCCTCTAAGTACAGCCCTGCTTATCCTTGCAAAACGGGATTCGTGCAGCAACTCCATGAGGCCTTCAAGGCTGTTCTGCTTTAGTTTAACGGTAGTAAGCTCTCCAAGACTCTTAGGGACCATGCTTCAGGACCCGTTTCGGTACCAGGACACTGCATAGAGCCAGGAAGCTCTGTTCCTGCGTTTATGCTGCTTGTCAGCCTAGAAATTGGAGACTGATGGCATAAGGCTTGTTTTCCCATTATGAAAGCTCCGTTCATGCGGCCTCGAAGCTACCTGAAAAGCATTGTTGTTGCCGGGGTTTTCCTCACTGCCGGCATGGTTCTGAGAAGAAAATGAGTTTTCTCCTAAGAAACCTTGGGTTTCCAGTTCCTTGTTGGAAGCTCACCCTGCTCTGCTCTATACCTAAAGTGAAAGTCAACGTGAACCCTAGCCTCGAAGTAAGGCTCTGATTTGCCTTGCCAATGGGGAGGTGTGCAGCAGCTCCATGAGGCCTTCATCACTGTTCTGCTTTAGTTTCACGGTAGTAAGCCTTTCAAAACTCCTAGGGTCCTTGCTTCAGCACCCGTTTCCGTACCAGAATACTGAGTAGAGCAAGGAAGCTCTGGTCCTGTTAAGCAACTTCCAGCCCCGTAGGCCTTTTTGGAACACCCCAGTGTTGGCTAGAGAGAACCAACACACTGCACTCTTCCTTGGGAGAGCCAGATTACCTCAGCTCCACACAGGATTCACGAACACACTTCTAGACTGTCCTCCATGCAATGGGTGGAACCTCATTCCCCTAGCTGAACTCTATTGAGAAAAACACTCTGCTTCTAATCCCTTTTCACATTTCACACTTAGAGTCACGCATCCGCAAGGAGGTGGTCGGCTTGCATTCCAAGTACAATTTAAGCACAGTTCTTGGTGTAACACTGCAGGTCCTTTGAAGATGCAAAGGCCCCTCAGTCTCGCTCGCGCATCCTTTGTTTTGGAACTTCGCTGCACGCGGAAAACCGCATGTAGAAAAAAGTTGATTCAGGGAAAGCCCCAGTGGGTATCGTGAATCTCTTTTGACTTGTGAGCATCAACATGTACTTATGCTGCGTGTCAACCTAAAAATGGAAGACTGATGGCACAAAGCTTGTTTTCCCGTTTTGAAAGCTCCATTCATGCGGCCTCGAAGCTACCTGAAAAGCACTGTTGTTACCGTGCTTTTACTTACAGCCGGCATGGCACATAGAAGAAAATGAGTTTTCTCGAAAGAAACCTTGTGCTTCCAGTTCCTAGTTGGAAGCTCACCCTGCTCTGCTCTATACCAAACGTGAAAGTCAATGTGAGCACTAGCCTCGAAGTAAGGCCCTGATTATGCTGGCAAAACGGGAGGCGTGCAGCAGCTCCATGAGGCCTTCATCGCTGTTCTGCTTTAGTTTCACGGTAGTAAGCTTTCCAAGACTCCTAGGGACTTTGCTTAAGCAACCGTTTCGGTACCAGAACACTGCGTAGAGACAGTAAGCTCTGGTCCTGCGTGTATGCTGCGTGTCAACCTAGAAATTGGAGACTGATGGCATAAGGCTTCTTTTCCCATTATGAAAGCTCCGTTCATGCGGCCTCGAAGCTACCTGAAAAGCATTGTTGTTGCCGGGGTTTTCCTCACTGCCGGCATGGTTCTGAGAAGAAAATGAGTTTTCTCCTAAGAAACCTTGGGTTTCCAGTTCCTTGTTGGAAGCTCACCCTGCTCTGCGCTATACCTAAAGTGAAAGTCAACGTGAGCCCAAGCTTCGAAGTAAGGCCCTGATTATCCTTGCAAAACGAGAGGCGTGCAGCAGCTCCATGAGGCCTTCATCGTTGTTCTGCTTTAGTTTCAAGGTAGTAAGCTTTTCAACACTCCTAGGGGCCTTGCTTCAGCACCCGTTTCAGTACCAGAACACTGCGTAGAACCAGGAAGCTCTGCTCCTGCGTGTATGCTGCGTGTCAACCTAGAAATTAGAGACTGATGGCACAAGGCTTGTTTTCCCATTATGAAAGCTCCGTTGATGCGGCCCCGAAGCTACCTGAAAAGCACTGTTGTTACCGTGCTTTTACTTACAGCCGGCATGTCTCATAGAAGAAAATGAGTTTTCTCGAAAGAAACCTTGTGCTTCCAGTTCCTAGTTGGAAGCTCACCCTGCTCTGCTCTATACCAAAAGTGAAACTCAACGTGAGCAGTAGCCTCTAAGTACAGCCCTGCTTATCCTTGCAAAACGGGATTCGTGCAGCAACTCCATGAGGCCTTCAAGGCTGTTCTGCTTTAGTTTAACGGTAGTAAGCTCTCCAAGACTCTTAGGGACCATGCTTCAGGACCCGTTTCGGTACCAGGACACTGCATAGAGCCAGGAAGCTCTGTTCCTGCGTTTATGCTGCTTGTCAGCCTAGAAATTGGAGACTGATGGCATAAGGCTTGTTTTCCCATTATGAAAGCTCCGTTCATGCGGCCTCGAAGCTACCTGAAAAGCATTGTTGTTGCCGGGGTTTTCCTCACTGCCGGCATGGTTCTGAGAAGAAAATGAGTTTTCTCCTAAGAAACCTTGGGTTTCCAGTTCCTTGTTGGAAGCTCACCCTGCTCTGCTCTATACCTAAAGTGAAAGTCAACGTGAACCCTAGCCTCGAAGTAAGGCTCTGATTTGCCTTGCCAATGGGGAGGTGTGCAGCAGCTCCATGAGGCCTTCATCACTGTTCTGCTTTAGTTTCACGGTAGTAAGCCTTTCAAAACTCCTAGGGTCCTTGCTTCAGCACCCGTTTCCGTACCAGAATACTGAGTAGAGCAAGGAAGCTCTGGTCCTGTTAAGCAACTTCCAGCCCCGTAGGCCTTTTTGGAACACCCCAGTGTTGGCTAGAGAGAACCAACACACTGCACTCTTCCTTGGGAGAGCCAGATTACCTCAGCTCCACACAGGATTCACGAACACACTTCTAGACTGTCCTCCATGCAATGGGTGGAACCTCATTCCCCTAGCTGAACTCTATTGGGAAAAGCACTCTGCTTCTAATCCCTTTTCACATTTCACACTTAGAGTCACGCATCCGCAAGGAGGTGGTCGGCTTGCATTCCAAGTACAATTTAAGCACAGTTCTTGGTGTAACACTGCAGGTCCTTTGAAGATGCAAAGGCCCCTCAGTCTCGCTCGCGCATCCTTTGTTTTGGAACTTCGCTGCACGCGGAAAACCGCATGTAGAAAAAAGTTGATTCAGGGAAAGCCCCAGTGGGTATCGTGAATCTCTTTTGACTTGTGAGCATCAACATGTACTTATGCTGCGTGTCAACCTAAAAATGGAAGACTGATGGCACAAAGCTTGTTTTCCCGTTTTGAAAGCTCCATTCATGAGGCCTCGAAGCTACCTGAAAAGCACTGTTGTTACCGTGCTTTTACTTACAGCCGGCATGGCACATAGAAGAAAATGAGTTTTCTCGAAAGAAACCTTGTGCTTCCAGTTCCTAGTTGGAAGCTCACCCTGCTCTGCTCTATACCAAACGTGAAAGTCAATGTGAGCACTAGCCTCGAAGTAAGGCCCTGATTATGCTGGCAAAACGGGAGGCGTGCAGCAGCTCCATGAGGCCTTCATCGCTGTTCTGCTTTAGTTTCACGGTAGTAAGCTTTCCAAGACTCCTAGGGACTTTGCTTAAGCAACCGTTTCGGTACCAGAACACTGCGTAGAGACAGTAAGCTCTGGTCCTGCGTGTATGCTGCGTGTCAACCTAGAAATTGGAGACTGATGGCATAAGGCTTCTTTTCCCATTATGAAAGCTCCGTTCATGCGGCCTCGAAGCTACCTGAAAAGCATTGTTGTTGCCGGGGTTTTCCTCACTGCCGGCATGGTTCTGAGAAGAAAATGAGTTTTCTCCTAAGAAACCTTGGGTTTCCAGTTCCTTGTTGGAAGCTCACCCTGCTCTGCGCTATACCTAAAGTGAAAGTCAACGTGAGCCCAAGCTTCGAAGTAAGGCCCTGATTATCCTTGCAAAACGAGAGGCGTGCAGCAGCTCCATGAGGCCTTCATCGTTGTTCCGCTTTAGTTTCAAGGTAGTAAGCTTTTCAACACTCCTAGGGGCCTTGCTTCAGCACCCGTTTCAGTACCAGAACACTGCGTAGAACCAGGAAGCTCTGCTCCTGCGTGTATGCTGCGTGTCAACCTAGAAATTAGAGACTGATGGCACAAGGCTAGTTTTCCCATTATGAAAGCTCCGTTGATGCGGCCCCGAAGCTACCTGAAAAGCACTGTTGTTACCGTGCTTTTACTTACAGCCGGCATGGTTCATAGAAGAAAATGAGTTTTCTCGAAAGAAACCTTGTGCTTCCAGTTCCTAGTTGGAAGCTCACCCTGCTCTGCTCTATACCTAAAGTGAAAGTCAACGTGAGCCCAAGCTTCGAAGTAAGGCCCTGATTATCCTTGCAAAACGAGAGGCGTGCAGCAGCTCCATGAGGCCTTCATCGTTGTTCTGCTTTGGTTTCAAGGTAGTAAGCTTTTCAACACTCCTAGGGACCTTGCTTCAGCACCCGTTTCAGTACCAGAACACTGCGTAGAACCAGGAAGCTCTGCTCCTGCGTGTATGCTGCGTGTCAACCTAGAAATTAGAGACTGATGGCACAAGGCTTGTTTTCCCATTATGAAAGCTCCGTTGATGCGGCCCCGAAGCTACCTGAAAAGCACTGTTGTTACCGTGCTTTTACTTACAGCCGGCATGTCTCATAGAAGAAAATGAGTTTTCTCGAAAGAAACCTTGTGCTTCCAGTTCCTAGTTGGAAGCTCACCCTGCTCTGCTCTATACCAAAAGTGAAACTCAACGTGAGCAGTAGCCTCTAAGTACAGCCCTGCTTATCCTTGCAAAACGGGATTCGTGCAGCAACTCCATGAGGCCTTCAAGGCTGTTCTGCTTTAGTTTAACGGTAGTAAGCTCTCCAAGACTCTTAGGGACCATGCTTCAGGACCCGTTTCGGTACCAGGACACTGCATAGAGCCAGGAAGCTCTGTTCCTGCGTTTATGCTGCTTGTCAGCCTAGAAATTGGAGACTGATGGCATAAGGCTTGTTTTCCCATTATGAAAGCTCCGTTCATGCGGCCTCGAAGCTACCTGAAAAGCATTGTTGTTGCCGGGGTTTTCCTCACTGCCGGCATGGTTCTGAGAAGAAAATGAGTTTTCTCCTAAGAAACCTTGGGTTTCCAGTTCCTTGTTGGAAGCTCACCCTGCTCTGCTCTATACCTAAAGTGAAAGTCAACGTGAACCCTACCCTCGAAGTAAGGCTCTGATTTGCCTTGCCAATGGGGAGGTGTGCAGCAGCTCCATGAGGCCTTCATCACTGTTCTGCTTTAGTTTCACGGTAGTAAGCCTTTCAAAACTCCTAGGGTCCTTGCTTCAGCACTCGTTTCCGTACCAGAATACTGAGTAGAGCAAGGAAGCTCTGGTCCTGTTAAGCAACTTCCAGCCCCGTAGGCCTTTTTGGAACACCCCAGTGTTGGCTAGAGAGAACCAACACACTGCACTCTTCCTTGGGAGAGCCAGATTACCTCAGCTCCACACAGGATTCACGAACACACTTCTAGACTGTCCTCCATGCAATGGGTGGAACCTCATTCCCCTAGCTGAACTCTATTGAGAAAAACACTCTGCTTCTAATCCCTTTTCACATTTCACACTTAGAGTCACGCATCCGCAAGGAGGTGGTCGGCTTGCATTCCAAGTACAATTTAAGCACAGTTCTTGGTGTAACACTGCAGGTCCTTTGAAGATGCAAAGGCCCCTCAGTCTCGCTCGCGCATCCTTTGTTTTGGAACTTAGCTGCACGCGGAAAACCGCATGTAGAAAAAAGTTGATTCAGGGAAAGCCCCAGTGGGTATCGTGAATCTCTTTTGACTTGTGAGCATCAACATGTACTTATGCTGCGTGTCAACCTAAAAATGGAAGACTGATGGCACAAAGCTTGTTTTCCCGTTTTGAAAGCTCCATTCATGCGGCCTCGAAGCTACCTGAAAAGCACTGTTGTTACCGTGCTTTTACTTACAGCCGGCATGGCACATAGAAGAAAATGAGTTTTCTCGAAAGAAACCTTGTGCTTCCAGTTCCTAGTTGGAAGCTCACCCTGCTCTGCTCTATACCAAACGTGAAAGTCAATGTGAGCACTAGCCTCGAAGTAAGGCCCTGATTATGCTGGCAAAACGGGAGGCGTGCAGCAGCTCCATGAGGCCTTCATCGCTGTTCTGCTTTAGTTTCACGGTAGTAAGCTTTCCAAGACTCCTAGGGACTTTGCTTAAGCAACCGTTTCGGTACCAGAACACTGCGTAGAGACAGTAAGCTCTGGTCCTGCGTGTATGCTGCGTGTCAACCTAGAAATTGGAGACTGATGGCATAAGGCTTCTTTTCCCATTATGAAAGCTCCGTTCATGCGGCCTCGAAGCTACCTGAAAAGCATTGTTGTTGCCGGTGTTTTCCTCACTGACGGCATGGTTCTGAGAAGAAAATGAGTTTTCTCCTAAGAAACCTTGGGTTTCCAGTTCCTTGTTGGAAGCTCACCCTGCTCTGCGCTATACCTAAAGTGAAAGTCAACGTGAGCCCAAGCTTCGAAGTAAGGCCCTGATTATCCTTGCAAAACGAGAGGCGTGCAGCAGCTCCATGAGGCCTTCATCGTTGTTCCGCTTTAGTTTCAAGGTAGTAAGCTTTTCAACACTCCTAGGGGCCTTGCTTCAGCACCCGTTTCAGTACCAGAACACTGCGTAGAACCAGGAAGCTCTGCTCCTGCGTGTATGCTGCGTGTCAACCTAGAAATTAGAGACTGATGGCACAAGGCTTCTTTTCCCATTTTGAAAGCTCCATTCATGCGGCCTCGAAGCTACCTGAAAAGCACTGTTGTTACCGTGCTTTTACTTACAGCCGGCATGGCACATAGAAGAAAATGAGTTTTCTCGAAAGAAACCTTGTGCTTCCAGTTCCTAGTTGGAAGCTCACCCTGCTCTGCTCTATACCAAACGTGAAAGTCAATGTGAGCACTAGCCTCGAAGTAAGGCCCTGATTATGCTGGCAAAACGGGAGGCGTGCAGCAGCTCCATGAGGCCTTCATCGCTGTTCTGCTTTAGTTTCACGGTAGTAAGCTTTCCAAGACTCCTAGGGACTTTGCTTAAGCAACCGTTTCGGTACCAGAACACTGCGTAGAGACAGTAAGCTCTGGTCCTGCGTGTATGCTGCGTGTCAACCTAGAAATTAGAGACTGATGGCACAAGGCTTGTTTTCCCATTATGAAAGCTCCGTTGATGCGGCCCCGAAGCTACCTGAAAAGCACTGTTGTTACCGTGCTTTTACTTACAGCCGGCATGTCTCATAGAAGAAAATGAGTTTTCTCGAAAGAAACCTTGTGCTTCCAGTTCCTAGTTGGAAGCTCACCCTGCTCTGCTCTATACCAAACGTGAAAGTCAATGTGAGCACTAGCCTCGAAGTAAGGCCCTGATTATGCTGGCAAAACGGGAGGCGTGCAGCAGCTCCATGAGGCCTTCATCGCTGTTCTGCTTTAGTTTCACGGTAGTAAGCTTTCCAAGACTCCTAGGGACTTTGCTTAAGCAACCGTTTCGGTACCAGAACACTGCGTAGAGACAGTAAGCTCTGGTCCTGCGTGTATGCTGCGTGTCAACCTAGAAATTGGAGACTGATGGCATAAGGCTTCTTTTCCCATTATGAAAGCTCCGTTCATGCGGCCTCGAAGCTACCTGAAAAGCATTGTTGTTGCCGGGGTTTTCCTCACTGCCGGCATGGTTCTGAGAAGAAAATGAGTTTTCTCCTAAGAAACCTTGGGTTTCCAGTTCCTTGTTGGAAGCTCACCCTGCTCTGCGCTATACCTAAAGTGAAAGTCAACGTGAGCCCAAGCTTCGAAGTAAGGCCCTGATTATCCTTGCAAAACGAGAGGCGTGCAGCAGCTCCATGAGGCCTTCATCGTTGTTCCGCTTTAGTTTCAAGGTAGTAAGCTTTTCAACACTCCTAGGGGCCTTGCTTCAGCACCCGTTTCAGTACCAGAACACTGCGTAGAACCAGGAAGCTCTGCTCCTGCGTGTATGCTGCGTGTCAACCTAGAAATTAGAGACTGATGGCACAAGGCTAGTTTTCCCATTATGAAAGCTCCGTTGATGCGGCCCCGAAGCTACCTGAAAAGCACTGTTGTTACCGTGCTTTTACTTACAGCCGGCATGGTTCATAGAAGAAAATGAGTTTTCTCGAAAGAAACCTTGTGCTTCCAGTTCCTAGTTGGAAGCTCACCCTGCTCTGCTCTATACCTAAAGTGAAAGTCAACGTGAGCCCAAGCTTCGAAGTAAGGCCCTGATTATCCTTGCAAAACGAGAGGCGTGCAGCAGCTCCATGAGGCCTTCATCGTTGTTCTGCTTTGGTTTCAAGGTAGTAAGCTTTTCAACACTCCTAGGGACCTTGCTTCAGCACCCGTTTCAGTACCAGAACACTGCGTAGAACCAGGAAGCTCTGCTCCTGCGTGTATGCTGCGTGTCAACCTAGAAATTAGAGACTGATGGCACAAGGCTTGTTTTCCCATTATGAAAGCTCCGTTGATGCGGCCCCGAAGCTACCTGAAAAGCACTGTTGTTACCGTGCTTTTACTTACAGCCGGCATGTCTCATAGAAGAAAATGAGTTTTCTCGAAAGAAACCTTGTGCTTCCAGTTCCTAGTTGGAAGCTCACCCTGCTCTGCTCTATACCAAAAGTGAAACTCAACGTGAGCAGTAGCCTCTAAGTACAGCCCTGCTTATCCTTGCAAAACGGGATTCGTGCAGCAACTCCATGAGGCCTTCAAGGCTGTTCTGCTTTAGTTTAACGGTAGTAAGCTCTCCAAGACTCTTAGGGACCATGCTTCAGGACCCGTTTCGGTACCAGGACACTGCATAGAGCCAGGAAGCTCTGTTCCTGCGTTTTTGCTGCTTGTCAGCCTAGAAATTGGAGACTGATGGCATAAGGCTTGTTTTCCCATTATGAAAGCTCCGTTCATGCGGCCTCGAAGCTACCTGAAAAGCATTGTTGTTGCCGGGGTTTTCCTCACTGCCGGCATGGTTCTGAGAAGAAAATGAGTTTTCTCCTAAGAAACCTTGGGTTTCCAGTTCCTTGTTGGAAGCTCACCCTGCTCTGCTCTATACCTAAAGTGAAAGTCAACGTGAACCCTAGCCTCGAAGTAAGGCTCTGATTTGCCTTGCCAATGGGGAGGTGTGCAGCAGCTCCATGAGGCCTTCATCACTGTTCTGCTTTAGTTTCACGGTAGTAAGCCTTTCAAAACTCCTAGGGTCCTTGCTTCAGCACCCGTTTCCGTACCAGAATACTGAGTAGAGCAAGGAAGCTCTGGTCCTGTTAAGCAACTTCCAGCCCCGTAGGCCTTTTTGGAACACCCCAGTGTTGGCTAGAGAGAACCAACACACTGCACTCTTCCTTGGGAGAGCCAGATTACCTCAGCTCCACACAGGATTCACGAACACACTTCTAGACTGTCCTCCATGCAATGGGTGGAACCTCATTCCCCTAGCTGAACTCTATTGAGAAAAACACTCTGCTTCTAATCCCTTTTCACATTTCACACTTAGAGTCACGCATCCGCAAGGAGGTGGTCGGCTTGCATTCCAAGTACAATTTAAGCACAGTTCTTGGTGTAACACTGCAGGTCCTTTGAAGATGCAAAGGCCCCTCAGTCTCGCTCGCGCATCCTTTGTTTTGGAACTTCGCTGCACGCGGAAAACCGCATGTAGAAAAAAGTTGATTCAGGGAAAGCCCCAGTGGGTATCGTGAATCTCTTTTGACTTGTGAGCATCAACATGTACTTATGCTGCGTGTCAACCTAAAAATGGAAGACTGATGGCACAAAGCTTGTTTTCCCGTTTTGAAAGCTCCATTCATGTGGCCTCGAAGCTACCTGAAAAGCACTGTTGTTACCGTGCTTTTACTTACAGCCGGCATGGCACATAGAAGAAAATGAGTTTTCTCGAAAGAAACCTTGTGCTTCCAGTTCCTAGTTGGAAGCTCACCCTGCTCTGCTCTATACCAAACGTGAAAGTCAATGTGAGCACTAGCCTCGAAGTAAGGCCCTGATTATGCTGGCAAAACGGGAGGCGTGCAGCAGCTCCATGAGGCCTTCATCGCTGTTCTGCTTTAGTTTCACGGTAGTAAGCTTTCCAAGACTCCTAGGGACTTTGCTTAAGCAACCGTTTCGGTACCAGAACACTGCGTAGAGACAGTAAGCTCTGGTCCTGCGTGTATGCTGCGTGTCAACCTAGAAATTGGAGACTGATGGCATAAGGCTTCTTTTCCCATTATGAAAGCTCCGTTCATGCGGCCTCGAAGCTACCTGAAAAGCATTGTTGTTGCCGGTGTTTTCCTCACTGACGGCATGGTTCTGAGAAGAAAATGAGTTTTCTCCTAAGAAACCTTGGGTTTCCAGTTCCTTGTTGGAAGCTCACCCTGCTCTGCGCTATACCTAAAGTGAAAGTCAACGTGAGCCCAAGCTTCGAAGTAAGGCCCTGATTATCCTTGCAAAACGAGAGGCGTGCAGCAGCTCCATGAGGCCTTCATCGTTGTTCCGCTTTAGTTTCAAGGTAGTAAGCTTTTCAACACTCCTAGGGGCCTTGCTTCAGCACCCGTTTCAGTACCAGAACACTGCGTAGAACCAGGAAGCTCTGCTCCTGCGTGTATGCTGCGTGTCAACCTAGAAATTAGAGACTGATGGCACAAGGCTTCTTTTCCCATTTTGAAAGCTCCATTCATGCGGCCTCGAAGCTACCTGAAAAGCACTGTTGTTACCGTGCTTTTACTTACAGCCGGCATGGCACATAGAAGAAAATGAGTTTTCTCGAAAGAAACCTTGTGCTTCCAGTTCCTAGTTGGAAGCTCACCCTGCTCTGCTCTATACCAAACGTGAAAGTCAATGTGAGCACTAGCCTCGAAGTAAGGCCCTGATTATGCTGGCAAAACGGGAGGCGTGCAGCAGCTCCATGAGGCCTTCATCGCTGTTCTGCTTTAGTTTCACGGTAGTAACCTTTCCAAGACTCCTAGGGACTTTGCTTAAGCAACCGTTTCGGTACCAGAACACTGCGTAGAGACAGTAAGCTCTGGTCCTGCGTGTATGCTGCGTGTCAACCTAGAAATTAGAGACTGATGGCACAAGGCTTGTTTTCCCATTATGAAAGCTCCGTTGATGCGGCCCCGAAGCTACCTGAAAAGCACTGTTGTTACCGTGCTTTTACTTACAGCCGGCATGTCTCATAGAAGAAAATGAGTTTTCTCGAAAGAAACCTTGTGCTTCCAGTTCCTAGTTGGAAGCTCACCCTGCTCTGCTCTATACCAAAAGTGAAACTCAACGTGAGCAGTAGCCTCTAAGTACAGCCCTGCTTATCCTTGCAAAACGGGATTCGTGCAGCAACTCCATGAGGCCTTCAAGGCTGTTCTGCTTTAGTTTAACGGTAGTAAGCTCTCCAAGACTCTTAGGGACCATGCTTCAGGACCCGTTTCGGTACCAGGACACTGCATAGAGCCAGGAAGCTCTGTTCCTGCGTTTATGCTGCTTGTCAGCCTAGAAATTGGAGACTGATGGCATAAGGCTTGTTTTCCCATTATGAAAGCTCCGTTCATGCGGCCTCGAAGCTACCTGAAAAGCATTGTTGTTGCCGGGGTTTTCCTCACTGCCGGCATGGTTCTGAGAAGAAAATGAGTTTTCTCCTAAGAAACCTTGGGTTTCCAGTTCCTTGTTGGAAGCTCACCCTGCTCTGCTCTATACCTAAAGTGAAAGTCAACGTGAACCCTAGCCTCGAAGTAAGGCTCTGATTTGCCTTGCCAATGGGGAGGTGTGCAGCAGCTCCATGAGGCCTTCATCACTGTTCTGCTTTAGTTTCACGGTAGTAAGCCTTTCAAAACTCCTAGGGTCCTTGCTTCAGCACCCGTTTCCGTACCAGAATACTGAGTAGAGCAAGGAAGCTCTGGTCCTGTTAAGCAACTTCCAGCCCCGTAGGCCTTTTTGGAACACCCCAGTGTTGGCTAGAGAGAACCAACACACTGCACTCTTCCTTGGGAGAGCCAGATTACCTCAGCTCCACACAGGATTCACGAACACACTTCTAGACTGTCCTCCATGCAATGGGTGGAACCTCATTCCCCTAGCTGAACTCTATTGGGAAAAGCACTCTGCTTCTAATCCCTTTTCACATTTCACACTTAGAGTCACGCATCCGCAAGGAGGTGGTCGGCTTGCATTCCAAGTACAATTTAAGCACAGTTCTTGGTGTAACACTGCAGGTCCTTTGAAGATGCAAAGGCCCCTCAGTCTCGCTCGCGCATCCTTTGTTTTGGAACTTCGCTGCACGCGGAAAACCGCATGTAGAAAAAAGTTGATTCAGGGAAAGCCCCAGTGGGTATCGTGAATCTCTTTTGACTTGTGAGCATCAACATGTACTTATGCTGCGTGTCAACCTAAAAATGGAAGACTGATGGCACAAAGCTTGTTTTCCCGTTTTGAAAGCTCCATTCATGCGGCCTCGAAGCTACCTGAAAAGCACTGTTGTTACCGTGCTTTTACTTACAGCCGGCATGGCACATAGAAGAAAATGAGTTTTCTCGAAAGAAACCTTGTGCTTCCAGTTCCTAGTTGGAAGCTCACCCTGCTCTGCTCTATACCAAACGTGAAAGTCAATGTGAGCACTAGCCTCGAAGTAAGGCCCTGATTATGCTGGCAAAACGGGAGGCGTGCAGCAGCTCCATGAGGCCTTCATCGCTGTTCTGCTTTAGTTTCACGGTAGTAAGCTTTCCAAGACTCCTAGGGACTTTGCTTAAGCAACCGTTTCGGTACCAGAACACTGCGTAGAGACAGTAAGCTCTGGTCCTGCGTGTATGCTGCGTGTCAACCTAGAAATTGGAGACTGATGGCATAAGGCTTCTTTTCCCATTATGAAAGCTCCGTTCATGCGGCCTCGAAGCTACCTGAAAAGCATTGTTGTTGCCGGGGTTTTCCTCACTGCCGGCATGGTTCTGAGAAGAAAATGAGTTTTCTCCTAAGAAACCTTGGGTTTCCAGTTCCTTGTTGGAAGCTCACCCTGCTCTGCGCTATACCTAAAGTGAAAGTCAACGTGAGCCCAAGCTTCGAAGTAAGGCCCTGATTATCCTTGCAAAACGAGAGGCGTGCAGCAGCTCCATGAGGCCTTCATCGTTGTTCCGCTTTAGTTTCAAGGTAGTAAGCTTTTCAACACTCCTAGGGGCCTTGCTTCAGCACCCGTTTCAGTACCAGAACACTGCGTAGAACCAGGAAGCTCTGCTCCTGCGTGTATGCTGCGTGTCAACCTAGAAATTAGAGACTGATGGCACAAGGCTTCTTTTCCCGTTTTCAAAGCTCCATTCATGCGGCCTCGAAGCTACCTGAAAAGCACTGTTGTTACCGTGCTTTTACTTACAGCCGGCATGGCACATAGAAGAAAATGAGTTTTCTCGAAAGAAACCTTGTGCTTCCAGTTCCTAGTTGGAAGCTCACCCTGCTCTGCTCTATACCAAACGTGAAAGTCAATGTGAGCACTAGCCTCGAAGTAAGGCCCTGATTATGCTGGCAAAACGGGAGGCGTGCAGCAGCTCCATGAGGCCTTCATCGCTGTTCTGCTTTAGTTTCACGGTAGTAAGCTTTCCAAGACTCCTAGGGACTTTGCTTAAGCAACCGTTTCGGTACCAGAACACTGCGTAGAGACAGTAAGCTCTGGTCCTGCGTGTATGCTGCGTGTCAACCTAGAAATTAGAGACTGATGGCACAAGGCTTGTTTTCCCATTATGAAAGCTCCGTTGATGCGGCCCCGAAGCTACCTGAAAAGCACTGTTGTTACCGTGCTTTTACTTACAGCCGGCATGTCTCATAGAAGAAAATGAGTTTTCTCGAAAGAAACCTTGTGCTTCCAGTTCCTAGTTGGAAGCTCACCCTGCTCTGCTCTATACCAAAAGTGAAACTCAACGTGAGCAGTAGCCTCTAAGTACAGCCCTGCTTATCCTTGCAAAACGGGATTCGTGCAGCAACTCCATGAGGCCTTCAAGGCTGTTCTGCTTTAGTTTAACGGTAGTAAGCTCTCCAAGACTCTTAGGGACCATGCTTCAGGACCCGTTTCGGTACCAGGACACTGCATAGAGCCAGGAAGCTCTGTTCCTGCGTTTATGCTGCTTGTCAGCCTAGAAATTGGAGACTGATGGCATAAGGCTTGTTTTCCCATTATGAAAGCTCCGTTCATGCGGCCTCGAAGCTACCTGAAAAGCATTGTTGTTGCCGGGGTTTTCCTCACTGCCGGCATGGTTCTGAGAAGAAAATGAGTTTTCTCCTAAGAAACCTTGGGTTTCCAGTTCCTTGTTGGAAGCTCACCCTGCTCTGCTCTATACCTAAAGTGAAAGTCAACGTGAACCCTAGCCTCGAAGTAAGGCTCTGATTTGCCTTGCCAATGGGGAGGTGTGCAGCAGCTCCATGAGGCCTTCATCACTGTTCTGCTTTAGTTTCACGGTAGTAAGCCTTTCAAAACTCCTAGGGTCCTTGCTTCAGCACCCGTTTCCGTACCAGAATACTGAGTAGAGCAAGGAAGCTCTGGTCCTGTTAAGCAACTTCCAGCCCCGTAGGCCTTTTTGGAACACCCCAGTGTTGGCTAGAGAGAACCAACACACTGCACTCTTCCTTGGGAGAGCCAGATTACCTCAGCTCCACACAGGATTCACGAACACACTTCTAGACTGTCCTCCATGCAATGGGTGGAACCTCATTCCCCTAGCTGAACTCTATTGAGAAAAACACTCTGCTTCTAATCCCTTTTCACATTTCACACTTAGAGTCACGCATCCGCAAGGAGGTGGTCGGCTTGCATTCCAAGTACAATTTAAGCACAGTTCTTGGTGTAACACTGCAGGTCCTTTGAAGATGCAAAGGCCCCTCAGTCTCGCTCGCGCATCCTTTGTTTTGGAACTTCGCTGCACGCGGAAAACCGCATGTAGAAAAAAGTTGATTCAGGGAAAGCCCCAGTGGGTATCGTGAATCTCTTTTGACTTGTGAGCATCAACATGTACTTATGCTGCGTGTCAACCTAAAAATGGAAGACTGATGGCACAAAGCTTGTTTTCCCGTTTTGAAAGCTCCATTCATGTGGCCTCGAAGCTACCTGAAAAGCACTGTTGTTACCGTGCTTTTACTTACAGCCGGCATGGCACATAGAAGAAAATGAGTTTTCTCGAAAGAAACCTTGTGCTTCCAGTTCCTAGTTGGAAGCTCACCCTGCTCTGCTCTATACCAAACGTGAAAGTCAATGTGAGCACTAGCCTCGAAGTAAGGCCCTGATTATGCTGGCAAAACGGGAGGCGTGCAGCAGCTCCATGAGGCCTTCATCGCTGTTCTGCTTTAGTTTCACGGTAGTAAGCTTTCCAAGACTCCTAGGGACTTTGCTTAAGCAACCGTTTCGGTACCAGAACACTGCGTAGAGACAGTAAGCTCTGGTCCTGCGTGTATGCTGCGTGTCAACCTAGAAATTGGAGACTGATGGCATAAGGCTTCTTTTCCCATTATGAAAGCTCCGTTCATGCGGCCTCGAAGCTACCTGAAAAGCATTGTTGTTGCCGGGGTTTTCCTCACTGCCGGCATGGTTCTGAGAAGAAAATGAGTTTTCTCCTAAGAAACCTTGGGTTTCCAGTTCCTTGTTGGAAGCTCACCCTGCTCTGCGCTATACCTAAAGTGAAAGTCAACGTGAGCCCAAGCTTCGAAGTAAGGCCCTGATTATCCTTGCAAAACGAGAGGCGTGCAGCAGCTCCATGAGGCCTTCATCGTTGTTCCGCTTTAGTTTCAAGGTAGTAAGCTTTTCAACACTCCTAGGGGCCTTGCTTCAGCACCCGTTTCAGTACCAGAACACTGCGTAGAACCAGGAAGCTCTGCTCCTGCGTGTATGCTGCGTGTCAACCTAGAAATTAGAGACTGATGGCACAAGGCTTCTTTTCCCATTTTGAAAGCTCCATTCATGCGGCCTCGAAGCTACCTGAAAAGCACTGTTGTTACCGTGCTTTTACTTACAGCCGGCATGGCACATAGAAGAAAATGAGTTTTCTCGAAAGAAACCTTGTGCTTCCAGTTCCTAGTTGGAAGCTCACCCTGCTCTGCTCTATACCAAACGTGAAAGTCAATGTGAGCACTAGCCTCGAAGTAAGGCCCTGATTATGCTGGCAAAACGGGAGGCGTGCAGCAGCTCCATGAGGCCTTCATCGCTGTTCTGCTTTAGTTTCACGGTAGTAAGCTTTCCAAGACTCCTAGGGACTTTGCTTAAGCAACCGTTTCGGTACCAGAACACTGCGTAGAGACAGTAAGCTCTGGTCCTGCGTGTATGCTGCGTGTCAACCTAGAAATTAGAGACTGATGGCACAAGGCTTGTTTTCCCATTATGAAAGCTCCGTTGATGCGGCCCCGAAGCTACCTGAAAAGCACTGTTGTTACCGTGCTTTTACTTACAGCCGGCATGTCTCATAGAAGAAAATGAGTTTTCTCGAAAGAAACCTTGTGCTTCCAGTTCCTAGTTGGAAGCTCACCCTGCTCTGCTCTATACCAAAAGTGAAACTCAACGTGAGCAGTAGCCTCTAAGTACAGCCCTGCTTATCCTTGCAAAACGGGATTCGTGCAGCAACTCCATGAGGCCTTCAAGGCTGTTCTGCTTTAGTTTAACGGTAGTAAGCTCTCCAAGACTCTTAGGGACCATGCTTCAGGACCCGTTTCGGTACCAGGACACTGCATAGAGCCAGGAAGCTCTGTTCCTGCGTTTATGCTGCTTGTCAGCCTAGAAATTGGAGACTGATGGCATAAGGCTTGTTTTCCCATTATGAAAGCTCCGTTCATGCGGCCTCGAAGCTACCTGAAAAGCATTGTTGTTGCCGGGGTTTTCCTCACTGCCGGCATGGTTCTGAGAAGAAAATGAGTTTTCTCCTAAGAAACCTTGGGTTTCCAGTTCCTTGTTGGAAGCTCACCCTGCTCTGCTCTATACCTAAAGTGAAAGTCAACGTGAACCCTAGCCTCGAAGTAAGGCTCTGATTTGCCTTGCCAATGGGGAGGTGTGCAGCAGCTCCATGAGGCCTTCATCACTGTTCTGCTTTAGTTTCACGGTAGTAAGCCTTTCAAAACTCCTAGGGTCCTTGCTTCAGCACCCGTTTCCGTACCAGAATACTGAGTAGAGCAAGGAAGCTCTGGTCCTGTTAAGCAACTTCCAGCCCCGTAGGCCTTTTTGGAACACCCCAGTGTTGGCTAGAGAGAACCAACACACTGCACTCTTCCTTGGGAGAGCCAGATTACCTCAGCTCCACACAGGATTCACGAACACACTTCTAGACTGTCCTCCATGCAATGGGTGGAACCTCATTCCCCTAGCTGAACTCTATTGAGAAAAACACTCTGCTTCTAATCCCTTTTCACATTTCACACTTAGAGTCACGCATCCGCAAGGAGGTGGTCGGCTTGCATTCCAAGTACAATTTAAGCACAGTTCTTGGTGTAACACTGCAGGTCCTTTGAAGATGCAAAGGCCCCTCAGTCTCGCTCGCGCATCCTTTGTTTTGGAACTTCGCTGCATGCGGAAAACCGCATGTAGAAAAAAGTTGATTCAGGGAAAGCCCCAGTGGGTATCGTGAATCTCTTTTGACTTGTGAGCATCAACATGTACTTATGCTGCGTGTCAACCTAAAAATGGAAGACTGATGGCACAAAGCTTGTTTTCCCGTTTTGAAAGCTCCATTCATGTGGCCTCGAAGCTACCTGAAAAGCACTGTTGTTACCGTGCTTTTACTTACAGCCGGCATGGCACATAGAAGAAAATGAGTTTTCTCGAAAGAAACCTTGTGCTTCCAGTTCCTAGTTGGAAGCTCACCCTGCTCTGCTCTATACCAAACGTGAAAGTCAATGTGAGCACTAGCCTCGAAGTAAGGCCCTGATTATGCTGGCAAAACGGGAGGCGTGCAGCAGCTCCATGAGGCCTTCATCGCTGTTCTGCTTTAGTTTCACGGTAGTAAGCTTTCCAAGACTCCTAGGGACTTTGCTTAAGCAACCGTTTCGGTACCAGAACACTGCGTAGAGACAGTAAGCTCTGGTCCTGCGTGTATGCTGCGTGTCAACCTAGAAATTGGAGACTGATGGCATAAGGCTTCTTTTCCCATTATGAAAGCTCCGTTCATGCGGCCTCGAAGCTACCTGAAAAGCATTGTTGTTGCCGGGGTTTTCCTCACTGCCGGCATGGTTCTGAGAAGAAAATGAGTTTTCTCCTAAGAAACCTTGGGTTTCCAGTTCCTTGTTGGAAGCTCACCCTGCTCTGCGCTATACCTAAAGTGAAAGTCAACGTGAGCCCAAGCTTCGAAGTAAGGCCCTGATTATCCTTGCAAAACGAGAGGCGTGCAGCAGCTCCATGAGGCCTTCATCGTTGTTCCGCTTTAGTTTCAAGGTAGTAAGCTTTTCAACACTCCTAGGGGCCTTGCTTCAGCACCCGTTTCAGTACCAGAACACTGCGTAGAACCAGGAAGCTCTGCTCCTGCGTGTATGCTGCGTGTCAACCTAGAAATTAGAGACTGATGGCACAAGGCTTCTTTTCCCATTTTGAAAGCTCCATTCATGCGGCCTCGAAGCTACCTGAAAAGCACTGTTGTTACCGTGCTTTTACTTACAGCCGGCATGGCACATAGAAGAAAATGAGTTTTCTCGAAAGAAACCTTGTGCTTCCAGTTCCTAGTTGGAAGCTCACCCTGCTCTGCTCTATACCAAACGTGAAAGTCAATGTGAGCACTAGCCTCGAAGTAAGGCCCTGATTATGCTGGCAAAACGGGAGGCGTGCAGCAGCTCCATGAGGCCTTCATCGCTGTTCTGCTTTAGTTTCACGGTAGTAAGCTTTCCAAGACTCCTAGGGACTTTGCTTAAGCAACCGTTTCGGTACCAGAACACTGCGTAGAGACAGTAAGCTCTGGTCCTGCGTGTATGCTGCGTGTCAACCTAGAAATTAGAGACTGATGGCACAAGGCTTGTTTTCCCATTATGAAAGCTCCGTTGATGCGGCCCCGAAGCTACCTGAAAAGCACTGTTGTTACCGTGCTTTTACTTACAGCCGGCATGTCTCATAGAAGAAAATGAGTTTTCTCGAAAGAAACCTTGTGCTTCCAGTTCCTAGTTGGAAGCTCACCCTGCTCTGCTCTATACCAAAAGTGAAACTCAACGTGAGCAGTAGCCTCGAAGTACAGCCCTGCTTATCCTTGCAAAACGGGATTCGTGCAGCAACTCCATGAGGCCTTCAAGGCTGTTCTGCTTTAGTTTAACGGTAGTAAGCTCTCCAAGACTCTTAGGGACCATGCTTCAGGACCCGTTTCGGTACCAGGACACTGCATAGAGCCAGGAAGCTCTGTTCCTGCGTTTATGCTGCTTGTCAGCCTAGAAATTGGAGACTGATGGCATAAGGCTTGTTTTCCCATTATGAAAGCTCCGTTCATGCGGCCTCGAAGCTACCTGAAAAGCATTGTTGTTGCCGGGGTTTTCCTCACTGCCGGCATGGTTCTGAGAAGAAAATGAGTTTTCTCCTAAGAAACCTTGGGTTTCCAGTTCCTTGTTGGAAGCTCACCCTGCTCTGCTCTATACCTAAAGTGAAAGTCAACGTGAACCCTAGCCTCGAAGTAAGGCTCTGATTTGCCTTGCCAATGGGGAGGTGTGCAGCAGCTCCATGAGGCCTTCATCACTGTTCTGCTTTAGTTTCACGGTAGTAAGCCTTTCAAAACTCCTAGGGTCCTTGCTTCAGCACCCGTTTCCGTACCAGAATACTGAGTAGAGCAAGGAAGCTCTGGTCCTGTTAAGCAACTTCCAGCCCCGTAGGCCTTTTTGGAACACCCCAGTGTTGGCTAGAGAGAACCAACACACTGCACTCTTCCTTGGGAGAGCCAGATTACCTCAGCTCCACACAGGATTCACGAACACACTTCTAGACTGTCCTCCATGCAATGGGTGGAACCTCATTCCCCTAGCTGAACTCTATTGAGAAAAACACTCTGCTTCTAATCCCTTTTCACATTTCACACTTAGAGTCACGCATCCGCAAGGAGGTGGTCGGCTTGCATTCCAAGTACAATTTAAGCACAGTTCTTGGTGTAACACTGCAGGTCCTTTGAAGATGCAAAGGCCCCTCAGTCTCGCTCGCGCATCCTTTGTTTTGGAACTTCGCTGCACGCGGAAAACCGCATGTAGAAAAAAGTTGATTCAGGGAAAGCCCCAGTGGGTATCGTGAATCTCTTTTGACTTGTGAGCATCAACATGTACTTATGCTGCGTGTCAACCTAAAAATGGAAGACTGATGGCACAAAGCTTGTTTTCCCGTTTTGAAAGCTCCATTCATGCGGCCTCGAAGCTACCTGAAAAGCACTGTTGTTACCGTGCTTTTACTTACAGCCGGCATGGCACATAGAAGAAAATGAGTTTTCTCGAAAGAAACCTTGTGCTTCCAGTTCCTAGTTGGAAGCTCACCCTGCTCTGCTCTATACCAAACGTGAAAGTCAATGTGAGCACTAGCCTCGAAGTAAGGCCCTGATTATGCTGGCAAAACGGGAGGCGTGCAGCAGCTCCATGAGGCCTTCATCGCTGTTCTGCTTTAGTTTCACGGTAGTAAGCTTTCCAAGACTCCTAGGGACTTTGCTTAAGCAACCGTTTCGGTACCAGAACACTGCGTAGAGACAGTAAGCTCTGGTCCTGCGTGTATGCTGCGTGTCAACCTAGAAATTGGAGACTGATGGCATAAGGCTTCTTTTCCCATTATGAAAGCTCCGTTCATGCGGCCTCGAAGCTACCTGAAAAGCATTGTTGTTGCCGGGGTTTTCCTCACTGCCGGCATGGTTCTGAGAAGAAAATGAGTTTTCTCCTAAGAAACCTTGGGTTTCCAGTTCCTTGTTGGAAGCTCACCCTGCTCTGCGCTATACCTAAAGTGAAAGTCAACGTGAGCCCAAGCTTCGAAGTAAGGCCCTGATTATCCTTGCAAAACGAGAGGCGTGCAGCAGCTCCATGAGGCCTTCATCGTTGTTCCGCTTTAGTTTCTAGGTAGTAAGCTTTTCAACACTCCTAGGGGACTTGCTTCAGCACCCGTTTCAGTACCAGAACACTGCGTAGAACCAGGAAGCTCTGCTCCTGCGTGTATGCTGCGTGTCAACCTAGAAATTAGAGACTGATGGCACAAGGCTAGTTTTCCCATTATGAAAGCTCCGTTGATGCGGCCCCGAAGCTACCTGAAAAGCACTGTTGTTACCGTGCTTTTACTTACAGCCGGCATGGTTCATAGAAGAAAATGAGTTTTCTCGAAAGAAACCTTGTGCTTCCAGTTCCTAGTTGGAAGCTCACCCTGCTCTGCTCTATACCAAACGTGAAAGTCAATGTGAGCACTAGCCTCGAAGTAAGGCCCTGATTATCCTGGCAAAACGGGAGGCGTGCAGCAGCTCCATGAGGCCTTCATCGCTGTTCTGCTTTAGTTTCACGGTAGTAAGCTTTCCAAGACTCCTAGGGACTTTGCTTAAGCAACCGTTTCGGTACCAGAACACTGCGTAGAGACAGTAAGCTCTGGTCCTGCGTGTATGCTGCGTGTCAACCTAGAAATTGGAGACTGATGGCATAAGGCTTCTTTTCCCATTATGAAAGCTCCGTTCATGCGGCCTCGAAGCTACCTGAAAAGCATTGTTGTTGCCGGGGTTTTCCTCACTGCCGGCATGGTTCTGAGAAGAAAATGAGTTTTCTCCTAAGAAACCTTGGGTTTCCAGTTCCTTGTTGGAAGCTCACCCTGCTCTGCGCTATACCTAAAGTGAAAGTCAACGTGAGCCCAAGCTTCGAAGTAAGGCCCTGATTATCCTTGCAAAACGAGAGGCGTGCAGCAGCTCCATGAGGCCTTCATCGTTGTTCTGCTTTAGTTTCAAGGTAGTAAGCTTTTCAACACTCCTAGGGGCCTTGCTTCAGCACCCGTTTCAGTACCAGAACACTGCGTAGAACCAGGAAGCTCTGCTCCTGCGTGTATGCTGCGTGTCAACCTAGAAATTAGAGACTGATGGCACAAGGCTTCTTTTCCCGTTTTGGAAGCTCCATTCATGAGGCCTCGAAGCTACCTGAAAAGCACTGTTGTTACCGTGCTTTTACTTACAGCCGGCATGGCACATAGAGGAAAATGAGTTTTCTCGAAAGAAACCTTGTGCTTCCAGTTCCTAGTTGGAAGCTCACCCTGCTCTGCTCTATACCAAACGTGAAAGTCAATGTGAGCACTAGCCTCGAAGTAAGGCCCTGATTATCCTGGCAAAACGGGAGGCGTGCAGCAGTTCCATGAGGCCTTCATCGCTGTTCTGCTTTAGTTTCACGGTAGTAAGCTTTCCAAGACTCCTAGGGACTTTGCTTAAGCAACCATTTCGGTACCAGAACACTGCGTAGAGACAGTAAGCTCTGGTCCTGCGTGTATGCTGCGTGTCAACCTAGAAATTAGAGACTGATGGCATAAGGCTTCTTTTCCCATTATGAAAGCTCCGTTCATGCGGCCTCGAAGCTACCTGAAAAGCATTGTTGTTGCCGGGGTTTTCCTCACTGCCGGCATGGTTCTGAGAAGAAAATGAGTTTTCTCCTAAGAAACCTTGGGTTTCCAGTTCCTTGTTGGAAGCTCACCCTGCTCTGCGCTATACCTAAAGTGAAAGTCAACGTGAGCCCAAGCTTCGAAGTAAGGCCCTGATTATCCTTGCAAAACGAGAGGCGTGCAGCAGCTCCATGAGGCCTTCATCGTTGTTCTGCTTTAGTTTCAAGGTAGTAAGCTTTTCAACACTCCTAGGGGCCTTGCTTCAGCACCCGTTTCAGTACCAGAACACTGCGTAGAACCAGGAAGCTCTGCTCCTGCGTGTATGCTGCGTGTCAACCTAGAAATTAGGAACTGATGGCACAAGGCTTCTTTTCCCGTTTTCAAAGCTCCATTCATGCGGCCTCGAAGCTACCTGAAAAGCACTGTTGTTACCGTGCTTTTACTTACAGCCGGCATGGCACATAGAGGAATATGAGTTTTCTCGAAAGAAACCTTGTGCTTCCAGTTCCTAGTTGGAAGCTCACCCTGCTCTGCTCTATACCAAACGTGAAAGTCAATGTGAGCACTAGCCTCGAAGTAAGGCCCTGATTATGCTGGCAAAACTGGAGGCGTGCAGCAGCTCCATGAGGCCTTCATCGCTGTTCTGCTTTAGTTTCACGGTAGTAAGCTTTCCAAGACTCCTAGGGACTTTGCTTAAGCAACCGTTTCGGTACCAGAACACTGCGTAGAGACAGTAAGCTCTGGTCCTGCGTGTATGCTGCGTGTCAACCTAGAAATTAGAGACTGATGGCACAAGGCTAGTTTTCCCATTATGAAAGCTCCGTTGATGCGGCCCCGAAGCTACCTGAAAAGCACTGTTGTTACCGTGCTTTTACTTACAGCCGGCATGGTTCATAGAAGAAAATGAGTTTTCTCGAAAGAAACCTTGTGCTTCCAGTTCCTAGTTGGAAGCTCACCCTGCTCTGCTCTATACCAAACGTGAAAGTCAATGTGAGCACTAGCCTCGAAGTAAGGCCCTGATTATGCTGGCAAAACGGGAGGCGTGCAGCAGCTCCATGAGGCCTTCATCGCTGTTCTGCTTTAGTTTCACGGTAGTAAGCTTTCCAAGACTCCTAGGGACTTTGCTTAAGCAACCGTTTCGGTACCAGAACACTGCGTAGAGACAGTAAGCTCTGGTCCTGCGTGTATGCTGCGTGTCAACCTAGAAATTAGAGACTGATGGCACAAGGCTAGTTTTCCCATTATGAAAGCTCCGTTGATGCGGCCCCGAAGCTACCTGAAAAGCACTGTTGTTACCGTGCTTTTACTTACAGCCGGCATGGCACATAGAAGAAAATGAGTTTTCTCCTAAGAAACCTTGTGCTTCCAGTTCCTAGTTGGAAGCTCACCCTGCTCTGCTCTATACCTAAAGTGAAAGTCAACGTGAGCCCAAGCTTCGAAGTAAGGCCCTGATTATCCTTGCAAAACGAGAGGCGTGCAGCAGCTCCATGAGGCCTTCATCGTTGTTCTGCTTTGGTTTCAAGGTAGTAAGCTTTTCAACACTCCTAGGGACCTTGCTTCAGCACCCGTTTCAGTACCAGAACACTGCGTAGAACCAGGAAGCTCTGCTCCTGCGTGTATGCTGCGTGTCAACCTAGAAATTAGAGACTGATGGCACAAGGCTTGTTTTCCCATTATGAAAGCTCCGTTGATGCGGCCCCGAAGCTACCTGAAAAGCACTGTTGTTACCGTGCTTTTACTTACAGCCTGCATGTCTCATAGAAGAAAATGAGTTTTCTCGAAAGAAACCTTGTGCTTCCAGTTCCTAGTTGGAAGCTCACCCTGCTCTGCTCTATACCAAAAGTGAAACTCAACGTGAGCAGTAGCCTCGAAGTACAGCCCTGCTTATCCTTGCAAAACGGGAGGCGTGCAGCAACTCCATGAGGCCTTCAAGGCTGTTCTGCTTTAGTTTAACGGTAGTAAGCTCTCCAAGACTCTTAGGGACCATGCTTCAGGACCCGTTTCGGTACCAGGACACTGCATAGAGCCAGGAAGCTCTGTTCCTGCGTTTATGCTGCTTGTCAGCCTAGAAATTGGAGACTGATGGCATAAGGCTTGTTTTCCCATTATGAAAGCTCCGTTCATGCGGCCTCGAAGCTACCTGAAAAGCATTGTTGTTGCCGGGGTTTTCCTCACTGCCGGCATGGTTCTGAGAAGAAAATGAGTTTTCTCCTAAGAAACCTTGGGTTTCCAGTTCCTTGTTGGAAGCTCACCCTGCTCTGCTCTATACCTAAAGTGAAAGTCAACGTGAACCCTAGCCTCGAAGTAAGGCTCTGATTTGCCTTGCCAATGGGGAGGTGTGCAGCAGCTCCATGAGGCCTTCATCACTGTTCTGCTTTAGTTTCACGGTAGTAAGCCTTTCAAAACTCCTAGGGTCCTTGCTTCAGCACCCGTTTCCGTACCAGAATACTGAGTAGAGCAAGGAAGCTCTGGTCCTGTTAAGCAACTTCCAGCCCCGTAGGCCTTTTTGGAACACCCCAGTGTTGGCTAGAGAGAACCAACACACTGCACTCTTCCTTGGGAGAGCCAGATTACCTCAGCTCCACACAGGATTCACGAACACACTTCTAGACTGTCCTCCATGCAATGGGTGGAACCTCATTCCCCTAGCTGAACTCTATTGAGAAAAACACTCTGCTTCTAATCCCTTTTCACATTTCACACTTAGAGTCACGCATCCGCAAGGAGGTGGTCGGTTTGCATTCCGAGTACAATTTAAGCACAGTTCTTGGTGTAACACTGCAGGTCCTTTGAAGATGCAAAGGCCCCTCAGTCTCGCTCGCGCATCCTTTGTTTTGGAACTTCGCTGCACGCGGAAAACCGCATGTAGAAAAAAGTTGATTCAGGGAAAGCCCCAGTGGGTATCGTGAATCTCTTTTGACTTGTGAGCATCAACATGTACTTATGCTGCGTGTCAACCTAAAAATGGAAGACTGATGGCACAAAGCTTGTTTTCCCGTTTTGAAAGCTCCATTCATGCGGCCTCGAAGCTACCTGAAAAGCACTGTTGTTACCGTGCTTTTACTTACAGCCGGCATGGCACATAGAAGAAAATGAGTTTTCTCGAAAGAAACCTTGTGCTTCCAGTTCCTAGTTGGAAGCTCACCCTGCTCTGCTCTATACCAAACGTGAAAGTCAATGTGAGCACTAGCCTCGAAGTAAGGCCCTGATTATGCTGGCAAAACGGGAGGCGTGCAGCAGCTCCATGAGGCCTTCATCGCTGTTCTGCTTTAGTTTCACGGTAGTAAGCTTTCCAAGACTCCTAGGGACTTTGCTTAAGCAACCGTTTCGGTACCAGAACACTGCGTAGAGACAGTAAGCTCTGGTCCTGCGTGTATGCTGCGTGTCAACCTAGAAATTGGAGACTGATGGCATAAGGCTTCTTTTCCCATTATGGAAGCTCCGTTCATGCGGCCTCGAAGCTACCTGAAAAGCATTGTTGTTGCCGGGGTTTTCCTCACTGCCGGCATGGTTCTGAGAAGAAAATGAGTTTTCTCCTAAGAAAACTTGGGTTTCCAGTTCCTTGTTGGAAGCTCACCCTGCTCTGCGCTATACCTAAAGTGAAAGTCAACGTGAGCCCAAGCTTCGAAGTAAGGCCCTGATTATCCTTGCAAAACGAGAGGCGTGCAGCAGCTCCATGAGGCCTTCATCGTTGTTCCGCTTTAGTTTCAAGGTAGTAAGCTTTTCAACACTCCTAGGGGCCTTGCTTCAGCACCCGTTTCAGTACCAGAACACTGCGTAGAACCAGGAAGCTCTGCTCCTGCGTGTATGCTGCGTGTCAACCTAGAAATTAGAGACTGATGGCACAAGGCTTCTTTTCCCATTTTGAAAGCTCCATTCATGCGGCCTCGAAGCTACCTGAAAAGCACTGTTGTTACCGTGCTTTTACTTACAGCCGGCATGGCACATAGAAGAAAATGAGTTTTCTCGAAAGAAACCTTGTGCTTCCAGTTCCTAGTTGGAAGCTCACCCTGCTCTGCTCTATACCAAACGTGAAAGTCAATGTGAGCACTAGCCTCGAAGTAAGGCCCTGATTATGCTGGCAAAACGGGAGGCGTGCAGCAGCTCCATGAGGCCTTCATCGCTGTTCTGCTTTAGTTTCACGGTAGTAAGCTTTCCAAGACTCCTAGGGACTTTGCTTAAGCAACCGTTTCGGTACCAGAACACTGCGTAGAGACAGTAAGCTCTGGTCCTGCGTGTATGCTGCGTGTCAACCTAGAAATTAGAGACTGATGGCACAAGGCTTGTTTTCCCATTATGAAAGCTCCGTTGATGCGGCCCCGAAGCTACCTGAAAAGCACTGTTGTTACCGTGCTTTTACTTACAGCCGGCATGTCTCATAGAAGAAAATGAGTTTTCTCGAAAGAAACCTTGTGCTTCCAGTTCCTAGTTGGAAGCTCACCCTGCTCTGCTCTATACCAAAAGTGAAACTCAACGTGAGCAGTAGCCTCTAAGTACAGCCCTGCTTATCCTTGCAAAACGGGATTCGTGCAGCAACTCCATGAGGCCTTCAAGGCTGTTCTGCTTTAGTTTAACGGTAGTAAGCTCTCCAAGACTCTTAGGGACCATGCTTCAGGACCCGTTTCGGTACCAGGACACTGCATAGAGCCAGGAAGCTCTGTTCCTGCGTTTATGCTGCTTGTCAGCCTAGAAATTGGAGACTGATGGCATAAGGCTTGTTTTCCCATTATGAAAGCTCCGTTCATGCGGCCTCGAAGCTACCTGAAAAGCACTGTTGTTACCGTGCTTTTACTTACAGCCGGCATGGCACATAGAAGAAAATGAGTTTTCTCGAAAGAAACCTTGTGCTTCCAGTTCCTAGTTGGAAGCTCACCCTGCTCTGCTCTATACCAAACGTGAAAGTCAATGTGAGCACTAGCCTCGAAGTAAGGCCCTGATTATGCTGGCAAAACGGGAGGCGTGCAGCAGCTCCATGAGGCCTTCATCACTGTTCTGCTTTAGTTTCACGGTAGTAAGCTTTCCAAGACTCCTAGGGACTTTGCTTAAGCAACCGTTTCGGTACCAGAACACTGCGTAGAGACAGTAAGCTCTGGTCCTGCGTGTATGCTGCGTGTCAACCTAGAAATTGGAGACTGATGGCATAAGGCTTCTTTTCCCATTATGAAAGCTCCGTTCATGCGGCCTCGAAGCTACCTGAAAAGCATTGTTGTTGCCGGGTTTTTCCTCACTGCGGGCATGGTTCTGAGAAGAAAATGAGTTTTCTCCTAAGAAGCCTTGGGTTTCCAGTTCCTTGTTGGAAGCTCACCCTGCTCTGCGCTATACCTAAAGTGAAAGTCAACGTGAACCCAAGCTTCGAAGTAAGGCCCTGATTATCCTTGCAAAACGAGAGGCGTGCAGCAGCTCCATGAGGCCTTCATCGTTGTTTTCCTTTAGTTTCAAGGTAGTAAGCTTTTCAACACTCCTAGGGGCCTTGCTTCAGCACCCGTTTCAGTACCAGAACACTGCGTAGAACCAGGAAGCTCTGCTCCTGCGTGTATGCTGCGTGTCAACCTAGAAATTAGAGACTGATGGCACAAGGCTAGTTTTCCCATTATGAAAGCTCCGTAGATGCGGCCCCGAAGTTACCTGAAAGCACTGTTGTTACCGTGCTTTTACTTATAGCCGGCATGGTTCATAGAAGAAAATGAGTTTTCTCGAAAGAAACCTTGTGCTTCCAGTTCCTAGTTGGAAGCTCACCCTGCTCTGCGCTATACCTAAAGTGAAAGTCAACGTGAGCCCAAGCTTCGAAGTAAGGCCCTGATTATCCTTGCAAAACGAGAGGCGTGCAGCAGCTCCATGAGTCCTTCATCGCTGTTCTGCTTTAGTTTCAAGGTAGTAAGCTTTCCAAGACTCCTAGGGACTTTGCTTAAGCAACCGTTTCGGTACCAGAACACTGCGTAGAGACAGTAAGCTCTGGTCCTGCGTGTATGCTGCGTGTCAACCTAGAAATTGGAGACTGATGGCATAAGGCTTCTTTTCCCATTATGAAAGCTCCGTTCATGCGGCCTCGAAGCTACCTAAAAAGCTTTGTTGTAGCCGGCGTTTTCCTCACTGCCGGCATGGTTCTGAGAAGAAAATGAGTTTTCTCCTAAGAAACCTTGGGTTTCCAGTTCCTTGTTGGAAGCTCACCCTGCTCTGCGCTATACCTAAAGTGAAAGTCAACGTGAGCCCAAGCTTCGAAGTAAGGCCCTGATTATCCTTGCAAAACGAGAGGCGTGCAGCAGCTCCATGAGGCCTTCATCGTTGTTCTGCTTTGGTTTCAAGGTAGTAAGCTTTTCAACACTCCTAGGGACCTTGCTTCAGCACCCGTTTCAGTACCAGAACACTGCGTAGAACCAGGAAGCTCTGCTCCTGCGTGTATGCTGCGTGTCAACCTAGAAATTAGAGACTGATGGCACAAGGCTTGTTTTCCCATTATGAAAGCTCCGTTGATGCGGCCCCGAAGCTACCTGAAAAGCACTGTTGTTACCGTGCTTTTACTTACAGCCGGCATGTCTCATAGAAGAAAATGAGTTTTCTCGAAAGAAACCTTGTGCTTCCAGTTCCTAGTTGGAAGCTCACCCTGCTCTGCTCTATACCAAAAGTGAAACTCAACGTGATCAGTAGCCTCGATGTACAGCCCTGCTTATCCTTGCAAAACGGGAGGCGTGCAGCAACTCCATGAGGCCTTCAAGGCTGTTCTGCTTTAGTTTAACGGTAGTAAGCTCTCCAAGACTCTTAGGGACCATGCTTCAGGACCCGTTTCGGTACCAGGACACTGCATAGAGCCAGGAAGCTCTGTTCCTGCGTTTATGCTGCTTGTCAGCCTAGAAATTGGAGACTGATGGCATAAGGCTTGTTTTCCCATTATGAAAGCTCCGTTCATGCGGCCTCGAAGCTACCTGAAAAGCACTGTTGTTACCGTGCTTTTACTTACAGCCGGCATGGCACATAGAAGAAAATGAGTTTTCTCGAAAGAAACCTTGTGCTTCCAGTTCCTAGTTGGAAGCTCACCCTGCTCTGCTCTATACCAAACGTGAAAGTCAATGTGAGCACTAGCCTCGAAGTAAGGCCCTGATTATGCTGGCAAAACGGGAGGCGTGCAGCAGCTCCATGAGGCCTTCATCACTGTTCTGCTTTAGTTTCACGGTAGTAAGCTTTCCAAGACTCCTAGGGACTTTGCTTAAGCAACCGTTTCGGTACCAGAACACTGCGTAGAGACAGTAAGCTCTGGTCCTGCGTGTATGCTGCGTGTCAACCTAGAAATTGGAGACTGATGGCATAAGGCTTCTTTTCCCATTATGAAAGCTCCGTTCATGCGGCCTCGAAGCTACCTGAAAAGCATTGTTGTTGCCGGGTTTTTCCTCACTGCGGGCATGGTTCTGAGAAGAAAATGAGTTTTCTCCTAAGAAACCTTGGGTTTCCAGTTCCTTGTTGGAAGCTCACCCTGCTCTGCGCTATACCTAAAGTGAAAGTCAACGTGAACCCAAGCTTCGAAGTAAGGCCCTGATTATCCTTGCAAAACGAGAGGCGTGCAGCAGCTCCATGAGGCCTTCATCGTTGTTTTCCTTTAGTTTCAAGGTAGTAAGCTTTTCAACACTCATAGGGGCCTTGCTTCAGCACCCGTTTCAGTACCAGAACACTGCGTAGAACCAGGAAGCTCTGCTCCTGCGTGTATGCTGCGTGTCAACGTAGAAATTAGAGACTGATGGCACAAGGCTAGTTTTCCCATTATGAAAGCTCCGTAGATGCGGCCCCGAAGTTACCTGAAAGCACTGTTGTTACCGTGCTTTTACTTATAGCCGGCATGGTTCATAGAAGAAAATGAGTTTTCTCGAAAGAAACCTTGTGCTTCCAGTTCCTAGTTGGAAGCTCACCCTGCTCTGCGCTATACCTAAAGTGAAAGTCAACGTGAGCCCAAGCTTCGAAGTAAGGCCCTGATTATCCTTGCAAAACGAGAGGCGTGCAGCAGCTCCATGAGTCCTTCATCGCTGTTCTGCTTTAGTTTCAAGGTAGTAAGCTTTCCAAGACTCCTAGGGACTTTGCTTAAGCAACCGTTTCGGTACCAGAACACTGCGTAGAGACAGTAAGCTCTGGTCCTGCGTGTATGCTGCGTGTCAACCTAGAAATTGGAGACTGATGGCATAAGGCTTCTTTTCCCATTATGAAAGCTCCGTTCATGCGGCCTCGAAGCTACCTAAAAAGCTTTGTTGTAGCCGGCGTTTTCCTCACTGCCGGCATGGTTCTGAGAAGAAAATGAGTTTTCTCCTAAGAAACCTTGGGTTTCCAGTTCCTTGTTGGAAGCTCACCCTGCTCTGCGCTATACCTAAAGTGAAAGTCAACGTGAGCCCAAGCTTCGAAGTAAGGCCCTGATTATCCTTGCAAAACGAGAGGCGTGCAGCAGCTCCATGAGGCCTTCATCGTTGTTCTGCTTTGGTTTCAAGGTAGTAAGCTTTTCAACACTCCTAGGGACCTTGCTTCAGCACCCGTTTCAGTACCAGAACACTGCGTAGAACCAGGAAGCTCTGCTCCTGCGTGTATGCTGCGTGTCAACCTAGAAATTAGAGACTGATGGCACAAGGCTTGTTTTCCCATTATGAAAGCTCCGTTGATGCGGCCCCGAAGCTACCTGAAAAGCACTGTTGTTACCGTGCTTTTACTTACAGCCGGCATGTCTCATAGAAGAAAATGAGTTTTCTCGAAAGAAACCTTGTGCTTCCAGTTCCTAGTTGGAAGCTCACCCTGCTCTGCTCTATACCAAAAGTGAAACTCAACGTGATCAGTAGCCTCGATGTACAGCCCTGCTTCTCCTTGCAAAACGGGAGGCGTGCAGCAACTCCATGAGGCCTTCAAGGCTGTTCTGCTTTAGTTTAACGGTAGTAAGCTCTCCAAGACTCTTAGGGACCATGCTTCAGGACCCGTTTCGGTACCAGGACACTGCATAGAGCCAGGAAGCTCTGTTCCTGCGTTTATGCTGCTTGTCAGCCTAGAAATTGGAGACTGATGGCATAAGGCTTGTTTTCCCATTATGAAAGCTCCGTTCATGCGGCCTCGAAGCTACCTGAAAAGCATTGTTGTTGCCGGGGTTTTCCTCACTGCCGGCATGGTTCTGAGAAGAAAATGAGTTTTCTCCTAAGAAACCTTGGGTTTCCAGTTCCTTGTTGGAAGCTCACCCTGCTCTGCTCTATACCTAAAGTGAAAGTCAACGTGAACCCTAGCCTCGAAGTAAGGCTCTGATTTGCCTTGCCAATGGGGAGGTGTGCAGCAGCTCCATGAGGCCTTCATCACTGTTCTGCTTTAGTTTCACGGTAGTAAGCCTTTCAAAACTCCTAGGGTCCTTGCTTCAGCACCCGTTTCCGTACCAGAATACTGAGTAGAGCAAGGAAGCTCTGGTCCTGTTAAGCAACTTCCAGCCCCGTAGGCCTTTTTGGAACACCCCAGTGTTGGCTAGAGAGAACCAACACACTGCACTCTTCCTTGGGAGAGCCAGATTACCTCAGCTCCACACAGGATTCACGAACACACTTCTAGACTGTCCTCCATGCAATGGGTGGAACCTCATTCCCCTAGCTGAACTCTATTGAGAAAAACACTCTGCTTCTAATCCCTTTTCACATTTCACACTTAGAGTCACGCATCCGCAAGGAGGTGGTCGGCTTGCATTCCAAGTACAATTTAAGCACAGTTCTTGGTGTAACACTGCAGGTCCTTTGAAGATGCAAAGGCCCCTCAGTCTCGCTCGCGCATCCTTTGTTTTGGAACTTCGCTGCACGCGGAAAACCGCATGTAGAAAAAAGTTGATTCAGGGAAAGCCCCAGTGGGTATCGTGAATCTCTTTTGACTTGTGAGCATCAACATGTACTTATGCTGCGTGTCAACCTAAAAATGGAAGACTGATGGCACAAAGCTTGTTATCCCGTTTTGAAAACTCCATTCATGCGGCCTCGAAGCTACCTGAAAAGCACTGTTGTTACCGTGCTTTTACTTACAGCCGGCATGTTTCATAGAAGAAAATGAGTTTTCTCCTAAGAAACCTTGGGTTTCCAGTTCCTTGTTGGAAGCTCACCCTGCTCTGCTCTATACCTAAAGTGAAAGTCAACGTGAGCCCAAGCTTCGAAGTAAGGCCCCGATTATCCTTGCAAAACGAGAGGTGTGCAGCAGCTCCATGAGGCCTTCATCGTTGTTCTGCTTTAGTTTCAAGGTAGTAAGCTTTTCAACACTCCTAGGGGCCTTGCTTCAGCACCCGTTTCAGTACCAGAACACTGCGTAGAACCAGGAAGCTCTGCTCCTGCGTGTATGCTGCGTGTCAACCTAGAAATTAGAGACTGATGGCACAAGGCTTCTTTTCCCGTTTTGAAAGCTCCATTCATGCGGCCTCGAAGCTACCTGAAAAGCACTGTTGTTACCGTGCTTTTACTTACAGCCGGCATGGCACATAGAAGAAAATGAGTTTTCTCGAAAGAAACCTTGTGCTTCCAGTTCCTAGTTGGAAGCTCACCCTGCTCTGCTCTATACCAAACGTGAAAGTCAATGTGAGCACTAGCCTCGAAGTAAGGCCCTGATTATGCTGGCAAAACGGGAGGCGTGCAGCAGCTCCATGAGGCCTTCATCGCTGTTCTGCTTTAGTTTCACGGTAGTAAGCTTTCCAAGACTCCTAGGGCTTTGCTTAAGCAACCGTTTCGGTACCAGAACACTGCGTAGAGACAGTAAGCTCTGGTCCTGCGTGTATGCTGCGTGTCAACCTAGAAATTGGAGACTGATGGCATAAGGCTTCTTTTCCCATTATGAAAGCTCCGTTCATGCGGCCTCGAAGCTACCTGAAAAGCATTGTTGTTGCCGGAGTTTTCCTCACTGCCGGCATGGTTCTGAGAAGAAAATGAGTTTTCTCCTAAGAAACCTTGGGTTTCCAGTTCCTTGTTGGAAGCTCACCCTGCTCTGCGCTATACCTAAAGTGAAAGTCAACGTGAGCCCAAGCTTCGAAGTAAGGCCCTGATTATCCTTGCAAAACGAGAGGCGTGCAGCAGCTCCATGAGGCCTTCATCGTTGTTCTGCTTTAGTTTCAAGGTAGGAAGCTTTTCAACACTCCTAGGGGCCTTGCTTCAGCACCCGTTTCAGTACCAGAACACTGCATAGAACCAGGAAGCTCTGCTCCTGCATGTATGCTGCGTGTCAACCTAGAAAATAGAGACTGATGGCACAAGGCTTCTTTTCCCGTTTTGAAAGCTCCATTCATGCGGCCTCGAAGCTACCTGAAAAGCACTGTTGTTACCGTGCTTTTACTTACAGCCGGCATGGCACATAGAGGAAAATGAGTTTTCTCGAAAGGAACCTTGTGCTTCCAGTTCCTAGTTGGAAGCTCACCCTGCTCTGCTCTATACCAAACGTGAAAGTCAATGTGAGCACTAGCCTCGAAGTAAGGCCCTGATTATCCTGGCAAAACGGGAGGCGTGCAGCAGCTCCATGAGGCCTTCATCGTTGTTCTGCTTTAGTTTCAAGGTAGTAAGCTTTTCAACACTCCTAGGGGCCTTGCTTCAGCACCCGTTTCAGTACCAGAACACTGCGTAGAACCAGGAAGCTCTGCTCCTGCGTGTATGCTGCGTGTCAACCTAGAAATTAGAGACTGATGGCACAAGGCTTGTTTTCCCATTAAGAAAGCTCCGTTGATGCGTCCCCGAAGGTACCTGAAAAGCACTGTTGTTACCGTGCTTTTACTTACAGCCGGCATGTCTCATAGAAGAAAATGAGTTTTCTCGAAAGAAACCTTGTGCTTCCAGTTCCTAGTTGGAAGCTCACCCTGCTCTGCTCTATACCAAAAGTGAAACTCAACGTGAGCAGTAGCCTCGAAGTACAGCCCTGCTTATCCTTGCAAAACGGGAGGCGTGCAGCAACTCTATGAGGCCTTCAAGGCTGTTCTGCTTTAGTTTAATGGTAGTAAGCTCTCCAAGACTCTTAGGGACCATGCTTCAGGACCCGTTTCGGTACCAGGACACTGCATAGAGCCAGGAAGCTCTGTTCCTGCGTTTATGCTGCTTGTCAGCATAGAAATTGGAGACTGATGGCATAAGGCTTGTTTTCCCATTATGAAAGCTCCGTTCATGCGGCCTCGAAGCTACCTGAAAAGCATTGTTGTTGCCGGGGTTTTCCTCACTGCCGGCATGGTTCTGAGAAGAAAATGAGTTTCTCCTAAGAAACCTTGGGTTTCCAGTTCCTTGTTGGAAGCTCACCCTGCTCTGCTCTATACCTAAAGTGAAAGTCAACGAGAACCCTAGCCTCGAAGTAAGGCTCTGATTTGCCTTGCCAATGGGGATGTGTGCAGCAGCTCCATGAGGCCCTCATCACTGTTCTGCTTTAGTTTCACGGTAGTAAGCCTTTCAAAACTCCTAGGGTCCTTGCTTCAGCACCCGTTTCCGTACCAGAATACTGAGTAGAGCAAGGAAGCTCTGGTCCTGTTAAGCAACTTCCAGCCCCGTAGGCCTTTTTGGAACACCCCAGTGTTGGCTAGAGAGAACCAACACACTGCACTCTTCCTTGGGAGAGCCAGATTACCTCAGCTCCACACAGGATTCACGAACACACTTCTAGACTGTCCTCCATGCAATGGGTGGAACCTCATTCCCCTAGCTGAACTCTATTGAGAAAAACACTCTGCTTCTAATCCCTTTTCACATTTCACACTTAGAGTCACGCATCCGCAAGGAGGTGGTCGGCTTGCATTCCGAGTACAATTTAAGCACAGTTCTTGGTGTAACACTGCAGGTCCTTTGAAGATGCAAAGGCCCCTCAGTCTCGCTCGCGCATCCTTTGTTTTGGAACTTCCCTGCACGCGGAAAACCGCAGGTAGAAAAAAGTTGATTCAGGGAAAGCCCCAGTGGGTATCGTGAATCTCTTTTGACTTGTGAGCATCAACATGTACTTATGCTGCGTGTCAACCTAAAAATGGAAGACTGATGGCACAAAGCTTGTTTTCCCATTATGAAAGCTCCGTTCATGCGGCCTCGAAGCTACCTGAAAAGCATTGTTGTTGCCGGGGTTTTCCTCACTGCCAGCATGGTTCTGAGAAGAAAATGAGTTTTCTCCTAAGAAACCTTGGGTTTCCAGTTCCTTGTTGGAAGCTCACCCTGCTCTGCGCTATACCTAAAGTGAAAGTCAACGTGAGCCCAAGCTTCGAAGTAAGGCCCTGATTATCCTTGCAAAACGAGAGGCGTGCAGCAGCTCCATGAGGCCTTCATCATTGTTCTGCTTTAGTTTCAAGGTAGTAAGCTTTTCAACACTCCTAGGGGCCTTGCTTCAGCACCCGTTTCAGTACCAGAACACTGCGTAGAACCAGGAAGCTCTGCTCCTGCCTGTATGTTGCGTGTCAACCTAGAAATTAGAGACTGATGGCACAAGGCTTCTTTTCCCGTTTGGAAAGTTCCATTCATGCGGCCTCGAAGCTACCTGAAAAGCACTGTTGTTACCGTGCTTTTACTTACAGCCGGCATGGCACATAGAAGAAAATGAGTTTTCTCGAAAGAAACCTTGTGCTTCCAGTTCCTAGTTGGAAGCTCACCCTGCTCTGCTCTATACCAAACGTGAAAGTCAATGTGAGCACTAGCCTCGAAGTAAGGCCCTGATTATGCTGGCAAAACGGGAGGCGTGCAGCAGCTCCATGAGGCCTTCATCGCTGTTCTGCTTTAGTTTCACGGTAGTAAGCTTTCCAAGACTCCTAGGGACTTTGCTTAAGCAACCGTTTCGGTACCAGAACACTGCGTAGAGACAGTAAGCTCTGGTCCTGCGTGTATTCTGCGTGTCAACCTAGAAATTGGAGACTGATGGCATAAGGCTTCTTTTCCCATTATGAAAGCTCCGTTCATGCGGCCTCGAAGCTACCTGAAAAGCATTGTTGTTGCCGGGTTTTTCCTCACTGCGGGCTTGGTTCTGAGAAGAAAATGAGTTTTCTCCTAAGAAGCCTTGGGTTTCCAGTTCCTTGTTGGAAGCTCACCCTGCTCTGCGCTATACCTAAAGTGAAAGTCAACGTGAACCCAAGCTTCGAAGTAAGGCCCTGATTATCCTTGCAAAACGAGAGGCGTGCAGCAGCTCCATGAGGCCTTCATCGTTGTTTTCCTTTAGTTTCAAGGTAGTAAGCTTTTCAACACTCATAGGGGCCTTGCTTCAGCACCCGTTTCAGTACCAGAACACTGCGTAGAACCAGGAAGCTCTGCTCCTGCGTGTATGCTGCGTGTCAACCTAGAAATTAGAGACTGATGGCACAAGGCTAGTTTTCCCATTATGAAAGCTCCGTAGATGCGGCCCCGAAGCTAGCTGAAAGCACTGTTGTTACCGTGCTTTTACTTATAGCCGGCATGGTTCATAGAAGAAAATGAGTTTTCTCGAAAGAAACCTTGTGCTTCCAGTTCCTAGTTGGAAGCTCACCCTGCTCTGCGCTATACCTAAAGTGAAAGTCAACGTGAGCCCAAGCTTCGAAGTAAGACCCTGATTATCCTTGCAAAACGAGAGGCGTGCAGCAGCTCCATGAGGCCTTCATCGCTGTTCTGCTTTAGTTTCAAGGTAGTAAGCTTTCCAAGACTCCTAGGGACTTTGCTTAAGCAACCGTTTCGGTACCAGAACACTGCGTAGAGACAGTAAGCTCTGGTCCTGCGTGTATGCTGCGTGTCAACCTAGAAATTGGAGACTGATGGCATAAGGCTTCTTTTCCCATTATGAAAGCTCCGTTCATGCGGCCTCGAAGCTACCTAAAAAGCTTTGTTGTTGCCGGGGTTTTCCTCACTGCCGGCATGGTTCTGAGAAGAAAATGAGTTTTCTCCTAAGAAACCTTGGGTTTCCAGTTCCTTGTTGGAAGCTCACCCTGCTCTGCGCTATACCTAAAGTGAAAGTCAACGTGAGCCCAAGCTTCGAAGTAAGGCCCTGATTATCCTTGCAAAACGAGAGGCGTGCAGCAGCTCCATGAGGCCTTCATCGTTGTTCTGCTTTAGTTTCAAGGTAGTAAGCTTTTCAACACTCCTATGGGCCTTGCTTCAGCACCCGTTTCAGTACGAGAACACTGCGTAGAACCAGGAAGCTCTGCTCCTGCGTGTATGCTGCGTGTCAACCTAGAAATTAGAGACTGATGGCACAAGGCTTCTTTTCCCGTTTTGAAAGCTCCATTCATGCGGCCTCGAAGCTACCTGAAAAGCACTGTTGTTACCGTGATTTTACTTACAGCCGGCATGGCACATAGAGGAATATGAGTTTTCTCGAAAGAAACCTTGTGCTTCCAGTTCCTAGTTGGAAGCTCACCCTGCTCTGCTCTATACCAAACGTGAAAGTCAATGTGAGCACTAGCCTCGAAGTAAGGCCCTGATTATGCTGGCAAAACTGGAGGCGTGCAGCAGCTCCATGAGGCCTTCATCGCTGTTCTGCTTTAGTTTCACGGTAGTAAGCTTTCCAAGACTCCTAGGGACTTTGCTTAAGCAACCATTTCGGTACCAGAACACTGCGTACAGACAGTAAGCTCTGGTCCTGCGTGTATGCTGCGTGTCAACCTAGAAATTGGAGACTGATGGCATAAGGCTTCTTTTCCCATTATGAAAGCTCCGTTCATGCGGCCTCGAAGCTACCTGAAAAGCATTGTTGTTGCCGGGGTTTTCCTCACTGCCGGCATTGTTCTGAGAAGAAAATGAGTTTTCTCCTAAGAAACCTTGGGTTTCCAGTTCCTTGTTGGAAGCTCACCCTGCTCTGCGCTATACCTAAAGTGAAAGTCAACGTGAGCCCAAGCTTCGAAGTAAGGCCCTGATTATCCTTGCAAAACGAGAGGCGTGCAGCAGCTCCATGAGGCCTTCATCGTTGTTCTGCTTTAGTTTCAAGGTAGTAAGCTTTTCAACACTGCTAGGGGCCTTGCTTCAGCACCCGTTTCAGTACCAGAACACTGCGTAGAACCAGGAAGCTCTGCTCCTGCGTGTATGCTGCGTGTCAACCTAGAAATTAGAGACTGATGGCACAAGGCTTCTTTTCCCGTTTTGAAAGCTCCATTCATGCGGCCTCGAAGCTACCTGAAAAGCACTGTTGTTACCGTGCTTTTACTTACAGCCGGCATGGCACATAGAGGAAAATGAGTTTTCTCGAAAGAAACCTTGTGCTTCCAGTTCCTAGTTGGAAGCTCACCCTGCTCTGCTCTATACCAAACGTGAAAGTCAATGTGAGCACTAGCCTCGAAGTAAGGCCCTGATTATCCTGCCAAAACGGGAGGCGTGCAGCAGTTCCATGAGGCCTTCATCGCTGTTCTGCTTTAGTTTCATGGTAGTAAGCTTTCCAATACTCCTAGGGACTTTGCTTAAGCAACCATTTCGGTACCAGAACACTGCGTACAGACAGTAAGCTCTGGTCCTGCGTGTATGCTGCGTGTCAACCTAGAAATTGGAGACTGATGGCATAAGGCTTCTTTTCCCATTATGAAAGCTCCGTTCATGCGGCCTCGAAGCTACCTGAAAAGCATTGTTGTTGCCGGGGTTTTCCTCACTGCCGGCATGGTTCTGAGAAGAAAATGAGTTTTCTCCTAAGAAACCTTGGGTTTCCAGTTCCTTGTTGGAAGCTCACCCTGCTCTGCGCTATACCTAAAGTGAAAGTCAACGTGAGCCCAAGCTTCGAAGTAAGGCCCTGATTATCCTTGCAAAACGAGAGGCGTGCAGCAGCTCCATGAGGCCTTCATCGTTGTTCTGCTTTAGTTTCAAGGTAGTAAGCTTTTCAACACTCCTAGGGGCCTTGCTTCAGCACCCGTTTCAGTACCAGAACACTGCGTAGAACCAGGAAGCTCTGCTCCTGCGTGTATGCTGCGTGTCAACCTAGAAATTAGAGACTGATGGCACAAGGCTTCTTTTCCCGTTTTGAAAGCTCCATTCATGCGGCCTCGAAGCTACCTGAAAAGCACTGTTGTTACCGTGCTTTTACTTACAGCCGGCATGGCACATAGAGGAATATGAGTTTTCTCGAAAGAAACCTTGTGCTTCCAGTTCCTAGTTGGAAGCTCACCCTGCTCTGCTCTATACCAAACGTGAAAGTCAATGTGAGCACTAGCCTCGAAGTAAGGCCCTGATTATGCTGGCAAAAGTGGAGGCGTGCAGCAGCTCCATGAGGCCTTCATCGCTGTTCTGCTTTAGTTTCACGGTAGTAAGCTTTCCAAGACTCCTAGGGACTTTGCTTAAGCAACCATTTCGGTACCAGAACACTGCGTAGAGACAGTAAGCTCTGGTCCTGCGTGTATGCTGCGTGTCAACCTAGAAATTGGAGACTGATGGCATAAGGCTTCTTTTCCCATTATGAAAGCTCCGTTCATGCGGCCTCGAAGCTACCTGAAAAGCATTGTTGTTGCCGGGGTTTTCCTCACTGCCGGCATTGTTCTGAGAAGAAAATGAGTTTTCTCCTAAGAAACCTTGGGTTTCCAGTTCCTTGTTGGAAGCTCACCCTGCTCTGCGCTATACCTAAAGTGAAAGTCAACGTGAGCCAAGCTTCGAAGTAAGGCCCTGATTATCCTTGCAAAACGAGAGGCGTGCAGCAGCTCCATGAGGCCTTCATCGTTGTTCTGCTTTAGTTTCAAGGTAGTAAGCTTTTCAACACTCCTAGGGGCCTTGCTTCAGCACCCGTTTCAGTACCAGAACACTGCGTAGAACCAGGAAGCTCTGCTCCTGCGTGTATGCTGCGTGTCAACCTAGAAATTAGAGACTGATGGCACAAGGCTTGTTTTCCCATTATGAAAGCTCCGTTGATGCGGCCCCGAAGCTACCTGAAAAGCACTGTTGTTACCGTGCTTTTACTTACAGCCGGCATGTCTCATAGAAGAAAATGAGTTTTCTCGAAAGAAACCTTGTGCTTCCAGTTCCTAGTTGGAAGCTCACCCTGCTCTGCTCTATACCAAAAGTGAAACTCAACGTGAGCAGTAGCCTCGAAGTACAGCCCTGCTTATCCTTGCAAAACGGGAGGCGTGCAGCAACTCCATGAGGCCTTCAAGGCTGTTCTGCTTTAGTTTAACGGTAGTAAGCTCTCCAAGACTCTTAGGGACCATGCTTCAGGACCCGTTTCGGTACTAGGGCACTGCATAGAGCCAGGAAGCTCTGTTCCTGCGTTTATGCTGCTTGTCAGCCTAGAAATTGGAGACTGATGGCATAAGGCTTGTTTTCCCATTATGAAAGCTCCGTTCATGCGGCCTCGAAGCTACCTGAAAAGCATTGTTGTTGCCGGGGTTTTCCTCACTGCCGGCATGGTTCTGAGAAGAAAATGAGTTTTCTCCTAAGAAACCTTGGGTTTCCAGTTCCTTGTTGGAAGCTCACCCTGCTCTGCTCTATACCTAAAGTGAAAGTCAACGTGAACCCTAGCCTCGAAGTAAGGCTCTGATTTGCCTTGCCAATGGGGAGGTGTGCAGCAGCTCCATGAGGCCTTCATCACTGTTCTGCTTTAGTTTCACGGTAGTAAGCCTTTCAAAACTCCTAGGGTCCTTGCTTCAGCACCCGTTTCCGTACCAGAATACTGAGTAGAGCAAGGAAGCTCTGGTCCTGTTAAGCAACTTCCAGCCCCGTAGGCCTTTTTGGAACCCCCCAGTGTTGGCTAGAGAGAACCAACACACTGCACTCTTCCTTGGGAGAGCCAGATTACCTCAGCTCCACACAGGATTCACGAACACACTTCTAGACTGTCCTCCATGCAATGGGTGGAACCTCATTCCCCTAGCTGAACTCTATTGAGAAAAACACTCTGCTTCTAATCCCTTTTCACATTTCACACTTAGAGTCACGCATCCGCAAGGAGGTGGTCGGCTTGCATTCCGAGTACAATTTAAGCACAGTTCTTGGTGTAACACTGCAGGTCCTTTGAAGATGCAAAGGCCCCTCAGTCTCGCTCGCGCATCCTTTGTTTTGGAACTTCGCTGCACGCGGAAAACCGCATGTAGAAAAAAGTTGATTCAGGGAAAGCCCCAGTGGGTATCGTGAATCTCTTTTGACTTGTGAGCATCAACATGTACTTATGCTGCGTGTCAACCTAAAAATGGAAGACTGATGGCACAAAGCTTGTTTTCCCGTTTTGAAAGCTCCATTCATGCGGCCTCGAAGCTACCTGAAAAGCACTGTTGTTACCGTGCTTTTACTTACAGCCGGCATGGCACATAGAAGAAAATGAGTTTTCTCGAAAGAAACCTTGTGCTTCCAGTTCCTAGTTGGAAGCTCACCCTGCTCTGCTCTATACCAAACGTGAAAGTCAATGTGAGCACTAGCCTCGAAGTAAGGCCCTGATTATGCAGGCAAAACGGGAGGCGTGCAGCAGCTCCATGAGGCCTTCATCGCTGTTCTGCTTTAGTTTCACGGTAGTAAGCTTTCCAAGACTCCTAGGGACTTTGCTTAAGCAACCGTTTCGGTACCAGAACACTGCGTAGAGACAGTAAGCTCTGGTCCTGCGTGTATGCTGCGTGTCAACCTAGAAATTGGAGACTGATGGCATAAGGCTTCTTTTCCCATTATGAAAGCTCCGTTCATGCGGCCTCGAAGCTACCTGAAAAGCATTGTTGTTGCCGGGGTTTTCCTCACTGCCGGCATGGTTCTGAGAAGAAAATGAGTTTTCTCCTAAGAAACCTTGGGTTTCCAGTTCCTTGTTGGAAGCTCACCCTGCTCTGCGCTATACCTAAAGTGAAAGTCAACGTGAGCCCAAGCTTCGAAGTAAGGCCCTGATTATCCTTGCAAAACGAGAGGCGTGCAGCAGCTCCATGAGGCCTTCATCGTTGTTCTGCTTTAGTTTCAAGGTAGTAAGCTTTTCAACACTCCTAGGGGCCTTGCTTCAGCACCCGTTTCAGTACCAGAACACTGCGTAGAACCAGGAAGCTCTGCTCCTGCGTGTATGCTGCGTGTCAACCTAGAAATTAGAGACTGATGGCACAAGGCTTCTTTTCCCGTTTTGAAAGCTCCATTCATGCGGCCTCGAAGCTACCTGAAAAGCACTGTTGTTACCGTGCTTTTACTTACAGCCGGCATGGCACATAGAGGAATATGAGTTTTCTCGAAAGAAACCTTGTGCTTCCAGTTCCTAGTTGGAAGCTCACCCTGCTCTGCTCTATACCAAACGTGAAAGTCAATGTGAGCACTAGCCTCGAAGTAAGGCCCTGATTATGCTGGCAAAACTGGAGGCGTGCAGCAGCTCCATGAGGCCTTCATCGCTGTTCTGCTTTAGTTTCACGGTAGTAAGCTTTCCAAGACTCCTAGGGACTTTGCTTAAGCAACCATTTCGGTACCAGAACACTGCGTACAGACAGTAAGCTCTGGTCCTGCGTGTATGCTGCGTGTCAACCTAGAAATTGGAGACTGATGGCATAAGGCTTCTTTTCCCATTATGAAAGCTCCGTTCATGCGGCCTCGAAGCTACCTGAAAAGCATTGTTGTTGCCGGGGTTTTCCTCACTGCCGGCATTGTTCTGAGAAGAAAATGAGTTTTCTCCTAAGAAACCTTGGGTTTCCAGTTCCTTGTTGGAAGCTCACCCTGCTCTGCGCTATACCTAAAGTGAAAGTCAACGTGAGCCAAGCTTCGAAGTAAGGCCCTGATTATCCTTGCAAAACGAGAGGCGTGCAGCAGCTCCATGAGGCCTTCATCGTTGTTCTGCTTTAGTTTCAAGGTAGTAAGCTTTTCAACACTCCTAGGGGCCTTGCTTCAGCACCCGTTTCAGTACCAGAACACTGCGTAGAACCAGGAAGCTCTGCTCCTGCGTGTATGCTGCGTGTCAACCTAGAAATTAGAGACTGATGGCACAAGGCTTGTTTTCCCATTATGAAAGCTCCGTTGATGCGGCCCCGAAGCTACCTGAAAAGCACTGTTGTTACCGTGCTTTTACTTACAGCCGGCATGTCTCATAGAAGAAAATGAGTTTTCTCGAAAGAAACCTTGTGCTTCCAGTTCCTAGTTGGAAGCTCACCCTGCTCTGCTCTATACCAAAAGTGAAACTCAACGTGAGCAGTAGCCTCGAAGTACAGCCCTGCTTATCCTTGCAAAACGGGAGGCGTGCAGCAACTCCATGAGGCCTTCAAGGCTGTTCTGCTTTAGTTTAACGGTAGTAAGCTCTCCAAGACTCTTAGGGACCATGCTTCAGGACCCGTTTCGGTACTAGGGCACTGCATAGAGCCAGGAAGCTCTGTTCCTGCGTTTATGCTGCTTGTCAGCCTAGAAATTGGAGACTGATGGCATAAGGCTTGTTTTCCCATTATGAAAGCTCCGTTCATGCGGCCTCGAAGCTACCTGAAAAGCATTGTTGTTGCCGGGGTTTTCCTCACTGCCGGCATGGTTCTGAGAAGAAAATGAGTTTTCTCCTAAGAAACCTTGGGTTTCCAGTTCCTTGTTGGAAGCTCACCCTGCTCTGCTCTATACCTAAAGTGAAAGTCAACGTGAACCCTAGCCTCGAAGTAAGGCTCTGATTTGCCTTGCCAATGGGGAGGTGTGCAGCAGCTCCATGAGGCCTTCATCACTGTTCTGCTTTAGTTTCACGGTAGTAAGCCTTTCAAAACTCCTAGGGTCCTTGCTTCAGCACCCGTTTCCGTACCAGAATACTGAGTAGAGCAAGGAAGCTCTGGTCCTGTTAAGCAACTTCCAGCCCCGTAGGCCTTTTTGGAACACCCCAGTGTTGGCTAGAGAGAACCAACACACTGCACTCTTCCTTGGGAGAGCCAGATTACCTCAGCTCCACACAGGATTCACGAACACACTTCTAGACTGTCCTCCATGCAATGGGTGGAACCTCATTCCCCTAGCTGAACTCTATTGAGAAAAACACTCTGCTTCTAATCCCTTTTCACATTTCACACTTAGAGTCACGCATCCGCAAGGAGGTGGTCGGCTTGCATTCCGAGTACAATTTAAGCACAGTTCTTGGTGTAACACTGCAGGTCCTTTGAAGATGCAAAGGCCCCTCAGTCTCGCTCGCGCATCCTTTGTTTTGGAACTTCGCTGCACGCGGAAAACCGCATGTAGAAAAAAGTTGATTCAGGGAAAGCCCCAGTGGGTATCGTGAATCTCTTTTGACTTGTGAGCATCAACATGTACTTATGCTGCGTGTCAACCTAAAAATGGAAGACTGATGGCACAAAGCTTGTTTTCCCGTTTTGAAAGCTCCATTCATGCGGCCTCGAAGCTACCTGAAAAGCACTGTTGTTACCGTGCTTTTACTTACAGCCGGCATGGCACATAGAAGAAAATGAGTTTTCTCGAAAGAAACCTTGTGCTTCCAGTTCCTAGTTGGAAGCTCACCCTGCTCTGCTCTATACCAAACGTGAAAGTCAATGTGAGCACTAGCCTCGAAGTAAGGCCCTGATTATGCAGGCAAAACGGGAGGCGTGCAGCAGCTCCATGAGGCCTTCATCGCTGTTCTGCTTTAGTTTCAAGGTAGTAAGCTTTTCAACACTCCTAGGGGCCTTGCTTCAGCACCCGTTTCAGTACCAGAACACTGCGTAGAACCAGGAAGCTCTGCTCCTGCGTGTATGCTGCGTGTCAACCTAGAAATTAGAGACTGATGGCACAAGGCTTCTTTTCCCGTTTTGAAAGCTCCATTCATGCGGCCTCGAAGCTACCTGAAAAGCACTGTTGTTACCGTGCTTTTACTTACAGCCGGCATGGCACATAGAGGAAAATGAGTTTTCTCGAAAGAAACCTTGTGCTTCCAGTTCCTAGTTGGAAGCTCACCCTGCTCTGCTCTATACCAAACGTGAAAGTCAATGTGAGCACTAGCCTCGAAGTAAGGCCCTGATTATCCTGGCAAAACGGGAGGCGTGCAGCAGTTCCATGAGGCCTTCATCGCTGTTCTGCTTTAGTTTCATGGTAGTAAGCTTTCCAAGACTCCTAGGGACTTTGCTTAAGCAACCATTTCGGTACCAGAACACTGCGTACAGACAGTAAGCTCTGGTCCTGCGTGTATGCTGCGTGTCAACCTAGAAATTGGAGACTGATGGCATAAGGCTTCTTTTCCCATTATGAAAGCTCCGTTCATGCGGCCTCGAAGCTACCTGAAAAGCATTGTTGTTGCCGGGGTTTTCCTCACTGCCGGCATGGTTCTGAGAAGAAAATGAGTTTTCTCCTAAGAAACCTTGGGTTTCCAGTTCCTTGTTGGAAGCTCACCCTGCTCTGCGCTATACCTAAAGTGAAAGTCAACGTGAGCCCAAGCTTCGAAGTAAGGCCCTGATTATCCTTGCAAAACGAGAGGCGTGCAGCAGCTCCATGAGGCCTTCATCGTTGTTCTGCTTTAGTTTCAAGGTAGTAAGCTTTTCAACACTCCTAGGGGCCTTGCTTCAGCACCCGTTTCAGTACCAGAACACTGCGTAGAACCAGGAAGCTCTGCTCCTGCGTGTATGCTGCGTGTCAACCTAGAAATTAGAGACTGATGGCACAAGGCTTCTTTTCCCGTTTTGAAAGCTCCATTCATGCGGCCTCGAAGCTACCTGAAAAGCACTGTTGTTACCGTGCTTTTACTTACAGCCGGCATGGCACATAGAGGAATATGAGTTTTCTCGAAAGAAACCTTGTGCTTCCAGTTCCTAGTTGGAAGCTCACCCTGCTCTGCTCTATACCAAACGTGAAAGTCAATGTGAGCACTAGCCTCGAAGTAAGGCCCTGATTATGCTGGCAAAACTGGAGGCGTGCAGCAGCTCCATGAGGCCTTCATCGCTGTTCTGCTTTAGTTTCACGGTAGTAAGCTTTCCAAGACTCCTAGGGACTTTGCTTAAGCAACCATTTCGGTACCAGAACACTGCGTACAGACAGTAAGCTCTGGTCCTGCGTGTATGCTGCGTGTCAACCTAGAAATTGGAGACTGATGGCATAAGGCTTCTTTTCCCATTATGAAAGCTCCGTTCATGCGGCCTCGAAGCTACCTGAAAAGCATTGTTGTTGCCGGGGTTTTCCTCACTGCCGGCATTGTTCTGAGAAGAAAATGAGTTTTCTCCTAAGAAACCTTGGGTTTCCAGTTCCTTGTTGGAAGCTCACCCTGCTCTGCGCTATACCTAAAGTGAAAGTCAACGTGAGCCCAAGCTTCGAAGTAAGGCCCTGATTATCCTTGCAAAACGAGAGGCGTGCAGCAGCTCCATGAGGCCTTCATCGTTGTTCTGCTTTAGTTTCAAGGTAGTAAGCTTTTCAACACTCCTAGGGGCCTTGCTTCAGCACCCGTTTCAGTACCAGAACACTGCGTAGAACCAGGAAGCTCTGCTCCTGCGTGTATGCTGCGTGTCAACCTAGAAATTAGAGACTGATGGCACAAGGCTAGTTTTCCCATTATGAAAGCTCCGTTGATGCGGCCCCGAAGCTACCTGAAAAGCACTGTTGTTACCGTGCTTTTACTTACAGCCGGCATGGTTCATAGAAGAAAATGAGTTTTCTCGAAAGAAACCTTGTGCTTCCAGTTCCTAGTTGGAAGCTCACCCTGCTCTGCTCTATACCAAACGTGAAAGTCAATGTGAGCACTAGCCTCGAAGTAAGGCCCTGATTATGCTGGCAAAACGGGAGGCGTGCAGCAGCTCCATGAGGCCTTCATCGCTGTTCTGCTTTAGTTTCACGGTAGTAAGCTTTCCAAGACTCCTAGGGACTTTGCTTAAGCAACCGTTTCGGTACCAGAACACTGCGTAGAGACAGTAAGCTCTGGTCCTGCGTGTATGCTGCGTGTCAACCTAGAAATTGGAGACTGATGGCATAAGGCTTCTTTTCCCATTATGAAAGCTCCGTTCATGCGGCCTCGAAGCTACCTGAAAAGCATTGTTGTTGCCGGGGTTTTCCTCACTGCCGGCATTGTTCTGAGAAGAAAATGAGTTTTCTCCTAAGAAACCTTGGGTTTCCAGTTCCTTGTTGGAAGCTCACCCTGCTCTGCGCTATACCTAAAGTGAAAGTCAACGTGAGCCAAGCTTCGAAGTAAGGCCCTGATTATCCTTGCAAAACGAGAGGCGTGCAGCAGCTCCATGAGGCCTTCATCGTTGTTCTGCTTTAGTTTCAAGGTAGTAAGCTTTTCAACACTCCTAGGGGCCTTGCTTCAGCACCCGTTTCAGTACCAGAACACTGCGTAGAACCAGGAAGCTCTGCTCCTGCGTGTATGCTGCGTGTCAACCTAGAAATTAGAGACTGATGGCACAAGGCTTGTTTTCCCATTATGAAAGCTCCGTTGATGCGGCCCCGAAGCTACCTGAAAAGCACTGTTGTTACCGTGCTTTTACTTACAGCCGGCATGTCTCATAGAAGAAAATGAGTTTTCTCGAAAGAAACCTTGTGCTTCCAGTTCCTAGTTGGAAGCTCACCCTGCTCTGCTCTATACCAAAAGTGAAACTCAACGTGAGCAGTAGCCTCGAAGTACAGCCCTGCTTATCCTTGCAAAACGGGAGGCGTGCAGCAACTCCATGAGGCCTTCAAGGCTGTTCTGCTTTAGTTTAACGGTAGTTAGCTCTCCAAGACTCTTAGGGACCATGCTTCAGGACCCGTTTCGGTACTAGGGCACTGCATAGAGCCAGGAAGCTCTGTTCCTGCGTTTATGCTGCTTGTCAGCCTAGAAATTGGAGACTGATGGCATAAGGCTTGTTTTCCCATTATGAAAGCTCCGTTCATGCGGCCTCGAAGCTACCTGAAAAGCATTGTTGTTGCCGGGGTTTTCCTCACTGCCGGCATGGTTCTGAGAAGAAAATGAGTTTTCTCCTAAGAAACCTTGGGTTTCCAGTTCCTTGTTGGAAGCTCACCCTGCTCTGCTCTATACCTAAAGTGAAAGTCAACGTGAACCCTAGCCTCGAAGTAAGGCTCTGATTTGCCTTGCCAATGGGGAGGTGTGCAGCAGCTCCATGAGGCCTTCATCACTGTTCTGCTTTAGTTTCACGGTAGTAAGCCTTTCAAAACTCCTAGGGTCCTTGCTTCAGCACCCGTTTCCGTACCAGAATACTGAGTAGAGCAAGGAAGCTCTGGTCCTGTTAAGCAACTTCCAGCCCCGTAGGCCTTTTTGGAACACCCCAGTGTTGGCTAGAGAGAACCAACACACTGCACTCTTCCTTGGGAGAGCCAGATTACCTCAGCTCCACACAGGATTCACGAACACACTTCTAGACTGTCCTCCATGCAATGGGTGGAACCTCATTCCCCTAGCTGAACTCTATTGAGAAAAACACTCTGCTTCTAATCCCTTTTCACATTTCACACTTAGAGTCACGCATCCGCAAGGAGGTGGTCGGTTTGCATTCCGAGTACAATTTAAGCACAGTTCTTGGTGTAACACTGCAGGTCCTTTGAAGATGCAAAGGCCCCTCAGTCTCGCTCGCGCATCCTTTGTTTTGGAACTTCGCTGCACGCGGAAAACCGCATGTAGAAAAAAGTTGATTCAGGGAAAGCCCCAGTGGGTATCGTGAATCTCTTTTGACTTGTGAGCATCAACATGTACTTATGCTGCGTGTCAACCTAAAAATGGAAGACTGATGGCACAAAGCTTGTTTTCCCGTTTTGAAAGCTCCATTCATGCGGCCTCGAAGCTACCTGAAAAGCACTGTTGTTACCGTGCTTTTACTTACAGCCGGCATGGCACATAGAAGAAAATGAGTTTTCTCGAAAGAAACCTTGTGCTTCCAGTTCCTAGTTGGAAGCTCACCCTGCTCTGCTCTATACCAAACGTGAAAGTCAATGTGAGCACTAGCCTCGAAGTAAGGCCCTGATTATGCTGGCAAAACGGGAGGCGTGCAGCAGCTCCATGAGGCCTTCATCGCTGTTCTGCTTTAGTTTCACGGTAGTAAGCTTTCCAAGACTCCTAGGGACTTTGCTTAAGCAACCGTTTCGGTACCAGAACACTGCGTAGAGACAGTAAGCTCTGGTCCTGCGTGTATGCTGCGTGTCAACCTAGAAATTGGAGACTGATGGCATAAGGCTTCTTTTCCCATTATGAAAGCTCCGTTCATGCGGCCTCGAAGCTACCTGAAAAGCATTGTTGTTGCCGGGGATTTCCTCACTGCCGGCATGGTTCTGAGAAGAAAATGAGTTTTCTCCTAAGAAACCTTGGGTTTCCAGTTCCTTGTTGGAAGCTCACCCTGCTCTGCGCTATACCTAAAGTGAAAGTCAACGTGAGCCCAAGCTTCGAAGTAAGGCCCTGATTATCCTTGCAAAACGAGAGGCGTGCAGCAGCTCCATGAGGCCTTCATCGTTGTTCTGCTTTAGTTTCAAGGTAGTAAGCTTTTCAACACTCCTAGGGGCCTTGCTTCAGCACCCGTTTCAGTACCAGAACACTGCGTAGAACCAGGAAGCTCTGCTCCTGCGTGTATGCTGCGTGTCAACCTAGAAATTAGAGACTGATGGCACAAGGCTTCTTTTCCCGTTTTGAAAGCTCCATTCATGCGGCCTCGAAGCTACCTGAAAAGCACTGTTGTTACAGTGCTTTTACTTACAGCCGGCATGGCACATAGAGGAATATGAGTTTTCTCGAAAGAAACCTTGTGCTTCCAGTTCCTAGTTGGAAGCTCACCATGCTCTGCTCTATACCAAACGTGAAAGTCAATGTGAGCACTAGCCTCGAAGTAAGGCCCTGATTATGCTGGCAAAACTGGAGGCGTGCAGCAGCTGCATGAGGCCTTCATCGCTGTTCTGCTTTAGTTTCACGGTAGTAAGCTTTCCAAGACTCCTAGGGACTTTGCTTAAGCAACCATTTCGGTACCAGATCACTGCGTAGAGACAGTAAGCTCTGGTCCTGCGTGTATGCTGCGTGTCAACCTAGAAATTGGAGACTGATGGCATAAGGCTTCTTTTCCCATTATGAAAGCTCCGTTCATGCGGCCTCGAAGCTACCTGAAAAGCATTGTTGTTGCCGGGGTTTTCCTCACTGCCGGCATGGTTCTGAGAAGAAAATGAGTTTTCTCCTAAGAAACCTTGGGTTTCCAGTTCCTTGTTGGAAGCTCACCCTGCTCTGCGCTATACCTAAAGTGAAAGTCAACGTGAGCCCAAGCTTCGAAGTAAGGCCCTGATTATCCTTGCAAAACGAGAGGCGTGCAGCAGCTCCATGAGGCCTTCATCGTTGTTCTGCTTTAGTTTCAAGGTAGTAAGCTTTTCAACACTCCTAGGGGACTTGCTTCAGCACCCGTTTCAGTACCAGAACACTGCGTAGAACCAGGAAGCTCTGCTCCTGCGTGTATGCTGCGTGTCAACCTAGAAATTAGAGACTGATGGCACAAGGCTTGTTTTCCCATTATGAAAGCTCCGTTGATGCGGCCCCGAAGCTACCTGAAAAGCACTGTTGTTACCGTGCTTTTACTTACAGCCGGCATGTCTCATAGAAGAAAATGAGTTTTCTCGAAAGAAACCTTGTGCTTCCAGTTCCTAGTTGGAAGCTCACCCTGCTCTGCTCTATACCAAAAGTGAAACTCAACGTGAGCAGTAGCCTCGAAGTACAGCCCTGCTTATCCTTGCAAAACGGGAGGCGTGCAGCAACTCCATGAGGCCTTCAAGGCTGTTCTGCTTTAGTTTAACGCTAGTAAGCTCTCCAAGACTCTTAGGGACCATGCTTCAGGACCCGTTTCGGTACCAGGACACTGCATAGAGCCAGGAAGCTCTGTTCCTGCGTTTATGCTGCTTGTCAGCCTAGAAATTGGAGACTGATGGCATAAGGCTTGTTTTCCCATTATGAAAGCTCCGTTCATGCGGCCTCGAAGCTACCTGAAAAGCATTGTTGTTGCCGGGGTTTTCCTCACTGCCGGCATGGTTCTGAGAAGAAAATGAGTTTTCTCCTAAGAAACCTTGGGTTTCCAGTTCCTTGTTGGAAGCTCACCCTGCTCTACTCTATACCTAAAGTGAAAGTCAACGTGAACCCTAGCCTCGAAGTAAGGCTCTGATTTGCCTTGCCAATGGGGAGGTGTGCAGCAGCTCCATGAGGCCTTCATCACTGTTCTGCTTTAGTTTCACGGTAGTAAGCCTTTCAAAACTCCTAGGGTCCTTGCTTCAGCACCCGTTTCCGTACCAGAATACTGAGTAGAGCAAGGAAGCTCTGGTCCTGTTAAGCAACTTCCAGCCCCATAGGCCTTTTTGGAACACCCCAGTGTTGGCTAGAGAGAACCAACACACTGCACTCTTCCTTGGGAGAGCCAGATTACCTCAGCTCCACACAGGATTCACGAACACACTTCTAGACTGTCCTCCATGCAATGGGTGGAACCTCATTCCCCTAGCTGAACTCTATTGAGAAAAACACTCTGCTTCTAATCCCTTTTCACATTTCACACTTAGAGTCACGCATCCGCAAGGAGGTGGTCGGTTTGCATTCCGAGTACAATTTAAGCACAGTTCTTGGTGTAACACTGCAGGTCCTTTGAAGATGCAAAGGCCCCTCAGTCTCGCTCGCGCATCCTTTGTTTTGGAACTTCGCTGCACGCGGAAAACCGCATGTAGAAAAAAGTTGATTCAGGGAAAGCCCCAGTGGGTATCGTGAATCTCTTTTGACTTGTGAGCATCAACATGTACTTATGCTGCGTGTCAACCTAAAAATGGAAGACTGATGGCACAAAGCTTGTTTTCCCGTTTTGAAAGCTCCATTCATGCGGCCTCGAAGCTACCTGAAAAGCACTGTTGTTACCGTGCTTTTACTTACAGCCGGCATGGCACATAGAAGAAAATGAGTTTTCTCGAAAGAAACCTTGTGCTTCCAGTTCCTAGTTGGAAGCTCACCCTGCTCTGCTCTATACCAAACGTGAAAGTCAATGTGAGCACTAGCCTCGAAGTAAGGCCCTGATTATGCAGGCAAAACGGGAGGCGTGCAGCAGCTCCATGAGGCCTTCATCGCTGTTCTGCTTTAGTTTCACGGTAGTAAGCTTTCCAAGACTCCTAGGGACTTTGCTTAAGCAACCGTTTCGGTACCAGAACACTGCGTAGAGACAGTAAGCTCTGGTCCTGCGTGTATGCTGCGTGTCAACCTAGAAATTGGAGACTGATGGCATAAGGCTTCTTTTCCCATTATGAAAGCTCCGTTCATGCGGCCTCGAAGCTACCTGAAAAGCATTGTTGTTGCCGGGGTTTTCCTCACTGCCGGCATGGTTCTGAGAAGAAAATGAGTTTTCTCCTAAGAAACCTTGGGTTTCCAGTTCCTTGTTGGAAGCTCACCCTGCTCTGCGCTATACCTAAAGTGAAAGTCAACGTGAGCCCAAGCTTCGAAGTAAGGCCCTGATTATCCTTGCAAAACGAGAGGCGTGCAGCAGCTCCATGAGGCCTTCATCGTTGTTCTGCTTTAGTTTCAAGGTAGTAAGCTTTTCAACACTCCTAGGGGCCTTGCTTCAGCACCCGTTTCAGTACCAGAACACTGCGTAGAACCAGGAAGCTCTGCTCCTGCGTGTATGCTGCGTGTCAACCTAGAAATTAGAGACTGATGGCACAAGGCTTCTTTTCCCGTTTTGAAAGCTCCATTCATGCGGCCTCGAAGCTACCTGAAAAGCACTGTTGTTACCGTGCTTTTACTTACAGCCGGCATGGCACATAGAGGAATATGAGTTTTCTCGAAAGAAACCTTGTGCTTCCAGTTCCTAGTTGGAAGCTCACCCTGCTCTGCTCTATACCAAACGTGAAAGTCAATGTGAGCACTAGCCTCGAAGTAAGGCCCTGATTATGCTGGCAAAACGGGAGGCGTGCAGCAGCTCCATGAGGCCTTCATCGCTGTTCTGCTTTAGTTTCACGGTAGTAAGCTTTCCAAGACTCCTAGGGACTTTGCTTAAGCAACCATTTCGGTACCAGAACACTGCGTACAGACAGTAAGCTCTGGTCCTGCGTGTATGCTGCGTGTCAACCTAGAAATTGGAGACTGATGGCATAAGGCTTCTTTTCCCATTATGAAAGCTCCGTTCATGCGGCCTCGAAGCTACCTGAAAAGCATTGTTGTTGCCGGGGTTTTCCTCACTGCCGGCATGGTTCTGAGAAGAAAATGAGTTTTCTCCTAAGAAACCTTGGGTTTCCAGTTCCTTGTTGGAAGCTCACCCTGCTCTGCGCTATACCTAAAGTGAAAGTCAACGTGAGCCCAAGCTTCGAAGTAAGGCCCTGATTATCCTTGCAAAACGAGAGGCGTGCAGCAGCTCCATGAGGCCTTCATCTTTGTTCTGCTTTAGTTTCAAGGTAGTAAGCTTTTCAACACTCCTAGGGGCCTTGCTTCAGCACCCGTTTCAGTACCAGAACACTGCGTAGAACCAGGAAGCTCTGCTCCTGCGTGTATGCTGCGTGTCAACCTAGAAATTAGAGACTGATGGCACAAGGCTAGTTTTCCCATTATGAAAGCTCCGTAGATGCGGCCCCGAAGCTACCTGAAAGCACTGTTGTTACCGTGCTTTTACTTATAGCCGGCATGGTTCATAGAAGAAAATGAGTTTTCTCGAAAGAAACCTTGTGCTTCCAGTTCCTAGTTGGAAGCTCACCCTGCTCTGCGCTATACCTAAAGTGAAAGTCAACGTGAGCCCAAGCTTCGAAGTAAGGCCCTGATTATCCTTGCAAAACGAGAGGCGTGCAGCAGCTCCATGAGGCCTTCATCGCTGTTCTGCTTTAGTTTCAAGGTAGTAAGCTTTCCAAGACTCCTAGGGACTTTGCTTAAGCAACCGTTTCGGTACCAGAACACTGCGTACAGACAGTAAGCTCTGGTCCTGCGTGTATGCTGCGTGTCAACCTAGAAATTGGAGACTGATGGCATAAGGCTTCTTTTCCCATTATGAAAGCTCCGTTTATGCGGCCTCGAAGCTACCTGAAAAGCATTGTTGTTGCCGGTGTTTTCCTCACTGCCGGCATGGTTCTGAGAAGAAAATGAGTTTTCTCCTAAGAAACCTTGGGTTTCCAGTTCCTTGTTGGAAGCTCACCCTGCTCTGCGCTATACCTAAAGTGAAAGTCAACGTGAGCCCAAGCTTCGAAGTAAGGCCCTGATTATCCTTGCAAAACGAGAGGCGTGCAGCAGCTCCATGAGGCCTTCATCGTTGTTCTGCTTTAGTTTCAAGGTAGTAAGCTTTTCAACACTCCTAGGGGCCTTGCTTCAGCACCCGTTTCAGTACCAGAACGCTGCGTAGAACCAGGAAGCTCTGCTCCTGCGTGTATGCTGCGTGTCAACCTAGAAATTAGAGACTGATGGCACAAGGCTTCTTTTCCCGTTTTGAAAGCTCCATTCATGCGGCCTCGAAGCTACCTGAAAAGCACTGTTGTTACCGTGCTTTTACTTACAGCCGGCATGGCACATAGAGGAAAATGAGTTTTCTCGAAAGAAACCTTGTGCTTCCAGTTCCTAGTTGGAAGCTCACCCTGCTCTGCTCTATACCAAACGTGAAAGTCAATGTGAGCACTAGCCTCGAAGTAAGGCCCTGATTATCCTGGCAAAACAGGAGGCGTGCAGCAGCTCCATGAGGCCTTCATCGCTGTTCTGCTTTAGTTTCACGGTAGTAAGCTTTCCAAGACTCCTAGGGACTTTGCTTAAGCAACCATTTCGGTACCAGAACACTGCGTAGAGACAGTAAGCTCTGGTCCTGCGTGTATGCTGCGTGTCAACCTAGAAATTGGAGACTGATGGCATAAGGCTTCTTTTCCCATTATGAAAGCTCCGTTCATGCGGCCTCGAAGCTACCTGAAAAGCATTGTTGTTGCCGGGGTTTTCCTCACTGCCGGCATGGTTCTGAGAAGAAAATGAGTTTTCTCCTAAGAAACCTTGGGTTTCCAGTTCCTTGTTGGAAGCTCACCCTGCTCTGCGCTATACCTAAAGTGAAAGTCAACGTGAGCCAAGCTTCGAAGTAAGGCCCTGATTATCCTTGCAAAACGAGAGGCGTGCAGCAGCTCCATGAGGCCTTCATCGTTGTTCTGCTTTAGTTTCAAGGTAGTAAGCTTTTCAACACTCCTAGGGGCCTTGCTTCAGCACCCGTTTCAGTACCAGAACACTGCGTAGAACCAGGAAGCTCTGCTCCTGCGCGTATGCTGCGTGTCAACCTAGAAATTAGAGACTGATGGCACAAGGCTTGTTTTCCCATTATGAAAGCTCCGTTGATGCGGCCCCGAAGCTACCTGAAAAGCACTGTTGTTACCGTGCTTTTACTTACAGCCGGCATGTCTCATAGAAGAAAATGAGTTTTCTCGAAAGAAACCTTGTGCTTCCAGTTCCTAGTTGGAAGCTCACCCTGCTCTGCTCTATACCAAAAGTGAAACTCAACGTGAGCAGTAGCCTCGAAGTACAGCCCTGCTTATCCTTGCAAAACGGGAGGCGTGCAGCAACTCCATGAGGCCTTCAAGGCTGTTCTGCTTTAGTTTAACGGTAGTAAGCTCTCCAAGACTCTTAGGGACCATGCTTCAGGACGCGTTTCGGTACTAGGGCACTGCATAGAGCCAGGAAGCTCTGTTCCTGCGTTTATGCTGCTTGTCAGCCTAGAAATTGGAGACTGATGGCATAAGGCTTGTTTTCCCATTATGAAAGCTCCGTTCATGCGGCCTCGAAGCTACCTGAAAAGCATTGTTGTTGCCGGGGTTTTCCTCACTGCCGGCATGGTTCTGAGAAGAAAATGAGTTTTCTCCTAAGAAACCTTGGGTTTCCAGTTCCTTGTTGGAAGCTCACCCTGCTCTGCTCTATACCTAAAGTGAAAGTCAACGTGAACCCTAGCCTCGAAGTAAGGCTCTGATTTGCCTTGCCAATGGGGAGGTGTGCAGCAGCTCCATGAGGCCTTCATCACTGTTCTGCTTTAGTTTCACGGTAGTAAGCCTTTCAAAACTCCTAGGGTCCTTGCTTCAGCACCCGTTTCCGTACCAGAATACTGAGTAGAGCAAGGAAGCTCTGGTCCTGTTAAGCAACTTCCAGCCCCGTAGGCCTTTTTGGAACACCCCAGTGTTGGCTAGAGAGAACCAACACACTGCACTCTTCCTTGGGAGAGCCAGATTACCTCAGCTCCACACAGGATTCACGAACACACTTCTAGACTGTCCTCCATGCAATGGGTGGAACCTCATTCCCCTAGCTGAACTCTATTGAGAAAAACACTCTGCTTCTAATCCCTTTTCACATTTCACACTTAGAGTCACGCATCCGCAAGGAGGTGGTCGGCTTGCATTCCGAGTACAATTTAAGCACAGTTCTTGGTGTAACACTGCAGGTCCTTTGAAGATGCAAAGGCCCCTCAGTCTCGCTCGCGCATCCTTTGTTTTGGAACTTAGCTGCACGCGGAAAACCGCATGTAGAAAAAAGTTGATTCAGGGAAAGCCCCAGTGGGTATCGTGAATCTCTTTTGACTTGTGAGCATCAACATGTACTTATGCTGCGTGTCAACCTAAAAATGGAAGACTGATGGCACAAAGCTTGTTTTCCCGTTTTGAAAGCTCCATTCATGCGGCCTCGAAGCTACCTGAAAAGCACTGTTGTTACCGTGCTTTTACTTACAGCCGGCATGGCACATAGAAGAAAATGAGTTTTCTCGAAAGAAACCTTGTGCTTCCAGTTCCTAGTTGGAAGCTCACCCCTGCTCTGCTCTATACCAAACGTGAAAGTCAATGTGAGCACTAGCCTCGAAGTAAGGCCCTGATTATCCTGGCAAAACGGGAGGCGTGCAGCAGCTCCATGAGGCCTTCATCGCTGTTCTGCTTTAGTTTCACAGTAGTAAGCTTTCCAACATTCCTAGGGACTTTGCTTAAGCAACCGTTTCGGTACCAGAACACTGCGTAGAGACAGTAAGCTCTGGTCCTGCGTGTATGCTGCGTGTCAACCTAGAAATTGGAGACTGATGGCATAAGGCTTCTTTTCCCATTATGAAAGCTCCGTTCATGCGGCCTCGAAGCTACCTGAAAAGCATTGTTGTTCCCGGGGTTTTCCTCACTGCCGGCATGGTTCTGAGAAGAAAATGAGTTTTCTCCTAAGAAACCTTGGGTTTCCAGTTTCTTGTTGGAAGCTCACCCTGCTCTGCGCTATACCTAAAGTGAAAGTCAACGTGAGCCCAAGCTTCGAAGTAAGGCCCTGATTATCCTTGCAAAACGAGAGGCGTGCAGCAGCTCCATGAGGCCTTCATCGTTGTTCTGCTTTAGTTTCAAGGTAGTAAGCTTTTCAACACTCCTAGGGGCCTTGCTTCAGCACCCGTTTCAGTACCAGAACACTGCGTAGAACCAGGAAGCTCTGCTCCTGCGTGTATGCTGCGTGTCAACCTAGAAATTAGAGACTGATGGCACAAGGCTTGTTTTCCCATTATGAAAGCTCCGTTGATGCGGCCCCGAAGCTACCTGAAAAGCACTGTTGTTACCGTGCTTTTACTTACAGCCGGCATGTCTCATAGAAGAAAATGAGTTTTCTCGAAAGAAACCTTGTGCTTCCAGTTCCTAGTTGGAAGCTCACCCTGCTCTGCTCTATACCAAAAGTGAAACTCAACGTGAGCAGTAGCCTCGAAGTACAGCCCTGCTTATCCTTGCAAAACGGGAGGCGTGCAGCAACTCCATGAGGCCTTCAAGGCTGTTCTGCTTTAGTTTAACGGTAGTAAGCTCTCCAAGACTCTTAGAGACCATGCTTCAGGACCCGTTTCGGTACCAGGACACTGCATAGAGCCAGGAAGCTCTGTTCCTGCGTTTATGCTGCTTGTCAGCCTAGAAATTGGAGACTGATGGCATAAGGCTTGTTTTCCCATTATGAAAGCTCCGTTCATGCGGCCTCGAAGCTACCTGAAAAGCATTGTTGTTGCCGGGGTTTTCCTCACTGCCGGCATGGTTCTGAGAAGAAAATGAGTTTTCTCCTAAGAAACCTTGGGTTTCCAGTTCCTTGTTGGAAGCTCACCCTGCTCTGCTCTATACCTAAAGTGAAAGTCAACGTGAACCCTAGCCTCGAAGTAAGGCTCTGATTTGCCTTGCCAATGGGGAGGTGTGCAGCAGCTCCATGAGGCCTTCATCACTGTTCTGCTTTAGTTTCACGGTAGTAAGCCTTTCAAAACTCCTAGGGTCCTTGCTTCAGCACCCGTTTCCGTACCAGAATACTGAGTAGAGCAAGGAAGCTCTGGTCCTGTTAAGCAACTTCCAGCCCCGTAGGCCTTTTTGGAACACCCCAATGTTGGCTAGAGAGAACCAACACACTGCACTCTTCCTTGGGAGAGCCAGATTACCTCAGCTCCACACAGGATTCACGAACACACTTCTAGACTGTCCTCCATGCAATGGGTGGAACCTCATTCCCCTAGCTGAACTCTATTGAGAAAAACACTCTGCTTCTAATCCCTTTTCACATTTCACACTTAGAGTCACGCATCCGCAAGGAGGTGGTCGGCTTGCATTCCAAGTACAATTTAAGCACAGTTCTTGGTGTAACACTGCAGGTCCTTTGAAGATGCAAAGGCCCCTCAGTCTCGCTCGCGCATCATTTGTTTTGGAACTTCGCTGCACGCGGAACACCGCATGTAGAAAAAAGTTGATTCAGGGAAAGCCCCAGTGGGTATCGTGAATCTCTTTTGACTTGTGAGCATCAACATGTACTTATGCTGCGTGTCAACCTAAAAATGGAAGACTGATGGCACAAAGCTTGTTTTCCCATTTTGAAAGCTCCATTCATGCGGCCTCGAAGCTACCTGAAAAGCACTGTTGTTACCGTGCTTTTACTTACAGCCGGCATGTCACATAGAAGAAAATGAGTTTTCTCGAAAGAAACCTTGTGCTTCCAGTTCCTAGTTGGAAGCTCACCCTGCTCTGCTCTATACCAAACGTGAAAGTCAATGTGAGCACTAGCCTCGAAGTAAGGCCCTGATTATGCTGGCAAAACGGGAGGCGTGCAGCAGCTCCATGAGGCCTTCATCGCTGTTCTGCTTTAGTTTCACGGTAGTAAGCTTTCCAAGACTCCTAGGGACTTTGCTTAAGCAACCGTTTCGGTACCAGAACACTGCGTAGAGACAGTAAGCTCTGCTCCTGCGTGTATGCTGCGTGTCAACCTAGAAATTGGAGACTGATGGCATAAGGCTTCTTTTCCCATTATGAAAGCTCCGTTCATGCGGCCTCGAAGCTACCTGAAAAGCATTGTTGTTGCCGGGGTTTTCCTCACTGCCGGCATGGTTCTGAGAAGAAAATGAGTTTTCTCCTAAGAAACCTTGGGTTTCCAGTTCCTTGTTGGAAGCTCACCCTGCTCTGCGCTATACCTAAAGTGAAAGTCAACGTGAGCCCAAGCTTCGAAGTAAGGCCCTGATTATCCTTGCAAAACGAGAGGCGTGCAGCAGCTCCATGAGGCCTTCATCTTTGTTCTGCTTTAGTTTCAAGGTAGTAAGCTTTTCAACACTCCTAGGGGCCTTGCTTCAGCACCCGTTTCAGTACCAGAACACTGCGTAGAACCAGGAAGCTCTGCTCCTGCGTGTATGCTGCGTGTCAACCTAGAAATTAGAGACTGATGGCACAAGGCTAGTTTTCCCATTATGAAAGCTCCGTTGATGCGGCCCCGAAGCTACCTGAAAAGCACTGTTGTTACCGTGCTTTTACTTACAGCCGGCATGGTTCATAGAAGAAAATGAGTTTTCTCGAAAGAAAGCTTGTGCTTCCAGTTCCTAGTTGGAAGCTCACCCTGCTCTGCTCTATACCTAAAGTGAAAGTCAACGTGAGCCCAAGCTTCGAAGTAAGGCCCTGATTATCCTTGCAAAACGAGAGGCGTGCAGCAGCTCCATGAGGCCTTCATCGTTGTTCTGCTTTGGTTTCAAGGTAGTAAGCTTTTCAACACTCCTAGGGACCTTGCTTCAGCACCCGTTTCAGTACCAGAACACTGCGTAGAACCAGGAAGCTCTGCTCCTGCGTGTATGCTGCGTGTCAACCTAGAAATTAGAGACTGATGGCACAAGGCTTCTTTTCCCGTTTTGAAAGCTCCATTCATGCGGCCTCGAAGCTACCTGAAAAGCACTGTTGTTACCGTGCTTTTACTTACAGCCGGCATGGCACATAGAAGAAAATGAGTTTTCTCGAAAGAAACCTTGTGCTTCCAGTTCCTAGTTGGAAGCTCACCCTGCTCTGCTCTATACCAAACGTGAAAGTCAATGTGAGCACTAGCCTCGAAGTAAGGCCCTGATTATGCTGGCAAAACTGGAGGCGTGCAGCAGCTCCATGAGGCTTTCATCGCTGTTCTGCTTTAGTTTCACGGTAGTAAGCTTTCCAAGACTCCTAGGGACTTTGCTTAAGCAACCATTTCGGTACCAGAACACTGCGTACAGACAGTAAGCTCTGGTCCTGCGTGTATGCTGCGTGTCAACCTAGAAATTGGAGACTGATGGCATAAGGCTTCTTTTCCCATTATGAAAGCTCCGTTCATGCGGCCTCGAAGCTACCTGAAAAGCATTGTTGTTGCCGGGGTTTTCCTCACTGCCGGCATGGTTCTGAGAAGAAAATGAGTTTTCTCCTAAGAAACCTTGGGTTTCCAGTTCCTTGTTGGAAGCTCACCCTGCTCTGCGCTATACCTAAAGTGAAAGTCAACGTGAGCCAAGCTTCGAAGTAAGGCCCTGATTATCCTTGCAAAACGAGAGGCGTGCAGCAGCTCCATGAGGCCTTCATCATTGTTCTGCTTTAGTTTCAAGGTAGTAAGCTTTTCAACACTCCTAGGGGCCTTGCTTCAGCACCCGTTTCAGTACCAGAACACTGCGTAGAACCAGGAAGCTCTGCTCCTGCGTGTATGCTGCGTGTCAACCTAGAAATTAGAGACTGATGGCACAAGGCTAGTTTTCCCATTATGAAAGCTCCGTAGATGCGGCCCCGAAGCTACCTGAAAGCACTGTTGTTACCGTGCTTTTACTTATAGCCGGCATGGTTCATAGAAGAAAATGAGTTTTCTCGAAAGAAACCTTGTGCTTCCAGTTCCTAGTTGGAAGCTCACCCTGCTCTGCTCTATACCAAACGTGAAAGTCAACGTGAGCCCAAGCTTCGAAGTAAGGCCCTGATTATCCTTGCAAAACGAGAGGCATGCAGCAGCTCCATGAGGCCTTCATCGCTGTTCTGCTTTAGTTTCAAGGTAGTAAGCTTTCCAAGACTCCTAGGGACTTTGCTTAAGCAACCGTTTCGGTACCAGAACACTGCGTAGAGACAGTAAGCTCTGGTTCTGCGTGTATGCTGCGTGTCAACCTAGAAATTGGAGACTGATGGCATAAGGCTTCTTTTCCCATTATGAAAGCTCCGTTCATGCGGCCTCGAAGCTACCTGAAAAGCATTGTTGTTGCCGGTGTTTTCCTCACTGCCGGCATGGTTCTGAGAAGAAAATGAGTTTTCTCCTAAGAAACCTTGGGTTTCCAGTTCCTTGTTGGAAGCTCACCCTGCTCTGCGCTATACCTAAAGTGAAAGTCAACGTGAGCCCAAGCTTCGAAGTAAGGCCCTGATTATCCTTGCAAAACGAGAGGCGTGCAGCAGCTCCATGAGGCCTTCATCGTTGTTCTGCTTTAGTTTCAAGGTAGTCAGCTTTTCAACACTCCTAGGGGCCTTGCTTCAGCACCCGTTTCAGTACCAGAACACTGCGTAGAACCAGGAAGCTCTGCTCCTGCGTGTATGCTGCGTGTCAACCTAGAAATTAGAGACTGATGGCACAAGGCTTCTTTTCCCGTTTTGAAAGCTCCATTCATGCGGCCTCGAAGCTACCTGAAAAGCACTGTTGTTACCGTGCTTTTACTTACAGCCGGCATGGCACATAGAGGAAAATGAGTTTTCTCGAAAGAAACCTTGTGCTTCCAGTTCCTAGTTGGAAGCTCACCCTGCTCTGCTCTATACTAAACGTGAAAGTCAATGTGAGCACTAGCCTCGAAGTAAGGCCCTGATTATGCTGGCAAAACTGGAGGCGTGCAGCAGCTCCATGAGGCCTTCATCGCTGTTCTGCTTTAGTTTCACGGTAGTAAGCTTTCCAAGACTCCTAGGGACTTTGCTTAAGCAACCATTTCGGTACCAGAACACTGCGTACAGACAGTAAGCTCTGCTCCTGCGTGTATGCTGCGTGTCAACCTAGAAATTAGAGACTGATGGCACAAGGCTTGTTTTCCCATTATGAAAGCTCCGTTGATGCGGCCCCGAAGCTACCTGAAAAGCACTGTTGTTACCGTGCTTTTACTTACAGCCGGCATGTCTCATAGAAGAAAATGAGTTTTCTCGAAAGAAACCTTGTGCTTCCAGTTCCTAGTTGGAAGCTCACCCTGCTCTGCTCTATACCAAAAGTGAAACTCAACGTGAGCAGTAGCCTCGAAGTACAGCCCTGCTTATCCTTGCAAAACGGGAGGCGTGCAGCAACTCCATGAGGCCTTCAAGGCTGTTCTGCTTTAGTTTAACGGTAGTAAGCTCTCCAAGACTCTTAGGGACCATGCTTCAGGACCCGTTTCGGTACTAGGGCACTGCATAGAGCCAGGAAGCTCTGTTCCTGCGTTTATGCTGCTTGTCAGCCTAGAAATTGGAGACTGATGGCATAAGGCTTGTTTTCCCATTATGAAAGCTCCGTTATGCGGCCTCGAAGCTACCTGAAAAGCATTGTTGTTGCCGGGGTTTTCCTCACTGCCGGCATGGTTCTGAGAAGAAAATGAGTTTTCTCCTAAGAAACCTTGGGTTTCCAGTTCCTTGTTGGAAGCTCACCCTGCTCTGCTCTATACCTAAAGTGAAAGTCAACGTGAACCCTAGCCTCGAAGTAAGGCTCTGATTTGCCTTGCCAATGGGGAGGTGTGCAGCAGCTCCATGAGGCCTTCATCACTGTTCTGCTTTAGTTTCACGGTAGTAAGCCTTTCAAAACTCCTAGGGTCCTTGCTTCAGCACCCGTTTCCGTACCAGAATACTGAGTAGAGCAAGGAAGCTCTGGTCCTGTTAAGCAACTTCCAGCCCCGTAGGCCTTTTTGGAACACCCCAGTGTTGGCTAGAGAGAACCAACACACTGCACTCTTCCTTGGGAGAGCCAGATTACCTCAGCTCCACACAGGATTCACGAACACACTTCTAGACTGTCCTCCATGCAATGGGTGGAACCTCATTCCCCTAGCTGAACTCTATTGAGAAAAACACTCTGCTTCTAATCCCTTTTCACATTTCACACTTAGAGTCACGCATCCGCAAGGAGGTGGTCGGCTTGCATTCCAAGTACAATTTAAGCACAGTTCTTGGTGTAACACTGCAGGTCCTTTGAAGATGCAAAGGCCCCTCAGTCTCGCTCGCGCATCCTTTGTTTTGGAACTTCGCTGCACGCGGAAAACCGCATGTAGAAAAAAGTTGATTCAGGGAAAGCCCCAGTGGGTATCGTGAATCTCTTTTGACTTGTGAGCATCAACATGTACTTATGCTGCGTGTCAACCTAAAAATGGAAGACTGATGGCACAAAGCTTGTTTTCCCGTTTTGAAAGCTCCATTCATGCGGCCTCGAAGCTACCTGAAAAGCACTGTTGTTACCGTGCTTTTACTTACAGCCGGCATGGCACATAGAAGAAAATGAGTTTTCTCGAAAGAAACCTTGTGCTTCCAGTTCCTAGTTGGAAGCTCACCCTGCTCTGCGCTATACCTAAAGTGAAAGTCAACGTGAGCCCAAGCTTCGAAGTAAGGCCCTGATTATCCTTGCAAAACGAGAGGCGTGCAGCAGCTCCATGAGGCCTTCATCGTTGTTCTGCTTTAGTTTCAAGGTAGTAAGCTTTTCAACACTCCTAGGGGCCTTGCTTCAGCACCCGTTTCAGTACCAGAACACTGCGTAGAACCAGGAAGCTCTGCTCCTGCGTGTATGCTGCGTGTCAACCTAGAAATTAGAGACTGATGGCACAAGGCTTCTTTTCCCGTTTTGAAAGCTCCATTCATGCGGCCTCGAAGCTACCTGAAAAGCACTGTTGTTACCGTGCTTTTACTTACAGCCGGCATGTCACATAGAGGAAAATGAGTTTTCTCGAAAGAAACCTTGTGCTTCCAGTTCCTAGTTGGAAGCTCACCCTGCTCTGCTCTATACCAAACGTGAAAGTCAATGTGAGCACTAGCCTCGAAGTAAGGCCCTGATTATCCTGCAAAACGGGAGGCGTGCAGCAGCTCCATGAGGCCTTCATCGTTGTTCTGCTTTAGTTTCAAGGTAGTAAGCTTTTCAACACTCCTAGGGGCCTTGCTTCAGCACCCGTTTCAGTACCAGAACACTGCGTAGAACCAGGAAGCTCTGCTCCTGCGTGTATGCTGCGTGTCAACCTAGAAATTAGAGAGTGATGGCACAAGGCTTGTTTTCCCATTAAGAAAGCTCCGTTGATGCGGCCCCGAAGGTACCTGAAAAGCACTGTTGTTACCGTGCTTTTACTTACAGCCGGCATGTCTCATAGAAGAAAATGAGTTTTCTCGAAAGAAACCTTGTGCTTCCAGTTCCTAGTTGGAAGCTCACCCTGCTCTGCTCTATACCAAAAGTGAAACTCAACGTGAGCAGTAGCCTCGAAGTACAGCCCTGCTTATCCTTGCAAAACGGGAGGCGTGCAGCAACTCTATGAGGCCTTCAAGGCTGTTCTACTTTAGTTTAATGGTAGTAAGCTCTCCAAGACTCTTAGGGACCATGCTTCAGGACCCGTTTCGGTACCAGGACACTGCATAGAGCCAGGAAGCTCTGTTCCTGCGTTTATGCTGCTTGTCAGCCTAGAAATTGGAGACTGATGGCATAAGGCTTGTTTTCCCATTATGAAAGCTCCGTTCATGCGGCCTCGAAGCTACCTGAAAAGCATTGTTGTTGCCGGGGTTTTCCTCACTGCCGGCATGGTTCTGAGAAGAAAATGAGTTTCTCCTAAGAAACCTTGGGTTTCCAGTTCCTTGTTGGAAGCTCACCCTGCTCTGCTCTATACCTAAAGTGAAAGTCAACGAGAACCCTAGCCTCGAAGTAAGGCTCTGATTTGCCTTGCCAATGGGGATGTGTGCAGCAGCTCCATGAGGCCCTCATCACTGTTCTGCTTTAGTTTCACGGTAGTAAGCCTTTCAAAACTCCTAGGGTCCTTGCTTCAGCACCCGTTTCCGTACCAGAATACTGAGTAGAGCAAGGAAGCTCTGGTCCTGTTAAGCAACTTCCAGCCCCGTAGGCCTTTTTGGAACACCCCAGTGTTGGCTAGAGAGAACCAACACACTGCACTCTTCCTTGGGAGAGCCAGATTACCTCAGCTCCACACAGGATTCACGAACACACTTCTAGACTGTCCTCCATGCAATGGGTGGAACCTCATTCCCCTAGCTGAACTCTATTGAGAAAAACACTCTGCTTCTAATCCCTTTTCACATTTCACACTTAGAGTCACGCATCCGCAAGGAGGTGGTCGGCTTGCATTCCAAGTACAATTTAAGCACAGTTCTTGGTGTAACACTGCAGGTCCTTTGAAGATGCAAAGGCCCCTCAGTCTCGCTCGCGCATCCTTTGTTTTGGAACTTCGCTGCACGCGGAAAACCGCATGTAGAAAAAAGTTGATTCAGGGAAAGCCCCCGTGGGTATCGTGAATCTCTTTTGACTTGTGAGCATCAACATGTACTTATGCTGCGTGTCAACCTAAAAATGGAAGACTGATGGAACAAGGCTTGTTTTCCCGTTTTGAAAGCTCCATTCATGTGGCCTCGAAGCTACCTGAAAAGCACTGTTGTTACCGTGCTTTTACTTACAGCCGGCATGGCACATAGAAGAAAATGAGTTTTCTCGAAAGAAACCTTGTGCTTCCAGTTCCTAGTTGGAAGCTCACCTTGCTCTGCTCTATACCAAACGTGAAAGTCAAAGCGAGCACTAGCCTCGAAGTAAGGCCCTGATTATGCTGGCAAAACGGGAGGCGTGCAGCAGCTCCATGAGGCCTTCATCGCTGTTCTGCTTTAGTTTCACGGTATTAAGCTTTCCAAGACTCCTAGGGACTTTGCTTAAGCAACCGTTTCGGTACCAGAACACTGCGTAGAGACAGTAAGCTCTGGTCCTGCGTGTATGCTGCGTGTCAACCTAGAAATTGGAGACTGATGGCATATGGCTTCTTTTCCCATTATGAAAGCTCCGTTCATGCGACCTCGAAGCTACCTGAAAAGCATTGTTGTTGCCGGGGTTTTCCTCACTGCCGGCATGGTTCTGAGAAGAAAATGACTTTTATCCTAAGAAACCTTGGGTTTCCAGTTCCTTGTTGGAAGCTCACCCTGCTCTGCGCTATACCTAAAGTGAAAGTCAACGTGAGCCCAAGCTTCGAAGTAAGGCCCTGATTATCCTTGCAAAACGAGAGGCGTGCAGCAGCTCCATGAGGCCTTCATCGTTGTTCTGCTTTAGTTTCAAGGTAGTAAGCTTTTCAACACTCCTAGGGGCCTTGCTTTAGCACCCGTTTCAGTACCAGAACACTGCGTAGAACCAGGAAGCTCTGCTCCTGCGTGTATGCTGCGTGTCAACCTAGAAATTAGAGACTGATGGCACAAGGCTACTTTTCCCATTATGAAAGCTCCGTTGATGCGGCCCCGAAGCTACCTGAAAAGGACTGTTGTTACTGTGCTTTTACTTACAGCCGGCATGGTTCATAGAAGAAAATGAGTTTTCTCGAAAGAAACCTTGTGCTTCCAGTTCCTAGTTGGAAGCTCACCCTGCTCTGCTCTATACCAAACGTGAAAGTCAATGTGAGCACTAGCCTCGAAGTAAGGCCCTGATTATGCTGGCAAAACGGGAGGCGTGCAGCAGCTCCATGAGGCCTTCATCGTTGTTCTGCTTTAGTTTCACGGTAGTAAGCCTTTCAAAACTCCTAGGGTCCTTGCTTCAGCACCCGTTTGCGTACCAGAATACTGAGTAGAGCAAGGAAGCTCTGGTCCTGTTAAGCAACTTCCAGCCCCGTAGGCCTTTTTGGAACACCCCAGTGTTGGCTAGAGAGAACCAACACACTGCACTCTTCCTTGGGAGAGCCAGATTACCTCAGCTCCACACAGGATTCACGAACACACTTCTAGACTGTCCTCCATGCAATGGGTGGAACCTCATTCCCCTAGCTGAACTCTATTGAGAAAAACACTCTGCTTCTAATCCCTTTTCACATTTCACACTTAGAGTCACGCATCCGCAAGGAGGTGGTCGGCTTGCATTCCAAGTACAATTTAAGCACAGTTCTTGGTGTAACACTGCAGGTCCTTTGAAGATGCAAAGGCCCCTCAGTCTCGCTCGGGCATCATTTGTTTTGGAACTTCGCTGCACGCGGAACACCGCATGTAGAAAAAAGTTGATTCAGGGAAAGCCCCAGTGGGTATCGTGAATCTCTTTTGACTTGTGAGCATCAACATGTACTTATGCTGCGTGTCAACCTAAAAATGGAAGACTGATGGAACAAGGCTTGTTTTCCCGTTTTGAAAGCTCCATTCATGTGGCCTCGAAGCTACCTGAAAAGCACTGTTGTTACCGTGCTTTTACTTACAGCCGGCATGGCACATAGAAGAAAATGAGTTTTCTCGAAAGAAACCTTGTGCTTCCAGTTCCTAGTTGGAAGCTCACCCTGCTCTGCTCTATACCAAACGTGAAAGTCAAAGCGAGCACTAGCCTCGAAGTAAGGCCCTGATTATGCTGGCAAAACGGGAGGCGTGCAGCAGCTCCATGAGGCCTTCATCGCTGTTCTGCTTTAGTTTCACGGTATTAAGCTTTCCAAGACTCCTAGGGACTTTGCTTAAGCAACCGTTTCGGTACCAGAACACTGCGTAGAGACAGTAAGCTCTGGTCCTGCGTGTATGCTGCGTGTCAACCTAGAAATTGGAGACTGATGGCATAAGGCTTCTTTTCCCATTATGAAAGCTCCGTTCATGCGACCTCGAAGCTACCTGAAAAGCATTGTTGTTGCCGGGGTTTTCCTCACTGCCGGCATGGTTCTGAGAAGAAAATGAGTTTTCTCCTAAGAAACCTTGGGTTTCCAGTTCCTTGTTGGAAGCTCACCCTGCTCTGCGCTATACCTAAAGTGAAAGTCAACGTGAGCCCAAGCTTCGAAGTAAGGCCCTGATTATCCTTGCAAAACGAGAGGCGTGCAGCAGCTCCATGAGGCCTTCATCGTTGTTCTGCTTTAGTTTCAAGGTAGTAAGCTTTTCAACACTCCTAGGGGCCTTGCTTTAGCACCCGTTTCAGTACCAGAACACTGCGTAGAACCAGGAAGCTCTGCTCCTGCGTGTATGCTGCGTGTCAACCTAGAAATTAGAGACTGATGGCACAAGGCTACTTTTCCCATTATGAAAGCTCCGTTGATGCGGCCCCGAAGCTACCTGAAAAGGACTGTTGTTACTGTGCTTTTACTTACAGCCGGAATGGTTCATAGAAGAAAATGAGTTTTCTCGAAAGAAACCTTGTGCTTCCAGTTCCTAGTTGGAAGCTCACCCTGCTCTGCTCTAAACCAAACGTGAAAGTCAATGTGAGCACTAGCCTCGAAGTAAGGCCCTGATTATGCTGGCAAAACGGGAGGCGTGCAGCAGCTCCATGAGGCCTTCATCGTTGTTCTGCTTTAGTTTCAAGGTAGTAAGCTTTTCAACACTCCTAGGGGCCTTGCTTCAGCACCCGTTTCAGTACCAGAACACTGCGTAGAACCAGGAAGCTCTGCTCCTGCGTGTATGCTGCGTGTCAACCTAGAAATTAGAGACTGATGGCACAAGGCTAGTTTTCCCATTATGAAAGCTCCGTTGATGCGGCCCCGAAGCTACCTGAAAAGCACTGTTGTTACCGTGCTTTTACTTACAGCCGGCATGGTTCATAGAAGAAAATGAGTTTTCTCGAAAGAAACCTTGTGCTTCCAGTTCCTAGTTGGAAGCTCACCCTGCTCTGCTCTATACCTAAAGTGAAAGTCAACGTGAGCCCAAGCTTCGAAGTAAGGCCCTGATTATCCTTGCAAAACGAGAGGCGTGCAGCAGCTCCATGAGGCCTTCATCGTTGTTCTGCTTTGGTTTCAAGGTAGTAAGCTTTTCAACACTCCTAGGGACCTTGCTTCAGCACCCGTTTCAGTACCAGAACACTGCGTAGAACCAGGAAGCTCTGCTCCTGCGTGTATGCTGCGTGTCAACCTAGAAATTAGAGACTGATGGCACAAGGCTTGTTTTCCCATTATGAAAGCTCCGTTGATGCGGCCCCGAAGCTACCTGAAAAGCACTGTTGTTACCGTGCTTTTACTTACAGCCGGCATGTCTCATAGAAGAAAATGAGTTTTCTCGAAAGAAACCTTGTGCTTCCAGTTCCTAGTTGGAAGCTCACCCTGCTCTGCTCTATACCAAAAGTGAAACTCAACGTGAGCAGTAGCCTCTAAGTACAGCCCTGCTTATCCTTGCAAAACGGGATTCGTGCAGCAACTCCATGAGGCCTTCAAGGCTGTTCTGCTTTAGTTTAACGGTAGTAAGCTCTCCAAGACTCTTAGGGACCATGCTTCAGGACCCGTTTCGGTACCAGGACACTGCATAGAGCCAGGAAGCTCTGTTCCTGCGTTTATGCTGCTTGTCAGCCTAGAAATTGGAGACTGATGGCATAAGGCTTGTTTTCCCATTATGAAAGCTCCGTTCATGCGGCCTCGAAGCTACCTGAAAAGCATTGTTGTTGCCGGGGTTTTCCTCACTGCCGGCATGGTTCTGAGAAGAAAATGAGTTTTCTCCTAAGAAACCTTGGGTTTCCAGTTCCTTGTTGGAAGCTCACCCTGCTCTGCTCTATACCTAAAGTGAAAGTCAACGTGAACCCTAGCCTCGAAGTAAGGCTCTGATTTGCCTTGCCAATGGGGAGGTGTGCAGCAGCTCCATGAGGCCTTCATCACTGTTCTGCTTTAGTTTCACGGTAGTAAGCCTTTCAAAACTCCTAGGGTCCTTGCTTCAGCACCCGTTTCCGTACCAGAATACTGAGTAGAGCAAGGAAGCTCTGGTCCTGTTAAGCAACTTCCAGCCCCGTAGGCCTTTTTGGAACACCCCAGTGTTGGCTAGAGAGAACCAACACACTGCACTCTTCCTTGGGAGAGCCAGATTACCTCAGCTCCACACAGGATTCACGAACACACTTCTAGACTGTCCTCCATGCAATGGGTGGAACCTCATTCCCCTAGCTGAACTCTATTGAGAAAAACACTCTGCTTCTAATCCCTTTTCACATTTCACACTTAGAGTCACGCATCCGCAAGGAGGTGGTCGGCTTGCATTCCAAGTACAATTTAAGCACAGTTCTTGGTGTAACACTGCAGGTCCTTTGAAGATGCAAAGGCCCCTCAGTCTCGCTCGCGCATCCTTTGTTTTGGAACTTCGCTGCACGCGGAAAACCGCATGTAGAAAAAAGTTGATTCAGGGAAAGCCCCAGTGGGTATCGTGAATCTCTTTTGACTTGTGAGCATCAACATGTACTTATGCTGCGTGTCAACCTAAAAATGGAAGACTGATGGCACAAAGCTTGTTTTCCCGTTTTGAAAGCTCCATTCATGCGGCCTCGAAGCTACCTGAAAAGCACTGTTGTTACCGTGCTTTTACTTACAGCCGGCATGGCACATAGAAGAAAATGAGTTTTCTCGAAAGAAACCTTGTGCTTCCAGTTCCTAGTTGGAAGCTCACCCTGCTCTGCGCTATACCTAAAGTGAAAGTCAACGTGAGCCCAAGCTTCGAAGTAAGGCCCTGATTATCCTTGCAAAACGAGAGGCGTGCAGCAGCTCCATGAGGCCTTCATCGTTGTTCTGCTTTAGTTTCAAGGTAGTAAGCTTTTCAACACTCCTAGGGGCCTTGCTTCAGCACCCGTTTCAGTACCAGAACACTGCGTAGAACCAGGAAGCTCTGCTCCTGCGTGTATGCTGCGTGTCAACCTAGAAATTAGAGACTGATGGCACAAGGCTTCTTTTCCCGTTTTGAAAGCTCCATTCATGCGGCCTCGAAGCTCCCTGAAAAGCACTGTTGTTACCGTGCTTTTACTTACAGCCGGCATGTCACATAGAGGAAAATGAGTTTTCTCGAAAGAAACCTTGTGCTTCCAGTTCCTAGTTGGAAGCTCACCCTGCTCTGCTCTATACCAAACGTGAAAGTCAATGTGAGCACTAGCCTCGAAGTAAGGCCCTGATTATCCTGCAAAACGGGAGGCGTGCAGCAGCTCCATGAGGCCTTCATCGTTGTTCTGCTTTAGTTTCAAGGTAGTAAGCTTTTCAACACTCCTAGGGGCCTTGCTTCAGCACCCGTTTCAGTACCAGAACACTGCGTAGAACCAGGAAGCTCTGCTCCTGCGTGTATGCTGCGTGTCAACCTAGAAATTAGAGAGTGATGGCACAAGGCTTGTTTTCCCATTAAGAAAGCTCCGTTGATGCGGCCCCGAAGGTACCTGAAAAGCACTGTTGTTACCGTGCTTTTACTTACAGCCGGCATGTCTCATAGAAGAAAATGAGTTTTCTCGAAAGAAACCTTGTGCTTCCAGTTCCTAGTTGGAAGCTCACCCTGCTCTGCTCTATACCAAAAGTGAAACTCAACGTGAGCAGTAGCCTCTAAGTACAGCCCTGCTTATCCTTGCAAAACGGGATTCGTGCAGCAACTCCATGAGGCCTTCAAGGCTGTTCTGCTTTAGTTTAACGGTAGTAAGCTCTCCAAGACTCTTAGGGACCATGCTTCAGGACCCGTTTCGGTACCAGGACACTGCATAGAGCCAGGAAGCTCTGTTCCTGCGTTTATGCTGCTTGTCAGCCTAGAAATTGGAGACTGATGGCATAAGGCTTGTTTTCCCATTATGAAAGCTCCGTTCATGCGGCCTCGAAGCTACCTGAAAAGCATTGTTGTTGCCGGGGTTTTCCTCACTGCCGGCATGGTTCTGAGAAGAAAATGAGTTTCTCCTAAGAAACCTTGGGTTTCCAGTTCCTTGTTGGAAGCTCACCCTGCTCTGCTCTATACCTAAAGTGAAAGTCAACGAGAACCCTAGCCTCGAAGTAAGGCTCTGATTTGCCTTGCCAATGGGGATGTGTGCAGCAGCTCCATGAGGCCCTCATCACTGTTCTGCTTTAGTTTCACGGTAGTAAGCCTTTCAAAACTCCTAGGGTCCTTGCTTCAGCACCCGTTTCCGTACCAGAATACTGAGTAGAGCAAGGAAGCTCTGGTCCTGTTAAGCAACTTCCAGCCCCGTAGGCCTTTTTGGAACACCCCAGTGTTGGCTAGAGAGAACCAACACACTGCACTCTTCCTTGGGAGAGCCAGATTACCTCAGCTCCACACAGGATTCACGAACACACTTCTAGACTGTCCTCCATGCAATGGGTGGAACCTCATTCCCCTAGCTGAACTCTATTGAGAAAAACACTCTGCTTCTAATCCCTTTTCACATTTCACACTTAGAGTCACGCATCCGCAAGGAGGTGGTCGGCTTGCATTCCAAGTACAATTTAAGCACAGTTCTTGGTGTAACACTGCAGGTCCTTTGAAGATGCAAAGGCCCCTCAGTCTCGCTCGCGCATCCTTTGTTTTGGAACTTCGCTGCACGCGGAAAACCGCATGTAGAAAAAAGTTGATTCAGGGAAAGCCCCCGTGGGTATCGTGAATCTCTTTTGACTTGTGAGCATCAACATGTACTTATGCTGCGTGTCAACCTAAAAATGGAAGACTGATGGAACAAGGCTTGTTTTCCCGTTTTGAAAGCTCCATTCATGTGGCCTCGAAGCTACCTGAAAAGCACTGTTGTTACCGTGCTTTTACTTACAGCCGGCATGGCACATAGAAGAAAATGAGTTTTCTCGAAAGAAACCTTGTGCTTCCAGTTCCTAGTTGGAAGCTCACCTTGCTCTGCTCTATACCAAACGTGAAAGTCAAAGCGAGCACTAGCCTCGAAGTAAGGCCCTGATTATGCTGGCAAAACGGGAGGCGTGCAGCAGCTCCATGAGGCCTTCATCGCTATTCTGCTTTAGTTTCACGGTATTAAGCTTTCCAAGACTCCTAGGGACTTTGCTTAAGCAACCGTTTCGGTACCAGAACACTGCGTAGAGACAGTAAGCTCTGGTCCTGCGTGTATGCTGCGTGTCAACCTAGAAATTGGAGACTGATGGCATAAGGCTTCTTTTCCCATTATGAAAGCTCCGTTCATGCGACCTCGAAGCTACCTGAAAAGCATTGTTGTTGCCGGGGTTTTCCTCACTGCCGGCATGGTTCTGAGAAGAAAATGACTTTTATCCTAAGAAACCTTGGGTTTCCAGTTCCTTGTTGGAAGCTCACCCTGCTCTGCGCTATACCTAAAGTGAAAGTCAACGTGAGCCCAAGCTTCGAAGTAAGGCCCTGATTATCCTTGCAAAACGAGAGGCGTGCAGCAGCTCCATGAGGCCTTCATCGTTGTTCTGCTTTAGTTTCAAGGTAGTAAGCTTTTCAACACTCCTAGGGGCCTTGCTTTAGCACCCGTTTCAGTACCAGAACACTGCGTAGAACCAGGAAGCTCTGCTCCTGCGTGTATGCTGCGTGTCAACCTAGAAATTAGAGACTGATGGCACAAGGCTACTTTTCCCATTATGAAAGCTCCGTTGATGCGGCCCCGAAGCTACCTGAAAAGGACTGTTGTTACTGTGCTTTTACTTACAGCCGGCATGGTTCATAGAAGAAAATGAGTTTTCTCGAAAGAAACCTTGTGCTTCCAGTTCCTAGTTGGAAGCTCACCCTGCTCTGCTCTATACCAAACGTGAAAGTCAATGTGAGCACTAGCCTCGAAGTAAGGCCCTGATTATGCTGGCAAAACGGGAGGCGTGCAGCAGCTCCATGAGGCCTTCATCGTTGTTCTGCTTTAGTTTCACGGTAGTAAGCCTTTCAAAACTCCTAGGGTCCTTGCTTCAGCACCCGTTTCCGTACCAGAATACTGAGTAGAGCAAGGAAGCTCTGGTCCTGTTAAGCAACTTCCAGCCCCGTAGGCCTTTTTGGAACACCCCAGTGTTGGCTAGAGAGAACCAACACACTGCACTCTTCCTTGGGAGAGCCAGATTACCTCAGCTCCACACAGGATTCACGAACACACTTCTAGACTGTCCTCCATGCAATGGGTGGAACCTCATTCCCCTAGCTGAACTCTATTGAGAAAAACACTCTGCTTCTAATCCCTTTTCACATTTCACACTTAGAGTCACGCATCCGCAAGGAGGTGGTCGGCTTGCATTCCAAGTACAATTTAAGCACAGTTCTTGGTGTAACACTGCAGGTCCTTTGAAGATGCAAAGGCCCCTCAGTCTCGCTCGGGCATCATTTGTTTTGGAACTTCGCTGCACGCGGAACACCGCATGTAGAAAAAAGTTGATTCAGGGAAAGCCCCAGTGGGTATCGTGAATCTCTTTTGACTTGTGAGCATCAACATGTACTTATGCTGCGTGTCAACCTAAAAATGGAAGACTGATGGAACAAGGCTTGTTTTCCCGTTTTGAAAGCTCCATTCATGTGGCCTCGAAGCTACCTGAAAAGCACTGTTGTTACCGTGCTTTTACTTACAGCCGGCATGGCACATAGAAGAAAATGAGTTTTCTCGAAAGAAACCTTGTGCTTCCAGTTCCTAGTTGGAAGCTCACCCTGCTCTGCTCTATACCAAACGTGAAAGTCAAAGCGAGCACTAGCCTCGAAGTAAGGCCCTGATTATGCTGGCAAAACGGGAGGCGTGCAGCAGCTCCATGAGGCCTTCATCGCTGTTCTGCTTTAGTTTCACGGTATTAAGCTTTCCAAGACTCCTAGGGACTTTGCTTAAGCAACCGTTTCGGTACCAGAACACTGCGTAGAGACAGTAAGCTCTGGTCCTGCGTGTATGCTGCGTGTCAACCTAGAAATTGGAGACTGATGGCATAAGGCTTCTTTTCCCATTATGAAAGCTCCGTTCATGCGACCTCGAAGCTACCTGAAAAGCATTGTTGTTGCCGGGGTTTTCCTCACTGCCGGCATGGTTCTGAGAAGAAAATGACTTTTATCCTAAGAAACCTTGGGTTTCCAGTTCCTTGTTGGAAGCTCACCCTGCTCTGCGCTATACCTAAAGTGAAAGTCAACGTGAGCCCAAGCTTCGAAGTAAGGCCCTGATTATCCTTGCAAAACGAGAGGCGTGCAGCAGCTCCATGAGGCCTTCATCGTTGTTCTGCTTTAGTTTCAAGGTAGTAAGCTTTTCAACACTCCTAGGGGCCTTGCTTTAGCACCCGTTTCAGTACCAGAACACTGCGTAGAACCAGGAAGCTCTGCTCCTGCGTGTATGCTGCGTGTCAACCTAGAAATTAGAGACTGATGGCACAAGGCTACTTTTCCCATTATGAAAGCTCCGTTGATGCGGCCCCGAAGCTACCTGAAAAGGACTGTTGTTACTGTGCTTTTACTTACAGCCGGAATGGTTCATAGAAGAAAATGAGTTTTCTCGAAAGAAACCTTGTGCTTCCAGTTCCTAGTTGGAAGCTCACCCTGCTCTGCTCTATACCAAACGTGAAAGTCAATGTGAGCACTAGCCTCGAAGTAAGGCCCTGATTATGCTGGCAAAACGGGAGGCGTGCAGCAGCTCCATGAGGCCTTCATCGTTGTTCTGCTTTAGTTTCACGGTAGTAAGCCTTTCAAAACTCCTAGGGTCCTTGCTTCAGCACCCGTTTCCGTACCAGAATACTGAGTAGAGCAAGGAAGCTCTGGTCCTGTTAAGCAACTTCCAGCCCCGTAGGCCTTTTTGGAACACCCCAGTGTTGGCTAGAGAGAACCAACACACTGCACTCTTCCTTGGGAGAGCCAGATTACCTCAGCTCCACACAGGATTCACGAACACACTTCTAGACTGTCCTCCATGCAATGGGTGGAACCTCATTCCCCTAGCTGAACTCTATTGAGAAAAACACTCTGCTTCTAATCCCTTTTCACATTTCACACTTAGAGTCACGCATCCGCAAGGAGGTGGTCGGCTTGCATTCCAAGTACAATTTAAGCACAGTTCTTGGTGTAACACTGCAGGTCCTTTGAAGATGCAAAGGCCCCTCAGTCTCGCTCGGGCATCATTTGTTTTGGAACTTCGCTGCACGCGGAACACCGCATGTAGAAAAAAGTTGATTCAGGGAAAGCCCCAGTGGGTATCGTGAATCTCTTTTGACTTGTGAGCATCAACATGTACTTATGCTGCGTGTCAACCTAAAAATGGAAGACTGATGGAACAAGGCTTGTTTTCCCGTTTTGAAAGCTCCATTCATGTGGCCTCGAAGCTACCTGAAAAGCACTGTTGTTACCGTGCTTTTACTTACAGCCGGCATGGCACATAGAAGAAAATGAGTTTTCTCGAAAGAAACCTTGTGCTTCCAGTTCCTAACTGGAAGCTCACCCTGCTCTGCTCTATACCAAACGTGAAAGTCAATGCGAGCACTAGCCTCGAAGTAAGGCCCTGATTATCCTGGCAAAACGGGAGGCGTGCAGCAGCTCCATGAGGCCTTCATCGCTGTTCTGCTTTAGTTTCACGGTATTAAGCTTTCCAAGACTCCTAGGGACTTTGCTTAAGCAACCGTTTCGGTACCAAAACACTGCGTAGAGACAGTAAGCTCTGGTCCTGCGTGTATGCTGCGTGTCAACCTAGAAATTGGAGACTGATGGCATAAGGCTTCTTTTCCCATTATGAAAGCTCCGTTCATGCGACCTCGAAGCTACCTGAAAAGCATTGTTGTTGCCGGGGTTTTCCTCACTGCCGGCATGGTTCTGAGAAGAAAATGACTTTTATCCTAAGAAACCTTGGGTTTCCAGTTCCTTGTTGGAAGCTCACCCTGCTCTGCGCTATACCTAAAGTGAAAGTCAACGGGAGCCCAAGCTTCGAAGTAAGGCCCTGATTATCCTTGCAAAACGAGAGGCGTGCAGCAGCTCCATGAGGCCTTCATCGTTGTTCTGCTTTAGTTTCAAGGTAGTAAGCTTTTCAACACTCCTAGGGGCCTTGCTTCAGCACCCATTTCAGTACCAGAACACTGCGTAGAACCAGGAAGCTCTGCTCCTGCGTGTATGCTGCGTGTCAACCTAGAAATTAGAGACTGATGGCACAAGGCTAGTTTTCCCATTATGAAAGCTCCGTTGATGCGGCCCCGAAGCTACCTGAAAAGCACTGTTGTAACCGTGCTTTTACTTACAGCCGGCATGGTTCATAGAAGAAAATGAGTTTTCTCGAAAGAAACCTTGTGCTTCCAGTTCCTAGTTGGAAGCTCACCCTGCTCTGCTCTATACCAAACGTGAAAGTCAATGTGAGCACTAGCCTCGAAGTAAGGCCCTGATTATGCTGGCAAAACGGGAGGCGTGCAGCAGCTCCATGAGGCCTTCATCGTTGTTCTGCTTTAGTTTCACGGTAGTAAGCCTTTCAAAACTCCTAGGGTCCTTGCTTCAGCACCCGTTTCCGTACCAGAATACTGAGTAGAGCAAGGAAGCTCTGGTCCTGTTAAGCAACTTCCAGCCCCGTAGGCCTTTTTGGAACACCCCAGTGTTGGCTAGAGAGAACCAACACACTGCACTCTTCCTTGGGAGAGCCAGATTACCTCAGCTCCACACAGGATTCACGAACACACTTCTAGACTGTCCTCCATGCAATGGGTGGAACCTCATTCCCCTAGCTGAACTCTATTGAGAAAAACACTCTGCTTCTAATCCCTTTTCACATTTCACACTTAGAGTCACGCATCCGCAAGGAGGTGGTCGGCTTGCATTCCAAGTACAATTTAAGCACAGTTCTTGGTGTAACACTGCAGGTCCTTTGAAGATGCAAAGGCCCCTCAGTCTCGCTCGGGCATCATTTGTTTTGGAACTTCGCTGCACGCGGAACACCGCATGTAGAAAAAAGTTGATTCAGGGAAAGCCCCAGTGGGTATCGTGAATCTCTTTTGACTTGTGAGCATCAACATGTACTTATGCTGCGTGTCAACCTAAAAATGGAAGACTGATGGAACAAGGCTTGTTTTCCCGTTTTGAAAGCTCCATTCATGTGGCCTCGAAGCTACCTGAAAAGCACTGTTGTTACCGTGCTTTTACTTACAGCCGGCATGGCACATAGAAGAAAATGAGTTTTCTCGAAAGAAACCTTGTGCTTCCAGTTCCTAGTTGGAAGCTCACCCTGCTCTGCTCTATACCAAACGTGAAAGTCAAAGCGAGCACTAGCCTCGAAGTAAGGCCCTGATTATGCTGGCAAAACGGGAGGCGTGCAGCAGCTCCATGAGGCCTTCATCGCTGTTCTGCTTTAGTTTCACGGTATTAAGCTTTCCAAGACTCCTAGGGACTTTGCTTAAGCAACCGTTTCGGTACCAGAACACTGCGTAGAGACAGTAAGCTCTGGTCCTGCGTGTATGCTGCGTGTCAACCTAGAAATTGGAGACTGATGGCATAAGGCTTCTTTTCCCATTATGAAAGCTCCGTTCATGCGACCTCGAAGCTACCTGAAAAGCATTGTTGTTGCCGGGGTTTTCCTCACTGCCGGCATGGTTCTGAGAAGAAAATGACTTTTATCCTAAGAAACCTTGGGTTTCCAGTTCCTTGTTGGAAGCTCACCCTGCTCTGCGCTATACCTAAAGTGAAAGTCAACGGGAGCCCAAGCTTCGAAGTAAGGCCCTGATTATCCTTGCAAAACGAGAGGCGTGCAGCAGCTCCATGAGGCCTTCATCGTTGTTCTGCTTTAGTTTCAAGGTAGTAAGCTTTTCAACACTCCTAGGGGCCTTGCTTCAGCACCCATTTCAGTACCAGAACACTGCGTAGAACCAGGAAGCTCTGCTCCTGCGTGTATGCTGCGTGTCAACCTAGAAATTAGAGACTGATGGCACAAGGCTAGTTTTCCCATTATGAAAGCTCCGTTGATGCGGCCCCGAAGCTACCTGAAAAGCACTGTTGTAACCGTGCTTTTACTTACAGCCGGCATGGTTCATAGAAGAAAATGAGTTTTCTCGAAAGAAACCTTGTGCTTCCAGTTCCTAGTTGGAAGCTCACCCTGCTCTGCTCTATACCAAACGTGAAAGTCAATGTGAGCACTAGCCTCGAAGTAAGGCCCTGATTATGCTGGCAAAACGGGAGGCGTGCAGCAGCTCCATGAGGCCTTCATCGTTGTTCTGCTTTAGTTTCACGGTAGTAAGCCTTTCAAAACTCCTAGGGTCCTTGCTTCAGCACCCGTTTCCGTACCAGAATACTGAGTAGAGCAAGGAAGCTCTGGTCCTGTTAAGCAACTTCCAGCCCCGTAGGCCTTTTTGGAACACCCCAGTGTTGGCTAGAGAGAACCAACACACTGCACTCTTCCTTGGGAGAGCCAGATTACCTCAGCTCCACACAGGATTCACGAACACACTTCTAGACTGTCCTCCATGCAATGGGTGGAACCTCATTCCCCTAGCTGAACTCTATTGAGAAAAACACTCTGCTTCTAATCCCTTTTCACATTTCACACTTAGAGTCACGCATCCGCAAGGAGGTGGTCGGCTTGCATTCCAAGTACAATTTAAGCACAGTTCTTGGTGTAACACTGCAGGTCCTTTGAAGATGCAAAGGCCCCTCAGTCTCGCTCGGGCATCATTTGTTTTGGAACTTCGCTGCACGCGGAACACCGCATGTAGAAAAAAGTTGATTCAGGGAAAGCCCCAGTGGGTATCGTGAATCTCTTTTGACTTGTGAGCATCAACATGTACTTATGCTGCGTGTCAACCTAAAAATGGAAGACTGATGGAACAAGGCTTGTTTTCCCGTTTTGAAAGCTCCATTCATGTGGCCTCGAAGCTACCTGAAAAGCACTGTTGTTACCGTGCTTTTACTTACAGCCGGCATGGCACATAGAAGAAAATGAGTTTTCTCGAAAGAAACCTTGTGCTTCCAGTTCCTAGTTGGAAGCTCACCCTGCTCTGCTCTATACCAAACGTGAAAGTCAAAGCGAGCACTAGCCTCGAAGTAAGGCCCTGATTATGCTGGCAAAACGGGAGGCGTGCAGCAGCTCCATGAGGCCTTCATCGCTGTTCTGCTTTAGTTTCACGGTATTAAGCTTTCCAAGACTCCTAGGGACTTTGCTTAAGCAACCGTTTCGGTACCAGAACACTGCGTAGAGACAGTAAGCTCTGGTCCTGCGTGTATGCTGCGTGTCAACCTAGAAATTGGAGACTGATGGCATAAGGCTTCTTTTCCCATTATGAAAGCTCCGTTCATGCGACCTCGAAGCTACCTGAAAAGCATTGTTGTTGCCGGGGTTTTCCTCACTGCCGGCATGGTTCTGAGAAGAAAATGACTTTTATCCTAAGAAACCTTGGGTTTCCAGTTCCTTGTTGGAAGCTCACCCTGCTCTGCGCTATACCTAAAGTGAAAGTCAACGTGAGCCCAAGCTTCGAAGTAAGGCCCTGATTATCCTTGCAAAACGAGAGGCGTGCAGCAGCTCCATGAGGCCTTCATCGTTGTTCTGCTTTAGTTTCAAGGTAGTAAGCTTTTCAACACTCCTAGGGGCCTTGCTTTAGCACCCGTTTCAGTACCAGAACACTGCGTAGAACCAGGAAGCTCTGCTCCTGCGTGTATGCTGCGTGTCAACCTAGAAATTAGAGACTGATGGCACAAGGCTACTTTTCCCATTATGAAAGCTCCGTTGATGCGGCCCCGAAGCTACCTGAAAAGGACTGTTGTTACTGTGCTTTTACTTACAGCCGGCATGGTTCATAGAAGAAAATGAGTTTTCTCGAAAGAAACCTTGTGCTTCCAGTTCCTAGTTGGAAGCTCACCCTGCTCTGCTCTATACCAAACGTGAAAGTCAATGTGAGCACTAGCCTCGAAGTAAGGCCCTGATTATGCTGGCAAAACGGGAGGCGTGCAGCAGCTCCATGAGGCCTTCATCGTTGTTCTGCTTTAGTTTCACGGTAGTAAGCCTTTCAAAACTCCTAGGGTCCTTGCTTCAGCACCCGTTTCCGTACCAGAATACTGAGTAGAGCAAGGAAGCTCTGGTCCTGTTAAGCAACTTCCAGCCCCGTAGGCCTTTTTGGAACACCCCAGTGTTGGCTAGAGAGAACCAACACACTGCACTCTTCCTTGGGAGAGCCAGATTACCTCAGCTCCACACAGGATTCACGAACACACTTCTAGACTGTCCTCCATGCAATGGGTGGAACCTCATTCCCCTAGCTGAACTCTATTGAGAAAAACACTCTGCTTCTAATCCCTTTTCACATTTCACACTTAGAGTCACGCATCCGCAAGGAGGTGGTCGGCTTGCATTCCAAGTACAATTTAAGCACAGTTCTTGGTGTAACACTGCAGGTCCTTTGAAGATGCAAAGGCCCCTCAGTCTCGCTCGGGCATCATTTGTTTTGGAACTTCGCTGCACGCGGAACACCGCATGTAGAAAAAAGTTGATTCAGGGAAAGCCCCAGTGGGTATCGTGAATCTCTTTTGACTTGTGAGCATCAACATGTACTTATGCTGCGTGTCAACCTAAAAATGGAAGACTGATGGAACAAGGCTTGTTTTCCCGTTTTGAAAGCTCCATTCATGTGGCCTCGAAGCTACCTGAAAAGCACTGTTGTTACCGTGCTTTTACTTACAGCCGGCATGGCACATAGAAGAAAATGAGTTTTCTCGAAAGAAACCTTGTGCTTCCAGTTCCTAGTTGGAAGCTCACCCTGCTCTGCTCTATACCAAACGTGAAAGTCAAAGCGAGCACTAGCCTCGAAGTAAGGCCCTGATTATGCTGGCAAAACGGGAGGCGTGCAGCAGCTCCATGAGGCCTTCATCGCTGTTCTGCTTTAGTTTCACGGTATTAAGCTTTCCAAGACTCCTAGGGACTTTGCTTAAGCAACCGTTTCGGTACCAGAACACTGCGTAGAGACAGTAAGCTCTGGTCCTGCGTGTATGCTGCGTGTCAACCTAGAAATTGGAGACTGATGGCATAAGGCTTCTTTTCCCATTATGAAAGCTCCGTTCATGCGACCTCGAAGCTACCTGAAAAGCATTGTTGTTGCCGGGGTTTTCCTCACTGCCGGCATGGTTCTGAGAAGAAAATGACTTTTATCCTAAGAAACCTTGGGTTTCCAGTTCCTTGTTGGAAGCTCACCCTGCTCTGCGCTATACCTAAAGTGAAAGTCAACGTGAGCCCAAGCTTCGAAGTAAGGCCCTGATTATCCTTGCAAAACGAGAGGCGTGCAGCAGCTCCATGAGGCCTTCATCGTTGTTCTGCTTTAGTTTCAAGGTAGTAAGCTTTTCAACACTCCTAGGGGCCTTGCTTTAGCACCCGTTTCAGTACCAGAACACTGCGTAGAACCAGGAAGCTCTGCTCCTGCGTGTATGCTGCGTGTCAACCTAGAAATTAGAGACTGATGGCACAAGGCTACTTTTCCCATTATGAAAGCTCCGTTGATGCGGCCCCGAAGCTACCTGAAAAGGACTGTTGTTACTGTGCTTTTACTTACAGCCGGAATGGTTCATAGAAGAAAATGAGTTTTCTCGAAAGAAACCTTGTGCTTCCAGTTCCTAGTTGGAAGCTCACCCTGCTCTGCTCTATACCAAACGTGAAAGTCAATGTGAGCACTAGCCTCGAAGTAAGGCCCTGATTATGCTGGCAAAACGGGAGGCGTGCAGCAGCTCCATGAGGCCTTCATCGTTGTTCTGCTTTAGTTTCACGGTAGTAAGCCTTTCAAAACTCCTAGGGTCCTTGCTTCAGCACCCGTTTCCGTACCAGAATACTGAGTAGAGCAAGGAAGCTCTGGTCCTGTTAAGCAACTTCCAGCCCCGTAGGCCTTTTTGGAACACCCCAGTGTTGGCTAGAGAGAACCAACACACTGCACTCTTCCTTGGGAGAGCCAGATTACCTCAGCTCCACACAGGATTCACGAACACACTTCTAGACTGTCCTCCATGCAATGGGTGGAACCTCATTCCCCTAGCTGAACTCTATTGAGAAAAACACTCTGCTTCTAATCCCTTTTCACATTTCACACTTAGAGTCACGCATCCGCAAGGAGGTGGTCGGCTTGCATTCCAAGTACAATTTAAGCACAGTTCTTGGTGTAACACTGCAGGTCCTTTGAAGATGCAAAGGCCCCTCAGTCTCGCTCGCGCATCCTTTGTTTTGGAACTTCGCTGCACGCGGAACACCGCATGTAGAAAAAAGTTGATTCAGGGAAAGCCCCAGTGGGTATCGTGAATCTCTTTTGACTTGTGAGCATCAACATGTACTTATGCTGCGTGTCAACCTAAAAATGGAAGACTGATGGAACAAGGCTTGTTTTCCCGTTTTGAAAGCTCCATTCATGTGGCCTCGAAGCTACCTGAAAAGCACTGTTGTTACCGTGCTTTTACTTACAGCCGGCATGGCACATAGAAGAAAATGAGTTTTCTCGAAAGAAACCTTGTGCTTCCAGTTCCTAACTGGAAGCTCACCCTGCTCTGCTCTATACCAAACGTGAAAGTCAATGCGAGCACTAGCCTCGAAGTAAGGCCCTGATTATCCTGGCAAAACGGGAGGCGTGCAGCAGCTCCATGAGGCCTTCATCGCTGTTCTGCTTTAGTTTCACGGTATTAAGCTTTCCAAGACTCCTAGGGACTTTGCTTAAGCAACCGTTTCGGTACCAGAACACTGCGTAGAGACAGTAAGCTCTGCTCCTGCGTGTATGCTGCGTGTCAACCTAGAAATTGGAGACTGATGGCATAAGGCTTCTTTTCCCATTATGAAAGCTCCGTTCATGCGACCTCGAAGCTACCTGAAAAGCATTGTTGTTGCCGGGGTTTTCCTCACTGCCGGCATGGTTCTGAGAAGAAAATGACTTTTATCCTAAGAAACCTTGGGTTTCCAGTTCCTTGTTGGAAGCTCACCCTGCTCTGCGCTATACCTAAAGTGAAAGTCAACGGGAGCCCAAGCTTCGAAGTAAGGCCCTGATTATCCTTGCAAAACGAGAGGCGTGCAGCAGCTCCATGAGGCCTTCATCGTTGTTCTGCTTTAGTTTCAAGGTAGTAAGCTTTTCAACACTCCTAGGGGCCTTGCTTCAGCACCCATTTCAGTACCAGAACACTGCGTAGAACCAGGAAGCTCTGCTCCTGCGTGTATGCTGCGTGTCAACCTAGAAATTAGAGACTGATGGCACAAGGCTAGTTTTCCCATTATGAAAGCTCCGTTGATGCGGCCCCGAAGCTACCTGAAAAGCACTGTTGTAACCGTGCTTTTACTTACAGCCGGCATGGTTCATAGAAGAAAATGAGTTTTCTCGAAAGAAACCTTGTGCTTCCAGTTCCTAGTTGGAAGCTCACCCTGCTCTGCTCTATACCAAACGTGAAAGTCAATGTGAGCACTAGCCTCGAAGTAAGGCCCTGATTATGCTGGCAAAACGGGAGGCGTGCAGCAGCTCCATGAGGCCTTCATCGTTGTTCTGCTTTAGTTTCACGGTAGTAAGCCTTTCAAAACTCCTAGGGTCCTTGCTTCAGCACCCGTTTCCGTACCAGAATACTGAGTAGAGCAAGGAAGCTCTGGTCCTGTTAAGCAACTTCCAGCCCCGTAGGCCTTTTTGGAACACCCCAGTGTTGGCTAGAGAGAACCAACACACTGCACTCTTCCTTGGGAGAGCCAGATTACCTCAGCTCCACACAGGATTCACGAACACACTTCTAGACTGTCCTCCATGCAATGGGTGGAACCTCATTCCCCTAGCTGAACTCTATTGAGAAAAACACTCTGCTTCTAATCCCTTTTCACATTTCACACTTAGAGTCACGCATCCGCAAGGAGGTGGTCGGCTTGCATTCCAAGTACAATTTAAGCACAGTTCTTGGTGTAACACTGCAGGTCCTTTGAAGATGCAAAGGCCCCTCAGTCTCGCTCGGGCATCATTTGTTTTGGAACTTCGCTGCACGCGGAACACCGCATGTAGAAAAAAGTTGATTCAGGGAAAGCCCCAGTGGGTATCGTGAATCTCTTTTGACTTGTGAGCATCAACATGTACTTATGCTGCGTGTCAACCTAAAAATGGAAGACTGATGGAACAAGGCTTGTTTTCCCGTTTTGAAAGCTCCATTCATGTGGCCTCGAAGCTACCTGAAAAGCACTGTTGTTACCGTGCTTTTACTTACAGCCGGCATGGCACATAGAAGAAAATGAGTTTTCTCGAAAGAAACCTTGTGCTTCCAGTTCCTAGTTGGAAGCTCACCCTGCTCTACTCTATACCAAACGTGAAAGTCAAAGCGAGCACTAGCCTCGAAGTAAGGCCCTGATTATGCTGGCAAAACGGGAGGCGTGCAGCAGCTCCATGAGGCCTTCATCGCTGTTCTGCTTTAGTTTCACGGTATTAAGCTTTCCAAGACTCCTAGGGACTTTGCTTAAGCAACCGTTTCGGTACCAGAACACTGCTTAGAGACAGTAAGCTCTGGTCCTGCGTGTATGCTGCGTGTCAACCTAGAAATTGGAGACTGATGGCATAAGGCTTCTTTTCCCATTATGAAAGCTCCGTTCATGCGACCTCGAAGCTACCTGAAAAGCATTGTTGTTGCCGGGGTTTTCCTCACTGCCGGCATGGTTCTGAGAAGAAAATGACTTTTATCCTAAGAAACCTTGGGTTTCCAGTTCCTTGTTGGAAGCTCACCCTGCTCTGCGCTATACCTAAAGTGAAAGTCAACGGGAGCCCAAGCTTCGAAGTAAGGCCCTGATTATCCTTGCAAAACGAGAGGCGTGCAGCAGCTCCATGAGGCCTTCATCGTTGTTCTGCTTTAGTTTCAAGGTAGTAAGCTTTTCAACACTCCTAGGGGCCTTGCTTCAGCACCCATTTCAGTACCAGAACACTGCGTAGAACCAGGAAGCTCTGCTCCTGCGTGTATGCTGCGTGTCAACCTAGAAATTAGAGACTGATGGCACAAGGCTAGTTTTCCCATTATGAAAGCTCCGTTGATGCGGCCCCGAAGCTACCTGAAAAGCACTGTTGTAACCGTGCTTTTACTTACAGCCGGCATGGTTCATAGAAGAAAATGAGTTTTCTCGAAAGAAACCTTGTGCTTCCAGTTCCTAGTTGGAAGCTCACCCTGCTCTGCTCTATACCAAACGTGAAAGTCAATGTGAGCACTAGCCTCGAAGTAAGGCCCTGATTATGCTGGCAAAACGGGAGGCGTGCAGCAGCTCCATGAGGCCTTCATCGTTGTTCTGCTTTAGTTTCACGGTAGTAAGCCTTTCAAAACTCCTAGGGTCCTTGCTTCAGCACCCGTTTCCGTACCAGAATACTGAGTAGAGCAAGGAAGCTCTGGTCCTGTTAAGCAACTTCCAGCCCCGTAGGCCTTTTTGGAACACCCCAGTGTTGGCTAGAGAGAACCAACACACTGCACTCTTCCTTGGGAGAGCCAGATTACCTCAGCTCCACACAGGATTCACGAACACACTTCTAGACTGTCCTCCATGCAATGGGTGGAACCTCATTCCCCTAGCTGAACTCTATTGAGAAAAACACTCTGCTTCTAATCCCTTTTCACATTTCACACTTAGAGTCACGCATCCGCAAGGAGGTGGTCGGCTTGCATTCCAAGTACAATTTAAGCACAGTTCTTGGTGTAACACTGCAGGTCCTTTGAAGATGCAAAGGCCCCTCAGTCTCGCTCGGGCATCATTTGTTTTGGAACTTCGCTGCACGCGGAACACCGCATGTAGAAAAAAGTTGATTCAGGGAAAGCCCCAGTGGGTATCGTGAATCTCTTTTGACTTGTGAGCATCAACATGTACTTATGCTGCGTGTCAACCTAAAAATGGAAGACTGATGGAACAAGGCTTGTTTTCCCGTTTTGAAAGCTCCATTCATGTGGCCTCGAAGCTACCTGAAAAGCACTGTTGTTACCGTGCTTTTACTTACAGCCGGCATGGCACATAGAAGAAAATGAGTTTTCTCGAAAGAAACCTTGTGCTTCCAGTTCCTAGTTGGAAGCTCACCCTGCTCTGCTCTATACCAAACGTGAAAGTCAAAGCGAGCACTAGCCTCGAAGTAAGGCCCTGATTATGCTGGCAAAACGGGAGGCGTGCAGCAGCTCCATGAGGCCTTCATCGCTGTTCTGCTTTAGTTTCACGGTATTAAGCTTTCCAAGACTCCTAGGGACTTTGCTTAAGCAACCGTTTCGGTACCAGAACACTGCGTAGAGACAGTAAGCTCTGGTCCTGCGTGTATGCTGCGTGTCAACCTAGAAATTGGAGACTGATGGCATAAGGCTTCTTTTCCCATTATGAAAGCTCCGTTCATGCGACCTCGAAGCTACCTGAAAAGCATTGTTGTTGCCGGGGTTTTCCTCACTGCCGGCATGGTTCTGAGAAGAAAATGACTTTTATCCTAAGAAACCTTGGGTTTCCAGTTCCTTGTTGGAAGCTCACCCTGCTCTGCGCTATACCTAAAGTGAAAGTCAACGTGAGCCCAAGCTTCGAAGTAAGGCCCTGATTATCCTTGCAAAACGAGAGGCGTGCAGCAGCTCCATGAGGCCTTCATCGTTGTTCTGCTTTAGTTTCAAGGTAGTAAGCTTTTCAACACTCCTAGGGGCCTTGCTTTAGCACCCGTTTCAGTACCAGAACACTGCGTAGAACCAGGAAGCTCTGCTCCTGCGTGTATGCTGCGTGTCAACCTAGAAATTAGAGACTGATGGCACAAGGCTACTTTTCCCATTATGAAAGCTCCGTTGATGCGGCCCCGAAGCTACCTGAAAAGGACTGTTGTTACTGTGCTTTTACTTACAGCCGGCATGGTTCATAGAAGAAAATGAGTTTTCTCGAAAGAAACCTTGTGCTTCCAGTTCCTAGTTGGAAGCTCACCCTGCTCTGCTCTATACCAAACGTGAAAGTCAATGTGAGCACTAGCCTCGAAGTAAGGCCCTGATTATGCTGGCAAAACGGGAGGCGTGCAGCAGCTCCATGAGGCCTTCATCGTTGTTCTGCTTTAGTTTCACGGTAGTAAGCCTTTCAAAACTCCTAGGGTCCTTGCTTCAGCACCCGTTTCCGTACCAGAATACTGAGTAGAGCAAGGAAGCTCTGGTCCTGTTAAGCAACTTCCAGCCCCGTAGGCCTTTTTGGAACACCCCAGTGTTGGCTAGAGAGAACCAACACACTGCACTCTTCCTTGGGAGAGCCAGATTACCTCAGCTCCACACAGGATTCACGAACACACTTCTAGACTGTCCTCCATGCAATGGGTGGAACCTCATTCCCCTAGCTGAACTCTATTGAGAAAAACACTCTGCTTCTAATCCCTTTTCACATTTCACACTTAGAGTCACGCATCCGCAAGGAGGTGGTCGGCTTGCATTCCAAGTACAATTTAAGCACAGTTCTTGGTGTAACACTGCAGGTCCTTTGAAGATGCAAAGGCCCCTCAGTCTCGCTCGGGCATCATTTGTTTTGGAACTTCGCTGCACGCGGAACACCGCATGTAGAAAAAAGTTGATTCAGGGAAAGCCCCAGTGGGTATCGTGAATCTCTTTTGACTTGTGAGCAACAACATGTACTTATGCTGCGTGTCAACCTAAAAATGGAAGACTGATGGAACAAGGCTTGTTTTCCCGTTTTGAAAGCTCCATTCATGTGGCCTCGAAGCTACCTGAAAAGCACTGTTGTTACCGTGCTTTTACTTACAGCCGGCATGGCACATAGAAGAAAATGAGTTTTCTCGAAAGAAACCTTGTGCTTCCAGTTCCTAATTGGAAGCTCACCCTGCTCTGCTCTATACCAAACGTGAAAGTCAATGCGAGCACTAGCCTCGAAGTAAGGCCCTGATTATCCTGGCAAAACGGGAGGCGTGCAGCAGCTCCATGAGGCCTTCATCGCTGTTCTGCTTTAGTTTCACGGTATTAAGCTTTCCAAGACTCCTAGGGACTTTGCTTAAGCAACCGTTTCGGTACCAGAACACTGCGTAGAGACAGTAAGCTCTGCTCCTGCGTGTATGCTGCGTGTCAACCTAGAAATTGGAGACTGATGGCATAAGGCTTCTTTTCCCATTATGAAAGCTCCGTTCATGCGACCTCGAAGCTACCTGAAAAGCATTGTTGTTGCCGGGGTTTTCCTCACTGCCGGCATGGTTCTGAGAAGAAAATGACTTTTATCCTAAGAAACCTTGGGTTTCCAGTTCCTTGTTGGAAGCTCACCCTGCTCTGCGCTATACCTAAAGTGAAAGTCAACGGGAGCCCAAGCTTCGAAGTAAGGCCCTGATTATCCTTGCAAAACGAGAGGCGTGCAGCAGCTCCATGAGGCCTTCATCGTTGTTCTGCTTTAGTTTCAAGGTAGTAAGCTTTTCAACACTCCTAGGGGCCTTGCTTCAGCACCCGTTTCAGTACCAGAACACTGCGTAGAACCAGGAAGCTCTGCTCCTGCGTGTATGCTGCGTGTCAACCTAGAAATTAGAGACTGATGGCACAAGGCTAGTTTTCCCATTATGAAAGCTCCGTTGATGCGGCCCCGAAGCTACCTGAAAAGCACTGTTGTAACCGTGCTTTTACTTACAGCCGGCATGGTTCATAGAAGAAAATGAGTTTTCTCGAAAGAAACCTTGTGCTTCCAGTTCCTAGTTGGAAGCTCACCCTGCTCTGCTCTATACCAAACGTGAAAGTCAATGTGAGCACTAGCCTCGAAGTAAGGCCCTGATTATCCTGGCAAAACGGGAGGCGTGCAGCAGCTCCATGAGGCCTTCATCGCTGTTCTGCTTTAGTTTCACGGTAGTAAGCTTTCCAAGACTCCTAGGGACTTTGCTTAAGCAACCGTTTCGGTACCAGAACACTGCGTAGAGACAGTAAGCTCTGGTCCTGCGTGTATGCTGCGTGTCAACCTAGAAATTGGAGACTGATGGCATAAGGCTTCTTTTCCCATTATGAAAGCTCCGTTCATGCGGCCTCGAAGCTACCTGAAAAGCATTGTTGTTGCCGGGGTTTTCCTCACTGCCGGCATGGTTCTGAGAAGAAAATGAGTTTTCTCCTAAGAAACCTTGGGTTTCCAGTTCCTTGTTGGAAGCTCACCCTGCTCTGCGCTATACCTAAAGTGAAAGTCAACGTGAGCCCAAGCTTCGAAGTAAGGCCCTGATTATCCTTGCAAAACGAGAGGCGTGCAGCAGCTCCATGAGGCCTTCATCGTTGTTTTGCTTTTAGTTTCAAGGTAGTAAGCTTTTAAACACTCCTAGGGGCCTTGCTTCAGCACCCGTTTCTGTACCAGAACACTGCGTAGAACCAGTAAGCTCTGCTCCTGCGTGTATGCTGCGTGTCAAACTAGAAATTAGAGACTGATGGCACAAGGCTAGTTTTCCCATTATGAAAGCTCCGTTGATGCGGCCCCGAAGCTACCTGAAAAGCACTGTTGTTACCGTGCTTTTACTTATAGCCGGCATGGTTCATAGAAGAAAATGAGTTTTCTCGAAAGAAACCTTGTGCTTCCAGTTCCTAGTTGGAAGCTCACCCTGCTCTGCTCTATACCAAACGTGAAAGTCAATGTGACCACTAGCCTCGAAGTAAGGCCCTGATTATGCTGGCAAAACGGGAGGCGTGCAGCAGCTCCATGAGGCCTTCATCGCTGTTCTGCTTTAGTTTCACGGTAGTAAGCTTTCCAAGACTCCTCGGGACTTTGCTTAAGCAACCATTTCGGTACCAGAACACTGCTTAGAGACAGTAAGCCCTGGTCCTGCGTGTATGCTGCGTGTCAACCTAGAAATTGGAGACTGATGGCATAAGGCTTCTTTTCCCATTATGAAAGCTCCGTTCATGCGGCCTCGAAGCTACCTGAAAAGCATTGTTGTTGCCGGGGTTTTCCACACTGCCGGCATGGTTCTGAGAAGAAAATGAGTTTTCTCCTAAGAAACCTTGGGTTTCCAGTTCCTTGTTGGAAGCTCACCCTGCTCTGCGCTATACCTAAAGTGAAAGTCAACGTGAGCCCAAGCTTCGAAGTAAGGCCCTGATTATCCTTGCAAAACGAGAGGCGTGCAGCAGCTCCATGAGGCCTTCATCGTTGTTCTGCTTTAGTTTCAAGGTAGTAAGCTTTTCAACACTCCTAGGGGCCTTGCTTCAGCACCCGTTTCAGTACCAGAACACTGCGTAGAACCAGGAAGCTCTGCTCCTGCGTGTATGCTGCGTGTCAACCTAGAAATTAGAGACTGATGGCACAAGGCTAGTTTTCCCATTATGAAAGCTCCGTTGATGCGGCCCCGAAGCTACCTGAAAAGCACTGTTGTTACTGTGCTTTTACTTACAGCCGGCATGGTTCATAGAAGAAAATGAGTTTTCTCGAAAGAAACCTTGTGCTTCCAGTTCCTAGTTGGAAGCTCACCCTGCTCTGCTCTATACCAAACGTGAAAGTCAATGTGAGCACTAGCCTCGAAGTAAGGCCCTGATTATGCTGGCAAAACGGGAGGCGTGCAGCAGCTCCATGAGGCCTTCATCGCTGTTCTGCTTTAGTTTCACGGTAGTAAGCTTTCCAAGACTCCTAGGGACTTTGCTTAAGCAACCGTTTCGGTACCAGAACACTGCGTAGAGACAGTAAGCTCTGGTCCTGCGTGTATGCTGCGTGTCAACCTAGAAATTGGAGACTGATGGCATAAGGCTTCTTTTCCCATTATGAAAGCTCCGTTCATGCGGCGTCGAAGCTACCTGAAAAGCATTGTTGTTGCCGGGGTTTTCCACACTGCCGGCATGGTTCTGAGAAGAAAATGAGTTTTCTCCTAAGAAACCTTGGGTTTCCAGTTCCTTGTTGGAAGCTCACCCTGCTCTGCGCTATACCTAAAGTGAAAGTCAACGTGAGCCCAAGCTTCGAAGTAAGGCCCTGATTATCCTTGCAAAACGAGAGGCGTGCAGCAGCTCCATGAGGCCTTCATCGTTGTTCTGCTTTAGTTTCAAGGTAGTAAGCTTTTCAACACTCCTAGCGGCCTTGCTTCAGCACCCGTTTCAGTACCAGAACACTGCGTAGAACCAGGAAGCTCTGCTCCTGCGTGTATGCTGCGTGTCAACCTAGAAATTAGAGACTGATGGCACAAGGCTAGTTTTCCCATTATGAAAGCTCCGTTGATGCGGCCCCGAAGCTACCTGAAAAGCACTGTTGTTACCGTGCTTTTACTTACAGCCGGCATGGTTCATAGAAGAAAATGAGTTTTCTCGAAAGAAACCTTGTGCTTCCAGTTCCTAGTTGGAAGCTCACCCTGCTCTGCTCTATACCAAACGTGAAAGTCAATGTGAGCACTAGCCTCGAAGTAAGGCCCTGATTATGCTGGCAAAACGGGAGGCGTGCAGCAGCTCCATGAGGCCTTCATCGCTGTTCTGCTTTAGTTTCACGGTATTAAGCTTTCCAAGACTCCTAGGGACTTTGCTTAAGCAACCGTTTCGGTACCAGAACACTGCGTAGAGACAGTAAGCTCTGCTCCTGCGTGTATGCTGCGTGTCAACCTAGAAATTGGAGACTGATGGCATAAGGCTTCTTTTCCCATTATGAAAGCTCCGTTCAAGCGGCGTCGAAGCTACCTGAGAAGCATTGTTGTTGCCGGGGTTTTCCTCACTGCCGGCATGGTTCTGAGAAGAAAATGACTTTTATCCTAAGAAACCTTGGGTTTCCAGTTCCTTGTTGGAAGCTCACCCTGCTCTGCGCTATACCTAAAGTGAAAGTCAACGTGAGCCCAAGCTTCGAAGTAAGGCCCTGATTATCCTTGCAAAACGAGAGGCGTGTAGCAGCTCCATGAGGCCTTCATCGTTGTTCTGCTTTTAGTTTCAAGGTAGTAAGCTTTTCAACACTCCTAGGGGCCTTGCTTCAGCACCCGTTTCAGTACCAGAACACTGCGTAGAACCAGGAAGCTCTGCTCCTGCGTGTATGCTGCGTGTCAACCTAGAAATTAGAGACTGATGGCACAAGGCTAGTTTTCCCATTATGAAAGCTCCGTTGATGCGGCCCCGAAGCTACCTGAAAAGCACTGTTGTTACCGTGCTTTTACTTACAGCCGGCATGGTTCATAGAAAAAAATGAGTTTTCTCGAAAGAAACCTTGTGCTTCCAGTTCCTAGTTGGAAGCTCACCCTGCTCTGCTCTATACCAAACGTGAAAGTCAATGTGAGCACTAGCCTCGAAGTAAGGCCCTGATTATCCTGGCAAAACGGGAGGCGTGCAGCAGCTCCATGAGGCCTTCATCGCTGTTCTGCTTTAGTTTCACGGTAGTTAGCTTTCCAAGAGTCCTAGGGACTTTGCTTAAGCAACCGTTTCGGTACCAGAACACTGCGTAGAGACAGTAAGCTCTGGTCCTGCGTGTATGCTGCGTGTCAACCTAGAAATTGGAGACTGATGGCATAAGGCTTCTTTTCCCATTATGAAAGCTCCGTTCATGCGGCCTCGAAGCTACCTGAAAAGCATTGTTGTTGCCGGGGTTTTCCTCACTGCCGGCATGGTTCTGAGAAGAAAATGAGTTTTCTCCTAAGAAACCTTGGGTTTCCAGTTCCTTGTTGGAAGCTCACCCTGCTCTGCGCTATACCTAAAGTGAAAGTCAACGTGAGCCCAAGCTTCGAAGTAAGGCCCTGATTATCCTTGCAAAACGAGAGGCGTGCAGCAGCTCCATGAGGCCTTCATCGTTGTTCTGCTTTTAGTTTCAAGGTAGTAAGCTTTTCAACACTCCTAGGGGCCTTGCTTCAGCACCCGTTTCTGTACCAGAACACTGCGTAGAACCAGTAAGCTCTGCTCCTGCGTGTATGCTGCGTGTCAACCTAGAAATTAGAGACTGATGGCACAAGGCTAGTTTTCCCATTATGAAAGCTCCGTTGATGCGGCCCCGAAGCTACCTGAAAAGCACTGTTGTTACCGTGCTTTTACTTATAGCCGGCATGGTTCATAGAAGAAAATGAGTTTTCTCGAAAGAAACCTTGTGCTTCCAGTTCCTAGTTGGAAGCTCACCCTGCTCTGCTCTATACCAAACGTGAAAGTCACTGTGAGCACTAGCCTCGAAGTAAGGCCCTGATTATGCTGGCAAAACGGGAGGCGTGCAGCAGCTCCATGAGGCCTTCATCGCTGTTCTGCTTTAGTTTCACGGTAGTAAGCTTTCCAAGACTCCTCGGGACTTTGCTTAAGCAACCGTTTCGGTACCAGAACACTGCTTAGAGACAGTAAGCTCTGGTCCTGCGTGTATGCTGCGTGTCAACCTAGAAATTGGAGACTGATGGCATAAGGCTTCTTTTCCCATTATGAAAGCTCCGTTCATGCGGCCTCGAAGCTACCTGAAAAGCATTGTTGTTGCCGGGGTTTTCCTCACTGCCGGCATGGTTCTGAGAAGAAAATGAGTTTTCTCCTAAGAAACCTTGGGTTTCCAGTTCCTTGTTGGAAGCTCACCCTGCTCTGCGCTATACCTAAAGTGAAAGTCAACGTGAGCCCAAGCTTCGAAGTAAGGCCCTGATTATCCTTGCAAAACGAGAGGCGTGCAGCAGCTCCATGAGGCCTTCATCGTTGTTCCGCTTTAGTTTCAAGGTAGTAAGCTTTTCAACACTCCTAGGGGACTTGCTTCAGCACCCGTTTCAGTACCAGAACACTGCGTAGAACCAGGAAGCTCTGCTCCTGCGTGTATGCTGCGTGTCAACCTAGAAATTAGAGACTGATGGCACAAGGCTAGTTTTCCCATTATGAAAGCTCCGTTGATGCGGCTCCGAAGCTACCTGAAAAGCACTTTTGTTACCGTGCTTTTACTTACAGCCGGCATGGTTCATAGAAGAAAATGAGTTTTCTCGAAAGAAACCTTGTGCTTCCAGTTCCTAGTTGGAAGCTCACCCTGCTCTGCTCTATACCAAACGTGAAAGTCAATGTGAGCACTAGCCTCGAAGTAAGGCCCTGATTATGCTGGCAAAACGGGAGGCGTGCAGCAGCTCCATGAGGCCTTCATCGCTGTTCTGCTTTAGTTTCACGGTAGTAAGCTTTCCAACATTCCTAGGGACTTTGCTTAAGCAACCGTTTCGGTACCAGAACACTGCGTAGAGACAGTAAGCTCTGGTCCTGCGTGTATGCTGCGTGTCAACCTAGAAATTGGAGACTGATGGCATAAGGCTTCTTTTCCCATTATGGAAGCTCCGTTCATGCGGCCTCGAAGCTACCTGAAAAGCATTGTTGTTGCCGGGGTTTTCCTCACTGCCGGCATGGTTCTGAGAAGAAAATGAGTTTTCTCCTAAGAAACCTTGGGTTTCCAGTTCCTTGTTGGAAGCTCACCCTGCTCTGCGCTCTACCTAAAGTGAAAGTCAACGTGAGCCCAAGCTTCGAAGTAAGGCCCTGATTATCCTTGCAAATCGAGAGGCGTGCAGCAGCTCCATGAGGCCTTCATCGTTGTTCTGCTTTAGTTTCACGGTAGTAAGCCTTTCAAAACTCCAAGGGTCCTTGCTTCAGCACCCGTTTCCGTACCAGAATACTGAGTAGAGCAAGGAAGCTCTGGTCCTGTTAAGCAACTTCCAGCCCCGTAGGCCTTTTTTGAACACCCCAGTGTTGGCTAGAGAGAACCAACACACTGCACTCTTCCTTGGGAGAGCCAGATTACCTCAGCTCCACACAGGATTCACGAACACACTTCTAGACTGTCCTCCATGCAATGGGTGGAACCTCATTCCCCTAGCTGAACTCTATTGAGAAAAACACTCTGCTTCTAATCCCTTTTCACATTTCACACTTAGAGTCACGCATCCGCAAGGAGGTGGTCGGCTTGCATTCCAAGTACAATTTAAGCACAGTTCTTGGTGTAACACTGCAGGTCCTTTGAAGATGCAAAGGCCCCTCAGTCTCGCTCGGGCATCATTTGTTTTGGAACTTCGCTGCACGCGGAACACCGCATGTAGAAAAAAGTTGATTCAGGGAAAGCCCCAGTGGGTATCGTGAATCTCTTTTGACTTGTGAGCATCAACATGTACTTATGCTGCGTGTCAACCTAAAAATGGAAGACTGATGGAACAAGGCTTGTTTTCCCGTTTTGAAAGCTCCATTCATGTGGCCTCGAAGCTACCTGAAAAGCACTGTTGTTACCGTGCTTTTACTTACAGCCGGCATGGCACATAGAAGAAAATGAGTTTTCTCGAAAGAAACCTTGTGCTTCCAGTTCCTAATTGGAAGCTCACCCTGCTCTGCTCTATACCAAACGTGAAACTCAATGCGAGCACTAGCCTCGAAGTAAGGCCCTGATTATCCTGGCAAAACGGGAGGCGTGCAGCAGCTCCATGAGGCCTTCATCGCTGTTCTGCTTTAGTTTCACGGTATTAAGCTTTCCAAGACTCCTAGGGACTTTGCTTAAGCAACCGTTTCGGTACCAGAACACTGCGTAGAGACAGTAAGCTCTGCTCCTGCGTGTATGCTGCGTGTCAACCTAGAAATTGGAGACTGATGGCATAAGGCTTCTTTTCCCATTATGAAAGCTCCGTTCATGCGACCTCGAAGCTACCTGAAAAGCATTGTTGTTGCCGGGGTTTTCCTCACTGCCGGCATGGTTCTGAGAAGAAAATGACTTTTATCCTAAGAAACCTTGGGTTTCCAGTTCCTTGTTGGAAGCTCACCCTGCTCTGCGCTATACCTAAAGTGAAAGTCAACGGGAGCCCAAGCTTCGAAGTAAGGCCCTGATTATCCTTGCAAAACGAGAGGCGTGTAGCAGCTCCATGAGGCCTTCATCGTTGTTCTGCTTTTAGTTTCAAGGTAGTAAGCTTTTCAACACTCCTAGGGGCCTTGCTTCAGCACCCGTTTCAGTACCAGAACACTGCGTAGAACCAGGAAGCTCTGCTCCTGCGTGTATGCTGCGTGTCAACCTAGAAATTAGAGACTGATGGCACAAGGCTAGTTTTCCCATTATGAAAGCTCCGTTGATGCGGCCCTGAAGCTACCTGAAAAGCACTGTTGTTACCGTGCTTTTACTTACAGCCGGCATGGTTCATAGAAGAAAATGAGTTTTCTCGAAAGAAACCTTGTGCTTCCAGTTCCTAGTTGGAAGCTCAGCCTGCTCTGCTCTATACCAAACGTGAAAGTCAATGTGAGCACTAGCCTCGAAGTAAGGCCCTGATTATCCTGGCAAAACGGGAGGCGTGCAGCAGCTCCATGAGGCCTTCATCGCTGTTCTGCTTTAGTTTCACGGTAGTAAGCTTTCCAACATTCCTAGGGACTTTGCTTAAGCAACCGTTTCGGTACCAGAACACTGCGTAGAGACAGTAAGCTCTGCTCCTGCGTGTATGCTGCGTGTCAACCTAGAAATTGGAGACTGATGGCATAAGGCTTCTTTTCCCATTATGAAAGCTCCGTTCAAGCGGCGTCGAAGCTACCTGAGAATCATTGTTGTTGCCGGGGTTTTCCACACTGCCGGCATGGTTCTGAGAAGAAAATGAGTTTTCTCCTAAGAAACCTTGGGTTTCCAGTTCCTTGTTGGAAGCTCACCCTGCTCTGCGCTATACCTAAAGTGAAAGTCAACATGAGCCCAAGCTTCGAAGTAAGGCCCTGATTATCCTTGCAAAACGAGAGGCGTGCAGCAGCTCCATGAGGCCTTCATCGTTGTTCTGCTTTAGTTTCAAGGTAGTAAGCTTTTCAACACTCCTAGGGGCCTTGCTTCAGCACCCATTTCAGTACCAGAACACTGCGTAGAACCAGGAAGCTCTGCTCCTGCGTGTATGCTGCGTGTCAACCTAGAAATTAGAGACTGATGGCACAAGGCTAGTTTTCCCATTATGAAAGCTCCGTTGATGCGGCCCCGAAGCTACCTGAAAAGCACTGTTGTAACCGTGCTTTTACTTACAGCCGGCATGGTTCATAGAAGAAAATGAGTTTTCTCGAAAGAAACCTTGTGCTTCCAGTTCCTAGTTGGAAGCTCACCCTGCTCTGCTCTATACCAAACGTGAAAGTCAATGTGAGCACTAGCCTCGAAGTAAGGCCCTGATTTTGCTGGCAAAACGGGAGGCGTGCAGCAGCTCCATGAGGCCTTCATCGTTGTTCTGCTTTAGTTTCACGGTAGTAAGCCTTTCAAAACTCCTAGGGTCCTTGCTTCAGCACCCGTTTCCGTACCAGAATACTGAGTAGAGCAAGGAAGCTCTGGTCCTGTTAAGCAACTTCCAGCCCCGTAGGCCTTTTTGGAACACCCCAGTGTTGGCTAGAGAGAACCAACACACTGCACTCTTCCTTGGGAGAGCCAGATTACCTCAGCTCCACACAGGATTCACGAACACACTTCTAGACTGTCCTCCATGCAATGGGTGGAACCTCATTCCCCTAGCTGAACTCTATTGAGAAAAACACTCTGCTTCTAATCCCTTTTCACATTTCACACTTAGAGTCACGCATCCGCAAGGAGGTGGTCGGCTTGCATTCCAAGTACAATTTAAGCACAGTTCTTGGTGTAACACTGCAGGTCCTTTGAAGATGCAAAGGCCCCTCAGTCTCGCTCGGGCATCATTTGTTTTGGAACTTCGCTGCACGCGGAACACCGCATGTAGAAAAAAGTTGATTCAGGGAAAGCCCCAGTGGGTATCGTGAATCTCTTTTGACTTGTGAGCATCAACATGTACTTATGCTGCGTGTCAACCTAAAAATGGAAGACTGATGGAACAAGGCTTGTTTTCCCGTTTTGAAAGCTCCATTCATGTGGCCTCGAAGCTACCTGAAAAGCACTGTTGTTACCGTGCTTTTACTTACAGCCAGCATGGCACATAGAAGAAAATGAGTTTTCTCGAAAGAAACCTTGTGCTTCCAGTTCCTAGTTGGAAGCTCACCCTGCTCTGCTCTATACCAAACGTGAAAGTCAATGCGAGCACTAGCCTCGAAGTAAGGCCCTGATTATGCTGGCAAAACGGGAGGCGTGCAGCAGCTCCATGAGGCCTTCATCGCTGTTCTGCTTTAGTTTCACGGTATTAAGCTTTCCAAGACTCCTAGGGACTTTGCTTAAGCAACCGTTTCGGTACCAGAACACTGCGTAGAGACAGTAAGCTCTGGTCCTGAGTGTATGCTGCGTGTCAACCTAGAAATTGGAGACTGATGGCATAAGGCTTCTTTTCCCATTATGAAAGCTCCGTTCATGCGACCTCGAAGCTACCTGAAAAGCATTGTTGTTGCCGGGGTTTTCCTCACTGCCGGCATGGTTCTGAGAAGAAAATGACTTATATCCTAAGAAACCTTGGGTTTCCAGTTCCTTGTTGGAAGCTCACCCTGCTCTGCGCTATACCTAAAGTGAAAGTCAACGTGAGCCCAAGCTTCGAAGTAAGGCCCTGATTATCCTTGCAAAACGAGAGGCGTGCAGCAGCTCCATGAGGCCTTCATCGTTGTTCTGCTTTTAGTTTCAAGGTAGTAAGCTTTTAAACACTCCTAGGGGCCTTGCTTCAGCACCCGTTTCTGTACCAGAACACTGCATAGAACCAGTAAGCTCTGCTCCTGCGTGTATGCTGCGTGTCAAACTAGAAATTAGAGACTGATGGCACAAGGCTAGTTTTCCCATTATGAAAGCTCCGTTGATGCGGCCCCGAAGCTACCTGAAAAGCACTGTTGTTACCGTGCTTTTACTTACAGCCGGCATGGTTCATAGAAGAAAATGAGTTTTCTCGAAAGAAACCTTGTGCTTCCAGTTCCTAGTTGGAAGCTCACCCTGCTCTGCTCTATACCAAACGTGAAAGTCAATGTGAGCACTAGCCTCGAAGTAAGGCCCTGATTATGCTGGCAAAACGGGAGGCGTGCAGCAGCTCCATGAGGCCTTCATCGCTGTTCTGCTTTACTTTCACGGTAGTAAGCTTTCCAAGACTCCTAGGGACTTTGCTTAAGCAACCATTTCGGTACCAGAACACTGCTTAGAGACAGTAAGCTCTGGTCCTGCGTGTATGCTGCGTGTCAACCTAGAAATTGGAGACTGATGGCATAAGGCTTCTTTTCCCATTATGAAAGCTCCGTTCAAGCGGCATCGAAGCTACCTGAGAAGCATTGTTGTTGCCGGGGTTTTCCACACTGCCGGCATGGTTCTGAGAAGAAAATGAGTTTTCTCCTAAGAAACCTTGGGTTTCCAGTTCCTTGTTGGAAGCTCACCCTGCTCTGCGCTATACCTAAAGTGAAAGTCAACGTGAGCCCAAGCTTCGAAGTAAGGCCCTGATTATCCTTGCAAAACGAGAGGCGTGCAGCAGCTCCATGAGGCCTTCATCGTTGTTCTGCTTTAGTTTCAAGGTAGTAAGCCTTTCAACACTCCTAGGGGCCTTGCTTCAGCACCCGTTTCAGTACCAGAACACTGCGTAGAACCAGGAAGCTCTGCTCCTGCGTGTATGCTGCGTGTCAACCTAGAAATTAGAGACTGATGGCACAAGGCTAGTTTTCCCATTATGAAAGCTCCGTTGATGCGGCCCCGAAGCTACCTGAAAAGCACTGTTGTTACTGTGCTTTTACTTACAGCCGGCATGGTTCATAGAAGAAAATGAGTTTTCTCGAAAGAAACCTTGTGCTTCCAGTTCCTAGTTGGAAGCTCACCCTGCTCTGCTCTATACCAAACGTGAAAGTCAATGTGAGCACTAGCCTCGAAGTAAGGCCCTGATTATGCTGGCAAAACGGGAGGCGTGCAGCAGCTCCATGAGGCCTTCATCGCTGTTCTGCTTTAGTTTCACGGTAGTAAGCTTTCCAAGACTCCTAGGGACTTTGCTTAAGCAACCGTTTCAGTACCAGAACACTGCGTAGAGACAGTAAGCTCTGGTCCTGCGTGTATGCTGCGTGTCAACCTAGAAATTGGAGACTGATGGCATAAGGCTTCTTTTCCCATTATGAAAGCTCCGTTCATGCGGCGTCGAAGCTACCTGAAAAGCATTGTTGTTGCCGGGGTTTTCCACACTGCCGGCATGGTTCTGAGAAGAAAATGAGTTTTCTCCTAAGAAACCTTGGGTTTCCAGTTCCTTGTTGGAAGCTCACCCTGCTCTGCGCTCTACCTAAAGTGAAAGTCAACGTGAGCCCAAGCTTCGAAGTAAGGCCCTCATTATCCTTGCAAAACGAGAGGCGTGCAGCAGCTCCATGAGGCCTTCATCGTTGTTCTGCTTTAGTTTCAAGGTAGTAAGCTTTTCAACACTCCTAGCGGCCTTGCTTCAGCACCCGTTTCAGTACCAGAACACTGCGTAGAACCAGGAAGCTCTGCTCCTGCGTGTATGCTGCGTGTCAACCTAGAAATTAGAGACTGATGGCACAAGGCTACTTTTCCCATTATGAAAGCTCCGTTGATGCGGCCCCGAAGCTACCTGAAAAGCACTGTTGTTACCGTGCTTTTACTTACAGCCGGCATGGTTCATAGAAGAAAATGAGTTTTCTCGAAAGAAACCTTGTGCTTCCAGTTCCTAGTTGGAAGCTCACCCTGCTCTGCTCTATACCAAACGTGAAAGTCAATGTGAGCACTAGCCTCGAAGTAAGGCCCTGATTATGCTGGCAAAACGGGAGGCGTGCAGCAGCTCCATGAGGCCTTCATCGCTGTTCTGCTTTAGTTTCACGGTAGTAAGCTTTCCAAGACTCCTAGGGACTTTGCTTAAGCAACCGTTTCGGTACCAGAACACTGCTTAGGGACAGTAAGCTCTGGTCCTGCGTGTATGCTGCGTGTCAACCTAGAAATTGGAGACTGATGGCATAAGGCTTCTTTTCCCATTATGAAAGCTCCGTTCAAGCGGCATCGAAGCTACCTGAGAAGCATTGTTGTTGCCGGGGTTTTCCACACTGCCGGCATGGTTCTGAGAAGAAAATGAGTTTTCTCCTAAGAAACCTTGGGTTTCCAATTCCTTGTTGGAAGCTCACCCTGCTCTGCGCTATACCTAAAGTGAAAGTCAACGTGAGCCCAAGCTTCGAAGTAAGGCCCTGATTATCCTTGCAAAACGAGAGGCGTGCAGCAGCTCCATGAGGCCTTCATCGTTGTTCTGCTTTAGTTTCAAGGTAGTAAGCTTTTCAACCCTCCTAGGGGCCTTGCTTCAGCACCCATTTCAGTACCAGAACACTGCGTAGAACCAGGAAGCTCTGCTCCTGCGTGTATGCTGCGTGTCAACCTAGAAATTAGAGACTGATGGCACAAGGCTAGTTTTCCCATTATGAAAGCTCCGTTGATGCGGCCCCGAAGCTACCTGAAAAGCACTGTTGTTACTGTGCTTTTACTTACAGCCGGCATGGTTCATAGAAGAAAAAGATTTTTCTCGAAAGAAACCTTGTGCTTCCAGTTCCTAGTTGGAAGTTCACCCTGCTCTGCTCTATACCAAACGTGAAAGTCAATGTGAGCACTAGCCTCGAAGTAAGGCCCTGATTATCCTGGCAAAACGGGAGGCGTGCAGCAGCTCCATGAGGCCTTCATCGCTGTTCTGCTTTAGTTTCACGGTAGTAAGCTTTCCAAGACTCCTAGGGACTTTGCTTAAGCAACCGTTTCGGTACCAGAACATTGCTTAGAGACAGTAAGCTCTGGTCCTGCGTGTATGCTGCGTGTCAACCTAGAAATTGGAGACTGATGGCATAAGGCTTCTTTTCCCATTATGAAAGCTCCGTTCATGCGGCCTCGAAGCTACCTGAAAAGCATTGTTGTTGCCGGGGTTTTCCTCACTGCCGGCATGGTTCTGAGAAGAAAATGACTTTTATCCTAAGAAACCTTGGGTTTCCAGTTCCTTGTTGGAAGCTCACCCTGCTCTGCGCTATACCTAAAGTGAAAGTCAACGTGAGCCCAAGCTTCGAAGTAAGGCCCTGATTATCCTTGCAAAACGAGAGGCGTGTAGCAGCTCCATGAGGCCTTCATCGTTGTTCTGCTTTTAGTTTCAAGGTAGTAAGCTTTTCAACACTCCTAGGGGCCTTGCTTCAGCACCCGTTTCAGTACCAGAACACTGCGTAGAACCAGGAAGCTCTGCTCCTGCGTGTATGCTGCGTGTCCACCTAGAAATTAGAGACTGATGGCACAAGGCTAGTTTTCCCATTATGAAAGCTCCGTTGATGCGGCCCCGAAGCTACCTGAAAAGCACTGTTGTTACCGTGCTTTTACTTACAGCCGGCATGGTTCATAGAAGAAAATGAGTTTTCTCGAAAGAAACCTTGTGCTTCCAGTTCCTAGTTGGAAGCTCACCCTGCTCTGCTCTATACCAAACGTGAAAGTCAATGTGAGCACTAGCCTCGAAGTAAGGCCCTGATTATCCTGGCAAAACGGGAGGCGTGCAGCAGCTCCATGAGGCCTTCATCGCTGTTCTGCTTTAGTTTCACGGTAGTAAGCTTTCCAAGACTCCTAGGGACTTTGCTTAAGCAACCGTTTCGGTACCAGAACACTGCGTAGAGACAGTAAGCTCTGGTCCTGCGTGTATGCTGCGTGTCAACCTAGAAATTGGAGACTGATGGCATAAGGCTTCTTTTCCCATTATGAAAGCTCCGTTCAAGCGGCGTCGAAGCTACCTGAGAAGCATTGTTGTTGCCGGGGTTTTCCACACTGCCGGCATGGTTCTGAGAAGAAAATGAGTTTTCTCCTAAGAAACCTTGGGTTTCCAATTCCTTGTTGGAAGCTCACCCTGCTCTGCGCTATACCTAAAGTGAAAGTCAACGTGAGCCCAAGCTTCGAAGTAAGGCCCTGATTATCCTTGCAAAACGAGAGGCGTGCAGCAGCTCCATGAGGCCTTCATCGTTGTTCTGCTTTAGTTTCAAGGTAGTAAGCTTTTCAACCCTCCTAGGGGCCTTGCTTCAGCACCCATTTCAGTACCAGAACACTGCGTAGAACCAGGAAGCTCTGCTCCTGCGTGTATGCTGCGTGTCAACCTAGAAATTAGAGACTGATGGCACAAGGCTAGTTTTCCCATTATGAAAGCTCCGTTGATGCGGCCCCGAAGCTACCTGAAAAGCACTGTTGTTATCGTGCTTTTACTTACAGCCGGCATGGTTCATAGAAGAAAATGAGTTTTCTCGAAAGAAACCTTGTGCTTCCAGTTCCTAGTTGGAAGCTCACCCTGCTCTGCTCTATACCAAACGTGAAAGTCAATGTGAGCACTAGCCTCGAAGTAAGGCCCTGATTATGCTGGCAAAACGGGAGGCGTGCAGCAGCTCCATGAGGCCTTCATCGCTGTTCTGCTTTAGTTTCACGGTAGTAAGCTTTCCAAGACTCCTAGGGACTTTGCTTAAGCAACCGTTTCGGTACCAGAACACTGCGTAGAGACAGTAAGCTCTGGTCCTGCGTGTATGCTGCGTGTCAACCTAGAAATTGGAGACTGATGGCATAAGGCTTCTTTTCCCATTATGAAAGCTCCGTTCAAGCGGCGTCGAAGCTACCTGAGAAGCATTGTTGTTGCCGGGGTTTTCCACACTGCCGGCATGGTTCTGAGAAGAAAATGAGTTTTCTCCTAAGAAACCTTGGGTTTCCAATTCCTTGTTGGAAGCTCACCCTGCTCTGCGCTATACCTAAAGTGAAAGTCAACGTGAGCCCAAGCTTCGAAGTAAGGCCCTGATTATCCTTGCAAAACGAGAGGCGTGCAGCAGCTCCATGAGGCCTTCATCGTTGTTCTGCTTTAGTTTCAAGGTAGTAAGCTTTTCAACCCTCCTAGGGGCCTTGCTTCAGCACCCATTTCAGTACCAGAACACTGCGTAGAACCAGGAAGCTCTGCTCCTGCGTGTATGCTGCGTGTCAACCTAGAAATTAGAGACTGATGGCACAAGGCTAGTTTTCCCATTATGAAAGCTCCGTTGATGCGGCCCCGAAGCTACCTGAAAAGCACTGTTGTTATCGTGCTTTTACTTACAGCCGGCATGGTTCATAGAAGAAAATGAGTTTTCTCGAAAGAAACCTTGTGCTTCCAGTTCCTAGTTGGAAGCTCACCCTGCTCTGCTCTATACCAAACGTGAAAGTCAATGTGAGCACTAGCCTCGAAGTAAGGCCCTGATTATCCTGGCAAAACGGGAGGCGTGCAGCAGCTCCATGAGGCCTTCATCGCTGTTCTGCTTTAGTTTCACGGTAGTAAGCTTTCCAAGACTCCTAGGGACTTTGCTTAAGCAACCGTTTCGGTACCAGAACACTGCGTAGAGACAGTAAGCTCTGGTCCTGCGTGTATGCTGCGTGTCAACCTAGAAATTGGAGACTGATGGCATAAGGCTTCTTTTCCCATTATGAAAGCTCCGTTCAAGCGGCGTCGAAGCTACCTGAGAAGCATTGTTGTTGCCGGGGTTTTCCTCACTGCCGGCATGGTTCTGAGAAGAAAATGACTTTTATCCTAAGAAACCTTGGGTTTCCAGTTCCTTGTTGGAAGCTCACCCTGCTCTGCGCTATACCTAAAGTGAAAGTCAACGTGAGCCCAAGCTTCGAAGTAAGGCCCTGATTATCCTTGCAAAACGAGAGGCGTGCAGCAGCTCCATGAGGCCTTCATCGTTGTTCTGCTTTTAGTTTCAAGGTAGTAAGCTTTTCAACACTCCTAGGGGACTTGTTTCAGAAACCGTTTCTGTACCAGAACACTGCATAGAACCAGTAAGCTCTGCTCCTGCGTGTATGCTGCGTGTCAAACTAGAAATTAGAGACTGATGGCACAAGGCTAGTTTTCCCATTATGAAAGCTCCGTTGATGCGGCCCCGAAGCTACCTGAAAAGCACTGTTGTTACTGTGCTTTTACTTACAGCCGGCATGGTTCATAGAAGAAAAAGATTTTTCTCGAAAGAAACCTTGTGCTTCCAGTTCCTAGTTGTAAGCTCACCCTGCTCTGCTCTATACCAAACGTGAAAGTCAATGTGAGCACTAGCCTCGAAGTAAGGCCCTGATTATGCTGGCAAAACGGGAGGCGTGCAGCAGCTCCATGAGGCCTTCATCGCTGTTCTGCTTTAGTTTCACGGTAGTAAGCTTTCCAAGACTCCTAGGGACTTTGCTTAAGCAACCGTTTCGGTACCAGAACATTGCTTAGAGACAGTAAGCTCTGGTCCTGCCTGTATGCTGCGTGTCAACCTAGAAATTGGAGACTGATGGCATAAGGCTTCTTTTCCCATTATGAAAGCTCCGTTCAGGCGGCGTCGAAGGTACCTGAAAAGCATTGTTGTTGCCGGGGTTTTCCACACTGCCGGCATGGTTCTGAGAAGAAAATGAGTTTTCTCCTAAGAAACCTTGGGTTTCCAGTTCCTTGTTGGAAGCTCACCCTGCTCTGCGCTATACCTAAAGTGAAAGTCAACGTGAGCCCAAGCTTCGAAGTAAGGCCCTGATTATCCTTGCAAAACGAGAGGCGTGCAGCAGCTCCATGAGGCCTTCATCGTTGTTCTGCTTTAGTTTCAAGGTAGTAAGCTTTTCAACACTCCTAGGGGCCTTGCTTCAGCACCCGTTTCAGTACCAGAACACTGCGTAGAACCAGGAAGCTCTGCTCCTGCGTGTATGCTGCGTGTCAACCTAGAAATTAGAGACTGATGGCACAAGGCTAGTTTTCCCATTATGAAAGCTCCGTTGATGCGGCCCCGAAGCTACCTGAAAAGCACTGTTGTTACCGTGCTTTTACTTACAGCCGGCATGGTTCATAGAAGAAAATGAGTTTTCTCGAAAGAAACCTTGTGCTTCCAGTTCCTAGTTGGAAGCTCACCCTGCTCTGCTCTATACCAAACGTGAAAGTCAATGTGAGCACTAGCCTCGAAGTAAGGCCCTGATTATCCTGGCAAAACGGGAGGCGTGCAGCAGCTCCATGAGGCCTTCATCGCTGTTCTGCTTTAGTTTCACGGTAGTAAGCTTTCCGAGACTCCTAGGGACTTTGCTTAAGCAACCGTTTCGGTACCAGAACACTGCTTAGAGACAGTAAGCTCTGGTCCTGCGTGTATGCTGCGTGTCAACCTAGAAATTGGAGACTGATGGCATAAGGCTTCTTTTCCCATTATGAAAGCTCCGTTCATGCGGCGTCGAAGCTACCTGAAAAGCATTGTTGTTGCCGGGGTTTTCCACACTGCCGGCATGGTTCTGAGAAGAAAATGAGTTTTCTCCTAAGAAACCTTGGGTTTCCAGTTCCTTGTTGGAAGCTCACCCTGCTCTGCGCTATACCTAAAGTGAAAGTCAACGTGAGCCCAAGCTTCGAAGTAAGGCCCTGATTATGCTTGCAAAACGAGAGGCGTGCAGCAGCTCCATGAGGCCTTCATCGTTGTTCTGCTTTAGTTTCAAGGTAGTAAGCTTTTCAACCCTCCTAGGGGCCTTGCTTCAGCACCCATTTCAGTACCAGAACACTGCGTAGAACCAGGAAGCTCTGCTCCTGCGTGTATGCTGCGTGTCAACCTAGAAATTAGAGACTGATGGCACAAGGCTAGTTTTCCCATTATGAAAGCTCCGTTGATGCGGCCCCGAAGCTACCTGAAAAGCACTGTTGTTACTGTGCTTTTACTTACAGCCGGCATGGTTCATAGAAGAAAATGAGTTTTCTCGAAAGAAACCTTGTGCTTCCAGTTCCTAGTTGGAAGCTCACCCTGCTCTGCTCTATACCAAACGTGAAAGTCAATGTGAGCACTAGCCTCGAAGTAAGGCCCTGATTATGCTGGCAAAACGGGAGGCGTGCTGCAGCTCCATGAGGCCTTCATCGCTGTTCTGCTTTAGTTTCACGGTAGTAAGCTTTCCAAGACTCCTAGGGACTTTGCTTAAGCAACCGTTTCGGTACCAGAACACTGCTTAGAGACAGTAAGCTCTGGTCCTGCGTGTATGCTGCGTGTCAACCTAGAAATTGGAGACTGATGGCATAAGGCTTCTTTTCCCATTATGAAAGCTCCGTTCATGCGGCGTCGAAGGTACCTGAAAAGCATTGTTGTTGCCGGGGTTTTCCACACTGCCGGCATGGTTCTGAGAAGAAAATGAGTTTTCTCCTAAGAAACCTTGGGTTTCCAGTTCCTTGTTGGAAGCTCACCCTGCTCTGCGCTATACCTAAAGTGAAAGTCAACGTGAGCCCAAGCTTCGAAGTAAGGCCCTGATTATCCTTGCAAAACGAGAGGCGTGCAGCAGCTCCATGAGGCCTTCATCGTTGTTCTGCTTTAGTTTCAAGGTAGTAAGCTTTTCAACACTCCTAGGGGCCTTGCTTCAGCACCCGTTTCAGTACCAGAACACTGCGTAGAACCAGGAAGCTCGGCTCCTGCGTGTATGCTGCGTGTCAACCTAGAAATTAGAGACTGATGGCACAAGGCTAGTTTTCCCATTATGAAAGCTCCGTTGATGCGGCCCCGAAGCTACCTGAAAAGCACTGTTGTTACCGTGCTTTTACTTACAGCCGGCATGGTTCATAGAAGAAAATGAGTTTTCTCTAAAGAAACCTTGTGCTTCCAGTTCCTAGTTGGAAGCTCACCCTGCTCTGCTCTATACCAAACGTGAAAGTCAATGTGAGCACTAGCCTCGAAGTAAGGCCCTGATTATCCTGGCAAAACGGGAGGCGTGCAGCAGCTCCATGAGGCCTTCATCGCTGTTCTGCTTTAGTTTCACGGTAGTAAGCTTTCCAAGACTCCTAGGGACTTTGCTTAAGCAACCGTTTCGGTACCAGAACACTGCGTAGAGACAGTAAGCTCTGGTCCTGCGTGTATGCTGCGTGTCAACCTAGAAATTGGAGACTGATGGCATAAGGCTTCTTTTCCCATTATGAAAGCTCCGTTCATGCGGCGTCGAAGCTACCTGAAAAGCATTGTTGTTGCCGGGGTTTTCCACACTGCCGGCATGGTTCTGAGAAGAAAATGAGTTTTCTCCTAAGAAACCTTGGGTTTCCAGTTCCTTGTTGGAAGCTCACCCTGCTCTGCGCTCTACCTAAAGTGAAAGTCAACGTGAGCCCAAGCTTCGAAGTAAGGCCCTCATTATCCTTGCAAAACGAGAGGCGTGCAGCAGCTCCATGAGGCCTTCATCGTTGTTCTGCTTTAGTTTCAAGGTAGTAAGCTTTTCAACACTCCTAGCGGCCTTGCTTCAGCACCCGTTTCAGTACCAGAACACTGCGTAGAACCAGGAAGCTCTGCTCCTGCGTGTATGCTGCGTGTCAACCTAGAAATTAGAGACTGATGGCACAAGGCTAGTTTTCCCATTATGAAAGCTCCGTTGATGCGGCCCCGAAGCTACCTGAAAAGCACTGTTGTTACCGTGCTTTTACTTACAGCCGGCATGGTTCATAGAAGAAAATGAGTTTTCTCGAAAGAAACCTTGTGCTTCCAGTTCCTAGTTGGAAGCTCACCCTGCTCTGCTCTATACCAAACGTGAAAGTCAATGTGAGCACTAGCCTCGAAGTAAGGCCCTGATTATGCTGGCAAAACGGGAGGCGTGCAGCAGCTCCATGAGGCCTTCATCACTGTTCTGCTTTAGTTTCACGGTAGTAAGCTTTCCAAGACTCCTAGGGACTTTGCTTAAGCAACCGTTTCGGTACCAGAACACTGCTTAGAGACAGTAAGCTCTGGTCCTGCGTGTATGCTGCGTGTCAACCTAGAAATTGGAGACTGATGGCATAAGGCTTCTTTTCCCATTATGAAAGCTCCGTTCATGCGGCGTCGAAGCTACCTGAAAAGCATTGTTGTTGCCGGGGTTTTCCACACTGCCGGCATGGTTCTGAGAAGAAAATGAGTTTTCTCCTAAGAAACCTTGGGTTTCCAGTTCCTTGTTGGAAGCTCACCCTGCTCTGCGCTATACCTAAAGTGAAAGTCAACGTGAGCCCAAGCTTCGAAGTAAGGCCCTGATTATGCTTGCAAAACGAGAGGCGTGCAGCAGCTCCATGAGGCCTTCATCGTTGTTCTGCTTTAGTTTCAAGGTAGTAAGCTTTTCAACCCTCCTAGGGGCCTTGCTTCAGCACCCATTTCAGTACCAGAACACTGCGTAGAACCAGGAAGCTCTGCTCCTGCGTGTATGCTGCGTGTCAACCTAGAAATTAGAGACTGATGGCACAAGGCTAGTTTTCCCATTATGAAAGCTCCGTTGATGCGGCCCCGAAGCTACCTGAAAAGCACTGTTGTTATCGTGCTTTTACTTACAGCCGGCATGGTTCATAGAAGAAAATGAGTTTTCTCGAAAGAAACCTTGTGCTTCCAGTTCCTAGTTGGAAGCTCACCCTGCTCTGCTCTATACCAAACGTGAAAGTCAATGTGAGCACTAGCCTCGAAGTAAGGCCCTGATTATCCTGGCAAAACGGGAGGCGTGCAGCAGCTCCATGAGGCCTTCATCGCTGTTCTGCTTTAGTTTCACGGTAGTAAGCTTTCCAAGACTCCTAGGGACTTTGCTTAAGCAACCGTTTCGGTACCAGAACACTGCGTAGAGACAGTAAGCTCTGGTCCTGCGTGTATGCTGCGTGTCAACCTAGAAATTGGAGACTGATGGCATAAGGCTTCTTTTCCCATTATGAAAGCTCCGTTCAAGCGGCGTCGAAGCTACCTGAGAAGCATTGTTGTTGCCGGGGTTTTCCTCACTGCCGGCATGGTTCTGAGAAGAAAATGACTTTTATCCTAAGAAACCTTGGGTTTCCAGTTCCTTGTTGGAAGCTCACCCTGCTCTGCGCTATACCTAAAGTGAAAGTCAACGTGAGCCCAAGCTTCGAAGTAAGGCCCTGATTATCCTTGCAAAACGAGAGGCGTGCAGCAGCTCCATGAGGCCTTCATCGTTGTTCTGCTTTTAGTTTCAAGGTAGTAAGCTTTTCAACACTCCTAGGGGACTTGTTCAGAACCCGTTTCTGTACCAGAACACTGCATAGAACCAGTAAGCTCTGCTCCTGCGTGTATGCTGCGTGTCAAACTAGAAATTAGAGACTGATGGCACAAGGCTAGTTTTCCCATTATGAAAGCTCCGTTGATGCGGCCCCGAAGCTACCTGAAAAGCACTGTTGTTACTGTGCTTTTACTTACAGCCGGCATGGTTCATAGAAGAAAAAGATTTTTCTCGAAAGAAACCTTGTGCTTCCAGTTCCTAGTTGGAAGCTCACCCTGCTCTGCTCTATACCAAACGTGAAAGTCAATGTGAGCACTAGCCTCGAAGTAAGGCCCTGATTATGCTGGCAAAACGGGAGGCGTGCAGCAGCTCCATGAGGCCTTCATCGCTGTTCTGCTTTAGTTTCACGGTAGTAAGCTTTCCAAGACTCCTAGGGACTTTGCTTAAGCAACCGTTTCGGTACCAGAACACTGCTTAGAGACAGTAAGCTCTGGTCCTGCCTGTATGCTGCGTGTCAACCTAGAAATTGGAGACTGATGGCATAAGGCTTCTTTTCCCATTATGAAAGCTCCGTTAAGGCGGCGTCGAAGGTACCTGAAAAGCATTGTTGTTGCCGGGGTTTTCCACACTGCCGGCATGGTTCTGAGAAGAAAATGAGTTTTCTCCTAAGAAACCTTGGGTTTCCAGTTCCTTGTTGGAAGCTCACCCTGCTCTGCGCTATACCTAAAGTGAAAGTCAACGTGAGCCCAAGCTTCGAAGTAAGGCCCTGATTATCCTTGCAAAACGAGAGGCGTGCAGCAGCTCCATGAGGCCTTCATCGTTGTTCTGCTTTAGTTTCAAGGTAGTAAGCTTTTCAACACTCCTAGGGGCCTTGCTTCAGCACCCGTTTCAGTACCAGAACACTGCGTAGAACCAGGAAGCTCTGCTCCTGCGTGTATGCTGCGTGTCAACCTAGAAATTAGAGACTGATGGCACAAGGCTAGTTTTCCCATTATGAAAGCTCCGTTGATGCGGCCCCGAAGCTACCTGAAAAGCACTGTTGTTACCGTGCTTTTACTTACAGCCGGCATGGTTCATAGAAGAAAATGAGTTTTCTCGAAAGAAACCTTGTGCTTCCAGTTCCTAGTTGGAAGCTCACCCTGCTCTGCTCTATACCAAACGTGAAAGTCAATGTGAGCACTAGCCTCGAAGTAAGGCCCTGATTATCCTGGCAAAACGGGAGGCGTGCAGCAGCTCCATGAGGCCTTCATCGCTGTTCTGCTTTAGTTTCACGGTAGTAAGCTTTCCGAGACTCCTAGGGACTTTGCTTAAGCAACCGTTTCGGTACCAGAACACTGCTTAGAGACAGTAAGCTCTGGTCCTGCGTGTATGCTGCGTGTCAACCTAGAAATTGGAGACTGATGGCATAAGGCTTCTTTTCCCATTATGAAAGCTCCGTTCATGCGGCGTCGAAGCTACCTGAAAAGCATTGTTGTTGCCGGGGTTTTCCACACTGCCGGCATGGTTCTGAGAAGAAAATGAGTTTTCTCCTAAGAAACCTTGGGTTTCCAGTTCCTTGTTGGAAGCTCACCCTGCTCTGCGCTATACCTAAAGTGAAAGTCAACGTGAGCCCAAGCTTCGAAGTAAGGCCCTGATTATGCTTGCAAAACGAGAGGCGTGCAGCAGCTCCATGAGGCCTTCATCGTTGTTCTGCTTTAGTTTCAAGGTAGTAAGCTTTTCAACCCTCCTAGGGGCCTTGCTTCAGCACTCATTTCAGTACCAGAACACTGCGTAGAACCAGGAAGCTCTGCTCCTGCGTGTATGCTGCGTGTCAACCTAGAAATTAGAGACTGATGGCACAAGGCTAGTTTTCCCATTATGAAAGCTCCGTTGATGCGGCCCCGAAGCTACCTGAAAAGCACTGTTGTTACTGTGCTTTTACTTACAGCCGGCATGGTTCATAGAAGAAAATGAGTTTTCTCGAAAGAAACCTTGTGCTTCCAGTTCCTAGTTGGAAGCTCACCCTGCTCTGCTCTATACCAAACGTGAAAGTCAATGTGAGCACTAGCCTCGAAGTAAGGCCCTGATTATGCTGGCAAAACGGGAGGCGTGCAGCAGCTCCATGAGGCCTTCATCGCTGTTCTGCTTTAGTTTCACGGTAGTAAGCTTTCCAAGACTCCTAGGGACTTTGCTTAAGCAACCGTTTCGGTACCAGAACACTGCTTAGAGACAGTAAGCTCTGGTCCTGCGTGTATGCTGCGTGTCAACCTAGAAATTGGAGACTGATGGCATAAGGCTTCTTTTCCCATTATGAAAGCTCCGTTCATGCGGCCTCGAAGGTACCTGAAAAGCATTGTTGTTGCCGGGGTTTTCCACACTGCCGGCATGGTTCTGAGAAGAAAATGAGTTTTCTCCTAAGAAACCTTGGGTTTCCAGTTCCTTGTTGGAAGCTCACCCTGCTCTGCGCTATACCTAAAGTGAAAGTCAACGTGAGCCCAAGCTTCGAAGTAAGGCCCTGATTATCCTTGCAAAACGAGAGGCGTGCAGCAGCTCCATGAGGCCTTCATCGTTGTTCTGCTTTAGTTTCAAGGTAGTAAGCTTTTCAACACTCCTAGGGGCCTTGCTTCAGCACCCGTTTCAGTACCAGAACACTGCGTAGAACCAGGAAGCTCTGCTCCTGCGTGTATGCTGCGTGTCAACCTAGAAATTAGAGACTGATGGCACAAGGCTAGTTTTCCCATTATGAAAGCTCCGTTGATGCGGCCCCGAAGCTACCTGAAAAGCACTGTTGTTACCGTGCTTTTACTTACAGCCGGCATGGTTCATAGAAGAAAATGAGTTTTCTCTAAAGAAACCTTGTGCTTCCAGTTCCTAGTTGGAAGCTCACCCTGCTCTGCTCTATACCAAACGTGAAAGTCAATGTGAGCACTAGCCTCGAAGTAAGGCCCTGATTATCCTGGCAAAACGGGAGGCGTGCAGCAGCTCCATGAGGCCTTCATCGCTGTTCTGCTTTAGTTTCACGGTAGTAAGCTTTCCAAGACTCCTAGGGACTTTGCTTAAGCAACCGTTTCGGTACCAGAACACTGCGTAGAGACAGTAAGCTCTGGTCCTGCGTGTATGCTGCGTGTCAACCTAGAAATTGGAGACTGATGGCATAAGGCTTCTTTTCCCATTATGAAAGCTCCGTTCATGCGGCGTCGAAGCTACCTGAAAAGCATTGTTGTTGCCGGGGTTTTCCACACTGCCGGCATGGTTCTGAGAAGAAAATGAGTTTTCTCCTAAGAAACCTTGGGTTTCCAGTTCCTTGTTGGAAGCTCACCCTGCTCTGCGCTCTACCTAAAGTGAAAGTCAACGTGAGCCCAAGCTTCGAAGTAAGGCCCTGATTATCCTTGCAAAACGAGAGGCGTGCAGCAGCTCCATGAGGCCTTCATCGTTGTTCTGCTTTAGTTTCAAGGTAGTAAGCTTTTCAACACTCCTAGCGGCCTTGCTTCAGCACCCGTTTCAGTACCAGAACACTGCGTAGAACCAGGAAGCTCTGCTCCTGCGTGTATGCTGCGTGTCAACCTAGAAATTAGAGACTGATGGCACAAGGCTAGTTTTCCCATTATGAAAGCTCCGTTGATGCGGCCCCGAAGCTACCTGAAAAGCACTGTTGTTACCGTGCTTTTACTTACAGCCGGCATGGTTCATAGAAGAAAATGAGTTTTCTCGAAAGAAACCTTGTGCTTCCAGTTCCTAGTTGGAAGCTCACCCTGCTCTGCTCTATACCAAACGTGAAAGTCAATGTGAGCACTAGCCTCGAAGTAAGGCCCTGATTATCCTGGCAAAACGGGAGGCGTGCAGCAGCTCCATGAGGCCTTCATCGCTGTTCTGCTTTAGTTTCACGGTAGTAAGCTTTCCAAGACTCCTAGGGACTTTGCTTAAGCAACCGTTTCGGTACCAGAACACTGCGTAGAGACAGTAAGCTCTGGTCCTGCGTGTATGCTGCGTGTCAACCTAGAAATTGGAGACTGATGGCATAAGGCTTCTTTTCCCATTATGAAAGCTCCGTTCAAGCGGCATCGAAGCTACCTGAAAAGCATTGTTGTTGCCGGGGTTTTCCACACTGCCGGCATGGTTCTGAGAAGAAAATGAGTTTTCTCCTAAGAAACCTTGGGTTTCCAATTCCTTGTTGGAAGCTCACCCTGCTCTGCGCTATACCTAAAGTGAAAGTCAACGTGAGCCCAAGCTTCGAAGTAAGGCCCTGATTATCCTTGCAAAACGAGAGGCGTGCAGCAGCTCCATGAGGCCTTCATCGTTGTTCTGCTTTAGTTTCAAGGTAGTAAGCTTTTCAACCCTCCTAGGGGCCTTGCTTCAGCACCCATTTCAGTACCAGAACACTGCGTAGAACCAGGAAGCTCTGCTCCTGCGTGTATGCTGCGTGTCAACCTAGAAATTAGAGACTGATGGCACAAGGCTAGTTTTCCCATTATGAAAGCTCCGTTGATGCGGCCCCGAAGCTACCTGAAAAGCACTGTTGTTATCGTGCTTTTACTTACAGCCGGCATGGTTCATAGAAGAAAATGAGTTTTCTCGAAAGAAACCTTGTGCTTCCAGTTCCTAGTTGGAAGCTCACCCTGCTCTGCTCTATACCAAACGTGAAAGTCAATGTGAGCACTAGCCTCGAAGTAAGGCCCTGATTATGCTGGCAAAACGGGAGGCGTGCAGCAGCTCCATGAGGCCTTCATCGCTGTTCTGCTTTAGTTTCACGGTAGTAAGCTTTCCAAGACTCCTAGGGACTTTGCTTAAGCAACCGTTTCGGTACCAGAACACTGCGTAGAGACAGTAAGCTCTGGTCCTGCGTGTATGCTGCGTGTCAACCTAGAAATTGGAGACTGATGGCATAAGGCTTCTTTTCCCATTATGAAAGCTCCGTTCAAGCGGCGTCGAAGCTACCTGAGAAGCATTGTTGTTGCCGGGGTTTTCCTCACTGCCGGCATGGTTCTGAGAAGAAAATGACTTTTATCCTAAGAAACCTTGGGTTTCCAGTTCCTTGTTGGAAGCTCACCCTGCTCTGCGCTATACCTAAAGTGAAAGTCAACGTGAGCCCAAGCTTCGAAGTAAGGCCCTGATTATCCTTGCAAAACGAGAGGCGTGCAGCAGCTCCATGAGGCCTTCATCGTTGTTCTGCTTTTAGTTTCAAGGTAGTAAGCTTTTCAACACTCCTAGGGGACTTGTTTCAGAACCCGTTTCTGTACCAGAACACTGCATAGAACCAGTAAGCTCTGCTCCTGCGTGTATGCTGCGTGTCAAACTAGAAATTAGAGACTGATGGCACAAGGCTAGTTTTCCCATTATGAAAGCTCCGTTGATGCGGCCCCGAAGCTACCTGAAAAGCACTGTTGTTACTGTGCTTTTACTTACAGCCGGCATGGTTCATAGAAGAAAAAGATTTTTCTCGAAAGAAACCTTGTGCTTCCAGTTCCTAGTTGTAAGCTCACCCTGCTCTGCTCTATACCAAACGTGAAAGTCAATGTGAGCACTAGCCTCGAAGTAAGGCCCTGATTATGCTGGCAAAACGGGAGGCGTGCAGCAGCTCCATGAGGCCTTCATCGCTGTTCTGCTTTAGTTTCACGGTAGTAAGCTTTCCAAGACTCCTAGGGACTTTGCTTAAGCAACCGTTTCGGTACCAGAACATTGCTTAGAGACAGTAAGCTCTGGTCCTGCGTGTATGCTGCGTGTCAACCTAGAAATTGGAGACTGATGGCATAAGGCTTCTTTTCCCATTATGAAAGCTCCGTTCAAGCGGCGTCGAAGCTACCTGAGAAGCATTGTTGTTGCCGGGGTTTTCCTCACTGCCGGCATGGTTCTGAGAAGAAAATGACTTTTATCCTAAGAAACCTTGGGTTTCCAGTTCCTTGTTGGAAGCTCACCCTGCTCTGCGCTATACCTAAAGTGAAAGTCAACGTGAGCCCAAGCTTCGAAGTAAGGCCCTGATTATCCTTGCAAAACGAGAGGCGTGCAGCAGCTCCATGAGGCCTTCATCGTTGTTCTGCTTTAGTTTCAAGGTAGTAAGCTTTTCAACACTCCTAGGGGCCTTGCTTCAGCACCCGTTTCAGTACCAGAACACTGCGTAGAACCAGGAAGCTCTGCTCCTGCGTGTATGCTGCGTGTCAACCTAGAAATTAGAGACTGATAGCACAAGGCTAGTTTTCCCATTATGAAAGCTCCGTTGATGCGGCCCCGAAGCTACCTGAAAAGCACTGTTGTTACCGTGCTTTTACTTACAGCCGGCATGGTTCATAGAAGAAAATGAGTTTTCTCGAAAGAAACCTTGTGCTTCCAGTTCCTAGTTGGAAGCTCACCCTGCTCTGCTCTATACCAAACGTGAAAGTCAATGTGAGCACTAGCCTCGAAGTAAGGCCCTGATTATCCTGGCAAAACGGGAGGCGTGCAGCAGCTCCATGAGGCCTTCATCGCTGTTCTGCTTTAGTTTCACGGTAGTAAGCTTTCCAAGACTCCTAGGGACTTTGCTTAAGCAACCGTTTCGGTACCAGAACACTGCTTAGAGACAGTAAGCTCTGGTCCTGCGTGTATGCTGCGTGTCAACCTAGAAATTGGAGACTGATGGCATAAGGCTTCTTTTCCCATTATGAAAGCTCCGTTCATGCGGCGTCGAAGCTACCTGAAAAGCATTGTTGTTGCCGGGGTTTTCCTCACTGCCGGCATGGTTCTGAGAAGAAAATGACTTTTATCCTAAGAAACCTTGGGTTTCCAGTTCCTTGTTGGAAGCTCACCCTGCTCTGCGCTATACCTAAAGTGAAAGTCAACGTGAGCCCAAGCTTCGAAGTAAGGCCCTGATTATCCTTGCAAAACGAGAGGCGTGTAGCAGCTCCATGAGGCCTTCATCGTTGTTCTGCTTTTAGTTTCAAGGTAGTAAGCTTTTCAACACTCCTAGGGGCCTTGCTTCAGCACCCGTTTCAGTACCAGAACACTGCGTAGAACCAGGAAGCTCTGCTCCTGCGTGTATGCTGCGTGTCAACCTAGAAATTAGAGACTGATGGCACAAGGCTAGTTTTCCCATTATGAAAGCTCCGTTGATGCGGCCCCGAAGCTACCTGAAAAGCACTGTTGTTACCGTGCTTTTACTTACAGCCGGCATGGTTCATAGAAGAAAATGAGTTTTCTCGAAAGAAACCTTGTGCTTCCAGTTCCTAGTTGGAAGCTCACCCTGCTCTGCTCTATACCAAACGTGAAAGTCAATGTGAGCACTAGCCTCGAAGTAAGGCCCTGATTATCCTGGCAAAACGGGAGGCGTGCAGCAGCTCCATGAGGCCTTCATCGCTGTTCTGCTTTAGTTTCACGGTAGTAAGCTTTCCAAGACTCCTAGGGACTTTGCTTAAGCAACCGTTTCGGTACCAGAACACTGCGTAGAGACAGTAAGCTCTGGTCCTGCGTGTATGCTGCGTGTCAACCTAGAAATTGGAGACTGATGGCATAAGGCTTCTTTTCCCATTATGAAAGCTCCGATCATGCGGCCTCGAAGCTACCTGAAAAGCATTGTTGTTGCCGGGGTTTTCCTCACTGCCGGCATGGTTCTGAGAAGAAAATGAGTTTTCTCCTAAGAAACCTTGGGTTTCCAGTTCCTTGTTGGAAGCTCACCCTGCTCTGCGCTATACCTAAAGTGAAAGTCAACGTGAGCCCAAGCTTCGAAGTAAGGCCCTGATTATCCTTGCAAAACGAGAGGCGTGCAGCAGCTCCATGAGGCCTTCATCGTTGTTCCGCTTTAGTTTCAAGGTAGTAAGCTTTTCAACACTCCTAGGGGCCTTGCTTCAGCACCCGTTTCAGTACCAGAACACTGCGTAGAACCAGGAAGCTCTGCTCCTGCGTGTATGCTGCGTGTCAACCTAGAAATTAGAGACTGATGGCACAAGGCTAGTTTTCCCATTATGAAAGCTCCGTTGATGCGGCCCCGAAGCTACCTGAAAAGCACTGTTGTTACTGTGCTTTTACTTACAGCCGGCATGGTTCATAGAAGAAAATGAGTTTTCTCGAAAGAAACCTTGTGCTTCCAGTTCCTAGTTGGAAGCTCACCCTGCTCTGCTCTATACCAAACGTGAAAGTCAATGTGAGCACTAGCCTCGAAGTAAGGCCCTGATTATCCTGGCAAAACGGGAGGCGTGCAGCAGCTCCATGAGGCCTTCATCGCTGTTCTGCTTTAGTTTCACGGTAGTAAGCTTTCCAAGACTCCTAGGGACTTTGCTTAAGCAACCGTTTCGGTACCAGAACACTGCGTAGAGACAGTAAGCTCTGGTCCTGCGTGTATGCTGCGTGTCAACCTAGAAATTGGAGACTGATGGCATAAGGCTTCTTTTCCCATTATGAAAGCTCCGTTCATGCGGCCTCGAAGCTACCTGAAAAGCATTGTTGTTGCCGGGGTTTTCCTCACTGCCGGCATGGTTCTGAGAAGAAAATGAGTTTTCTCCTAAGAAACCTTGGGTTTCCAGTTCCTTGTTGGAAGCTCACCCTGCTCTGCGCTATACCTAAAGTGAAAGTCAACGTGAGCCCAAGCTTCGAAGTAAGGCCCTGATTATCCTTGCAAAACGAGAGGCGTGCAGCAGCTCCATGAGGCCTTCATCGTTGTTCTGCTTTAGTTTCAAGGTAGTAAGCTTTTCAACACTCCTAGGGGCCTTGCTTCAGCACCCGTTTCAGTACCAGAACACTGCGTAGAACCAGGAAGCTCTGCTCCTGCGTGTATGCTGCGTGTCAACCTAGAAATTAGAGACTGATGGCACAAGGCTAGTTTTCCCATTATGAAAGCTCCGTTGATGCGGCCCCGAAGCTACCTGAAAAGCACTGTTGTTACCGTGCTTTTACTTACAGTCGGCATGGTTCATAGAAGAAAATGAGTTTTCTCGAAAGAAACCTTGTGCTTCCAGTTCCTAGTTGGAAGCTCACCCTGCTCTGCTCTATACCAAACGTGAAAGTCAATGTGAGCACTAGCCTCGAAGTAAGGCCCTGATTATCCTGGCAAAACGGGAGGCGTGCAGCAGCTCCATGAGGCCTTCATCGCTGTTCTGCTTTAGTTTCACGGTAGTAAGCTTTCCAAGACTCCTAGGGACTTTGCTTAAGCAACCGTTTCGGTACCAGAACACTGCTTAGAGACAGTAAGCTCTGGTCCTGCGTGTATGCTGCGTGTCAACCTAGAAATTGGAGACTGATGGCATAAGGCTTCTTTTCCCATTATGAAAGCTCCGTTCATGCGGCGTCGAAGCTACCTGAAAAGCATTGTTGTTGCCGGGGTTTTCCTCACTGCCGGCATGGTTCTGAGAAGAAAATGACTTTTATCCTAAGAAACCTTGGGTTTCCAGTTCCTTGTTGGAAGCTCACCCTGCTCTGCGCTATACCTAAAGTGAAAGTCAACGTGAGCCCAAGCTTCGAAGTAAGGCCCTGATTATCCTTGCAAAACGAGAGGCGTGCAGCAGCTCCATGAGGCCTTCATCGTTGTTCTGCTTTTAGTTTCAAGGTAGTAAGCTTTTCAACACTCCTAGGGGCCTTGCTTCAGCACCCGTTTCAGTACCAGAACACTGCGTAGAACCAGGAAGCTCTGCTCCTGCGTGTATGCTGCGTGTCAACCTAGAAATTAGAGACTGATGGCACAAGGCTAGTTTTCCCATTATGAAAGCTCCGTTGATGCGGCCCCGAAGCTACCTGAAAAGCACTGTTGTTACCGTGCTTTTACTTACAGCCGGCATGGTTCATAGAAGAAAATGAGTTTTCTCGAAAGAAACCTTGTGCTTCCAGTTCCTAGTTGGAAGCTCACCCTGCTCTGCTCTATACCAAACGTGAAAGTCAATGTGAGCACTAGCCTCGAAGTAAGGCCCTGATTATCCTGGCAAAACGGGAGGCGTGCAGCAGCTCCATGAGGCCTTCATCGCTGTTCTGCTTTAGTTTCACGGTAGTAAGCTTTCCAAGACTCCTAGGGACTTTGCTTAAGCAACCGTTTCGGTACCAGAACACTGCGTAGAGACAGTAAGCTCTGGTCCTGCGTGTATGCTGCGTGTCAACCTAGAAATTGGAGACTGATGGCATAAGGCTTCTTTTCCCATTATGAAAGCTCCGTTCATGCGGCCTCGAAGCTACCTGAAAAGCATTGTTGTTGCCGGGGTTTTCCTCACTGCCGGCATGGTTCTGAGAAGAAAATGAGTTTTCTCCTAAGAAACCTTGGGTTTCCAGTTCCTTGTTGGAAGCTCACCCTGCTCTGCGCTATACCTAAAGTGAAAGTCAACGTGAGCCCAAGCTTCGAAGTAAGGCCCTGATTATCCTTGCAAAACGAGAGGCGTGCAGCAGCTCCATGCGGCCTTCATCGTTGTTCTGCTTTTAGTTTCAAGGTAGTAAGCTTTTAAACACTCCTAGGGGCCTTGCTTCAGCACCCGTTTCTGTACCAGAACACTGCATAGAACCAGTAAGCTCTGCTCCTGCGTGTATGCTGCGTGTCAAACTAGAAATTAGAGACTGATGGCACAAGGCTAGTTTTCCCATTATGAAAGCTCCGTTGATGCGGCCCCGAAGCTACCTGAAAAGCACTGTTGTTACCGTGCTTTTACTTACAGCCGGCATGGTTCATAGAAGAAAATGAGTTTTCTCGAAAGAAACCTTGTGCTTCCAGTTACTAGTTGGAAGCTCACCCTGCTCTGCTCTATACCAAACGTGAAAGTCAATGTGAGCACTAGCCTCGAAGTAAGGCCCTGATTATGCTGGCAAAACGGGAGGCGTGCAGCAGCTCCATGAGGCCTTCATCGCTGTTCTGCTTTAGTTTCACGGTAGTAAGCTTTCGAAGACTCCTAGGGACTTTGCTTAAGCAACCATTTCGGTACCAGAACACTGCTTAGAGACAGTAAGCTCTGGTCCTGCGTGTATGCTGCGTGTCAACCTAGAAATTGGAGACTGATGGCATAAGGCTTCTTTTCCCATTATGAAAGCTCCGTTCAAGCGGCATCGAAGCTACCTGAGAAGCATTGTTGTTGCCGGGGTTTTCCACACTGCCGGCATGGTTCTGAGAAGAAAATGAGTTTTCTCCTAAGAAACCTTGGGTTTCCAGTTCCTTGTTGGAAGCTCACCCTGCTCTGCGCTATACCTAAAGTGAAAGTCAACGTGAGCCCAAGCTTCGAAGTAAGGCCCTGATTATGCTTGCAAAACGAGAGGCGTGCAGCAGCTCCATGAGGCCTTCATCGTTGTTCTGCTTTAGTTTCAAGGTAGTAAGCTTTTCAACACTCCTAGGGGCCTTGCTTCAGCACCCGTTTCAGTACCAGAACACTGCGTAGAACCAGGAAGCTCTGCTCCTGCGTGTATGCTGCGTGTCAACCTAGAAATTAGAGACTGATGGCACAAGGCTAGTTTTCCCATTATGAAAGCTCCGTTGATGCGGCCCCGAAGCTACCTGAAAAGCACTGTTGTTACTGTGCTTTTACTTACAGCCGGCATGGTTCATAGAAGAAAATGAGTTTTCTCGAAAGAAACCTTGTGCTTCCAGTTCCTAGTTGGAAGCTCACCCTACTCTGCTCTATACCAAACGTGAAAGTCAATGTGAGCACTAGCCTCGAAGTAAGGCCCTGATTATGCTGGCAAAACGGGAGGTGTGCAGCAGCTCCATGAGGCCTTCATCGCTGTTCTGCTTTAGTTTCACGGTAGTAAGCTTTCCAAGACTCCTAGGGACTTTGCTTAAGCAACCGTTTCGGTACCAGAACACTGCGTAGAGACAGTAAGCTCTGGTCCTGCGTGTATGCTGCGTGTCAACCTAGAAATTGGAGACTGATGGCATAAGGCTTCTTTTCCCATTATGAAAGCTCCGTTCATGCGGCGTCGAAGCTACCTGAAAAGCATTGTTGTTGCCGGGGTTTTCCACACTGCCGGCATGGTTCTGAGAAGAAAATGAGTTTTCTCCTAAGAAACCTTGGGTTTCCAGTTCCTTGTTGGAAGCTCACCCTGCTCTGCGCTCTACCTAAAGTGAAAGTCAACGTGAGCCCAAGCTTCGAAGTAAGGCCCTGATTATCCTTGCAAAACGAGAGGCGTGCAGCAGCTCCATGAGGCCTTCATCGTTGTTCTGCTTTAGTTTCAAGGTAGTAAGCTTTTCAACACTCCTAGCGGCCTTGCTTCAGCACCCGTTTCAGTACCAGAACACTGCGTAGAACCAGGAAGCTCTGCTCCTGCGTGTATGCTGCGTGTCAACCTAGAAATTAGAGACTGATGGCACAAGGCTAGTTTTCCCATTATGAAAGCTCCGTTGATGCGGCCCCGAAGCTACCTGAAAAGCACTGTTGTTACCGTGCTTTTACTTACAGCCGGCATGGTTCATAGAAGAAAATGAGTTTTCTCGAAAGAAACCTTGTGCTTCCAGTTCCTAGTTGGAAGCTCACCCTGCTCTGCTCTATACCAAACGTGAAAGTCAATGTGAGCACTAGCCTCGAAGTAAGGCCCTGATTATCCTGGCAAAACGGGAGGCGTGCAGCAGCTCCATGAGGCCTTCATCGCTGTTCTGCTTTAGTTTCACGGTAGTAAGCTTTCCAAGACTCCTAGGGACTTTGCTTAAGCAACCGTTTCGGTACCAGAACACTGCTTAGAGACAGTAAGCTCTGGTCCTGCGTGTATGCTGCGTGTCAACCTAGAAATTGGAGACTGATGGCATAAGGCTTCTTTTCCCATTATGAAAGCTCCGTTCAAGCGGCATCGAAGCTACCTGAGAAGCATTGTTGTTGCCGGGGTTTTCCACACTGCCGGCATGGTTCTGAGAAGAAAATGAGTTTTCTCCTAAGAAACCTTGGGTTTCCAATTCCTTGTTGGAAGCTCACCCTGCTCTGCGCTATACCTAAAGTGAAAGTCAACGTGAGCCCAAGCTTCGAAGTAAGGCCCTGATTATCCTTGCAAAACGAGAGGCGTGCAGCAGCTCCATGAGGCCTTCATCGTTGTTCTGCTTTAGTTTCAAGGTAGTAAGCTTTTCAACCCTCCTAGGGGCCTTGCTTCAGCACCCGTTTCAGTACCAGAACACTGCGTAGAACCAGGAAGCTCTGCTCCTGCGTGTATGCTGCGTGTCAACCTAGAAATTAGAGACTGATGGCACAAGGCTAGTTTTCCCATTATGAAAGCTCCGTTGATGCGGCCCCGAAGCTACCTGAAAAGCACTGTTGTTACCGTGCTTTTACTTACAGCCGGCATGGTTCATAGAAGAAAATGAGTTTTCTCGAAAGAAACCTTGTGCTTCCAGTTCCTAGTTGGAAGCTCACCCTGCTCTGCTCTATACCAAACGTGAAAGTCAATGTGAGCACTAGCCTCGAAGTAAGGCCCTGATTATCCTGGCAAAACGGGAGGCGTGCAGCAGCTCCATGAGGCCTTCATCGCTGTTCTGCTTTAGTTTCACGGTAGTAAGCTTTCCAAGACTCCTAGGGACTTTGCTTAAGCAACCGTTTCGGTACCAGAACACTGCGTAGAGACAGTAAGCTCTGGTCCTGCGTGTATGCTGCGTGTCAACCTAGAAATTGGAGACTGATGGCATAAGGCTTCTTTTCCCATTATGAAAGCTCCGTTCATGCGGCGTCGAAGCTACCTGAAAAGCATTGTTGTTGCCGGGGTTTTCCACACTGCCGGCATGGTTCTGAGAAGAAAATGAGTTTTCTCCTAAGAAACCTTGGGTTTCCAGTTCCTTGTTGGAAGCTCACCCTGCTCTGCGCTATACCTAAAGTGAAAGTCAACGTGAGCCCAAGCTTCGAAGTAAGGCCCTGATTATGCTTGCAAAACGAGAGGCGTGCAGCAGCTCCATGAGGCCTTCATCGTTGTTCTGCTTTAGTTTCAAGGTAGTAAGCTTTTCAACACTCCTAGGGGCCTTGCTTCAGCACCCGTTTCAGTACCAGAACACTGCGTAGAACCAGGAAGCTCTGCTCCTGCGTGTATGCTGCGTGTCAACCTAGAAATTAGAGACTGATGGCACAAGGCTAGTTTTCCCATTATGAAAGCTCCGTTGATGCGGCCCCGAAGCTACCTGAAAAGCACTGTTGTTACTGTGCTTTTACTTACAGCCGGCATGGTTCATAGAAGAAAATGAGTTTTCTCGAAAGAAACCTTGTGCTTCCAGTTCCTAGTTGGAAGCTCACCCTGCTCTGCTCTATACCAAACGTGAAAGTCAATGTGAGCACTAGCCTCGAAGTAAGGCCCTGATTATGCTGGCAAAACGGGAGGTGTGCAGCAGCTCCATGAGGCCTTCATCGCTGTTCTGCTTTAGTTTCACGGTAGTAAGCTTTCCAAGACTCCTAGGGACTTTGCTTAAGCAACCGTTTCGGTACCAGAACACTGCGTAGAGACAGTAAGCTCTGGTCCTGCGTGTATGCTGCGTGTCAACCTAGAAATTGGAGACTGATGGCATAAGGCTTCTTTTCCCATTATGAAAGCTCCGTTCATGCGGCGTCGAAGCTACCTGAAAAGCATTGTTGTTGCCGGGGTTTTCCACACTGCCGGCATGGTTCTGAGAAGAAAATGAGTTTTCTCCTAAGAAACCTTGGGTTTCCAGTTCCTTGTTGGAAGCTCACCCTGCTCTGCGCTCTACCTAAAGTGAAAGTCAACGTGAGCCCAAGCTTCGAAGTAAGGCCCTGATTATCCTTGCAAAACGAGAGGCGTGCAGCAGCTCCATGAGGCCTTCATCGTTGTTCTGCTTTAGTTTCAAGGTAGTAAGCTTTTCAACACTCCTAGCGGCCTTGCTTCAGCACCCGTTTCAGTACCAGAACACTGCGTAGAACCAGGAAGCTCTGCTCCTGCGTGTATGCTGCGTGTCAACCTAGAAATTAGAGACTGATGGCACAAGGCTAGTTTTCCCATTATGAAAGCTCCGTTGATGCGGCCCCGAAGCTACCTGAAAAGCACTGTTGTTACCGTGCTTTTACTTACAGCCGGCATGGTTCATAGAAGAAAATGAGTTTTCTCGAAAGAAACCTTGTGCTTCCAGTTCCTAGTTGGAAGCTCACCCTGCTCTGCTCTATACCAAACGTGAAAGTCAATGTGAGCACTAGCCTCGAAGTAAGGCCCTGATTATCCTGGCAAAACGGGAGGCGTGCAGCAGCTCCATGAGGCCTTCATCGCTGTTCTGCTTTAGTTTCACGGTAGTAAGCTTTCCAAGACTCCTAGGGACTTTGCTTAAGCAACCGTTTCGGTACCAGAACACTGCTTAGAGACAGTAAGCTCTGGTCCTGCGTGTATGCTGCGTGTCAACCTAGAAATTGGAGACTGATGGCATAAGGCTTCTTTTCCCATTATGAAAGCTCCGTTCAAGCGGCATCGAAGCTACCTGAGAAGCATTGTTGTTGCCGGGGTTTTCCACACTGCCGGCATGGTTCTGAGAAGAAAATGAGTTTTCTCCTAAGAAACCTTGGGTTTCCAATTCCTTGTTGGAAGCTCACCCTGCTCTGCGCTCTACCTAAAGTGAAAGTCAACGTGAGCCCAGGCTTCGAAGTAAGGCCCTGATTATCCTTGCAAAACGAGAGGCGTGCAGCAGCTCCATGAGGCCTTCATCGTTGTTCTGCTTTAGTTTCAAGGTAGTAAGCTTTTCAACCCTCCTAGGGGCCTTGCTTCAGCACCCGTTTCAGTACCAGAACACTGCGTAGAACCAGGAAGCTCTGCTCCTGCGTGTATGCTGCGTGTCAACCTAGAAATTAGAGACTGATGGCACAAGGCTAGTTTTCCCATTATGAAAGCTCCGTTGATGCGGCCCCGAAGCTACCTGAAAAGCACTGTTGTTACCGTGCTTTTACTTACAGCCGGCATGGTTCATAGAAGAAAATGAGTTTTCTCGAAAGAAACCTTGTGCTTCCAGTTCCTAGTTGGAAGCTCACCCTGCTCTGCTCTATACCAAACGTGAAAGTCAATGTGAGCACTAGCCTCGAAGTAAGGCCCTGATTATCCTGGCAAAACGGGAGGCGTGCAGCAGCTCCATGAGGCCTTCATCGCTGTTCTGCTTTAGTTTCACGGTAGTAAGCTTTCCAAGACTCCTAGGGACTTTGCTTAAGCAACCGTTTCGGTACCAGAACACTGCTTAGAGACAGTAAGCTCTGGTCCTGCGTGTATGCTGCGTGTCAACCTAGAAATTGGAGACTGATGGCATAAGGCTTCTTTTCCCATTATGAAAGCTCCGTTCATGCGGCGTCGAAGCTACCTGAAAAGCATTGTTGTTGCCGGGGTTTTCCACACTGCCGGCATGGTTCTGAGAAGAAAATGAGTTTTCTCCTAAGAAACCTTGGGTTTCCAGTTCCTTGTTGGAAGCTCACCCTGCTCTGCGCTATACCTAAAGTGAAAGTCAACGTGAGCCCAAGCTTCGAAGTAAGGCCCTGATTATGCTTGCAAAACGAGAGGCGTGCAGCAGCTCCATGAGGCCTTCATCGTTGTTCTGCTTTAGTTTCAAGGTAATAAGCTTTTCAACCCTCCTAGGGGCCTTGCTTCAGCACCCATTTCAGTACCAGAACACTGCGTAGAACCAGGAAGCTCTGCTCCTGCGTGTATGCTGCGTGTCAACCTAGAAATTAGAGACTGATGGCACAAGGCTAGTTTTCCCATTATGAAAGCTCCGTTGATGCGGCCCCGAAGCTACCTGAAAAGCACTGTTGTTACTGTGCTTTTACTTACAGCCGGCATGGTTCATAGAAGAAAATGAGTTTTCTCGAAAGAAACCTTGTGCTTCCAGTTCCTAGTTGGAAGCTCACCCTGCTCTGCTCTATACCAAACGTGAAAGTCAATGTGAGCACTAGCCTCGAAGTAAGGCCCTGATTATGCTGGCAAAACGGGAGGCGTGCTGCAGCTCCATGAGGCCTTCATCGCTGTTCTGCTTTAGTTTCACGGTAGTAAGCTTTCCAAGACTCCTAGGGACTTTGCTTAAGCAACCGTTTCGGTACCAGAACACTGCTTAGAGACAGTAAGCTCTGGTCCTGCGTGTATGCTGCGTGTCAACCTAGAAATTGGAGACTGATGGCATAAGGCTTCTTTTCCCATTATGAAAGCTCCGTTCATGCGGCGTCGAAGCTACCTGAAAAGCATTGTTGTTGCCGGGGTTTTCCACACTGCCGGCATGGTTCTGAGAAGAAAATGAGTTTTCTCCTAAGAAACCTTGGGTTTCCAGTTCCTTGTTGGAAGCTCACCCTGCTCTGCGCTATACCTAAAGTGAAAGTCAACGTGAGCCCAAGCTTCGAAGTAAGGCCCTGATTATCCTTGCAAAACGAGAGGCGTGCAGCAGCTCCATGAGGCCTTCATCGTTGTTCTGCTTTAGTTTCAAGGTAGTAAGCTTTTCAACACTCCTAGGGGCCTTGCTTCAGCACCCGTTTCAGTACCAGAACACTGCGTAGAACCAGGAAGCTCTGCTCCTGCGTGTATGCTGCGTGTCAACCTAGAAATTAGAGACTGATGGCACAAGGCTAGTTTTCCCATTATGAAAGCTCCGTTGATGCGGCCCCGAAGCTACCTGAAAAGCACTGTTGTTACCGTGCTTTTACTTACAGCCGGCATGGTTCATAGAAGAAAATGAGTTTTCTCGAAAGAAACCTTGTGCTTCCAGTTCCTAGTTGGAAGCTCACCCTGCTCTGCTCTATACCAAACGTGAAAGTCAATGTGAGCACTAGCCTCGAAGTAAGGCCCTGATTATGCTGGCAAAACGGGAGGCGTGCAGCAGCTCCATGAGGCCTTCATCGCTGTTCTGCTTTAGTTTCACGGTAGTAAGCTTTCCAACATTCCTAGGGACTTTGCTTAAGCAACCGTTTCGGTACCAGAACACTGCGTAGAGACAGTAAGCTCTGGTCCTGCGTGTATGCTGCGTGTCAACCTAGAAATTGGAGACTGATGGCATAAGGCTTCTTTTCCCATTATGGAAGCTCCGTTCATGCGGCCTCGAAGCTACCTGGAAAGCATTGTTGTTGCCGGGGTTTTCCTCACTGCCGGCATGGTTCTGAGAAGAAAATGAGTTTTCTCCTAAGAAACCTTGGGTTTCCAGTTCCTTGTTGGAAGCTCACCCTGCTCTGCGCTATACCTAAAGTGAAAGTCAACGTGAGCCCAAGCTTCGAAGTAAGGCCCTGATTATCCTTGCAAAACGAGAGGCGTGCAGCAGCTCCATGAGGCCTTCATCGTTGTTCTGCTTTAGTTTCAAGGTAGTAAGCTTTTCAACACTCCTAGGGGCCTTGCTTCAGCACCCGTTTCAGTACCAGAACACTGCGTAGAACCAGGAAGCTCTGCTCCTGCGTGTATGCTGCGTGTCAACCTAGAAATTAGAGACTGATGGCACAAGGCTAGTTTTCCCATTATGAAAGCTCCGTTGATGCGGCCCCGAAGCTACCTGAAAGCACTGTTGTTACCGTGCTTTTACTTACAGCCGGCATGGTTCATAGAAGAAAATGAGTTTTCTCGAAAGAAACCTTGTGCTTCCAGTTCCTAGTTGGAAGCTCACCCTGCTCTGCTCTATACCAAACGTGAAAGTCAATGTGAGCACTAGCCTCGAAGTAAGGCCCTGATTATGCTGGCAAAACGGGAGGCGTGCAGCAGCTCCATGAGGCCTTCATCGCTGTTCTGCTTTAGTTTCACGGTAGTAAGCTTTCCAACATTCCTAGGGACTTTGCTTAAGCAACCGTTTCGGTACCAGAACACTGCGTAGAGACAGTAAGCTCTGGTCCTGCGTGTATGCTGCGTGTCAACCTAGAAATTGGAGACTGATGGCATAAGGCTTCTTTTCCCATTATGGAAGCTCCGTTCATGTGGCCTCGAAGCTACCTGAAAAGCATTGTTGTTGCCGGGGTTTTCCTCACTGACGGCATGGTTCTGAGAAGAAAATGAGTTTTCTCCTAAGAAACCTTGGGTTTCCAGTTCCTTGTTGGAAGCTCACCCTGCTCTGCGCTATACCTAAAGTGAAAGTCAACGTGAGCCCAAGCTTCGAAGTAAGGCCCTGATTATCCTTGCAAAACGAGAGGCGTGCAGCAGCTCCATGAGGCCTTCATCGTTGTTCTGCTTTAGTTTCAAGGTAGTAAGCTTTTCAACACTCCTAGGGGCCTTGCTTCAGCACCCGTTTCAGTACCAGAACACTGCGTAGAACCAGGAAGCTCTGCTCCTGCGTGTATGCTGCGTGTCAACCTAGAAATTAGAGACTGATGGCACAAGGCTAGTTTTCCCATTATGAAAGCTCCGTTGATGCGGCCCCGAAGCTACCTGAAAGCACTGTTGTTACCGTGCTTTTACTTACAGCCGGCTTGGTTCATAGAAGAAAATGAGTTTTCTCGAAAGAAACCTTGTGCTTCCAGTTCCTAGTTGGAAGCTCACCCTGCTCTGCTCTATACCAAACGTGAAAGTCAATGTGAGCACTAGCCTCGAAGTAAGGCCCTGATTATGCTGGCAAAACGGGAGGCGTGCAGCAGCTCCATGAGGCCTTCATCGCTGTTCTGCTTTAGTTTCACGGTAGTAAGCTTTCCAACATTCCTAGGGACTTTGCTTAAGCAACCGTTTCGGTACCAGAACACTGCGTAGAGACAGTAAGCTCTGGTCCTGCGTGTATGCTGCGTGTCAACCTAGAAATTGGAGAATGATGGCATAAGGCTTCTTTTCCCATTATGGAAGCTCCGTTCATGCGGCCTCGAAGCTACCTGAAAAGCATTGTTGTTGCCGGGGTTTTCCTCACTGACGGCATGGTTCTGAGAAGAAAATGAGTTTTCTCCTAAGAAACCTTGGGTTTCCAGTTCCTTGTTGGAAGCTCACCCTGCTCTGCGCTATACCTAAAGTGAAAGTCAACGTGAGCCCAAGCTTCGAAGTAAGGCCCTGATTATCCTTGCAAAACGAGAGGCGTGCAGCAGCTCCATGAGGCCTTCATCGTTGTTCTGCTTTAGTTTCAAGGTAGTAAGCTTTTCAACACTCCTAGGGGCCTTGCTTCAGCACCCGTTTCAGTACCAGAACACTGCGTAGAACCAGGAAGCTCTGCTCCTGCGTGTATGCTGCGTGTCAACCTAGAAATTAGAGACTGATGGCACAAGGCTAGTTTTCCCATTATGAAAGCTCCGTTGATGCGGCCCCGAAGCTACCTGAAAAGCACTGTTGTTACCGTGCTTTTACTTACAGCCGGCATGGTTCATAGAAGAAAATGAGTTTTCTCGAAAGAAACCTTGTGCTTCCAGTTCCTAGTTGGAAGCTCACCCTGCTCTGCTCTATACCAAACGTGAAAGTCAATGTGAGCACTAGCCTCGAAGTAAGGCCCTGATTATGCTGGCAAAACGGGAGGCGTGCAGCAGCTCCATGAGGCCTTCATCGCTGTTCTGCTTTAGTTTCACGGTAGTAAGCTTTCCAACATTCCTAGGGACTTTGCTTAAGCAACCGTTTCGGTACCAGAACACTGCGTAGAGACAGTAAGCTCTGGTCCTGCGTGTATGCTGCGTGTCAACCTAGAAATTGGAGACTGATGGCATAAGGCTTCTTTTCCCATTATGGAAGCTCCGTTCATGCGGCCTCGAAGCTACCTGAAAAGCATTGTTGTTGCCGGGGTTTTCCACACTGCCGGCATGGTTCTGAGAAGAAAATGAGTTTTCTCCTAAGAAACCTTGGGTTTCCAGTTCCTTGTTGGAAGCTCACCCTGCTCTGCGCTATACCTAAAGTGAAAGTCAACGTGAGCCCAAGCTTCGAAGTAAGGCCCTGATTATGCTTGCAAAACGAGAGGCGTGCAGCAGCTCCATGAGGCCTTCATCGTTGTTCTGCTTTAGTTTCAAGGTAGTAAGCTTTTCAACACTCCTAGGGGCCTTGCTTCAGCACCCGTTTCAGTACCAGAACACTGCGTAGAACCAGGAAGCTCTGCTCCTGCGTGTATGCTGCGTGTCAACCTAGAAATTAGAGACTGATGGCACAAGGCTAGTTTTCCCATTATGAAAGCTCCGTTGATGCGGCCCCGAAGCTACCTGAAAAGCACTGTTGTTACTGTGCTTTTACTTACAGCCGGCATGGTTCATAGAAGAAAATGAGTTTTCTCGAAAGAAACCTTGTGCTTCCAGTTCCTAGTTGGAAGCTCACCCTGCTCTGCTCTATACCAAACGTGAAAGTCAATGTGAGCACTAGCCTCGAAGTAAGGCCCTGATTATGCTGGCAAAACGGGAGGTGTGCAGCAGCTCCATGAGGCCTTCATCGCTGTTCTGCTTTAGTTTCACGGTAGTAAGCTTTCCAAGACTCCTAGGGACTTTGCTTAAGCAACCGTTTCGGTACCAGAACACTGCGTAGAGACAGTAAGCTCTGGTCCTGCGTGTATGCTGCGTGTCAACCTAGAAATTGGAGACTGATGGCATAAGGCTTCTTTTCCCATTATGAAAGCTCCGTTCATGCGGCGTCGAAGCTACCTGAAAAGCATTGTTGTTGCCGGGGTTTTCCACACTGCCGGCATGGTTCTGAGAAGAAAATGAGTTTTCTCCTAAGAAACCTTGGGTTTCCAGTTCCTTGTTGGAAGCTCACCCTGCTCTGCGCTCTACCTAAAGTGAAAGTCAACGTGAGCCCAAGCTTCGAAGTAAGGCCCTGATTATCCTTGCAAAACGAGAGGCGTGCAGCAGCTCCATGAGGCCTTCATCGTTGTTCTGCTTTAGTTTCAAGGTAGTAAGCTTTTCAACACTCCTAGCGGCCTTGCTTCAGCACCCGTTTCAGTACCAGAACACTGCGTAGAACCAGGAAGCTCTGCTCCTGCGTGTATGCTGCGTGTCAACCTAGAAATTAGAGACTGATGGCACAAGGCTAGTTTTCCCATTATGAAAGCTCCGTTGATGCGGCCCCGAAGCTACCTGAAAAGCACTGTTGTTACCGTGCTTTTACTTACAGCCGGCATGGTTCATAGAAGAAAATGAGTTTTCTCGAAAGAAACCTTGTGCTTCCAGTTCCTAGTTGGAAGCTCACCCTGCTCTGCTCTATACCAAACGTGAAAGTCAATGTGAGCACTAGCCTCGAAGTAAGGCCCTGATTATCCTGGCAAAACGGGAGGCGTGCAGCAGCTCCATGAGGCCTTCATCGCTGTTCTGCTTTAGTTTCACGGTAGTAAGCTTTCCAAGACTCCTAGGGACTTTGCTTAAGCAACCGTTTCGGTACCAGAACACTGCTTAGAGACAGTAAGCTCTGGTCCTGCGTGTATGCTGCGTGTCAACCTAGAAATTGGAGACTGATGGCATAAGGCTTCTTTTCCCATTATGAAAGCTCCGTTCAAGCGGCATCGAAGCTACCTGAGAAGCATTGTTGTTGCCGGGGTTTTCCACACTGCCGGCATGGTTCTGAGAAGAAAATGAGTTTTCTCCTAAGAAACCTTGGGTTTCCAATTCCTTGTTGGAAGCTCACCCTGCTCTGCGCTATACCTAAAGTGAAAGTCAACGTGAGCCCAAGCTTCGAAGTAAGGCCCTGATTATCCTTGCAAAACGAGAGGCGTGCAGCAGCTCCATGAGGCCTTCATCGTTGTTCTGCTTTAGTTTCAAGGTAGTAAGCTTTTCAACCCTCCTAGGGGCCTTGCTTCAGCACCCGTTTCAGTACCAGAACACTGCGTAGAACCAGGAAGCTCTGCTCCTGCGTGTATGCTGCGTGTCAACCTAGAAATTAGAGACTGATGGCACAAGGCTAGTTTTCCCATTATGAAAGCTCCGTTGATGCGGCCCCGAAGCTACCTGAAAAGCACTGTTGTTACCGTGCTTTTACTTACAGCCGGCATGGTTCATAGAAGAAAATGAGTTTTCTCGAAAGAAACCTTGTGCTTCCAGTTCCTAGTTGGAAGCTCACCCTGCTCTGCTCTATACCAAACGTGAAAGTCAATGTGAGCACTAGCCTCGAAGTAAGGCCCTGATTATCCTGGCAAAACGGGAGGCGTGCAGCAGCTCCATGAGGCCTTCATCGCTGTTCTGCTTTAGTTTCACGGTAGTAAGCTTTCCAAGACTCCTAGGGACTTTGCTTAAGCAAACGTTTCGGTACCAGAACACTGCTTAGAGACAGTAAGCTCTGGTCCTGCGTGTATGCTGCGTGTCAACCTAGAAATTGGAGACTGATGGCATAAGGCTTCTTTTCCCATTATGAAAGCTCCGTTCATGCGGCGTCGAAGCTACCTGAAAAGCATTGTTGTTGCCGGGGTTTTCCACACTGCCGGCATGGTTCTGAGAAGAAAATGAGTTTTCTCCTAAGAAACCTTGGGTTTCCAGTTCCTTGTTGGAAGCTCACCCTGCTCTGCGCTATACCTAAAGTGAAAGTCAACGTGAGCCCAAGCTTCGAAGTAAGGCCCTGATTATGCTTGCAAAACGAGAGGCGTGCAGCAGCTCCATGAGGCCTTCATCGTTGTTCTGCTTTAGTTTCAAGGTAATAAGCTTTTCAACCCTCCTAGGGGCCTTGCTTCAGCACCCATTTCAGTACCAGAACACTGCGTAGAACCAGGAAGCTCTGCTCCTGCGTGTATGCTGCGTGTCAACCTAGAAATTAGAGACTGATGGCACAAGGCTAGTTTTCCCATTATGAAAGCTCCGTTGATGCGGCCCCGAAGCTTCCTGAAAAGCACTGTTGTTACTGTGCTTTTACTTACAGCCGGCATGGTTCATAGAAGAAAATGAGTTTTCTCGAAAGAAACCTTGTGCTTCCAGTTCCTAGTTGGAAGCTCACCCTGCTCTGCTCTATACCAAACGTGAAAGTCAATGTGAGCACTAGCCTCGAAGTAAGGCCCTGATTATGCTGGCAAAACGGGAGGCGTGCTGCAGCTCCATGAGGCCTTCATCGCTGTTCTGCTTTAGTTTCACGGTAGTAAGCTTTCCAAGACTCCTAGGGACTTTGCTTAAGCAACCGTTTCGGTACCAGAACACTGCTTAGAGACAGTAAGCTCTGGTCCTGCGTGTATGCTGCGTGTCAACCTAGAAATTGGAGACTGATGGCATAAGGCTTCTTTTCCCATTATGAAAGCTCCGTTCATGCGGCGTCGAAGCTACCTGAAAAGCATTGTTGTTGCCGGGGTTTTCCACACTGCCGGCATGGTTCTGAGAAGAAAATGAGTTTTCTCCTAAGAAACCTTGGGTTTCCAGTTCCTTGTTGGAAGCTCACCCTGCTCTGCGCTATACCTAAAGTGAAAGTCAACGTGAGCCCAAGCTTCGAAGTAAGGCCCTGATTATCCTTGCAAAACGAGAGGCGTGCAGCAGCTCCATGAGGCCTTCATCGTTGTTCTGCTTTAGTTTCAAGGTAGTAAGCTTTTCAACACTCCTAGGGGCCTTGCTTCAGCACCCGTTTCAGTACCAGAACACTGCGTAGAACCAGGAAGCTCTGCTCCTGCGTGTATGCTGCGTGTCAACCTAGAAATTAGAGACTGATGGCACAAGGCTAGTTTTCCCATTATGAAAGCTCCGTTGATGCGGCCCCGAAGCTACCTGAAAAGCACTGTTGTTACCGTGCTTTTACTTACAGCCGGCATGGTTCATAGAAGAAAATGAGTTTTCTCGAAAGAAACCTTGTGCTTCCAGTTCCTAGTTGGAAGCTCACCCTGCTCTGCTCTATACCAAACGTGAAAGTCAATGTGAGCACTAGCCTCGAAGTAAGGCCCTGATTATGCTGGCAAAACGGGAGGCGTGCAGCAGCTCCATGAGGCCTTCATCGCTGTTCTGCTTTAGTTTCACGGTAGTAAGCTTTCCAACATTCCTAGGGACTTTGCTTAAGCAACCGTTTCGGTACCAGAACACTGCGTAGAGACAGTAAGCTCTGGTCCTGCGTGTATGCTGCGTGTCAACCTAGAAATTGGAGACTGATGGCATAAGGCTTCTTTTCCCATTATGGAAGCTCCGTTCATGCGGCCTCGAAGCTACCTGGAAAGCATTGTTGTTGCCGGGGTTTTCCTCACTGCCGGCATGGTTCTGAGAAGAAAATGAGTTTTCTCCTAAGAAACCTTGGGTTTCCAGTTCCTTGTTGGAAGCTCACCCTGCTCTGCGCTATACCTAAAGTGAAAGTCAACGTGAGCCCAAGCTTCGAAGTAAGGCCCTGATTATCCTTGCAAAACGAGAGGCGTGCAGCAGCTCCATGAGGCCTTCATCGTTGTTCTGCTTTAGTTTCAAGGTAGTAAGCTTTTCAACACTCCTAGGGGCCTTGCTTCAGCACCCGTTTCAGTACCAGAACACTGCGTAGAACCAGGAAGCTCTGCTCCTGCGTGTATGCTGCGTGTCAACCTAGAAATTAGAGACTGATGGCACAAGGCTAGTTTTCCCATTATGAAAGCTCCGTTGATGCGGCCCCGAAGCTACCTGAAAGCACTGTTGTTACCGTGCTTTTACTTACAGCCGGCATGGTTCATAGAAGAAAATGAGTTTTCTCGAAAGAAACCTTGTGCTTCCAGTTCCTAGTTGGAAGCTCACCCTGCTCTGCTCTATACCAAACGTGAAAGTCAATGTGAGCACTAGCCTCGAAGTAAGGCCCTGATTATGCTGGCAAAACGGGAGGCGTGCAGCAGCTCCATGAGGCCTTCATCGCTGTTCTGCTTTAGTTTCACGGTAGTAAGCTTTCCAACATTCCTAGGGACTTTGCTTAAGCAACCGTTTCGGTACCAGAACACTGCGTAGAGACAGTAAGCTCTGGTCCTGCGTGTATGCTGCGTGTCAACCTAGAAATTGGAGACTGATGGCATAAGGCTTCTTTTCCCATTATGGAAGCTCCGTTCATGCGGCCTCGAAGCTACCTGAAAAGCATTGTTGTTGCCGGGGTTTTCCTCACTGACGGCATGGTTCTGAGAAGAAAATGAGTTTTCTCCTAAGAAACCTTGGGTTTCCAGTTCCTTGTTGGAAGCTCACCCTGCTCTGCGCTATACCTAAAGTGAAAGTCAACGTGAGCCCAAGCTTCGAAGTAAGGCCCTGATTATCCTTGCAAAACGAGAGGCGTGCAGCAGCTCCATGAGGCCTTCATCGTTGTTCTGCTTTAGTTTCAAGGTAGTAAGCTTTTCAACACTCCTAGGGGCCTTGCTTCAGCACCCGTTTCAGTACCAGAACACTGCGTAGAACCAGGAAGCTCTGCTCCTGCGTGTATGCTGCGTGTCAACCTAGAAATTAGAGACTGATGGCACAAGGCTAGTTTTCCCATTATGAAAGCTCCGTTGATGCGGCCCCGAAGCTACCTGAAAAGCACTGTTGTTACCGTGCTTTTACTTACAGCCGGCATGGTTCATAGAAGAAAATGAGTTTTCTCGAAAGAAACCTTGTGCTTCCAGTTCCTAGTTGGAAGCTCACCCTGCTCTGCTCTATACCAAACGTGAAAGTCAATGTGAGCACTAGCCTCGAAGTAAGGCCCTGATTATCCTGGCAAAACGGGAGGCGTGCAGCAGCTCCATGAGGCCTTCATCGCTGTTCTGCTTTAGTTTCACGGTAGTAAGCTTTCCAAGACTCCTAGGGACTTTGCTTAAGCAACCGTTTCGGTACCAGAACACTGCTTAGAGACAGTAAGCTCTGGTCCTGCGTGTATGCTGCGTGTCAACCTAGAAATTGGAGACTGATGGCATAAGGCTTCTTTTCCCATTATGAAAGCTCCGTTCATGCGGCGTCGAAGCTAACTGAAAAGCATTGTTGTTGCCGGGGTTTTCCACACTGCCGGCATGGTTCTGAGAAGAAAATGAGTTTTCTCCTAAGAAACCTTGGGTTTCCAGTTCCTTGTTGGAAGCTCACCCTGCTCTGCGCTATACCTAAAGTGAAAGTCAACGTGAGCCCAAGCTTCGAAGTAAGGCCCTGATTATGCTGGCAAAACGAGAGGCGTGCAGCAGCTCCATGAGGCCTTCATCGCTGTTCTGCTTTAGTTTCACGGTAGTAAGCTTTCCAAGACTCCTAGGGACTTTGCTTAAGCAACCGTTTCGGTACCAGAACACTGCTTAGAGACAGTAAGCTCTGTCCTGCGTGTATGCTGCGTGTCAACCTAGAAATTGGAGACTGATGGCATAAGGCTTCTTTTCCCATTATGAAAGCTCCGTTCATGCGGCCTCGAAGCTACCTGAAAAGCATTGTTGTTGCCGGGGTTTTCCACACTGCCGGCATGGTTCTGAGAAGAAAATGAGTTTTCTCCTAAGAAACCTTGGGTTTCCATTTCCTTGTTGGAAGCTCACCCTGCTCTGCGCTATACCTAAAGTGAAAGTCAACGTGAGCCCAAGCTTCGAAGTAAGGCCCTGATTATCCTTGCAAAACGAGAGGCGTGCAGCAGCTCCATGAGGCCTTCATCGTTGTTCTGCTTTAGTTTCAAGGTAGTAAGCTTTTCAACACTCCTAGGGGCCTTGCTTCAGCACCCGTTTCAGTACCAGAACACTGCGTAGAACCAGGAAGCTCTGCTCCTGCGTGTATGCTGCGTGTCAACCTAGAAATTAGAGACTGATGGCACAAGGCTAGTTTTCCCATTATGAAACCTCCGTTGATGCGGCCCCGAAGCTACCTGAAAAGCACTGTTGTTACCGTGCTTTTACTTACAGCCGGCATGGTTCATAGAAGAAAATGAGTTTTCTCGAAAGAAACCTTGTGCTTCCAGTTCCTAGTTGGAAGCTCACCCTGCTCTGCTCTATACCAAACGTGAAAGTCAATGTGAGCACTAGCCTCGAAGTAAGGCCCTGATTATGCTGGCAAAACGGGAGGCGTGCAGCAGCTCCATGAGGCCTTCATCGCTGTTCTGCTTTAGTTTCACGGTAGTAAGCTTTCCAAGACTCCTAGGGACTTTGCTTAAGCAACCGTTTCGGTAGCAGAACACTGCGTAGAGACAGTAAGCTCTGGTCCTGCGTGTATGCTGCGTGTCAACCTAGAAATTGGAGACTGATGGCATAAGGCTTCTTTTCCCATTATGAAAGCTCCGTTCATGCGTCCTCGAAGCTACCTGAGAAGCATTGTTGTTGCCGGGGTTTTCCACACTGCCGGCATGGTTCTGAGAAGAAAATGAGTTTTCTCCTAAGAAACCTTGGGTTTCCAGTTCCTTGTTGGAAGCTCACCCTGCTCTGCGCTATACCTAAAGTGAAAGTCAACGTGAGCCCAAGCTTCGAAGTAAGGCCCTGATTATCCTTGCAAAACGAGAGTCGTGCAGCAGCTCCATGAGGCCTTCATCGTTGTTCTGCTTTAGTTTCAAGGTAGTAAGCTTTTCAACACTCCTAGGGGCCTTGCTTCAGCACCCATTTCAGTACCAGAACACTGCGTAGAACCAGGAAGCTCTGCTCCTGCGTGTATGCTGCGTGTCAACCTAGAAATTAGAGACTGATGGCACAAGGCTAGTTTTCCCATTATGAAAGCTCCGTTGATGCGGCCCCGAAGCTACCTGAAAGCACTGTTGTAACCGTGCTTTTACTTACAGCCGGCATGGTTCATAGAAGAAAATGAGTTTTCTCGAAAGAAACCTTGTGCTTCCAGTTCCTAGTTGGAAGCTCACCCTGCTCTGCTCTATACCAAACGTGAAAGTCAATGTGAGCACTAGCCTCGAAGTAAGGCCCTGATTATCCTGGCAAAAAAGGAGGCGTGCAGCAGCTCCATGAGGCCTTCATCGCTGTTCTGCTTTAGTTTCACGGTAGTAAGCTTTCCAAGACTCCTAGGGACTTTGCTTAAGCAACCGTTTCGGTACCAGAACACTGCGTAGAGACAGTAAGCTCTGGTCCTGCGTGTATGCTGCGTGTCAACCTAGAAATTGGAGACTGATGGCATAAGCCTTCTTTTCCCATTATGAAAGCTCCGTTCAAGCGGCCTCGAAGCTACCTGAGAAGCATTGTTGTTGCCGGGGTTTTCCTCACTGCCGGCATGGTTCTGAGAAGAAATTGACTTTTATCCTAAGAAACCTTGGGTTTCCAGTTCCTTGTTGGAAGCTCACCCTGCTCTGCGCTATACCTAAAGTGAAAGTCAACGTGAGCCCAAGCTTCGAAGTAAGGCCCTGATTATCCTTGCAAAACGAGAGGCGTGCAGCAGCTCCATGAGGCCTTCATCATTGTTCTGCTTTTAGTTTCAAGGTAGTAAGCTTTTCAACACTCCTAGGGGACTTGCTTCAGAACCCGTTTCTGTACCAGAACACTGCATAGAACCAGTAAGCTCTGCTCCTGCGTGTATGCTGCGTGTCAAACTAGAAATTAGAGACTGATGGCACAAGGCTAGTTTTCCCATTATGAAAGCTCCGTTGATGCGGCCCCGAAGCTACCTGAAAAGCACTGTTGTTACTGTGCTTTTACTTACAGCCGGCATGGTTCATAGAAGAAAATGAGTTTTCTCGAAAGAAACCTTGTGCTTCCAGTTCCTAGTTGGAAGCTCACCCTGCTCTGCTCTATACCAAACGTGAAAGTCAATGTGAGCACTAGCCTCGAAGTAAGGCCCTGATTATGCTGGCAAAACGGGAGGCGTGCAGCAGCTCCATGAGGCCTTCATCGCTGTTCTGCTTTAGTTTCACGGTAGTAAGCTTTCCAAGACTCCTAGGGACTTTGCTTAAGCAACCGTTTCGGTACCAGAACACTGCTTAGAGACAGTAAGCTCTGGTCCTGCGTGTATGCTGCGTGTCAACCTAGAAATTGGAGACTGATGGCATAAGGCTTCTTTTCCCATTATGAAAGCTCCGTTGATGCGGCCCCGAAGCTACCTGAGAAGCTTTGTTGTTGCCGGGGTTTTCCACACTGCCGGCATGGTTCTGAGAAGAAAATGAGTTTTCTCCTAAGAAACCTTGGGTTTCCAGTTCCTTGTTGGAAGCTCACCCTGCTCTGCGCTATACCTAAAGTGAAAGTCAACGTGAGCCCAAGCTTCGAAGTAAGGCCCTGATTATGCTGGCAAAACGAGAGGCGTGCAGCAGCTCCATGAGGCCTTCATCGCTGTTCTGCTTTAGTTTCACGGTAGTAAGCTTTCCAAGACTCCTAGGGACTTTGCTTAAGCAACCGTTTCGGTACCAGAACACTGCTTAGTGACAGTAAGCTCTGGTCCTGCGTGTATGCTGCGTGTCAACCTAGAAATTGGAGACTGATGGCATAAGGCTTCTTTTCCCATTATGAAAGCTCCGTTCATGCGGCCTCGAAGCTACCTGAAAAGCATTGTTGTTGCCGGGGTTTTCCACACTGCCGGCATGGTTCTGAGAAGAAAATGAGTTTTCTCCTAAGAAACCTTGGGTTTCCATTTCCTTGTTGGAAGCTCACCCTGCTCTGCGCTATACCTAAAGTGAAAGTCAACGTGAGCCCAAGCTTCGAAGTAAGGCCCTGATTATCCTTGCAAAACGAGAGGCGTGCAGCAGCTCCATGAGGCCTTCATCGTTGTTCTGCTTTAGTTTCAAGGTAGTAAGCTTTTCAACACTCCTAGGGGCCTTGCTTCAGCACCCGTTTCAGTACCAGAACACTGCGTAGAACCAGGAAGCTCTGCTCCTGCGTGTATGCTGCGTGTCAACCTAGAAATTAGAGACTGATGGCACAAGGCTAGTTTTCCCATTATGAAACCTCCGTTGATGCGGCCCCGAAGCTACCTGAAAGCACTGTTGTTACCGTGCTTTTACTTACAGCCGGCATGGTTCATAGAAGAAAATGAGTTTTCTCGAAAGAAACCTTGTGCTTCCAGTTCCTAGTTGGAAGCTCACCCTGCTCTGCTCTATACCAAACGTGAAAGTCAATGTGAGCACTAGCCTCGAAGTAAGGCCCTGATTATGCTGGCAAAACGGGAGGCGTGCAGCAGCTCCATGAGGCCTTCATCGCTGTTCTGCTTTAGTTTCACGGTAGTAAGCTTTCCAAGACTCCTAGGGACTTTGCTTAAGCAACCGTTTCGGTAGCAGAACACTGCGTAGAGACAGTAAGCTCTGGTCCTGCGTGTATGCTGCGTGTCAACCTAGAAATTGGAGACTGATGGCATAAGGCTTCTTTTCCCATTATGAAAGCTCCGTTCATGCGGCCTCGAAGCTACCTGAAAAGCATTGTTGTTGCCGGGGTTTTCCACACTGCCGGCATGGTTCTGAGAAGAAAATGAGTTTTCTCCTAAGAAACCTTGGGTTTCCAGTTCCTTGTTGGAAGCTCACCCTGCTCTGCGCTATACCTAAAGTGAAAGTCAACGTGAGCCCAAGCTTCGAAGTAAGGTCCTGATTTTCCTTGCAAAACGAGAGGCGTGCAGCAGCTCCATGAGGCCTTCATCGTTGTTCTGCTTTAGTTTCAAGGTAGTAAGCTTTTCAACACTCCTAGGGGCCTTGCTTCAGCACCCATTTCAGTACCAGAACACTGCGTAGAACCAGGAAGCTCTGCTCCTGCGTGTATGCTGCGTGTCAACCTAGAAATTAGAGACTGATGGCACAAGGCTAGTTTTCCCATTATGAAAGCTCCGTTGATGCGGCCCCGAAGCTACCTGAAAGCACTGTTGTAACCGTGCTTTTACTTACAGCCGGCATGGTTCATAGAAGAAAATGAGTTTTCTCGAAAGAAACCTTGTGCTTCCAGTTCCTAGTTGGAAGCTCACCCTGCTCTGCTCTATACCAAACGTGAAAGTCAATGTGAGCACTAGCCTCGAAGTAAGGCCCTGATTATGCTGGCAAAACGGGAGGCGTGCAGCAGCTCCATGAGGCCTTCATCGCTGTTCTGCTTTAGTTTCACGGTAGTAAGCTTTCCAAGACTCCTAGGGACTTTGCTTAAGCAACCGTTTCGGTAGCAGAACACTGCGTAGAGACAGTAAGCTCTGGTCCTGCGTGTATGCTGCGTGTCAACCTAGAAATTGGAGACTGATGGCATAAGGCTTCTTTTCCCATTATGAAAGCTCCGTTCATGCGTCCTCGAAGCTACCTGAGAAGCATTGTTGTTGCCGGGGTTTTCCACACTGCCGGCATGGTTCTGAGAAGAAAATGAGTTTTCTCCTAAGAAACCTTGGGTTTCCAGTTCCTTGTTGGAAGCTCACCCTGCTCTGCGCTATACCTAAAGTGAAAGTCAACGTGAGCCCAAGCTTCGAAGTAAGGCCCTAATTATCCTTGCAAAACGAGAGTCGTGCAGCAGCTCCATGAGGCCTTCATCGTTGTTCTGCTTTAGTTTCAAGGTAGTAAGCTTTTCAACACTCCTAGGGGCCTTGCTTCAGCACCCATTTCAGTACCAGAACACTGCGTAGAACCAGGAAGCTCTGCTCCTGCGTGTATGCTGCGTGTCAACCTAGAAATTAGAGACTGATGGCACAAGGCTAGTTTTCCCATTATGAAAGCTCCGTTGATGCGGCCCCGAAGCTACCTGAAAGCACTGTTGTAACCGTGCTTTTACTTACAGCCGGCATGGTTCATAGAAGAAAATGAGTTTTCTCGAAAGAAACCTTGTGCTTCCAGTTCCTAGTTGGAAGCTCACCCTGCTCTGCTCTATACCAAACGTGAAAGTCAATGTGAGCACTAGCCTCGAAGTAAGGCCCTGATTATCCTGGCAAAAAAGGAGGCGTGCAGCAGCTCCATGAGGCCTTCATCGCTGTTCTGCTTTAGTTTCACGGTAGTAAGCTTTCCAAGACTCCTAGGGACTTTGCTTAAGCAACCGTTTCGGTACCAGAACACTGCGTAGAGACAGTAAGCTCTGGTCCTGCGTGTATGCTGCGTGTCAACCTAGAAATTGGAGACTGATGGCATAAGCCTTCTTTTCCCATTATGAAAGCTCCGTTCAAGCGGCCTCGAAGCTACCTGAGAAGCATTGTTGTTGCCGGGGTTTTCCTCACTGCCGGCATGGTTCTGAGAAGAAATTGACTTTTATCCTAAGAAACCTTGGGTTTCCAGTTCCTTGTTGGAAGCTCACCCTGCTCTGCGCTATACCTAAAGTGAAAGTCAACGTGAGCCCAAGCTTCGAAGTAAGGCCCTGATTATCCTTGCAAAACGAGAGGCGTGCAGCAGCTCCATGAGGCCTTCATCATTGTTCTGCTTTTAGTTTCAAGGTAGTAAGCTTTTCAACACTCCTAGGGGACTTGCTTCAGAACCCGTTTCTGTACCAGAACACTGCATAGAACCAGTAAGCTCTGCTCCTGCGTGTATGCTGCGTGTCAAACTAGAAATTAGAGACTGATGGCACAAGGCTAGTTTTCCCATTATGAAAGCTCCGTTGATGCGGCCCCGAAGCTACCTGAAAAGCACTGTTGTTACTGTGCTTTTACTTACAGCCGGCATGGTTCATAGAAGAAAATGAGTTTTCTCGAAAGAAACCTTGTGCTTCCAGTTCCTAGTTGGAAGCTCACCCTGCTCTGCTCTATACCAAACGTGAAAGTCAATGTGAGCACTAGCCTCGAAGTAAGGCCCTGATTATGCTGGCAAAACGGGAGGCGTGCAGCAGCTCCATGAGGCCTTCATCGCTGTTCTGCTTTAGTTTCACGGTAGTAAGCTTTCCAAGACTCCTAGGGACTTTGCTTAAGCAACCGTTTCGGTACCAGAACACTGCTTAGAGACAGTAAGCTCTGGTCCTGCGTGTATGCTGCGTGTCAACCTAGAAATTGGAGACTGATGGCATAAGGCTTCTTTTCCCATTATGAAAGCTCCGTTGATGCGGCCCCGAAGCTACCTGAGAAGCTTTGTTGTTGCCGGGGTTTTCCACACTGCCGGCATGGTTCTGAGAAGAAAATGAGTTTTCTCCTAAGAAACCTTGGGTTTCCAGTTCCTTGTTGGAAGCTCACCCTGCTCTGCGCTATACCTAAAGTGAAAGTCAACGTGAGCCCAAGCTTCGAAGTAAGGCCCTGATTATGCTGGCAAAACGAGAGGCGTGCAGCAGCTCCATGAGGCCTTCATCGCTGTTCTGCTTTAGTTTCACGGTAGTAAGCTTTCCAAGACTCCTAGGGACTTTGCTTAAGCAACCGTTTCGGTACCAGAACACTGCTTAGTGACAGTAAGCTCTGGTCCTGCGTGTATGCTGCGTGTCAACCTAGAAATTGGAGACTGATGGCATAAGGCTTCTTTTCCCATTATGAAAGCTCCGTTCATGCGGCCTCGAAGCTACCTGAAAAGCATTGTTGTTGCCGGGGTTTTCCACACTGCCGGCATGGTTCTGAGAAGAAAATGAGTTTTCTCCTAAGAAACCTTGGGTTTCCATTTCCTTGTTGGAAGCTCACCCTGCTCTGCGCTATACCTAAAGTGAAAGTCAACGTGAGCCCAAGCTTCGAAGTAAGGCCCTGATTATCCTTGCAAAACGAGAGGCGTGCAGCAGCTCCATGAGGCCTTCATCGTTGTTCTGCTTTAGTTTCAAGGTAGTAAGCTTTTCAACACTCCTAGGGGCCTTGCTTCAGCACCCGTTTCAGTACCAGAACACTGCGTAGAACCAGGAAGCTCTGCTCCTGCGTGTATGCTGCGTGTCAACCTAGAAATTAGAGACTGATGGCACAAGGCTAGTTTTCCCATTATGAAACCTCCGTTGATGCGGCCCCGAAGCTACCTGAAAGCACTGTTGTTACCGTGCTTTTACTTACAGCCGGCATGGTTCATAGAAGAAAATGAGTTTTCTCGAAAGAAACCTTGTGCTTCCAGTTCCTAGTTGGAAGCTCACCCTGCTCTGCTCTATACCAAACGTGAAAGTCAATGTGAGCACTAGCCTCGAAGTAAGGCCCTGATTATGCTGGCAAAACGGGAGGCGTGCAGCAGCTCCATGAGGCCTTCATCGCTGTTCTGCTTTAGTTTCACGGTAGTAAGCTTTCCAAGACTCCTAGGGACTTTGCTTAAGCAACCGTTTCGGTAGCAGAACACTGCGTAGAGACAGTAAGCTCTGGTCCTGCGTGTATGCTGCGTGTCAACCTAGAAATTGGAGACTGATGGCATAAGGCTTCTTTTCCCATTATGAAAGCTCCGTTCATGCGGCCTCGAAGCTACCTGAAAAGCATTGTTGTTGCCGGGGTTTTCCACACTGCCGGCATGGTTCTGAGAAGAAAATGAGTTTTCTCCTAAGAAACCTTGGGTTTCCAGTTCCTTGTTGGAAGCTCACCCTGCTCTGCGCTATACCTAAAGTGAAAGTCAACGTGAGCCCAAGCTTCGAAGTAAGGTCCTGATTTTCCTTGCAAAACGAGAGGCGTGCAGCAGCTCCATGAGGCCTTCATCGTTGTTCTGCTTTAGTTTCAAGGTAGTAAGCTTTTCAACACTCCTAGGGGCCTTGCTTCAGCACCCATTTCAGTACCAGAACACTGCGTAGAACCAGGAAGCTCTGCTCCTGCGTGTATGCTGCGTGTCAACCTAGAAATTAGAGACTGATGGCACAAGGCTAGTTTTCCCATTATGAAAGCTCCGTTGATGCGGCCCCGAAGCTACCTGAAAGCACTGTTGTAACCGTGCTTTTACTTACAGCCGGCATGGTTCATAGAAGAAAATGAGTTTTCTCGAAAGAAACCTTGTGCTTCCAGTTCCTAGTTGGAAGCTCACCCTGCTCTGCTCTATACCAAACGTGAAAGTCAATGTGAGCACTAGCCTCGAAGTAAGGCCCTGATTATCCTGGCAAAAAAGGAGGCGTGCAGCAGCTCCATGAGGCCTTCATCGCTGTTCTGCTTTAGTTTCACGGTAGTAAGCTTTCCAAGACTCCTAGGGACTTTGCTTAAGCAACCGTTTCGGTACCAGAACACTGCGTAGAGACAGTAAGCTCTGGTCCTGCGTGTATGCTGCGTGTCAACCTAGAAATTGGAGACTGATGGCATAAGGCTTCTTTTCCCATTATGAAAGCTCCGTTCAAGCGGCCTCGAAGCTACCTGAGAAGCATTGTTGTTGCCGGGGTTTTCCTCACTGCCGGCATGGTTCTGAGAAGAAATTGACTTTTATCCTAAGAAACCTTGGGTTTCCAGTTCCTTGTTGGAAGCTCACCCTGCTCTGCGCTATACCTAAAGTGAAAGTCAACGTGAGCCCAAGCTTCGAAGTAAGGCCCTGATTATCCTTGCAAAACGAGAGGCGTGCAGCAGCTCCATGAGGCCTTCATCGTTGTTCTGCTTTTAGTTTCAAGGTAGTAAGCTTTTCAACACTCCTAGGGGACTTGCTTCAGAACCCGTTTCTGTACCAGAACACTGCATAGAACCAGTAAGCTCTGCTCCTGCGTGTATGCTGCGTGTCAAACTAGAAATTAGAGACTGATGGCACAAGGCTAGTTTTCCCATTATGAAAGCTCCGTTGATGCGGCCCCGAAGCTACCTGAAAAGCACTGTTGTTACTGTGCTTTTACTTACAGCCGGCATGGTTCATAGAAGAAAATGAGTTTTCTCGAAAGAAACCTTGTGCTTCCAGTTCCTAGTTGGAAGCTCACCCTGCTCTGCTCTATACCAAACGTGAAAGTCAATGTGAGCACTAGCCTCGAAGTAAGGCCCTGATTATGCTGGCAAAACGGGAGGCGTGCAGCAGCTCCATGAGGCCTTCATCGCTGTTCTGCTTTAGTTTCACGGTAGTAAGCTTTCCAAGACTCCTAGGGACTTTGCTTAAGCAACCGTTTCGGTACCAGAACACTGCGTAGAACCAGGAAGCTCTGCTCCTGCGTGTATGCTGCGTGTCAACCTAGAAATTAGAGACTGATGGCATAAGGCTTCTTTTCCCATTATGAAAGCTCCGTTGATGCGGCCCCGAAGCTACCTGAAAGCACTGTTGTAACCGTGCTTTTACTTACAGCCGGCATGGTTCATAGAAGAAAATGAGTTTTCTCGAAAGAAACCTTGTGCTTCCAGTTCCTAGTTGGAAGCTCACCCTGCTCTGCTCTATACCAAACGTGAAAGTCAATGCGAGCACTAGCCTCGAAGTAAGGCCCTGATTATCCTGGCAAAACGGGAGGCGTGCAGCAGCTCCATGAGGCCTTCATCGTTGTTCTGCTTTAGTTTCAAGGTAGTAAGCTTTTCAACACTCCTAGGGGCGTTTCTTCAGCACCCGTTTCAGTACCAGAACACTGCGTAGAACCAGGAAGCTCTGCTCCTGCGTGTATGCTGCGTGTCAACCTAGAAATTGGAGACTGATGGCATAAGGCTTCTTTTCCCATTATGAAAGCTCCGTTCATGCGGCCTCGAAGCTACCTGAAAAGCATTGTTGTTGCCGGGGTTTTCCTCACTGCCGGCATGGTTCTGAGAAGAAAATGAGTTTTCTCCTAAGAAACCTTGGGTTTCCAGTTCCTTGTTGGAAGCTCACCCTGCTCTGCGCTATACCTAAAGTGAAAGTCAACGTGAGCCCAAGCTTCGAAGTAAGGCCCTGATTATCCTTGCAAAACGAGAGGCGTGCAGCAGCTCCATGAGGCCTTCATCGTTGTTCCGCTTTAGTTTCAAGGTAGTAAGCTTTTCAACACTCCTAGGGGCCTTGCTTCAGCACCCGTTTCAGTACCAGAACACTGCGTAGAACCAGGAAGCTCTGCTCCTGCGTGTATGCTGCGTGTCAACCTAGAAATTAGAGACTGATGGCACAAGGCTAGTTTTCCCATTATGAAAGCTCCGTTGATGCGGCCCCGAAGCTACCTGAAAAGCACTGTTGTTACCGTGCTTTTACTTACAGCCGGCATGGTTCATAGAAGAAAATGAGTTTTCTCGAAAGAAACCTTGTGCTTCCAGTTCCTAGTTGGAAGCTCACCCTGCTCTGCTCTATACCAAACGTGAAAGTCAATGTGAGCACTAGCCTCGAAGTAAGGCCCTGATTATGCTGGCAAAACGGGAGGCGTGCAGCAGCTCCATGAGGCCTTCATCGCTGTTCTGCTTTAGTTTCACGGTAGTAAGCTTTCCAACATTCCTAGGGACTTTGCTTAAGCAACCGTTTCGGTACCAGAACACTGCGTAGAGACAGTAAGCTCTGGTCCTGCGTGTATGCTGCGTGTCAACCTAGAAATTGGAGACTGATGGCATAAGGCTTCTTTTCCCATTATGGAAGCTCCGTTCATGCGGCCTCGAAGCTACCTGAAAAGCATTGTTGTTGCCGGGGTTTTCCTCACTGCCGGCATGGTTCTGAGAAGAAAATGAGTTTTCTCCTAAGAAACCTTGGGTTTCCAGTTCCTTGTTGGAAGCTCACCCTGCTCTGCGCTATACCTAAAGTGAAAGTCAACGTGAGCCCAAGCTTCGAAGTAAGGCCCTGATTATCCTTGCAAAACGAGAGGCGTGCAGCAGCTCCATGAGGCCTTCATCGTTGTTCTGCTTTAGTTTCAAGGTAGTAAGCTTTTCAACACTCCTAGGGGCCTTGCTTCAGCACCCGTTTCAGTACCAGAACACTGCGTAGAACCAGGAAGCTCTGCTCCTGCGTGTATGCTGCGTGTCAACCTAGAAATTAGAGACTGATGGCACAAGGCTAGTTTTCCCATTATGAAAGCTCCGTTGATGCGGCCCCGAAGCTACCTGAAAGCACTGTTGTTACCGTGCTTTTACTTACAGCCGGCTTGGTTCATAGAAGAAAATGAGTTTTCTCGAAAGAAACCTTGTGCTTCCAGTTCCTAGTTGGAAGCTCACCCTGCTCTGCTCTATACCAAACGTGAAAGTCAATGTGAGCACTAGCCTCGAAGTAAGGCCCTGATTATGCTGGCAAAACGGGAGGCGTGCAGCAGCTCCATGAGGCCTTCATCGCTGTTCTGCTTTAGTTTCACGGTAGTAAGCTTTCCAACATTCCTAGGGACTTTGCTTAAGCAACCGTTTCGGTACCAGAACACTGCGTAGAGACAGTAAGCTCTGGTCCTGCGTGTATGCTGCGTGTCAACCTAGAAATTGGAGACTGATGGCATAAGGCTTCTTTTCCCATTATGAAAGCTCCGTTGATGCGGCCCCGAAGCTACCTGAGAAGCTTTGTTGTTGCCGGGGTTTTCCACACTGCCGGCATGGTTCTGAGAAGAAAATGAGTTTTCTCCTAAGAAACCTTGGGTTTCCAGTTCCTTGTTGGAAGCTCACCCTGCTCTGCGCTATACCTAAAGTGAAAGTCAACGTGAGCCCAAGCTTCGAAGTAAGGCCCTGATTATGCTGGCAAAACGAGAGGCGTGCAGCAGCTCCATGAGGCCTTCATCGCTGTTCTGCTTTAGTTTCACGGTAGTAAGCTTTCCAAGACTCCTAGGGACTTTGCTTAAGCAACCGTTTCGGTACCAGAACACTGCTTAGAGACAGTAAGCTCTGGTCCTGCGTGTATGCTGCGTGTCAACCTAGAAATTGGAGACTGATGGCATAAGGCTTCTTTTCCCATTATGAAAGCTCCGTTCATGCGGCCTCGAAGCTACCTGAAAAGCATTGTTGTTGCCGGGGTTTTCCACACTGCCGGCATGGTTCTGAGAAGAAAATGAGTTTTCTCCTAAGAAACCTTGGGTTTCCATTTCCTTGTTGGAAGCTCACCCTGCTCTGCGCTATACCTAAAGTGAAAGTCAACGGGAGCCCAAGCTTCGAAGTAAGGCCCTGATTATCCTTGCAAAACGAGAGGCGTGCAGCAGCTCCATGAGGCCTTCATCGTTGTTCTGCTTTAGTTTCAAGGTAGTAAGCTTTTCAACACTCCTAGGGGCCTTGCTTCAGCACCCGTTTCAGTACCAGAACACTGCGTAGAACCAGGAAGCTCTGCTCCTGCGTGTATGCTGCGTGTCAACCTAGAAATTAGAGACTGATGGCACAAGGCTAGTTTTCCCATTATGAAACCTCCGTTGATGCGGCCCCGAAGCTACCTGAAAGCACTGTTGTTACCGTGCTTTTACTTACAGCCGGCATGGTTCATAGAAGAAAATGAGTTTTCTCGAAAGAAACCTTGTGCTTCCAGTTCCTAGTTGGAAGCTCACCCTGCTCTGCTCTATACCAAACGTGAAAGTCAATGTGAGCACTAGCCTCGAAGTAAGGCCCTGATTATGCTGGCAAAACGGGAGGCGTGCAGCAGCTCCATGAGGCCTTCATCGCTGTTCTGCTTTAGTTTCACGGTAGTAAGCTTTCCAAGACTCCTAGGGACTTTGCTTAAGCAACCGTTTCGGTAGCAGAACACTGCGTAGAGACAGTAAGCTCTGGTCCTGCGTGTATGCTGCGTGTCAACCTAGAAATTGGAGACTGATGGCATAAGGCTTCTTTTCCCATTATGAAAGCTCCGTTCATGCGGCCTCGAAGCTACCTGAGAAGCATTGTTGTTGCCGGGGTTTTCCACACTGCCGGCATGGTTCTGAGAAGAAAATGAGTTTTCTCCTAAGAAACCTTGGGTTTCCAGTTCCTTGTTGGAAGCTCACCCTGCTCTGCGCTATACCTAAAGTGAAAGTCAACGTGAGCCCAAGCTTCGAAGTAAGGTCCTGATTATCCTTGCAAAACGAGAGTCGTGCAGCAGCTCCATGAGGCCTTCATCGTTGTTCTGCTTTAGTTTCAAGGTAGTAAGCTTTTCAACACTCCTAGGGGCCTTGCTTCAGCACCCATTTCAGTACCAGAACACTGAGTAGAACCAGGAAGCTCTGCTCCTGCGTGTATGCTGCGTGTCAACCTAGAAATTAGAGACTGATGGCACAAGGCTAGTTTTCCCATTATGAAAGCTCCGTTGATGCGGCCCCGAAGCTACCTGAAAGCACTGTTGTAACCGTGCTTTTACTTACAGCCGGCATGGTTCATAGAAGAAAATGAGTTTTCTCGAAAGAAACCTTGTGCTTCCAGTTCCTAGTTGGAAGCTCACCCTGCTCTGCTCTATACCAAACGTGAAAGTCAATGTGAGCACTAGCCTCGAAGTAAGGCCCTGATTATCCTGGCAAAAAAGGAGGCGTGCAGCAGCTCCATGAGGCCTTCATCGCTGTTCTGCTTTAGTTTCACGGTAGTAAGCTTTCCAAGACTCCTAGGGACTTTGCTTAAGCAACCGTTTCGGTACCAGAACACTGCGTAGAGACAGTAAGCTCTGGTCCTGCGTGTATGCTGCGTGTCAACCTAGAAATTGGAGACTGATGGCATAAGGCTTCTTTTCCCATTATGAAAGCTCCGTTCAAGCGGCCTCGAAGCTACCTGAGAAGCATTGTTGTTGCCGGGGTTTTCCTCACTGCCGGCATGGTTCTGAGAAGAAAATGAGTTTTCTCCTAAGAAACCTTGGGTTTCCAGTTCCTTGTTGGAAGCTCACCCTGCTCTGCGCTATACCTAAAGTGAAAGTCAACGGGAGCCCAAGCTTCGAAGTAAGGCCCTGATTATCCTTGCAAAACGAGAGGCGTGCAGCAGCTCCATGAGGCCTTCATCGTTGTTCTGCTTTAGTTTCAAGGTAGTAAGCTTTTCAACACTCCTAGGGGCCTTGCTTCAGCACCCGTTTCAGTACCAGAACACTGCGTAGAACCAGGAAGCTCTGCTCCTGCGTGTATGCTGCGTGTCAACCTAGAAATTAGAGACTGATGGCACAAGGCTAGTTTTCCCATTATGAAAGCTCCGTTGATGCGGCCCCGAAGCTACCTGAAAAGCACTGTTGTTACCGTGCTTTTACTTACAGCCGGCATGGTTCATAGAAGAAAATGAGTTTTCTCGAAAGAAACCTTGTGCTTCCAGTTCCTAGTTGGAAGCTCACCCTGCTCTGCTCTATACCAAACGTGAAAGTCAATGTGAGCACTAGCCTCGAAGTAAGGCCCTGATTATGCTGGCAAAACGGGAGGCGTGCAGCAGCTCCATGAGGCCTTCATCGCTGTTCTGCTTTAGTTTCACGGTAGTAAGCTTTCCAACATTCCTAGGGACTTTGCTTAAGCAACCGTTTCGGTACCAGAACACTGCGTAGAGACAGTAAGCTCTGGTCCTGCGTGTATGCTGCGTGTCAACCTAGAAATTGGAGACTGATGGCATAAGGCTACTTTTCCCATTATGGAAGCTCCGTTCATGCGGCCTCGAAGCTACCTGAAAAGCATTGTTGTTGCCGGGGTTTTCCTCACTGCCGGCATGGTTCTGAGAAGAAAATGAGTTTTCTCCTAAGAAACCTTGGGTTTCCAGTTCCTTGTTGGAAGCTCACCCTGCTCTGCGCTATACCTAAAGTGAAAGTCAACGTGAGCCCAAGCTTCGAAGTAAGGCCCTGATTATCCTTGCAAAACGAGAGGCGTGCAGCAGCTCCATGAGGCCTTCATCGTTGTTCTGCTTTAGTTTCAAGGTAGTAAGCTTTTCAACACTCCTAGGGGCCTTGCTTCAGCACCCGTTTCAGTACCAGAACACTGCGTAGAACCAGGAAGCTCTGCTCCTGCGTGTATGCTGCGTGTCAACCTAGAAATTAGAGACTGATGGCACAAGGCTAGTTTTCCCATTATGAAAGCTCCGTTGATGCGGCCCCGAAGCTACCTGAAAGCACTGTTGTTACCGTGCTTTTACTTACAGCCGGCTTGGTTCATAGAAGAAAATGAGTTTTCTCGAAAGAAACCTTGTGCTTCCAGTTCCTAGTTGGAAGCTCACCCTGCTCTGCTCTATACCAAACGTGAAAGTCAATGTGAGCACTAGCCTCGAAGTAAGGCCCTGATTATGCTGGCAAAACGGGAGGCGTGCAGCAGCTCCATGAGGCCTTCATCGCTGTTCTGCTTTAGTTTCACGGTAGTAAGCTTTCCAACATTCCTAGGGACTTTGCTTAAGCAACCGTTTCGGTACCAGAACACTGCGTAGAGACAGTAAGCTCTGGTCCTGCGTGTATGCTGCGTGTCAACCTAGAAATTGGAGACTGATGGCATAAGGCTTCTTTTCCCATTATGGAAGCTCCGTTCATGCGGCCTCGAAGCTACCTGAAAAGCATTGTTGTTGCCGGGGTTTTCCTCACTGCCGGCATGGTTCTGAGAAGAAAATGAGTTTTCTCCTAAGAAACCTTGGGTTTCCAGTTCCTTGTTGGAAGCTCACCCTGCTCTGCGCTATACCTAAAGTGAAAGTCAACGTGAGCCCAAGCTTCGAAGTAAGGCCCTGATTATCCTTGCAAAACGAGAGGCGTGCAGCAGCTCCATGAGGCCTTCATCGTTGTTCTGCTTTAGTTTCAAGGTAGTAAGCTTTTCAACACTCCTAGGGGCCTTGCTTCAGCACCCGTTTCAGTACCAGAACACTGCGTAGAACCAGGAAGCTCTGCTCCTGCGTGTATGCTGCGTGTCAACCTAGAAATTAGAGACTGATGGCACAAGGCTAGTTTTCCCATTATGAAAGCTCCGTTGATGCGGCCCCGAAGCTACCTGAAAAGCACTGTTGTTACCGTGCTTTTACTTACAGCCGGCATGGTTCATAGAAGAAAATGAGTTTTCTCGAAAGAAACCTTGTGCTTCCAGTTCCTAGTTGGAAGCTCACCCTGCTCTGCTCTATACCAAACGTGAAAGTCAATGTGAGCACTAGCCTCGAAGTAAGGCCCTGATTATCCTGGCAAAACGGGAGGCGTGCAGCAGCTCCATGAGGCCTTCATCGCTGTTCTGCTTTAGTTTCACGGTAGTAAGCTTTCCAACATTCCTAGGGACTTTGCTTAAGCAACCGTTTCGGTACCAGAACACTGCGTAGAGACAGTAAGCTCTGGTCCTGCGTGTATGCTGCGTGTCAACCTAGAAATTGGAGACTGATGGCATAAGGCTTCTTTTCCCATTATGAAAGCTCCTTTCATGCGGCCTCGAAGCTACCTGGAAAGCATTGTTGTTGCCGGGGTTTTCCTCACTGCCGGCATGGTTCTGAGAAGAAAATGAGTTTTCTCCTAAGAAACCTTGGGTTTCCAGTTCCTTGTTGGAAGCTCACCCTGCTCTGCGCTATACCTAAAGTGAAAGTCAACGGGAGCCCAAGCTTCGAAGTAAGGCCCTGATTATCCTTGCAAAACGAGAGGCGTGCAGCAGCTCCATGAGGCCTTCATCGTTGTTCTGCTTTAGTTTCAAGGTAGTAAGCTTTTCAACACTCCTAGGGGCCTTGCTTCAGCACCCGTTTCAGTACCAGAACACTGCGTAGAACCAGGAAGCTCTGCTCCTGCGTGTATGCTGCGTGTCAACCTAGAAATTAGAGACTGATGGCACAAGGCTAGTTTTCCCATTATGAAAGCTCCGTTGATGCGGCCCCGAAGCTACCTGAAAAGCACTGTTGTTACCGTGCTTTTACTTACAGCCGGCATGGTTCATAGAAGAAAATGAGTTTTCTCGAAAGATACCTTGTGCTTCCAGTTCCTAGTTGGAAGCTCACCCTGCTCTGCTCTATACCAAACGTGAAAGTCAATGTGAGCACTAGCCTCGAAGTAAGGCCCTGATTATGCTGGCAAAACGGGAGGCGTGCAGCAGCTCCATGAGGCCTTCATCGCTGTTCTGCTTTAGTTTCACGGTAGTAAGCTTTCCAACATTCCTAGGGACTTTGCTTAAGCAACCGTTTCGGTACCAGAACACTGCGTAGAGAAAGTAAGCTCTGGTCCTGCGTGTATGCTGCGTGTCAACCTAGAAATTGGAGACTGATGGCATAAGGCTTCTTTTCCCATTATGGAAGCTCCGTTCATGCGGCCTCGAAGCTACCTGAAAAGCATTGTTGTTGCCGGGGTTTTCCTCACTGACGGCATGGTTCTGAGAAGAAAATGAGTTTTCTCCTAAGAAACCTTGGGTTTCCAGTTCCTTGTTGGAAGCTCACCCTGCTCTGCGCTATACCTAAAGTGAAAGTCAACGTGAGCCCAAGCTTCGAAGTAAGGCCCTGATTATCCTTGCAAAACGAGAGGCGTGCAGCAGCTCCATGAGGCCTTCATCGTTGTTCTGCTTTAGTTTCAAGGTAGTAAGCTTTTCAACACTCCTAGGGGCCTTGCTTCAGCACCCGTTTCAGTACCAGAACACTGCGTAGAACCAGGAAGCTCTGCTCCTGCGTGTATGCTGCGTGTCAACCTAGAAATTAGAGACTGATGGCACAAGGCTAGTTTTCCCATTATGAAAGCTCCGTTGATGCGGCCCCGAAGCTACCTGAAAAGCACTGTTGTTACCGTGCTTTTACTTACAGCCGGCATGGTTCAGAGAAGAAAATGAGTTTTCTCGAAAGAAACCTTGTGCTTCCAGTTCCTAGTTGGAAGCTCACCCTGCTCTGCTCTATACCAAACGTGAAAGTCAATGTGAGCACTAGCCTCGAAGTAAGGCCCTGATTATGCTGGCAAAACGGGAGGCGTGCAGCAGCTCCATGAGGCCTTCATCGCTGTTCTGCTTTAGTTTCACGGTAGTAAGCTTTCCAACATTCCTAGGGACTTTGCTTAAGCAACCGTTTCGGTACCAGAACACTGCGTAGAGACAGTAAGCTCTGGTCCTGCGTGTATGCTGCGTGTCAACCTAGAAATTGGAGACTGATGGCATAAGGCTTCTTTTCCCATTATGGAAGCTCCGTTCATGCGGCCTCGAAGCTACCTGAAAAGCATTGTTGTTGCCGGGGTTTTCCTCACTGCCGGCATGGTTCTGAGAAGAAAATGAGTTTTCTCCTAAGAAACCTTGGGTTTCCAGTTCCTTGTTGGAAGCTCACCCTGCTCTGCGCTATACCTAAAGTGAAAGTCAACGGGAGCCCAAGCTTCGAAGTAAGGCCCTGATTATCCTTGCAAAACGAGAGGCGTGCAGCAGCTCCATGAGGCCTTCATCGTTGTTCTGCTTTAGTTTCAAGGTAGTAAGCTTTTCAACACTCCTAGGGGCCTTGCTTCAGCACCCGTTTCAGTACCAGAACACTGCGTAGAACCAGGAAGCTCTGCTCCTGCGTGTATGCTGCGTGTCAACCTAGAAATTAGAGACTGATGGCACAAGGCTAGTTTTCCCATTATGAAAGCTCCGTTGATGCGGCCCCGAAGCTACCTGAAAAGCACTGTTGTTACCGTGCTTTTACTTACAGCCGGCATGGTTCATAGAAGAAAATGAGTTTTCTCGAAAGAAACCTTGTACTTCCAGTTCCTAGTTGGAAGCTCACCCTGCTCTGCTCTATACCAAACGTGAAAGTCAATGTGAGCACTAGCCTCGAAGTAAGGCCCTGATTATGCTGGCAAAACGGGAGGCGTGCACCAGCTCCATGAGGCCTTCATCGCTGTTCTGCTTTAGTTTCACGGTAGTAAGCTTTCCAACATTCCTAGGGACTTTGCTTAAGCAACCGTTTCGGTACCAGAACACTGCGTAGAGACAGTAAGCTCTGGTCCTGCGTGTATGCTGCGTGTCAACCTAGAAATTGGAGACTGATGGCATAAGGCTTCTTTTCCCATTATGGAAGCTCCGTTCATGCGGCCTCGAAGCTACCTGAAAAACATTGTTGTTGCCGGGGTTTTCCTCACTGCCGGCATGGTTCTGAGAAGAAAATGAGTTTTCTCCTAAGAAACCTTGGGTTTCCAGTTCCTTGTTGGAAGCTCACCCTGCTCTGCGCTATACCTAAAGTGAAAGTCAACGGGAGCCCAAGCTTCGAAGTAAGGCCCTGATTATCCTTGCAAAACGAGAGGCGTGCAGCAGCTCCATGAGGCCTTCATCGTTGTTCTGCTTTAGTTTCAAGGTAGTAAGCTTTTCAACACTCCTAGGGGCCTTGCTTCAGCACCCGTTTCAGTACCAGAACACTGCGTAGAACCAGGAAGCTCTGCTCCTGCGTGTATGCTGCGTGTCAACCTAGAAATTAGAGACTGATGGCACAAGGCTAGTTTTCCCATTATGAAAGCTCCGTTGATGCGGCCCCGAAGCTACCTGAAAAGCACTGTTGTTACCGTGCTTTTACTTACAGCCGGCATGGTTCATAGAAGAAAATGAGTTTTCTCGAAAGATACCTTGTGCTTCCAGTTCCTAGTTGGAAGCTCACCCTGCTCTGCTCTATACCAAACGTGAAAGTCAATGTGAGCACTAGCCTCGAAGTAAGGCCCTGATTATGCTGGCAAAACGGGAGGCGTGCAGCAGCTCCATGAGGCCTTCATCGCTGTTCTGCTTTAGTTTCACGGTAGTAAGCTTTCCAACATTCCTAGGGACTTTGCTTAAGCAACCGTTTCGGTACCAGAACACTGCGTAGAGAAAGTAAGCTCTGGTCCTGCGTGTATGCTGCGTGTCAACCTAGAAATTGGAGACTGATGGCATAAGGCTTCTTTTCCCATTATGGAAGCTCCGTTCATGCGGCCTCGAAGCTACCTGAAAAGCATTGTTGTTGCCGGGGTTTTCCTCACTGACGGCATGGTTCTGAGAAGAAAATGAGTTTTCTCCTAAGAAACCTTGGGTTTCCAGTTCCTTGTTGGAAGCTCACCCTGCTCTGCGCTATACCTAAAGTGAAAGTCAACGTGAGCCCAAGCTTCGAAGTAAGGCCCTGATTATCCTTGCAAAACGAGAGGCGTGCAGCAGCTCCATGAGGCCTTCATCGTTGTTCTGCTTTAGTTTCAAGGTAGTAAGCTTTTCAACACTCCTAGGGGCCTTGCTTCAGCACCCGTTTCAGTACCAGAACACTGCGTAGAACCAGGAAGCTCTGCTCCTGCGTGTATGCTGCGTGTCAACCTAGAAATTAGAGACTGATGGCACAAGGCTAGTTTTCCCATTATGAAAGCTCCGTTGATGCGGCCCCGAAGCTACCTGAAAAGCACTGTTGTTACCGTGCTTTTACTTACAGCCGGCATGGTTCATAGAAGAAAATGAGTTTTCTCGAAAGAAACCTTGTGCTTCCAGTTCCTAGTTGGAAGCTCACCCTGCTCTGCTCTATACCAAACGTGAAAGTCAATGTGAGCACTAGCCTCGAAGTAAGGCCCTGATTATGCTGGCAAAACGGGAGGCGTGCAGCAGCTCCATGAGGCCTTCATCGCTGTTCTGCTTTAGTTTCACGGTAGTAAGCTTTCCAACATTCCTAGGGACTTTGCTTAAGCAACCGTTTCGGTACCAGAACACTGCGTAGAGACAGTAAGCTCTGGTCCTGCGTGTATGCTGCGTGTCAACCTAGAAATTGGAGACTGATGGCATAAGGCTTCTTTTCCCATTATGGAAGCTCCGTTCATGCGGCCTCGAAGCTACCTGAAAAGCATTGTTGTTGCCGGGGTTTTCCTCGCTGCCGGCATGGTTCTGAGAAGAAAATGAGTTTTCTCCTAAGAAACCTTGGGTTTCCAGTTCCTTGTTGGAAGCTCACCCTGCTCTGCGCTATACCTAAAGTGAAAGTCAACGTGAGCCCAAGCTTCGAAGTAAGGCCCTGATTATCCTTGCAAAACGAGAGGCGTGCAGCAGCTCCATGAGGCCTTCATCGTTGTTCTGCTTTAGTTTCAAGGTAGTAAGCTTTTCAACACTCCTAGGGGCCTTGCTTCAGCACCCGTTTCAGTACCAGAACACTGCGTAGAACCAGGAAGCTCTGCTCCTGCGTGTATGCTGCGTGTCAACCTAGAAATTAGAGACTGATGGCACAAGGCTAGTTTTCCCATTATGAAAGCTCCGTTGATGCGGCCCCGAAGCTACCTGAAAAGCACTGTTGTTACCGTGCTTTTACTTACAGCCGGCATGGTTCATAGAAGAAAATGAGTTTTCTCGAAAGAAACCTTGTGCTTCCAGTTCCTAGTTGGAAGCTCACCCTGCTCTGCTCTATACCAAACGTGAAAGTCAATGTGAGCACTAGCCTCGAAGTAAGGCCCTGATTATGCTGGCAAAACGGGAGGCGTGCAGCAGCTCCATGAGGCCTTCATCGCTGTTCTGCTTTAGTTTCACGGTAGTAAGCTTTCCAACATTCCTAGGGACTTTGCTTAAGCAACCGTTTCGGTACCAGAACACTGCGTAGAGACAGTAAGCTCTGGTCCTGCGTGTATGCTGCGTGTCAACCTAGAAATTGGAGACTGATGGCATAAGGCTTCTTTTCCCATTATGGAAGCTCCGTTCATGCGGCCTCGAAGCTACCTGAAAAGCATTGTTGTTGCCGGGGTTTTCCTCACTGACGGCATGGTTCTGAGAAGAAAATGAGTTTTCTCCTAAGAAACCTTGGGTTTCCAGTTCCTTGTTGGAAGCTCACCCTGCTCTGCGCTATACCTAAAGTGAAAGTCAACGTGAGCCCAAGCTTCGAAGTAAGGCCCTGATTATCCTTGCAAAACGAGAGGCGTGCAGCAGCTCCATGAGGCCTTCATCGTTGTTCTGCTTTAGTTTCAAGGTAGTAAGCTTTTCAACACTCCTAGGGGCCTTGCTTCAGCACCCGTTTCAGTACCAGAACACTGCGTAGAACCAGGAAGCTCTGCTCCTGCGTGTATGCTGCGTGTCAACCTAGAAATTAGAGACTGATGGCACAAGGCTAGTTTTCCCATTATGAAAGCTCCGTTGATGCGGCCCCGAAGCTACCTGAAAACCACTGTTGTTACCGTGCTTTTACTTACAGCCGGCATGGTTCATAGAAGAAAATGAGTTTTCTCGAAAGAAACCTTGTGCTTCCAGTTCCTAGTTGGAAGCTCACCCTGCTCTGCTCTATACCAAACGTGAAAGTCAATGTGAGCACTAGCCTCGAAGTAAGGCCCTGATTATGCTGGCAAAACGGGAGGCGTGCAGCAGCTCCATGAGGCCTTCATCGCTGTTCTGCTTTAGTTTCACGGTAGTAAGCTTTCCAACATTCCTAGGGACTTTGCTTAAGCAACCGTTTCGGTACCAGAACACTGCGTAGAGACAGTAAGCTCTGGTCCTGCGTGTATGCTGCGTGTCAACCTAGAAATTGGAGACTGATGGCATAAGGCTTCTTTTCCCATTATGGAAGCTCCGTTCATGCGGCCTCGAAGCTACCTGGAAAGCATTGTTGTTGCCGGGGTTTTCCTCACTGCCGGCATGGTTCTGAGAAGAAAATGAGTTTTCTCCTAAGAAACCTTGGGTTTCCAGTTCCTTGTTGGAAGCTCACCCTGCTCTGCGCTATACCTAAAGTGAAAGTCAACGGGAGCCCAAGCTTCGAAGTAAGGCCCTGATTATCCTTGCAAAACGAGAGGCGTGCAGCAGCTCCATGAGGCCTTCATCGTTGTTCTGCTTTAGTTTCAAGGTAGTAAGCTTTTCAACACTCCTAGGGGCCTTGCTTCAGCACCCGTTTCAGTACCAGAACACTGCGTAGAACCAGGAAGCTCTGCTCCTGCGTGTATGCTGCGTGTCAACCTAGAAATTAGAGACTGATGGCACAAGGCTAGTTTTCCCATTATGAAAGCTCCGTTGATGCGGCCCCGAAGCTACCTGAAAGCACTGTTGTTACCGTGCTTTTACTTACAGCCGGCATGGTTCATAGAAGAAAATGAGTTTTCTCGAAAGAAACCTTGTGCTTCCAGTTCCTAGTTGGAAGCTCACCCTGCTCTGCTCTATACCAAACGTGAAAGTCAATGTGAGCACTAGCCTCGAAGTAAGGCCCTGATTATGCTGGCAAAACGGGAGGCGTGCAGCAGCTCCATGAGGCCTTCATCGCTGTTCTGCTTTAGTTTCACGGTAGTAAGCTTTCCAACATTCCTAGGGACTTTGCTTAAGCAACCGTTTCGGTACCAGAACACTGCGTAGAGACAGTAAGCTCTGGTCCTGCGTGTATGCTGCGTGTCAACCTAGAAATTGGAGACTGATGGCATAAGGCTTCTTTTCCCATTATGGAAGCTCCGTTCATGCGGCCTCGAAGCTACCTGAAAAGCATTGTTGTTGCCGGGGTTTTCCTCACTGCCGGCATGGTTCTGAGAAGAAAATGAGTTTTCTCCTAAGAAACCTTGGGTTTCCAGTTCCTTGTTGGAAGCTCACCCTGCTCTGCGCTATACCTAAAGTGAAAGTCAACGGGAGCCCAAGCTTCGAAGTAAGGCCCTGATTATCCTTGCAAAACGAGAGGCGTGCAGCAGCTCCATGAGGCCTTCATCGTTGTTCTGCTTTAGTTTCAAGGTAGTAAGCTTTTCAACACTCCTAGGGGCCTTGCTTCAGCACCCGTTTCAGTACCAGAACACTGCGTAGAACCAGGAAGCTCTGCTCCTGCGTGTATGCTGCGTGTCAACCTAGAAATTAGAGACTGATGGCACAAGGCTAGTTTTCCCATTATGAAAGCTCCGTTGATGCGGCCCCGAAGCTACCTGAAAAGCACTGTTGTTACCGTGCTTTTACTTACAGCCGGCATGGTTCATAGAAGAAAATGAGTTTTCTCGAAAGAAACCTTGTACTTCCAGTTCCTAGTTGGAAGCTCACCCTGCTCTGCTCTATACCAAACGTGAAAGTCAATGTGAGCACTAGCCTCGAAGTAAGGCCCTGATTATGCTGGCAAAACGGGAGGCGTGCAGCAGCTCCATGAGGCCTTCATCGCTGTTCTGCTTTAGTTTCACGGTAGTAAGCTTTCCAACATTCCTAGGGACTTTGCTTAAGCAACCGTTTCGGTACCAGAACACTGCGTAGAGACAGTAAGCTCTGGTCCTGCGTGTATGCTGCGTGTCAACCTAGAAATTGGAGACTGATGGCATAAGGCTTCTTTTCCCATTATGGAAGCTCCGTTCATGCGGCCTCGAAGCTACCTGAAAAGCATTGTTGTTGCCGGGGTTTTCCTCACTGCCGGCATGGTTCTGAGAAGAAAATGAGTTTTCTCCTAAGAAACCTTGGGTTTCCAGTTCCTTGTTGGAAGCTCACCCTGCTCTGCGCTATACCTAAAGTGAAAGTCAACGGGAGCCCAAGCTTCGAAGTAAGGCCCTGATTATCCTTGCAAAACGAGAGGCGTGCAGCAGCTCCATGAGGCCTTCATCGTTGTTCTGCTTTAGTTTCAAGGTAGTAAGCTTTTCAACACTCCTAGGGGCCTTGCTTCAGCACCCGTTTCAGTACCAGAACACTGCGTAGAACCAGGAAGCTCTGCTCCTGCGTGTATGCTGCGTGTCAACCTAGAAATTAGAGACTGATGGCACAAGGCTAGTTTTCCCATTATGAAAGCTCCGTTGATGCGGCCCCGAAGCTACCTGAAAAGCACTGTTGTTACCGTGCTTTTACTTACAGCCGGCATGGTTCATAGAAGAAAATGAGTTTTCTCGAAAGATACCTTGTGCTTCCAGTTCCTAGTTGGAAGCTCACCCTGCTCTGCTCTATACCAAACGTGAAAGTCAATGTGAGCACTAGCCTCGAAGTAAGGCCCTGATTATGCTGGCAAAACGGGAGGCGTGCAGCAGCTCCATGAGGCCTTCATCGCTGTTCTGCTTTAGTTTCACGGTAGTAAGCTTTCCAACATTCCTAGGGACTTTGCTTAAGCAACCGTTTCGGTACCAGAACACTGCGTAGAGAAAGTAAGCTCTGGTCCTGCGTGTATGCTGCGTGTCAACCTAGAAATTGGAGACTGATGGCATAAGGCTTCTTTTCCCATTATGGAAGCTCCGTTCATGCGGCCTCGAAGCTACCTGAAAAGCATTGTTGTTGCCGGGGTTTTCCTCACTGACGGCATGGTTCTGAGAAGAAAATGAGTTTTCTCCTAAGAAACCTTGGGTTTCCAGTTCCTTGTTGGAAGCTCACCCTGCTCTGCGCTATACCTAAAGTGAAAGTCAACGTGAGCCCAAGCTTCGAAGTAAGGCCCTGATTATCCTTGCAAAACGAGAGGCGTGCAGCAGCTCCATGAGGCCTTCATCGTTGTTCTGCTTTAGTTTCAAGGTAGTAAGCTTTTCAACACTCCTAGGGGCCTTGCTTCAGCACCCGTTTCAGTACCAGAACACTGCGTAGAACCAGGAAGCTCTGCTCCTGCGTGTATGCTGCGTGTCAACCTAGAAATTAGAGACTGATGGCACAAGGCTAGTTTTCCCATTATGAAAGCTCCGTTGATGCGGCCCCGAAGCTACCTGAAAAGCACTGTTGTTACCGTGCTTTTACTTACAGCCGGCATGGTTCATAGAAGAAAATGAGTTTTCTCGAAAGAAACCTTGTGCTTCCAGTTCCTAGTTGGAAGCTCACCCTGCTCTGCTCTATACCAAACGTGAAAGTCAATGTGAGCACTAGCCTCGAAGTAAGGCCCTGATTATGCTGGCAAAACGGGAGGCGTGCAGCAGCTCCATGAGGCCTTCATCGCTGTTCTGCTTTAGTTTCACGGTAGTAAGCTTTCCAACATTCCTAGGGACTTTGCTTAAGCAACCGTTTCGGTACCAGAACACTGCGTAGAGACAGTAAGCTCTGGTCCTGCGTGTATGCTGCGTGTCAACCTAGAAATTGGAGACTGATGGCATAAGGCTTCTTTTCCCATTATGGAAGCTCCGTTCATGCGGCCTCGAAGCTACCTGAAAAGCATTGTTGTTGCCGGGGTTTTCCTCACTGCCGGCATGGTTCTGAGAAGAAAATGAGTTTTCTCCTAAGAAACCTTGGGTTTCCAGTTCCTTGTTGGAAGCTCACCCTGCTCTGCGCTATACCTAAAGTGAAAGTCAACGTGAGCCCAAGCTTCGAAGTAAGGCCCTGATTATCCTTGCAAAACGAGAGGCGTGCAGCAGCTCCATGAGGCCTTCATCGTTGTTCTGCTTTAGTTTCAAGGTAGTAAGCTTTTCAACACTCCTAGGGGCCTTGCTTCAGCACCCGTTTCAGTACCAGAACACTGCGTAGAACCAGGAAGCTCTGCTCCTGCGTGTATGCTGCGTGTCAACCTAGAAATTAGAGACTGATGGCACAAGGCTAGTTTTCCCATTATGAAAGCTCCGTTGATGCGGCCCCGAAGCTACCTGAAAAGCACTGTTGTTACCGTGCTTTTACTTACAGCCGGCATGGTTCATAGAAGAAAATGAGTTTTCTCGAAAGAAACCTTGTGCTTCCAGTTCCTAGTTGGAAGCTCACCCTGCTCTGCTCTATACCAAACGTGAAAGTCAATGTGAGCACTAGCCTCGAAGTAAGGCCCTGATTATGCTGGCAAAACGGGAGGCGTGCAGCAGCTCCATGAGGCCTTCATCGCTGTTCTGCTTTAGTTTCACGGTAGTAAGCTTTCCAACATTCCTAGGGACTTTGCTTAAGCAACCGTTTCGGTACCAGAACACTGCGTAGAGACAGTAAGCTCTGGTCCTGCGTGTATGCTGCGTGTCAACCTAGAAATTGGAGACTGATGGCATAAGGCTTCTTTTCCCATTATGGAAGCTCCGTTCATGCGGCCTCGAAGCTACCTGAAAAGCATTGTTGTTGCCGGGGTTTTCCTCACTGACGGCATGGTTCTGAGAAGAAAATGAGTTTTCTCCTAAGAAACCTTGGGTTTCCAGTTCCTTGTTGGAAGCTCACCCTGCTCTGCGCTATACCTAAAGTGAAAGTCAACGTGAGCCCAAGCTTCGAAGTAAGGCCCTGATTATCCTTGCAAAACGAGAGGCGTGCAGCAGCTCCATGAGGCCTTCATCGTTGTTCTGCTTTAGTTTCAAGGTAGTAAGCTTTTCAACACTCCTAGGGGCCTTGCTTCAGCACCCGTTTCAGTACCAGAACACTGCGTAGAACCAGGAAGCTCTGCTCCTGCGTGTATGCTGCGTGTCAACCTAGAAATTAGAGACTGATGGCACAAGGCTAGTTTTCCCATTATGAAAGCTCCGTTGATGCGGCCCCGAAGCTACCTGAAAACCACTGTTGTTACCGTGCTTTTACTTACAGCCGGCATGGTTCATAGAAGAAAATGAGTTTTCTCGAAAGAAACCTTGTGCTTCCAGTTCCTAGTTGGAAGCTCACCCTGCTCTGCTCTATACCAAACGTGAAAGTCAATGTGAGCACTAGCCTCGAAGTAAGGCCCTGATTATGCTGGCAAAACGGGAGGCGTGCAGCAGCTCCATGAGGCCTTCATCGCTGTTCTGCTTTAGTTTCACGGTAGTAAGCTTTCCAACATTCCTAGGGACTTTGCTTAAGCAACCGTTTCGGTACCAGAACACTGCGTAGAGACAGTAAGCTCTGGTCCTGCGTGTATGCTGCGTGTCAACCTAGAAATTGGAGACTGATGGCATAAGGCTTCTTTTCCCATTATGGAAGCTCCGTTCATGCGGCCTCGAAGCTACCTGGAAAGCATTGTTGTTGCCGGGGTTTTCCTCACTGCCGGCATGGTTCTGAGAAGAAAATGAGTTTTCTCCTAAGAAACCTTGGGTTTCCAGTTCCTTGTTGGAAGCTCACCCTGCTCTGCGCTATACCTAAAGTGAAAGTCAACGGGAGCCCAAGCTTCGAAGTAAGGCCCTGATTATCCTTGCAAAACGAGAGGCGTGCAGCAGCTCCATGAGGCCTTCATCGTTGTTCTGCTTTAGTTTCAAGGTAGTAAGCTTTTCAACACTCCTAGGGGCCTTGCTTCAGCACCCGTTTCAGTACCAGAACACTGCGTAGAACCAGGAAGCTCTGCTCCTGCGTGTATGCTGCGTGTCAACCTAGAAATTAGAGACTGATGGCACAAGGCTAGTTTTCCCATTATGAAAGCTCCGTTGATGCGGCCCCGAAGCTACCTGAAAGCACTGTTGTTACCGTGCTTTTACTTACAGCCGGCATGGTTCATAGAAGAAAATGAGTTTTCTCGAAAGAAACCTTGTGCTTCCAGTTCCTAGTTGGAAGCTCACCCTGCTCTGCTCTATACCAAACGTGAAAGTCAATGTGAGCACTAGCCTCGAAGTAAGGCCCTGATTATGCTGGCAAAACGGGAGGCGTGCAGCAGCTCCATGAGGCCTTCATCGCTGTTCTGCTTTAGTTTCACGGTAGTAAGCTTTCCAACATTCCTAGGGACTTTGCTTAAGCAACCGTTTCGGTACCAGAACACTGCGTAGAGACAGTAAGCTCTGGTCCTGCGTGTATGCTGCGTGTCAACCTAGAAATTGGAGACTGATGGCATAAGGCTTCTTTTCCCATTATGGAAGCTCCGTTCATGCGGCCTCGAAGCTACCTGAAAAGCATTGTTGTTGCCGGGGTTTTCCTCACTGACGGCATGGTTCTGAGAAGAAAATGAGTTTTCTCCTAAGAAACCTTGGGTTTCCAGTTCCTTGTTGGAAGCTCACCCTGCTCTGCGCTATACCTAAAGTGAAAGTCAACGTGAGCCCAAGCTTCGAAGTAAGGCCCTGATTATCCTTGCAAAACGAGAGGCGTACAGCAGCTCCATGAGGCCTTCATCGTTGTTCTGCTTTAGTTTCAAGGTAGTAAGCTTTTCAACACTCCTAGGGGCCTTGCTTCAGCACCCGTTTCAGTACCAGAACACTGCGTAGAACCAGGAAGCTCTGCTCCTGCGTGTATGCTGCGTGTCAACCTAGAAATTAGAGACTGATGGCACAAGGCTAGTTTTCCCATTATGAAAGCTCCGTTGATGCGGCCCCGAAGCTACCTGAAAAGCACTGTTGTTACCGTGCTTTTACTTACAGCCGGCATGGTTCATAGAAGAAAATGAGTTTTCTCGAAAGAAACCTTGTACTTCCAGTTCCTAGTTGGAAGCTCACCCTGCTCTGCTCTATACCAAACGTGAAAGTCAATGTGAGCACTAGCCTCGAAGTAAGGCCCTGATTATGCTGGCAAAACGGGAGGCGTGCAGCAGCTCCATGAGGCCTTCATCGCTGTTCTGCTTTAGTTTCACGGTAGTAAGCTTTCCAACATTCCTAGGGACTTTGCTTAAGCAACCGTTTCGGTACCAGAACACTGCGTAGAGACAGTAAGCTCTGGTCCTGCGTGTATGCTGCGTGTCAACCTAGAAATTGGAGACTGATGGCATAAGGCTTCTTTTCCCATTATGGAAGCTCCGTTCATGCGGCCTCGAAGCTACCTGGAAAGCATTGTTGTTGCCGGGGTTTTCCTCACTGCCGGCATGGTTCTGAGAAGAAAATGAGTTTTCTCCTAAGAAACCTTGGGTTTCCAGTTCCTTGTTGGAAGCTCACCCTGCTCTGCGCTATACCTAAAGTGAAAGTCAACGTGAGCCCAAGCTTCGAAGTAAGGCCCTGATTATCCTTGCAAAACGAGAGGCGTGCAGCAGCTCCATGAGGCCTTCATCGTTGTTCTGCTTTAGTTTCAAGGTAGTAAGCTTTTCAACACTCCTAGGGGCCTTGCTTCAGCACCCGTTTCAGTACCAGAACACTGCGTAGAACCAGGAAGCTCTGCTCCTGCGTGTATGCTGCGTGTCAACCTAGAAATTAGAGACTGATGGCACAAGGCTAGTTTTCCCATTATGAAAGCTCCGTTGATGCGGCCCCGAAGCCACCTGAAAGCACTGTTGTTACCGTGCTTTTACTTACAGCCGGCATGGTTCATAGAAGAAAATGAGTTTTCTCGAAAGAAACCTTGTGCTTCCAGTTCCTAGTTGGAAGCTCACCCTGCTCTGCTCTATACCAAACGTGAAAGTCAATGTGAGCACTAGCCTCGAAGTAAGGCCCTGATTATGCTGGCAAAACGGGAGGCGTGCAGCAGCTCCATGAGGCCTTCATCGCTGTTCTGCTTTAGTTTCACGGTAGTAAGCTTTCCAACATTCCTAGGGACTTTGCTTAAGCAACCGTTTCGGTACCAGAACACTGCGTAGAGACAGTAAGCTCTGGTCCTGCGTGTATGCTGCGTGTCAACCTAGAAATTGGAGACTGATGGCATAAGGCTTCTTTTCCCATTATGGAAGCTCCGTTCATGCGGCCTCGAAGCTACCTGAAAAGCATTGTTGTTGCCGGGGTTTTCCTCACTGACGGCATGGTTCTGAGAAGAAAATGAGTTTTCTCCTAAGAAACCTTGGGTTTCCAGTTCCTTGTTGGAAGCTCACCCTGCTCTGCGCTATACCTAAAGTGAAAGTCAACGTGAGCCCAAGCTTCGAAGTAAGGCCCTGATTATCCTTGCAAAACGAGAGGCGTGCAGCAGCTCCATGAGGCCTTCATCGTTGTTCTGCTTTAGTTTCAAGGTAGTAAGCTTTTCAACACTCCTAGGGGCCTTGCTTCAGCACCCGTTTCAGTACCAGAACACTGCGTAGAACCAGGAAGCTCTGCTCCTGCGTGTATGCTGCGTGTCAACCTAGAAATTAGAGACTGATGGCACAAGGCTAGTTTTCCCATTATGAAAGCTCCGTTGATGCGGCCCCGAAGCTACCTGAAAAGCACTGTTGTTACCGTGCTTTTACTTACAGCCGGCATGGTTCATAGAAGAAAATGAGTTTTCTCGAAAGAAACCTTGTGCTTCCAGTTCCTAGTTGGAAGCTCACCCTGCTCTGCTCTATACCAAACGTGAAAGTCAATGTGAGCACTAGCCTCGAAGTAAGGCCCTGATTATGCTGGCAAAACGGGAGGCGTGCAGCAGCTCCATGAGGCCTTCATCGCTGTTCTGCTTTAGTTTCACGGTAGTAAGCTTTCCAACATTCCTAGGGACTTTGCTTAAGCAACCGTTTCGGTACCAGAACACTGCGTAGAGACAGTAAGCTCTGGTCCTGCGTGTATGCTGCGTGTCAACCTAGAAATTGGAGACTGATGGCATAAGGCTTCTTTTCCCATTATGGAAGCTCCTTTCATGCGGCCTCGAAGCTACCTGAAAAGCATTGTTGTTGCCGGGGTTTTCCTCACTGCCGGCATGGTTCTGAGAAGAAAATGAGTTTTCTCCTAAGAAACCTTGGGTTGCCAGTTCCTTGTTGGAAGCTCACCCTGCTCTGCGCTATACCTAAAGTGAAAGTCAACGGGAGCCCAAGCTTCGAAGTAAGGCCCTGATTATCCTTGCAAAACGAGAGGCGTGCAGCAGCTCCATGAGGCCTTCATCGTTGTTCTGCTTTAGTTTCAAGGTAGTAAGCTTTTCAACACTCCTAGGGGCCTTGCTTCAGCACCCGTTTCAGTACCAGAACACTGCGTAGAACCAGGAAGCTCTGCTCCTGCGTGTATGCTGCGTGTCAACCTAGAAATTAGAGACTGATGGCACAAGGCTAGTTTTCCCATTATGAAAGCTCCGTTGATGCGGCCCCGAAGCTACCTGAAAGCACTGTTGTTACCGTGCTTTTACTTACAGCCGGCATGGTTCATAGAAGAAAATGAGTTTTCTCGAAAGAAACCTTGTGCTTCCAGTTCCTAGTTGGAAGCTCACCCTGCTCTGCTCTATACCAAACGTGAAAGTCAATGTGAGCACTAGCCTCGAAGTAAGGCCCTGATTATGCTGGCAAAACGGGAGGCGTGCAGCAGCTCCATGAGGCCTTCATCGCTGTTCTGCTTTAGTTTCACGGTAGTAAGCTTTCCAACATTCCTAGGGACTTTGCTTAAGCAACCGTTTCGGTACCAGAACACTGCGTAGAGACAGTAAGCTCTGGTCCTGCGTGTATGCTGCGTGTCAACCTAGAAATTGGAGACTGATGGCATAAGGCTTCTTTTCCCATTATGGAAGCTCCGTTCATGCGGCCTCGAAGCTACCTGAAAAGCATTGTTGTTGCCGGGGTTTTCCTCACTGACGGCATGGTTCTGAGAAGAAAATGAGTTTTCTCCTAAGAAACCTTGGGTTTCCAGTTCCTTGTTGGAAGCTCACCCTGCTCTGCGCTATACCTAAAGTGAAAGTCAACGTGAGCCCAAGCTTCGAAGTAAGGCCCTGATTATCCTTGCAAAACGAGAGGCGTGCAGCAGCTCCATGAGGCCTTCATCGTTGTTCTGCTTTAGTTTCAAGGTAGTAAGCTTTTCAACACTCCTAGGGGCCTTGCTTCAGCACCCGTTTCAGTACCAGAACACTGCGTAGAACCAGGAAGCTCTGCTCCTGCGTGTATGCTGCGTGTCAACCTAGAAATTAGAGACTGATGGCACAAGGCTAGTTTTCCCATTATGAAAGCTCCGTTGATGCGGCCCCGAAGCTACCTGAAAAGCACTGTTGTTACCGTGCTTTTACTTACAGCCGGCATGGTTCATAGAAGAAAATGAGTTTTCTCGAAAGAAACCTTGTACTTCCAGTTCCTAGTTGGAAGCTCACCCTGCTCTGCTCTATACCAAACGTGAAAGTCAATGTGAGCACTAGCCTCGAAGTAAGGCCCTGATTATGCTGGCAAAACGGGAGGCGTGCAGCAGCTCCATGAGGCCTTCATCGCTGTTCTGCTTTAGTTTCACGGTAGTAAGCTTTCCAACATTCCTAGGGACTTTGCTTAAGCAACCGTTTCGGTACCAGAACACTGCGTAGAGACAGTAAGCTCTGGTCCTGCGTGTATGCTGCGTGTCAACCTAGAAATTGGAGACTGATGGCATAAGGCTTCTTTTCCCATTATGGAAGCTCCGTTCATGCGGCCTCGAAGCTACCTGGAAAGCATTGTTGTTGCCGGGGTTTTCCTCACTGCCGGCATGGTTCTGAGAAGAAAATGAGTTTTCTCCTAAGAAACCTTGGGTTTCCAGTTCCTTGTTGGAAGCTCACCCTGCTCTGCGCTATACCTAAAGTGAAAGTCAACGTGAGCCCAAGCTTCGAAGTAAGGCCCTGATTATCCTTGCAAAACGAGAGGCGTGCAGCAGCTCCATGAGGCCTTCATCGTTGTTCTGCTTTAGTTTCAAGGTAGTAAGCTTTTCAACACTCCTAGGGGCCTTGCTTCAGCACCCGTTTCAGTACCAGAACACTGCGTAGAACCAGGAAGCTCTGCTCCTGCGTGTATGCTGCGTGTCAACCTAGAAATTAGAGACTGATGGCACAAGGCTAGTTTTCCCATTATGAAAGCTCCGTTGATGCGGCCCCGAAGCCACCTGAAAGCACTGTTGTTACCGTGCTTTTACTTACAGCCGGCATGGTTCATAGAAGAAAATGAGTTTTCTCGAAAGAAACCTTGTGCTTCCAGTTCCTAGTTGGAAGCTCACCCTGCTCTGCTCTATACCAAACGTGAAAGTCAATGTGAGCACTAGCCTCGAAGTAAGGCCCTGATTATGCTGGCAAAACGGGAGGCGTGCAGCAGCTCCATGAGGCCTTCATCGCTGTTCTCCTTTAGTTTCACGGTAGTAAGCTTTCCAACATTCCTAGGGACTTTGCTTAAGCAACCGTTTCGGTACCAGAACACTGCGTAGAGACAGTAAGCTCTGGTCCTGCGTGTATGCTGCGTGTCAACCTAGAAATTGGAGACTGATGGCATAAGGCTTCTTTTCCCATTATGGAAGCTCCGTTCATGCGGCCTCGAAGCTACCTGAAAAGCATTGTTGTTGCCGGGGTTTTCCTCACTGCCGGCATGGTTCTGAGAAGAAAATGAGTTTTCTCCTAAGAAACCTTGGGTTTCCAGTTCCTTGTTGGAAGCTCACCCTGCTCTGCGCTATACCTAAAGTGAAAGTCAACGTGAGCCCAAGCTTCGAAGTAAGGCCCTGATTATCCTTGCAAAACGAGAGGCGTGCAGCAGCTCCATGAGGCCTTCATCGTTGTTCTGCTTTAGTTTCAAGGTAGTAAGCTTTTCAACACTCCTAGGGGCCTTGCTTCAGCACCCGTTTCAGTACCAGAACACTGCGTAGAACCAGGAAGCTCTGCTCCTGCGTGTATGCTGCGTGTCAACCTAGAAATTAGAGACTGATGGCACAAGGCTAGTTTTCCCATTATGAAAGCTCCGTTGATGCGGCCCCGAAGCTACCTGAAAAGCACTGTTGTTACCGTGCTTTTACTTACAGCCGGCATGGTTCATAGAAGAAAATGAGTTTTCTCGAAAGAAACCTTGTGCTTCCAGTTCCTAGTTGGAAGCTCACCCTGCTCTGCTCTATACCAAACGTGAAAGTCAATGTGAGCACTAGCCTCGAAGTAAGGCCCTGATTATGCTGGCAAAACGGGAGGCGTGCAGCAGCTCCATGAGGCCTTCATCGCTGTTCTGCTTTAGTTTCACGGTAGTAAGCTTTCCAACATTCCTAGGGACTTTGCTTAAGCAACCGTTTCGGTACCAGAACACTGCGTAGAGACAGTAAGCTCTGGTCCTGCGTGTATGCTGCGTGTCAACCTAGAAATTGGAGACTGATGGCATAAGGCTTCTTTTCCCATTATGGAAGCTCCGTTCATGCGGCCTCGAAGCTACCTGAAAAGCATTGTTGTTGCCGGGGTTTTCCTCACTGACGGCATGGTTCTGAGAAGAAAATGAGTTTTCTCCTAAGAAACCTTGGGTTTCCAGTTCCTTGTTGGAAGCTCACCCTGCTCTGCGCTATACCTAAAGTGAAAGTCAACGTGAGCCCAAGCTTCGAAGTAAGGCCCTGATTATCCTTGCAAAACGAGAGGCGTGCAGCAGCTCCATGAGGCCTTCATCGTTGTTCTGCTTTAGTTTCAAGGTAGTAAGCTTTTCAACACTCCTAGGGGCCTTGCTTCAGCACCCGTTTCAGTACCAGAACACTGCGTAGAACCAGGAAGCTCTGCTCCTGCGTGTATGCTGCGTGTCAACCTAGAAATTAGAGACTGATGGCACAAGGCTAGTTTTCCCATTATGAAAGCTCCGTTGATGCGGCCCCGAAGCTACCTGAAAAGCACTGTTGTTACCGTGCTTTTACTTACAGCCGGCATGGTTCATAGAAGAAAATGAGTTTTCTCGAAAGAAACCTTGTGCTTCCAGTTCCTAGTTGGAAGCTCACCCTGCTCTGCTCTATACCAAACGTGAAAGTCAATGTGAGCACTAGCCTCGAAGTAAGGCCCTGATTATGCTGGCAAAACGGGAGGCGTGCAGCAGCTCCATGAGGCCTTCATCGCTGTTCTGCTTTAGTTTCACGGTAGTAAGCTTTCCAACATTCCTAGGGACTTTGCTTAAGCAACCGTTTCGGTACCAGAACACTGCGTAGAGACAGTAAGCTCTGGTCCTGCGTGTATGCTGCGTGTCAACCTAGAAATTGGAGACTGATGGCATAAGGCTTCTTTTCCCATTATGAAAGCTCCGTTCAAGCGGCATCGAAGCTACCTGAGAAGCATTGTTGTTGCCGGGGTTTTCCACACTGCCGGCATGGTTCTGAGAAGAAAATGAGTTTTCTCCTAAGAAACCTTGGGTTTCCAATTCCTTGTTGGAAGCTCACCCTGCTCTGCGCTATACCTAAAGTGAAAGTCAACGTGAGCCCAAGCTTCGAAGTAAGGCCCTGATTATCCTTGCAAAACGAGAGGCGTGCAGCAGCTCCATGAGGCCTTCATCGTTGTTCTGCTTTAGTTTCAAGGTAGTAAGCTTTTCAACCCTCCTAGGGGCCTTGCTTCAGCACCCATTTCAGTACCAGAACACTGCGTAGAACCAGGAAGCTCTGCTCCTGCGTGTATGCTGCGTGTCAACCTAGAAATTAGAGACTGATGGCACAAGGCTAGTTTTCCCATTATGAAAGCTCCGTTGATGCGGCCCCGAAGCTACCTGAAAAGCACTGTTGTTATCGTGCTTTTACTTACAGCCGGCATGGTTCATAGAAGAAAATGAGTTTTCTCGAAAGAAACCTTGTGCTTCCAGTTCCTAGTTGGAAGCTCACCCTGCTCTGCTCTATACCAAACGTGAAAGTCAATGTGAGCACTAGCCTCGAAGTAAGGCCCTGATTATCCTGGCAAAACGGGAGGCGTGCAGCAGCTCCATGAGGCCTTCATCGCTGTTCTGCTTTAGTTTCACGGTAGTAAGCTTTCCAAGACTCCTAGGGACTTTGCTTAAGCAACCGTTTCGGTACCAGAACACTGCGTAGAGACAGTAAGCTCTGGTCCTGCGTGTATGCTGCGTGTCAACCTAAAATTGGAGACTGATGGCATAAGGCTTCTTTTCCCATTATGAAAGCTCCGTTCAAGCGGCGTCGAAGCTACCTGAGAAGCATTGTTGTTGCCGGGGTTTTCCTCACTGCCGGCATGGTTCTGAGAAGAAAATGACTTTTATCCTAAGAAACCTTGGGTTTCCAGTTCCTTGTTGGAAGCTCACCCTGCTCTGCGCTATACCTAAAGTGAAAGTCAACGTGAGCCCAAGCTTCGAAGTAAGGCCCTGATTATCCTTGCAAAACGAGAGGCGTGCAGCAGCTCCATGAGGCCTTCATCGTTGTTCTGCTTTTAGTTTCAAGGTAGTAAGCTTTTCAACACTCCTAGGGGCCTTGCTTCAGCACCCGTTTCAGTACCAGAACACTGCGTAGAACCAGGAAGCTCTGCTCCTGCGTGTATGCTGCGTGTCCACCTAGAAATTAGAGACTGATGGCACAAGGCTAGTTTTCCCATTATGAAAGCTCCGTTGATGCGGCCCCGAAGCTACCTGAAAAGCACTGTTGTTACCGTGCTTTTACTTACAGCCGGCATGGTTCATAGAAGAAAATGAGTTTTCTCGAAAGAAACCTTGTGCTTCCAGTTCCTAGTTGGAAGCTCACCCTGCTCTGCTCTATACCAAACGTGAAAGTCAATGTGAGCACTAGCCTCGAAGTAAGGCCCTGATTATCCTGGCAAAACGGGAGGCGTGCAGCAGCTCCATGAGGCCTTCATCGCTGTTCTGCTTTAGTTTCACGGTAGTAAGCTTTCCAAGACTCCTAGGGACTTTGCTTAAGCAACCGTTTCGGTACCAGAACACTGCGTAGAGACAGTAAGCTCTGGTCCTGCGTGTATGCTGCGTGTCAACCTAGAAATTGGAGACTGATGGCATAAGGCTTCTTTTCCCATTATGAAAGCTCCGTTCAAGCGGCATCGAAGCTACCTGAGAAGCATTGTTGTTGCCGGGGTTTTCCACACTGCCGGCATGGTTCTGAGAAGAAAATGAGTTTTCTCCTAAGAAACCTTGGGTTTCCAATTCCTTGTTGGAAGCTCACCCTGCTCTGCGCTATACCTAAAGTGAAAGTCAACGTGAGCCCAAGCTTCGAAGTAAGGCCCTGATTATCCTTGCAAAACGAGAGGCGTGCAGCAGCTCCATGAGGCCTTCATCGTTGTTCTGCTTTAGTTTCAAGGTAGTAAGCTTTTCAACCCTCCTAGGGGCCTTGCTTCAGCACCCATTTCAGTACCAGAACACTGCGTAGAACCAGGAAGCTCTGCTCCTGCGTGTATGCTGCGTGTCAACCTAGAAATTAGAGACTGATGGCACAAGGCTAGTTTTCCCATTATGAAAGCTCCGTTGATGCGGCCCCGAAGCTACCTGAAAAGCACTGTTGTTATCGTGCTTTTACTTACAGCCGGCATGGTTCATAGAAGAAAATGAGTTTTCTCGAAAGAAACCTTGTGCTTCCAGTTCCTAGTTGGAAGCTCACCCTGCTCTGCTCTATACCAAACGTGAAAGTCAATGTGAGCACTAGCCTCGAAGTAAGGCCCTGATTATCCTGGCAAAACGGGAGGCGTGCAGCAGCTCCATGAGGCCTTCATCGCTGTTCTGCTTTAGTTTCACGGTAGTAAGCTTTCCAAGACTCCTAGGGACTTTGCTTAAGCAACCGTTTCGGTACCAGAACACTGCGTAGAGACAGTAAGCTCTGGTCCTGCGTGTATGCTGCGTGTCAACCTAGAAATTGGAGACTGATGGCATAAGGCTTCTTTTCCCATTATGAAAGCTCCGTTCAAGCGGCGTCGAAGCTACCTGAGAAGCATTGTTGTTGCCGGGGTTTTCCTCACTGCCGGCATGGTTCTGAGAAGAAAATGACTTTTATCCTAAGAAACCTTGGGTTTCCAGTTCCTTGTTGGAAGCTCACCCTGCTCTGCGCTATACCTAAAGTGAAAGTCAACGTGAGCCCAAGCTTCGAAGTAAGGCCCTGATTATCCTTGCAAAACGAGAGGCGTGCAGCAGCTCCATGAGGCCTTCATCGTTGTTCTGCTTTTAGTTTCAAGGTAGTAAGCTTTTCAACACTCCTAGGGGACTTGTTTCAGAACCCGTTTCTGTACCAGAACACTGCATAGAACCAGTAAGCTCTGCTCCTGCGTGTATGCTGCGTGTCAAACTAGAAATTAGAGACTGATGGCACAAGGCTAGTTTTCCCATTATGAAAGCTCCGTTGATGCGGCCCCGAAGCTACCTGAAAAGCACTGTTGTTACTGTGCTTTTACTTACAGCCGGCATGGTTCATAGAAGAAAAAGATTTTTCTCGAAAGAAACCTTGTGCTTCCAGTTCCTAGTTGGAAGCTCACCCTGCTCTGCTCTATACCAAACGTGAAAGTCAATGTGAGCACTAGCCTCGAAGTAAGGCCCTGATTATGCTGGCAAAACGGGAGGCGTGCAGCAGCTCCATGAGGCCTTCATCGCTGTTCTGCTTTAGTTTCACGGTAGTAAGCTTTCCAAGACTCCTAGGGACTTTGCTTAAGCAACCGTTTCGGTACCAGAACATTGCTTAGAGACAGTAAGCTCTGGTCCTGCCTGTATGCTGCGTGTCAACCTAGAAATTGGAGACTGATGGCATAAGGCTTCTTTTCCCATTATGAAAGCTCCGTTCAGGCGGCGTCGAAGGTACCTGAAAAGCATTGTTGTTGCCGGGGTTTTCCACACTGCCGGCATGGTTCTGAGAAGAAAATGAGTTTTCTCCTAAGAAACCTTGGGTTTCCAGTTCCTTGTTGGAAGCTCACCCTGCTCTGCGCTATACCTAAAGTGAAAGTCAACGTGAGCCCAAGCTTCGAAGTAAGGCCCTGATTATCCTTGCAAAACGAGAGGCGTGCAGCAGCTCCATGAGGCCTTCATCGTTGTTCTGCTTTAGTTTCAAGGTAGTAAGCTTTTCAACACTCCTAGGGGCCTTGCTTCAGCACCCGTTTCAGTACCAGAACACTGCGTAGAACCAGGAAGCTCTGCTCCTGCGTGTATGCTGCGTGTCAACCTAGAAATTAGAGACTGATGGCACAAGGCTAGTTTTCCCATTATGAAAGCTCCGTTGATGCGGCCCCGAAGCTACCTGAAAAGCACTGTTGTTACCGTGCTTTTACTTACAGCCGGCATGGTTCATAGAAGAAAATGAGTTTTCTCGAAAGAAACCTTGTGCTTCCAGTTCCTAGTTGGAAGCTCACCCTGCTCTGCTCTATACCAAACGTGAAAGTCAATGTGAGCACTAGCCTCGAAGTAAGGCCCTGATTATCCTGGCAAAACGGGAGGCGTGCAGCAGCTCCATGAGGCCTTCATCGCTGTTCTGCTTTAGTTTCACGGTAGTAAGCTTTCCGAGACTCCTAGGGACTTTGCTTAAGCAACCGTTTCGGTACCAGAACACTGCTTAGAGACAGTAAGCTCTGGTCCTGCGTGTATGCTGCGTGTCAACCTAGAAATTGGAGACTGATGGCATAAGGCTTCTTTTCCCATTATGAAAGCTCCGTTCAAGCGGCATCGAAGCTACCTGAGAAGCATTGTTGTTGCCGGGGTTTTCCACACTGCCGGCATGGTTCTGAGAAGAAAATGAGTTTTCTCCTAAGAAACCTTGGGTTTCCAATTCCTTGTTGGAAGCTCACCCTGCTCTGCGCTATACCTAAAGTGAAAGTCAACGTGAGCCCAAGCTTCGAAGTAAGGCCCTGATTATCCTTGCAAAACGAGAGGCGTGCAGCAGCTCCATGAGGCCTTCATCGTTGTTCTGCTTTAGTTTCAAGGTAGTAAGCTTTTCAACCCTCCTAGGGGCCTTGCTTCAGCACCCATTTCAGTACCAGAACACTGCGTAGAACCAGGAAGCTCTGCTCCTGCGTGTATGCTGCGTGTCAACCTAGAAATTAGAGACTGATGGCACAAGGCTAGTTTTCCCATTATGAAAGCTCCGTTGATGCGGCCCCGAAGCTACCTGAAAAGCACTGTTGTTATCGTGCTTTTACTTACAGCCGGCATGGTTCATAGAAGAAAATGAGTTTTCTCGAAAGAAACCTTGTGCTTCCAGTTCCTAGTTGGAAGCTCACCCTGCTCTGCTCTATACCAAACGTGAAAGTCAATGTGAGCACTAGCCTCGAAGTAAGGCCCTGATTATCCTGGCAAAACGGGAGGCGTGCAGCAGCTCCATGAGGCCTTCATCGCTGTTCTGCTTTAGTTTCACGGTAGTAAGCTTTCCAAGACTCCTAGGGACTTTGCTTAAGCAACCGTTTCGGTACCAGAACACTGCGTAGAGACAGTAAGCTCTGGTCCTGCGTGTATGCTGCGTGTCAACCTAGAAATTGGAGACTGATGGCATAAGGCTTCTTTTCCCATTATGAAAGCTCCGTTCAAGCGGCGTCGAAGCTACCTGAGAAGCATTGTTGTTGCCGGGGTTTTCCTCACTGCCGGCATGGTTCTGAGAAGAAAATGACTTTTATCCTAAGAAACCTTGGGTTTCCAGTTCCTTGTTGGAAGCTCACCCTGCTCTGCGCTATACCTAAAGTGAAAGTCAACGTGAGCCCAAGCTTCGAAGTAAGGCCCTGATTATCCTTGCAAAACGAGAGGCGTGCAGCAGCTCCATGAGGCCTTCATCGTTGTTCTGCTTTTAGTTTCAAGGTAGTAAGCTTTTCAACACTCCTAGGGGACTTGTTTCAGAACCCGTTTCTGTACCAGAACACTGCATAGAACCAGTAAGCTCTGCTCCTGCGTGTATGCTGCGTGTCAAACTAGAAATTAGAGACTGATGGCACAAGGCTAGTTTTCCCATTATGAAAGCTCCGTTGATGCGGCCCCGAAGCTACCTGAAAAGCACTGTTGTTACTGTGCTTTTACTTACAGCCGGCATGGTTCATAGAAGAAAAAGATTTTTCTCGAAAGAAACCTTGTGCTTCCAGTTCCTAGTTGTAAGCTCACCCTGCTCTGCTCTATACCAAACGTGAAAGTCAATGTGAGCACTAGCCTCGAAGTAAGGCCCTGATTATGCTGGCAAAACGGGAGGCGTGCAGCAGCTCCATGAGGCCTTCATCGCTGTTCTGCTTTAGTTTCACGGTAGTAAGCTTTCCAAGACTCCTAGGGACTTTGCTTAAGCAACCGTTTCGGTACCAGAACATTGCTTAGAGACAGTAAGCTCTGGTCCTGCCTGTATGCTGCGTGTCAACCTAGAAATTGGAGACTGATGGCATAAGGCTTCTTTTCCCATTATGAAAGCTCCGTTCAGGCGGCGTCGAAGGTACCTGAAAAGCATTGTTGTTGCCGGGGTTTTCCACACTGCCGGCATGGTTCTGAGAAGAAAATGAGTTTTCTCCTAAGAAACCTTGGGTTTCCAGTTCCTTGTTGGAAGCTCACCCTGCTCTGCGCTATACCTAAAGTGAAAGTCAACGTGAGCCCAAGCTTCGAAGTAAGGCCCTGATTATCCTTGCAAAACGAGAGGCGTGCAGCAGCTCCATGAGGCCTTCATCGTTGTTCTGCTTTAGTTTCAAGGTAGTAAGCTTTTCAACACTCCTAGGGGCCTTGCTTCAGCACCCGTTTCAGTACCAGAACACTGCGTAGAACCAGGAAGCTCTGCTCCTGCGTGTATGCTGCGTGTCAACCTAGAAATTAGAGACTGATGGCACAAGGCTAGTTTTCCCATTATGAAAGCTCCGTTGATGCGGCCCCGAAGCTACCTGAAAAGCACTGTTGTTACCGTGCTTTTACTTACAGCCGGCATGGTTCATAGAAGAAAATGAGTTTTCTCGAAAGAAACCTTGTGCTTCCAGTTCCTAGTTGGAAGCTCACCCTGCTCTGCTCTATACCAAACGTGAAAGTCAATGTGAGCACTAGCCTCGAAGTAAGGCCCTGATTATCCTGGCAAAACGGGAGGCGTGCAGCAGCTCCATGAGGCCTTCATCGCTGTTCTGCTTTAGTTTCACGGTAGTAAGCTTTCCGAGACTCCTAGGGACTTTGCTTAAGCAACCGTTTCGGTACCAGAACACTGCTTAGAGACAGTAAGCTCTGGTCCTGCGTGTATGCTGCGTGTCAACCTAGAAATTGGAGACTGATGGCATAAGGCTTCTTTTCCCATTATGAAAGCTCCGTTCATGCGGCGTCGAAGCTACCTGAAAAGCATTGTTGTTGCCGGGGTTTTCCACACTGCCGGCATGGTTCTGAGAAGAAAATGAGTTTTCTCCTAAGAAACCTTGGGTTTCCAGTTCCTTGTTGGAAGCTCACCCTGCTCTGCGCTATACCTAAAGTGAAAGTCAACGTGAGCCCAAGCTTCGAAGTAAGGCCCTGATTATGCTTGCAAAACGAGAGGCGTGCAGCAGCTCCATGAGGCCTTCATCGTTGTTCTGCTTTAGTTTCAAGGTAGTAAGCTTTTCAACCCTCCTAGGGGCCTTGCTTCAGCACCCATTTCAGTACCAGAACACTGCGTAGAACCAGGAAGCTCTGCTCCTGCGTGTATGCTGCGTGTCAACCTAGAAATTAGAGACTGATGGCACAAGGCTAGTTTTCCCATTATGAAAGCTCCGTTGATGCGGCCCCGAAGCTACCTGAAAAGCACTGTTGTTACTGTGCTTTTACTTACAGCCGGCATGGTTCATAGAAGAAAATGAGTTTTCTCGAAAGAAACCTTGTGCTTCCAGTTCCTAGTTGGAAGCTCACCCTGCTCTGCTCTATACCAAACGTGAAAGTCAATGTGAGCACTAGCCTCGAAGTAAGGCCCTGATTATGCTGGCAAAACGGGAGGCGTGCTGCAGCTCCATGAGGCCTTCATCGCTGTTCTGCTTTAGTTTCACGGTAGTAAGCTTTCCAAGACTCCTAGGGACTTTGCTTAAGCAACCGTTTCGGTACCAGAACACTGCTTAGAGACAGTAAGCTCTGGTCCTGCGTGTATGCTGCGTGTCAACCTAGAAATTGGAGACTGATGGCATAAGGCTTCTTTTCCCATTATGAAAGCTCCGTTCATGCGGCGTCGAAGGTACCTGAAAAGCATTGTTGTTGCCGGGGTTTTCCACACTGCCGGCATGGTTCTGAGAAGAAAATGAGTTTTCTCCTAAGAAACCTTGGGTTTCCAGTTCCTTGTTGGAAGCTCACCCTGCTCTGCGCTATACCTAAAGTGAAAGTCAACGTGAGCCCAAGCTTCGAAGTAAGGCCCTGATTATCCTTGCAAAACGAGAGGCGTGCAGCAGCTCCATGAGGCCTTCATCGTTGTTCTGCTTTAGTTTCAAGGTAGTAAGCTTTTCAACACTCCTAGGGGCCTTGCTTCAGCACCCGTTTCAGTACCAGAACACTGCGTAGGACCAGGAAGCTCGGCTCCTGCGTGTATGCTGCGTGTCAACCTAGAAATTAGAGACTGATGGCACAAGGCTAGTTTTCCCATTATGAAAGCTCCGTTGATGCGGCCCCGAAGCTACCTGAAAAGCACTGTTGTTACCGTGCTTTTACTTACAGCCGGCATGGTTCATAGAAGAAAATGAGTTTTCTCGAAAGAAACCTTGTGCTTCCAGTTCCTAGTTGGAAGCTCACCCTGCTCTGCTCTATACCAAACGTGAAAGTCAATGTGAGCACTAGCCTCGAAGTAAGGCCCTGATTATCCTGGCAAAACGGGAGGCGTGCAGCAGCTCCATGAGGCCTTCATCGCTGTTCTGCTTTAGTTTCACGGTAGTAAGCTTTCCAAGACTCCTAGGGACTTTGCTTAAGCAACCGTTTCGGTACCAGAACACTGCGTAGAGACAGTAAGCTCTGGTCCTGCGTGTATGCTGCGTGTCAACCTAGAAATTGGAGACTGATGGCATAAGGCTTCTTTTCCCATTATGAAAGCTCCGTTCATGCGGCGTCGAAGCTACCTGAAAAGCATTGTTGTTGCCGGGGTTTTCCACACTGCCGGCATGGTTCTGAGAAGAAAATGAGTTTTCTCCTAAGAAACCTTGGGTTTCCAGTTCCTTGTTGGAAGCTCACCCTGCTCTGCGCTCTACCTAAAGTGAAAGTCAACGTGAGCCCAAGCTTCGAAGTAAGGCCCTCATTATCCTTGCAAAACGAGAGGCGTGCAGCAGCTCCATGAGGCCTTCATCGTTGTTCTGCTTTAGTTTCAAGGTAGTAAGCTTTTCAACACTCCTAGCGGCCTTGCTTCAGCACCCGTTTCAGTACCAGAACACTGCGTAGAACCAGGAAGCTCTGCTCCTGCGTGTATGCTGCGTGTCAACCTAGAAATTAGAGACTGATGGCACAAGGCTAGTTTTCCCATTATGAAAGCTCCGTTGATGCGGCCCCGAAGCTACCTGAAAAGCACTGTTGTTACCGTGCTTTTACTTACAGCCGGCATGGTTCATAGAAGAAAATGAGTTTTCTCGAAAGAAACCTTGTGCTTCCAGTTCCTAGTTGGAAGCTCACCCTGCTCTGCTCTATACCAAACGTGAAAGTCAATGTGAGCACTAGCCTCGAAGTAAGGCCCTGATTATCCTGGCAAAACGGGAGGCGTGCAGCAGCTCCATGAGGCCTTCATCGCTGTTCTGCTTTAGTTTCACGGTAGTAAGCTTTCCAAGACTCCTAGGGACTTTGCTTAAGCAACCGTTTCGGTACCAGAACACTGCTTAGAGACAGTAAGCTCTGGTCCTGCGTGTATGCTGCGTGTCAACCTAGAAATTGGAGACTGATGGCATAAGGCTTCTTTTCCCATTATGAAAGCTCCGTTCAAGCGGCATCGAAGCTACCTGAGAAGCATTGTTGTTGCCGGGGTTTTCCACACTGCCGGCATGGTTCTGAGAAGAAAATGAGTTTTCTCCTAAGAAACCTTGGGTTTCCAATTCCTTGTTGGAAGCTCACCCTGCTCTGCGCTATACCTAAAGTGAAAGTCAACGTGAGCCCAAGCTTCGAAGTAAGGCCCTGATTATCCTTGCAAAACGAGAGGCGTGCAGCAGCTCCATGAGGCCTTCATCGTTGTTCTGCTTTAGTTTCAAGGTAGTAAGCTTTTCAACCCTCCTAGGGGCCTTGCTTCAGCACCCATTTCAGTACCAGAACACTGCGTAGAACCAGGAAGCTCTGCTCCTGCGTGTATGCTGCGTGTCAACCTAGAAATTAGAGACTGATGGCACAAGGCTAGTTTTCCCATTATGAAAGCTCCGTTGATGCGGCCCCGAAGCTACCTGAAAAGCACTGTTGTTATCGTGCTTTTACTTACAGCCGGCATGGTTCATAGAAGAAAATGAGTTTTCTCGAAAGAAACCTTGTGCTTCCAGTTCCTAGTTGGAAGCTCACCCTGCTCTGCTCTATACCAAACGTGAAAGTCAATGTGAGCACTAGCCTCGAAGTAAGGCCCTGATTATCCTGGCAAAACGGGAGGCGTGCAGCAGCTCCATGAGGCCTTCATCGCTGTTCTGCTTTAGTTTCACGGTAGTAAGCTTTCCAAGACTCCTAGGGACTTTGCTTAAGCAACCGTTTCGGTACCAGAACACTGCGTAGAGACAGTAAGCTCTGGTCCTGCGTGTATGCTGCGTGTCAACCTAGAAATTGGAGACTGATGGCATAAGGCTTCTTTTCCCATTATGAAAGCTCCGTTCAAGCGGCGTCGAAGCTACCTGAGAAGCATTGTTGTTGCCGGGGTTTTCCTCACTGCCGGCATGGTTCTGAGAAGAAAATGACTTTTATCCTAAGAAACCTTGGGTTTCCAGTTCCTTGTTGGAAGCTCACCCTGCTCTGCGCTATACCTAAAGTGAAAGTCAACGTGAGCCCAAGCTTCGAAGTAAGGCCCTGATTATCCTTGCAAAACGAGAGGCGTGCAGCAGCTCCATGAGGCCTTCATCGTTGTTCTGCTTTTAGTTTCAAGGTAGTAAGCTTTTCAACACTCCTAGGGGACTTGTTTCAGAACCCGTTTCTGTACCAGAACACTGCATAGAACCAGTAAGCTCTGCTCCTGCGTGTATGCTGCGTGTCAAACTAGAAATTAGAGACTGATGGCACAAGGCTAGTTTTCCCATTATGAAAGCTCCGTTGATGCGGCCCCGAAGCTACCTGAAAAGCACTGTTGTTACTGTGCTTTTACTTACAGCCGGCATGGTTCATAGAAGAAAAAGATTTTTCTCGAAAGAAACCTTGTGCTTCCAGTTCCTAGTTGTAAGCTCACCCTGCTCTGCTCTATACCAAACGTGAAAGTCAATGTGAGCACTAGCCTCGAAGTAAGGCCCTGATTATGCTGGCAAAACGGGAGGCGTGCAGCAGCTCCATGAGGCCTTCATCGCTGTTCTGCTTTAGTTTCACGGTAGTAAGCTTTCCAAGACTCCTAGGGACTTTGCTTAAGCAACCGTTTCGGTACCAGAACACTGCTTAGAGACAGTAAGCTCTGGTCCTGCCTGTATGCTGCGTGTCAACCTAGAAATTGGAGACTGATGGCATAAGGCTTCTTTTCCCATTATGAAAGCTCCGTTCAGGCGGCGTCGAAGGTACCTGAAAAGCATTGTTGTTGCCGGGGTTTTCCACACTGCCGGCATGGTTCTGAGAAGAAAATGAGTTTTCTCCTAAGAAACCTTGGGTTTCCAGTTCCTTGTTGGAAGCTCACCCTGCTCTGCGCTATACCTAAAGTGAAAGTCAACGTGAGCCCAAGCTTCGAAGTAAGGCCCTGATTATCCTTGCAAAACGAGAGGCGTGCAGCAGCTCCATGAGGCCTTCATCGTTTTTCTGCTTTAGTTTCAAGGTAGTAAGCTTTTCAACACTCCTAGGGGCCTTGCTTCAGCACCCGTTTCAGTACCAGAACACTGCGTAGAACCAGGAAGCTCTGCTCCTGCGTGTATGCTGCGTGTCAACCTAGAAATTAGAGACTGATGGCACAAGGCTAGTTTTCCCATTATGAAAGCTCCGTTGATGCGGCCCCGAAGCTACCTGAAAAGCACTGTTGTTACCGTGCTTTTACTTACAGCCGGCATGGTTCATAGAAGAAAATGAGTTTTCTCTAAAGAAACCTTGTGCTTCCAGTTCCTAGTTGGAAGCTCACCCTGCTCTGCTCTATACCAAACGTGAAAGTCAATGTGAGCACTAGCCTCGAAGTAAGGCCCTGATTATGCTGGCAAAACGGGAGGCGTGCTGCAGCTCCATGAGGCCTTCATCGCTGTTCTGCTTTAGTTTCACGGTAGTAAGCTTTCCAAGACTCCTAGGGACTTTGCTTAAGCAACCGTTTCGGTACCAGAACACTGCTTAGAGACAGTAAGCTCTGGTCCTGCGTGTATGCTGCGTGTCAACCTAGAAATTGGAGACTGATGGCATAAGGCTTCTTTTCCCATTATGAAAGCTCCGTTCATGCGGCGTCGAAGCTACCTGAAAAGCATTGTTGTTGCCGGGGTTTTCCACACTGCCGGCATGGTTCTGAGAAGAAAATGAGTTTTCTCCTAAGAAACCTTGGGTTTCCAGTTCCTTGTTGGAAGCTCACCCTGCTCTGCGCTATACCTAAAGTGAAAGTCAACGTGAGCCCAAGCTTCGAAGTAAGGCCCTGATTATCCTTGCAAAACGAGAGGCGTGCAGCAGCTCCATGAGGCCTTCATCGTTGTTCTGCTTTAGTTTCAAGGTAGTAAGCTTTTCAACACTCCTAGGGGCCTTGCTTCAGCACCCGTTTCAGTACCAGAACACTGCGTAGAACCAGGAAGCTCTGCTCCTGCGTGTATGCTGCGTGTCAACCTAGAAATTAGAGACTGATGGCACAAGGCTAGTTTTCCCATTATGAAAGCTCCGTTGATGCGGCCCCGAAGCTACCTGAAAAGCACTGTTGTTACCGTGCTTTTACTTACAGCCGGCATGGTTCATAGAAGAAAATGAGTTTTCTCGAAAGAAACCTTGTGCTTCCAGTTCCTAGTTGGAAGCTCACCCTGCTCTGCTCTATACCAAACGTGAAAGTCAATGTGAGCACTAGCCTCGAAGTAAGGCCCTGATTATGCTGGCAAAACGGGAGGCGTGCAGCAGCTCCATGAGGCCTTCATCGCTGTTCTGCTTTAGTTTCACGGTAGTAAGCTTTCCAACATTCCTAGGGACTTTGCTTAAGCAACCGTTTCGGTACCAGAACACTGCGTAGAGACAGTAAGCTCTGGTCCTGCATGTATGCTGCGTGTCAACCTAGAAATTGGAGACTGATGGCATAAGGCTTCTTTTCCCATTATGGAAGCTCCGTTCATGCGGCCTCGAAGCTACCTGGAAAGCATTGTTGTTGCCGGGGTTTTCCTCACTGCCGGCATGGTTCTGAGAAGAAAATGAGTTTTCTCCTAAGAAACCTTGGGTTTCCAGTTCCTTGTTGGAAGCTCACCCTGCTCTGCGCTATACCTAAAGTGAAAGTCAACGTGAGCCCAAGCTTCGAAGTAAGGCCCTGATTATCCTTGCAAAACGAGAGGCGTGCAGCAGCTCCATGAGGCCTTCATCGTTGTTCTGCTTTAGTTTCAAGGTAGTAAGCTTTTCAACACTCCTAGGGGCCTTGCTTCAGCACCCGTTTCAGTACCAGAACACTGCGTAGAACCAGGAAGCTCTGCTCCTGCGTGTATGCTGCGTGTCAACCTAGAAATTAGAGACTGATGGCACAAGGCTAGTTTTCCCATTATGAAAGCTCCGTTGATGCGGCCCCGAAGCTACCTGAAAGCACTGTTGTTACCGTGCTTTTACTTACAGCCGGCATGGTTCATAGAAGAAAATGAGTTTTCTCGAAAGAAACCTTGTGCTTCCAGTTCCTAGTTGGAAGCTCACCCTGCTCTGCTCTATACCAAACGTGAAAGTCAATGTGAGCACTAGCCTCGAAGTAAGGCCCTGATTATGCTGGCAAAACGGGAGGCGTGCAGCAGCTCCATGAGGCCTTCATCGCTGTTCTGCTTTAGTTTCACGGTAGTAAGCTTTCCAACATTCCTAGGGACTTTGCTTAAGCAACCGTTTCGGTACCAGAACACTGCGTAGAGACAGTAAGCTCTGGTCCTGCGTGTATGCTGCGTGTCAACCTAGAAATTGGAGACTGATGGCATAAGGCTTCTTTTCCCATTATGGAAGCTCCGTTCATGCGGCCTCGAAGCTACCTGAAAAGCATTGTTGTTGCCGGGGTTTTCCTCACTGACGGCATGGTTCTGAGAAGAAAATGAGTTTTCTCCTAAGAAACCTTGGGTTTCCAGTTCCTTGTTGGAAGCTCACCCTGCTCTGCGCTATACCTAAAGTGAAAGTCAACGTGAGCCCAAGCTTCGAAGTAAGGCCCTGATTATCCTTGCAAAACGAGAGGCGTGCAGCAGCTCCATGAGGCCTTCATCGTTGTTCTGCTTTAGTTTCAAGGTAGTAAGCTTTTCAACACTCCTAGGGGCCTTGCTTCAGCACCCGTTTCAGTACCAGAACACTGCGTAGAACCAGGAAGCTCTGCTCCTGCGTGTATGCTGCGTGTCAACCTAGAAATTAGAGACTGATGGCACAAGGCTAGTTTTCCCATTATGAAAGCTCCGTTGATGCGGCCCCGAAGCTACCTGAAAGCACTGTTGTTACCGTGCTTTTACTTACAGCCGGCTTGGTTCATAGAAGAAAATGAGTTTTCTCGAAAGAAACCTTGTGCTTCCAGTTCCTAGTTGGAAGCTCACCCTGCTCTGCTCTATACCAAACGTGAAAGTCAATGTGAGCACTAGCCTCGAAGTAAGGCCCTGATTATGCTGGCAAAACGGGAGGCGTGCAGCAGCTCCATGAGGCCTTCATCGCTGTTCTGCTTTAGTTTCACGGTAGTAAGCTTTCCAACATTCCTAGGGACTTTGCTTAAGCAACCGTTTCGGTACCAGAACACTGCGTAGAGACAGTAAGCTCTGGTCCTGCGTGTATGCTGCGTGTCAACCTAGAAATTGGAGACTGATGGCATAAGGCTTCTTTTCCCATTATGGAAGCTCCGTTCATGCGGCCTCGAAGCTACCTGAAAAGCATTGTTGTTGCCGGGGTTTTCCTCACTGACGGCATGGTTCTGAGAAGAAAATGAGTTTTCTCCTAAGAAACCTTGGGTTTCCAGTTCCTTGTTGGAAGCTCACCCTGCTCTGCGCTATACCTAAAGTGAAAGTCAACGTGAGCCCAAGCTTCGAAGTAAGGCCCTGATTATCCTTGCAAAACGAGAGGCGTGCAGCAGCTCCATGAGGCCTTCATCGTTGTTCTGCTTTAGTTTCAAGGTAGTAAGCTTTTCAACACTCCTAGGGGCCTTGCTTCAGCACCCGTTTCAGTACCAGAACACTGCGTAGAACCAGGAAGCTCTGCTCCTGCGTGTATGCTGCGTGTCAACCTAGAAATTAGAGACTGATGGCACAAGGCTAGTTTTCCCATTATGAAAGCTCCGTTGATGCGGCCCCGAAGCTACCTGAAAAGCACTGTTGTTACCGTGCTTTTACTTACAGCCGGCATGGTTCATAGAAGAAAATGAGTTTTCTCGAAAGAAACCTTGTGCTTCCAGTTCCTAGTTGGAAGCTCACCCTGCTCTGCTCTATACCAAACGTGAAAGTCAATGTGAGCACTAGCCTCGAAGTAAGGCCCTGATTATGCTGGCAAAACGGGAGGCGTGCAGCAGCTCCATGAGGCCTTCATCGCTGTTCTGCTTTAGTTTCACGGTAGTAAGCTTTCCAACATTCCTAGGGACTTTGCTTAAGCAACCGTTTCGGTACCAGAACACTGCGTAGAGACAGTAAGCTCTGGTCCTGCGTGTATGCTGCGTGTCAACCTAGAAATTGGAGACTGATGGCATAAGGCTTCTTTTCCCATTATGGAAGCTCCGTTCATGCGGCCTCGAAGCTACCTGAAAAGCATTGTTGTTGCCGGGGTTTTCCACACTGCCGGCATGGTTCTGAGAAGAAAATGAGTTTTCTCCTAAGAAACCTTGGGTTTCCAGTTCCTTGTTGGAAGCTCACCCTGCTCTGCGCTATACCTAAAGTGAAAGTCAACGTGAGCCCAAGCTTCGAAGTAAGGCCCTGATTATGCTTGCAAAACGAGAGGCGTGCAGCAGCTCCATGAGGCCTTCATCGTTGTTCTGCTTTAGTTTCAAGGTAGTAAGCTTTTCAACACTCCTAGGGGCCTTGCTTCAGCACCCGTTTCAGTACCAGAACACTGCGTAGAACCAGGAAGCTCTGCTCCTGCGTGTATGCTGCGTGTCAACCTAGAAATTAGAGACTGATGGCACAAGGCTAGTTTTCCCATTATGAAAGCTCCGTTGATGCGGCCCCGAAGCTACCTGAAAGCACTGTTGTTACCGTGCTTTTACTTACAGCCGGCATGGTTCATAGAAGAAAATGAGTTTTCTCGAAAGAAACCTTGTGCTTCCAGTTCCTAGTTGGAAGCTCACCCTGCTCTGCTCTATACCAAACGTGAAAGTCAATGTGAGCACTAGCCTCGAAGTAAGGCCCTGATTATGCTGGCAAAACGGGAGGCGTGCAGCAGCTCCATGAGGCCTTCATCGCTGTTCTGCTTTAGTTTCACGGTAGTAAGCTTTCCAACATTCCTAGGGACTTTGCTTAAGCAACCGTTTCGGTACCAGAACACTGCGTAGAGACAGTAAGCTCTGGTCCTGCGTGTATGCTGCGTGTCAACCTAGAAATTGGAGACTGATGGCATAAGGCTTCTTTTCCCATTATGGAAGCTCCGTTCATGCGGCCTCGAAGCTACCTGAAAAGCATTGTTGTTGCCGGGGTTTTCCTCACTGACGGCATGGTTCTGAGAAGAAAATGAGTTTTCTCCTAAGAAACCTTGGGTTTCCAGTTCCTTGTTGGAAGCTCACCCTGCTCTGCGCTATACCTAAAGTGAAAGTCAACGTGAGCCCAAGCTTCGAAGTAAGGCCCTGATTATCCTTGCAAAACGAGAGGCGTGCAGCAGCTCCATGAGGCCTTCATCGTTGTTCTGCTTTAGTTTCAAGGTAGTAAGCTTTTCAACACTCCTAGGGGCCTTGCTTCAGCACCCGTTTCAGTACCAGAACACTGCGTAGAACCAGGAAGCTCTGCTCCTGCGTGTATGCTGCGTGTCAACCTAGAAATTAGAGACTGATGGCACAAGGCTAGTTTTCCCATTATGAAAGCTCCGTTGATGCGGCCCCGAAGCTACCTGAAAGCACTGTTGTTACCGTGCTTTTACTTACAGCCGGCTTGGTTCATAGAAGAAAATGAGTTTTCTCGAAAGAAACCTTGTGCTTCCAGTTCCTAGTTGGAAGCTCACCCTGCTCTGCTCTATACCAAACGTGAAAGTCAATGTGAGCACTAGCCTCGAAGTAAGGCCCTGATTATGCTGGCAAAACGGGAGGCGTGCAGCAGCTCCATGAGGCCTTCATCGCTGTTCTGCTTTAGTTTCACGGTAGTAAGCTTTCCAACATTCCTAGGGACTTTGCTTAAGCAACCGTTTCGGTACCAGAACACTGCGTAGAGACAGTAAGCTCTGGTCCTGCGTGTATGCTGCGTGTCAACCTAGAAATTGGAGACTGATGGCATAAGGCTTCTTTTCCCATTATGGAAGCTCCGTTCATGCGGCCTCGAAGCTACCTGAAAAGCATTGTTGTTGCCGGGGTTTTCCTCACTGACGGCATGGTTCTGAGAAGAAAATGAGTTTTCTCCTAAGAAACCTTGGGTTTCCAGTTCCTTGTTGGAAGCTCACCCTGCTCTGCGCTATACCTAAAGTGAAAGTCAACGTGAGCCCAAGCTTCGAAGTAAGGCCCTGATTATCCTTGCAAAACGAGAGGCGTGCAGCAGCTCCATGAGGCCTTCATCGTTGTTCTGCTTTAGTTTCAAGGTAGTAAGCTTTTCAACACTCCTAGGGGCCTTGCTTCAGCACCCGTTTCAGTACCAGAACACTGCGTAGAACCAGGAAGCTCTGCTCCTGCGTGTATGCTGCGTGTCAACCTAGAAATTAGAGACTGATGGCACAAGGCTAGTTTTCCCATTATGAAAGCTCCGTTGATGCGGCCCCGAAGCTACCTGAAAAGCACTGTTGTTACCGTGCTTTTACTTACAGCCGGCATGGTTCATAGAAGAAAATGAGTTTTCTCGAAAGAAACCTTGTGCTTCCAGTTCCTAGTTGGAAGCTCACCCTGCTCTGCTCTATACCAAACGTGAAAGTCAATGTGAGCACTAGCCTCGAAGTAAGGCCCTGATTATGCTGGCAAAACGGGAGGCGTGCAGCAGCTCCATGAGGCCTTCATCGCTGTTCTGCTTTAGTTTCACGGTAGTAAGCTTTCCAACATTCCTAGGGACTTTGCTTAAGCAACCGTTTCGGTACCAGAACACTGCGTAGAGACAGTAAGCTCTGGTCCTGCGTGTATGCTGCGTGTCAACCTAGAAATTGGAGACTGATGGCATAAGGCTTCTTTTCCCATTATGGAAGCTCCGTTCATGCGGCCTCGAAGCTACCTGAAAAGCATTGTTGTTGCCGGGGTTTTCCACACTGCCGGCATGGTTCTGAGAAGAAAATGAGTTTTCTCCTAAGAAACCTTGGGTTTCCAGTTCCTTGTTGGAAGCTCACCCTGCTCTGCGCTATACCTAAAGTGAAAGTCAACGTGAGCCCAAGCTTCGAAGTAAGGCCCTGATTATGCTTGCAAAACGAGAGGCGTGCAGCAGCTCCATGAGGCCTTCATCGTTGTTCTGCTTTAGTTTCAAGGTAGTAAGCTTTTCAACACTCCTAGGGGCCTTGCTTCAGCACCCGTTTCAGTACCAGAACACTGCGTAGAACCAGGAAGCTCTGCTCCTGCGTGTATGCTGCGTGTCAACCTAGAAATTAGAGACTGATGGCACAAGGCTAGTTTTCCCATTATGAAAGCTCCGTTGATGCGGCCCCGAAGCTACCTGAAAAGCACTGTTGTTACTGTGCTTTTACTTACAGCCGGCATGGTTCATAGAAGAAAATGAGTTTTCTCGAAAGAAACCTTGTGCTTCCAGTTCCTAGTTGGAAGCTCACCCTGCTCTGCTCTATACCAAACGTGAAAGTCAATGTGAGCACTAGCCTCGAAGTAAGGCCCTGATTATGCTGGCAAAACGGGAGGTGTGCAGCAGCTCCATGAGGCCTTCATCGCTGTTCTGCTTTAGTTTCACGGTAGTAAGCTTTCCAAGACTCCTAGGGACTTTGCTTAAGCAACCGTTTCGGTACCAGAACACTGCGTAGAGACAGTAAGCTCTGGTCCTGCGTGTATGCTGCGTGTCAACCTAGAAATTGGAGACTGATGGCATAAGGCTTCTTTTCCCATTATGAAAGCTCCGTTCATGCGGCGTCGAAGCTACCTGAAAAGCATTGTTGTTGCCGGGGTTTTCCACACTGCCGGCATGGTTCTGAGAAGAAAATGAGTTTTCTCCTAAGAAACCTTGGGTTTCCAGTTCCTTGTTGGAAGCTCACCCTGCTCTCCGCTCTACCTAAAGTGAAAGTCAACGTGAGCCCAAGCTTCGAAGTAAGGCCCTGATTATCCTTGCAAAACGAGAGGCGTGCAGCAGCTCCATGAGGCCTTCATCGTTGTTCTGCTTTAGTTTCAAGGTAGTAAGCTTTTCAACACTCCTAGCGGCCTTGCTTCAGCACCCGTTTCAGTACCAGGACACTGCGTAGAACCAGGAAGCTCTGCTCCTGCGTGTATGCTGCGTGTCAACCTAGAAATTAGAGACTGATGGCACAAGGCTAGTTTTCCCATTATGAAAGCTCCGTTGATGCGGCCCCGAAGCTACCTGAAAAGCACTGTTGTTACCGTGCTTTTACTTACAGCCGGCATGGTTCATAGAAGAAAATGAGTTTTCTCGAAAGAAACCTTGTGCTTCCAGTTCCTAGTTGGAAGCTCACCCTGCTCTGCTCTATACCAAACGTGAAAGTCAATGTGAGCACTAGCCTCGAAGTAAGGCCCTGATTATCCTGGCAAAACGGGAGGCGTGCAGCAGCTCCATGAGGCCTTCATCGCTGTTCTGCTTTAGTTTCACGGTAGTAAGCTTTCCAAGACTCCTAGGGACTTTGCTTAAGCAACCGTTTCGGTACCAGAACACTGCTTAGAGACAGTAAGCTCTGGTCCTGCGTGTATGCTGCGTGTCAACCTAGAAATTGGAGACTGATGGCATAAGGCTTCTTTTCCCATTATGAAAGCTCCGTTCAAGCGGCATCGAAGCTACCTGAGAAGCATTGTTGTTGCCGGGGTTTTCCACACTGCCGGCATGGTTCTGAGAAGAAAATGAGTTTTCTCCTAAGAAACCTTGGGTTTCCAATTCCTTGTTGGAAGCTCACCCTGCTCTGCGCTATACCTAAAGTGAAAGTCAACGTGAGCCCAAGCTTCGAAGTAAGGCCCTGATTATCCTTGCAAAACGAGAGGCGTGCAGCAGCTCCATGAGGCCTTCATCGTTGTTCTGCTTTAGTTTCAAGGTAGTAAGCTTTTCAACCCTCCTAGGGGCCTTGCTTCAGCACCCGTTTCAGTACCAGAACACTGCGTAGAACCAGGAAGCTCTGCTCCTGCGTGTATGCTGCGTGTCAACCTAGAAATTAGAGACTGATGGCACAAGGCTAGTTTTCCCATTATGAAAGCTCCGTTGATGCGGCCCCGAAGCTACCTGAAAAGCACTGTTGTTACCGTGCTTTTACTTACAGCCGGCATGGTTCATAGAAGAAAATGAGTTTTCTCGAAAGAAACCTTGTGCTTCCAGTTCCTAGTTGGAAGCTCACCCTGCTCTGCTCTATACCAAACGTGAAAGTCAATGTGAGCACTAGCCTCGAAGTAAGGCCCTGATTATCCTGGCAAAACGGGAGGCGTGCAGCAGCTCCATGAGGCCTTCATCGCTGTTCTGCTTTAGTTTCACGGTAGTAAGCTTTCCAAGACTCCTAGGGACTTTGCTTAAGCAACCGTTTCGGTACCAGAACACTGCTTAGAGACAGTAAGCTCTGGTCCTGCGTGTATGCTGCGTGTCAACCTAGAAATTGGAGACTGATGGCATAAGGCTTCTTTTCCCATTATGAAAGCTCCGTTCATGCGGCGTCGAAGCTACCTGAAAAGCATTGTTGTTGCCGGGGTTTTCCACACTGCCGGCATGGTTCTGAGAAGAAAATGAGTTTTCTCCTAAGAAACCTTGGGTTTCCAGTTCCTTGTTGGAAGCTCACCCTGCTCTGCGCTATACCTAAAGTGAAAGTCAACGTGAGCCCAAGCTTCGAAGTAAGGCCCTGATTATGCTTGCAAAACGAGAGGCGTGCAGCAGCTCCATGAGGCCTTCATCGTTGTTCTGCTTTAGTTTCAAGGTAATAAGCTTTTCAACCCTCCTAGGGTCCTTGCTTCAGCACCCATTTCAGTACCAGAACACTGCGTAGAACCAGGAAGCTCTGCTCCTGCGTGTATGCTGCGTGTCAACCTAGAAATTAGAGACTGATGGCACAAGGCTAGTTTTCCCATTATGAAAGCTCCGTTGATGCGGCCCCGAAGCTTCCTGAAAAGCACTGTTGTTACTGTGCTTTTACTTACAGCCGGCATGGTTCATAGAAGAAAATGAGTTTTCTCGAAAGAAACCTTGTGCTTCCAGTTCCTAGTTGGAAGCTCACCCTGCTCTGCTCTATACCAAACGTGAAAGTCAATGTGAGCACTAGCCTCGAAGTAAGGCCCTGATTATGCTGGCAAAACGGGAGGCGTGCTGCAGCTCCATGAGGCCTTCATCGCTGTTCTGCTTTAGTTTCACGGTAGTAAGCTTTCCAAGACTCCTAGGGACTTTGCTTAAGCAACCGTTTCGGTACCAGAACACTGCTTAGAGACAGTAAGCTCTGGTCCTGCGTGTATGCTGCGTGTCAACCTAGAAATTGGAGACTGATGGCATAAGGCTTCTTTTCCCATTATGAAAGCTCCGTTCATGCGGCGTCGAAGCTACCTGAAAAGCATTGTTGTTGCCGGGGTTTTCCACACTGCCGGCATGGTTCTGAGAAGAAAATGAGTTTTCTCCTAAGAAACCTTGGGTTTCCAGTTCCTTGTTGGAAGCTCACCCTGCTCTGCGCTATACCTAAAGTGAAAGTCAACGGGAGCCCAAGCTTCGAAGTAAGGCCCTGATTATCCTTGCAAAACGAGAGGCGTGCAGCAGCTCCATGAGGCCTTCATCGTTGTTCTGCTTTAGTTTCAAGGTAGTAAGCTTTTCAACACTCCTAGGGGCCTTGCTTCAGCACCCGTTTCAGTACCAGAACACTGCGTAGAACCAGGAAGCTCTGCTCCTGCGTGTATGCTGCGTGTCAACCTAGAAATTAGAGACTGATGGCACAAGGCTAGTTTTCCCATTATGAAAGCTCCGTTGATGCGGCCCCGAAGCTACCTGAAAAGCACTGTTGTTACCGTGCTTTTACTTACAGCCGGCATGGTTCATAGAAGAAAATGAGTTTTCTCGAAAGAAACCTTGTGCTTCCAGTTCCTAGTTGGAAGCTCACCCTGCTCTGCTCTATACCAAACGTGAAAGTCAATGTGAGCACTAGCCTCGAAGTAAGGCCCTGATTATGCTGGCAAAACGGGAGGCGTGCAGCAGCTCCATGAGGCCTTCATCGCTGTTCTGCTTTAGTTTCACGGTAGTAAGCTTTCCAACATTCCTAGGGACTTTGCTTAAGCAACCGTTTCGGTACCAGAACACTGCGTAGAGACAGTAAGCTCTGGTCCTGCGTGTATGCTGCGTGTCAACCTAGAAATTGGAGACTGATGGCATAAGGCTTCTTTTCCCATTATGGAAGCTCCGTTCATGCGGCCTCGAAGCTACCTGGAAAGCATTGTTGTTGCCGGGGTTTTCCTCACTGCCGGCATGGTTCTGAGAAGAAAATGAGTTTTCTCCTAAGAAACCTTGGGTTTCCAGTTCCTTGTTGGAAGCTCACCCTGCTCTGCGCTATACCTAAAGTGAAAGTCAACGTGAGCCCAAGCTTCGAAGTAAGGCCCTGATTATCCTTGCAAAACGAGAGGCGTGCAGCAGCTCCATGAGGCCTTCATCGTTGTTCTGCTTTAGTTTCAAGGTAGTAAGCTTTTCAACCCTCCTAGGGTCCTTGCTTCAGCACCCATTTCAGTACCAGAACACTGCGTAGAACCAGGAAGCTCTGCTCCTGCGTGTATGCTGCGTGTCAACCTAGAAATTAGAGACTGATGGCACAAGGCTAGTTTTCCCATTATGAAAGCTCCGTTGATGCGGCCCCGAAGCTTCCTGAAAAGCACTGTTGTTACTGTGCTTTTACTTACAGCCGGCATGGTTCATAGAAGAAAATGAGTTTTCTCGAAAGAAACCTTGTGCTTCCAGTTCCTAGTTGGAAGCTCACCCTGCTCTGCTCTATACCAAACGTGAAAGTCAATGTGAGCACTAGCCTCGAAGTAAGGCCCTGATTATGCTGGCAAAACGGGAGGCGTGCAGCAGCTCCATGAGGCCTTCATCGCTGTTCTGCTTTAGTTTCACGGTAGTAAGCTTTCCAAGACTCCTAGGGACTTTGCTTAAGCAACCGTTTCGGTACCAGAACACTGCTTAGAGACAGTAAGCTCTGGTCCTGCGTGTATGCTGCGTGTCAACCTAGAAATTGGAGACTGATGGCATAAGGCTTCTTTTCCCATTATGAAAGCTCCGTTCATGCGGCGTCGAAGCTACCTGAAAAGCATTGTTGTTGCCGGGGTTTTCCACACTGCCGGCATGGTTCTGAGAAGAAAATGAGTTTTCTCCTAAGAAACCTTGGGTTTCCAGTTCCTTGTTGGAAGCTCACCCTGCTCTGCGCTATACCTAAAGTGAAAGTCAACGTGAGCCCAAGCTTCGAAGTAAGGCCCTGATTATCCTTGCAAAACGAGAGGCGTGCAGCAGCTCCATGAGGCCTTCATCGTTGTTCTGCTTTAGTTTCAAGGTAGTAAGCTTTTCAACACTCCTAGGGGCCTTGCTTCAGCACCCGTTTCAGTACCAGAACACTGCGTAGAACCAGGAAGCTCTGCTCCTGCGTGTATGCTGCGTGTCAACCTAGAAATTAGAGACTGATGGCACAAGGCTAGTTTTCCCATTATGAAAGCTCCGTTGATGCGGCCCCGAAGCTACCTGAAAAGCACTGTTGTTACCGTGCTTTTACTTACAGCCGGCATGGTTCATAGAAGAAAATGAGTTTTCTCGAAAGAAACCTTGTGCTTCCAGTTCCTAGTTGGAAGCTCACCCTGCTCTGCTCTATACCAAACGTGAAAGTCAATGTGAGCACTAGCCTCGAAGTAAGGCCCTGATTATGCTGGCAAAACGGGAGGCGTGCAGCAGCTCCATGAGGCCTTCATCGCTGTTCTGCTTTAGTTTCACGGTAGTAAGCTTTCCAACATTCCTAGGGACTTTGCTTAAGCAACCGTTTCGGTACCAGAACACTGCGTAGAGACAGTAAGCTCTGGTCCTGCGTGTATGCTGCGTGTCAACCTAGAAATTGGAGACTGATGGCATAAGGCTTCTTTTCCCATTATGGAAGCTCCGTTCATGCGGCCTCGAAGCTACCTGGAAAGCATTGTTGTTGCCGGGGTTTTCCTCACTGCCGGCATGGTTCTGAGAAGAAAATGAGTTTTCTCCTAAGAAACCTTGGGTTTCCAGTTCCTTGTTGGAAGCTCACCCTGCTCTGCGCTATACCTAAAGTGAAAGTCAACGTGAGCCCAAGCTTCGAAGTAAGGCCCTGATTATCCTTGCAAAACGAGAGGCGTGCAGCAGCTCCATGAGGCCTTCATCGTTGTTCTGCTTTAGTTTCAAGGTAGTAAGCTTTTCAACACTCCTAGGGGCCTTGCTTCAGCACCCGTTTCAGTACCAGAACACTGCGTAGAACCAGGAAGCTCTGCTCCTGCGTGTATGCTGCGTGTCAACCTAGAAATTAGAGACTGATGGCACAAGGCTAGTTTTCCCATTATGAAAGCTCCGTTGATGCGGCCCCGAAGCTACCTGAAAGCACTGTTGTTACCGTGCTTTTACTTACAGCCGGCTTGGTTCATAGAAGAAAATGAGTTTTCTCGAAAGAAACCTTGTGCTTCCAGTTCCTAGTTGGAAGCTCACCCTGCTCTGCTCTATACCAAACGTGAAAGTCAATGTGAGCACTAGCCTCGAAGTAAGGCCCTGATTATGCTGGCAAAACGGGAGGCGTGCAGCAGCTCCATGAGGCCTTCATCGCTGTTCTGCTTTAGTTTCACGGTAGTAAGCTTTCCAACATTCCTAGGGACTTTGCTTAAGCAACCGTTTCGGTACCAGAACACTGCGTAGAGACAGTAAGCTCTGGTCCTGCGTGTATGCTGCGTGTCAACCTAGAAATTGGAGACTGATGGCATAAGGCTTCTTTTCCCATTATGGAAGCTCCGTTCATGCGGCCTCGAAGCTACCTGAAAAGCATTGTTGTTGCCGGGGTTTTCCTCACTGACGGCATGGTTCTGAGAAGAAAATGAGTTTTCTCCTAAGAAACCTTGGGTTTCCAGTTCCTTGTTGGAAGCTCACCCTGCTCTGCGCTATACCTAAAGTGAAAGTCAACGTGAGCCCAAGCTTCGAAGTAAGGCCCTGATTATCCTTGCAAAACGAGAGGCGTGCAGCAGCTCCATGAGGCCTTCATCGTTGTTCTGCTTTAGTTTCAAGGTAGTAAGCTTTTCAACACTCCTAGGGGCCTTGCTTCAGCACCCGTTTCAGTACCAGAACACTGCGTAGAACCAGGAAGCTCTGCTCCTGCGTGTATGCTGCGTGTCAACCTAGAAATTAGAGACTGATGGCACAAGGCTAGTTTTCCCATTATGAAAGCTCCGTTGATGCGGCCCCGAAGCTACCTGAAAAGCACTGTTGTTACCGTGCTTTTACTTACAGCCGGCATGGTTCATAGAAGAAAATGAGTTTTCTCGAAAGAAACCTTGTGCTTCCAGTTCCTAGTTGGAAGCTCACCCTGCTCTGCTCTATACCAAACGTGAAAGTCAATGTGAGCACTAGCCTCGAAGTAAGGCCCTGATTATGCTGGCAAAACGGGAGGCGTGCAGCAGCTCCATGAGGCCTTCATCGCTGTTCTGCTTTAGTTTCACGGTAGTAAGCTTTCCAACATTCCTAGGGACTTTGCTTAAGCAACCGTTTCGGTACCAGAACACTGCGTAGAGACAGTAAGCTCTGGTCCTGCGTGTATGCTGCGTGTCAACCTAGAAATTGGAGACTGATGGCATAAGGCTTCTTTTCCCATTATGGAAGCTCCGTTCATGCGGCCTCGAAGCTACCTGAAAAGCATTGTTGTTGCCGGGGTTTTCCTCACTGACGGCATGGTTCTGAGAAGAAAATGTGTTTTCTCCTAAGAAACCTTGGGTTTCCAGTTCCTTGTTGGAAGCTCACCCTGCTCTGCGCTATACCTAAAGTGAAAGTCAACGTGAGCCCAAGCTTCGAAGTAAGGCCCTGATTATCCTTGCAAAACGAGAGGCGTGCAGCAGCTCCATGAGGCCTTCATCGTTGTTCTGCTTTAGTTTCAAGGTAGTAAGCTTTTCAACACTCCTAGGGGCCTTGCTTCAGCACCCGTTTCAGTACCAGAACACTGCGTAGAACCAGGAAGCTCTGCTCCTGCGTGTATGCTGCGTGTCAACCTAGAAATTAGAGACTGATGGCACAAGGCTAGTTTTCCCATTATGAAAGCTCCGTTGATGCGGCCCCGAAGCTACCTGAAAAGCACTGTTGTTACCGTGCTTTTACTTACAGCCGGCATGGTTCATAGAAGAAAATGAGTTTTCTCGAAAGAAACCTTGTGCTTCCAGTTCCTAGTTGGAAGCTCACCCTGCTCTGCTCTATACCAAACGTGAAAGTCAATGTGAGCACTAGCCTCGAAGTAAGGCCCTGATTATCCTGGCAAAACGGGAGGCGTGCAGCAGCTCCATGAGGCCTTCATCGCTGTTCTGCTTTAGTTTCACGGTAGTAAGCTTTCCAAGACTCCTAGGGACTTTGCTTAAGCAACCGTTTCGGTACCAGAACACTGCTTAGAGACAGTAAGCTCTGGTCCTGCGTGTATGCTGCGTGTCAACCTAGAAATTGGAGACTGATGGCATAAGGCTTCTTTTCCCATTATGAAAGCTCCGTTCATGCGGCGTCGAAGCTAACTGAAAAGCATTGTTGTTGCCGGGGTTTTCCACACTGCCGGCATGGTTCTGAGAAGAAAATGAGTTTTCTCCTAAGAAACCTTGGGTTTCCAGTTCCTTGTTGGAAGCTCACCCTGCTCTGCGCTATACCTAATGTGAAAGTCAACGTGAGCCCAAGCTTCGAAGTAAGGCCCTGATTATCCTTGCAAAACGAGAGGCGTGCAGCAGCTCCATGAGGCCTTCATCGTTGTTCTGCTTTAGTTTCAAGGTAGTAAGCTTTTCAACACTCCTAGGGGCCTTGCTTCAGCACCCGTTTCAGTACCAGAACACTGCGTAGAACCAGGAAGCTCTGCTCCTGCGTGTATGCTGCGTGTCAACCTAGAAATTAGAGACTGATGGCACAAGGCTAGTTTTCGCATTATGAAAGCTCCGTTGATGCGGCCCCGAAGCTACCTGAAAAGCACTGTTGTTACCGTGCTTTTACTTACAGCCGGCATGGTTCATAGAAGAAAATGAGTTTTCTCGAAAGAAACCTTGTGCTTCCAGTTCCTAGTTGGAAGCTCACCCTGCTCTGCTCTATACCAAACGTGAAAGTCAATGTGAGCACTAGCCTCGAAGTAAGGCCCTGATTATCCTGGCAAAAAAGGAGGCGTGCAGCAGCTCCATGAGGCCTTCATCGCTGTTCTGCTTTAGTTTCACGGTAGTAAGCTTTCCAAGACTCCTAGGGACTTTGCTTAAGCAACCGTTTCGGTACCAGAACACTGCGTAGAGACAGTAAGCTCTGGTCCTGCGTGTATGCTGCGTGTCAACCTAGAAATTGGAGACTGATGGCATAAGGCTTCTTTTCCCATTATGAAAGCTCCGTTCAAGCGGCCTCGAAGCTACCTGAGAAGCATTGTTGTTGCCGGGGTTTTCCTCACTGCCGGCATGGTTCTGAGAAGAAATTGACTTTTATCCTAAGAAACCTTGGGTTTCCAGTTCCTTGTTGGAAGCTCACCCTGCTCTGCGCTATACCTAAAGTGAAAGTCAACGTGAGCCCAAGCTTCGAAGTAAGGCCCTGATTATCCTTGTAAAACGAGAGGCGTGCAGCAGCTCCATGAGGCCTTCATCGTTGTTCTGCTTTTAGTTTCAAGGTAGTAAGCTTTTCAACACTCCTAGGGGACTTGCTTCAGAACCCGTTTCTGTACCAGAACACTGCATAGAACCAGTAAGCTCTGCTCCTGCGTGTATGCTGCGTGTCAAACTAGAAATTAGAGACTGATGGCACAAGGCTAGTTTTCCCATTATGAAAGCTCCGTTGATGCGGCCCCGAAGCTACCTGAAAAGCACTGTTGTTACTGTGCTTTTACTTACAGCCGGCATGGTTCATAGAAGAAAATGAGTTTTCTCGAAAGAAACCTTGTGCTTCCAGTTCCTAGATGGAAGCTCACCCTGCTCTGCTCTATACCAAACGTGAAAGTGAATGTGAGCACTAGCCTCGAAGTAAGGCCCTGATTATGCTGGCAAAACGGGAGGCGTGCAGCAGCTCCATGAGGCCTTCATCGCTGTTCTGCTTTAGTTTCACAGTAGTAAGCTTTCCAAGACTCCTAGGGACTTTGCTTAAGCAACCGTTTCGGTACCAGAACACTGCTTAGAGACAGTAAGCTCTGGTCCTGCGTGTATGCTGCGTGTCAACCTAGAAATTGGAGACTGATGGCATAAGGCTTCTTTTCCCATTATGAAAGCTCCGTTGATGCGGCCCCGAAGCTACCTGAGAAGCTTTGTTGTTGCCGGGGTTTTCCTCACTGCCGGCATGGTTCTGAGAAGAAAATGACTTTTATCCTAAGAAACCTTGGGTTTCCAGTTCCTTGTTGGAAGCTCACCCTGCTCTGCGCTATACCTAAAGTGAAAGTCAACGTGAGCCCAAGCTTCGAAGTAAGGCCCTGATTATGCTGGCAAAACGAGAGGCGTGCAGCAGCTCCATGAGGCCTTCATCGCTGTTCTGCTTTAGTTTCACGGTAGTAAGCTTTCCAAGACTCCTAGGGACTTTGCTTAAGCAACCGTTTCGGTACCAGAACACTGCTTAGAGACAGTAAGCTCTGGTCCTGCGTGTATGCTGCGTGTCAACCTAGAAATTGGAGACTGATGGCATAAGGCTTCTTTTCCCATTATGAAAGCTCCGTTCATGCGGCCTCGAAGCTACCTGAAAAGCATTGTTGTTGCCGGGGTTTTCCACACTGCCGGCATGGTTCTGAGAAGAAAATGAGTTTTCTCCTAAGAAACCTTGGGTTTCCATTTCCTTGTTGGAAGCTCACCCTGCTCTGCGCTATACCTAAAGTGAAAGTCAACGTGAGCCCAAGCTTCGAAGTAAGGCCCTGATTATCCTTGCAAAACGAGAGGCGTGCAGCAGCTCCATGAGGCCTTCATCGTTGTTCTGCTTTAGTTTCAAGGTAGTAAGCTTTTCAACACTCCTAGGGGCCTTGCTTCAGCACCCGTTTCAGTACCAGAACACTGCGTAGAACCAGGAAGCTCTGCTCCTGCGTGTATGCTGCGTGTCAACCTAGAAATTAGAGACTGATGGCACAAGGCTAGTTTTCCCATTATGAAACCTCCGTTGATGCGGCCCCGAAGCTACCTGAAAAGCACTGTTGTTACCGTGCTTTTACTTACAGCCGGCATGGTTCATAGAAGAAAATGAGTTTTCTCGAAAGAAACCTTGTGCTTCCAGTTCCTAGTTGGAAGCTCACCCTGCTCTGCTCTATACCAAACGTGAAAGTCAATGTGAGCACTAGCCTCGAAGTAAGGCCCTGATTATGCTGGCAAAACGGGAGGCGTGCAGCAGCTCCATGAGGCCTTCATCGCTGTTCTGCTTTAGTTTCACGGTAGTAAGCTTTCCAAGACTCCTAGGGACTTTGCTTAAGCAACCGTTTCGGTAGCAGAACACTGCGTAGAGACAGTAAGCTCTGGTCCTGCGTGTATGCTGCGTGTCAACCTAGAAATTGGAGACTGATGGCATAAGGCTTCTTTTCCCATTATGAAAGCTCCGTTCATGCGTCCTCGAAGCTACCTGAGAAGCATTGTTGTTGCCGGGGTTTTCCACACTGCCGGCATGGTTCTGAGAAGAAAATGAGTTTTCTCCTAAGAAACCTTGGGTTTCCAGTTCCTTGTTGGAAGCTCACCCTGCTCTGCGCTCTACCTAAAGTGAAAGTCAACGTGAGCCCAAGCTTCGAAGTAAGGCCCTGATTATCCTTGCAAAACGAGAGTCGTGCAGCAGCTCCATGAGGCCTTCATCGTTGTTCTGCTTTAGTTTCAAGGTAGTAAGCTTTTCAACACTCCTAGGGGCCTTGCTTCAGCACCCATTTCAGTACCAGAACACTGCGTAGAACCAGGAAGCTCTGCTCCTGCGTGTATGCTGCGTGTCAACCTAGAAATTAGAGACTGATGGCACAAGGCTAGTTTTCCCATTATGAAAGCTCCGTTGATGCGGCCCCGAAGCTACCTGAAAGCACTGTTGTAACCGTGCTTTTACTTACAGCCGGCATGGTTCATAGAAGAAAATGAGTTTTCTCGAAAGAAACCTTGTGCTTCCAGTTCCTAGTTGGAAGCTCACCCTGCTCTGCTCTATACCAAACGTGAAAGTCAATGTGAGCACTAGCCTCGAAGTAAGGCCCTGATTATCCTGGCAAAAAAGGAGGCGTGCAGCAGCTCCATGAGGCCTTCATCGCTGTTCTGCTTTAGTTTCACGGTAGTAAGCTTTCCAAGACTCCTAGGGACTTTGCTTAAGCAACCGTTTCGGTACCAGAACACTGCGTAGAGACAGTAAGCTCTGGTCCTGCGTGTATGCTGCGTGTCAACCTAGAAATTGGAGACTGATGGCATAAGCCTTCTTTTCCCATTATGAAAGCTCCGTTCAAGCGGCCTCGAAGCTACCTGAGAAGCATTGTTGTTGCCGGGGTTTTCCTCACTGCCGGCATGGTTCTGAGAAGAAATTGACTTTTATCCTAAGAAACCTTGGGTTTCCAGTTCCTTGTTGGAAGCTCACCCTGCTCTGCGCTATACCTAAAGTGAAAGTCAACGTGAGCCCAAGCTTCGAAGTAAGGCCCTGATTATCCTTGCAAAACGAGAGGCGTGCAGCAGCTCCATGAGGCCTTCATCATTGTTCTGCTTTTAGTTTCAAGGTAGTAAGCTTTTCAACACTCCTAGGGGACTTGCTTCAGAACCCGTTTCTGTACCAGAACACTGCATAGAACCAGTAAGCTCTGCTCCTGCGTGTATGCTGCGTGTCAAACTAGAAATTAGAGACTGATGGCACAAGGCTAGTTTTCCCATTATGAAAGCTCCGTTGATGCGGCCCCGAAGCTACCTGAAAAGCACTGTTGTTACTGTGCTTTTACTTACAGCCGGCATGGTTCATAGAAGAAAATGAGTTTTCTCGAAAGAAACCTTGTGCTTCCAGTTCCTAGTTGGAAGCTCACCCTGCTCTGCTCTATACCAAACGTGAAAGTCAATGTGAGCACTAGCCTCGAAGTAAGGCCCTGATTATGCTGGCAAAACGGGAGGCGTGCAGCAGCTCCATGAGGCCTTCATCGCTGTTCTGCTTTAGTTTCACGGTAGTAAGCTTTCCAAGACTCCTAGGGACTTTGCTTAAGCAACCGTTTCGGTACCAGAACACTGCTTAGAGACAGTAAGCTCTGGTCCTGCGTGTATGCTGCGTGTCAACCTAGAAATTGGAGACTGATGGCATAAGGCTTCTTTTCCCATTATGAAAGCTCCGTTGATGCGGCCCCGAAGCTACGTGAGAAGCTTTGTTGTTGCCGGGGTTTTCCACACTTCCGGCATGGTTCTGAGAAGAAAATGAGTTTTCTCCTAAGAAACCTTGGGTTTCCAGTTCCTTGTTGGAAGCTCACCCTGCTCTGCGCTATACCTAAAGTGAAAGTCAACGTGAGCCCAAGCTTCGAAGTAAGGCCCTGATTATGCTGGCAAAACGAGAGGCGTGCAGCAGCTCCATGAGGCCTTCATCGCTGTTCTGCTTTAGTTTCACGGTAGTAAGCTTTCCAAGACTCCTAGGGACTTTGCTTAAGCAACCGTTTCGGTACCAGAACACTGCTTAGAGACAGTAAGCTCTGGTCCTGCGTGTATGCTGCGTGTCAACCTAGAAATTGGAGACTGATGGCATAAGGCTTCTTTTCCCATTATGAAAGCTCCGTTCATGCGGCCTCGAAGCTACCTGAAAAGCATTGTTGTTGCCGGGGTTTTCCACACTGCCGGCATGGTTCTGAGAAGAAAATGAGTTTTCTCCTAAGAAACCTTGGGTTTCCATTTCCTTGTTGGAAGCTCACCCTGCTCTGCGCTATACCTAAAGTGAAAGTCAACGTGAGCCCAAGCTTCGAAGTAAGGCCCTGATTATCCTTGCAAAACGAGAGGCGTGCAGCAGCTCCATGAGGCCTTCATCGTTGTTCTGCTTTAGTTTCAAGGTAGTAAGCTTTTCAACACTCCTAGGGGCCTTGCTTCAGCACCCGTTTCAGTACCAGAACACTGCGTAGAACCAGGAAGCTCTGCTCCTGCGTGTATGCTGCGTGTCAACCTAGAAATTAGAGACTGATGGCACAAGGCTAGTTTTCCCATTATGAAACCTCCGTTGATGCGGCCCCGAAGCTACCTGAAAGCACTGTTGTTACCGTGCTTTTACTTACAGCCGGCATGGTTCATAGAAGAAAATGAGTTTTCTCGAAAGAAACCTTGTGCTTCCAGTTCCTAGTTGGAAGCTCACCCTGCTCTGCTCTATACCAAACGTGAAAGTCAATGTGAGCACTAGCCTCGAAGTAAGGCCCTGATTATGCTGGCAAAACGGGAGGCGTGCAGCAGCTCCATGAGGCCTTCATCGCTGTTCTGCTTTAGTTTCACGGTAGTAAGCTTTCCAAGACTCCTAGGGACTTTGCTTAAGCAACCGTTTCGGTAGCAGAACACTGCGTAGAGACAGTAAGCTCTGGTCCTGCGTGTATGCTGCGTGTCAACCTAGAAATTGGAGACTGATGGCATAAGGCTTCTTTTCCCATTATGAAAGCTCCGTTCATGCGGCCTCGAAGCTACCTGAGAAGCATTGTTGTTGCCGGGGTTTTCCACACTGCCGGCATGGTTCTGAGAAGAAAATGAGTTTTCTCCTAAGAAACCTTGGGTTTCCAGTTCCTTGTTGGAAGCTCACCCTGCTCTGCGCTATACCTAAAGTGAAAGTCAACGTGAGCCCAAGCTTCGAAGTAAGGTCCTGATTATCCTTGCAAAACGAGAGTCGTGCAGCAGCTCCATGAGGCCTTCATCGTTGTTCTGCTTTAGTTTCAAGGTAGTAAGCTTTTCAACACTCCTAGGGGCCTTGCTTCAGCACCCATTTCAGTACCAGAACACTGCGTAGAACCAGGAAGCTCTGCTCCTGCGTGTATGCTGCGTGTCAACCTAGAAATTAGAGACTGATGGCACAAGGCTAGTTTTCCCATTATGAAAGCTCCGTTGATGCGGCCCCGAAGCTACCTGAAAGCACTGTTGTAACCGTGCTTTTACTTACAGCCGGCATGGTTCATAGAAGAAAATGAGTTTTCTCGAAAGAAACCTTGTGCTTCCAGTTCCTAGTTGGAAGCTCACCCTGCTCTGCTCTATACCAAACGTGAAAGTCAATGTGAGCACTAGCCTCGAAGTAAGGCCCTGATTATCCTGGCAAAAAAGGAGGCGTGCAGCAGCTCCATGAGGCCTTCATCGCTGTTCTGCTTTAGTTTCATGGTAGTAAGCTTTCCAAGACTCCTAGGGACTTTGCTTAAGCAACCGTTTCGGTACCAGAACACTGCGTAGAGACAGTAAGCTCTGGTCCTGCGTGTATGCTGCGTGTCAACCTAGAAATTGGAGACTGATGGCATAAGGCTTCTTTTCCCATTATGAAAGCTCCGTTCAAGCGGCCTCGAAGCTACCTGAGAAGCATTGTTGTTGCCGGGGTTTTCCTCACTGCCGGCATGGTTCTGAGAAGAAATTGACTTTTATCCTAAGAAACCTTGGGTTTCCAGTTCCTTGTTGGAAGCTCACCCTGCTCTGCGCTATACCTAAAGTGAAAGTCAACGTGAGCCCAAGCTTCGAAGTAAGGCCCTGATTATCCTTGCAAAACGAGAGGCGTGCAGCAGCTCCATGAGGCCTTCATCGTTGTTCTGCTTTTAGTTTCAAGGTAGTAAGCTTTTCAACACTCCTAGGGGACTTGCTTCAGAACCCGTTTCTGTACCAGAACACTGCATAGAACCAGTAAGCTCTGCTCCTGCGTGTATGCTGCGTGTCAAACTAGAAATTAGAGACTGATGGCACAAGGCTAGTTTTCCCATTATGAAAGCTCCGTTGATGCGGCCCCGAAGCTACCTGAAAAGCACTGTTGTTACTGTGCTTTTACTTACAGCCGGCATGGTTCATAGAAGAAAATGAGTTTTCTCGAAAGAAACCTTGTGCTTCCAGTTCCTAGTTGGAAGCTCACCCTGCTCTGCTCTATACCAAACGTGAAAGTCAATGTGAGCACTAGCCTCGAAGTAAGGCCCTGATTATGCTGGCAAAACGGGAGGCGTGCAGCAGCTCCATGAGGCCTTCATCGCTGTTCTGCTTTAGTTTCACGGTAGTAAGCTTTCCAAGACTCCTAGGGACTTTGCTTAAGCAACCGTTTCGGTACCAGAACACTGCGTAGAACCAGGAAGCTCTGCTCCTGCGTGTATGCTGCGTGTCAACCTAGAAATTAGAGACTGATGGCATAAGGCTTCTTTTCCCATTATGAAAGCTCCGTTGATGCGGCCCCGAAGCTACCTGAAAGCACTGTTGTAACCGTGCTTTTACTTACAGCCGGCATGGTTCATAGAAGAAAATGAGTTTTCTCGAAAGAAACCTTGTGCTTCCAGTTCCTAGTTGGAAGCTCACCCTGCTCTGCTCTATACCAAACGTGAAAGTCAATGCGAGCACTAGCCTCGAAGTAAGGCCCTGATTATCCTGGCAAAACGGGAGGCGTGCAGCAGCTCCATGAGGCCTTCATCGTTGTTCTGCTTTAGTTTCAAGGTAGTAAGCTTTTCAACACTCCTAGGGGCGTTTCTTCAGCACCCGTTTCAGTACCAGAACACTGCGTAGAACCAGGAAGCTCTGCTCCTGCGTGTATGCTGCGTGTCAACCTAGAAATTGGAGACTGATGGCATAAGGCTTCTTTTCACATTATGAAAGCTCCGTTCATGCGGCCTCGAAGCTACCTGAAAAGCATTGTTGTTGCCGGGGTTTTCCTCACTGCCGGCATGGTTCTGAGAAGAAAATGAGTTTTCTCCTAAGAAACCTTGGGTTTCCAGTTCCTTGTTGGAAGCTCACCCTGCTCTGCGCTATACCTAAAGTGAAAGTCAACGTGAGCCCAAGCTTCGAAGTAAGGCCCTGATTATCCTTGCAAAACGAGAGGCGTGCAGCAGCTCCATGAGGCCTTCATCGTTGTTCCGGTTTAGTTTCAAGGTAGTAAGCTTTTCAACACTCCTAGGGGCCTTGCTTCAGCACCCGTTTCAGTACCAGAACACTGCGTAGAACCAGGAAGCTCTGCTCCTGCGTGTATGCTGCGTGTCAACCTAGAAATTAGAGACTGATGGCACAAGGCTAGTTTTCCCATTATGAAAGCTCCGTTGATGCGGCCCCGAAGCTACCTGAAAAGCACTGTTGTTACCGTGCTTTTACTTACAGCCGGCATGGTTCAGAGAAGAAAATGAGTTTTCTCGAAAGAAACCTTGTGCTTCCAGTTCCTAGTTGGAAGCTCACCCTGCTCTGCTCTATACCAAACGTGAAAGTCAATGTGAGCACTAGCCTCGAAGTAAGGCCCTGATTATGCTGGCAAAACGGGAGGCGTGCAGCAGCTCCATGAGGCCTTCATCGCTGTTCTGCTTTAGTTTCACGGTAGTAAGCTTTCCAACATTCCTAGGGACTTTGCTTAAGCAACCGTTTCGGTACCAGAACACTGCGTAGAGACAGTAAGCTCTGGTCCTGCGTGTATGCTGCGTGTCAACCTAGAAATTGGAGACTGATGGCATAAGGCTTCTTTTCCCATTATGGAAGCTCCGTTCATGCGGCCTCGAAGCTACCTGAAAAGCATTGTTGTTGCCGGGGTTTTCCTCACTGCCGGCATGGTTCTGAGAAGAAAATGAGTTTTCTCCTAAGAAACCTTGGGTTTCCAGTTCCTTGTTGGAAGCTCACCCTGCTCTGCGCTATACCTAAAGTGAAAGTCAACGTGAGCCCAAGCTTCGAAGTAAGGCCCTGATTATGCTTGCAAAACGAGAGGCGTGCAGCAGCTCCATGAGGCCTTCATCGTTGTTCTGCTTTAGTTTCAAGGTAGTAAGCTTTTCAACACTCCTAGGGGCCTTGCTTCAGCACCCGTTTCAGTACCAGAACACTGCGTAGAACCAGGAAGCTCTGCTCCTGCGTGTATGCTGCGTGTCAACCTAGAAATTAGAGACTGATGGCACAAGGCTAGTTTTCCCATTATGAAAGCTCCGTTGATGCGGCCCCGAAGCTACCTGAAAGCACTGTTGTTACCGTGCTTTTACTTACAGCCGGCTTGGTTCATAGAAGAAAATGAGTTTTCTCGAAAGAAACCTTGTGCTTCCAGTTCCTAGTTGGAAGCTCACCCTGCTCTGCTCTATACCAAACGTGAAAGTCAATGTGAGCACTAGCCTCGAAGTAAGGCCCTGATTATGCTGGCAAAACGGGAGGCGTGCAGCAGCTCCATGAGGCCTTCATCGCTGTTCTGCTTTAGTTTCACGGTAGTAAGCTTTCCAACATTCCTAGGGACTTTGCTTAAGCAACCGTTTCGGTACCAGAACACTGCGTAGAGACAGTAAGCTCTGGTCCTGCGTGTATGCTGCGTGTCAACCTAGAAATTGGAGACTGATGGCATAAGGCTACTTTTCCCATTATGGAAGCTCCGTTCATGCGGCCTCGAAGCTACCTGAAAAGCATTGTTGTTGCCGGGGTTTTCCTCACTGCCGGCATGGTTCTGAGAAGAAAATGAGTTTTCTCCTAAGAAACCTTGGGTTTCCAGTTCCTTGTTGGAAGCTCACCCTGCTCTGCGCTATACCTAAAGTGAAAGTCAACGTGAGCCCAAGCTTCGAAGTAAGGCCCTGATTATCCTTGCAAAACGAGAGGCGTGCAGCAGCTCCATGAGGCCTTCATCGTTGTTCTGCTTTAGTTTCAAGGTAGTAAGCTTTTCAACACTCCTAGGGGCCTTGCTTCAGCACCCGTTTCAGTACCAGAACACTGCGTAGAACCAGGAAGCTCTGCTCCTGCGTGTATGCTGCGTGTCAACCTAGAAATTAGAGACTGATGGCACAAGGCTAGTTTTCCCATTATGAAAGCTCCGTTGATGCGGCCCCGAAGCTACCTGAAAGCACTGTTGTTACCGTGCTTTTACTTACAGCCGGCTTGGTTCATAGAAGAAAATGAGTTTTCTCGAAAGAAACCTTGTGCTTCCAGTTCCTAGTTGGAAGCTCACCCTGCTCTGCTCTATACCAAACGTGAAAGTCAATGTGAGCACTAGCCTCGAAGTAAGGCCCTGATTATGCTGGCAAAACGGGAGGCGTGCAGCAGCTCCATGAGGCCTTCATCGCTGTTCTGCTTTAGTTTCACGGTAGTAAGCTTTCCAACATTCCTAGGGACTTTGCTTAAGCAACCGTTTCGGTACCAGAACACTGCGTAGAGACAGTAAGCTCTGGTCCTGCGTGTATGCTGCGTGTCAACCTAGAAATTGGAGACTGATGGCATAAGGCTTCTTTTCCCATTATGAAAGCTCCGTTCAAGCGGCCTCGAAGCTACCTGAGAAGCATTGTTGTTGCCGGGGTTTTCCTCACTGCCGGCATGGTTCTGAGAAGAAATTGACTTTTATCCTAAGAAACCTTGGGTTTACAGTTCCTTGTTGGAAGCTCACCCTGCTCTGCGCTATACCTAAAGTGAAAGTCAACGTGAGCCCAAGCTTCGAAGTAAGGCCCTGATTATCCTTGCAAAACGAGAGGCGTGCAGCAGCTCCATGAGGCCTTCATCGTTGTTCTGCTTTTAGTTTCAAGGTAGTAAGCTTTTCAACACTCCTAGGGGACTTGCTTCAGAACCCGTTTCTGTACCAGAACACTGCATAGAACCAGTAAGCTCTGCTCCTGCGTGTATGCTGCGTGTCAAACTAGAAATTAGAGACTGATGGCACAAGGCTAGTTTTCCCATTATGAAAGCTCCGTTGATGCGGCCCCGAAGCTACCTGAAAAGCACGGTTGTTACTGTGCTTTTACTTACAGCCGGCATGGTTCATAGAAGAAAATGAGTTTTCTCGAAAGAAACCTTGTGCTTCCAGTTCCTAGTTGGAAGCTCACCCTGCTCTGCTCTATACCAAACGTGAAAGTCAATGTGAGCACTAGCCTCGAAGTAAGGCCCTGATTATGCTGGCAAAACGGGAGGCGTGCAGCAGCTCCATGAGGCCTTCATCGCTGTTCTGCTTTAGTTTCACGGTAGTAAGCTTTCCAAGACTCCTAGGGACTTTGCTTAAGCAACCGTTTCGGTACCAGAACACTGCGTAGAACCAGGAAGCTCTGCTCCTGCGTGTATGCTGCGTGTCAACCTAGAAATTAGAGACTGATGGCATAAGGCTTCTTTTCCCATTATGAAAGCTCCGTTGATGCGGCCCCGAAGCTACCTGAAAGCACTGTTGTAACCGTGCTTTTACTTACAGCCGGCATGGTTCATAGAAGAAAATGAGTTTTCTCGAAAGAAACCTTGTGCTTCCAGTTCCTAGTTGGAAGCTCACCCTGCTCTGCTCTATACCAAACGTGAAAGTCAATGCGAGCACTAGCCTCGAAGTAAGGCCCTGATTATCCTGGCAAAACGGGAGGCGTGCAGCAGCTCCATGAGGCCTTCATCGTTGTTCTGCTTTAGTTTCAAGGTAGTAAGCTTTTCAACACTCCTAGGGGCGTTTCTTCAGCACCCGTTTCAGTACCAGAACACTGCGTAGAACCAGGAAGCTCTGCTCCTGCGTGTATGCTGCGTGTCAACCTAGAAATTGGAGACTGATGGCATAAGGCTTCTTTTCCCATTATGAAAGCTCCGTTCATGCGGCCTCGAAGCTACCTGAAAAGCATTGTTGTTGCCGGGGTTTTCCTCACTGCCGGCATGGTTCTGAGAAGAAAATGAGTTTTCTCCTAAGAAACCTTGGGTTTCCAGTTCCTTGTTGGAAGCTCACCCTGCTCTGCGCTATACCTAAAGTGAAAGTCAACGTGAGCCCAAGCTTCGAAGTAAGGCCCTGATTATCCTTGCAAAACGAGAGGCGTGCAGCAGCTCCATGAGGCCTTCATCGTTGTTCTGCTTTAGTTTCAAGGTAGTAAGCTTTTCAACACTCCTAGGGGCCTTGCTTCAGCACCCGTTTCAGTACCAGAACACTGCGTAGAACCAGGAAGCTCTGCTCCTGCGTGTATGCTGCGTGTCAACCTAGAAATTAGAGACTGATGGCACAAGGCTAGTTTTCCCATTATGAAAGCTCCGTTGATGCGGCCCCGAAGCTACCTGAAAAGCACTGTTGTTACCGTGCTTTTACTTACAGCCGGCATGGTTCATAGAAGAAAATGAGTTTTCTCGAAAGAAACCTTGTGCTTCCAGTTCCTAGTTGGAAGCTCACCCTGCTCTGCTCTATACCAAACGTGAAAGTCAATGTGAGCACTAGCCTCGAAGTAAGGCCCTGATTATGCTGGCAAAACGGGAGGCGTGCAGCAGCTCCATGAGGCCTTCATCGCTGTTCTGCTTTAGTTTCACGGTAGTAAGCTTTCCAACATTCCTAGGGACTTTGCTTAAGCAACCGTTTCGGTACCAGAACACTGCGTAGAGACAGTAAGCTCTGGTCCTGCGTGTATGCTGCGTGTCAACCTAGAAATTGGAGACTGATGGCATAAGGCTACTTTTCCCATTATGGAAGCTCCGTTCATGCGGCCTCGAAGCTACCTGAAAAGCATTGTTGTTGCCGGGGTTTTCCTCACTGCCGGCATGGTTCTGAGAAGAAAATGAGTTTTCTCCTAAGAAACCTTGGGTTTCCAGTTCCTTGTTGGAAGCTCACCCTGCTCTGCGCTATACCTAAAGTGAAAGTCAACGTGAGCCCAAGCTTCGAAGTAAGGCCCTGATTATCCTTGCAAAACGAGAGGCGTGCAGCAGCTCCATGAGGCCTTCATCGTTGTTCTGCTTTAGTTTCAAGGTAGTAAGCTTTTCAACACTCCTAGGGGCCTTGCTTCAGCACCCGTTTCAGTACCAGAACACTGCGTAGAACCAGGAAGCTCTGCTCCTGCGTGTATGCTGCGTGTCAACCTAGAAATTAGAGACTGATGGCACAAGGCTAGTTTTCCCATTATGAAAGCTCCGTTGATGCGGCCCCGAAGCTACCTGAAAGCACTGTTGTTACCGTGCTTTTACTTACAGCCGGCTTGGTTCATAGAAGAAAATGAGTTTTCTCGAAAGAAACCTTGTGCTTCCAGTTCCTAGTTGGAAGCTCACCCTGCTCTGCTCTATACCAAACGTGAAAGTCAATGTGAGCACTAGCCTCGAAGTAAGGCCCTGATTATGCTGGCAAAACGGGAGGCGTGCAGCAGCTCCATGAGGCCTTCATCGCTGTTCTGCTTTAGTTTCACGGTAGTAAGCTTTCCAACATTCCTAGGGACTTTGCTTAAGCAACCGTTTCGGTACCAGAACACTGCGTAGAGACAGTAAGCTCTGGTCCTGCGTGTATGCTGCGTGTCAACCTAGAAATTGGAGACTGATGGCATAAGGCTTCTTTTCCCATTATGGAAGCTCCGTTCATGCGGCCTCGAAGCTACCTGAAAAGCATTGTTGTTGCCGGGGTTTTCCTCACTGACGGCATGGTTCTGAGAAGAAAATGAGTTTTCTCCTAAGAAACCTTGGGTTTCCAGTTCCTTGTTGGAAGCTCACCCTGCTCTGCGCTATACCTAAAGTGAAAGTCAACGTGAGCCCAAGCTTCGAAGTAAGGCCCTGATTATCCTTGCAAAACGAGAGGCGTGCAGCAGCTCCATGAGGCCTTCATCGTTGTTCTGCTTTAGTTTCAAGGTAGTAAGCTTTTCAACACTCCTAGGGGCCTTGCTTCAGCACCCGTTTCAGTACCAGAACACTGCGTAGAACCAGGAAGCTCTGCTCCTGCGTGTATGCTGCGTGTCAACCTAGAAATTAGAGACTGATGGCACAAGGCTAGTTTTCCCATTATGAAAGCTCCGTTGATGCGGCCCCGAAGCTACCTGAAAAGCACTGTTGTTACCGTGCTTTTACTTACAGCCGGCATGGTTCATAGAAGAAAATGAGTTTTCTCGAAAGAAACCTTGTGCTTCCAGTTCCTAGTTGGAAGCTCACCCTGCTCTGCTCTATACCAAACGTGAAAGTCAATGTGAGCACTAGCCTCGAAGTAAGGCCCTGATTATCCTGGCAAAACGGGAGGCGTGCAGCAGCTCCATGAGGCCTTCATCGCTGTTCTGCTTTAGTTTCACGGTAGTAAGCTTTCCAACATTCCTAGGGACTTTGCTTAAGCAACCGTTTCGGTACCAGAACACTGCGTAGAGACAGTAAGCTCTGGTCCTGCGTGTATGCTGCGTGTCAACCTAGAAATTGGAGACTGATGGCATAAGGCTTCTTTTCCCATTATGAAAGCTCCTTTCATGCGGCCTCGAAGCTACCTGGAAAGCATTGTTGTTGCCGGGGTTTTCCTCACTGCCGGCATGGTTCTGAGAAGAAAATGAGTTTTATCCTAAGAAACCTTGGGTTTCCAGTTCCTTGTTGGAAGCTCACCCTGCTCTGCGCTATACCTAAAGTGAAAGTCAACGGGAGCCCAAGCTTCGAAGTAAGGCCCTGATTATCCTTGCAAAACGAGAGGCGTGCAGCAGCTCCATGAGGCCTTCATCGTTGTTCTGCTTTAGTTTCAAGGTAGTAAGCTTTTCAACACTCCTAGGGGCCTTGCTTCAGCACCCGTTTCAGTACCAGAACACTGCGTAGAACCAGGAAGCTCTGCTCCTGCGTGTATGCTGCGTGTCAACCTAGAAATTAGAGACTGATGGCACAAGGCTAGTTTTCCCATTATGAAAGCTCCGTTGATGCGGCCCCGAAGCTACCTGAAAAGCACTGTTGTTACCGTGCTTTTACTTACAGCCGGCATGGTTCATAGAAGAAAATGAGTTTTCTCGAAAGATACCTTGTGCTTCCAGTTCCTAGTTGGAAGCTCACCCTGCTCTGCTCTATACCAAACGTGAAAGTCAATGTGAGCACTAGCCTCGAAGTAAGGCCCTGATTATGCTGGCAAAACGGGAGGCGTGCAGCAGCTCCATGAGGCCTTCATCGCTGTTCTGCTTTAGTTTCACGGTAGTAAGCTTTCCAACATTCCTAGGGACTTTGCTTAAGCAACCGTTTCGGTACCAGAACACTGCGTAGAGAAAGTAAGCTCTGGTCCTGCGTGTATGCTGCGTGTCAACCTAGAAATTGGAGACTGATGGCATAAGGCTTCTTTTCCCATTATGGAAGCTCCGTTCATGCGGCCTCGAAGCTACCTGAAAAGCATTGTTGTTGCCGGGGTTTTCCTCACTGACGTCATGGTTCTGAGAAGAAAATGAGTTTTCTCCTAAGAAACCTTGGGTTTCCAGTTCCTTGTTGGAAGCTCACCCTGCTCTGCGCTATACCTAAAGTGAAAGTCAACGTGAGCCCAAGCTTCGAAGTAAGGCCCTGATTATCCTTGCAAAACGAGAGGCGTGCAGCAGCTCCATGAGGCCTTCATCGTTGTTCTGCTTTAGTTTCAAGGTAGTAAGCTTTTCAACACTCCTAGGGGCCTTGCTTCAGCACCCGTTTCAGTACCAGAACACTGCGTAGAACCAGGAAGCTCTGCTCCTGCGTGTATGCTGCGTGTCAACCTAGAAATTAGAGACTGATGGCACAAGGCTAGTTTTCCCATTATGAAAGCTCCGTTGATGCGGCCCCGAAGCTACCTGAAAAGCACTGTTGTTACCGTGCTTTTACTTACAGCCGGCATGGTTCAGAGAAGAAAATGAGTTTTCTCGAAAGAAACCTTGTGCTTCCAGTTCCTAGTTGGAAGCTCACCCTGCTCTGCTCTATACCAAACGTGAAAGTCAATGTGAGCACTAGCCTCGAAGTAAGGCCCTGATTATGCTGGCAAAACGGGAGGCGTGCAGCAGCTCCATGAGGCCTTCATCGCTGTTCTGCTTTAGTTTCACGGTAGTAAGCTTTCCAACATTCCTAGGGACTTTGCTTAAGCAACCGTTTCGGTACCAGAACACTGCGTAGAGACAGTAAGCTCTGGTCCTGCGTGTATGCTGCGTGTCAACCTAGAAATTGGAGACTGATGGCATAAGGCTTCTTTTCCCATTATGGAAGCTCCGTTCATGCGGCCTCGAAGCTACCTGAAAAGCATTGTTGTTGCCGGGGTTTTCCTCACTGCCGGCATGGTTCTGAGAAGAAAATGAGTTTTCTCCTAAGAAACCTTGGGTTTCCAGTTCCTTGTTGGAAGCTCACCCTGCTCTGCGCTATACCTAAAGTGAAAGTCAACGGGAGCCCAAGCTTCGAAGTAAGGCCCTGATTATCCTTGCAAAACGAGAGGCGTGCAGCAGCTCCATGAGGCCTTCATCGTTGTTCTGCTTTAGTTTCAAGGTAGTAAGCTTTTCAACACTCCTAGGGGCCTTGCTTCAGCACCCGTTTCAGTACCAGAACACTGCGTAGAACCAGGAAGCTCTGCTCCTGCGTGTATGCTGCGTGTCAACCTAGAAATTAGAGACTGATGGCACAAGGCTAGTTTTCCCATTATGAAAGCTCCGTTGATGCGGCCCCGAAGCTACCTGAAAAGCACTGTTGTTACCGTGCTTTTACTTACAGCCGGCATGGTTCATAGAAGAAAATGAGTTTTCTCGAAAGAAACCTTGTGCTTCCAGTTCCTAGTTGGAAGCTCACCCTGCTCTGCTCTATACCAAACGTGAAAGTCAATGTGAGCACTAGCCTCGAAGTAAGGCCCTGATTATGCTGGCAAAACGGGAGGCGTGCACCAGCTCCATGAGGCCTTCATCGCTGTTCTGCTTTAGTTTCACGGTAGTAAGCTTTCCAACATTCCTAGGGACTTTGCTTAAGCAACCGTTTCGGTACCAGAACACTGCGTAGAGACAGTAAGCTCTGGTCCTGCGTGTATGCTGCGTGTCAACCTAGAAATTGGAGACTGATGGCATAAGGCTTCTTTTCCCATTATGGAAGCTCCGTTCATGCGGCCTCGAAGCTACCTGAAAAGCATTGTTGTTGCCGGGGTTTTCCTCACTGCCGGCATGGTTCTGAGAAGAAAATGAGTTTTCTCCTAAGAAACCTTGGGTTTCCAGTTCCTTGTTGGAAGCTCACCCTGCTCTGCGCTATACCTAAAGTGAAAGTCAACGGGAGCCCAAGCTTCGAAGTAAGGCCCTGATTATCCTTGCAAAACGAGAGGCGTGCAGCAGCTCCATGAGGCCTTCATCGTTGTTCTGCTTTAGTTTCAAGGTAGTAAGCTTTTCAACACTCCTAGGGGCCTTGCTTCAGCACCCGTTTCAGTACCAGAACACTGCGTAGAACCAGGAAGCTCTGCTCCTGCGTGTATGCTGCGTGTCAACCTAGAAATTAGAGACTGATGGCACAAGGCTAGTTTTCCCATTATGAAAGCTCCGTTGATGCGGCCCCGAAGCTACCTGAAAAGCACTGTTGTTACCGTGCTTTTACTTACAGCCGGCATGGTTCATAGAAGAAAATGAGTTTTCTCGAAAGATACCTTGTGCTTCCAGTTCCTAGTTGGAAGCTCACCCTGCTCTGCTCTATACCAAACGTGAAAGTCAATGTGAGCACTAGCCTCGAAGTAAGGCCCTGATTATGCTGGCAAAACGGGAGGCGTGCAGCAGCTCCATGAGGCCTTCATCGCTGTTCTGCTTTAGTTTCACGGTAGTAAGCTTTCCAACATTCCTAGGGACTTTGCTTAAGCAACCGTTTCGGTACCAGAACACTGCGTAGAGAAAGTAAGCTCTGGTCCTGCGTGTATGCTGCGTGTCAACCTAGAAATTGGAGACTGATGGCATAAGGCTTCTTTTCCCATTATGGAAGCTCCGTTCATGCGGCCTCGAAGCTACCTGAAAAGCATTGTTGTTGCCGGGGTTTTCCTCACTGACGGCATGGTTCTGAGAAGAAAATGAGTTTTCTCCTAAGAAACCTTGGGTTTCCAGTTCCTTGTTGGAAGCTCACCCTGCTCTGCGCTATACCTAAAGTGAAAGTCAACGTGAGCCCAAGCTTCGAAGTAAGGCCCTGATTATCCTTGCAAAACGAGAGGCGTGCAGCAGCTCCATGAGGCCTTCATCGTTGTTCTGCTTTAGTTTCAAGGTAGTAAGCTTTTCAACACTCCTAGGGGCCTTGCTTCAGCACCCGTTTCAGTACCAGAACACTGCGTAGAACCAGGAAGCTCTGCTCCTGCGTGTATGCTGCGTGTCAACCTAGAAATTAGAGACTGATGGCACAAGGCTAGTTTTCCCATTATGAAAGCTCCGTTGATGCGGCCCCGAAGCTACCTGAAAAGCACTGTTGTTACCGTGCTTTTACTTACAGCCGGCATGGTTCATAGAAGAAAATGAGTTTTCTCGAAAGAAACCTTGTGCTTCCAGTTCCTAGTTGGAAGCTCACCCTGCTCTGCTCTATACCAAACGTGAAAGTCAATGTGAGCACTAGCCTCGAAGTAAGGCCCTGATTATGCTGGCAAAACGGGAGGCGTGCAGCAGCTCCATGAGGCCTTCATCGCTGTTCTGCTTTAGTTTCACGGTATTAAGCTTTCCAACATTCCTAGGGACTTTGCTTAAGCAACCGTTTCGGTACCAGAACACTGCGTAGAGACAGTAAGCTCTGGTCCTGCGTGTATGCTGCGTGTCAACCTAGAAATTGGAGACTGATGGCATAAGGCTTCTTTTCCCATTATGGAAGCTCCGTTCATGCGGCCTCGAAGCTACCTGAAAAGCATTGTTGTTGCCGGGGTTTTCCTCACTGACGGCATGGTTCTGAGAAGAAAATGAGTTTTCTCCTAAGAAACCTTGGGTTTCCAGTTCCTTGTTGGAAGCTCACCCTGCTCTGCGCTATACCTAAAGTGAAAGTCAACGTGAGCCCAAGCTTCGAAGTAAGGCCCTGATTATCCTTGCAAAACGAGAGGCGTGCAGCAGCTCCATGAGGCCTTCATCGTTGTTCTGCTTTAGTTTCAAGGTAGTAAGCTTTTCAACACTCCTAGGGGCCTTGCTTCAGCACCCGTTTCAGTACCAGAACACTGCGTAGAACCAGGAAGCTCTGCTCCTGCGTGTATGCTGCGTGTCAACCTAGAAATTAGAGACTGATGGCACAAGGCTAGTTTTCCCATTATGAAAGCTCCGTTGATGCGGCCCCGAAGCTACCTGAAAAGCACTGTTGTTACCGTGCTTTTACTTACAGCCGGCATGGTTCATAGAAGAAAATGAGTTTTCTCGAAAGAAACCTTGTGCTTCCAGTTCCTAGTTGGAAGCTCACCCTGCTCTGCTCTATACCAAACGTGAAAGTCAATGTGAGCACTAGCCTCGAAGTAAGGCCCTGATTATGCTGGCAAAACGGGAGGCGTGCAGCAGCTCCATGAGGCCTTCATCGCTGTTCTGCTTTAGTTTCACGGTAGTAAGCTTTCCAACATTCCTAGGGACTTTGCTTAAGCAACCGTTTCGGTACCAGAACACTGCGTAGAGACAGTAAGCTCTGGTCCTGCGTGTATGCTGCGTGTCAACCTAGAAATTGGAGACTGATGGCATAAGGCTTCTTTTCCCATTATGGAAGCTCCGTTCATGCGGCCTCGAAGCTACCTGAAAAGCATTGTTGTTGCCGGGGTTTTCCTCACTGACGGCATGGTTCTGAGAAGAAAATGAGTTTTCTCCTAAGAAACCTTGGGTTTCCAGTTCCTTGTTGGAAGCTCACCCTGCTCTGCGCTATACCTAAAGTGAAAGTCAACGTGAGCCCAAGCTTCGAAGTAAGGCCCTGATTATCCTTGCAAAACGAGAGGCGTGCAGCAGCTCCATGAGGCCTTCATCGTTGTTCTGCTTTAGTTTCAAGGTAGTAAGCTTTTCAACACTCCTAGGGGCCTTGCTTCAGCACCCGTTTCAGTACCAGAACACTGCGTAGAACCAGGAAGCTCTGCTCCTGCGTGTATGCTGCGTGTCAACCTAGAAATTAGAGACTGATGGCACAAGGCTAGTTTTCCCATTATGAAAGCTCCGTTGATGCGGCCCCGAAGCTACCTGAAAAGCACTGTTGTTACCGTGCTTTTACTTACAGCCGGCATGGTTCATAGAAGAAAATGAGTTTTCTCGAAAGAAACCTTGTGCTTCCAGTTCCTAGTTGGAAGCTCACCCTGCTCTGCTCTATACCAAACGTGAAAGTCAATGTGAGCACTAGCCTCGAAGTAAGGCCCTGATTATGCTGGCAAAACGGGAGGCGTGCAGCAGCTCCATGAGGCCTTCATCGCTGTTCTGCTTTAGTTTCACGGTAGTAAGCTTTCCAACATTCCTAGGGACTTTGCTTAAGCAACCGTTTCGGTACCAGAACACTGCGTAGAGACAGTAAGCTCTGGTCCTGCGTGTATGCTGCGTGTCAACCTAGAAATTGGAGACTGATGGCATAAGGCTTCTTTTCCCATTATGGAAGCTCCGTTCATGCGGCCTCGAAGCTACCTGGAAAGCATTGTTGTTGCCGGGGTTTTCCTCACTGCCGGCATGGTTCTGAGAAGAAAATGAGTTTTCTCCTAAGAAACCTTGGGTTTCCAGTTCCTTGTTGGAAGCTCACCCTGCTCTGCGCTATACCTAAAGTGAAAGTCAACGTGAGCCCAAGCTTCGAAGTAAGGCCCTGATTATCCTTGCAAAACGAGAGGCGTGCAGCAGCTCCATGAGGCCTTCATCGTTGTTCTGCTTTAGTTTCAAGGTAGTAAGCTTTTCAACACTCCTAGGGGCCTTGCTTCAGCACCCGTTTCAGTACCAGAACACTGCGTAGAACCAGGAAGCTCTGCTCCTGCGTGTATGCTGCGTGTCAACCTAGAAATTAGAGACTGATGGCACAAGGCTAGTTTTCCCATTATGAAAGCTCCGTTGATGCGGCCCCGAAGCTACCTGAAAAGCACTGTTGTTACCGTGCTTTTACTTACAGCCGGCATGGTTCATAGAAGAAAATGAGTTTTCTCGAAAGAAACCTTGTACTTCCAGTTCCTAGTTGGAAGCTCACCCTGCTCTGCTCTATACCAAACGTGAAAGTCAATGTGAGCACTAGCCTCGAAGTAAGGCCCTGATTATGCTGGCAAAACGGGAGGCGTGCAGCAGCTCCATGAGGCCTTCATCGCTGTTCTGCTTTAGTTTCACGGTAGTAAGCTTTCCAACATTCCTAGGGACTTTGCTTAAGCAACCGTTTCGGTACCAGAACACTGCGTAGAGACAGTAAGCTCTGGTCCTGCGTGTATGCTGCGTGTCAACCTAGAAATTGGAGACTGATGGCATAAGGCTTCTTTTCCCATTATGGAAGCTCCGTTCATGCGGCCTCGAAGCTACCTGGAAAGCATTGTTGTTGCCGGGGTTTTCCTCACTGCCGGCATGGTTCTGAGAAGAAAATGAGTTTTCTCCTAAGAAACCTTGGGTTTCCAGTTCCTTGTTGGAAGCTCACCCTGCTCTGCGCTATACCTAAAGTGAAAGTCAACGGGAGCCCAAGCTTCGAAGTAAGGCCCTGATTATCCTTGCAAAACGAGAGGCGTGCAGCAGCTCCATGAGGCCTTCATCGTTGTTCTGCTTTAGTTTCAAGGTAGTAAGCTTTTCAACACTCCTAGGGGCCTTGCTTCAGCACCCGTTTCAGTACCAGAACACTGCGTAGAACCAGGAAGCTCTGCTCCTGCGTGTATGCTGCGTGTCAACCTAGAAATTAGAGACTGATGGCACAAGGCTAGTTTTCCCATTATGAAAGCTCCGTTGATGCGGCCCCGAAGCCACCTGAAAGCACTGTTGTTACCGTGCTTTTACTTACAGCCGGCATGGTTCATAGAAGAAAATGAGTTTTCTCGAAAGAAACCTTGTGCTTCCAGTTCCTAGTTGGAAGCTCACCCTGCTCTGCTCTATACCAAACGTGAAAGTCAATGTGAGCACTAGCCTCGAAGTAAGGCCCTGATTATGCTGGCAAAACGGGAGGCGTGCAGCAGCTCCATGAGGCCTTCATCGCTGTTCTGCTTTAGTTTCACGGTAGTAAGCTTTCCAACATTCCTAGGGACTTTGCTTAAGCAACCGTTTCGGTACCAGAACACTGCGTAGAGACAGTAAGCTCTGGTCCTGCGTGTATGCTGCGTGTCAACCTAGAAATTGGAGACTGATGGCATAAGGCTTCTTTTCCCATTATGGAAGCTCCGTTCATGCGGCCTCGAAGCTACCTGGAAAGCATTGTTGTTGCCGGGGTTTTCCTCACTGCCGGCATGGTTCTGAGAAGAAAATGAGTTTTCTCCTAAGAAACCTTGGGTTTCCAGTTCCTTGTTGGAAGCTCACCCTGCTCTGCGCTATACCTAAAGTGAAAGTCAACGTGAGCCCAAGCTTCGAAGTAAGGCCCTGATTATCCTTGCAAAACGAGAGGCGTGCAGCAGCTCCATGAGGCCTTCATCGTTGTTCTGCTTTAGTTTCAAGGTAGTAAGCTTTTCAACACTCCTAGGGGCCTTGCTTCAGCACCCGTTTCAGTACCAGAACACTGCGTAGAACCAGGAAGCTCTGCTCCTGCGTGTATGCTGCGTGTCAACCTAGAAATTAGAGACTGATGGCACAAGGCTAGTTTTCCCATTATGAAAGCTCCGTTGATGCGGCCCCGAAGCTACCTGAAAAGCACTGTTGTTACCGTGCTTTTACTTACAGCCGGCATGGTTCATAGAAGAAAATGAGTTTTCTCGAAAGAAACCTTGTACTTCCAGTTCCTAGTTGGAAGCTCACCCTGCTCTGCTCTATACCAAACGTGAAAGTCAATGTGAGCACTAGCCTCGAAGTAAGGCCCTGATTATGCTGGCAAAACGGGAGGCGTGCAGCAGCTCCATGAGGCCTTCATCGCTGTTCTGCTTTAGTTTCACGGTAGTAAGCTTTCCAACATTCCTAGGGACTTTGCTTAAGCAACCGTTTCGGTACCAGAACACTGCGTAGAGACAGTAAGCTCTGGTCCTGCGTGTATGCTGCGTGTCAACCTAGAAATTGGAGACTGATGGCATAAGGCTTCTTTTCCCATTATGGAAGCTCCGTTCATGCGGCCTCGAAGCTACCTGGAAAGCATTGTTGTTGCCGGGGTTTTCCTCACTGCCGGCATGGTTCTGAGAAGAAAATGAGTTTTCTCCTAAGAAACCTTGGGTTTCCAGTTCCTTGTTGGAAGCTCACCCTGCTCTGCGCTATACCTAAAGTGAAAGTCAACGGGAGCCCAAGCTTCGAAGTAAGGCCCTGATTATCCTTGCAAAACGAGAGGCGTGCAGCAGCTCCATGAGGCCTTCATCGTTGTTCTGCTTTAGTTTCAAGGTAGTAAGCTTTTCAACACTCCTAGGGGCCTTGCTTCAGCACCCGTTTCAGTACCAGAACACTGCGTAGAACCAGGAAGCTCTGCTCCTGCGTGTATGCTGCGTGTCAACCTAGAAATTAGAGACTGATGGCACAAGGCTAGTTTTCCCATTATGAAAGCTCCGTTGATGCGGCCCCGAAGCCACCTGAAAGCACTGTTGTTACCGTGCTTTTACTTACAGCCGGCATGGTTCATAGAAGAAAATGAGTTTTCTCGAAAGAAACCTTGTGCTTCCAGTTCCTAGTTGGAAGCTCACCCTGCTCTGCTCTATACCAAACGTGAAAGTCAATGTGAGCACTAGCCTCGAAGTAAGGCCCTGATTATGCTGGCAAAACGGGAGGCGTGCAGCAGCTCCATGAGGCCTTCATCGCTGTTCTGCTTTAGTTTCACGGTAGTAAGCTTTCCAAGACTCCTAGGGACTTTGCTTAAGCAACCGTTTCGGTACCAGAACACTGCGTAGAGACAGTAAGCTCTGGTCCTGCGTGTATGCTGCGTGTCAACCTAGAAATTGGAGACTGATGGCATAAGGCTTCTTTTCCCATTATGGAAGCTCCGTTCATGCGGCCTCGAAGCTACCTGGAAAGCATTGTTGTTGCCGGGGTTTTCCTCACTGCCGGCATGGTTCTGAGAAGAAAATGAGTTTTCTCCTAAGAAACCTTGGGTTTCCAGTTCCTTGTTGGAAGCTCACCCTGCTCTGCGCTATACCTAAAGTGAAAGTCAACGGGAGCCCAAGCTTCGAAGTAAGGCCCTGATTATCCTTGCAAAACGAGAGGCGTGCAGCAGCTCCATGAGGCCTTCATCGTTGTTCTGCTTTAGTTTCAAGGTAGTAAGCTTTTCAACACTCCTAGGGGCCTTGCTTCAGCACCCGTTTCAGTACCAGAACACTGCGTAGAACCAGGAAGCTCTGCTCCTGCGTGTATGCTGCGTGTCAACCTAGAAATTAGAGACTGATGGCACAAGGCTAGTTTTCCCATTATGAAAGCTCCGTTGATGCGGCCCCGAAGCCACCTGAAAGCACTGTTGTTACCGTGCTTTTACTTACAGCCGGCATGGTTCATAGAAGAAAATGAGTTTTCTCGAAAGAAACCTTGTGCTTCCAGTTCCTAGTTGGAAGCTCACCCTGCTCTGCTCTATACCAAACGTGAAAGTCAATGTGAGCACTAGCCTCGAAGTAAGGCCCTGATTATGCTGGCAAAACGGGAGGCGTGCAGCAGCTCCATGAGGCCTTCATCGCTGTTCTGCTTTAGTTTCACGGTAGTAAGCTTTCCAACATTCCTAGGGACTTTGCTTAAGCAACCGTTTCGGTACCAGAACACTGCGTAGAGACAGTAAGCTCTGGTCCTGCGTGTATGCTGCGTGTCAACCTAGAAATTGGAGACTGATGGCATAAGGCTTCTTTTCCCATTATGGAAGCTCCGTTCATGCGGCCTCGAAGCTACCTGAAAAGCATTGTTGTTGCCGGGGTTTTCCTCACTGACGGCATGGTTCTGAGAAGAAAATGAGTTTTCTCCTAAGAAACCTTGGGTTTCCAGTTCCTTGTTGGAAGCTCACCCTGCTCTGCGCTATACCTAAAGTGAAAGTCAACGGGAGCCCAAGCTTCGAAGTAAGGCCCTGATTATCCTTGCAAAACGAGAGGCGTGCAGCAGCTCCATGAGGCCTTCATCGTTGTTCTGCTTTAGTTTCAAGGTAGTAAGCTTTTCAACACTCCTAGGGGCCTTGCTTCAGCACCCGTTTCAGTACCAGAACACTGCGTAGAACCAGGAAGCTCTGCTCCTGCGTGTATGCTGCGTGTCAACCTAGAAATTAGAGACTGATGGCACAAGGCTAGTTTTCCCATTATGAAAGCTCCGTTGATGCGGCCCCGAAGCTACCTGAAAGCACTGTTGTTACCGTGCTTTTACTTACAGCCGGCATGGTTCATAGAAGAAAATGAGTTTTCTCGAAAGAAACCTTGTGCTTCCAGTTCCTAGTTGGAAGCTCACCCTGCTCTGCTCTATACCAAACGTGAAAGTCAATGTGAGCACTAGCCTCGAAGTAAGGCCCTGATTATGCTGGCAAAACGGGAGGCGTGCAGCAGCTCCATGAGGCCTTCATCGCTGTTCTGCTTTAGTTTCACGGTAGTAAGCTTTCCAACATTCCTAGGGACTTTGCTTAAGCAACCGTTTCGGTACCAGAACACTGCGTAGAGACAGTAAGCTCTGGTCCTGCGTGTATGCTGCGTGTCAACCTAGAAATTGGAGACTGATGGCATAAGGCTTCTTTTCCCATTATGGAAGCTCCGTTCATGCGGCCTCGAAGCTACCTGAAAAGCTATGTTGTTGCCGGGGTTTTCCTCACTGACGGCATGGTTCTGAGAAGAAAATGAGTTTTCTCCTAAGAAACCTTGGGTTTCCAGTTCCTTGTTGGAAGCTCACCCTGCTCTGCGCTATACCTAAAGTGAAAGTCAACGTGAGCCCAAGCTTCGAAGTAAGGCCCTGATTATCCTTGCAAAACGAGAGGCGTGCAGCAGCTCCATGAGGCCTTCATCGTTGTTCTGCTTTAGTTTCAAGGTAGTAAGCTTTTCAACACTCCTAGGGGCCTTGCTTCAGCACCCGTTTCAGTACCAGAACACTGCGTAGAACCAGGAAGCTCTGCTCCTGCGTGTATGCTGCGTGTCAACCTAGAAATTAGAGACTGATGGCACAAGGCTAGTTTTCCCATTATGAAAGCTCCGTTGATGCGGCCCCGAAGCTACCTGAAAAGCACTGTTGTTACCGTGCTTTTACTTACAGCCGGCATGGTTCATAGAAGAAAATGAGTTTTCTCGAAAGAAACCTTGTACTTCCAGTTCCTAGTTGGAAGCTCACCCTGCTCTGCTCTATACCAAACGTGAAAGTCAATGTGAGCACTAGCCTCGAAGTAAGGCCCTGATTATGCTGGCAAAACGGGAGGCGTGCAGCAGCTCCATGAGGCCTTCATCGCTGTTCTGCTTTAGTTTCACGGTAGTAAGCTTTCCAACATTCCTAGGGACTTTGCTTAAGCAACCGTTTCGGTACCAGAACACTGCGTAGAGACAGTAAGCTCTGGTCCTGCGTGTATGCTGCGTGTCAACCTAGAAATTGGAGACTGATGGCATAAGGCTTCTTTTCCCATTATGGAAGCTCCGTTCATGCGGCCTCGAAGCTACCTGTAAAGCATTGTTGTTGCCGGGGTTTTCCTCACTGCCGGCATGGTTCTGAGAAGAAAATGAGTTTTCTCCTAAGAAACCTTGGGTTTCCAGTTCCTTGTTGGAAGCTCACCCTGCTCTGCGCTATACCTAAAGTGAAAGTCAACGTGAGCCCAAGCTTCGAAGTAAGGCCCTGATTATCCTTGCAAAACGAGAGGCGTGCAGCAGCTCCATGAGGCCTTCATCGTTGTTCTGCTTTAGTTTCAAGGTAGTAAGCTTTTCAACACTCCTAGGGGCCTTGCTTCAGCACCCGTTTCAGTACCAGAACACTGCGTAGAACCAGGAAGCTCTGCTCCTGCGTGTATGCTGCGTGTCAACCTAGAAATTAGAGACTGATGGCACAAGGCTAGTTTTCCCATTATGAAAGCTCCGTTGATGCGGCCCCGAAGCCACCTGAAAGCACTGTTGTTACCGTGCTTTTACTTACAGCCGGCATGGTTCATAGAAGAAAATGAGTTTTCTCGAAAGAAACCTTGTGCTTCCAGTTCCTAGTTGGAAGCTCACCCTGCTCTGCTCTATACCAAACGTGAAAGTCAATGTGAGCACTAGCCTCGAAGTAAGGCCCTGATTATGCTGGCAAAACGGGAGGCGTGCAGCAGCTCCATGAAGCCTTCATCGCTGTTCTCCTTTAGTTTCACGGTAGTAAGCTTTCCAACATTCCTAGGGACTTTGCTTAAGCAACCGTTTCGGTACCAGAACACTGCGTAGAGACAGTAAGCTCTGGTCCTGCGTGTATGCTGCGTGTCAACCTAGAAATTGGAGACTGATGGCATAAGGCTTCTTTTCCCATTATGGAAGCTCCGTTCATGCGGCCTCGAAGCTACCTGAAAAGCATTGTTGTTGCCGGGGTTTTCCTCACTGCCGGCATGGTTCTGAGAAGAAAATGAGTTTTCTCCTAAGAAACCTTGGGTTTCCAGTTCCTTGTTGGAAGCTCACCCTGCTCTGCGCTATACCTAAAGTGAAAGTCAACGGGAGCCCAAGCTTCGAAGTAAGGCCCTGATTATCCTTGCAAAACGAGAGGCGTGCAGCAGCTCCATGAGGCCTTCATCGTTGTTCTGCTTTAGTTTCAAGGTAGTAAGCTTTTCAACACTCCTAGGGGCCTTGCTTCAGCACCCGTTTCAGTACCAGAACACTGCGTAGAACCAGGAAGCTCTGCTCCTGCGTGTATGCTGCGTGTCAACCTAGAAATTAGAGACTGATGGCACAAGGCTAGTTTTCCCATTATGAAAGCTCCGTTGATGCGGCCCCGAAGCCACCTGAAAGCACTGTTGTTACCGTGCTTTTACTTACAGCCGGCATGGTTCATAGAAGAAAATGAGTTTTCTCGAAAGAAACCTTGTGCTTCCAGTTCCTAGTTGGAAGCTCACCCTGCTCTGCTCTATACCAAACGTGAAAGTCAATGTGAGCACTAGCCTCGAAGTAAGGCCCTGATTATGCTGGCAAAACGGGAGGCGTGCAGCAGCTCCATGAGGCCTTCATCGCTGTTCTGCTTTAGTTTCACGGTAGTAAGCTTTCCAAGACTCCTAGGGACTTTGCTTAAGCAACCGTTTCGGTACCAGAACACTGCGTAGAGACAGTAAGCTCTGGTCCTGCGTGTATGCTGCGTGTCAACCTAGAAATTGGAGACTGATGGCATAAGGCTTCTTTTCCCATTATGGAAGCTCCGTTCATGCGGCCTCGAAGCTACCTGGAAAGCATTGTTGTTGCCGGGGTTTTCCTCACTGCCGGCATGGTTCTGAGAAGAAAATGAGTTTTCTCCTAAGAAACCTTGGGTTTCCAGTTCCTTGTTGGAAGCTCACCCTGCTCTGCGCTATACCTAAAGTGAAAGTCAACGGGAGCCCAAGCTTCGAAGTAAGGCCCTGATTATCCTTGCAAAACGAGAGGCGTGCAGCAGCTCCATGAGGCCTTCATCGTTGTTCTGCTTTAGTTTCAAGGTAGTAAGCTTTTCAACACTCCTAGGGGCCTTGCTTCAGCACCCGTTTCAGTACCAGAACACTGCGTAGAACCAGGAAGCTCTGCTCCTGCGTGTATGCTGCGTGTCAACCTAGAAATTAGAGACTGATGGCACAAGGCTAGTTTTCCCATTATGAAAGCTCCGTTGATGCGGCCCCGAAGCCACCTGAAAGCACTGTTGTTACCGTGCTTTTACTTACAGCCGGCATGGTTCATAGAAGAAAATGAGTTTTCTCGAAAGAAACCTTGTGCTTCCAGTTCCTAGTTGGAAGCTCACCCTGCTCTGCTCTATACCAAACGTGAAAGTCAATGTGAGCACTAGCCTCGAAGTAAGGCCCTGATTATGCTGGCAAAACGGGAGGCGTGCAGCAGCTCCATGAGGCCTTCATCGCTGTTCTGCTTTAGTTTCACGGTAGTAAGCTTTCCAACATTCCTAGGGACTTTGCTTAAGCAACCGTTTCGGTACCAGAACACTGCGTAGAGACAGTAAGCTCTGGTCCTGCGTGTATGCTGCGTGTCAACCTAGAAATTGGAGACTGATGGCATAAGGCTTCTTTTCCCATTATGGAAGCTCCGTTCATGCGGCCTCGAAGCTACCTGAAAAGCATTGTTGTTGCCGGGGTTTTCCTCACTGACGGCATGGTTCTGAGAAGAAAATGAGTTTTCTCCTAAGAAACCTTGGGTTTCCAGTTCCTTGTTGGAAGCTCACCCTGCTCTGCGCTATACCTAAAGTGAAAGTCAACGTGAGCCCAAGCTTCGAAGTAAGGCCCTGATTATCCTTGCAAAACGAGAGGCGTGCAGCAGCTCCATGAGGCCTTCATCGTTGTTCTGCTTTAGTTTCAAGGTAGTAAGCTTTTCAACACTCCTAGGGGCCTTGCTTCAGCACCCGTTTCAGTACCAGAACACTGCGTAGAACCAGGAAGCTCTGCTCCTGCGTGTATGCTGCGTGTCAACCTAGAAATTAGAGACTGATGGCACAAGGCTAGTTTTCCCATTATGAAAGCTCCGTTGATGCGGCCCCGAAGCTACCTGAAAAGCACTGTTGTTACCGTGCTTTTACTTACAGCCGGCATGGTTCATAGAAGAAAATGAGTTTTCTCGAAAGAAACCTTGTGCTTCCAGTTCCTAGTTGGAAGCTCACCCTGCTCTGCTCTATACCAAACGTGAAAGTCAATGTGAGCACTAGCCTCGAAGTAAGGCCCTGATTATGCTGGCAAAACGGGAGGCGTGCAGCAGCTCCATGAGGCCTTCATCGCTGTTCTGCTTTAGTTTCACGGTAGTAAGCTTTCCAACATTCCTAGGGACTTTGCTTAAGCAACCGTTTCGGTACCAGAACACTGCGTAGAGACAGTAAGCTCTGGTCCTGCGTGTATGCTGCGTGTCAACCTAGAAATTGGAGACTGATGGCATAAGGCTTCTTTTCCCATTATGGAAGCTCCTTTCATGCGGCCTCGAAGCTACCTGGAAAGCATTGTTGTTGCCGGGGTTTTCCTCACTGCCGGCATGGTTCTGAGAAGAAAATGAGTTTTCTCCTAAGAAACCTTGGGTTTCCAGTTCCTTGTTGGAAGCTCACCCTGCTCTGCGCTATACCTAAAGTGAAAGTCAACGTGAGCCCAAGCTTCGAAGTAAGGCCCTGATTATCCTTGCAAAACGAGAGGCGTGCAGCAGCTCCATGAGGCCTTCATCGTTGTTCTGCTTTAGTTTCAAGGTAGTAAGCTTTTCAACACTCCTAGGGGCCTTGCTTCAGCACCCGTTTCAGTACCAGAACACTGCGTAGAACCAGGAAGCTCTGCTCCTGCGTGTATGCTGCGTGTCAACCTAGAAATTAGAGACTGATGGCACAAGGCTAGTTTTCCCATTATGAAAGCTCCGTTGATGCGGCCCCGAAGCTACCTGAAAAGCACTGTTGTTACCGTGCTTTTACTTACAGCCGGCATGGTTCATAGAAGAAAATGAGTTTTCTCGAAAGAAACCTTGTACTTCCAGTTCCTAGTTGGAAGCTCACCCTGCTCTGCTCTATACCAAACGTGAAAGTCAATGTGAGCACTAGCCTCGAAGTAAGGCCCTGATTATGCTGGCAAAACGGGAGGCGTGCAGCAGCTCCATGAGGCCTTCATCGCTGTTCTGCTTTAGTTTCACGGTAGTAAGCTTTCCAACATTCCTAGGGACTTTGCTTAAGCAACCGTTTCGGTACCAGAACACTGCGTAGAGACAGTAAGCTCTGGTCCTGCGTGTATGCTGCGTGTCAACCTAGAAATTGGAGACTGATGGCATAAGGCTTCTTTTCCCATTATGGAAGCTCCGTTCATGCGGCCTCGAAGCTACCTGTAAAGCATTGTTGTTGCCGGGGTTTTCCTCACTGCCGGCATGGTTCTGAGAAGAAAATGAGTTTTCTCCTAAGAAACCTTGGGTTTCCAGTTCCTTGTTGGAAGCTCACCCTGCTCTGCGCTATACCTAAAGTGAAAGTCAACGTGAGCCCAAGCTTCGAAGTAAGGCCCTGATTATCCTTGCAAAACGAGAGGCGTGCAGCAGCTCCATGAGGCCTTCATCGTTGTTCTGCTTTAGTTTCAAGGTAGTAAGCTTTTCAACACTCCTAGGGGCCTTGCTTCAGCACCCGTTTCAGTACCAGAACACTGCGTAGAACCAGGAAGCTCTGCTCCTGCGTGTATGCTGCGTGTCAACCTAGAAATTAGAGACTGATGGCACAAGGCTAGTTTTCCCATTATGAAAGCTCCGTTGATGCGGCCCCGAAGCCACCTGAAAGCACTGTTGTTACCGTGCTTTTACTTACAGCCGGCATGGTTCATAGAAGAAAATGAGTTTTCTCGAAAGAAACCTTGTGCTTCCAGTTCCTAGTTGGAAGCTCACCCTGCTCTGCTCTATACCAAACGTGAAAGTCAATGTGAGCACTAGCCTCGAAGTAAGGCCCTGATTATGCTGGCAAAACGGGAGGCGTGCAGCAGCTCCATGAAGCCTTCATCGCTGTTCTCCTTTAGTTTCACGGTAGTAAGCTTTCCAACATTCCTAGGGACTTTGCTTAAGCAACCGTTTCGGTACCAGAACACTGCGTAGAGACAGTAAGCTCTGGTCCTGCGTGTATGCTGCGTGTCAACCTAGAAATTGGAGACTGATGGCATAAGGCTTCTTTTCCCATTATGGAAGCTCCGTTCATGCGGCCTCGAAGCTACCTGAAAAGCATTGTTGTTGCCGGGGTTTTCCTCACTGCCGGCATGGTTCTGAGAAGAAAATGAGTTTTCTCCTAAGAAACCTTGGGTTTCCAGTTCCTTGTTGGAAGCTCACCCTGCTCTGCGCTATACCTAAAGTGAAAGTCAACGTGAGCCCAAGCTTCGAAGTAAGGCCCTGATTATCCTTGCAAAACGAGAGGCGTGCAGCAGCTCCATGAGGCCTTCATCGTTGTTCTGCTTTAGTTTCAAGGTAGTAAGCTTTTCAACACTCCTAGGGGCCTTGCTTCAGCACCCGTTTCAGTACCAGAACACTGTGTAGAACCAGGAAGCTCTGCTCCTGCGTGTATGCTGCGTGTCAACCTAGAAATTAGAGACTGATGGCACAAGGCTAGTTTTCCCATTATGAAAGCTCCGTTGATGCGGCCCCGAAGCTACCTGAAAAGCACTGTTGTTACCGTGCTTTTACTTACAGCCGGCATGGTTCATAGAAGAAAATGAGTTTTCTCGAAAGAAACCTTGTGCTTCCAGTTCCTAGTTGGAAGCTCACCCTGCTCTGCTCTATACCAAACGTGAAAGTCAATGTGAGCACTAGCCTCGAAGTAAGGCCCTGATTATGCTGGCAAAACGGGAGGCGTGCAGCAGCTCCATGAGGCCTTCATCGCTGTTCTGCTTTAGTTTCACGGTAGTAAGCTTTCCAACATTCCTAGGGACTTTGCTTAAGCAACCGTTTCGGTACCAGAACACTGCGTAGAGACAGTAAGCTCTGGTCCTGCGTGTATGCTGCGTGTCAACCTAGAAATTGGAGACTGATGGCATAAGGCTTCTTTTCCCATTATGGAAGCTCCGTTCATGCGGCCTCGAAGCTACCTGAAAAGCATTGTTGTTGCCGGGGTTTTCCTCACTGACGGCATGGTTCTGAGAAGAAAATGAGTTTTCTCCTAAGAAACCTTGGGTTTCCAGTTCCTTGTTGGAAGCTCACCCTGCTCTGCGCTATACCTAAAGTGAAAGTCAACGTGAGCCCAAGCTTCGAAGTAAGGCCCTGATTATCCTTGCAAAACGAGAGGCGTGCAGCAGCTCCATGAGGCCTTCATCGTTGTTCTGCTTTAGTTTCAAGGTAGTAAGCTTTTCAACACTCCTAGGGGCCTTGCTTCAGCACCCGTTTCAGTACCAGAACACTGCGTAGAACCAGGAAGCTCTGCTCCTGCGTGTATGCTGCGTGTCAACCTAGAAATTAGAGACTGATGGCACAAGGCTAGTTTTCCCATTATGAAAGCTCCGTTGATGCGGCCCCGAAGCTACCTGAAAAGCACTGTTGTTACCGTGCTTTTACTTACAGCCGGCATGGTTCATAGAAGAAAATGAGTTTTCTCGAAAGAAACCTTGTGCTTCCAGTTCCTAGTTGGAAGCTCACCCTGCTCTGCTCTATACCAAACGTGAAAGTCAATGTGAGCACTAGCCTCGAAGTAAGGCCCTGATTATGCTGGCAAAACGGGAGGCGTGCAGCAGCTCCATGAGGCCTTCATCGCTGTTCTGCTTTAGTTTCACGGTAGTAAGCTTTCCAAGACTCCTAGGGACTTTGCTTAAGCAACCGTTTCGGTACCAGAACACTGCTTAGAGACAGTAAGCTCTGGTCCTGCGTGTATGCTGCGTGTCAACCTAGAAATTGGAGACTGATGGCATAAGGCTTCTTTTCCCATTATGAAAGCTCCGTTCAAGCGGCATCGAAGCTACCTGAGAAGCATTGTTGTTGCCGGGGTTTTCCACACTGCCGGCATGGTTCTGAGAAGAAAATGAGTTTTCTCCTAAGAAACCTTGGGTTTCCAATTCCTTGTTGGAAGCTCACCCTGCTCTGCGCTATACCTAAAGTGAAAGTCAACGTGAGCCCAAGCTTCGAAGTAAGGCCCTGATTATCCTTGCAAAACGAGAGGCGTGCAGCAGCTCCATGAGGCCTTCATCGTTGTTCTGCTTTAGTTTCAAGGTAGTAAGCTTTTCAACCCTCCTAGGGGCCTTGCTTCAGCACCCATTTCAGTACCAGAACACTGCGTAGAACCAGGAAGCTCTGCTCCTGCGTGTATGCTGCGTGTCAACCTAGAAATTAGAGACTGATGGCACAAGGCTAGTTTTCCCATTATGAAAGCTCCGTTGATGCGGCCCCGAAGCTACCTGAAAAGCACTGTTGTTATCGTGCTTTTACTTACAGCCGGCATGGTTCATAGAAGAAAATGAGTTTTCTCGAAAGAAACCTTGTGCTTCCAGTTCCTAGTTGGAAGCTCACCCTGCTCTGCTCTATACCAAACGTGAAAGTCAATGTGAGCACTAGCCTCGAAGTAAGGCCCTGATTATCCTGGCAAAACGGGAGGCGTGCAGCAGCTCCATGAGGCCTTCATCGCTGTTCTGCTTTAGTTTCACGGTAGTAAGCTTTCCAAGACTCCTAGGGACTTTGCTTAAGCAACCGTTTCGGTACCAGAACACTGCGTAGAGACAGTAAGCTCTGGTCCTGCGTGTATGCTGCGTGTCAACCTAAAATTGGAGACTGATGGCATAAGGCTTCTTTTCCCATTATGAAAGCTCCGTTCAAGCGGCGTCGAAGCTACCTGAGAAGCATTGTTGTTGCCGGGGTTTTCCTCACTGCCGGCATGGTTCTGAGAAGAAAATGACTTTTATCCTAAGAAACCTTGGGTTTCCAGTTCCTTGTTGGAAGCTCACCCTGCTCTGCGCTATACCTAAAGTGAAAGTCAACGTGAGCCCAAGCTTCGAAGTAAGGCCCTGATTATCCTTGCAAAACGAGAGGCGTGCAGCAGCTCCATGAGGCCTTCATCGTTGTTCTGCTTTTAGTTTCAAGGTAGTAAGCTTTTCAACACTCCTAGGGGACTTGTTTCAGAACCCGTTTCTGTACCAGAACACTGCATAGAACCAGTAAGCTCTGCTCCTGCGTGTATGCTGCGTGTCAACCTAGAAATTAGAGACTGATGGCACAAGGCTAGTTTTCCCATTATGAAAGCTCCGTTGATGCGGCCCCGAAGCTACCTGAAAAGCACTGTTGTTACTGTGCTTTTACTTACAGCCGGCATGGTTCATAGAAGAAAAAGATTTTTCTCGAAAGAAACCTTGTGCTTCCAGTTCCTAGTTGGAAGTTCACCCTGCTCTGCTCTATACCAAACGTGAAAGTCAATGTGAGCACTAGCCTCGAAGTAAGGCCCTGATTATCCTGGCAAAACGGGAGGCGTGCAGCAGCTCCATGAGGCCTTCATCGCTGTTCTGCTTTAGTTTCACGGTAGTAAGCTTTCCAAGACTCCTAGGGACTTTGCTTAAGCAACCGTTTCGGTACCAGAACATTGCTTAGAGACAGTAAGCTCTGGTCCTGCGTGTATGCTGCGTGTCAACCTAGAAATTGGAGACTGATGGCATAAGGCTTCTTTTCCCATTATGAAAGCTCCGTTCATGCGGCCTCGAAGCTACCTGAAAAGCATTGTTGTTGCCGGGGTTTTCCTCACTGCCGGCATGGTTCTGAGAAGAAAATGAGTTTTCTCCTAAGAAACCTTGGGTTTCCAGTTCCTTGTTGGAAGCTCACCCTGCTCTGCGCTATACCTAAAGTGAAAGTCAACGTGAGCCCAAGCTTCGAAGTAAGGCCCTGATTATCCTTGCAAAACGAGAGGCGTGTAGCAGCTCCATGAGGCCTTCATCGTTGTTCTGCTTTTAGTTTCAAGGTAGTAAGCTTTTCAACACTCCTAGGGGCCTTGCTTCAGCACCCGTTTCAGTACCAGAACACTGCGTAGAACCAGGAAGCTCTGCTCCTGCGTGTATGCTGCGTGTCCACCTAGAAATTAGAGACTGATGGCACAAGGCTAGTTTTCCCATTATGAAAGCTCCGTTGATGCGGCCCCGAAGCTACCTGAAAAGCACTGTTGTTACCGTGCTTTTACTTACAGCCGGCATGGTTCATAGAAGAAAATGAGTTTTCTCGAAAGAAACCTTGTGCTTCCAGTTCCTAGTTGGAAGCTCACCCTGCTCTGCTCTATACCAAACGTGAAAGTCAATGTGAGCACTAGCCTCGAAGTAAGGCCCTGATTATCCTGGCAAAACGGGAGGCGTGCAGCAGCTCCATGAGGCCTTCATCGCTGTTCTGCTTTAGTTTCACGGTAGTAAGCTTTCCAAGACTCCTAGGGACTTTGCTTAAGCAACCGTTTCGGTACCAGAACACTGCGTAGAGACAGTAAGCTCTGGTCCTGCGTGTATGCTGCGTGTCAACCTTGAAATTGGAGACTGATGGCATAAGGCTTCTTTTCCCATTATGAAAGCTCCGTTCAAGCGGCATCGAAGCTACCTGAGAAGCATTGTTGTTGCCGGGGTTTTCCACACTGCCGGCATGGTTCTGAGAAGAAAATGAGTTTTCTCCTAAGAAACCTTGGGTTTCCAATTCCTTGTTGGAAGCTCACCCTGCTCTGCGCTATACCTAAAGTGAAAGTCAACGTGAGCCCAAGCTTCGAAGTAAGGCCCTGATTATCCTTGCAAAACGAGAGGCGTGCAGCAGCTCCATGAGGCCTTCATCGTTGTTCTGCTTTAGTTTCAAGGTAGTAAGCTTTTCAACCCTCCTAGGGGCCTTGCTTCAGCACCCATTTCAGTACCAGAACACTGCGTAGAACCAGGAAGCTCTGCTCCTGCGTGTATGCTGCGTGTCAACCTAGAAATTAGAGACTGATGGCACAAGGCTAGTTTTCCCATTATGAAAGCTCCGTTGATGCGGCCCCGAAGCTACCTGAAAAGCACTGTTGTTATCGTGCTTTTACTTACAGCCGGCATGGTTCATAGAAGAAAATGAGTTTTCTCGAAAGAAACCTTGTGCTTCCAGTTCCTAGTTGGAAGCTCACCCTGCTCTGCTCTATACCAAACGTGAAAGTCAATGTGAGCACTAGCCTCGAAGTAAGGCCCTGATTATCCTGGCAAAACGGGAGGCGTGCAGCAGCTCCATGAGGCCTTCATCGCTGTTCTGCTTTAGTTTCACGGTAGTAAGCTTTCCAAGACTCCTAGGGACTTTGCTTAAGCAACCGTTTCGGTACCAGAACACTGCGTAGAGACAGTAAGCTCTGGTCCTGCGTGTATGCTGCGTGTCAACCTAGAAATTGGAGACTGATGGCATAAGGCTTCTTTTCCCATTATGAAAGCTCCGTTCAAGCGGCGTCGAAGCTACCTGAGAAGCATTGTTGTTGCCGGGGTTTTCCTCACTGCCGGCATGGTTCTGAGAAGAAAATGACTTTTATCCTAAGAAACCTTGGGTTTCCAGTTCCTTGTTGGAAGCTCACCCTGCTCTGCGCTATACCTAAAGTGAAAGTCAACGTGAGCCCAAGCTTCGAAGTAAGGCCCTGATTATCCTTGCAAAACGAGAGGCGTGCAGCAGCTCCATGAGGCCTTCATCGTTGTTCTGCTTTTAGTTTCAAGGTAGTAAGCTTTTCAACACTCCTAGGGGACTTGTTTCAGAACCCGTTTCTGTACCAGAACACTGCATAGAACCAGTAAGCTCTGCTCCTGCGTGTATGCTGCGTGTCAAACTAGAAATTAGAGACTGATGGCACAAGGCTAGTTTTCCCATTATGAAAGCTCCGTTGATGCGGCCCCGAAGCTACCTGAAAAGCACTGTTGTTACTGTGCTTTTACTTACAGCCGGCATGGTTCATAGAAGAAAAAGATTTTTCTCGAAAGAAACCTTGTGCTTCCAGTTCCTAGTTGTAAGCTCACCCTGCTCTGCTCTATACCAAACGTGAAAGTCAATGTGAGCACTAGCCTCGAAGTAAGGCCCTGATTATGCTGGCAAAACGGGAGGCGTGCAGCAGCTCCATGAGGCCTTCATCGCTGTTCTGCTTTAGTTTCACGGTAGTAAGCTTTCCAAGACTCCTAGGGACTTTGCTTAAGCAACCGTTTCGGTACCAGAACATTGCTTAGAGACAGTAAGCTCTGGTCCTGCCTGTATGCTGCGTGTCAACCTAGAAATTGGAGACTGATGGCATAAGGCTTCTTTTCCCATTATGAAAGCTCCGTTCAGGCGGCGTCGAAGGTACCTGAAAAGCATTGTTGTTGCCGGGGTTTTCCACACTGCCGGCATGGTTCTGAGAAGAAAATGAGTTTTCTCCTAAGAAACCTTGGGTTTCCAGTTCCTTGTTGGAAGCTCACCCTGCTCTGCGCTATACCTAAAGTGAAAGTCAACGTGAGCCCAAGCTTCGAAGTAAGGCCCTGATTATCCTTGCAAAACGAGAGGCGTGCAGCAGCTCCATGAGGCCTTCATCGTTGTTCTGCTTTAGTTTCAAGGTAGTAAGCTTTTCAACACTCCTAGGGGCCTTGCTTCAGCACCCGTTTCAGTACCAGAACACTGCGTAGAACCAGGAAGCTCTGCTCCTGCGTGTATGCTGCGTGTCAACCTAGAAATTAGAGACTGATGGCACAAGGCTAGTTTTCCCATTATGAAAGCTCCGTTGATGCGGCCCCGAAGCTACCTGAAAAGCACTGTTGTTACCGTGCTTTTACTTACAGCCGGCATGGTTCATAGAAGAAAATGAGTTTTCTCGAAAGAAACCTTGTGCTTCCAGTTCCTAGTTGGAAGCTCACCCTGCTCTGCTCTATACCAAACGTGAAAGTCAATGTGAGCACTAGCCTCGAAGTAAGGCCCTGATTATCCTGGCAAAACGGGAGGCGTGCAGCAGCTCCATGAGGCCTTCATCGCTGTTCTGCTTTAGTTTCACGGTAGTAAGCTTTCCGAGACTCCTAGGGACTTTGCTTAAGCAACCGTTTCGGTACCAGAACACTGCTTAGAGACAGTAAGCTCTGGTCCTGCGTGTATGCTGCGTGTCAACCTAGAAATTGGAGACTGATGGCATAAGGCTTCTTTTCCCATTATGAAAGCTCCGTTCATGCGGCGTCGAAGCTACCTGAAAAGCATTGTTGTTGCCGGGGTTTTCCACACTGCCGGCATGGTTCTGAGAAGAAAATGAGTTTTCTCCTAAGAAACCTTGGGTTTCCAGTTCCTTGTTGGAAGCTCACCCTGCTCTGCGCTATACCTAAAGTGAAAGTCAACGTGAGCCCAAGCTTCGAAGTAAGGCCCTGATTATGCTTGCAAAACGAGAGGCGTGCAGCAGCTCCATGAGGCCTTCATCGTTGTTCTGCTTTAGTTTCAAGGTAGTAAGCTTTTCAACCCTCTTAGGGGCCTTGCTTCAGCACCCATTTCAGTACCAGAACACTGCGTAGAACCAGGAAGCTCTGCTCCTGCGTGTATGCTGCGTGTCAACCTAGAAATTAGAGACTGATGGCACAAGGCTAGTTTTCCCATTATGAAAGCTCCGTTGATGCGGCCCCGAAGCTACCTGAAAAGCACTGTTGTTACTGTGCTTTTACTTACAGCCGGCATGGTTCATAGAAGAAAATGAGTTTTCTCGAAAGAAACCTTGTGCTTCCAGTTCCTAGTTGGAAGCTCACCCTGCTCTGCTCTATACCAAACGTGAAAGTCAATGTGAGCACTAGCCTCGAAGTAAGGCCCTGATTATGCTGGCAAAACGGGAGGCGTGCTGCAGCTCCATGAGGCCTTCATCGCTGTTCTGCTTTAGTTTCACGGTAGTAAGCTTTCCAAGACTCCTAGGGACTTTGCTTAAGCAACCGTTTCGGTACCAGAACACTGCTTAGAGACAGTAAGCTCTGGTCCTGCGTGTATGCTGCGTGTCAACCTAGAAATTGGAGACTGATGGCATAAGGCTTCTTTTCCCATTATGAAAGCTCCGTTCATGCGGCGTCGAAGGTACCTGAAAAGCATTGTTGTTGCCGGGGTTTTCCACACTGCCGGCATGGTTCTGAGAAGAAAATGAGTTTTCTCCTAAGAAACCTTGGGTTTCCAGTTCCTTGTTGGAAGCTCACCCTGCTCTGCGCTATACCTAAAGTGAAAGTCAACGTGAGCCCAAGCTTCGAAGTAAGGCCCTGATTATCCTTGCAAAACGAGAGGCGTGCAGCAGCTCCATGAGGCCTTCATCGTTGTTCTGCTTTAGTTTCAAGGTAGTAAGCTTTTCAACACTCCTAGGGGCCTTGCTTCAGCACCCGTTTCAGTACCAGAACACTGCGTAGGACCAGGAAGCTCGGCTCCTGCGTGTATGCTGCGTGTCAACCTAGAAATTAGAGACTGATGGCACAAGGCTAGTTTTCCCATTATGAAAGCTCCGTTGATGCGGCCCCGAAGCTACCTGAAAAGCACTGTTGTTACCGTGCTTTTACTTACAGCCGGCATGGTTCATAGAAGAAAATGAGTTTTCTCGAAAGAAACCTTGTGCTTCCAGTTCCTAGTTGGAAGCTCACCCTGCTCTGCTCTATACCAAACGTGAAAGTCAATGTGAGCACTAGCCTCGAAGTAAGGCCCTGATTATCCTGGCAAAACGGGAGGCGTGCAGCAGCTCCATGAGGCCTTCATCGCTGTTCTGCTTTAGTTTCACGGTAGTAAGCTTTCCAAGACTCCTAGGGACTTTGCTTAAGCAACCGTTTCGGTACCAGAACACTGCTTAGAGACAGTAAGCTCTGGTCCTGCGTGTATGCTGCGTGTCAACCTAGAAATTGGAGACTGATGGCATAAGGCTTCTTTTCCCATTATGAAAGCTCCGTTCAAGCGGCATCGAAGCTACCTGAGAAGCATTGTTGTTGCCGGGGTTTTCCACACTGCCGGCATGGTTCTGAGAAGAAAATGAGTTTTCTCCTAAGAAACCTTGGGTTTCCAATTCCTTGTTGGAAGCTCACCCTGCTCTGCGCTATACCTAAAGTGAAAGTCAACGTGAGCCCAAGCTTCGAAGTAAGGCCCTGATTATCCTTGCAAAACGAGAGGCGTGCAGCAGCTCCATGAGGCCTTCATCGTTGTTCTGCTTTAGTTTCAAGGTAGTAAGCTTTTCAACCCTCCTAGGGGCCTTGCTTCAGCACCCATTTCAGTACCAGAACACTGCGTAGAACCAGGAAGCTCTGCTCCTGCGTGTATGCTGCGTGTCAACCTAGAAATTAGAGACTGATGGCACAAGGCTAGTTTTCCCATTATGAAAGCTCCGTTGATGCGGCCCCGAAGCTACCTGAAAAGCACTGTTGTTATCGTGCTTTTACTTACAGCCGGCATGGTTCATAGAAGAAAATGAGTTTTCTCGAAAGAAACCTTGTGCTTCCAGTTCCTAGTTGGAAGCTCACCCTGCTCTGCTCTATACCAAACGTGAAAGTCAATGTGAGCACTAGCCTCGAAGTAAGGCCCTGATTATGCTGGCAAAACGGGAGGCGTGCAGCAGCTCCATGAGGCCTTCATCGCTGTTCTGCTTTAGTTTCACGGTAGTAAGCTTTCCAAGACTCCTAGGGACTTTGCTTAAGCAACCGTTTCGGTACCAGAACACTGCGTAGAGACAGTAAGCTCTGGTCCTGCGTGTATGCTGCGTGTCAACCTAGAAATTGGAGACTGATGGCATAAGGCTTCTTTTCCCATTATGAAAGCTCCGTTCAAGCGGCGTCGAAGCTACCTGAGAAGCATTGTTGTTGCCGGGGTTTTCCTCACTGCCGGCATGGTTCTGAGAAGAAAATGACTTTTATCCTAAGAAACCTTGGGTTTCCAGTTCCTTGTTGGAAGCTCACCCTGCTCTGCGCTATACCTAAAGTGAAAGTCAACGTGAGCCCAAGCTTCGAAGTAAGGCCCTGATTATCCTTGCAAAACGAGAGGCGTGCAGCAGCTCCATGAGGCCTTCATCGTTGTTCTGCTTTTAGTTTCAAGGTAGTAAGCTTTTCAACACTCCTAGGGGACTTGTTTCAGAACCCGTTTCTGTACCAGAACACTGCATAGAACCAGTAAGCTCTGCTCCTGCGTGTATGCTGCGTGTCAAACTAGAAATTAGAGACTGATGGCACAAGGCTAGTTTTCCCATTATGAAAGCTCCGTTGATGCGGCCCCGAAGCTACCTGAAAAGCACTGTTGTTACTGTGCTTTTACTTACAGCCGGCATGGTTCATAGAAGAAAAAGATTTTTCTCGAAAGAAACCTTGTGCTTCCAGTTCCTAGTTGTAAGCTCACCCTGCTCTGCTCTATACCAAACGTGAAAGTCAATGTGAGCACTAGCCTCGAAGTAAGGCCCTGATTATGCTGGCAAAACGGGAGGCGTGCAGCAGCTCCATGAGGCCTTCATCGCTGTTCTGCTTTAGTTTCACGGTAGTAAGCTTTCCAAGACTCCTAGGGACTTTGCTTAAGCAACCGTTTCGGTACCAGAACACTGCGTAGAGACAGTAAGCTCTGGTCCTGCGTGTATGCTGCGTGTCAACCTAGAAATTGGAGACTGATGGCATAAGGCTTCTTTTCCCATTATGAAAGCTCCGTTCATGCGGCGTCGAAGCTACCTGAAAAGCATTGTTGTTGCCGGGGTTTTCCACACTGCCGGCATGGTTCTGAGAAGAAAATGAGTTTTCTCCTAAGAAACCTTGGGTTTCCAGTTCCTTGTTGGAAGCTCACCCTGCTCTGCGCTATACCTAAAGTGAAAGTCAACGTGAGCCCAAGCTTCGAAGTAAGGCCCTGATTATGCTTGCAAAACGAGAGGCGTGCAGCAGCTCCATGAGGCCTTCATCGTTGTTCTGCTTTAGTTTCAAGGTAGTAAGCTTTTCAACCCTCCTAGGGGCCTTGCTTCAGCACCCATTTCAGTACCAGAACACTGCGTAGAACCAGGAAGCTCTGCTCCTGCGTGTATGCTGCGTGTCAACCTAGAAATTAGAGACTGATGGCACAAGGCTAGTTTTCCCATTATGAAAGCTCCGTTGATGCGGCCCCGAAGCTACCTGAAAAGCACTGTTGTTACTGTGCTTTTACTTACAGCCGGCATGGTTCATAGAAGAAAATGAGTTTTCTCGAAAGAAACCTTGTGCTTCCAGTTCCTAGTTGGAAGCTCACCCTGCTCTGCTCTATACCAAACGTGAAAGTCAATGTGAGCACTAGCCTCGAAGTAAGGCCCTGATTATGCTGGCAAAACGGGAGGCGTGCTGCAGCTCCATGAGGCCTTCATCGCTGTTCTGCTTTAGTTTCACGGTAGTAAGCTTTCCAAGACTCCTAGGGACTTTGCTTAAGCAACCGTTTCGGTACCAGAACACTGCTTAGAGACAGTAAGCTCTGGTCCTGCGTGTATGCTGCGTGTCAACCTAGAAATTGGAGACTGATGGCATAAGGCTTCTTTTCCCATTATGAAAGCTCCGTTCATGCGGCGTCGAAGGTACCTGAAAAGCATTGTTGTTGCCGGGGTTTTCCACACTGCCGGCATGGTTCTGAGAAGAAAATGAGTTTTCTCCTAAGAAACCTTGGGTTTCCAGTTCCTTGTTGGAAGCTCACCCTGCTCTGCGCTATACCTAAAGTGAAAGTCAACGTGAGCCCAAGCTTCGAAGTAAGGCCCTGATTATCCTTGCAAAACGAGAGGCGTGCAGCAGCTCCATGAGGCCTTCATCGTTGTTCTGCTTTAGTTTCAAGGTAGTAAGCTTTTCAACACTCCTAGGGGCCTTGCTTCAGCACCCGTTTCAGTACCAGAACACTGCGTAGAACCAGGAAGCTCTGCTCCTGCGTGTATGCTGCGTGTCAACCTAGAAATTAGAGACTGATGGCACAAGGCTAGTTTTCCCATTATGAAAGCTCCGTTGATGCGGCCCCGAAGCTACCTGAAAAGCACTGTTGTTACCGTGCTTTTACTTACAGCCGGCATGGTTCATAGAAGAAAATGAGTTTTCTCTAAAGAAAACTTGTGCTTCCAGTTCCTAGTTGGAAGCTCACCCTGCTCTGCTCTATACCAAACGTGAAAGTCAATGTGAGCACTAGCCTCGAAGTAAGGCCCTGATTATCCTGGCAAAACGGGAGGCGTGCAGCAGCTCCATGAGGCCTTCATCGCTGTTCTGCTTTAGTTTCACGGTAGTAAGCTTTCCAAGACTCCTAGGGACTTTGCTTAAGCAACCGTTTCGGTACCAGAACACTGCGTAGAGACAGTAAGCTCTGGTCCTGCGTGTATGCTGCGTGTCAACCTAGAAATTGGAGACTGATGGCATAAGGCTTCTTTTCCCATTATGAAAGCTCCGTTCATGCGGCGTCGAAGCTACCTGAAAAGCATTGTTGTTGCCGGGGTTTTCCACACTGCCGGCATGGTTCTGAGAAGAAAATGAGTTTTCTCCTAAGAAACCTTGGGTTTCCAGTTCCTTGTTGGAAGCTCACCCTGCTCTGCGCTCTACCTAAAGTGAAAGTCAACGTGAGCCCAAGCTTCGAAGTAAGGCCCTCATTATCCTTGCAAAACGAGAGGCGTGCAGCAGCTCCATGAGGCCTTCATCGTTGTTCTGCTTTAGTTTCAAGGTAGTAAGCTTTTCAACACTCCTAGCGGCCTTGCTTCAGCACCCGTTTCAGTACCAGAACACTGCGTAGAACCAGGAAGCTCTGCTCCTGCGTGTATGCTGCGTGTCAACCTAGAAATTAGAGACTGATGGCACAAGGCTAGTTTTCCCATTATGAAAGCTCCGTTGATGCGGCCCCGAAGCTACCTGAAAAGCACTGTTGTTACCGTGCTTTTACTTACAGCCGGCATGGTTCATAGAAGAAAATGAGTTTTCTCGAAAGAAACCTTGTGCTTCCAGTTCCTAGTTGGAAGCTCACCCTGCTCTGCTCTATACCAAACGTGAAAGTCAATGTGAGCACTAGCCTCGAAGTAAGGCCCTGATTATCCTGGCAAAACGGGAGGCGTGCAGCAGCTCCATGAGGCCTTCATCGCTGTTCTGCTTTAGTTTCACGGTAGTAAGCTTTCCAAGACTCCTAGGGACTTTGCTTAAGCAACCGTTTCGGTACCAGAACACTGCGTAGAGACAGTAAGCTCTGGTCCTGCGTGTATGCTGCGTGTCAACCTAGAAATTGGAGACTGATGGCATAAGGCTTCTTTTCCCATTATGAAAGCTCCGTTCAAGCGGCGTCGAAGCTACCTGAGAAGCATTGTTGTTGCCGGGGTTTTCCTCACTGCCGGCATGGTTCTGAGAAGAAAATGACTTTTATCCTAAGAAACCTTGGGTTTCCAGTTCCTTGTTGGAAGCTCACCCTGCTCTGCGCTATACCTAAAGTGAAAGTCAACGTGAGCCCAAGCTTCGAAGTAAGGCCCTGATTATCCTTGCAAAACGAGAGGCGTGCAGCAGCTCCATGAGGCCTTCATCGTTGTTCTGCTTTTAGTTTCAAGGTAGTAAGCTTTTCAACACTCCTAGGGGACTTGTTTCAGAACCCGTTTCTGTACCAGAACACTGCATAGAACCAGTAAGCTCTGCTCCTGCGTGTATGCTGCGTGTCAAACTAGAAATTAGAGACTGATGGCACAAGGCTAGTTTTCCCATTATGAAAGCTCCGTTGATGCGGCCCCGAAGCTACCTGAAAAGCACTGTTGTTACTGTGCTTTTACTTACAGCCGGCATGGTTCATAGAAGAAAAAGATTTTTCTCGAAAGAAACCTTGTGCTTCCAGTTCCTAGTTGTAAGCTCACCCTGCTCTGCTCTATACCAAACGTGAAAGTCAATGTGAGCACTAGCCTCGAAGTAAGGCCCTGATTATGCTGGCAAAACGGGAGGCGTGCAGCAGCTCCATGAGGCCTTCATCGCTGTTCTGCTTTAGTTTCACGGTAGTAAGCTTTCCAAGACTCCTAGGGACTTTGCTTAAGCAACCGTTTCGGTACCAGAACACTGCTTAGAGACAGTAAGCTCTGGTCCTGCCTGTATGCTGCGTGTCAACCTAGAAATTGGAGACTGATGGCATAAGGCTTCTTTTCCCATTATGAAAGCTCCGTTCAGGCGGCGTCGAAGGTACCTGAAAAGCATTGTTGTTGCCGGGGTTTTCCTCACTGCCGGCATGGTTCTGAGAAGAAAATGAGTTTTCTCCTAAGAAACCTTGGGTTTCCAATTCCTTGTTGGAAGCTCACCCTGCTCTGCGCTATACCGAAAGTGAAAGTCAACGTGAGCCCAAGCTTCGAAGTAAGGCCCTGATTATGCTTGCAAAACGAGAGGCGTGCAGCAGCTCCATGAGGCCTTCATCGTTGTTCTGCTTTAGTTTCAAGGTAGTAAGCTTTTCAACCCTCCTAGGGGCCTTGCTTCAGCACCCATTTCAGTACCAGAACACTGCGTAGAACCAGGAAGCTCTGCTCCTGCGTGTATGCTGCGTGTCAACCTAGAAATTAGAGACTGATGGCACAAGGCTAGTTTTCCCATTATGAAAGCTCCGTTGATGCGGCCCCGAAGCTACCTGAAAAGCACTGTTGTTACTGTGCTTTTACTTACAGCCGGCATGGTTCATAGAAGAAAATGAGTTTTCTCGAAAGAAACCTTGTGCTTCCAGTTCCTAGTTGGAAGCTCACCCTGCTCTGCTCTATACCAAACGTGAAAGTCAATGTGAGCACTAGCCTCGAAGTAAGGCCCTGATTATGCTGGCAAAACGGGAGGCGTGCTGCAGCTCCATGAGGCCTTCATCGCTGTTCTGCTTTAGTTTCACGGTAGTAAGCTTTCCAAGACTCCTAGGGACTTTGCTTAAGCAACCGTTTCGGTACCAGAACACTGCTTAGAGACAGTAAGCTCTGGTCCTGCGTGTATGCTGCGTGTCAACCTAGAAATTGGAGACTGATGGCATAAGGCTTCTTTTCCCATTATGAAAGCTCCGTTCATGCGGCGTCGAAGGTACCTGAAAAGCATTGTTGTTGCCGGGGTTTTCCACACTGCCGGCATGGTTCTGAGAAGAAAATGAGTTTTCTCCTAAGAAACCTTGAGTTTCCAGTTCCTTGTTGGAAGCTCACCCTGCTCTGCGCTATACCTAAAGTGAAAGTCAACGTGAGCCCAAGCTTCGAAGTAAGGCCCTGATTATCCTTGCAAAACGAGAGGCGTGCAGCAGCTCCATGAGGCCTTCATCGTTGTTCTGCTTTAGTTTCAAGGTAGTAAGCTTTTCAACACTCCTAGGGGCCTTGCTTCAGCACCCGTTTCAGTACCAGAACACTGCGTAGAACCAGGAAGCTCTGCTCCTGCGTGTATGCTGCGTGTCAACCTAGAAATTAGAGACTGATGGCACAAGGCTAGTTTTCCCATTATGAAAGCTCCGTTGATGCGGCCCCGAAGCTACCTGAAAAGCACTGTTGTTACCGTGCTTTTACTTACAGCCGGCATGGTTCATAGAAGAAAATGAGTTTTCTCGAAAGAAACCTTGTGCTTCCAGTTCCTAGTTGGAAGCTCACCCTGCTCTGCTCTATACCAAACGTGAAAGTCAATGTGAGCACTAGCCTCGAAGTAAGGCCCTGATTATCCTGGCAAAACGGGAGGCGTGCAGCAGCTCCATGAGGCCTTCATCGCTGTTCTGCTTTAGTTTCACGGTAGTAAGCTTTCCAAGACTCCTAGGGACTTTGCTTAAGCAACCGTTTCGGTACCAGAACACTGCTTAGAGACAGTAAGCTCTGGTCCTGCGTGTATGCTGCGTGTCAACCTAGAAATTGGAGACTGATGGCATAAGGCTTCTTTTCCCATTATGAAAGCTCCGTTCATGCGGCGTCGAAGCTACCTGAAAAGCATTGTTGTTGCCGGGGTTTTCCTCACTGCCGGCATGGTTCTGAGAAGAAAATGACTTTTCTCCTAAGAAACCTTGGGTTTCCAGTTCCTTGTTGGAAGCTCACCCTGCTCTGCGCTATACCTAAAGTGAAAGTCAACGTGAGCCCAAGCTTCGAAGTAAGGCCCTGATTATCCTTGCAAAACGAGAGGCGTGTAGCAGCTCCATGAGGCCTTCATCGTTGTTCTGCTTTTAGTTTCAAGGTAGTAAGCTTTTCAACACTCCTAGGGGCCTTGCTTCAGCACCCGTTTCAGTACCAGAACACTGCGTAGAACCAGGAAGCTCTGCTCCTGCGTGTATGCTGCGTGTCAACCTAGAAATTAGAGACTGATGGCACAAGGCTAGTTTTCCCATTATGAAAGCTCCGTTGATGCGGCCCCGAAGCTACCTGAAAAGCACTGTTGTTACCGTGCTTTTACTTACAGCCGGCATGGTTCATAGAAGAAAATGAGTTTTCTCGAAAGAAACCTTGTGCTTCCAGTTCCTAGTTGGAAGCTCACCCTGCTCTGCTCTATACCAAACGTGAAAGTCAATGTGAGCACTAGCCTCGAAGTAAGGCCCTGATTATGCTGGCAAAACGGGAGGCGTGCAGCAGCTCCATGAGGCCTTCATCGCTGTTCTGCTTTAGTTTCACGGTAGTAAGCTTTCCAAGACTCCTAGGGACTTTGCTTAAGCAACCGTTTCGGTACCAGAACACTGCTTAGAGACAGTAAGCTCTGGTCCTGCCTGTATGCTGCGTGTCAACCTAGAAATTGGAGACTGATGGCATAAGGCTTCTTTTCCCATTATGAAAGCTCCGTTCATGCGGCGTCGAAGGTACCTGAAAAGCATTGTTGTTGCCGGGGTTTTCCACACTGCCGGCATGGTTCTGAGAAGAAAATGAGTTTTCTCCTAAGAAACCTTGGGTTTCCAGTTCCTTGTTGGAAGCTCACCCTGCTCTGCGCTATACCTAAAGTGAAAGTCAACGTGAGCCCAAGCTTCGAAGTAAGGCCCTGATTATCCTTGCAAAACGAGAGGCGTGCAGCAGCTCCATGAGGCCTTCATCGTTGTTCTGCTTTAGTTTCAAGGTAGTAAGCTTTTCAACACTCCTAGGGGCCTTGCTTCAGCACCCGTTTCAGTACCAGAACACTGCGTAGAACCAGGAAGCTCTGCTCCTGCGTGTATGCTGCGTGTCAACCTAGAAATTAGAGACTGATAGCACAAGGCTAGTTTTCCCATTATGAAAGCTCCGTTGATGCGGCCCCGAAGCTACCTGAAAAGCACTGTTGTTACCGTGCTTTTACTTACAGCCGGCATGGTTCATAGAAGAAAATGAGTTTTCTCGAAAGAAACCTTGTGCTTCCAGTTCCTAGTTGGAAGCTCACCCTGCTCTGCTCTATACCAAACGTGAAAGTCAATGTGAGCACTAGCCTCGAAGTAAGGCCCTGATTATGCTGGCAAAACGGGAGGCGTGCAGCAGCTCCATGAGGCCTTCATCGCTGTTCTGCTTTAGTTTCACGGTAGTAAGCTTTCCAAGACTCCTAGGGACTTTGCTTAAGCAACCGTTTCGGTACCAGAACACTGCTTAGAGACAGTAAGCTCTGGTCCTGCGTGTATGCTGCGTGTCAACCTAGAAATTGGAGACTGATGGCATAAGGCTTCTTTTCCCATTATGAAAGCTCCGTTCATGCGGCGTCGAAGCTACCTGAAAAGCATTGTTGTTGCCGGGGTTTTCCTCACTGCCGGCATGGTTCTGAGAAGAAAATGACTTTTATCCTAAGAAACCTTGGGTTTCCAGGTCCTTGTTGGAAGCTCACCCTGCTCTGCGCTATACCTAAAGTGAAAGTCAACGTGAGCCCAAGCTTCGAAGTAAGGCCCTGATTATCCTTGCAAAACGAGAGGCGTGTAGCAGCTCCATGAGGCCTTCATCGTTGTTCTGCTTTTAGTTTCAAGGTAGTAAGCTTTTCAACACTCCTAGGGGCCTTGCTTCAGCACCCGTTTCAGTACCAGAACACTGCGTAGAACCAGGAAGCTCTGCTCCTGCGTGTATGCTGCGTGTCAACCTAGAAATTAGAGACTGATGGCACAAGGCTAGTTTTCCCATTATGAAAGCTCCGTTGATGCGGCCCCGAAGCTACCTGAAAAGCACTGTTGTTACCGTGCTTTTACTTACAGCCGGCATGGTTCATAGAAGAAAATGAGTTTTCTCGAAAGAAACCTTGTGCTTCCAGTTCCTAGTTGGAAGCTCACCCTGCTCTGCTCTATACCAAACGTGAAAGTCAATGTGAGCACTAGCCTCGAAGTAAGGCCCTGATTATCCTGGCAAAACGGGAGGCGTGCAGCAGCTCCATGAGGCCTTCATCGCTGTTCTGCTTTAGTTTCACGGTAGTAAGCTTTCCAAGACTCCTAGGGACTTTGCTTAAGCAACCGTTTCGGTACCAGAACACTGCGTAGAGACAGTAAGCTCTGGTCCTGCGTGTATGCTGCGTGTCAACCTAGAAATTGGAGACTGATGGCATAAGGCTTCTTTTCCCATTATGAAAGCTCCGTTCATGCGGCCTCGAAGCTACCTGAAAAGCATTGTTGTTGCCGGGGTTTTCCTCCCTGCCGGCATGGTTCTGAGAAGAAAATGAGTTTTCTCCTAAGAAACCTTGGGTTTCCAGTTCCTTGTTGGAAGCTCACCCTGCTCTGCGCTATACCTAAAGTGAAAGTCAACGTGAGCCCAAGCTTCGAAGTAAGGCCCTGATTATCCTTGCAAAACGAGAGGCGTGCAGCAGCTCCATGAGGCCTTCATCGTTGTTCCGCTTTAGTTTCAAGGTAGTAAGCTTTTCAACACTCCTAGGGGCCTTGCTTCAGCACCCGTTTCAGTACCAGAACACTGCGTAGAACCAGGAAGCTCTGCTCCTGCGTGTATGCTGCGTGTCAACCTAGAAATTAGAGACTGATGGCACAAGGCTAGTTTTCCCATTATGAAAGCTCCGTTGATGCGGCCCCGAAGCTACCTGAAAAGCACTGTTGTTACTGTGCTTTTACTTACAGCCGGCATGGTTCATAGAAGAAAATGAGTTTTCTCGAAAGAAACCTTGTGCTTCCAGTTCCTAGTTGGAAGCTCACCCTGCTCTGCTCTATACCAAACGTGAAAGTCAATGTGAGCACTAGCCTCGAAGTAAGGCCCTGATTATCCTGGCAAAACGGGAGGCGTGCAGCAGCTCCATGAGGCCTTCATCGCTGTTCTGCTTTAGTTTCACGGTAGTAAGCTTTCCAAGACTCCTAGGGACTTTGCTTAAGCAACCGTTTCGATACCAGAACACTGCGTAGAGACAGTAAGCTCTGGTCCTGCGTGTATGCTGCGTGTCAACCTAGAAATTGGAGACTGATGGCATAAGGCTTCTTTTCCCATTATGAAAGCTCCGTTCATGCGGCCTCGAAGCTACCTGAAAAGCATTGTTGTTGCCGGGGTTTTCCTCACTGCCGGCATGGTTCTGAGAAGAAAATGAGTTTTCTCCTAAGAAACCTTGGGTTTCCAGTTCCTTGTTGGAAGCTCACCCTGCTCTGCGCTATACCTAAAGTGAAAGTCAACGTGAGCCCAAGCTTCGAAGTAAGGCCCTGATTATCCTTGCAAAACGAGAGGCGTGCAGCAGCTCCATGAGGCCTTCATCGTTGTTCTGCTTTAGTTTCAAGGTAGTAAGCTTTTCAACACTCCTAGGGGCCTTGCTTCAGCACCCGTTTCAGTACCAGAACACTGCGTAGAACCAGGAAGCTCTGCTCCTGCGTGTATGCTGCGTGTCAACCTAGAAATTAGAGACTGATGGCACAAGGCTAGTTTTCCCATTATGAAAGCTCCGTTGATGCGGCCCCGAAGCTACCTGAAAAGCACTGTTGTTACCGTGCTTTTACTTACAGTCGGCATGGTTCATAGAAGAAAATGAGTTTTCTCGAAAGAAACCTTGTGCTTCCAGTTCCTAGTTGGAAGCTCACCCTGCTCTGCTCTATACCAAACGTGAAAGTCAATGTGAGCACTAGCCTCGAAGTAAGGCCCTGATTATCCTGGCAAAACGGGAGGCGTGCAGCAGCTCCATGAGGCCTTCATCGCTGTTCTGCTTTAGTTTCACGGTAGTAAGCTTTCCAAGACTCCTAGGGACTTTGCTTAAGCAACCGTTTCGGTACCAGAACACTGCTTAGAGACAGTAAGCTCTGGTCCTGCGTGTATGCTGCGTGTCAACCTAGAAATTGGAGACTGATGGCATAAGGCTTCTTTTCCCATTATGAAAGCTCCGTTCATGCGGCGTCGAAGCTACCTGAAAAGCATTGTTGTTGCCGGGGTTTTCCTCACTGCCGGCATGGTTCTGAGAAGAAAATGACTTTTATCCTAAGAAACCTTGGGTTTCCAGTTCCTTGTTGGAAGCTCACCCTGCTCTGCGCTATACCTAAAGTGAAAGTCAACGTGAGCCCAAGCTTCGAAGTAAGGCCCTGATTATCCTTGCAAAACGAGAGGCGTGCAGCAGCTCCATGAGGCCTTCATCGTTGTTCTGCTTTTAGTTTCAAGGTAGTAAGCTTTTCAACACTCCTAGGGGCCTTGCTTCAGCACCCGTTTCAGTACCAGAACACTGCGTAGAACCAGGAAGCTCTGCTCCTGCGTGTATGCTGCGTGTCAACCTAGAAATTAGAGACTGATGGCACAAGGCTAGTTTTCCCATTATGAAAGCTCCGTTGATGCGGCCCCGAAGCTACCTGAAAAGCACTGTTGTTACCGTGCTTTTACTTACAGCCGGCATGGTTCATAGAAGAAAATGAGTTTTCTCGAAAGAAACCTTGTGCTTCCAGTTCCTAGTTGGAAGCTCACCCTGCTCTGCTCTATACCAAACGTGAAAGTCAATGTGAGCACTAGCCTCGAAGTAAGGCCCTGATTATCCTGGCAAAACGGGAGGCGTGCAGCAGCTCCATGAGGCCTTCATCGCTGTTCTGCTTTAGTTTCACGGTAGTAAGCTTTCCAAGACTCCTAGGGACTTTGCTTAAGCAACCGTTTCGGTACCAGAACACTGCGTAGAGACAGTAAGCTCTGGTCCTGCGTGTATGCTGCGTGTCAACCTAGAAATTGGAGACTGATGGCATAAGGCTTCTTTTCCCATTATGAAAGCTCCGTTCATGCGGCCTCGAAGCTACCTGAAAAGCATTGTTGTTGCCGGGGTTTTCCTCACTGCCGGCATGGTTCTGAGAAGAAAATGAGTTTTCTCCTAAGAAACCTTGGGTTTCCAGTTCCTTGTTGGAAGCTCACCCTGCTCTGCGCTATACCTAAAGTGAAAGTCAACGTGAGCCCAAGCTTCGAAGTAAGGCCCTGATTATCCTTGCAAAACGAGAGGCGTGCAGCAGCTCCATGAGGCCTTCATCGTTGTTCTGCTTTTAGTTTCAAGGTAGTAAGCTTTTAAACACTCCTAGGGGCCTTGCTTCAGCACCCGTTTCTGTACCAGAACACTGCATAGAACCAGTAAGCTCTGCTCCTGCGTGTATGCTGCGTGTCAAACTAGAAATTAGAGACTGATGGCACAAGGCTAGTTTTCCCATTATGAAAGCTCCGTTGATGCGGCCCCGAAGCTACCTGAAAAGCACTGTTGTTACCGTGCTTTTACTTACAGCCGGCATGGTTCATAGAAGAAAATGAGTTTTCTCGAAAGAAACCTTGTGCTTCCAGTTACTAGTTGGAAGCTCACCCTGCTCTGCTCTATACCAAACGTGAAAGTCAATGTGAGCACTAGCCTCGAAGTAAGGCCCTGATTATGCTGGCAAAACGGGAGGCGTGCAGCAGCTCCATGAGGCCTTCATCGCTGTTCTGCTTTAGTTTCACGGTAGTAAGCTTTCGAAGACTCCTAGGGACTTTGCTTAAGCAACCATTTCGGTACCAGAACACTGCGTAGAGACAGTAAGCTCTGGTCCTGCGTGTATGCTGCGTGTCAACCTAGAAATTGGAGACTGATGGCATAAGGCTTCTTTTCCCATTATGAAAGCTCCGTTCAAGCGGCATCGAAGCTACCTGAGAAGCATTGTTGTTGCCGGGGTTTTCCACACTGCCGGCATGGTTCTGAGAAGAAAATGAGTTTTCTCCTAAGAAACCTTGGGTTTCCAGTTCCTTGTTGGAAGCTCACCCTGCTCTGCGCTATACCTAAAGTGAAAGTCAACGTGAGCCCAAGCTTCGAAGTAAGGCCCTGATTATCCTTGCAAAACGAGAGGCGTGCAGCAGCTCCATGAGGCCTTCATCGTTGTTCTGCTTTAGTTTCAAGGTAGTAAGCTTTTCAACACTCCTAGGGGCCTTGCTTCAGCACCCGTTTCAGTACCAGAACACTGCGTAGAACCAGGAAGCTCTGCTCCTGCGTGTATGCTGCGTGTCAACCTAGAAATTAGAGACTGATGGCACAAGGCTAGTTTTCCCATTATGAAAGCTCCGTTGATGCGGCCCCGAAGCTACCTGAAAAGCACTGTTGTTACTGTGCTTTTACTTACAGCCGGCATGGTTCATAGAAGAAAATGAGTTTTCTCGAAAGAAACCTTGTGCTTCCAGTTCCTAGTTGGAAGCTCACCCTGCTCTGCTCTATACCAAACGTGAAAGTCAATGTGAGCACTAGCCTCGAAGTAAGGCCCTGATTATGCTGGCAAAACGGGAGGTGTGCAGCAGCTCCATGAGGCCTTCATCGCTGTTCTGCTTTAGTTTCACGGTAGTAAGCTTTCCAAGACTCCTAGGGACTTTGCTTAAGCAACCGTTTCGGTACCAGAACACTGCGTAGAGACAGTAAGCTCTGGTCCTGCGTGTATGCTGCGTGTCAACCTAGAAATTGGAGACTGATGGCATAAGGCTTCTTTTCCCATTATGAAAGCTCCGTTCATGCGGCGTCGAAGCTACCTGAAAAGCATTGTTGTTGCCGGGGTTTTCCACACTGCCGGCATGGTTCTGAGAAGAAAATGAGTTTTCTCCTAAGAAACCTTGGGTTTCCAGTTCCTTGTTGGAAGCTCACCCTGCTCTGCGCTCTACCTAAAGTGAAAGTCAACGTGAGCCCAAGCTTCGAAGTAAGGCCCTGATTATCCTTGCAAAACGAGAGGCGTGCAGCAGCTCCATGAGGCCTTCATCGTTGTTCTGCTTTAGTTTCAAGGTAGTAAGCTTTTCAACACTCCTAGCGGCCTTGCTTCAGCACCCGTTTCAGTACCAGAACACTGCGTAGAACCAGGAAGCTCTGCTCCTGCGTGTATGCTGCGTGTCAACCTAGAAATTAGAGACTGATGGCACAAGGCTAGTTTTCCCATTATGAAAGCTCCGTTGATGCGGCCCCGAAGCTACCTGAAAAGCACTGTTGTTACCGTGCTTTTACTTACAGCCGGCATGGTTCATAGAAGAAAATGAGTTTTCTCGAAAGAAACCTTGTGCTTCCAGTTCCTAGTTGGAAGCTCACCCTGCTCTGCTCTATACCAAACGTGAAAGTCAATGTGAGCACTAGCCTCGAAGTAAGGCCCTGATTATCCTGGCAAAACGGGAGGCGTGCAGCAGCTCCATGAGGCCTTCATCGCTGTTCTGCTTTAGTTTCACGGTAGTAAGCTTTCCAAGACTCCTAGGGACTTTGCTTAAGCAACCGTTTCGGTACCAGAACACTGCTTAGAGACAGTAAGCTCTGGTCCTGCGTGTATGCTGCGTGTCAACCTAGAAATTGGAGACTGATGGCATAAGGCTTCTTTTCCCATTATGAAAGCTCCGTTCAAGCGGCATCGAAGCTACCTGAGAAGCATTGTTGTTGCCGGGGTTTTCCACACTGCCGGCATGGTTCTGAGAAGAAAATGAGTTTTCTCCTAAGAAACCTTGGGTTTCCAATTCCTTGTTGGAAGCTCACCCTGCTCTGCGCTATACCTAAAGTGAAAGTCAACGTGAGCCCAAGCTTCGAAGTAAGGCCCTGATTATCCTTGCAAAACGAGAGGCGTGCAGCAGCTCCATGAGGCCTTCATCGTTGTTCTGCTTTAGTTTCAAGGTAGTAAGCTTTTCAACACTCCTAGGGGCCTTGCTTCAGCACCCGTTTCAGTACCAGAACACTGCGTAGAACCAGGAAGCTCTGCTCCTGCGTGTATGCTGCGTGTCAACCTAGAAATTAGAGACTGATGGCACAAGGCTAGTTTTCCCATTATGAAAGCTCCGTTGATGCGGCCCCGAAGCTACCTGAAAAGCACTGTTGTTACCGTGCTTTTACTTACAGCCGGCATGGTTCATAGAAGAAAATGAGTTTTCTCGAAAGAAACCTTGTGCTTCCAGTTCCTAGTTGGAAGCTCACCCTGCTCTGCTCTATACCAAACGTGAAAGTCAATGTGAGCACTAGCCTCGAAGTAAGGCCCTGATTATCCTGGCAAAACGGGAGGCGTGCAGCAGCTCCATGAGGCCTTCATCGCTGTTCTGCTTTAGTTTCACGGTAGTAAGCTTTCCAAGACTCCTAGGGACTTTGCTTAAGCAACCGTTTCGGTACCAGAACACTGCTTAGAGACAGTAAGCTCTGGTCCTGCGTGTATGCTGCGTGTCAACCTAGAAATTGGAGACTGATGGCATAAGGCTTCTTTTCCCATTATGAAAGCTCCGTTCATGCGGCGTCGAAGCTACCTGAAAAGCATTGTTGTTGCCGGGGTTTTCCACACTGCCGGCATGGTTCTGAGAAGAAAATGAGTTTTCTCCTAAGAAACCTTGGGTTTCCAGTTCCTTGTTGGAAGCTCACCCTGCTCTGCGCTATACCTAAAGTGAAAGTCAACGTGAGCCCAAGCTTCGAAGTAAGGCCCTGATTATGCTTGCAAAACGAGAGGCGTGCAGCAGCTCCATGAGGCCTTCATCGTTGTTCTGCTTTAGTTTCAAGGTAGTAAGCTTTTCAACACTCCTAGGGGCCTTGCTTCAGCACCCGTTTCAGTACCAGAACACTGCGTAGAACCAGGAAGCTCTGCTCCTGCGTGTATGCTGCGTGTCAACCTAGAAATTAGAGACTGATGGCACAAGGCTAGTTTTCCCATTATGAAAGCTCCGTTGATGCGGCCCCGAAGCTACCTGAAAAGCACTGTTGTTACTGTGCTTTTACTTACAGCCGGCATGGTTCATAGAAGAAAATGAGTTTTCTCGAAAGAAACCTTGTGCTTCCAGTTCCTAGTTGGAAGCTCACCCTGCTCTGCTCTATACCAAACGTGAAAGTCAATGTGAGCACTAGCCTCGAAGTAAGGCCCTGATTATGCTGGCAAAACGGGAGGCGTGCTGCAGCTCCATGAGGCCTTCATCGCTGTTCTGCTTTAGTTTCACGGTAGTAAGCTTTCCAAGACTCCTAGGGACTTTGCTTAAGCAACCGTTTCGGTACCAGAACACTGCTTAGAGACAGTAAGCTCTGGTCCTGCGTGTATGCTGCGTGTCAACCTAGAAATTGGAGACTGATGGCATAAGGCTTCTTTTCCCATTATGGAAGCTCCGTTCATGCGGCCTCGAAGCTACCTGAAAAGCATTGTTGTTGCCGGGGTTTTCCACACTGCCGGCATGGTTCTGAGAAGAAAATGAGTTTTCTCCTAAGAAACCTTGGGTTTCCAGTTCCTTGTTGGAAGCTCACCCTGCTCTGCGCTATACCTAAAGTGAAAGTCAACGTGAGCCCAAGCTTCGAAGTAAGGCCCTGATTATCCTTGCAAAACGAGAGGCGTGCAGCAGCTCCATGAGGCCTTCATCGTTGTTCTGCTTTAGTTTCAAGGTAGTAAGCTTTTCAACACTCCTAGGGGCCTTGCTTCAGCACCCGTTTCAGTACCAGAACACTGCGTAGAACCAGGAAGCTCTGCTCCTGCGTGTATGCTGCGTGTCAACCTAGAAATTAGAGACTGATGGCACAAGGCTAGTTTTCCCATTATGAAAGCTCCGTTGATGCGGCCCCGAAGCTACCTGAAAAGCACTGTTGTTACCGTGCTTTTACTTACAGCCGGCATGGTTCATAGAAGAAAATGAGTTTTCTCGAAAGAAACCTTGTGCTTCCAGTTCCTAGTTGGAAGCTCACCCTGCTCTGCTCTATACCAAACGTGAAAGTCAATGTGAGCACTAGCCTCGAAGTAAGGCCCTGATTATGCTGGCAAAACGGGAGGCGTGCAGCAGCTCCATGAGGCCTTCATCGCTGTTCTGCTTTAGTTTCACGGTAGTAAGCTTTCCAACATTCCTAGGGACTTTGCTTAAGCAACCGTTTCGGTACCAGAACACTGCGTAGAGACAGTAAGCTCTGGTCCTGCGTGTATGCTGCGTGTCAACCTAGAAATTGGAGACTGATGGCATAAGGCTTCTTTTCCCATTATGGAAGCTCCGTTCATGCGGCCTCGAAGCTACCTGGAAAGCATTGTTGTTGCCGGGGTTTTCCTCACTGCCGGCATGGTTCTGAGAAGAAAATGAGTTTTCTCCTAAGAAACCTTGGGTTTCCAGTTCCTTGTTGGAAGCTCACCCTGCTCTGCGCTATACCTAAAGTGAAAGTCAACGTGAGCCCAAGCTTCGAAGTAAGGCCCTGATTATCCTTGCAAAACGAGAGGCGTGCAGCAGCTCCATGAGGCCTTCATCGTTGTTCTGCTTTAGTTTCAAGGTAGTAAGCTTTTCAACACTCCTAGGGGCCTTGCTTCAGCACCCGTTTCAGTACCAGAACACTGCGTAGAACCAGGAAGCTCTGCTCCTGCGTGTATGCTGCGTGTCAACCTAGAAATTAGAGACTGATGGCACAAGGCTAGTTTTCCCATTATGAAAGCTCCGTTGATGCGGCCCCGAAGCTACCTGAAAGCACTGTTGTTACCGTGCTTTTACTTACAGCCGGCATGGTTCATAGAAGAAAATGAGTTTTCTCGAAAGAAACCTTGTGCTTCCAGTTCCTAGTTGGAAGCTCACCCTGCTCTGCTCTATACCAAACGTGAAAGTCAATGTGAGCACTAGCCTCGAAGTAAGGCCCTGATTATGCTGGCAAAACGGGAGGCGTGCAGCAGCTCCATGAGGCCTTCATCGCTGTTCTGCTTTAGTTTCACGGTAGTAAGCTTTCCAACATTCCTAGGGACTTTGCTTAAGCAACCGTTTCGGTACCAGAACACTGCGTAGAGACAGTAAGCTCTGGTCCTGCGTGTATGCTGCGTGTCAACCTAGAAATTGGAGACTGATGGCATAAGGCTTCTTTTCCCATTATGGAAGCTCCGTTCATGCGGCCTCGAAGCTACCTGAAAAGCATTGTTGTTGCAGGGGTTTTCCTCACTGACGGCATGGTTCTGAGAAGAAAATGAGTTTTCTCCTAAGAAACCTTGGGTTTCCAGTTCCTTGTTGGAAGCTCACCCTGCTCTGCGCTATACCTAAAGTGAAAGTCAACGTGAGCCCAAGCTTCGAAGTAAGGCCCTGATTATCCTTGCAAAACGAGAGGCGTGCAGCAGCTCCATGAGGCCTTCATCGTTGTTCTGCTTTAGTTTCAAGGTAGTAAGCTTTTCAACACTCCTAGGGGCCTTGCTTCAGCACCCGTTTCAGTACCAGAACACTGCGTAGAACCAGGAAGCTCTGCTCCTGCGTGTATGCTGCGTGTCAACCTAGAAATTAGAGACTGATGGCACAAGGCTAGTTTTCCCATTATGAAAGCTCCGTTGATGCGGCCCCGAAGCTACCTGAAAGCACTGTTGTTACCGTGCTTTTACTTACAGCCGGCTTGGTTCATAGAAGAAAATGAGTTTTCTCGAAAGAAACCTTGTGCTTCCAGTTCCTAGTTGGAAGCTCACCCTGCTCTGCTCTATACCAAACGTGAAAGTCAATGTGAGCACTAGCCTCGAAGTAAGGCCCTGATTATGCTGGCAAAACGGGAGGCGTGCAGCAGCTCCATGAGGCCTTCATCGCTGTTCTGCTTTAGTTTCACGGTAGTAAGCTTTCCAACATTCCTAGGGACTTTGCTTAAGCAACGTTTCGGTACCAGAACACTGCGTAGAGACAGTAAGCTCTGGTCCTGCGTGTATGCTGCGTGTCAACCTAGAAATTGGAGACTGATGGCATAAGGCTTCTTTTCCCATTATGGAAGCTCCGTTCATGCGGCCTCGAAGCTACCTGAAAAGCATTGTTGTTGCCGGGGTTTTCCTCACTGACGGCATGGTTCTGAGAAGAAAATGAGTTTTCTCCTAAGAAACCTTGGGTTTCCAGTTCCTTGTTGGAAGCTCACCCTGCTCTGCGCTATACCTAAAGTGAAAGTCAACGTGAGCCCAAGCTTCGAAGTAAGGCCCTGATTATCCTTGCAAAACGAGAGGCGTGCAGCAGCTCCATGAGGCCTTCATCGTTGTTCTGCTTTAGTTTCAAGGTAGTAAGCTTTTCAACACTCCTAGGGGCCTTGCTTCAGCACCCGTTTCAGTACCAGAACACTGCGTAGAACCAGGAAGCTCTGCTCCTGCGTGTATGCTGCGTGTCAACCTAGAAATTAGAGACTGATGGCACAAGGCTAGTTTTCCCATTATGAAAGCTCCGTTGATGCGGCCCCGAAGCTACCTGAAAAGCACTGTTGTTACCGTGCTTTTACTTACAGCCGGCATGGTTCATAGAAGAAAATGAGTTTTCTCGAAAGAAACCTTGTGCTTCCAGTTCCTAGTTGGAAGCTCACCCTGCTCTGCTCTATACCAAACGTGAAAGTCAATGTGAGCACTAGCCTCGAAGTAAGGCCCTGATTATGCTGGCAAAACGGGAGGTGTGCAGCAGCTCCATGATGCCTTCATCGCTGTTCTGCTTTAGTTTCACGGTAGTAAGCTTTCCAAGACTCCTAGGGACTTTGCTTAAGCAACCGTTTCGGTACCAGAACACTGCGTAGAGACAGTAAGCTCTGGTCCTGCGTGTATGCTGCGTGTCAACCTAGAAATTGGAGACTGATGGCATAAGGCTTCTTTTCCCATTATGAAAGCTCCGTTCATGCGGCCTCGAAGCTACCTGAAAAGCATTGTTGTTGCCGGGGTTTTCCACACTGCCGGCATGGTTCTGAGAAGAAAATGAGTTTTCTCCTAAGAAACCTTGGGTTTCCAGTTCCTTGTTGGAAGCTCACCCTGCTCTGCGCTCTACCTAAAGTGAAAGTCAACGTGAGCCCAAGCTTCGAAGTAAGGCCCTGATTATCCTTGCAAAACGAGAGGCGTGCAGCAGCTCCATGAGGCCTTCATCGTTGTTCTGCTTTAGTTTCAAGGTAGTAAGCTTTTCAACACTCCTAGCGGCCTTGCTTCAGCACCCGTTTCAGTACCAGAACACTGCGTAGAACCAGGAAGCTCTGCTCCTGCGTGTATGCTGCGTGTCAACCTAGAAATTAGAGACTGATGGCACAAGGCTAGTTTTCCCATTATGAAAGCTCCGTTGATGCGGCCCCGAAGCTACCTGAAAAGCACTGTTGTTACCGTGCTTTTACTTACAGCCGGCATGGTTCATAGAAGAAAATGAGTTTTCTCGAAAGAAACCTTGTGCTTCCAGTTCCTAGTTGGAAGCTCACCCTGCTCTGCTCTATACCAAACGTGAAAGTCAATGTGAGCACTAGCCTCGAAGTAAGGCCCTGATTATCCTGGCAAAACGGGAGGCGTGCAGCAGCTCCATGAGGCCTTCATCGCTGTTCTGCTTTAGTTTCACGGTAGTAAGCTTTCCAAGACTCCTAGGGACTTTGCTTAAGCAACCGTTTCGGTACCAGAACACTGCTTAGAGACAGTAAGCTCTGGTCCTGCGTGTATGCTGCGTGTCAACCTAGAAATTGGAGACTGATGGCATAAGGCTTCTTTTCCCATTATGGAAGCTCCGTTCATGCGGCCTCGAAGCTACCTGAAAAGCATTGTTGTTGCCGGGGTTTTCCTCACTGACGGCATGGTTCTGAGAAGAAAATGAGTTTTCTCCTAAGAAACCTTGGGTTTCCAGTTCCTTGTTGGAAGCTCACCCTGCTCTGCGCTATACCTAAAGTGAAAGTCAACGTGAGCCCAAGCTTCGAAGTAAGGCCCTGATTATCCTTGCAAAACGAGAGGCGTGCAGCAGCTCCATGAGGCCTTCATCGTTGTTCTGCTTTAGTTTCAAGGTAGTAAGCTTTTCAACACTCCTAGGGGCCTTGCTTCAGCACCCGTTTCAGTACCAGAACACTGCGTAGAACCAGGAAGCTCTGCTCCTGCGTGTATGCTGCGTGTCAACCTAGAAATTAGAGACTGATGGCACAAGGCTAGTTTTCCCATTATGAAAGCTCCGTTGATGCGGCCCCGAAGCTACCTGAAAAGCACTGTTGTTACCGTGCTTTTACTTACAGCCGGCATGGTTCATAGAAGAAAATGAGTTTTCTCGAAAGAAACCTTGTGCTTCCAGTTCCTAGTTGGAAGCTCACCCTGCTCTGCTCTATACCAAACGTGAAAGTCAATGTGAGCACTAGCCTCGAAGTAAGGCCCTGATTATGCTGGCAAAACGGGAGGCGTGCAGCAGCTCCATGAGGCCTTCATCGCTGTTCTGCTTTAGTTTCACGGTAGTAAGCTTTCCAACATTCCTAGGGACTTTGCTTAAGCAACCGTTTCGGTACCAGAACACTGCGTAGAGACAGTAAGCTCTGGTCCTGCGTGTATGCTGCGTGTCAACCTAGAAATTGGAGACTGATGGCATAAGGCTTCTTTTCCCATTATGGAAGCTCCGTTCATGCGGCCTCGAAGCTACCTGAAAAGCATTGTTGTTGCCGGGGTTTTCCACACTGCCGGCATGGTTCTGTGAAGAAAATGAGTTTTCTCCTAAGAAACCTTGGGTTTCCAGTTCCTTGTTGGAAGCTCACCCTGCTCTGCGCTATACCTAAAGTGAAAGTCAACGTGAGCCCAAGCTTCGAAGTAAGGCCCTGATTATGCTTGCAAAACGAGAGGCGTGCAGCAGCTCCATGAGGCCTTCATCGTTGTTCTGCTTTAGTTTCAAGGTAGTAAGCTTTTCAACACTCCTAGGGCCCTTGCTTCAGCACCCGTTTCAGTACCAGAACACTGCGTAGAACCAGGAAGCTCTGCTCCTGCGTGTATGCTGCGTGTCAACCTAGAAATTAGAGACTGATGGCACAAGGCTAGTTTTCCCATTATGAAAGCTCCGTTGATGCGGCCCCGAAGCTACCTGAAAAGCACTGTTGTTACTGTGCTTTTACTTACAGCCGGCATGGTTCATAGAAGAAAATGAGTTTTCTCGAAAGAAACCTTGTGCTTCCAGTTCCTAGTTGGAAGCTCACCCTGCTCTGCTCTATACCAAACGTGAAAGTCAATGTGAGCACTAGCCTCGAAGTAAGGCCCTGATTATGCTGGCAAAACGGGAGGTGTGCAGCAGCTCCATGAGGCCTTCATCGCTGTTCTGCTTTAGTTTCACGGTAGTAAGCTTTCCAAGACTCCTAGGGACTTTGCTTAAGCAACCGTTTCGGTACCAGAACACTGCGTAGAGACAGTAAGCTCTGGTCCTGCGTGTATGCTGCGTGTCAACCTAGAAATTGGAGACTGATGGCATAAGGCTTCTTTTCCCATTATGAAAGCTCCGTTCATGCGGCGTCGAAGCTACCTGAAAAGCATTGTTGTTGCCGGGGTTTTCCACACTGCCGGCATGGTTCTGAGAAGAAAATGAGTTTTCTCCTAAGAAACCTTGGGTTTCCAGTTCCTTGTTGGAAGCTCACCCTGCTCTGCGCTCTACCTAAAGTGAAAGTCAACGTGAGCCCAAGCTTCGAAGTAAGGCCCTGATTATCCTTGCAAAACGAGAGGCGTGCAGCAGCTCCATGAGGCCTTCATCGTTGTTCTGCTTTAGTTTCAAGGTAGTAAGCTTTTCAACACTCCTAGCGGCCTTGCTTCAGCACCCGTTTCAGTACCAGAACACTGCGTAGAACCAGGAAGCTCTGCTCCTGCGTGTATGCTGCGTGTCAACCTAGAAATTAGAGACTGATGGCACAAGGCTAGTTTTCCCATTATGAAAGCTCCGTTGATGCGGCCCCGAAGCTACCTGAAAAGCACTGTTGTTACCGTGCTTTTACTTACAGCCGGCATGGTTCATAGAAGAAAATGAGTTTTCTCGAAAGAAACCTTGTGCTTCCAGTTCCTAGTTGGAAGCTCACCCTGCTCTGCTCTATACCAAACGTGAAAGTCAATGTGAGCACTAGCCTCGAAGTAAGGCCCTGATTATCCTGGCAAAACGGGAGGCGTGCAGCAGCTCCATGAGGCCTTCATCGCTGTTCTGCTTTAGTTTCACGGTAGTAAGCTTTCCAAGACTCCTAGGGACTTTGCTTAAGCAACCGTTGCGGTACCAGAACACTGCGTAGAGACAGTAAGCTCTGGTCCTGCGTGTATGCTGCGTGTCAACCTAGAAATTGGAGACTGATGGCATAAGGCTTCTTTTCCCATTATGGAAGCTCCGTTCAAGCGGCATCGAAGCTACCTGAGAAGCATTGTTGTTGCCGGGGTTTTCCACACTGCCGGCATGGTTCTGAGAAGAAAATGAGTTTTCTCCTAAGAAACCTTGGGTTTCCAGTTCCTTGTTGGAAGCTCACCCTGCTCTGCGCTATACCTAAAGTGAAAGTCAACGTGAGCCCAAGCTTCGAAGTAAGGCCCTGATTATCCTTGCAAAACGAGAGGCGTGCAGCAGCTCCATGAGGCCTTCATCGTTGTTCTGCTTTAGTTTCAAGGTAGTAAGCTTTTCAACCCTCCTAGGGGCCTTGCTTCAGCACCCGTTTCAGTACCAGAACACTGCGTAGAACCAGGAAGCTCTGCTCCTGCGTGTATGCTGCGTGTCAACCTAGAAATTAGAGACTGATGGCACAAGGCTAGTTTTCCCATTATGAAAGCTCCGTTGATGCGGCCCCGAAGCTACCTGAAAAGCACTGTTGTTACCGTGCTTTTACTTACAGCCGGCATGGTTCATAGAAGAAAATGAGTTTTCTCGAAAGAAACCTTGTGCTTCCAGTTCCTAGTTGGAAGCTCACCCTGCTCTGCTCTATACCAAACGTGAAAGTCAATGTGAGCACTAGCCTCGAAGTAAGGCCCTGATTATGCTGGCAAAACGGGAGGTGTGCAGCAGCTCCATGAGGCCTTCATCGCTGTTCTGCTTTAGTTTCACGGTAGTAAGCTTTCCAAGACTCCTAGGGACTTTGCTTAAGCAACCGTTTCGGTACCAGAACACTGCGTAGAGACAGTAAGCTCTGGTCCTGCGTGTATGCTGCGTGTCAACCTAGAAATTGGAGACTGATGGCATAAGGCTTCTTTTCCCATTATGAAAGCTCCGTTCATGCGGCGTCGAAGCTACCTGAAAAGCATTGTTGTTGCCGGGGTTTTCCACACTGCCGGCATGGTTCTGAGAAGAAAATGAGTTTTCTCCTAAGAAACCTTGGGTTTCCAGTTCCTTGTTGGAAGCTCACCCTGCTCTGCGCTCTACCTAAAGTGAAAGTCAACGTGAGCCCAAGCTTCGAAGTAAGGCCCTGATTATCCTTGCAAAACGAGAGGCGTGCAGCAGCTCCATGAGGCCTTCATCGTTGTTCTGCTTTAGTTTCAAGGTAGTAAGCTTTTCAACACTCCTAGCGGCCTTGCTTCAGCACCCGTTTCAGTACCAGAACACTGCGTAGAACCAGGAAGCTCTGCTCCTGCGTGTATGCTGCGTGTCAACCTAGAAATTAGAGACTGATGGCACAAGGCTAGTTTTCCCATTATGAAAGCTCCGTTGATGCGGCCCCGAAGCTACCTGAAAAGCACTGTTGTTACCGTGCTTTTACTTACAGCCGGCATGGTTCATAGAAGAAAATGAGTTTTCTCGAAAGAAACCTTGTGCTTCCAGTTCCTAGTTGGAAGCTCACCCTGCTCTGCTCTATACCAAACGTGAAAGTCAATGTGAGCACTAGCCTCGAAGTAAGGCCCTGATTATCCTGGCAAAACGGGAGGCGTGCAGCAGCTCCATGAGGCCTTCATCGCTGTTCTGCTTTAGTTTCACGGTAGTAAGCTTTCCAAGACTCCTAGGGACTTTGCTTAAGCAACCGTTTCGGTACCAGAACACTGCTTAGAGACAGTAAGCTCTGGTCCTGCGTGTATGCTGCGTGTCAACCTAGAAATTGGAGACTGATGGCATAAGGCTTCTTTTCCCATTATGGAAGCTCCGTTCATGCGGCCTCGAAGCTACCTGAAAAGCATTGTTGTTGCCGGGGTTTTCCTCACTGACGGCATGGTTCTGAGAAGAAAATGAGTTTTCTCCTAAGAAACCTTGGGTTTCCAGTTCCTTGTTGGAAGCTCACCCTGCTCTGCGCTATACCTAAAGTGAAAGTCAACGTGAGCCCAAGCTTCGAAGTAAGGCCCTGATTATCCTTGCAAAACGAGAGGCGTGCAGCAGCTCCATGAGGCCTTCATCGTTGTTCTGCTTTAGTTTCAAGGTAGTAAGCTTTTCAACACTCCTAGGGGCCTTGCTTCAGCACCCGTTTCAGTACCAGAACACTGCGTAGAACCAGGAAGCTCTGCTCCTGCGTGTATGCTGCGTGTCAACCTAGAAATTAGAGACTGATGGCACAAGGCTAGTTTTCCCATTATGAAAGCTCCGTTGATGCGGCCCCGAAGCTACCTGAAAAGCACTGTTGTTACCGTGCTTTTACTTACAGCCGGCATGGTTCATAGAAGAAAATGAGTTTTCTCGAAAGAAACCTTGTGCTTCCAGTTCCTAGTTGGAAGCTCACCCTGCTCTGCTCTATACCAAACGTGAAAGTCAATGTGAGCACTAGCCTCGAAGTAAGGCCCTGATTATGCTGGCAAAACGGGAGGCGTGCAGCAGCTCCATGAGGCCTTCATCGCTGTTCTGCTTTAGTTTCACGGTAGTAAGCTTTCCAACATTCCTAGGGACTTTGCTTAAGCAACCGTTTCGGTACCAGAACACTGCGTAGAGACAGTAAGCTCTGGTCCTGCGTGTATGCTGCGTGTCAACCTAGAAATTGGAGACTGATGGCATAAGGCTTCTTTTCCCATTATGGAAGCTCCGTTCATGCGGCCTCGAAGCTACCTGAAAAGCATTGTTGTTGCCGGGGTTTTCCACACTGCCGGCATGGTTCTGAGAAGAAAATGAGTTTTCTCCTAAGAAACCTTGGGTTTCCAGTTCCTTGTTAGAAGCTCACCCTGCTCTGCGCTATACCTAAAGTGAAAGTCAACGTGAGCCCAAGCTTCGAAGTAAGGCCCTGATTATGCTTGCAAAACGAGAGGCGTGCAGCAGCTCCATGAGGCCTTCATCGTTGTTCTGCTTTAGTTTCAAGGTAGTAAGCTTTTCAACACTCCTAGGGGCCTTGCTTCAGCACCCGTTTCAGTACCAGAACACTGCGTAGAACCAGGAAGCTCTGCTCCTGCGTGTATGCTGCGTGTCAACCTAGAAATTAGAGACTGATGGCACAAGGCTAGTTTTCCCATTATGAAAGCTCCGTTGATGCGGCCCCGAAGCTACCTGAAAAGCACTGTTGTTACTGTGCTTTTACTTACAGCCGGCATGGTTCATAGAAGAAAATGAGTTTTCTCGAAAGAAACCTTGTGCTTCCAGTTCCTAGTTGGAAGCTCACCCTGCTCTGCTCTATACCAAACGTGAAAGTCAATGTGAGCACTAGCCTCGAAGTAAGGCCCTGATTATGCTGGCAAAACGGGAGGTGTGCAGCAGCTCCATGAGGCCTTCATCGCTGTTCTGCTTTAGTTTCACGGTAGTAAGCTTTCCAAGACTCCTAGGGACTTTGCTTAAGCAACCGTTTCGGTACCAGAACACTGCGTAGAGACAGTAAGCTCTGGTCCTGCGTGTATGCTGCGTGTCAACCTAGAAATTGGAGACTGATGGCATAAGGCTTCTTTTCCCATTATGAAAGCTCCGTTCATGCGGCGTCGAAGCTACCTGAAAAGCATTGTTGTTGCCGGGGTTTTCCACACTGCCGGCATGGTTCTGAGAAGAAAATGAGTTTTCTCCTAAGAAACCTTGGGTTTCCAGTTCCTTGTTGGAAGCTCACCCTGCTCTGCGCTCTACCTAAAGTGAAAGTCAACGTGAGCCCAAGCTTCGAAGTAAGGCCCTGATTATCCTTGCAAAACGAGAGGCGTGCAGCAGCTCCATGAGGCCTTCATCGTTGTTCTGCTTTAGTTTCAAGGTAGTAAGCTTTTCAACACTCCTAGCGGCCTTGCTTCAGCACCCGTTTCAGTACCAGAACACTGCGTAGAACCAGGAAGCTCTGCTCCTGCGTGTATGCTGCGTGTCAACCTAGAAATTAGAGACTGATGGCACAAGGCTAGTTTTCCCATTATGAAAGCTCCGTTGATGCGGCCCCGAAGCTACCTGAAAAGCACTGTTGTTACCGTGCTTTTACTTACAGCCGGCATGGTTCATAGAAGAAAATGAGTTTTCTCGAAAGAAACCTTGTGCTTCCAGTTCCTAGTTGGAAGCTCACCCTGCTCTGCTCTATACCAAACGTGAAAGTCAATGTGAGCACTAGCCTCGAAGTAAGGCCCTGATTATCCTGGCAAAACGGGAGGCGTGCAGCAGCTCCATGAGGCCTTCATCGCTGTTCTGCTTTAGTTTCACGGTAGTAAGCTTTCCAAGACTCCTAGGGACTTTGCTTAAGCAACCGTTTCGGTACCAGAACACTGCTTAGAGACAGTAAGCTCTGGTCCTGCGTGTATGCTGCGTGTCAACCTAGAAATTGGAGACTGATGGCATAAGGCTTCTTTTCCCATTATGAAAGCTCCGTTCATGCGGCGTCGAAGCTACCTGAAAAGCATTGTTGTTGCCGGGGTTTTCCACACTGCCGGCATGGTTCTGAGAAGAAAATGAGTTTTCTCCTAAGAAACCTTGGGTTTCCAGTTCCTTGTTGGAAGCTCACCCTGCTCTGCGCTATACCTAAAGTGAAAGTCAACGTGAGCCCAAGCTTCGAAGTAAGGCCCTGATTATGCTTGCAAAACGAGAGGCGTGCAGCAGCTCCATGAGGCCTTCATCGTTGTTCTGCTTTAGTTTCAAGGTAATAAGCTTTTCAACCCTCCTAGGGGCCTTGCTTCAGCACCCATTTCAGTACCAGAACACTGCGTAGAACCAGGAAGCTCTGCTCCTGCGTGTATGCTGCGTGTCAACCTAGAAATTAGAGACTGATGGCACAAGGCTAGTTTTCCCATTATGAAAGCTCCGTTGATGCGGCCCCGAAGCTTCCTGAAAAGCACTGTTGTTACTGTGCTTTTACTTACAGCCGGCATGGTTCATAGAAGAAAATGAGTTTTCTCGAAAGAAACCTTGTGCTTCCAGTTCCTAGTTGGAAGCTCACCCTGCTCTGCTCTATACCAAACGTGAAAGTCAATGTGAGCACTAGCCTCGAAGTAAGGCCCTGATTATGCTGGCAAAACGGGAGGCGTGCTGCAGCTCCATGAGGCCTTCATCGCTGTTCTGCTTTAGTTTCACGGTAGTAAGCTTTCCAACATTCCTAGGGACTTTGCTTAAGCAACCGTTTCGGTACCAGAACACTGCGTAGAGACAGTAAGCTCTGGTCCTGCGTGTATGCTGCGTGTCAACCTAGAAATTGGAGACTGATGGCATAAGGCTTCTTTTCCCATTATGGAAGCTCCGTTCATGCGGCCTCGAAGCTACCTGAAAAGCATTGTTGTTGCCGGGGTTTTCCACACTGCCGGCATGGTTCTGAGAAGAAAATGAGTTTTCTCCTAAGAAACCTTGGGTTTCCAGTTCCTTGTTGGAAGCTCACCCTGCTCTGCGCTATACCTAAAGTGAAAGTCAACGTGAGCCCAAGCTTCGAAGTAAGGCCCTGATTATCCTTGCAAAACGAGAGGCGTGCAGCAGCTCCATGAGGCCTTCATCGTTGTTCTGCTTTAGTTTCAAGGTAGTAAGCTTTTCAACACTCCTAGGGGCCTTGCTTCAGCACCCGTTTCAGTACCAGAACACTGCGTAGAACCAGGAAGCTCTGCTCCTGCGTGTATGCTGCGTGTCAACCTAGAAATTAGAGACTGATGGCACAAGGCTAGTTTTCCCATTATGAAAGCTCCGTTGATGCGGCCCCGAAGCTACCTGAAAAGCACTGTTGTTACTGTGCTTTTACTTACAGCCGGCATGGTTCATAGAAGAAAATGAGTTTTCTCGAAAGAAACCTTGTGCTTCCAGTTCCTAGTTGGAAGCTCACCCTGCTCTGCTCTATACCAAACGTGAAAGTCAATGTGAGCACTAGCCTCGAAGTAAGGCCCTGATTATGCTGGCAAAACGGGAGGTGTGCAGCAGCTCCATGAGGCCTTCATCGCTGTTCTGCTTTAGTTTCACGGTAGTAAGCTTTCCAAGACTCCTAGGGACTTTGCTTAAGCAACCGTTTCGGTACCAGAACACTGCGTAGAGACAGTAAGCTCTGGTCCTGCGTGTATGCTGCGTGTCAACCTAGAAATTGGAGACTGATGGCATAAGGCTTCTTTTCCCATTATGAAAGCTCCGTTCATGCGGCGTCGAAGCTACCTGAAAAGCATTGTTGTTGCCGGGGTTTTCCACACTGCCGGCATGGTTCTGAGAAGAAAATGAGTTTTCTCCTAAGAAACCTTGGGTTTCCAGTTCCTTGTTGGAAGCTCACCCTGCTCTGCGCTCTACCTAAAGTGAAAGTCAACGTGAGCCCAAGCTTCGAAGTAAGGCCCTGATTATCCTTGCAAAACGAGAGGCGTGCAGCAGCTCCATGAGGCCTTCATCGTTGTTCTGCTTTAGTTTCAAGGTAGTAAGCTTTTCAACACTCCTAGCGGCCTTGCTTCAGCACCCGTTTCAGTACCAGAACACTGCGTAGAACCAGGAAGCTCTGCTCCTGCGTGTATGCTGCGTGTCAACCTAGAAATTAGAGACTGATGGCACAAGGCTAGTTTTCCCATTATGAAAGCTCCGTTGATGCGGCCCCGAAGCTACCTGAAAAGCACTGTTGTTACCGTGCTTTTACTTACAGCCGGCATGGTTCATAGAAGAAAATGAGTTTTCTCGAAAGAAACCTTGTGCTTCCAGTTCCTAGTTGGAAGCTCACCCTGCTCTGCTCTATACCAAACGTGAAAGTCAATGTGAGCACTAGCCTCGAAGTAAGGCCCTGATTATCCTGGCAAAACGGGAGGCGTGCAGCAGCTCCATGAGGCCTTCATCGCTGTTCTGCTTTAGTTTCACGGTAGTAAGCTTTCCAAGACTCCTAGGGACTTTGCTTAAGCAACCGTTTCGGTACCAGAACACTGCGTAGAGACAGTAAGCTCTGGTCCTGCGTGTATGCTGCGTGTCAACCTAGAAATTGGAGACTGATGGCATAAGGCTTCTTTTCCCATTATGGAAGCTCCGTTCAAGCGGCATCGAAGCTACCTGAGAAGCATTGTTGTTGCCGGGGTTTTCCACACTGCCGGCATGGTTCTGAGAAGAAAATGAGTTTTCTCCTAAGAAACCTTGGGTTTCCAGTTCCTTGTTGGAAGCTCACCCTGCTCTGCGCTATACCTAAAGTGAAAGTCAACGTGAGCCCAAGCTTCGAAGTAAGGCCCTGATTATCCTTGCAAAACGAGAGGCGTGCAGCAGCTCCATGAGGCCTTCATCGTTGTTCTGCTTTAGTTTCAAGGTAGTAAGCTTTTCAACCCTCCTAGGGGCCTTGCTTCAGCACCCGTTTCAGTACCAGAACACTGCGTAGAACCAGGAAGCTCTGCTCCTGCGTGTATGCTGCGTGTCAACCTAGAAATTAGAGACTGATGGCACAAGGCTAGTTTTCCCATTATGAAAGCTCCGTTGATGCGGCCCCGAAGCTACCTGAAAAGCACTGTTGTTACCGTGCTTTTACTTACAGCCGGCATGGTTCATAGAAGAAAATGAGTTTTCTCGAAAGAAACCTTGTGCTTCCAGTTCCTAGTTGGAAGCTCACCCTGCTCTGCTCTATACCAAACGTGAAAGTCAATGTGAGCACTAGCCTCGAAGTAAGGCCCTGATTATCCTGGCAAAACGGGAGGCGTGCAGCAGCTCCATGAGGCCTTCATCGCTGTTCTGCTTTAGTTTCACGGTAGTAAGCTTTCCAAGACTCCTAGGGACTTTGCTTAAGCAACCGTTTCGGTACCAGAACACTGCTTAGAGACAGTAAGCTCTGGTCCTGCGTGTATGCTGCGTGTCAACCTAGAAATTGGAGACTGATGGCATAAGGCTTCTTTTCCCATTATGAAAGCTCCGTTCATGCGGCGTCGAAGCTACCTGAAAAGCATTGTTGTTGCCGGGGTTTTCCACACTGCCGGCATGGTTCTGAGAAGAAAATGAGTTTTCTCCTAAGAAACCTTGGGTTTCCAGTTCCTTGTTGGAAGCTCACCCTGCTCTGCGCTATACCTAAAGTGAAAGTCAACGTGAGCCCAAGCTTCGAAGTAAGGCCCTGATTATGCTTGCAAAACGAGAGGCGTGCAGCAGCTCCATGAGGCCTTCATCGTTGTTCTGCTTTAGTTTCAAGGTAATAAGCTTTTCAACCCTCCTAGGGGCCTTGCTTCAGCACCCATTTCAGTACCAGAACACTGCGTAGAACCAGGAAGCTCTGCTCCTGCGTGTATGCTGCGTGTCAACCTAGAAATTAGAGACTGATGGCACAAGGCTAGTTTTCCCATTATGAAAGCTCCGTTGATGCGGCCCCGAAGCTTCCTGAAAAGCACTGTTGTTACTGTGCTTTTACTTACAGCCGGCATGGTTCATAGAAGAAAATGAGTTTTCTCGAAAGAAACCTTGTGCTTCCAGTTCCTAGTTGGAAGCTCACCCTGCTCTGCTCTATACCAAACGTGAAAGTCAATGTGAGCACTAGCCTCGAAGTAAGGCCCTGATTATGCTGGCAAAACGGGAGGCGTGCTGCAGCTCCATGAGGCCTTCATCGCTGTTCTGCTTTAGTTTCACGGTAGTAAGCTTTCCAAGACTCCTAGGGACTTTGCTTAAGCAACCGTTTCGGTACCAGAACACTGCTTAGAGACAGTAAGCTCTGGTCCTGCGTGTATGCTGCGTGTCAACCTAGAAATTGGAGACTGATGGCATAAGGCTTCTTTTCCCATTATGAAAGCTCCGTTCATGCGGCGTCGAAGCTACCTGAAAAGCATTGTTGTTGCCGGGGTTTTCCACACTGCCGGCATGGTTCTGAGAAGAAAATGAGTTTTCTCCTAAGAAACCTTGGGTTTCCAGTTCCTTGTTGGAAGCTCACCCTGCTCTGCGCTATACCTAAAGTGAAAGTCAACGTGAGCCCAAGCTTCGAAGTAAGGCCCTGATTATCCTTGCAAAACGAGAGGCGTGCAGCAGCTCCATGAGGCCTTCATCGTTGTTCTGCTTTAGTTTCAAGGTAGTAAGCTTTTCAACACTCCTAGGGGCCTTGCTTCAGCACCCGTTTCAGTACCAGAACACTGCGTAGAACCAGGAAGCTCTGCTCCTGCGTGTATGCTGCGTGTCAACCTAGAAATTAGAGACTGATGGCACAAGGCTAGTTTTCCCATTATGAAAGCTCCGTTGATGCGGCCCCGAAGCTACCTGAAAAGCACTGTTGTTACCGTGCTTTTACTTACAGCCGGCATGGTTCATAGAAGAAAATGAGTTTTCTCGAAAGAAACCTTGTGCTTCCAGTTCCTAGTTGGAAGCTCACCCTGCTCTGCTCTATACCAAACGTGAAAGTCAATGTGAGCACTAGCCTCGAAGTAAGGCCCTGATTATGCTGGCAAAACGGGAGGCGTGCAGCAGCTCCATGAGGCCTTCATCGCTGTTCTGCTTTAGTTTCACGGTAGTAAGCTTTCCAACATTCCTAGGGACTTTGCTTAAGCAACCGTTTCGGTACCAGAACACTGCGTAGAGACAGTAAGCTCTGGTCCTGCGTGTATGCTGCGTGTCAACCTAGAAATTGGAGACTGATGGCATAAGGCTTCTTTTCCCATTATGGAAGCTCCGTTCATGCGGCCTCGAAGCTACCTGGAAAGCATTGTTGTTGCCGGGGTTTTCCTCACTGCCGGCATGGTTCTGAGAAGAAAATGAGTTTTCTCCTAAGAAACCTTGGGTTTCCAGTTCCTTGTTGGAAGCTCACCCTGCTCTGCGCTATACCTAAAGTGAAAGTCAACGTGAGCCCAAGCTTCGAAGTAAGGCCCTGATTATCCTTGCAAAACGAGAGGCGTGCAGCAGCTCCATGAGGCCTTCATCGTTGTTCTGCTTTAGTTTCAAGGTAGTAAGCTTTTCAACACTCCTAGGGGCCTTGCTTCAGCACCCGTTTCAGTACCAGAACACTGCGTAGAACCAGGAAGCTCTGCTCCTGCGTGTATGCTGCGTGTCAACCTAGAAATTAGAGACTGATGGCACAAGGCTAGTTTTCCCATTATGAAAGCTCCGTTGATGCGGCCCCGAAGCTACCTGAAAGCACTGTTGTTACCGTGCTTTTACTTACAGCCGGCATGGTTCATAGAAGAAAATGAGTTTTCTCGAAAGAAACCTTGTGCTTCCAGTTCCTAGTTGGAAGCTCACCCTGCTCTGCTCTATACCAAACGTGAAAGTCAATGTGAGCACTAGCCTCGAAGTAAGGCCCTGATTATGCTGGCAAAACGGGAGGCGTGCAGCAGCTCCATGAGGCCTTCATCGCTGTTCTGCTTTAGTTTCACGGTAGTAAGCTTTCCAACATTCCTAGGGACTTTGCTTAAGCAACCGTTTCGGTACCAGAACACTGCGTAGAGACAGTAAGCTCTGGTCCTGCGTGTATGCTGCGTGTCAACCTAGAAATTGGAGACTGATGGCATAAGGCTTCTTTTCCCATTATGGAAGCTCCGTTCATGCGGCCTCGAAGCTACCTGAAAAGCATTGTTGTTGCCGGGGTTTTCCTCACTGACGGCATGGTTCTGAGAAGAAAATGAGTTTTCTCCTAAGAAACCTTGGGTTTCCAGTTCCTTGTTGGAAGCTCACCCTGCTCTGCGCTATACCTAAAGTGAAAGTCAACGTGAGCCCAAGCTTCGAAGTAAGGCCCTGATTATCCTTGAAAAACGAGAGGCGTGCAGCAGCTCCATGAGGCCTTCATCGTTGTTCTGCTTTAGTTTCAAGGTAGTAAGCTTTTCAACACTCCTAGGGGCCTTGCTTCAGCACCCGTTTCAGTACCAGAACACTGCGTAGAACCAGGAAGCTCTGCTCCTGCGTGTATGCTGCGTGTCAACCTAGAAATTAGAGACTGATGGCACAAGGCTAGTTTTCCCATTATGAAAGCTCCGTTGATGCGGCCCCGAAGCTACCTGAAAAGCACTGTTGTTACCGTGCTTTTACTTACAGCCGGCATGGTTCATAGAAGAAAATGAGTTTTCTCGAAAGAAACCTTGTGCTTCCAGTTCCTAGTTGGAAGCTCACCCTGCTCTGCTCTATACCAAACGTGAAAGTCAATGTGAGCACTAGCCTAGAAGTAAGGCCCTGATTATGCTGGCAAAACGGGAGGCGTGCAGCAGCTCCATGAGGCCTTCATCGCTGTTCTGCTTTAGTTTCACGGTAGTAAGCTTTCCAACATTCCTAGGGACTTTGCTTAAGCAACCGTTTCGGTACCAGAACACTGCGTAGAGACAGTAAGCTCTGGTCCTGCGTGTATGCTGCGTGTCAACCTAGAAATTGGAGACTGATGGCATAAGGCTTCTTTTCCCATTATGGAAGCTCCGTTCATGCGGCCTCGAAGCTACCTGAAAAGCATTGTTGTTGCCGGGGTTTTCCTCACTGACGGCATGGTTCTGAGAAGAAAATGAGTTTTCTCCTAAGAAACCTTGGGTTTCCAGTTCCTTGTTGGAAGCTCACCCTGCTCTGCGCTATACCTAAAGTGAAAGTCAACGTGAGCCCAAGCTTCGAAGTAAGGCCCTGATTATCCTTGCAAAACGAGAGGCGTGCAGCAGCTCCATGAGGCCTTCATCGTTGTTCTGCTTTAGTTTCAAGGTAGTAAGCTTTTCAACACTCCTAGCGGCCTTGCTTCAGCACCCGTTTCAGTACCAGAACACTGCGTAGAACCAGGAAGCTCTGCTCCTGCGTGTATGCTGCGTGTCAACCTAGAAATTAGAGACTGATGGCACAAGGCTAGTTTTCCCATTATGAAAGCTCCGTTGATGCGGCCCCGAAGCTACCTGAAAAGCACTGTTGTTACCGTGCTTTTACTTACAGCCGGCATGGTTCATAGAAGAAAATGAGTTTTCTCGAAAGAAACCTTGTGCTTCCAGTTCCTAGTTGGAAGCTCACCCTGCTCTGCTCTATACCAAACGTGAAAGTCAATGTGAGCACTAGCCTCGAAGTAAGGCCCTGATTATCCTGGCAAAACGGGAGGCGTGCAGCAGCTCCATGAGGCCTTCATCGCTGTTCTGCTTTAGTTTCACGGTAGTAAGCTTTCCAAGACTCCTAGGGACTTTGCTTAAGCAACCGTTGCGGTACCAGAACACTGCGTAGAGACAGTAAGCTCTGGTCCTGCGTGTATGCTGCGTGTCAACCTAGAAATTGGAGACTGATGGCATAAGGCTTCTTTTCCCATTATGGAAGCTCCGTTCAAGCGGCATCGAAGCTACCTGAGAAGCATTGTTGTTGCCGGGGTTTTCCACACTGCCGGCATGGTTCTGAGAAGAAAATGAGTTTTCTCCTAAGAAACCTTGGGTTTCCAGTTCCTTGTTGGAAGCTCACCCTGCTCTGCGCTATACCTAAAGTGAAAGTCAACGTGAGCCCAAGCTTCGAAGTAAGGCCCTGATTATCCTTGCAAAACGAGAGGCGTGCAGCAGCTCCATGAGGCCTTCATCGTTGTTCTGCTTTAGTTTCAAGGTAGTAAGCTTTTCAACCCTCCTAGGGGCCTTGCTTCAGCACCCGTTTCAGTACCAGAACACTGCGTAGAACCAGGAAGCTCTGCTCCTGCGTGTATGCTGCGTGTCAACCTAGAAATTAGAGACTGATGGCACAAGGCTAGTTTTCCCATTATGAAAGCTCCGTTGATGCGGCCCCGAAGCTACCTGAAAAGCACTGTTGTTACCGTGCTTTTACTTACAGCCGGCATGGTTCATAGAAGAAAATGAGTTTTCTCGAAAGAAACCTTGTGCTTCCAGTTCCTAGTTGGAAGCTCACCCTGCTCTGCTCTATACCAAACGTGAAAGTCAATGTGAGCACTAGCCTCGAAGTAAGGCCCTGATTATGCTGGCAAAACGGGAGGTGTGCAGCAGCTCCATGAGGCCTTCATCGCTGTTCTGCTTTAGTTTCACGGTAGTAAGCTTTCCAAGACTCCTAGGGACTTTGCTTAAGCAACCGTTTCGGTACCAGAACACTGCGTAGAGACAGTAAGCTCTGGTCCTGCGTGTATGCTGCGTGTCAACCTAGAAATTGGAGACTGATGGCATAAGGCTTCTTTTCCCATTATGAAAGCTCCGTTCATGCGGCGTCGAAGCTACCTGAAAAGCATTGTTGTTGCCGGGGTTTTCCACACTGCCGGCATGGTTCTGAGAAGAAAATGAGTTTTCTCCTAAGAAACCTTGGGTTTCCAGTTCCTTGTTGGAAGCTCACCCTGCTCTGCGCTCTACCTAAAGTGAAAGTCAACGTGAGCCCAAGCTTCGAAGTAAGGCCCTGATTATCCTTGCAAAACGAGAGGCGTGCAGCAGCTCCATGAGGCCTTCATCGTTGTTCTGCTTTAGTTTCAAGGTAGTAAGCTTTTCAACACTCCTAGCGGCCTTGCTTCAGCACCCGTTTCAGTACCAGAACACTGCGTAGAACCAGGAAGCTCTGCTCCTGCGTGTATGCTGCGTGTCAACCTAGAAATTAGAGACTGATGGCACAAGGCTAGTTTTCCCATTATGAAAGCTCCGTTGATGCGGCCCCGAAGCTACCTGAAAAGCACTGTTGTTACCGTGCTTTTACTTACAGCCGGCATGGTTCATAGAAGAAAATGAGTTTTCTCGAAAGAAACCTTGTGCTTCCAGTTCCTAGTTGGAAGCTCACCCTGCTCTGCTCTATACCAAACGTGAAAGTCAATGTGAGCACTAGCCTCGAAGTAAGGCCCTGATTATCCTGGCAAAACGGGAGGCGTGCAGCAGCTCCATGAGGCCTTCATCGCTGTTCTGCTTTAGTTTCACGGTAGTAAGCTTTCCAAGACTCCTAGGGACTTTGCTTAAGCAACCGTTTCGGTACCAGAACACTGCTTAGAGACAGTAAGCTCTGGTCCTGCGTGTATGCTGCGTGTCAACCTAGAAATTGGAGACTGATGGCATAAGGCTTCTTTTCCCATTATGGAAGCTCCGTTCATGCGGCCTCGAAGCTACCTGAAAAGCATTGTTGTTGCCGGGGTTTTCCTCACTGACGGCATGGTTCTGAGAAGAAAATGAGTTTTCTCCTAAGAAACCTTGGGTTTCCAGTTCCTTGTTGGAAGCTCACCCTGCTCTGCGCTATACCTAAAGTGAAAGTCAACGTGAGCCCAAGCTTCGAAGTAAGGCCCTGATTATCCTTGCAAAACGAGAGGCGTGCAGCAGCTCCATGAGGCCTTCATCGTTGTTCTGCTTTAGTTTCAAGGTAGTAAGCTTTTCAACACTCCTAGGGGCCTTGCTTCAGCACCCGTTTCAGTACCAGAACACTGCGTAGAACCAGGAAGCTCTGCTCCTGCGTGTATGCTGCGTGTCAACCTAGAAATTAGAGACTGATGGCACAAGGCTAGTTTTCCCATTATGAAAGCTCCGTTGATGCGGCCCCGAAGCTACCTGAAAAGCACTGTTGTTACCGTGCTTTTACTTACAGCCGGCATGGTTCATAGAAGAAAATGAGTTTTCTCGAAAGAAACCTTGTGCTTCCAGTTCCTAGTTGGAAGCTCACCCTGCTCTGCTCTATACCAAACGTGAAAGTCAATGTGAGCACTAGCCTCGAAGTAAGGCCCTGATTATGCTGGCAAAACGGGAGGCGTGCAGCAGCTCCATGAGGCCTTCATCGCTGTTCTGCTTTAGTTTCACGGTAGTAAGCTTTCCAACATTCCTAGGGACTTTGCTTAAGCAACCGTTTCGGTACCAGAACACTGCGTAGAGACAGTAAGCTCTGGTCCTGCGTGTATGCTGCGTGTCAACCTAGAAATTGGAGACTGATGGCATAAGGCTTCTTTTCCCATTATGGAAGCTCCGTTCATGCGGCCTCGAAGCTACCTGAAAAGCATTGTTGTTGCCGGGGTTTTCCACACTGCCGGCATGGTTCTGAGAAGAAAATGAGTTTTCTCCTAAGAAACCTTGGGTTTCCAGTTCCTTGTTAGAAGCTCACCCTGCTCTGCGCTATACCTAAAGTGAAAGTCAACGTGAGCCCAAGCTTCGAAGTAAGGCCCTGATTATGCTTGCAAAACGAGAGGCGTGCAGCAGCTCCATGAGGCCTTCATCGTTGTTCTGCTTTAGTTTCAAGGTAGTAAGCTTTTCAACACTCCTAGGGGCCTTGCTTCAGCACCCGTTTCAGTACCAGAACACTGCGTAGAACCAGGAAGCTCTGCTCCTGCGTGTATGCTGCGTGTCAACCTAGAAATTAGAGACTGATGGCACAAGGCTAGTTTTCCCATTATGAAAGCTCCGTTGATGCGGCCCCGAAGCTACCTGAAAAGCACTGTTGTTACTGTGCTTTTACTTACAGCCGGCATGGTTCATAGAAGAAAATGAGTTTTCTCGAAAGAAACCTTGTGCTTCCAGTTCCTAGTTGGAAGCTCACCCTGCTCTGCTCTATACCAAACGTGAAAGTCAATGTGAGCACTAGCCTCGAAGTAAGGCCCTGATTATGCTGGCAAAACGGGAGGTGTGCAGCAGCTCCATGAGGCCTTCATCGCTGTTCTGCTTTAGTTTCACGGTAGTAAGCTTTCCAAGACTCCTAGGGACTTTGCTTAAGCAACCGTTTCGGTACCAGAACACTGCGTAGAGACAGTAAGCTCTGGTCCTGCGTGTATGCTGCGTGTCAACCTAGAAATTGGAGACTGATGGCATAAGGCTTCTTTTCCCATTATGAAAGCTCCGTTCATGCGGCGTCGAAGCTACCTGAAAAGCATTGTTGTTGCCGGGGTTTTCCACACTGCCGGCATGGTTCTGAGAAGAAAATGAGTTTTCTCCTAAGAAACCTTGGGTTTCCAGTTCCTTGTTGGAAGCTCACCCTGCTCTGCGCTCTACCTAAAGTGAAAGTCAACGTGAGCCCAAGCTTCGAAGTAAGGCCCTGATTATCCTTGCAAAACGAGAGGCGTGCAGCAGCTCCATGAGGCCTTCATCGTTGTTCTGCTTTAGTTTCAAGGTAGTAAGCTTTTCAACACTCCTAGCGGCCTTGCTTCAGCACCCGTTTCAGTACCAGAACACTGCGTAGAACCAGGAAGCTCTGCTCCTGCGTGTATGCTGCGTGTCAACCTAGAAATTAGAGACTGATGGCACAAGGCTAGTTTTCCCATTATGAAAGCTCCGTTGATGCGGCCCCGAAGCTACCTGAAAAGCACTGTTGTTACCGTGCTTTTACTTACAGCCGGCATGGTTCATAGAAGAAAATGAGTTTTCTCGAAAGAAACCTTGTGCTTCCAGTTCCTAGTTGGAAGCTCACCCTGCTCTGCTCTATACCAAACGTGAAAGTCAATGTGAGCACTAGCCTCGAAGTAAGGCCCTGATTATCCTGGCAAAACGGGAGGCGTGCAGCAGCTCCATGAGGCCTTCATCGCTGTTCTGCTTTAGTTTCACGGTAGTAAGCTTTCCAAGACTCCTAGGGACTTTGCTTAAGCAACCGTTTCGGTACCAGAACACTGCTTAGAGACAGTAAGCTCTGGTCCTGCGTGTATGCTGCGTGTCAACCTAGAAATTGGAGACTGATGGCATAAGGCTTCTTTTCCCATTATGAAAGCTCCGTTCATGCGGCGTCGAAGCTACCTGAAAAGCATTGTTGTTGCCGGGGTTTTCCACACTGCCGGCATGGTTCTGAGAAGAAAATGAGTTTTCTCCTAAGAAACCTTGGGTTTCCAGTTCCTTGTTGGAAGCTCACCCTGCTCTGCGCTATACCTAAAGTGAAAGTCAACGTGAGCCCAAGCTTCGAAGTAAGGCCCTGATTATGCTTGCAAAACGAGAGGCGTGCAGCAGCTCCATGAGGCCTTCATCGTTGTTCTGCTTTAGTTTCAAGGTAATAAGCTTTTCAACCCTCCTAGGGGCCTTGCTTCAGCACCCATTTCAGTACCAGAACACTGCGTAGAACCAGGAAGCTCTGCTCCTGCGTGTATGCTGCGTGTCAACCTAGAAATTAGAGACTGATGGCACAAGGCTAGTTTTCCCATTATGAAAGCTCCGTTGATGCGGCCCCGAAGCTTCCTGAAAAGCACTGTTGTTACTGTGCTTTTACTTACAGCCGGCATGGTTCATAGAAGAAAATGAGTTTTCTCGAAAGAAACCTTGTGCTTCCAGTTCCTAGTTGGAAGCTCACCCTGCTCTGCTCTATACCAAACGTGAAAGTCAATGTGAGCACTAGCCTCGAAGTAAGGCCCTGATTATGCTGGCAAAACGGGAGGCGTGCTGCAGCTCCATGAGGCCTTCATCGCTGTTCTGCTTTAGTTTCACGGTAGTAAGCTTTCCAACATTCCTAGGGACTTTGCTTAAGCAACCGTTTCGGTACCAGAACACTGCGTAGAGACAGTAAGCTCTGGTCCTGCGTGTATGCTGCGTGTCAACCTAGAAATTGGAGACTGATGGCATAAGGCTTCTTTTCCCATTATGGAAGCTCCGTTCATGCGGCCTCGAAGCTACCTGAAAAGCATTGTTGTTGCCGGGGTTTTCCACACTGCCGGCATGGTTCTGAGAAGAAAATGAGTTTTCTCCTAAGAAACCTTGGGTTTCCAGTTCCTTGTTGGAAGCTCACCCTGCTCTGCGCTATACCTAAAGTGAAAGTCAACGTGAGCCCAAGCTTCGAAGTAAGGCCCTGATTATGCTTGCAAAACGAGAGGCGTGCAGCAGCTCCATGAGGCCTTCATCGTTGTTCTGCTTTAGTTTCAAGGTAGTAAGCTTTTCAACACTCCTAGGGGCCTTGCTTCAGCACCCGTTTCAGTACCAGAACACTGCGTAGAACCAGGAAGCTCTGCTCCTGCGTGTATGCTGCGTGTCAACCTAGAAATTAGAGACTGATGGCACAAGGCTAGTTTTCCCATTATGAAAGCTCCGTTGATGCGGCCCCGAAGCTACCTGAAAAGCACTGTTGTTACTGTGCTTTTACTTACAGCCGGCATGGTTCATAGAAGAAAATGAGTTTTCTCGAAAGAAACCTTGTGCTTCCAGTTCCTAGTTGGAAGCTCACCCTGCTCTGCTCTATACCAAACGTGAAAGTCAATGTGAGCACTAGCCTCGAAGTAAGGCCCTGATTATGCTGGCAAAACGGGAGGTGTGCAGCAGCTCCATGAGGCCTTCATCGCTGTTCTGCTTTAGTTTCACGGTAGTAAGCTTTCCAAGACTCCTAGGGACTTTGCTTAAGCAACCGTTTCGGTACCAGAACACTGCGTAGAGACAGTAAGCTCTGGTCCTGCGTGTATGCTGCGTGTCAACCTAGAAATTGGAGACTGATGGCATAAGGCTTCTTTTCCCATTATGAAAGCTCCGTTCATGCGGCGTCGAAGCTACCTGAAAAGCATTGTTGTTGCCGGGGTTTTCCACACTGCCGGCATGGTTCTGAGAAGAAAATGAGTTTTCTCCTAAGAAACCTTGGGTTTCCAGTTCCTTGTTGGAAGCTCACCCTGCTCTGCGCTCTACCTAAAGTGAAAGTCAACGTGAGCCCAAGCTTCGAAGTAAGGCCCTGATTATCCTTGCAAAACGAGAGGCGTGCAGCAGCTCCATGAGGCCTTCATCGTTGTTCTGCTTTAGTTTCAAGGTAGTAAGCTTTTCAACACTCCTAGCGGCCTTGCTTCAGCACCCGTTTCAGTACCAGAACACTGCGTAGAACCAGGAAGCTCTGCTCCTGCGTGTATGCTGCGTGTCAACCTAGAAATTAGAGACTGATGGCACAAGGCTAGTTTTCCCATTATGAAAGCTCCGTTGATGCGGCCCCGAAGCTACCTGAAAAGCACTGTTGTTACCGTGCTTTTACTTACAGCCGGCATGGTTCATAGAAGAAAATGAGTTTTCTCGAAAGAAACCTTGTGCTTCCAGTTCCTAGTTGGAAGCTCACCCTGCTCTGCTCTATACCAAACGTGAAAGTCAATGTGAGCACTAGCCTCGAAGTAAGGCCCTGATTATCCTGGCAAAACGGGAGGCGTGCAGCAGCTCCATGAGGCCTTCATCGCTGTTCTGCTTTAGTTTCACGGTAGTAAGCTTTCCAAGACTCCTAGGGACTTTGCTTAAGCAACCGTTTCGGTACCAGAACACTGCGTAGAGACAGTAAGCTCTGGTCCTGCGTGTATGCTGCGTGTCAACCTAGAAATTGGAGACTGATGGCATAAGGCTTCTTTTCCCATTATGGAAGCTCCGTTCAAGCGGCATCGAAGCTACCTGAGAAGCATTGTTGTTGCCGGGGTTTTCCACACTGCCGGCATGGTTCTGAGAAGAAAATGAGTTTTCTCCTAAGAAACCTTGGGTTTCCAGTTCCTTGTTGGAAGCTCACCCTGCTCTGCGCTATACCTAAAGTGAAAGTCAACGTGAGCCCAAGCTTCGAAGTAAGGCCCTGATTATCCTTGCAAAACGAGAGGCGTGCAGCAGCTCCATGAGGCCTTCATCGTTGTTCTGCTTTAGTTTCAAGGTAGTAAGCTTTTCAACCCTCCTAGGGGCCTTGCTTCAGCACCCGTTTCAGTACCAGAACACTGCGTAGAACCAGGAAGCTCTGCTCCTGCGTGTATGCTGCGTGTCAACCTAGAAATTAGAGACTGATGGCACAAGGCTAGTTTTCCCATTATGAAAGCTCCGTTGATGCGGCCCCGAAGCTACCTGAAAAGCACTGTTGTTACCGTGCTTTTACTTACAGCCGGCATGGTTCATAGAAGAAAATGAGTTTTCTCGAAAGAAACCTTGTGCTTCCAGTTCCTAGTTGGAAGCTCACCCTGCTCTGCTCTATACCAAACGTGAAAGTCAATGTGAGCACTAGCCTCGAAGTAAGGCCCTGATTATCCTGGCAAAACGGGAGGCGTGCAGCAGCTCCATGAGGCCTTCATCGCTGTTCTGCTTTAGTTTCACGGTAGTAAGCTTTCCAAGACTCCTAGGGACTTTGCTTAAGCAACCGTTTCGGTACCAGAACACTGCTTAGAGACAGTAAGCTCTGGTCCTGCGTGTATGCTGCGTGTCAACCTAGAAATTGGAGACTGATGGCATAAGGCTTCTTTTCCCATTATGAAAGCTCCGTTCATGCGGCGTCGAAGCTACCTGAAAAGCATTGTTGTTGCCGGGGTTTTCCACACTGCCGGCATGGTTCTGAGAAGAAAATGAGTTTTCTCCTAAGAAACCTTGGGTTTCCAGTTCCTTGTTGGAAGCTCACCCTGCTCTGCGCTATACCTAAAGTGAAAGTCAACGTGAGCCCAAGCTTCGAAGTAAGGCCCTGATTATGCTTGCAAAACGAGAGGCGTGCAGCAGCTCCATGAGGCCTTCATCGTTGTTCTGCTTTAGTTTCAAGGTAATAAGCTTTTCAACCCTCCTAGGGGCCTTGCTTCAGCACCCGTTTCAGTACCAGAACACTGCGTAGAACCAGGAAGCTCTGCTCCTGCGTGTATGCTGCGTGTCAACCTAGAAATTAGAGACTGATGGCACAAGGCTAGTTTTCCCATTATGAAAGCTCCGTTGATGCGGCCCCGAAGCTTCCTGAAAAGCACTGTTGTTACTGTGCTTTTACTTACAGCCGGCATGGTTCATAGAAGAAAATGAGTTTTCTCGAAAGAAACCTTGTGCTTCCAGTTCCTAGTTGGAAGCTCACCCTGCTCTGCTCTATACCAAACGTGAAAGTCAATGTGAGCACTAGCCTCGAAGTAAGGCCCTGATTATGCTGGCAAAACGGGAGGCGTGCTGCAGCTCCATGAGGCCTTCATCGCTGTTCTGCTTTAGTTTCACGGTAGTAAGCTTTCCAACATTCCTAGGGACTTTGCTTAAGCAACCGTTTCGGTACCAGAACACTGCGTAGAGACAGTAAGCTCTGGTCCTGCGTGTATGCTGCGTGTCAACCTAGAAATTGGAGACTGATGGCATAAGGCTTCTTTTCCCATTATGGAAGCTCCGTTCATGCGGCCTCGAAGCTACCTGAAAAGCATTGTTGTTGCCGGGGTTTTCCACACTGCCGGCATGGTTCTGAGAAGAAAATGAGTTTTCTCCTAAGAAACCTTGGGTTTCCAGTTCCTTGTTAGAAGCTCACCCTGCTCTGCGCTATACCTAAAGTGAAAGTCAACGTGAGCCCAAGCTTCGAAGTAAGGCCCTGATTATGCTTGCAAAACGAGAGGCGTGCAGCAGCTCCATGAGGCCTTCATCGTTGTTCTGCTTTAGTTTCAAGGTAGTAAGCTTTTCAACACTCCTAGGGGCCTTGCTTCAGCACCCGTTTCAGTACCAGAACACTGCGTAGAACCAGGAAGCTCTGCTCCTGCGTGTATGCTGCGTGTCAACCTAGAAATTAGAGACTGATGGCACAAGGCTAGTTTTCCCATTATGAAAGCTCCGTTGATGCGGCCCCGAAGCTACCTGAAAAGCACTGTTGTTACTGTGCTTTTACTTACAGCCGGCATGGTTCATAGAAGAAAATGAGTTTTCTCGAAAGAAACCTTGTGCTTCCAGTTCCTAGTTGGAAGCTCACCCTGCTCTGCTCTATACCAAACGTGAAAGTCAATGTGAGCACTAGCCTCGAAGTAAGGCCCTGATTATGCTGGCAAAACGGGAGGTGTGCAGCAGCTCCATGAGGCCTTCATCGCTGTTCTGCTTTAGTTTCACGGTAGTAAGCTTTCCAAGACTCCTAGGGACTTTGCTTAAGCAACCGTTTCGGTACCAGAACACTGCGTAGAGACAGTAAGCTCTGGTCCTGCGTGTATGCTGCGTGTCAACCTAGAAATTGGAGACTGATGGCATAAGGCTTCTTTTCCCATTATGAAAGCTCCGTTCATGCGGCGTCGAAGCTACCTGAAAAGCATTGTTGTTGCCGGGGTTTTCCACACTGCCGGCATGGTTCTGAGAAGAAAATGAGTTTTCTCCTAAGAAACCTTGGGTTTCCAGTTCCTTGTTGGAAGCTCACCCTGCTCTGCGCTCTACCTAAAGTGAAAGTCAACGTGAGCCCAAGCTTCGAAGTAAGGCCCTGATTATCCTTGCAAAACGAGAGGCGTGCAGCAGCTCCATGAGGCCTTCATCGTTGTTCTGCTTTAGTTTCAAGGTAGTAAGCTTTTCAACACTCCTAGCGGCCTTGCTTCAGCACCCGTTTCAGTACCAGAACACTGCGTAGAACCAGGAAGCTCTGCTCCTGCGTGTATGCTGCGTGTCAACCTAGAAATTAGAGACTGATGGCACAAGGCTAGTTTTCCCATTATGAAAGCTCCGTTGATGCGGCCCCGAAGCTACCTGAAAAGCACTGTTGTTACCGTGCTTTTACTTACAGCCGGCATGGTTCATAGAAGAAAATGAGTTTTCTCGAAAGAAACCTTGTGCTTCCAGTTCCTAGTTGGAAGCTCACCCTGCTCTGCTCTATACCAAACGTGAAAGTCAATGTGAGCACTAGCCTCGAAGTAAGGCCCTGATTATCCTGGCAAAACGGGAGGCGTGCAGCAGCTCCATGAGGCCTTCATCGCTGTTCTGCTTTAGTTTCACGGTAGTAAGCTTTCCAAGACTCCTAGGGACTTTGCTTAAGCAACCGTTTCGGTACCAGAACACTGCTTAGAGACAGTAAGCTCTGGTCCTGCGTGTATGCTGCGTGTCAACCTAGAAATTGGAGACTGATGGCATAAGGCTTCTTTTCCCATTATGAAAGCTCCGTTCATGCGGCGTCGAAGCTACCTGAAAAGCATTGTTGTTGCCGGGGTTTTCCACACTGCCGGCATGGTTCTGAGAAGAAAATGAGTTTTCTCCTAAGAAACCTTGGGTTTCCAGTTCCTTGTTGGAAGCTCACCCTGCTCTGCGCTATACCTAAAGTGAAAGTCAACGTGAGCCCAAGCTTCGAAGTAAGGCCCTGATTATGCTTGCAAAACGAGAGGCGTGCAGCAGCTCCATGAGGCCTTCATCGTTGTTCTGCTTTAGTTTCAAGGTAATAAGCTTTTCAACCCTCCTAGGGGCCTTGCTTCAGCACCCATTTCAGTACCAGAACACTGCGTAGAACCAGGAAGCTCTGCTCCTGCGTGTATGCTGCGTGTCAACCTAGAAATTAGAGACTGATGGCACAAGGCTAGTTTTCCCATTATGAAAGCTCCGTTGATGCGGCCCCGAAGCTTCCTGAAAAGCACTGTTGTTACTGTGCTTTTACTTACAGCCGGCATGGTTCATAGAAGAAAATGAGTTTTCTCGAAAGAAACCTTGTGCTTCCAGTTCCTAGTTGGAAGCTCACCCTGCTCTGCTCTATACCAAACGTGAAAGTCAATGTGAGCACTAGCCTCGAAGTAAGGCCCTGATTATGCTGGCAAAACGGGAGGCGTGCTGCAGCTCCATGAGGCCTTCATCGCTGTTCTGCTTTAGTTTCACGGTAGTAAGCTTTCCAACATTCCTAGGGACTTTGCTTAAGCAACCGTTTCGGTACCAGAACACTGCGTAGAGACAGTAAGCTCTGGTCCTGCGTGTATGCTGCGTGTCAACCTAGAAATTGGAGACTGATGGCATAAGGCTTCTTTTCCCATTATGGAAGCTCCGTTCATGCGGCCTCGAAGCTACCTGAAAAGCATTGTTGTTGCCGGGGTTTTCCACACTGCCGGCATGGTTCTGAGAAGAAAATGAGTTTTCTCCTAAGAAACCTTGGGTTTCCAGTTCCTTGTTGGAAGCTCACCCTGCTCTGCGCTATACCTAAAGTGAAAGTCAACGTGAGCCCAAGCTTCGAAGTAAGGCCCTGATTATGCTTGCAAAACGAGAGGCGTGCAGCAGCTCCATGAGGCCTTCATCGTTGTTCTGCTTTAGTTTCAAGGTAGTAAGCTTTTCAACACTCCTAGGGGCCTTGCTTCAGCACCCGTTTCAGTACCAGAACACTGCGTAGAACCAGGAAGCTCTGCTCCTGCGTGTATGCTGCGTGTCAACCTAGAAATTAGAGACTGATGGCACAAGGCTAGTTTTCCCATTATGAAAGCTCCGTTGATGCGGCCCCGAAGCTACCTGAAAAGCACTGTTGTTACTGTGCTTTTACTTACAGCCGGCATGGTTCATAGAAGAAAATGAGTTTTCTCGAAAGAAACCTTGTGCTTCCAGTTCCTAGTTGGAAGCTCACCCTGCTCTGCTCTATACCAAACGTGAAAGTCAATGTGAGCACTAGCCTCGAAGTAAGGCCCTGATTATGCTGGCAAAACGGGAGGTGTGCAGCAGCTCCATGAGGCCTTCATCGCTGTTCTGCTTTAGTTTCACGGTAGTAAGCTTTCCAAGACTCCTAGGGACTTTGCTTAAGCAACCGTTTCGGTACCAGAACACTGCGTAGAGACAGTAAGCTCTGGTCCTGCGTGTATGCTGCGTGTCAACCTAGAAATTGGAGACTGATGGCATAAGGCTTCTTTTCCCATTATGAAAGCTCCGTTCATGCGGCGTCGAAGCTACCTGAAAAGCATTGTTGTTGCCGGGGTTTTCCACACTGCCGGCATGGTTCTGAGAAGAAAATGAGTTTTCTCCTAAGAAACCTTGGGTTTCCAGTTCCTTGTTGGAAGCTCACCCTGCTCTGCGCTCTACCTAAAGTGAAAGTCAACGTGAGCCCAAGCTTCGAAGTAAGGCCCTGATTATCCTTGCAAAACGAGAGGCGTGCAGCAGCTCCATGAGGCCTTCATCGTTGTTCTGCTTTAGTTTCAAGGTAGTAAGCTTTTCAACACTCCTAGCGGCCTTGCTTCAGCACCCGTTTCAGTACCAGAACACTGCGTAGAACCAGGAAGCTCTGCTCCTGCGTGTATGCTGCGTGTCAACCTAGAAATTAGAGACTGATGGCACAAGGCTAGTTTTCCCATTATGAAAGCTCCGTTGATGCGGCCCCGAAGCTACCTGAAAAGCACTGTTGTTACCGTGCTTTTACTTACAGCCGGCATGGTTCATAGAAGAAAATGAGTTTTCTCGAAAGAAACCTTGTGCTTCCAGTTCCTAGTTGGAAGCTCACCCTGCTCTGCTCTATACCAAACGTGAAAGTCAATGTGAGCACTAGCCTCGAAGTAAGGCCCTGATTATCCTGGCAAAACGGGAGGCGTGCAGCAGCTCCATGAGGCCTTCATCGCTGTTCTGCTTTAGTTTCACGGTAGTAAGCTTTCCAAGACTCCTAGGGACTTTGCTTAAGCAACCGTTTCGGTACCAGAACACTGCGTAGAGACAGTAAGCTCTGGTCCTGCGTGTATGCTGCGTGTCAACCTAGAAATTGGAGACTGATGGCATAAGGCTTCTTTTCCCATTATGGAAGCTCCGTTCAAGCGGCATCGAAGCTACCTGAGAAGCATTGTTGTTGCCGGGGTTTTCCACACTGCCGGCATGGTTCTGAGAAGAAAATGAGTTTTCTCCTAAGAAACCTTGGGTTTCCAGTTCCTTGTTGGAAGCTCACCCTGCTCTGCGCTATACCTAAAGTGAAAGTCAACGTGAGCCCAAGCTTCGAAGTAAGGCCCTGATTATCCTTGCAAAACGAGAGGCGTGCAGCAGCTCCATGAGGCCTTCATCGTTGTTCTGCTTTAGTTTCAAGGTAGTAAGCTTTTCAACCCTCCTAGGGGCCTTGCTTCAGCACCCGTTTCAGTACCAGAACACTGCGTAGAACCAGGAAGCTCTGCTCCTGCGTGTATGCTGCGTGTCAACCTAGAAATTAGAGACTGATGGCACAAGGCTAGTTTTCCCATTATGAAAGCTCCGTTGATGCGGCCCCGAAGCTACCTGAAAAGCACTGTTGTTACCGTGCTTTTACTTACAGCCGGCATGGTTCATAGAAGAAAATGAGTTTTCTCGAAAGAAACCTTGTGCTTCCAGTTCCTAGTTGGAAGCTCACCCTGCTCTGCTCTATACCAAACGTGAAAGTCAATGTGAGCACTAGCCTCGAAGTAAGGCCCTGATTATCCTGGCAAAACGGGAGGCGTGCAGCAGCTCCATGAGGCCTTCATCGCTGTTCTGCTTTAGTTTCACGGTAGTAAGCTTTCCAAGACTCCTAGGGACTTTGCTTAAGCAACCGTTTCGGTACCAGAACACTGCTTAGAGACAGTAAGCTCTGGTCCTGCGTGTATGCTGCGTGTCAACCTAGAAATTGGAGACTGATGGCATAAGGCTTCTTTTCCCATTATGAAAGCTCCGTTCATGCGGCGTCGAAGCTACCTGAAAAGCATTGTTGTTGCCGGGGTTTTCCACACTGCCGGCATGGTTCTGAGAAGAAAATGAGTTTTCTCCTAAGAAACCTTGGGTTTCCAGTTCCTTGTTGGAAGCTCACCCTGCTCTGCGCTATACCTAAAGTGAAAGTCAACGTGAGCCCAAGCTTCGAAGTAAGGCCCTGATTATGCTTGCAAAACGAGAGGCGTGCAGCAGCTCCATGAGGCCTTCATCGTTGTTCTGCTTTAGTTTCAAGGTAATAAGCTTTTCAACCCTCCTAGGGGCCTTGCTTCAGCACCCATTTCAGTACCAGAACACTGCGTAGAACCAGGAAGCTCTGCTCCTGCGTGTATGCTGCGTGTCAACCTAGAAATTAGAGACTGATGGCACAAGGCTAGTTTTCCCATTATGAAAGCTCCGTTGATGCGGCCCCGAAGCTTCCTGAAAAGCACTGTTGTTACTGTGCTTTTACTTACAGCCGGCATGGTTCATAGAAGAAAATGAGTTTTCTCGAAAGAAACCTTGTGCTTCCAGTTCCTAGTTGGAAGCTCACCCTGCTCTGCTCTATACCAAACGTGAAAGTCAATGTGAGCACTAGCCTCGAAGTAAGGCCCTGATTATGCTGGCAAAACGGGAGGCGTGCTGCAGCTCCATGAGGCCTTCATCGCTGTTCTGCTTTAGTTTCACGGTAGTAAGCTTTCCAAGACTCCTAGGGACTTTGCTTAAGCAACCGTTTCGGTACCAGAACACTGCTTAGAGACAGTAAGCTCTGGTCCTGCGTGTATGCTGCGTGTCAACCTAGAAATTGGAGACTGATGGCATAAGGCTTCTTTTCCCATTATGAAAGCTCCGTTCATGCGGCGTCGAAGCTACCTGAAAAGCATTGTTGTTGCCGGGGTTTTCCACACTGCCGGCATGGTTCTGAGAAGAAAATGAGTTTTCTCCTAAGAAACCTTGGGTTTCCAGTTCCTTGTTGGAAGCTCACCCTGCTCTGCGCTATACCTAAAGTGAAAGTCAACGTGAGCCCAAGCTTCGAAGTAAGGCCCTGATTATCCTTGCAAAACGAGAGGCGTGCAGCAGCTCCATGAGGCCTTCATCGTTGTTCTGCTTTAGTTTCAAGGTAGTAAGCTTTTCAACACTCCTAGGGGCCTTGCTTCAGCACCCGTTTCAGTACCAGAACACTGCGTAGAACCAGGAAGCTCTGCTCCTGCGTGTATGCTGCGTGTCAACCTAGAAATTAGAGACTGATGGCACAAGGCTAGTTTTCCCATTATGAAAGCTCCGTTGATGCGGCCCCGAAGCTACCTGAAAAGCACTGTTGTTACCGTGCTTTTACTTACAGCCGGCATGGTTCATAGAAGAAAATGAGTTTTCTCGAAAGAAACCTTGTGCTTCCAGTTCCTAGTTGGAAGCTCACCCTGCTCTGCTCTATACCAAACGTGAAAGTCAATGTGAGCACTAGCCTCGAAGTAAGGCCCTGATTATGCTGGCAAAACGGGAGGCGTGCAGCAGCTCCATGAGGCCTTCATCGCTGTTCTGCTTTAGTTTCACGGTAGTAAGCTTTCCAACATTCCTAGGGACTTTGCTTAAGCAACCGTTTCGGTACCAGAACACTGCGTAGAGACAGTAAGCTCTGGTCCTGCGTGTATGCTGCGTGTCAACCTAGAAATTGGAGACTGATGGCATAAGGCTTCTTTTCCCATTATGGAAGCTCCGTTCATGCGGCCTCGAAGCTACCTGGAAAGCATTGTTGTTGCCGGGGTTTTCCTCACTGCCGGCATGGTTCTGAGAAGAAAATGAGTTTTCTCCTAAGAAACCTTGGGTTTCCAGTTCCTTGTTGGAAGCTCACCCTGCTCTGCGCTATACCTAAAGTGAAAGTCAACGTGAGCCCAAGCTTCGAAGTAAGGCCCTGATTATCCTTGCAAAACGAGAGGCGTGCAGCAGCTCCATGAGGCCTTCATCGTTGTTCTGCTTTAGTTTCAAGGTAGTAAGCTTTTCAACACTCCTAGGGGCCTTGCTTCAGCACCCGTTTCAGTACCAGAACACTGCGTAGAACCAGGAAGCTCTGCTCCTGCGTGTATGCTGCGTGTCAACCTAGAAATTAGAGACTGATGGCACAAGGCTAGTTTTCCCATTATGAAAGCTCCGTTGATGCGGCCCCGAAGCTACCTGAAAGCACTGTTGTTACCGTGCTTTTACTTACAGCCGGCATGGTTCATAGAAGAAAATGAGTTTTCTCGAAAGAAACCTTGTGCTTCCAGTTCCTAGTTGGAAGCTCACCCTGCTCTGCTCTATACCAAACGTGAAAGTCAATGTGAGCACTAGCCTCGAAGTAAGGCCCTGATTATGCTGGCAAAACGGGAGGCGTGCAGCAGCTCCATGAGGCCTTCATCGCTGTTCTGCTTTAGTTTCACGGTAGTAAGCTTTCCAACATTCCTAGGGACTTTGCTTAAGCAACCGTTTCGGTACCAGAACACTGCGTAGAGACAGTAAGCTCTGGTCCTGCGTGTATGCTGCGTGTCAACCTAGAAATTGGAGACTGATGGCATAAGGCTTCTTTTCCCATTATGGAAGCTCCGTTCATGCGGCCTCGAAGCTACCTGAAAAGCATTGTTGTTGCCGGGGTTTTCCTCACTGACGGCATGGTTCTGAGAAGAAAATGAGTTTTCTCCTAAGAAACCTTGGGTTTCCAGTTCCTTGTTGGAAGCTCACCCTGCTCTGCGCTATACCTAAAGTGAAAGTCAACGTGAGCCCAAGCTTCGAAGTAAGGCCCTGATTATCCTTGCAAAACGAGAGGCGTGCAGCAGCTCCATGAGGCCTTCATCGTTGTTCTGCTTTAGTTTCAAGGTAGTAAGCTTTTCAACACTCCTAGGGGCCTTGCTTCAGCACCCGTTTCAGTACCAGAACACTGCGTAGAACCAGGAAGCTCTGCTCCTGCGTGTATGCTGCGTGTCAACCTAGAAATTAGAGACTGATGGCACAAGGCTAGTTTTCCCATTATGAAAGCTCCGTTGATGCGGCCCCGAAGCTACCTGAAAAGCACTGTTGTTACCGTGCTTTTACTTACAGCCGGCATGGTTCATAGAAGAAAATGAGTTTTCTCGAAAGAAACCTTGTGCTTCCAGTTCCTAGTTGGAAGCTCACCCTGCTCTGCTCTATACCAAACGTGAAAGTCAATGTGAGCACTAGCCTAGAAGTAAGGCCCTGATTATGCTGGCAAAACGGGAGGCGTGCAGCAGCTCCATGAGGCCTTCATCGCTGTTCTGCTTTAGTTTCACGGTAGTAAGCTTTCCAACATTCCTAGGGACTTTGCTTAAGCAACCGTTTCGGTACCAGAACACTGCGTAGAGACAGTAAGCTCTGGTCCTGCGTGTATGCTGCGTGTCAACCTAGAAATTGGAGACTGATGGCATAAGGCTTCTTTTCCCATTATGGAAGCTCCGTTCATGCGGCCTCGAAGCTACCTGAAAAGCATTGTTGTTGCCGGGGTTTTCCTCACTGACGGCATGGTTCTGAGAAGAAAATGAGTTTTCTCCTAAGAAACCTTGGGTTTCCAGTTCCTTGTTGGAAGCTCACCCTGCTCTGCGCTATACCTAAAGTGAAAGTCAACGTGAGCCCAAGCTTCGAAGTAAGGCCCTGATTATCCTTGCAAAACGAGAGGCGTGCAGCAGCTCCATGAGGCCTTCATCGTTGTTCTGCTTTAGTTTCAAGGTAGTAAGCTTTTCAACACTCCTAGGGGCCTTGCTTCAGCACCCGTTTCAGTACCAGAACACTGCGTAGAACCAGGAAGCTCTGCTCCTGCGTGTATGCTGCGTGTCAACCTAGAAATTAGAGACTGATGGCACAAGGCTAGTTTTCCCATTATGAAAGCTCCGTTGATGCGGCCCCGAAGCTACCTGAAAAGCACTGTTGTTACCGTGCTTTCACTTACAGCCGGCATGGTTCATAGAAGAAAATGAGTTTTCTCGAAAGAAACCTTGTGCTTCCAGTTCCTAGTTGGAAGCTCACCCTGCTCTGCTCTATACCAAACGTGAAAGTCAATGTGAGCACTAGCCTCGAAGTAAGGCCCTGATTATCCTGGCAAAACGGGAGGCGTGCAGCAGCTCCATGAGGCCTTCATCGCTGTTCTGCTTTAGTTTCACGGTAGTAAGCTTTCCAAGACTCCTAGGGACTTTGCTGAAGCAACCGTTTCGGTACCAGAACACTGCTTAGAGACAGTAAGCTCTGGTCCTGCGTGTATGCTGCGTGTCAACCTAGAAATTGGAGACTGATGGCATAAGGCTTCTTTTCCCATTATGAAAGCTCCGTTCATGCGGCCTCGAAGCTACCTGAAAAGCATTGTTGTTGCCGGGGTTTTCCACACTGCCGGCATGGTTCTGAGAAGAAAATGAGTTTTCTCCTAAGAAACCTTGGGTTTCCAGTTCCTTGTTGGAAGCTCACCCTGCTCTGCGCTATACCTAATGTGAAAGTCAACGTGAGCCCAAGCTTCGAAGTAAGGCCCTGATTATCCTTGCAAAACGAGAGGCGTGTAGCAGCTCCATGAGGCCTTCATCGTTGTTCTGCTTTAGTTTCAAGGTAGTAAGCTTTTCAACACTCCTAGGGGCCTTGCTTCAGCACCCGTTTCAGTACCAGAACACTGCGTAGAACCAGGAAGCTCTGCTCCTGCGTGTATGCTGCGTGTCAACCTAGAAATTAGAGACTGATGGCACAAGGCTAGTTTTCGCATTATGAAAGCTCCGTTGATGCGGCCCCGAAGCTACCTGAAAAGCACTGTTGTTACCGTGCTTTTACTTACAGCCGGCATGGTTCATAGAAGAAAATGAGTTTTCTCGAAAGAAACCTTGTGCTTCCAGTTCCTAGTTGGAAGCTCACCCTGCTCTGCTCTATACCAAACGTGAAAGTCAACGTGAGCCCAAGCTTCGAAGTAAGGCCCTGATTATGCTGGCAAAACGAGAGGCGTGCAGCAGCTCCATGAGGCCTTCATCGCTGTTCTGCTTTAGTTTCACGGTAGTAAGCTTTCCAAGACTCCTAGGGACTTTGCTTAAGCAACCGTTTCGGTACCAGAACACTGCTTAGAGACAGTAAGCTCTGGTCCTGCGTGTATGCTGCGTGTCAACCTAGAAATTGGAGACTGATGGCATAAGGCTTCTTTTCCCATTATGAAAGCTCCGTTCATGCGGCCTCGAAGCTACCTGAAAAGCATTGTTGTTGCCGGGGTTTTCCACACTGCCGGCATGGTTCTGAGAAGAAAATGAGTTTTCTCCTAAGAAACCTTGGGTTTCCATTTCCTTGTTGGAAGCTCACCCTGCTCTGCGCTATACCTAAAGTGAAAGTCAACGTGAGCCCAAGCTTCGAAGTAAGGCCCTGATTATCCTTGCAAAACGAGAGGCGTGCAGCAGCTCCATGAGGCCTTCATCGTTGTTCTGCTTTAGTTTCAAGGTAGTAAGCTTTTCAACACTCCTAGGGGCCTTGCTTCAGCACCCGTTTCAGTACCAGAACACTGCGTAGAACCAGGAAGCTCTGCTCCTGCGTGTATGCTGCGTGTCAACCTAGAAATTAGAGACTGATGGCACAAGGCTAGTTTTCCCATTATGAAAGCTCCGTTGATGCGGCCCCGAAGCTACCTCAAAGCACTGTTGTTACCGTGCTTTTACTTACAGCCGGCATGGTTCATAGAAGAAAATGAGTTTTCTCGAAAGAAACCTTGTGCTTCCAGTTCCTAGTTGGAAGCTCACCCTGCTCTGCTCTATACCAAACGTGAAAGTCAATGTGAGCACTAGCCTCGAAGTAAGGCCCTGATTATCCTGGCAAAAAAGGAGGCGTGCAGCAGCTCCATGAGGCCTTCATCGCTGTTCTGCTTTAGTTTCACGGTAGTAAGCTTTCCAAGACTCCTAGGGACTTTGCTTAAGCAACCGTTTCGGTACCAGAACACTGCGTAGAGACAGTAAGCTCTGGTCCTGCGTGTATGCTGCGTGTCAACCTAGAAATTGGAGACTGATGGCATAAGGCTTCTTTTCCCATTATGAAAGCTCCGTTCAAGCGGCCTCGAAGCTACCTGAGAAGCATTGTTGTTGCCGGAGTTTTCCTCACTGCCGGCATGGTTCTGAGAAGAAATTGACTTTTATCCTAAGAAACCTTGGGTTTCCAGTTCCTTGTTGGAAGCTCACCCTGCTCTGCGCTATACCTAAAGTGAAAGTCAACGTGAGCCCAAGCTTCGAAGTAAGGCCCTGATTATCCTTGCAAAACGAGAGGCGTGCAGCAGCTCCATGAGGCCTTCATCGTTGTTCTGCTTTTAGTTTCAAGGTAGTAAGCTTTTCAACACTCCTAGGGGACTTGCTTCAGAACCCGTTTCTGTACCAGAACACTGCATAGAACCAGTAAGCTCTGCTCCTGCGTGTATGCTGCGTGTCAAACTAGAAATTAGAGACTGATGGCACAAGGCTAGTTTTCCCATTATGAAAGCTCCGTTGATGCGGCCCCGAAGCTACCTGAAAAGCACTGTTGTTACTGTGCTTTTACTTACAGCCGGCATGGTTCATAGAAGAAAATGAGTTTTCTCGAAAGAAACCTTGTGCTTCCAGTTCCTAGTTGGAAGCTCACCCTGCTCTGCTCTATACCAAACGTGAAAGTCAATGCGAGCACTAGCCTCGAAGTAAGGCCCTGATTATCCTGGCAAAACGGGAGGCGTGCAGCAGCTCCATGAGGCCTTCATCGTTGTTCTGCTTTAGTTTCAAGGTAGTAAGCTTTTCAACACTCCTAGGGGCGTTTCTTCAGCACCCGTTTCAGTACCAGAACACTGCGTAGAACCAGGAAGCTCTGCTCCTGCGTGTATGCTGCGTGTCAACCTAGAAATTGGAGACTGATGGCATAAGGCTTCTTTTCCCATTATGAAAGCTCCGTTCATGCGGCCTCGAAGCTACCTGAAAAGCATTGTTGTTGCCGGGGTTTTCCTCACTGCCGGCATGGTTCTGAGAAGAAAATGAGTTTTCTCCTAAGAAACCTTGGGTTTCCAGTTCCTTGTTGGAAGCTCACCCTGCTCTGCGCTATACCTAAAGTGAAAGTCAACGTGAGCCCAAGCTTCGAAGTAAGGCCCTGATTATCCTTGCAAAACGAGAGGCGTGCAGCAGCTCCATGAGGCCTTCATCGTTGTTCCGCTTTAGTTTCAAGGTAGTAAGCTTTTCAACACTCCTAGGGGCCTTGCTTCAGCACCCGTTTCAGTACCAGAACACTGCGTAGAACCAGGAAGCTCTGCTCCTGCGTGTATGCTGCGTGTCAACCTAGAAATTAGAGACTGATGGCACAAGGCTAGTTTTCCCATTATGAAAGCTCCGTTGATGCGGCCCCGAAGCTACCTGAAAAGCACTTTTGTTACCGTGCTTTTACTTACAGCCGGCATGGTTCATAGAAGAAAATGAGTTTTCTCGAAAGAAACCTTGTGCTTCCAGTTCCTAGTTGGAAGCTCACCCTGCTCTGCTCTATACCAAACGTGAAAGTCAATGTGAGCACTAGCCTCGAAGTAAGGCCCTGATTATGCTGGCAAAACGGGAGGCGTGCAGCAGCTCCATGAGGCCTTCATCGCTGTTCTGCTTTAGTTTCACGGTAGTAAGCTTTCCAACATTCCTAGGGACTTTGCTTAAGCAACCGTTTCGGTACCAGAACACTGCGTAGAGACAGTAAGCTCTGGTCCTGCGTGTATGCTGCGTGTCAACCTAGAAATTGGAGACTGATGGCATAAGGCTTCTTTTCCCATTATGGAAGCTCCGTTCATGCGGCCTCGAAGCTACCTGAAAAGCATTGTTGTTGCCGGGGTTTTCCTCACTGACGGCATGGTTCTGAGAAGAAAATGAGTTTTCTCCTAAGAAACCTTGGGTTTCCAGTTCCTTGTTGGAAGCTCACCCTGCTCTGCGCTATACCTAAAGTGAAAGTCAACGTGAGCCCAAGCTTCGAAGTAAGGCCCTGATTATCCTTGCAAAACGAGAGGCGTGCAGCAGCTCCATGAGGCCTTCATCGTTGTTCTGCTTTAGTTTCAAGGTAGTAAGCTTTTCAACACTCCTAGGGGCCTTGCTTCAGCACCCGTTTCAGTACCAGAACACTGCGTAGAACCAGGAAGCTCTGCTCCTGCGTGTATGCTGCGTGTCAACCTAGAAATTAGAGACTGATGGCACAAGGCTAGTTTTCCCATTATGAAAGCTCCGTTGATGCGGCCCCGAAGCTACCTGAAAGCACTGTTGTTACCGTGCTTTTACTTACAGCCGGCTTGGTTCATAGAAGAAAATGAGTTTTCTCGAAAGAAACCTTGTGCTTCCAGTTCCTAGTTGGAAGCTCACCCTGCTCTGCTCTATACCAAACGTGAAAGTCAATGTGAGCACTAGCCTCGAAGTAAGGCCCTGATTATGCTGGCAAAACGGGAGGCGTGCAGCAGCTCCATGAGGCCTTCATCGCTGTTCTGCTTTAGTTTCACGGTAGTAAGCTTTCCAACATTCCTAGGGACTTTGCTTAAGCAACCGTTTCGGTACCAGAACACTGCGTAGAGACAGTAAGCTCTGGTCCTGCGTGTATGCTGCGTGTCAACCTAGAAATTGGAGACTGATGGCATAAGGCTTCTTTTCCCATTATGAAAGCTCCGTTCAAGCGGCCTCGAAGCTACCTGAGAAGCATTGTTGTTGCCGGGGTTTTCCTCACTGCCGGCATGGTTCTGAGAAGAAATTGACTTTTATCCTAAGAAACCTTGGGTTTCCAGTTCCTTGTTGGAAGCTCACCCTGCTCTGCGCTATACCTAAAGTGAAAGTCAACGTGAGCCCAAGCTTCGAAGTAAGGCCCTGATTATCCTTGCAAAACGAGAGGCGTGCAGCAGCTCCATGAGGCCTTCATCGTTGTTCTGCTTTTAGTTTCAAGGTAGTAAGCTTTTCAACACTCCTAGGGGACTTGCTTCAGAACCCGTTTCTGTACCAGAACACTGCATAGAACCAGTAAGCTCTGCTCCTGCGTGTATGCTGCGTGTCAAACTAGAAATTAGAGACTGATGGCACAAGGCTAGTTTTCCCATTATGAAAGCTCCGTTGATGCGGCCCCGAAGCTACCTGAAAAGCACTGTTGTTACTGTGCTTTTACTTACAGCCGGCATGGTTCATAGAAGAAAATGAGTTTTCTCGAAAGAAACCTTGTGCTTCCAGTTCCTAGTTGGAAGCTCACCCTGCTCTGCTCTATACCAAACGTGAAAGTCAATGTGAGCACTAGCCTCGAAGTAAGGCCCTGATTATGCTGGCAAAACGGGAGGCGTGCAGCAGCTCCATGAGGCCTTCATCGCTGTTCTGCTTTAGTTTCACGGTAGTAAGCTTTCCAAGACTCCTAGGGACTTTGCTTAAGCAACCGTTTCGGTACCAGAACACTGCGTAGAACCAGGAAGCTCTGGTCCTGCGTGTATGCTGCGTGTCAACCTAGAAATTGGAGACTGATGGCATAAGGCTTCTTTTCCCATTATGGAAGCTCCGTTCATGCGGCCTCGAAGCTACCTGAAAAGCATTGTTGTTGCCGGGGTTTTCCTCACTGACGGCATGGTTCTGAGAAGAAAATGAGTTTTCTCCTAAGAAACCTTGGGTTTCCAGTTCCTTGTTGGAAGCTCACCCTGCTCTGCGCTATACCTAAAGTGAAAGTCAACGTGAGCCCAAGCTTCGAAGTAAGGCCCTGATTATCCTTGCAAAACGAGAGGCGTGCAGCAGCTCCATGAGGCCTTCATCGTTGTTCTGCTTTAGTTTCAAGGTAGTAAGCTTTTCAACACTCCTAGGGGCCTTGCTTCAGCACCCGTTTCAGTACCAGAACACTGCGTAGAACCAGGAAGCTCTGCTCCTGCGTGTATGCTGCGTGTCAACCTAGAAATTAGAGACTGATGGCACAAGGCTAGTTTTCCCATTATGAAAGCTCCGTTGATGCGGCCCCGAAGCTACCTGAAAAGCACTGTTGTTACCGTGCTTTTACTTACAGCCGGCATGGTTCATAGAAGAAAATGAGTTTTCTCGAAAGAAACCTTGTGCTTCCAGTTCCTAGTTGGAAGCTCACCCTGCTCTGCTCTATACCAAACGTGAAAGTCAATGTGAGCACTAGCCTCGAAGTAAGGCCCTGATTATGCTGGCAAAACGGGAGGCGTGCAGCAGCTCCATGAGGCCTTCATCGCTGTTCTGCTTTAGTTTCACGGTAGTAAGCTTTCCAACATTCCTAGGGACTTTGCTTAAGCAACCGTTTCGGTACCAGAACACTGCGTAGAGACAGTAAGCTCTGGTCCTGCGTGTATGCTGCGTGTCAACCTAGAAATTGGAGACTGATGGCATAAGGCTTCTTTTCCCATTATGGAAGCTCCGTTCATGCGGCCTCGAAGCTACCTGAAAAGCATTGTTGTTGCCGGGGTTTTCCTCACTGACGGCATGGTTCTGAGAAGAAAATGAGTTTTCTCCTAAGAAACCTTGGGTTTCCAGTTCCTTGTTGGAAGCTCACCCTGCTCTGCGCTATACCTAAAGTGAAAGTCAACGTGAGCCCAAGCTTCGAAGTAAGGCCCTGATTATCCTTGCAAAACGAGAGGCGTGCAGCAGCTCCATGAGGCCTTCATCGTTGTTCTGCTTTAGTTTCAAGGTAGTAAGCTTTTCAACACTCCTAGGGGCCTTGCTTCAGCACCCGTTTCAGTACCAGAACACTGCGTAGAACCAGGAAGCTCTGCTCCTGCGTGTATGCTGCGTGTCAACCTAGAAATTAGAGACTGATGGCACAAGGCTAGTTTTCCCATTATGAAAGCTCCGTTGATGCGGCCCCGAAGCTACCTGAAAAGCACTGTTGTTACCGTGCTTTTACTTACAGCCGGCATGGTTCATAGAAGAAAATGAGTTTTCTCGAAAGAAACCTTGTGCTTCCAGTTCCTAGTTGGAAGCTCACCCTGCTCTGCTCTATACCAAACGTGAAAGTCAATGTGAGCACTAGCCTCGAAGTAAGGCCCTGATTATGCTGGCAAAACGGGAGGCGTGCAGCAGCTCCATGAGGCCTTCATCGCTGTTCTGCTTTAGTTTCACGGTAGTAAGCTTTCCAACATTCCTAGGGACTTTGCTTAAGCAACCGTTTCGGTACCAGAACACTGCGTAGAGACAGTAAGCTCTGGTCCTGCGTGTATGCTGCGTGTCAACCTAGAAATTGGAGACTGATGGCATAAGGCTTCTTTTCCCATTATGGAAGCTCCGTTCATGCGGCCTCGAAGCTACCTGAAAAGCATTGTTGTTGCCGGGGTTTTCCTCACTGACGGCATGGTTCTGAGAAGAAAATGAGTTTTCTCCTAAGAAACCTTGGGTTTCCAGTTCCTTGTTGGAAGCTCACCCTGCTCTGCGCTATACCTAAAGTGAAAGTCAACGTGAGCCCAAGCTTCGAAGTAAGGCCCTGATTATCCTTGCAAAACGAGAGGCGTGCAGCAGCTCCATGAGGCCTTCATCGTTGTTCTGCTTTAGTTTCAAGGTAGTAAGCTTTTCAACACTCCTAGGGGCCTTGCTTCAGCACCCGTTTCAGTACCAGAACACTGCGTAGAACCAGGAAGCTCTGCTCCTGCGTGTATGCTGCGTGTCAACCTAGAAATTAGAGACTGATGGCACAAGGCTAGTTTTCCCATTATGAAAGCTCCGTTGATGCGGCCCCGAAGCTACCTGAAAAGCACTGTTGTTACCGTGCTTTTACTTACAGCCGGCATGGTTCATAGAAGAAAATGAGTTTTCTCGAAAGAAACCTTGTGCTTCCAGTTCCTAGTTGGAAGCTCACCCTGCTCTGCTCTATACCAAACGTGAAAGTCAATGTGAGCACTAGCCTCGAAGTAAGGCCCTGATTATGCTGGCAAAACGGGAGGCGTGCAGCAGCTCCATGAGGCCTTCATCGCTGTTCTGCTTTAGTTTCACGGTAGTAAGCTTTCCAACATTCCTAGGGACTTTGCTTAAGCAACCGTTTCGGTACCAGAACACTGCGTAGAGACAGTAAGCTCTGGTCCTGCGTGTATGCTGCGTGTCAACCTAGAAATTGGAGACTGATGGCATAAGGCTTCTTTTCCCATTATGGAAGCTCCGTTCATGCGGCCTCGAAGCTACCTGGAAAGCATTGTTGTTGCCGGGGTTTTCCTCACTGCCGGCATGGTTCTGAGAAGAAAATGAGTTTTCTCCTAAGAAACCTTGGGTTTCCAGTTCCTTGTTGGAAGCTCACCCTGCTCTGCGCTATACCTAAAGTGAAAGTCAACGGGAGCCCAAGCTTCGAAGTAAGGCCCTGATTATCCTTGCAAAACGAGAGGCGTGCAGCAGCTCCATGAGGCCTTCATCGTTGTTCTGCTTTAGTTTCAAGGTAGTAAGCTTTTCAACACTCCTAGGGGCCTTGCTTCAGCACCCGTTTCAGTACCAGAACACTGCGTAGAACCAGGAAGCTCAGCTCCTGCGTGTATGCTGCGTGTCAACCTAGAAATTAGAGACTGATGGCACAAGGCTAGTTTTCCCATTATGAAAGCTCCGTTGATGCGGCCCCGAAGCTACCTGAAAGCACTGTTGTTACCGTGCTTTTACTTACAGCCGGCATGGTTCATAGAAGAAAATGAGTTTTCTCGAAAGAAACCTTGTGCTTCCAGTTCCTAGTTGGAAGCTCACCCTGCTCTGCTCTATACCAAACGTGAAAGTCAATGTGAGCACTAGCCTCGAAGTAAGGCCCTGATTATGCTGGCAAAACGGGAGGCGTGCAGCAGCTCCATGAGGCCTTCATCGCTGTTCTGCTTTAGTTTCACGGTAGTAAGCTTTCCAACATTCCTAGGGACTTTGCTTAAGCAACCGTTTCGGTACCAGAACACTGCGTAGAGACAGTAAGCTCTGGTCCTGCGTGTATGCTGCGTGTCAACCTAGAAATTGGAGACTGATGGCATAAGGCTTCTTTTCCCATTATGGAAGCTCCGTTCATGCGGCCTCGAAGCTACCTGAAAAGCATTCTTGTTGCCGGGGTTTTCCACACTGACGGCATGGTTCTGAGAAGAAAATGAGTTTTCTCCTAAGAAACCTTGGGTTTCCAGTTCCTTGTTGGAAGCTCACCCTGCTCTGCGCTATACCTAAAGTGAAAGTCAACGTGAGCCCAAGCTTCGAAGTAAGGCCCTGATTATCCTTGCAAAACGAGAGGCGTGCAGCAGCTCCATGAGGCCTTCATCGTTGTTCTGCTTTAGTTTCAAGGTAGTAAGCTTTTCAACACTCCTAGGGGCCTTGCTTCAGCACCCGTTTCAGTACCAGAACACTGCGTAGAACCAGGAAGCTCTGCTCCTGCGTGTATGCTGCGTGTCAACCTAGAAATTAGAGACTGATGGCACAAGGCTAGTTTTCCCATTATGAAAGCTCCGTTGATGCGGCCCCGAAGCTACCTGAAAAGCACTGTTGTTACCGTGCTTTTACTTACAGCCGGCATGGTTCATAGAAGAAAATGAGTTTTCTCGAAAGAAACCTTGTGCTTCCAGTTCCTAGTTGGAAGCTCACCCTGCTCTGCTCTATACCAAACGTGAAAGTCAATGTGAGCACTAGCCTCGAAGTAAGGCCCTGATTATGCTGGCAAAACGGGAGGCGTGCAGCAGCTCCATGAGGCCTTCATCGCTGTTCTGCTTTAGTTTCACGGTAGTAAGCTTTCCAAGACTCCTAGGGACTTTGCTTAAGCAACCGTTTCGGTACCAGAACACTGCGTAGAGACAGTAAGCTCTGGTCCTGCGTGTATGCTGCGTGTCAACCTAGAAATTGGAGACTGATGGCATAAGGCTTCTTTTCCCATTATGGAAGCTCCGTTCATGCGGCCTCGAAGCTACCTGAAAAGCATTGTTGTTGCCGGGGTTTTCCTCACTGACGGCATGGTTCTGAGAAGAAAATGAGTTTTCTCCTAAGAAACCTTGGGTTTCCAGTTCCTTGTTGGAAGCTCACCCTGCTCTGCGCTATACCTAAAGTGAAAGTCAACGTGAGCCCAAGCTTCGAAGTAAGGCCCTGATTATCCTTGCAAAACGAGAGGCGTGCAGCAGCTCCATGAGGCCTTCATCGTTGTTCTGCTTTAGTTTCAAGGTAGTAAGCTTTTCAACACTCCTAGGGGCCTTGCTTCAGCACCCGTTTCAGTACCAGAACACTGCGTAGAACCAGGAAGCTCTGCTCCTGCGTGTATGCTGCGTGTCAACCTAGAAATTAGAGACTGATGGCACAAGGCTAGTTTTCCCATTATGAAAGCTCCGTTGATGCGGCCCCGAAGCTACCTGAAAAGCACTGTTGTTACCGTGCTTTTACTTACAGCCGGCATGGTTCATAGAAGAAAATGAGTTTTCTCGAAAGAAACCTTGTGCTTCCAGTTCCTAGTTGGAAGCTCACCCTGCTCTGCTCTATACCAAACGTGAAAGTCAATGTGAGCACTAGCCTCGAAGTAAGGCCCTGATTATGCTGGCAAAACGGGAGGCGTGCAGCAGCTCCATGAGGCCTTCATCGCTGTTCTGCTTTAGTTTCACGGTAGTAAGCTTTCCAACATTCCTAGGGACTTTGCTTAAGCAACCGTTTCGGTACCAGAACACTGCGTAGAGACAGTAAGCTCTGGTCCTGCGTGTATGCTGCGTGTCAACCTAGAAATTGGAGACTGATGGCATAAGGCTTCTTTTCCCATTATGGAAGCTCCGTTCATGCGGCCTCGAAGCTACCTGAAAAGCATTGTTGTTGCCGGGGTTTTCCTCACTGACGGCATGGTTCTGAGAAGAAAATGAGTTTTCTCCTAAGAAACCTTGGGTTTCCAGTTCCTTGTTGGAAGCTCACCCTGCTCTGCGCTATACCTAAAGTGAAAGTCAACGGGAGCCCAAGCTTCGAAGTAAGGCCCTGATTATCCTTGCAAAACGAGAGGCGTGCAGCAGCTCCATGAGGCCTTCATCGTTGTTCTGCTTTAGTTTCAAGGTAGTAAGCTTTTCAACACTCCTAGGGGCCTTGCTTCAGCACCCGTTTCAGTACCAGAACACTGCGTAGAACCAGGAAGCTCTGCTCCTGCGTGTATGCTGCGTGTCAACCTAGAAATTAGAGACTGATGGCACAAGGCTAGTTTTCCCATTATGAAAGCTCCGTTGATGCGGCCCCGAAGCTACCTGAAAAGCACTGTTGTTACCGTGCTTTTACTTACAGCCGGCATGGTTCATAGAAGAAAATGAGTTTTCTCGAAAGAAACCTTGTGCTTCCAGTTCCTAGTTGGAAGCTCACCCTGCTCTGCTCTATACCAAACGTGAAAGTCAATGTGAGCACTAGCCTCGAAGTAAGGCCCTGATTATGCTGGCAAAACGGGAGGCGTGCAGCAGCTCCATGAGGCCTTCATCGCTGTTCTGCTTTAGTTTCACGGTAGTAAGCTTTCCAACATTCCTAGGGACTTTGCTTAAGCAACCGTTTCGGTACCAGAACACTGCGTAGAGACAGTAAGCTCTGGTCCTGCGTGTATGCTGCGTGTCAACCTAGAAATTGGAGACTGATGGCATAAGGCTTCTTTTCCCATTATGAAAGCTCCTTTCATGCGGCCTCGAAGCTACCTGGAAAGCATTGTTGTTGCCGGGGTTTTCCTCACTGCCGGCATGGTTCTGAGAAGAAAATGAGTTTTCTCCTAAGAAACCTTGGGTTTCCAGTTCCTTGTTGGAAGCTCACCCTGCTCCGCGCTATACCTAAAGTGAAAGTCAACGGGAGCCCAAGCTTCGAAGTAAGGCCCTGATTATCCTTGCAAAACGAGAGGCGTGCAGCAGCTCCATGAGGCCTTCATCGTTGTTCTGCTTTAGTTTCAAGGTAGTAAGCTTTTCAACACTCCTAGGGGCCTTGCTTCAGCACCCGTTTCAGTACCAGAACACTGCGTAGAACCAGGAAGCTCTGCTCCTGCGTGTATGCTGCGTGTCAACCTAGAAATTAGAGACTGATGGCACAAGGCTAGTTTTCCCATTATGAAAGCTCCGTTGATGCGGCCCCGAAGCTACCTGAAAGCACTGTTGTTACCGTGCTTTTACTTACAGCCGGCATGGTTCATAGAAGAAAATGAGTTTTCTCGAAAGAAACCTTGTGCTTCCAGTTCCTAGTTGGAAGCTCACCCTGCTCTGCTCTATACCAAACGTGAAAGTCAATGTGAGCACTAGCCTCGAAGTAAGGCCCTGATTATGCTGGCAAAACGGGAGGCGTGCAGCAGCTCCATGAGGCCTTCATCGCTGTTCTGCTTTAGTTTCACGGTAGTAAGCTTTCCAACATTCCTAGGGACTTTGCTTAAGCAACCGTTTCGGTACCAGAACACTGCGTAGAGACAGTAAGCTCTGGTCCTGCGTGTATGCTGCGTGTCAACCTAGAAATTGGAGACTGATGGCATAAGGCTTCTTTTCCCATTATGGAAGCTCCGTTCATGCGGCCTCGAAGCTACCTGAAAAGCATTGTTGTTGCCGGGGTTTTCCTCACTGACGGCATGGTTCTGAGAAGAAAATGAGTTTTCTCCTAAGAAACCTTGGGTTTCCAGTTCCTTGTTGGAAGCTCACCCTGCTCTGCGCTATACCTAAAGTGAAAGTCAACGGGAGCCCAAGCTTCGAAGTAAGGCCCTGATTATCCTTGCAAAACGAGAGGCGTGCAGCAGCTCCATGAGGCCTTCATCGTTGTTCTGCTTTAGTTTCAAGGTAGTAAGCTTTTCAACACTCCTAGGGGCCTTGCTTCAGCACCCGTTTCAGTACCAGAACACTGCGTAGAACCAGGAAGCTCTGCTCCTGCGTGTATGCTGCGTGTCAACCTAGAAATTAGAGACTGATGGCACAAGGCTTGTTTTCCCATTATGAAAGCTCCGTTGATGCGGCCCCGAAGCTACCTGAAAAGCACTGTTGTTACCGTGCTTTTACTTACAGCCGGCATGTCTCATAGAAGAAAATGAGTTTTCTCGAAAGAAACCTTGTGCTTCCAGTTCCTAGTTGGAAGCTCACCCTGCTCTGCTCTATACCAAACGTGAAAGTCAATGTGAGCACTAGCCTCGAAGTAAGGCCCTGATTATGCTGGCAAAACGGGAGGCGTGCAGCAGCTCCATGAGGCCTTCATCGCTGTTCTGCTTTAGTTTCACGGTAGTAAGCTTTCCAACATTCCTAGGGACTTTGCTTAAGCAACCGTTTCGGTACCAGAACACTGCGTAGAGACAGTAAGCTCTGGTCCTGTGTGTATGCTGCGTGTCAACCTAGAAATTGGAGACTGATGGCATAAGGCTTCTTTTCCCATTATGGAAGCTCCGTTCATGCGGCCTCGAAGCTACCTGAAAAGCATTGTTGTTGCCGGGGTTTTCCTCACTGCCGGCATGGTTCTGAGAAGAAAATGAGTTTTCTCCTAAGAAACCTTGGGTTTCCAGTTCCTTGTTGGAAGCTCACCCTGCTCTGCGCTATACCTAAAGTGAAAGTCAACGTGAGCCCAAGCTTCGAAGTAAGGCCCTGATTATCCTTGCAAAACGAGAGGCGTGCAGCAGCTCCATGAGGCCTTCATCGTTGTTCTGCTTTAGTTTCAAGGTAGTAAGCTTTTCAACACTCCTAGGGGCCTTGCTTCAGCACCCGTTTCAGTACCAGAACACTGCGTAGAACCAGGAAGCTCTGCTCCTGCGTGTATGCTGCGTGTCAACCTAGAAATTAGAGACTGATGGCACAAGGCTAGTTTTCCCATTATGAAAGCTCCGTTGATGCGGCCCCGAAGCTACCTGAAAAGCACTGTTGTTACCGTGCTTTTACTTACAGCCGGCATGGTTCATAGAAGAAAATGAGTTTTCTCGAAAGAAACCTTGTGCTTCCAGTTCCTAGTTGGAAGCTCACCCTGCTCTGCTCTATACCAAACGTGAAAGTCAATGTGAGCACTAGCCTCGAAGTAAGGCCCTGATTATGCTGGCAAAACGGGAGGCGTGCAGCAGCTCCATGAGGCCTTCATCGCTGTTCTGCTTTAGTTTCACGGTAGTAAGCTTTCCAAGACTCCTAGGGACTTTGCTTAAGCAACCGTTTCGGTACCAGAACACTGCGTAGAGACAGTAAGCTCTGGTCCTGCGTGTATGCTGCGTGTCAACCTAGAAATTGGAGACTGATGGCATAAGGCTTCTTTTCCCATTATGGAAGCTCCGTTCATGCGGCCTCGAAGCTACCTGAAAAGCATTGTTGTTGCCGGGGTTTTCCTCACTGACGGCATGGTTCTGAGAAGAAAATGAGTTTTCTCCTAAGAAACCTTGGGTTTCCAGTTCCTTGTTGGAAGCTCACCCTGCTCTGCGCTATACCTAAAGTGAAAGTCAACGTGAGCCCAAGCTTCGAAGTAAGGCCCTGATTATCCTTGCAAAACGAGAGGCGTGCAGCAGCTCCATGAGGCCTTCATCGTTGTTCTGCTTTAGTTTCAAGGTAGTAAGCTTTTCAACACTCCTAGGGGCCTTGCTTCAGCACCCGTTTCAGTACCAGAACACTGCGTAGAACCAGGAAGCTCTGCTCCTGCGTGTATGCTGCGTGTCAACCTAGAAATTAGAGACTGATGGCACAAGGCTAGTTTTCCCATTATGAAAGCTCCGTTGATGCGGCCCCGAAGCTACCTGAAAAGCACTGTTGTTACCGTGCTTTTACTTACAGCCGGCATGGTTCATAGAAGAAAATGAGTTTTCTCGAAAGAAACCTTGTGCTTCCAGTTCCTAGTTGGAAGCTCACCCTGCTCTGCTCTATACCAAACGTGAAAGTCAATGTGAGCACTAGCCTCGAAGTAAGGCCCTGATTATGCTGGCAAAACGGGAGGCGTGCAGCAGCTCCATGAGGCCTTCATCGCTGTTCTGCTTTAGTTTCACGGTAGTAAGCTTTCCAACATTCCTAGGGACTTTGCTTAAGCAACCGTTTCGGTACCAGAACACTGCGTAGAGACAGTAAGCTCTGGTCCTGCGTGTATGCTGCGTGTCAACCTAGAAATTGGAGACTGATGGCATAAGGCTTCTTTTCCCATTATGGAAGCTCCGTTCATGCGGCCTCGAAGCTACCTGAAAAGCATTGTTGTTGCCGGGGTTTTCCTCACTGACGGCATGGTTCTGAGAAGAAAATGAGTTTTCTCCTAAGAAACCTTGGGTTTCCAGTTCCTTGTTGGAAGCTCACCCTGCTCTGCGCTATACCTAAAGTGAAAGTCAACGGGAGCCCAAGCTTCGAAGTAAGGCCCTGATTATCCTTGCAAAACGAGAGGCGTGCAGCAGCTCCATGAGGCCTTCATCGTTGTTCTGCTTTAGTTTCAAGGTAGTAAGCTTTTCAACACTCCTAGGGGCCTTGCTTCAGCACCCGTTTCAGTACCAGAACACTGCGTAGAACCAGGAAGCTCTGCTCCTGCGTGTATGCTGCGTGTCAACCTAGAAATTAGAGACTGATGGCACAAGGCTAGTTTTCCCATTATGAAAGCTCCGTTGATGCGGCCCCGAAGCTACCTGAAAAGCACTGTTGTTACCGTGCTTTTACTTACAGCCGGCATGGTTCATAGAAGAAAATGAGTTTTCTCGAAAGAAACCTTGTGCTTCCAGTTCCTAGTTGGAAGCTCACCCTGCTCTGCTCTATACCAAACGTGAAAGTCAATGTGAGCACTAGCCTCGAAGTAAGGCCCTGATTATGCTGGCAAAACGGGAGGCGTGCAGCAGCTCCATGAGGCCTTCATCGCTGTTCTGCTTTAGTTTCACGGTAGTAAGCTTTCCAACATTCCTAGGGACTTTGCTTAAGCAACCGTTTCGGTACCAGAACACTGCGTAGAGACAGTAAGCTCTGGTCCTGCGTGTATGCTGCGTGTCAACCTAGAAATTGGAGACTGATGGCATAAGGCTTCTTTTCCCATTATGAAAGCTCCTTTCATGCGGCCTCGAAGCTACCTGGAAAGCATTGTTGTTGCCGGGGTTTTCCTCACTGCCGGCATGGTTCTGAGAAGAAAATGAGTTTTCTCCTAAGAAACCTTGGGTTTCCAGTTCCTTGTTGGAAGCTCACCCTGCTCCGCGCTATACCTAAAGTGAAAGTCAACGGGAGCCCAAGCTTCGAAGTAAGGCCCTGATTATCCTTGCAAAACGAGAGGCGTGCAGCAGCTCCATGAGGCCTTCATCGTTGTTCTGCTTTAGTTTCAAGGTAGTAAGCTTTTCAACACTCCTAGGGGCCTTGCTTCAGCACCCGTTTCAGTACCAGAACACTGCGTAGAACCAGGAAGCTCTGCTCCTGCGTGTATGCTGCGTGTCAACCTAGAAATTAGAGACTGATGGCACAAGGCTAGTTTTCCCATTATGAAAGCTCCGTTGATGCGGCCCCGAAGCTACCTGAAAGCACTGTTGTTACCGTGCTTTTACTTACAGCCGGCATGGTTCATAGAAGAAAATGAGTTTTCTCGAAAGAAACCTTGTGCTTCCAGTTCCTAGTTGGAAGCTCACCCTGCTCTGCTCTATACCAAACGTGAAAGTCAATGTGAGCACTAGCCTCGAAGTAAGGCCCTGATTATGCTGGCAAAACGGGAGGCGTGCAGCAGCTCCATGAGGCCTTCATCGCTGTTCTGCTTTAGTTTCACGGTAGTAAGCTTTCCAACATTCCTAGGGACTTTGCTTAAGCAACCGTTTCGGTACCAGAACACTGCGTAGAGACAGTAAGCTCTGGTCCTGCGTGTATGCTGCGTGTCAACCTAGAAATTGGAGACTGATGGCATAAGGCTTCTTTTCCCATTATGGAAGCTCCGTTCATGCGGCCTCGAAGCTACCTGAAAAGCATTGTTGTTGCCGGGGTTTTCCTCACTGACGGCATGGTTCTGAGAAGAAAATGAGTTTTCTCCTAAGAAACCTTGGGTTTCCAGTTCCTTGTTGGAAGCTCACCCTGCTCTGCGCTATACCTAAAGTGAAAGTCAACGGGAGCCCAAGCTTCGAAGTAAGGCCCTGATTATCCTTGCAAAACGAGAGGCGTGCAGCAGCTCCATGAGGCCTTCATCGTTGTTCTGCTTTAGTTTCAAGGTAGTAAGCTTTTCAACACTCCTAGGGGCCTTGCTTCAGCACCCGTTTCAGTACCAGAACACTGCGTAGAACCAGGAAGCTCTGCTCCTGCGTGTATGCTGCGTGTCAACCTAGAAATTAGAGACTGATGGCACAAGGCTTGTTTTCCCATTATGAAAGCTCCGTTGATGCGGCCCCGAAGCTACCTGAAAAGCACTGTTGTTACCGTGCTTTTACTTACAGCCGGCATGTCTCATAGAAGAAAATGAGTTTTCTCGAAAGAAACCTTGTGCTTCCAGTTCCTAGTTGGAAGCTCACCCTGCTCTGCTCTATACCAAACGTGAAAGTCAATGTGAGCACTAGCCTCGAAGTAAGGCCCTGATTATGCTGGCAAAACGGGAGGCGTGCAGCAGCTCCATGAGGCCTTCATCGCTGTTCTGCTTTAGTTTCACGGTAGTAAGCTTTCCAACATTCCTAGGGACTTTGCTTAAGCAACCGTTTCGGTACCAGAACACTGCGTAGAGACAGTAAGCTCTGGTCCTGTGTGTATGCTGCGTGTCAACCTAGAAATTGGAGACTGATGGCATAAGGCTTCTTTTCCCATTATGGAAGCTCCGTTCATGCGGCCTCGAAGCTACCTGAAAAGCATTGTTGTTGCCGGGGTTTTCCTCACTGCCGGCATGGTTCTGAGAAGAAAATGAGTTTTCTCCTAAGAAACCTTGGGTTTCCAGTTCCTTGTTGGAAGCTCACCCTGCTCTGCGCTATACCTAAAGTGAAAGTCAACGTGAGCCCAAGCTTCGAAGTAAGGCCCTGATTATCCTTGCAAAACGAGAGGCGTGCAGCAGCTCCATGAGGCCTTCATCGTTGTTCTGCTTTAGTTTCAAGGTAGTAAGCTTTTCAACACTCCTAGGGGCCTTGCTTCAGCACCCGTTTCAGTACCAGAACACTGCGTAGAACCAGGAAGCTCTGCTCCTGCGTGTATGCTGCGTGTCAACCTAGAAATTAGAGACTGATGGCACAAGGCTAGTTTTCCCATTATGAAAGCTCCGTTGATGCGGCCCCGAAGCTACCTGAAAAGCACTGTTGTTACCGTGCTTTTACTTACAGCCGGCATGGTTCATAGAAGAAAATGAGTTTTCTCGAAAGAAACCTTGTGCTTCCAGTTCCTAGTTGGAAGCTCACCCTGCTCTGCTCTATACCAAACGTGAAAGTCAATGTGAGCACTAGCCTCGAAGTAAGGCCCTGATTATGCTGGCAAAACGGGAGGCGTGCAGCAGCTCCATGAGGCCTTCATCGCTGTTCTGCTTTAGTTTCACGGTAGTAAGCTTTCCAACATTCCTAGGGACTTTGCTTAAGCAACCGTTTCGGTACCAGAACACTGCGTAGAGACAGTAAGCTCTGGTCCTGCGTGTATGCTGCGTGTCAACCTAGAAATTGGAGACTGATGGCATAAGGTTTCTTTTCCCATTATGGAAGCTCCGTTCATGCGGCCTCGAAGCTACCTGAAAAGCATTGTTGTTGCCGGGGTTTTCCTCACTGACGGCATGGTTCTGAGAAGAAAATGAGTTTTCTCCTAAGAAACCTTGGGTTTCCAGTTCCTTGTTGGAAGCTCACCCTGCTCTGCGCTATACCTAAAGTGAAAGTCAACGGGAGCCCAAGCTTCGAAGTAAGGCCCTGATTATCCTTGCAAAACGAGAGGCGTGCAGCAGCTCCATGAGGCCTTCATCGTTGTTCTGCTTTAGTTTCAAGGTAGTAAGCTTTTCAACACTCCTAGGGGCCTTGCTTCAGCACCCGTTTCAGTACCAGAACACTGCGTAGAACCAGGAAGCTCTGCTCCTGCGTGTATGCTGCGTGTCAACCTAGAAATTAGAGACTGATGGCACAAGGCTAGTTTTCCCATTATGAAAGCTCCGTTGATGCGGCCCCGAAGCTACCTGAAAAGCACTGTTGTTACCGTGCTTTTACTTACAGCCGGCATGGTTCATAGAAGAAAATGAGTTTTCTCGAAAGAAACCTTGTGCTTCCAGTTCCTAGTTGGAAGCTCACCCTGCTCTGCTCTATACCAAACGTGAAAGTCAATGTGAGCACTAGCCTCGAAGTAAGGCCCTGATTATGCTGGCAAAACGGGAGGCGTGCAGCAGCTCCATGAGGCCTTCATCGCTGTTCTGCTTTAGTTTCACGGTAGTAAGCTTTCCAACATTCCTAGGGACTTTGCTTAAGCAACCGTTTCGGTACCAGAACACTGCGTAGAGACAGTAAGCTCTGGTCCTGCGTGTATGCTGCGTGTCAACCTAGAAATTGGAGACTGATGGCATAAGGCTTCTTTTCCCATTATGGAAGCTCCGTTCATGCGGCCTCGAAGCTACCTGAAAAGCATTGTTGTTGCCGGGGTTTTCCTCACTGACGGCATGGTTCTGAGAAGAAAATGAGTTTTCTCCTAAGAAACCTTGGGTTTCCAGTTCCTTGTTGGAAGCTCACCCTGCTCTGCGCTATACCTAAAGTGAAAGTCAACGTGAGCCCAAGCTTCGAAGTAAGGCCCTGATTATCCTTGCAAAACGAGAGGCGTGCAGCAGCTCCATGAGGCCTTCATCGTTGTTCTGCTTTAGTTTCAAGGTAGTAAGCTTTTCAACACTCCTAGGGGCCTTGCTTCAGCACCCGTTTCAGTACCAGAACACTGCGTAGAACCAGGAAGCTCTGCTCCTGCGTGTATGCTGCGTGTCAACCTAGAAATTAGAGACTGATGGCACAAGGCTAGTTTTCCCATTATGAAAGCTCCGTTGATGCGGCCCCGAAGCTACCTGAAAAGCACTGTTGTTACCGTGCTTTTACTTACAGCCGGCATGGTTCATAGAAGAAAATGAGTTTTCTCGAAAGAAACCTTGTGCTTCCAGTTCCTAGTTGGAAGCTCACCCTGCTCTGCTCTATACCAAACGTGAAAGTCAATGTGAGCACTAGCCTCGAAGTAAGGCCCTGATTATGCTGGCAAAACGGGAGGCGTGCAGCAGCTCCATGAGGCCTTCATCGCTGTTCTGCTTTAGTTTCACGGTAGTAAGCTTTCCAACATTCCTAGGGACTTTGCTTAAGCAACCGTTTCGGTACCAGAACACTGCGTAGAGACAGTAAGCTCTGGTCCTGCGTGTATGCTGCGTGTCAACCTAGAAATTGGAGACTGATGGCATAAGGCTTCTTTTCCCATTATGAAAGCTCCTTTCATGCGGCCTCGAAGCTACCTGGAAAGCATTGTTGTTGCCGGGGTTTTCCTCACTGCCGGCATGGTTCTGAGAAGAAAATGAGTTTTCTCCTAAGAAACCTTGGGTTTCCAGTTCCTTGTTGGAAGCTCACCCTGCTCTGCGCTATACCTAAAGTGAAAGTCAACGTGAGCCCAAGCTTCGAAGTAAGGCCCTGATTATCCTTGCAAAACGAGAGGCGTGCAGCAGCTCCATGAGGCCTTCATCGTTGTTCTGCTTTAGTTTCAAGGTAGTAAGCTTTTCAACACTCCTAGGGGCCTTGCTTCAGCACCCGTTTCAGTACCAGAACACTGCGTAGAACCAGGAAGCTCTGCTCCTGCGTGTATGCTGCGTGTCAACCTAGAAATTAGAGACTGATGGCACAAGGCTAGTTTTCCCATTATGAAAGCTCCGTTGATGCGGCCCCGAAGCTACCTGAAAAGCACTGTTGTTACCGTGCTTTTACTTACAGCCGGCATGGTTCATAGAAGAAAATGAGTTTTCTCGAAAGAAACCTTGTGCTTCCAGTTCCTAGTTGGAAGCTCACCCTGCTCTGCTCTATACCAAACGTGAAAGTCAATGTGAGCACTAGCCTCGAAGTAAGGCCCTGATTATGCTGGCAAAACGGGAGGCGTGCAGCAGCTCCATGAGGCCTTCATCGCTGTTCTGCTTTAGTTTCACGGTAGTAAGCTTTCCAACATTCCTAGGGACTTTGCTTAAGCAACCGTTTCGGTACCAGAACACTGCGTAGAGACAGTAAGCTCTGGTCCTGCGTGTATGCTGCGTGTCAACCTAGAAATTGGAGACTGATGGCATAAGGCTTCTTTTCCCATTATGGAAGCTCCGTTCATGCGGCCTCGAAGCTACCTGGAAAGCATTGTTGTTGCCGGGGTTTTCCTCACTGCCGGCATGGTTCTGAGAAGAAAATGAGTTTTCTCCTAAGAAACCTTGGGTTTCCAGTTCCTTGTTGGAAGCTCACCCTGCTCTGCGCTATACCTAAAGTGAAAGTCAACGTGAGCCCAAGCTTCGAAGTAAGGCCCTGATTATCCTTGCAAAACGAGAGGCGTGCAGCAGCTCCATGAGGCCTTCATCGTTGTTCTGCTTTAGTTTCAAGGTAGTAAGCTTTTCAACACTCCTAGGGGCCTTGCTTCAGCACCCGTTTCAGTACCAGAACACTGCGTAGAACCAGGAAGCTCTGCTCCTGCGTGTATGCTGCGTGTCAACCTAGAAATTAGAGACTGATGGCACAAGGCTAGTTTTCCCATTATGAAAGCTCCGTTGATGCGGCCCCGAAGCTACCTGAAAGCACTGTTGTTACCGTGCTTTTACTTACAGCCGGCATGGTTCATAGAAGAAAATGAGTTTTCTCGAAAGAAACCTTGTGCTTCCAGTTCCTAGTTGGAAGCTCACCCTGCTCTGCTCTATACCAAACGTGAAAGTCAATGTGAGCACTAGCCTCGAAGTAAGGCCCTGATTATGCTGGCAAAACGGGAGGCGTGCAGCAGCTCCATGAGGCCTTCATCGCTGTTCTGCTTTAGTTTCACGGTAGTAAGCTTTCCAACATTCCTAGGGACTTTGCTTAAGCAACCGTTTCGGTACCAGAACACTGCGTAGAGACAGTAAGCTCTGGTCCTGCGTGTATGCTGCGTGTCCACCTAGAAATTGGAGACTGATGGCATAAGGCTTCTTTTCCCATTATGGAAGCTCCGTTCATGCGGCCTCGAAGCTACCTGGAAAGCATTGTTGTTGCCGGGGTTTTCCTCACTGCCGGCATGGTTCTGAGAAGAAAATGAGTTTTCTCCTAAGAAACCTTGGGTTTCCAGTTCCTTGTTGGAAGCTCACCCTGCTCTGCGCTATACCTAAAGTGAAAGTCAACGTGAGCCCAAGCTTCGAAGTAAGGCCCTGATTATCCTTGCAAAACGAGAGGCGTGCAGCAGCTCCATGAGGCCTTCATCGTTGTTCTGCTTTAGTTTCAAGGTAGTAAGCTTTTCAACACTCCTAGGGGCCTTGCTTCAGCACCCGTTTCAGTACCAGAACACTGCGTAGAACCAGGAAGCTCTGCTCCTGCGTGTATGCTGCGTGTCAACCTAGAAATTAGAGACTGATGGCACAAGGCTAGTTTTCCCATTATGAAAGCTCCGTTGATGCGGCCCCGAAGCTACCTGAAAGCACTGTTGTTACCGTGCTTTTACTTACAGCCGGCATGGTTCATAGAAGAAAATGAGTTTTCTCGAAAGAAACCTTGTGCTTCCAGTTCCTAGTTGGAAGCTCACCCTGCTCTGCTCTATACCAAACGTGAAAGTCAATGTGAGCACTAGCCTCGAAGTAAGGCCCTGATTATGCTGGCAAAACGGGAGGCGTGCAGCAGCTCCATGAGGCCTTCATCGCTGTTCTGCTTTAGTTTCACGGTAGTAAGCTTTCCAACATTCCTAGGGACTTTGCTTAAGCAACCGTTTCGGTACCAGAACACTGCGTAGAGAAAGTAAGCTCTGGTCCTGCGTGTATGCTGCGTGTCAACCTAGAAATTGGAGACTGATGGCATAAGGCTTCTTTTCCCATTATGGAAGCTCCGTTCATGCGGCCTCGAAGCTACCTGAAAAGCATTGTTGTTGCCGGGGTTTTCCTCACTGACGGCATGGTTCTGAGAAGAAAATGAGTTTTCTCCTAAGAAACCTTGGGTTTCCAGTTCCTTGTTGGAAGCTCACCCTGCTCTGCGCTATACCTAAAGTGAAAGTCAACGTGAGCCCAAGCTTCGAAGTAAGGCCCTGATTATCCTTGCAAAACGAGAGGCGTGCAGCAGCTCCATGAGGCCTTCATCGTTGTTCTGCTTTAGTTTCAAGGTAGTAAGCTTTTCAACACTCCTAGGGGCCTTGCTTCAGCACCCGTTTCAGTACCAGAACACTGCGTAGAACCAGGAAGCTCTGCTCCTGCGTGTATGCTGCGTGTCAACCTAGAAATTAGAGACTGATGGCACAAGGCTAGTTTTCCCATTATGAAAGCTCCGTTGATGCGGCCCCGAAGCTACCTGAAAAGCACTGTTGTTACCGTGCTTTTACTTACAGCCGGCATGGTTCATAGAAGAAAATGAGTTTTCTCGAAAGAAACCTTGTGCTTCCAGTTCCTAGTTGGAAGCTCACCCTGCTCTGCTCTATACCAAACGTGAAAGTCAATGTGAGCACTAGCCTCGAAGTAAGGCCCTGATTATGCTGGCAAAAAGGGAGGCGTGCAGCAGCTCCATGAGGCCTTCATCGCTGTTCTGCTTTAGTTTCACGGTAGTAAGCTTTCCAACATTCCTAGGGACTTTGCTTAAGCAACCGTTTCGGTACCAGAACACTGCGTAGAGACAGTAAGCTCTGGTCCTGCGTGTATGCTGCGTGTCAACCTAGAAATTGGAGACTGATGGCATAAGGCTTCTTTTCCCATTATGGAAGCTCCGTTCATGCGGCCTCGAAGCTACCTGAAAAGCATTGTTGTTGCCGGGGTTTTCCTCACTGACGGCATGGTTCTGAGAAGAAAATGAGTTTTCTCCTAAGAAACCTTGGGTTTCCAGTTCCTTGTTGGAAGCTCACCCTGCTCTGCGCTATACCTAAAGTGAAAGTCAACGTGAGCCCAAGCTTCGAAGTAAGGCCCTGATTATCCTTGCAAAACGAGAGGCGTGCAGCAGCTCCATGAGGCCTTCATCGTTGTTCTACTTTAGTTTCAAGGTAGTAAGCTTTTCAACACTCCTAGGGGCCTTGCTTCAGCACCCGTTTCAGTACCAGAACACTGCGTAGAACCAGGAAGCTCTGCTCCTGCGTGTATGCTGCGTGTCAACCTAGAAATTAGAGACTGATGGCACAAGGCTTGTTTTCCCATTATGAAAGCTCCGTTGATGCGGCCCCGAAGCTACCTGAAAAGCACTGTTTTTACCGTGCTTTTACTTACAGCCGGCATGTCTCATAGAAGAAAATGAGTTTTCTCGAAAGAAACCTTGTGCTTCCAGTTCCTAGTTGGAAGCTCACCCTGCTCTGCTCTATACCAAACGTGAAAGTCAATGTGAGCACTAGCCTCGAAGTAAGGCCCTGATTATGCTGGCAAAACGGGAGGCGTGCAGCAGCTCCATGAGGCCTTCATCGCTGTTCTGCTTTAGTTTCACGGTAGTAAGCTTTCCAACATTCCTAGGGACTTTGCTTAAGCAACCGTTTCGGTACCAGAACACTGCGTAGAGACAGTAAGCTCTGGTCCTGCGTGTATGCTGCGTGTCAACCTAGAAATTGGAGACTGATGGCATAAGGCTTCTTTTCCCATTATGGAAGCTCCGTTCATGCGGCCTCGAAGCTACCTGAAAAGCATTGTTGTTGCCGGGGTTTTCCTCACTGCCGGCATGGTTCTGAGAAGAAAATGAGTTTTCTCCTAAGAAACCTTGGGTTTCCAGTTCCTTGTTGGAAGCTCACCCTGCTCTGCGCTATACCTAAAGTGAAAGTCAACGTGAGCCCAAGCTTCGAAGTAAGGCCCTGATTATCCTTGCAAAACGAGAGGCGTGCAGCAGCTCCATGAGGCCTTCATCGTTGTTCTGCTTTAGTTTCAAGGTAGTAAGCTTTTCAACACTCCTAGGGGCCTTGCTTCAGCACCCGTTTCAGTACCAGAACACTGCGTAGAACCAGGAAGCTCTGCTCCTGCGTGTATGCTGCGTGTCAACCTAGAAATTAGAGACTGATGGCACAAGGCTAGTTTTCCCATTATGAAAGCTCCGTTGATGCGGCCCCGAAGCTACCTGAAAAGCACTGTTGTTACCGTGCTTTTACTTACAGCCGGCATGGTTCATAGAAGAAAATGAGTTTTCTCGAAAGAAACCTTGTGCTTCCAGTTCCTAGTTGGAAGCTCACCCTGCTCTGCTCTATACCAAACGTGAAAGTCAATGTGAGCACTAGCCTCGAAGTAAGGCCCTGATTATGCTGGCAAAACGGGAGGCGTGCAGCAGCTCCATGAGGCCTTCATCGCTGTTCTGCTTTAGTTTCACGGTAGTAAGCTTTCCAACATTCCTAGGGACTTTGCTTAAGCAACCGTTTCGGTACCAGAACACTGCGTAGAGACAGTAAGCTCTGGTCCTGCGTGTATGCTGCGTGTCAACCTAGAAATTGGAGACTGATGGCATAAGGCTTCTTTTCCCATTATGGAAGCTCCGTTCATGCGGCCTCGAAGCTACCTGAAAAGCATTGTTGTTGCCGGGGTTTTCCTCACTGCCGGCATGGTTCTGAGAAGAAAATGAGTTTTCTCCTAAGAAACCTTGGGTTTCCAGTTCCTTGTTGGAAGCTCACCCTGCTCTGCGCTATACCTAAAGTGAAAGTCAACGTGAGCCCAAGCTTCGAAGTAAGGCCCTGATTATCCTTGCAAAACGAGAGGCGTGCAGCAGCTCCATGAGGCCTTCATCGTTGTTCTGCTTTAGTTTCAAGGTAGTAAGCTTTTCAACACTCCTAGGGGCCTTGCTTCAGCACCCGTTTCAGTACCAGAACACTGCGTAGAACCAGGAAGCTCTGCTCCTGCGTGTATGCTGCGTGTCAACCTAGAAATTAGAGACTGATGGCACTAGGCTAGTTTTCCCATTATGAAAGCTCCGTTGATGCGGCCCCGAAGCTACCTGAAAAGCACTGTTGTTACCGTGCTTTTACTTACAGCCGGCATGGTTCATAGAAGAAAATGAGTTTTCTCGAAAGAAACCTTGTGCTTCCAGTTCCTAGTTGGAAGCTCACCCTGCTCTGCTCTATACCAAACGTGAAAGTCAATGTGAGCACTAGCCTCGAAGTAAGGCCCTGATTATGCTGGCAAAACGGGAGGCGTGCAGCAGCTCCATGAGGCCTTCATCGCTGTTCTGCTTTAGTTTCACGGTAGTAAGCTTTCCAACATTCCTAGGGACTTTGCTTAAGCAACGGTTTCGGTACCAGAACACTGCGTAGAGACAGTAAGCTCTGGTCCTGCGTGTATGCTGCGTGTCAACCTAGAAATTGGAGACTGATGGCATAAGGCTTCTTTTCCCATTATGGAAGCTCCGTTCATGCGGCCTCGAAGCTACCTGGAAAGCATTGTTGTTGCCGGGGTTTTCCTCACTGACGGCATGGTTCTGAGAAGAAAATGAGTTTTCTCCTAAGAAACCTTGGGTTTGCAGTTCCTTGTTGGAAGCTCACCCTGCTCTGCGCTATACCTAAAGTGAAAGTCAACGTGAGCCCAAGCTTCGAAGTAAGGCCCTGATTATCCTTGCAAAACGAGAGGCGTGCAGCAGCTCCATGAGGCCTTCATCCTTGTTCTGCTTTAGTTTCAAGGTAGTAAGCTTTTCAACACTCCTAGGGGCCTTGCTTCAGCACCCGTTTCAGTACCAGAACACTGCGTAGAACCAGGAAGCTCTGCTCCTGCGTGTATGCTGCGTGTCAACCTAGAAATTAGAGACTGATGGCACAAGGCTAGTTTTCCCATTATGAAAGCTCCGTTGATGCGGCCCCGAAGCTACCTGAAAAGCACTGTTGTTACCGTGCGTTTACTTACAGCCGGCATGGTTCATAGAAGAAAATGAGTTTTCTCGAAAGAAACCTTGTGCTTCCAGTTCCTAGTTGGAAGCTCACCCTGCTCTGCTCTATACCAAACGTGAAAGTCAATGTGAGCACTAGCCTCGAAGTAAGGCCCTGATTATGCTGGCAAAACGGGAGGCGTGCAGCAGCTCCATGAGGCCTTCATCGCTGTTCTGCTTTAGTTTCACGGTAGTAAGCTTTCCAACATTCCTAGGGACTTTGCTTAAGCAACCGTTTCGGTACCAGAACACTGCGTAGAGACAGTAAGCTCTGGTCCTGCGTGTATGCTGCGTGTCAACCTAGAAATTGGAGACTGATGGCATAAGGCTTCTTTTCCCATTATGGAAGCTCCGTTCATGCGGCCTCGAAGCTACCTGAAAAGCATTGTTGTTGCCGGGGTTTTCCTCACTGACGGCATGGTTCTGAGAAGAAAATGAGTTTTCTCCTAAGAAACCTTGGGTTTCCAGTTCCTTGTTGGAAGCTCACCCTGCTCTGCGCTATACCTAAAGTGAAAGTCAACGTGAGCCCAAGCTTCGAAGTAAGGCCCTGATTATCCTTGCAAAACGAGAGGCGTGCAGCAGCTCCATGAGGCCTTCATCGTTGTTCTGCTTTAGTTTCAAGGTAGTAAGCTTTTCAACACTCCTAGGGGCCTTGCTTCAGCACCCGTTTCAGTACCAGAACACTGCGTAGAACCAGGAAGCTCTGCTCCTGCGTGTATGCTGCGTGTCAACCTAGAAATTAGAGACTGATGGCACAAGGCTAGTTTTCCCATTATGAAAGCTCCGTTGATGCGGCCCCGAAGCTACCTGAAAAGCACTGTTGTTACCGTGCTTTTACTTACAGCCGGCATGGTTCATAGAAGAAAATGAGTTTTCTCGAAAGAAACCTTGTGCTTCCAGTTCCTAGTTGGAAGCTCACCCTGCTCTGCTCTATACCAAACGTGAAAGTCAATGTGAGCACTAGCCTCGAAGTAAGGCCCTGATTATGCTGGCAAAACGGGAGGCGTGCAGCAGCTCCATGAGGCCTTCATCGCTGTTCTGCTTTAGTTTCACGGTAGTAAGCTTTCCAACATTCCTAGGGACTTTGCTTAAGCAACCGTTTCGGTACCAGAACACTGCGTAGAGACAGTGAGCTCTGGTCCTGCGTGTATGCTGCGTGTCAACCTAGAAATTGGAGACTGATGGCATAAGGCTTCTTTTCCCATTATGAAAGCTCCTTTCATGCGGCCTCGAAGCTACCTGGAAAGCATTGTTGTTGCCGGGGTTTTCCTCACTGCCGGCATGGTTCTGAGAAGAAAATGAGTTTTCTCCTAAGAAACCTTGGGTTTCCAGTTCCTTGTTGGAAGCTCACCCTGCTCTGCGCTATACCTAAAGTGAAAGTCAACGTGAGCCCAAGCTTCGAAGTAAGGCCCTGATTATCCTTGCAAAACGAGAGGCGTGCAGCAGCTCCATGAGGCCTTCATCGTTGTTCTGCTTTAGTTTCAAGGTAGTAAGCTTTTCAACACTCCTAGGGGCCTTGCTTCAGCACCCGTTTCAGTACCAGAACACTGCGTAGAACCAGGAAGCTCTGCTCCTGCGTGTATGCTGCGTGTCAACCTAGAAATTAGAGACTGATGGCACAAGGCTAGTTTTCCCATTATGAAAGCTCCGTTGATGCGGCCCCGAAGCTACCTGAAAAGCACTGTTGTTACCGTGCTTTTACTTACAGCTGGCATGGTTCATAGAAGAAAATGAGTTTTCTCGAAAGAAACCTTGTGCTTCCAGTTCCTAGTTGGAAGCTCACCCTGCTCTGCTCTATACCAAACGTGAAAGTCAATGTGAGCACTAGCCTCGAAGTAAGGCCCTGATTATGCTGGCAAAACGGGAGGCGTGCAGCAGCTCCATGAGGCCTTCATCGCTGTTCTGCTTTAGTTTCACGGTAGTAAGCTTTCCAACATTCCTAGGGACTTTGCTTAAGCAACCGTTTCGGTACCAGAACACTGCGTAGAGACAGTAAGCTCTGGTCCTGCGTGTATGCTGCGTGTCAACCTAGAAATTGGAGACTGATGGCATAAGGCTTCTTTTCCCATTATGGAAGCTCCGTTCATGCGGCCTCGAAGCTACCTGAAAAGCATTGTTGTTGCCGGGGTTTTCCTCACTGCCGGCATGGTTCTGAGAAGAAAATGAGTTTTCTCCTAAGAAACCTTGGGTTTCCAGTTCCTTGTTGGAAGCTCACCCTGCTCTGCGCTATACCTAAAGTGAAAGTCAACGTGAGCCCAAGCTTCGAAGTAAGGCCCTGATTATCCTTGCAAAACGAGAGGCGTGCAGCAGCTCCATGAGGCCTTCATCGTTGTTCTGCTTTAGTTTCAAGGTAGTAAGCTTTTCAACACTCCTAGGGGCCTTGCTTCAGCACCCGTTTCAGTACCAGAACACTGCGTAGAACCAGGAAGCTCTGCTCCTGCGTGTATGCTGCGTGTCAACCTAGAAATTAGAGACTGATGGCACAAGGCTAGTTTTCCCATTATGAAAGCTCCGTTGATGCGGCCCCGAAGCTACCTGAAAAGCACTGTTGTTACCGTGCTTTTACTTACAGCCGGCATGGTTCATAGAAGAAAATGAGTTTTCTCGAAAGAAACCTTGTGCTTCCAGTTCCTAGTTGGAAGCTCACCCTGCTCTGCTCTATACCAAACGTGAAAGTCAATGTGAGCACTAGCCTCGAAGTAAGGCCCTGATTATGCTGGCAAAACGGGAGGCGTGCAGCAGCTCCATGAGGCCTTCATCGCTGTTCTGCTTTAGTTTCACGGTAGTAAGCTTTCCAACATTCCTAGGGACTTTGCTTAAGCAACCGTTTCGGTACCAGAACACTGCGTAGAGACAGTAAGCTCTGGTCCTGCGTGTATGCTGCGTGTCAACCTAGAAATTGGAGACTGATGGCATAAGGCTTCTTTTCCCATTATGGAAGCTCCGTTCATGCGGCCTCGAAGCTACCTGAAAAGCATTGTTGTTGCCGGGGTTTTCCTCACTGACGGCATGGTTCTGAGGAGAAAATGAGTTTTCTCCTAAGAAACCTTGGGTTTCCAGTTCCTTGTTGGAAGCTCACCCTGCTCTGCGCTATACCTAAAGTGAAAGTCAACGTGAGCCCAAGCTTCGAAGTAAGGCCCTGATTATCCTTGCAAAACGAGAGGCGTGCAGCAGCTCCATGAGGCCTTCATCGTTGTTCTGCTTTAGTTTCAAGGTAGTAAGCTTTTCAACACTCCTAGGGGCCTTGCTTCAGCACCCGTTTCAGTACCAGAACACTGCGTAGAACCAGGAAGCTCAGCTCCTGCGTGTATGCTGCGTGTCAACCTAGAAATTAGAGACTGATGGCACAAGGCTAGTTTTCCCATTATGAAAGCTCCGTTGATGCGGCCCCGAAGCTACCTGAAAAGCATTGTTGTTACCGTGCTTTTACTTACAGCCGGCATGGTTCATAGAAGAAAATGAGTTTTCTCGAAAGAAACCTTGTGCTTCCAGTTCCTAGTTGGAAGCTCACCCTGCTCTGCTCTATACCAAACGTGAAAGTCAATGTGAGCACTAGCCTCGAAGTAAGGCCCTGATTATGCTGGCAAAACGGGAGGCGTGCAGCAGCTCCATGAGGCCTTCATCGCTGTTCTGCTTTAGTTTCACGGTAGTAAGCTTTCCAACATTCCTAGGGACTTTGCTTAAGCAACCGTTTCGGTACCAGAACACTGCGTAGAGACAGTAAGCTCTGGTCCTGCGTGTATGCTGCGTGTCAACCTAGAAATTGGAGACTGATGGCATAAGGCTTCTTTTCCCATTATGGAAGCTCCGTTCATGCGGCCTCGAAGCTACCTGAAAAGCATTGTTGTTGCCGGGGTTTTCCTCACTGCCGGCATGGTTCTGAGAAGAAAATGAGTTTTCTCCTAAGAAACCTTGGGTTTCCAGTTCCTTGTTGGAAGCTCACCCTGCTCTGCGCTATACCTAAAGTGAAAGTCAACGTGAGCCCAAGCTTCGAAGTAAGGCCCTGATTATCCTTGCAAAACGAGAGGCGTGCAGCAGCTCCATGAGGCCTTCATCGTTGTTCTGCTTTAGTTTCAAGGTAGTAAGCTTTTCAACACTCCTAGGGGCCTTGCTTCAGCACCCGTTTCAGTACCAGAACACTGCGTAGAACCAGGAAGCTCTGCTCCTGCGTGTATGCTGCGTGTCAACCTAGAAATTAGAGACTGATGGCACAAGGCTAGTTTTCCCATTATGAAAGCTCCGTTGATGCGGCCCCGAAGCTACCTGAAAAGCACTGTTGTTACCGTGCTTTTACTTACAGCCGGCATGGTTCATAGAAGAAAATGAGTTTTCTCGAAAGAAACCTTGTGCTTCCAGTTCCTAGTTGGAAGCTCACCCTGCTCTGCTCTATACCAAACGTGAAAGTCAATGTGAGCACTAGCCTCGAAGTAAGGCCCTGATTATGCTGGCAAAACGGGAGGCGTGCAGCAGCTCCATGAGGCCTTCATCGCTGTTCTGCTTTAGTTTCACGGTAGTAAGCTTTCCAACATTCCTAGGGACTTTGCTTAAGCAACCGTTTCGGTACCAGAACACTGCGTAGAGACAGTAAGCTCTGGTCCTGCGTGTATGCTGCGTGTCAACCTAGAAATTGGAGACTGATGGCATAAGGCTTCTTTTCCCATTATGGAAGCTCCGTTCATGCGGCCTCGAAGCTACCTGAAAAGCATTGTTGTTGCCGGGGTTTTCCTCACTGCCGGCATGGTTCTGAGAAGAAAATGAGTTTTCTCCTAAGAAACCTTGGGTTTCCAGTTCCTTGTTGGAAGCTCACCCTGCTCTGCGCTATACCTAAAGTGAAAGTCAACGTGAGCCCAAGCTTCGAAGTAAGGCCCTGATTATCCTTGCAAAACGAGAGGCGTGCAGCAGCTCCATGAGGCCTTCATCGTTGTTCTGCTTTAGTTTCAAGGTAGTAAGCTTTTCAACACTCCTAGGGGCCTTGCTTCAGCACCCGTTTCAGTACCAGAACACTGCGTAGAACCAGGAAGCTCTGCTCCTGCGTGTATGCTGCGTGTCAACCTAGAAATTAGAGACTGATGGCACTAGGCTAGTTTTCCCATTATGAAAGCTCCGTTGATGCGGCCCCGAAGCTACCTGAAAAGCACTGTTGTTACCGTGCTTTTACTTACAGCCGGCATGGTTCATAGAAGAAAATGAGTTTTCTCGAAAGAAACCTTGTGCTTCCAGTTCCTAGTTGGAAGCTCACCCTGCTCTGCTCTATACCAAACGTGAAAGTCAATGTGAGCACTAGCCTCGAAGTAAGGCCCTGATTATGCTGGCAAAACGGGAGGCGTGCAGCAGCTCCATGAGGCCTTCATCGCTGTTCTGCTTTAGTTTCACGGTAGTAAGCTTTCCAACATTCCTAGGGACTTTGCTTAAGCAACGGTTTCGGTACCAGAACACTGCGTAGATACAGTAAGCTCTGGTCCTGCGTGTATGCTGCGTGTCAACCTAGAAATTGGAGACTGATGGCATAAGGCTTCTTTTCCCATTATGGAAGCTCCGTTCATGCGGCCTCGAAGCTACCTGAAAAGCATTGTTGTTGCCGGGGTTTTCCTCACTGACGGCATGGTTCTGAGAAGAAAATGAGTTTTCTCCTAAGAAACCTTGGGTTTCCAGTTCCTTGTTGGAAGCTCACCCTGCTCTGCGCTATACCTAAAGTGAAAGTCAACGTGAGCCCAAGCTTCGAAGTAAGGCCCTGATTATCCTTGCAAAACGAGAGGCGTGCAGCAGCTCCATGAGGCCTTCATCGTTGTTCTGCTTTAGTTTCAAGGTAGTAAGCTTTTCAACACTCCTAGGGGCCTTGCTTCAGCACCCGTTTCAGTACCAGAACACTGCGTAGAACCAGGAAGCTCTGCTCCTGCGTGTATGCTGCGTGTCAACCTAGAAATTAGAGACTGATGGCACAAGGCTAGTTTTCCCATTATGAAAGCTCCGTTGATGCGGCCCCGAAGCTACCTGAAAAGCACTGTTGTTACCGTGCTTTTACTTACAGCCGGCATGGTTCATAGAAGAAAATGAGTTTTCTCGAAAGAAACCTTGTGCTTCCAGTTCCTAGTTGGAAGCTCACCCTGCTCTGCTCTATACCAAACGTGAAAGTCAATGTGAGCACTAGCCTCGAAGTAAGGCCCTGATTATGCTGGCAAAACGGGAGGCGTGCAGCAGCTCCATGAGGCCTTCATCGCTGTTCTGCTTTAGTTTCACGGTAGTAAGCTTTCCAACATTCCTAGGGACTTTGCTTAAGCAACCGTTTCGGTACCAGAACACTGCGTAGAGACAGTGAGCTCTGGTCCTGCGTGTATGCTGCGTGTCAACCTAGAAATTGGAGACTGATGGCATAAGGCTTCTTTTCCCATTATGAAAGCTCCTTTCATGCGGCCTCGAAGCTACCTGGAAAGCATTGTTGTTGCCGGGGTTTTCCTCACTGCCGGCATGGTTCTGAGAAGAAAATGAGTTTTCTCCTAAGAAACCTTGGGTTTCCAGTTCCTTGTTGGAAGCTCACCCTGCTCTGCGCTATACCTAAAGTGAAAGTCAACGTGAGCCCAAGCTTCGAAGTAAGGCCCTGATTATCCTTGCAAAACGAGAGGCGTGCAGCAGCTCCATGAGGCCTTCATCGTTGTTCTGCTTTAGTTTCAAGGTAGTAAGCTTTTCAACACTCCTAGGGGCCTTGCTTCAGCACCCGTTTCAGTACCAGAACACTGCGTAGAACCAGGAAGCTCTGCTCCTGCGTGTATGCTGCGTGTCAACCTAGAAATTAGAGACTGATGGCACAAGGCTAGTTTTCCCATTATGAAAGCTCCGTTGATGCGGCCCCGAAGCTACCTGAAAAGCACTGTTGTTACCGTGCTTTTACTTACAGCTGGCATGGTTCATAGAAGAAAATGAGTTTTCTCGAAAGAAACCTTGTGCTTCCAGTTCCTAGTTGGAAGCTCACCCTGCTCTGCTCTATACCAAACGTGAAAGTCAATGTGAGCACTAGCCTCGAAGTAAGGCCCTGATTATGCTGGCAAAACGGGAGGCGTGCAGCAGCTCCATGAGGCCTTCATCGCTGTTCTGCTTTAGTTTCACGGTAGTAAGCTTTCCAACATTCCTAGGGACTTTGCTTAAGCAACCGTTTCGGTACCAGAACACTGCGTAGAGACAGTAAGCTCTGGTCCTGCGTGTATGCTGCGTGTCAACCTAGAAATTGGAGACTGATGGCATAAGGCTTCTTTTCCCATTATGGAAGCTCCGTTCATGCGGCCTCGAAGCTACCTGAAAAGCATTGTTGTTGCCGGGGTTTTCCTCACTGCCGGCATGGTTCTGAGAAGAAAATGAGTTTTCTCCTAAGAAACCTTGGGTTTCCAGTTCCTTGTTGGAAGCTCACCCTGCTCTGCGCTATACCTAAAGTGAAAGTCAACGTGAGCCCAAGCTTCGAAGTAAGGCCCTGATTATCCTTGCAAAACGAGAGGCGTGCAGCAGCTCCATGAGGCCTTCATCGTTGTTCTGCTTTAGTTTCAAGGTAGTAAGCTTTTCAACACTCCTAGGGGCCTTGCTTCAGCACCCGTTTCAGTACCAGAACACTGCGTAGAACCAGGAAGCTCTGCTCCTGCGTGTATGCTGCGTGTCAACCTAGAAATTAGAGACTGATGGCACAAGGCTAGTTTTCCCATTATGAAAGCTCCGTTGATGCGGCCCCGAAGCTACCTGAAAAGCACTGTTGTTACCGTGCTTTTACTTACAGCCGGCATGGTTCATAGAAGAAAATGAGTTTTCTCGAAAGAAACCTTGTGCTTCCAGTTCCTAGTTGGAAGCTCACCCTGCTCTGCTCTATACCAAACGTGAAAGTCAATGTGAGCACTAGCCTCGAAGTAAGGCCCTGATTATGCTGGCAAAACGGGAGGCGTGCAGCAGCTCCATGAGGCCTTCATCGCTGTTCTGCTTTAGTTTCACGGTAGTAAGCTTTCCAACATTCCTAGGGACTTTGCTTAAGCAACCGTTTCGGTACCAGAACACTGCGTAGAGACAGTAAGCTCTGGTCCTGCGTGTATGCTGCGTGTCAACCTAGAAATTGGAGACTGATGGCATAAGGCTTCTTTTCCCATTATGGAAGCTCCGTTCATGCGGCCTCGAAGCTACCTGGAAAGCATTGTTGTTGCCGGGGTTTTCCTCACTGACGGCATGGTTCTGAGGAGAAAATGAGTTTTCTCCTAAGAAACCTTGGGTTTCCAGTTCCTTGTTGGAAGCTCACCCTGCTCTGCGCTATACCTAAAGTGAAAGTCAACGTGAGCCCAAGCTTCGAAGTAAGGCCCTGATTATCCTTGCAAAACGAGAGGCGTGCAGCAGCTCCATGAGGCCTTCATCGTTGTTCTGCTTTAGTTTCAAGGTAGTAAGCTTTTCAACACTCCTAGGGGCCTTGCTTCAGCACCCGTTTCAGTACCAGAACACTGCGTAGAACCAGGAAGCTCAGCTCCTGCGTGTATGCTGCGTGTCAACCTAGAAATTAGAGACTGATGGCACAAGGCTAGTTTTCCCATTATGAAAGCTCCGTTGATGCGGCCCCGAAGCTACCTGAAAAGCATTGTTGTTACCGTGCTTTTACTTACAGCCGGCATGGTTCATAGAAGAAAATGAGTTTTCTCGAAAGAAACCTTGTGCTTCCAGTTCCTAGTTGGAAGCTCACCCTGCTCTGCTCTATACCAAACGTGAAAGTCAATGTGAGCACTAGCCTCGAAGTAAGGCCCTGATTATGCTGGCAAAACGGGAGGCGTGCAGCAGCTCCATGAGGCCTTCATCGCTGTTCTGCTTTAGTTTCACGGTAGTAAGCTTTCCAACATTCCTAGGGACTTTGCTTAAGCAACCGTTTCGGTACCAGAACACTGCGTAGAGACAGTAAGCTCTGGTCCTGCGTGTATGCTGCGTGTCAACCTAGAAATTGGAGACTGATGGCATAAGGCTTCTTTTCCCATTATGGAAGCTCCGTTCATGCGGCCTCGAAGCTACCTGAAAAGCATTGTTGTTGCCGGGGTTTTCCTCACTGCCGGCATGGTTCTGAGAAGAAAATGAGTTTTCTCCTAAGAAACCTTGGGTTTCCAGTTCCTTGTTGGAAGCTCACCCTGCTCTGCGCTATACCTAAAGTGAAAGTCAACGTGAGCCCAAGCTTCGAAGTAAGGCCCTGATTATCCTTGCAAAACGAGAGGCGTGCAGCAGCTCCATGAGGCCTTCATCGTTGTTCTGCTTTAGTTTCAAGGTAGTAAGCTTTTCAACACTCCTAGGGGCCTTGCTTCAGCACCCGTTTCAGTACCAGAACACTGCGTAGAACCAGGAAGCTCTGCTCCTGCGTGTATGCTGCGTGTCAACCTAGAAATTAGAGACTGATGGCACAAGGCTAGTTTTCCCATTATGAAAGCTCCGTTGATGCGGCCCCGAAGCTACCTGAAAAGCACTGTTGTTACCGTGCTTTTACTTACAGCCGGCATGGTTCATAGAAGAAAATGAGTTTTCTCGAAAGAAACCTTGTGCTTCCAGTTCCTAGTTGGAAGCTCACCCTGCTCTGCTCTATACCAAACGTGAAAGTCAATGTGAGCACTAGCCTCGAAGTAAGGCCCTGATTATGCTGGCAAAACGGGAGGCGTGCAGCAGCTCCATGAGGCCTTCATCGCTGTTCTGCTTTAGTTTCACGGTAGTAAGCTTTCCAACATTCCTAGGGACTTTGCTTAAGCAACCGTTTCGGTACCAGAACACTGCGTAGAGACAGTAAGCTCTGGTCCTGCGTGTATGCTGCGTGTCAACCTAGAAATTGGAGACTGATGGCATAAGGCTTCTTTTCCCATTATGAAAGCTCCTTTCATGCGGCCTCGAAGCTACCTGGAAAGCATTGTTGTTGCCGGGGTTTTCCTCACTGCCGGCATGGTTCTGAGAAGAAAATGAGTTTTCTCCTAAGAAACCTTGGGTTTCCAGTTCCTTGTTGGAAGCTCACCCTGCTCTGCGCTATACCTAAAGTGAAAGTCAACGTGAGCCCAAGCTTCGAAGTAAGGCCCTGATTATCCTTGCAAAACGAGAGGCGTGCAGCAGCTCCATGAGGCCTTCATCGTTGTTCTGCTTTAGTTTCAAGGTAGTAAGCTTTTCAACACTCCTAGGGGCCTTGCTTCAGCACCCGTTTCAGTACCAGAACACTGCGTAGAACCAGGAAGCTCTGCTCCTGCGTGTATGCTGCGTGTCAACCTAGAAATTAGAGACTGATGGCACAAGGCTAGTTTTCCCATTATGAAAGCTCCGTTGATGCGGCCCCGAAGCTACCTGAAAAGCACTGTTGTTACCGTGCTTTTACTTACAGCCGGCATGGTTCATAGAAGAAAATGAGTTTTCTCGAAAGAAACCTTGTGCTTCCAGTTCCTAGTTGGAAGCTCACCCTGCTCTGCTCTATACCAAACGTGAAAGTCAATGTGAGCACTAGCCTCGAAGTAAGGCCCTGATTATGCTGGCAAAACGGGAGGCGTGCAGCAGCTCCATGAGGCCTTCATCGCTGTTCTGCTTTAGTTTCACGGTAGTAAGCTTTCCAACATTCCTAGGGACTTTGCTTAAGCAACCGTTTCGGTACCAGAACACTGCGTAGAGACAGTAAGCTCTGGTCCTGCGTGTATGCTGCGTGTCAACCTAGAAATTGGAGACTGATGGCATAAGGCTTCTTTTCCCATTATGAAAGCTCCTTTCATGCGGCCTCGAAGCTACCTGGAAAGCATTGTTGTTGCCGGGGTTTTCCTCACTGCCGGCATGGTTCTGAGAAGAAAATGAGTTTTCTCCTAAGAAACCTTGGGTTTCCAGTTCCTTGTTGGAAGCTCACCCTGCTCTGCGCTATACCTAAAGTGAAAGTCAACGTGAGCCCAAGCTTCGAAGTAAGGCCCTGATTATCCTTGCAAAACGAGAGGCGTGCAGCAGCTCCATGAGGCCTTCATCGTTGTTCTGCTTTAGTTTCAAGGTAGTAAGCTTTTCAACACTCCTAGGGGCCTTGCTTCAGCACCCGTTTCAGTACCAGAACACTGCGTAGAACCAGGAAGCTCTGCTCCTGCGTGTATGCTGCGTGTCAACCTAGAAATTAGAGACTGATGGCACAAGGCTAGTTTTCCCATTATGAAAGCTCCGTTGATGCGGCCCCGAAGCTACCTGAAAGCACTGTTGTTACCGTGCTTTTACTTACAGCCGGCATGGTTCATAGAAGAAAATGAGTTTTCTCGAAAGAAACCTTGTGCTTCCAGTTCCTAGTTGGAAGCTCACCCTGCTCTGCTCTATACCAAACGTGAAAGTCAATGTGAGCACTAGCCTCGAAGTAAGGCCCTGATTATGCTGGCAAAACGGGAGGCGTGCAGCAGCTCCATGAGGCCTTCATCGCTGTTCTGCTTTAGTTTCACGGTAGTAAGCTTTCCAACATTCCTAGGGACTTTGCTTAAGCAACCGTTTCGGTACCAGAACACTGCGTAGAGACAGTAAGCTCTGGTCCTGCGTGTATGCTGCGTGTCAACCTAGAAATTGGAGACTGATGGCATAAGGCTTCTTTTCCCATTATGGAAGCTCCGTTCATGCGGCCTCGAAGCTACCTGAAAAGCATTGTTGTTGCCGGGGTTTTCCTCACTGACGGCATGGTTCTGAGAAGAAAATGAGTTTTCTCCTAAGAAACCTTGGGTTTCCAGTTCCTTGTTGGAAGCTCACCCTGCTCTGCGCTATACCTAAAGTGAAAGTCAACGTGAGCCCAAGCTTCGAAGTAAGGCCCTGATTATCCTTGCAAAACGAGAGGCGTGCAGCAGCTCCATGAGGCCTTCATCGTTGTTCTACTTTAGTTTCAAGGTAGTAAGCTTTTCAACACTCCTAGGGGCCTTGCTTCAGCACCCGTTTCAGTACCAGAACACTGCGTAGAACCAGGAAGCTCTGCTCCTGCGTGTATGCTGCGTGTCAACCTAGAAATTAGAGACTGATGGCACAAGGCTTGTTTTCCCATTATGAAAGCTCCGTTGATGCGGCCCCGAAGCTACCTGAAAAGCACTGTTGTTACCGTGCTTTTACTTACAGCCGGCATGTCTCATAGAAGAAAATGAGTTTTCTCGAAAGAAACCTTGTGCTTCCAGTTCCTAGTTGGAAGCTCACCCTGCTCTGCTCTATACCAAACGTGAAAGTCAATGTGAGCACTAGCCTCGAAGTAAGGCCCTGATTATGCTGGCAAAACGGGAGGCGTGCAGCAGCTCCATGAGGCCTTCATCGCTGTTCTGCTTTAGTTTCACGGTAGTAAGCTTTCCAACATTCCTAGGGACTTTGCTTAAGCAACCGTTTCGGTACCAGAACACTGCGTAGAGACAGTAAGCTCTGGTCCTGCGTGTATGCTGCGTGTCAACCTAGAAATTGGAGACTGATGGCATAAGGCTTCTTTTCCCATTATGGAAGCTCCGTTCATGCGGCCTCGAAGCTACCTGGAAAGCATTGTTGTTGCCGGGGTTTTCCTCACTGCCGGCATGGTTCTGAGAAGAAAATGAGTTTTCTCCTAAGAAACCTTGGGTTTCCAGTTCCTTGTTGGAAGCTCACCCTGCTCTGCGCTATACCTAAAGTGAAAGTCAACGTGAGCCCAAGCTTCGAAGTAAGGCCCTGATTATCCTTGCAAAACGAGAGGCGTGCAGCAGCTCCATGAGGCCTTCATCGTTGTTCTGCTTTAGTTTCAAGGTAGTAAGCTTTTCAACACTCCTAGGGGCCTTGCTTCAGCACCCGTTTCAGTACCAGAACACTGCGTAGAACCAGGAAGCTCTGCTCCTGCGTGTATGCTGCGTGTCAACCTAGAAATTAGAGACTGATGGCACAAGGCTAGTTTTCCCATTATGAAAGCTCCGTTGATGCGGCCCCGAAGCTACCCGAAAAGCACTGTTGTTACCGTGCGTTTACTTACAGCCGGCATGGTTCATAGAAGAAAATGAGTTTTCTCGAAAGAAACCTTGTGCTTCCAGTTCCTAGTTGGAAGCTCACCCTGCTCTGCTCTATACCAAACGTGAAAGTCAATGTGAGCACTAGCCTCGAAGTAAGGCCCTGATTATGCTGGCAAAACGGGAGGCGTGCAGCAGCTCCATGAGGCCTTCATCGCTGTTCTGCTTTAGTTTCACGGTAGTAAGCTTTCCAACATTCCTAGGGACTTTGCTTAAGCAACCGTTTCGGTACCAGTACACTGCGTAGAGACAGTAAGCTCTGGTCCTGCGTGTATGCTGCGTGTCAACCTAGAAATTGGAGACTGATGGCATAAGGCTTCTTTTCCCATTATGGAAGCTCCGTTCATGCGGCCTCGAAGCTACCTGAAAAGCATTGTTGTTGCCGGGGTTTTCCTCACTGACGGCATGGTTCTGAGAAGAAAATGAGTTTTCTCCTAAGAAACCTTGGGTTTCCAGTTCCTTGTTGGAAGCTCACCCTGCTCTGCGCTATACCTAAAGTGAAAGTCAACGTGAGCCCAAGCTTCGAAGTAAGGCCCTGATTATCCTTGCAAAACGAGAGGCGTGCAGCAGCTCCATGAGGCCTTCATCGTTGTTCTGCTTTAGTTTCAAGGTAGTAAGCTTTTCAACACTCCTAGGGGCCTTGCTTCAGCACCCGTTTCAGTACCAGAACACTGCGTAGAACCAGGAAGCTCTGCTCCTGCGTGTATGCTGCGTGTCAACCTAGAAATTAGAGACTGATGGCACAAGGCTAGTTTTCCCATTATGAAAGCTCCGTTGATGCGGCCCCGAAGCTACCTGAAAAGCACTGTTGTTACCGTGCTTTTACTTACAGCCGGCATGGTTCATAGAAGAAAATGATTTTTCTCGAAAGAAACCTTGTGCTTCCAGTTCCTAGTTGGAAGCTCACCCTGCTCTGCTCTATACCAAACGTGAAAGTCAATGTGAGCACTAGCCTCGAAGTAAGGCCCTGATTATGCTGGCAAAACGGGAGGCGTGCAGCAGCTCCATGAGGCCTTCATCGCTGTTCTGCTTTAGTTTCACGGTAGTAAGCTTTCCAACATTCCTAGGGACTTTGCTTAAGCAACCGTTTCGGTACCAGAACACTGCGTAGAGACAGTAAGCTCTGGTCCTGCGTGTATGCTGCGTGTCAACCTAGAAATTGGAGACTGATGGCATAAGGCTTCTTTTCCCATTATGAAAGCTCCTTTCATGCGGCCTCGAAGCTACCTGGAAAGCATTGTTGTTGCCGGGGTTTTCCTCACTGCCGGCATGGTTCTGAGAAGAAAATGAGTTTTCTCCTAAGAAACCTTGGGTTTCCAGTTCCTTGTTGGAAGCTCACCCTGCTCTGCGCTATACCTAAAGTGAAAGTCAACGTGAGCCCAAGCTTCGAAGTAAGGCCCTGATTATCCTTGCAAAACGAGAGGCGTGCAGCAGCTCCATGAGGCCTTCATCGTTGTTCTGCTTTAGTTTCAAGGTAGTAAGCTTTTCAACACTCCTAGGGGCCTTGCTTCAGCACCCGTTTCAGTACCAGAACACTGCGTAGAACCAGGAAGCTCTGCTCCTGCGTGTATGCTGCGTGTCAACCTAGAAATTAGAGACTGATGGCACAAGGCTAGTTTTCCCATTATGAAAGCTCCGTTGATGCGGCCCCGAAGCTACCTGAAAAGCACTGTTGTTACCGTGCGTTTACTTACAGCCGGCATGGTTCATAGAAGAAAATGAGTTTTCTCGAAAGAAACCTTGTGCTTCCAGTTCCTAGTTGGAAGCTCACCCTGCTCTGCTCTATACCAAACGTGAAAGTCAATGTGAGCACTAGCCTCGAAGTAAGGCCCTGATTATGCTGGCAAAACGGGAGGCGTGCAGCAGCTCCATGAGGCCTTCATCGCTGTTCTGCTTTAGTTTCACGGTAGTAAGCTTTCCAACATTCCTAGGGACTTTGCTTAAGCAACCGTTTCGGTACCAGAACACTGCGTAGAGACAGTAAGCTCTGGTCCTGCGTGTATGCTGCGTGTCAACCTAGAAATTGGAGACTGATGGCATAAGGCTTCTTTTCCCATTATGAAAGCTCCTTTCATGCGGCCTCGAAGCTACCTGGAAAGCATTGTTGTTGCCGGGGTTTTCCTCACTGCCGGCATGGTTCTGAGAAGAAAATGAGTTTTCTCCTAAGAAACCTTGGGTTTCCAGTTCCTTGTTGGAAGCTCACCCTGCTCTGCGCTATACCTAAAGTGAAAGTCAACGGGAGCCCAAGCTTCGAAGTAAGGCCCTGATTATCCTTGCAAAACGAGAGGCGTGCAGCAGCTCCATGAGGCCTTCATCGTTGTTCTGCTTTAGTTTCAAGGTAGTAAGCTTTTCAACACTCCTAGGGGCCTTGCTTCAGCACCCGTTTCAGTACCAGAACACTGCGTAGAACCAGGAAGCTCTGCTCCTGCGTGTATGCTGCGTGTCAACCTAGAAATTAGAGACTGATGGCACAAGGCTAGTTTTCCCATTATGAAAGCTCCGTTGATGCGGCCCCGAAGCTACCTGAAAGCACTGTTGTTACCGTGCTTTTACTTACAGCCGGCATGGTTCATAGAAGAAAATGAGTTTTCTCGAAAGAAACCTTGTGCTTCCAGTTCCTAGTTGGAAGCTCACCCTGCTCTGCTCTATACCAAACGTGAAAGTCAATGTGAGCACTAGCCTCGAAGTAAGGCCCTGATTATGCTGGCAAAACGGGAGGCGTGCAGCAGCTCCATGAGGCCTTCATCGCTGTTCTGCTTTAGTTTCACGGTAGTAAGCTTTCCAACATTCCTAGGGACTTTGCTTAAGCAACCGTTTCGGTACCAGAACACTGCGTAGAGACAGTAAGCTCTGGTCCTGCGTGTATGCTGCGTGTCAACCTAGAAATTGGAGACTGATGGCATAAGGCTTCTTTTCCCATTATGGAAGCTCCGTTCATGCGGCCTCGAAGCTACCTGAAAAGCATTGTTGTTGCCGGGGTTTTCCTCACTGACGGCATGGTTCTGAGAAGAAAATGAGTTTTCTCCTAAGAAACCTTGGGTTTCCAGTTCCTTGTTGGAAGCTCACCCTGCTCTGCGCTATACCTAAAGTGAAAGTCAACGTGAGCCCAAGCTTCGAAGTAAGGCCCTGATTATCCTTGCAAAACGAGAGGCGTGCAGCAGCTCCATGAGGCCTTCATCGTTGTTCTGCTTTAGTTTCAAGGTAGTAAGCTTTTCAACACTCCTAGGGGCCTTGCTTCAGCACCCGTTTCAGTACCAGAACACTGCGTAGAACCAGGAAGCTCTGCTCCTGCGTGTATGCTGCGTGTCAACCTAGAAATTAGAGACTGATGGCACAAGGCTAGTTTTCCCATTATGAAAGCTCCGTTGATGCGGCCCCGAAGCTACCTGAAAAGCACTGTTGTTACCGTGCTTTTACTTACAGCCGGCATGGTTCATAGAAGAAAATGAGTTTTCTCGAAAGAAACCTTGTGCTTCCAGTTCCTAGTTGGAAGCTCACCCTGCTCTGCTCTATACCAAACGTGAAAGTCAATGTGAGCACTAGCCTCGAAGTAAGGCCCTGATTATGCTGGCAAAACGGGAGGCGTGCAGCAGCTCCATGAGGCCTTCATCGCTGTTCTGCTTTAGTTTCACGGTAGTAAGCTTTCCAACATTCCTAGGGACTTTGCTTAAGCAACCGTTTCGGTACCAGAACACTGCGTAGAGACAGTAAGCTCTGGTCCTGCGTGTATGCTGCGTGTCAACCTAGAAATTGGAGACTGATGGCATAAGGCTTCTTTTCCCATTATGAAAGCTCCTTTCATGCGGCCTCGAAGCTACCTGGAAAGCATTGTTGTTGCCGGGGTTTTCCTCACTACCGGCATGGTTCTGAGAAGAAAATGAGTTTTCTCCTAAGAAACCTTGGGTTTCCAGTTCCTTGTTGGAAGCTCACCCTGCTCTGCGCTATACCTAAAGTGAAAGTCAACGTGAGCCCAAGCTTCGAAGTAAGGCCCTGATTATCCTTGCAAAACGAGAGGCGTGCAGCAGCTCCATGAGGCCTTCATCGTTGTTCTGCTTTAGTTTCAAGGTAGTAAGCTTTTCAACACTCCTAGGGGCCTTGCTTCAGCACCCGTTTCAGTACCAGAACACTGCGTAGAACCAGGAAGCTCTGCTCCTGCGTGTATGCTGCGTGTCAACCTAGAAATTAGAGACTGATGGCACAAGGCTAGTTTTCCCATTATGAAAGCTCCGTTGATGCGGCCCCGAAGCTACCTGAAAGCACTGTTGTTACCGTGCTTTTACTTACAGCCGGCATGGTTCATAGAAGAAAATGAGTTTTCTCGAAAGAAACCTTGTGCTTCCAGTTCCTAGTTGGAAGCTCACCCTGCTCTGCTCTATACCAAACGTGAAAGTCAATGTGAGCACTAGCCTCGAAGTAAGGCCCTGATTATGCTGGCAAAACGGGAGGCGTGCAGCAGCTCCATGAGGCCTTCATCGCTGTTCTGCTTTAGTTTCACGGTAGTAAGCTTTCCAACATTCCTAGGGACTTTGCTTAAGCAACCGTTTCGGTACCAGAACACTGCGTAGAGACAGTAAGCTCTGGTCCTGCGTGTATGCTGCGTGTCAACCTAGAAATTGGAGACTGATGGCATAAGGCTTCTTTTCCCATTATGGAAGCTCCGTTCATGCGGCCTCGAAGCTACCTGAAAAGCATTGTTGTTGCCGGGGTTTTCCTCACTGACGGCATGGTTCTGAGAAGAAAATGAGTTTTCTCCTAAGAAACCTTGGGTTTCCAGTTCCTTGTTGGAAGCTCACCCTGCTCTGCGCTATACCTAAAGTGAAAGTCAACGTGAGCCCAAGCTTCGAAGTAAGGCCCTGATTATCCTTGCAAAACGAGAGGCGTGCAGCAGCTCCATGAGGCCTTCATCGTTGTTCTACTTTAGTTTCAAGGTAGTAAGCTTTTCAACACTCCTAGGGGCCTTGCTTCAGCACCCGTTTCAGTACCAGAACACTGCGTAGAACCAGGAAGCTCTGCTCCTGCGTGTATGCTGCGTGTCAACCTAGAAATTAGAGACTGATGGCACAAGGCTTGTTTTCCCATTATGAAAGCTCCGTTGATGCGGCCCCGAAGCTACCTGAAAAGCACTGTTGTTACCGTGCTTTTACTTACAGCCGGCATGTCTCATAGAAGAAAATGAGTTTTCTCGAAAGAAACCTTGTGCTTCCAGTTCCTAGTTGGAAGCTCACCCTGCTCTGCTCTATACCAAACGTGAAAGTCAATGTGAGCACTAGCCTCGAAGTAAGGCCCTGATTATGCTGGCAAAACGGGAGGCGTGCAGCAGCTCCATGAGGCCTTCATCGCTGTTCTGCTTTAGTTTCACGGTAGTAAGCTTTCCAACATTCCTAGGGACTTTGCTTAAGCAACCGTTTCGGTACCAGAACACTGCGTAGAGACAGTAAGCTCTGGTCCTGCGTGTATGCTGCGTGTCAACCTAGAAATTGGAGACTGATGGCATAAGGCTTCTTTTCCCATTATGGAAGCTCCGTTCATGCGGCCTCGAAGCTACCTGAAAAGCATTGTTGTTGCCGGGGTTTTCCTCACTGACGGCATGGTTCTGAGAAGAAAATGAGTTTTCTCCTAAGAAACCTTGGGTTTCCAGTTCCTTGTTGGAAGCTCACCCTGCTCTGCGCTATACCTAAAGTGAAAGTCAACGTGAGCCCAAGCTTCGAAGTAAGGCCCTGATTATCCTTGCAAAACGAGAGGCGTGCAGCAGCTCCATGAGGCCTTCATCGTTGTTCTGCTTTAGTTTCAAGGTAGTAAGCTTTTCAACACTCCTAGGGGCCTTGCTTCAGCACCCGTTTCAGTACCAGAACACTGCGTAGAACCAGGAAGCTCTGCTCCTGCGTGTATGCTGCGTGTCAACCTAGAAATTAGAGACTGATGGCACAAGGCTAGTTTTCCCATTATGAAAGCTCCGTTGATGCGGCCCCGAAGCTACCTGAAAGCACTGTTGTTACCGTGCGTTTACTTACAGCCGGCATGGTTCATAGAAGAAAATGAGTTTTCTCGAAAGAAACCTTGTGCTTCCAGTTCCTAGTTGGAAGCTCACCCTGCTCTGCTCTATACCAAACGTGAAAGTCAATGTGAGCACTAGCCTCGAAGTAAGGCCCTGATTATGCTGGCAAAACGGGAGGCGTGCAGCAGCTCCATGAGGCCTTCATCGCTGTTCTGCTTTAGTTTCACGGTAGTAAGCTTTCCAACATTCCTAGGGACTTTGCTTAAGCAACCGTTTCGGTACCAGAACACTGCGTAGAGACAGTAAGCTCTGGTCCTGCGTGTATGCTGCGTGTCAACCTAGAAATTGGAGACTGATGGCATAAGGCTTCTTTTCCCATTATGGAAGCTCCGTTCATGCGGCCTCGAAGCTACCTGGAAAGCATTGTTGTTGCCGGGGTTTTCCTCACTGCCGGCATGGTTCTGAGAAGAAAATGAGTTTTCTCCTAAGAAACCTTGGGTTTCCAGTTCCTTGTTGGAAGCTCACCCTGCTCTGCGCTATACCTAAAGTGAAAGTCAACGGGAGCCCAAGCTTCGAAGTAAGGCCCTGATTATCCTTGCAAAACGAGAGGCGTGCAGCAGCTCCATGAGGCCTTCATCGTTGTTCTGCTTTAGTTTCAAGGTAGTAAGCTTTTCAACACTCCTAGGGGCCTTGCTTCAGCACCCGTTTCAGTACCAGAACACTGCGTAGAACCAGGAAGCTCTGCTCCTGCGTGTATGCTGCGTGTCAACCTAGAAATTAGAGACTGATGGCACAAGGCTAGTTTTCCCATTATGAAAGCTCCGTTGATGCGGCCCCGAAGCTACCTGAAAGCACTGTTGTTACCGTGCTTTTACTTACAGCCGGCATGGTTCATAGAAGAAAATGAGTTTTCTCGAAAGAAACCTTGTGCTTCCAGTTCCTAGTTGGAAGCTCACCCTGCTCTGCTCTATACCAAACGTGAAAGTCAATGTGAGCACTAGCCTCGAAGTAAGGCCCTGATTATGCTGGCAAAACGGGAGGCGTGCAGCAGCTCCATGAGGCCTTCATCGCTGTTCTGCTTTAGTTTCACGGTAGTAAGCTTTCCAACATTCCTAGGGACTTTGCTTAAGCAACCGTTTCGGTACCAGAACACTGCGTAGAGACAGTAAGCTCTGGTCCTGCGTGTATGCTGCGTGTCAACCTAGAAATTGGAGACTGATGGCATAAGGCTTCTTTTCCCATTATGGAAGCTCCGTTCATGCGGCCTCGAAGCTACCTGAAAAGCATTGTTGTTGCCGGGGTTTTCCTCACTGCCGGCATGGTTCTGAGAAGAAAATGAGTTTTCTCCTAAGAAACCTTGGGTTTCCAGTTCCTTGTTGGAAGCTCACCCTGCTCTGCGCTATACCTAAAGTGAAAGTCAACGGGAGCCCAAGCTTCGAAGTAAGGCCCTGATTATCCTTGCAAAACGAGAGGCGTGCAGCAGCTCCATGAGGCCTTCATCGTTGTTCTGCTTTAGTTTCAAGGTAGTAAGCTTTTCAACACTCCTAGGGGCCTTGCTTCAGCACCCGTTTCAGTACCAGAACACTGCGTAGAACCAGGAAGCTCTGCTCCTGCGTGTATGCTGCGTGTCAACCTAGAAATTAGAGACTGATGGCACAAGGCTAGTTTTCCCATTATGAAAGCTCCGTTGATGCGGCCCCGAAGCTACCTGAAAGCACTGTTGTTACCGTGCTTTTACTTACAGCCGGCATGGTTCATAGAAGAAAATGAGTTTTCTCGAAAGAAACCTTGTGCTTCCAGTTCCTAGTTGGAAGCTCACCCTGCTCTGCTCTATACCAAACGTGAAAGTCAATGTGAGCACTAGCCTCGAAGTAAGGCCCTGATTATGCTGGCAAAACGGGAGGCGTGCAGCAGCTCCATGAGGCCTTCATCGCTGTTCTGCTTTAGTTTCACGGTAGTAAGCTTTCCAACATTCCTAGGGACTTTGCTTAAGCAACCGTTTCGGTACCAGAACACTGCGTAGAGACAGTAAGCTCTGGTCCTGCGTGTATGCTGCGTGTCAACCTAGAAATTGGAGACTGATGGCATAAGGCTTCTTTTCCCATTATGAAAGCTCCTTTCATGCGGCCTCGAAGCTACCTGGAAAGCATTGTTGTTGCCGGGGTTTTCCTCACTGCCGGCATGGTTCTGAGAAGAAAATGAGTTTTCTCCTAAGAAACCTTGGGTTTCCAGTTCCTTGTTGGAAGCTCACCCTGCTCTGCGCTATACCTAAAGTGAAAGTCAACGTGAGCCCAAGCTTCGAAGTAAGGCCCTGATTATCCTTGCAAAACGAGAGGCGTGCAGCAGCTCCATGAGGCCTTCATCGTTGTTCTGCTTTAGTTTCAAGGTAGTAAGCTTTTCAACACTCCTAGGGGCCTTGCTTCAGCACCCGTTTCAGTACCAGAACACTGCGTAGAACCAGGAAGCTCTGCTCCTGCGTGTATGCTGCGTGTCAACCTAGAAATTAGAGACTGATGGCACAAGGCTAGTTTTCCCATTATGAAAGCTCCGTTGATGCGGCCCCGAAGCTACCTGAAAAGCACTGTTGTTACCGTGCGTTTACTTACAGCCGGCATGGTTCATAGAAGAAAATGAGTTTTCTCGAAAGAAACCTTGTGCTTCCAGTTCCTAGTTGGAAGCTCACCCTGCTCTGCTCTATACCAAACGTGAAAGTCAATGTGAGCACTAGCCTCGAAGTAAGGCCCTGATTATGCTGGCAAAACGGGAGGCGTGCAGCAGCTCCATGAGGCCTTCATCGCTGTTCTGCTTTAGTTTCACGGTAGTAAGCTTTCCAACATTCCTAGGGACTTTGCTTAAGCAACCGTTTCGGTACCAGAACACTGCGTAGAGACAGTAAGCTCTGGTCCTGCGTGTATGCTGCGTGTCAACCTAGAAATTGGAGACTGATGGCATAAGGCTTCTTTTCCCATTATGAAAGCTCCTTTCATGCGGCCTCGAAGCTACCTGGAAAGCATTGTTGTTGCCGGGGTTTTCCTCACTGCCGGCATGGTTCTGAGAAGAAAATGAGTTTTCTCCTAAGAAACCTTGGGTTTCCAGTTCCTTGTTGGAAGCTCACCCTGCTCTGCGCTATACCTAAAGTGAAAGTCAACGTGAGCCCAAGCTTCGAAGTAAGGCCCTGATTATCCTTGCAAAACGAGAGGCGTGCAGCAGCTCCATGAGGCCTTCATCGTTGTTCTGCTTTAGTTTCAAGGTAGTAAGCTTTTCAACACTCCTAGGGGCCTTGCTTCAGCACCCGTTTCAGTACCAGAACACTGCGTAGAACCAGGAAGCTCTGCTCCTGCGTGTATGCTGCGTGTCAACCTAGAAATTAGAGACTGATGGCACAAGGCTAGTTTTCCCATTATGAAAGCTCCGTTGATGCGGCCCCGAAGCTACCTGAAAGCACTGTTGTTACCGTGCTTTTACTTACAGCCGGCATGGTTCATAGAAGAAAATGAGTTTTCTCGAAAGAAACCTTGTGCTTCCAGTTCCTAGTTGGAAGCTCACCCTGCTCTGCTCTATACCAAACGTGAAAGTCAATGTGAGCACTAGCCTCGAAGTAAGGCCCTGATTATGCTGGCAAAACGGGAGGCGTGCAGCAGCTCCATGAGGCCTTCATCGCTGTTCTGCTTTAGTTTCACGGTAGTAAGCTTTCCAACATTCCTAGGGACTTTGCTTAAGCAACCGTTTCGGTACCAGAACACTGCGTAGAGACAGTAAGCTCTGGTCCTGCGTGTATGCTGCGTGTCAACCTAGAAATTGGAGACTGATGGCATAAGGCTTCTTTTCCCATTATGAAAGCTCCTTTCATGCGGCCTCGAAGCTACCTGGAAAGCATTGTTGTTGCCGGGGTTTTCCTCACTGCCGGCATGGTTCTGAGAAGAAAATGAGTTTTCTCCTAAGAAACCTTGGGTTTCCAGTTCCTTGTTGGAAGCTCACCCTGCTCTGCGCTATACCTAAAGTGAAAGTCAACGTGAGCCCAAGCTTCGAAGTAAGGCCCTGATTATCCTTGCAAAACGAGAGGCGTGCAGCAGCTCCATGAGGCCTTCATCGTTGTTCTGCTTTAGTTTCAAGGTAGTAAGCTTTTCAACACTCCTAGGGGCCTTGCTTCAGCACCCGTTTCAGTACCAGAACACTGCGTAGAACCAGGAAGCTCTGCTCCTGCGTGTATGCTGCGTGTCAACCTAGAAATTAGAGACTGATGGCACAAGGCTAGTTTTCCCATTATGAAAGCTCCGTTGATGCGGCCCCGAAGCTACCTGAAAAGCACTGTTGTTACCGTGCGTTTACTTACAGCCGGCATGGTTCATAGAAGAAAATGAGTTTTCTCGAAAGAAACCTTGTGCTTCCAGTTCCTAGTTGGAAGCTCACCCTGCTCTGCTCTATACCAAACGTGAAAGTCAATGTGAGCACTAGCCTCGAAGTAAGGCCCTGATTATGCTGGCAAAACGGGAGGCGTGCAGCAGCTCCATGAGGCCTTCATCGCTGTTCTGCTTTAGTTTCACGGTAGTAAGCTTTCCAACATTCCTAGGGACTTTGCTTAAGCAACCGTTTCGGTACCAGAACACTGCGTAGAGACAGTAAGCTCTGGTCCTGCGTGTATGCTGCGTGTCAACCTAGAAATTGGAGACTGATGGCATAAGGCTTCTTTTCCCATTATGAAAGCTCCTTTCATGCGGCCTCGAAGCTACCTGGAAAGCATTGTTGTTGCCGGGGTTTTCCTCACTGCCGGCATGGTTCTGAGAAGAAAATGAGTTTTCTCCTAAGAAACCTTGGGTTTCCAGTTCCTTGTTGGAAGCTCACCCTGCTCTGCGCTATACCTAAAGTGAAAGTCAACGTGAGCCCAAGCTTCGAAGTAAGGCCCTGATTATCCTTGCAAAACGAGAGGCGTGCAGCAGCTCCATGAGGCCTTCATCGTTGTTCTGCTTTAGTTTCAAGGTAGTAAGCTTTTCAACACTCCTAGGGGCCTTGCTTCAGCACCCGTTTCAGTACCAGAACACTGCGTAGAACCAGGAAGCTCTGCTCCTGCGTGTATGCTGCGTGTCAACCTAGAAATTAGAGACTGATGGCACAAGGCTAGTTTTCCCATTATGAAAGCTCCGTTGATGCGGCCCCGAAGCTACCTGAAAGCACTGTTGTTACCGTGCTTTTACTTACAGCCGGCATGGTTCATAGAAGAAAATGAGTTTTCTCGAAAGAAACCTTGTGCTTCCAGTTCCTAGTTGGAAGCTCACCCTGCTCTGCTCTATACCAAACGTGAAAGTCAATGTGAGCACTAGCCTCGAAGTAAGGCCCTGATTATGCTGGCAAAACGGGAGGCGTGCAGCAGCTCCATGAGGCCTTCATCGCTGTTCTGCTTTAGTTTCACGGTAGTAAGCTTTCCAACATTCCTAGGGACTTTGCTTAAGCAACCGTTTCGGTACCAGAACACTGCGTAGAGACAGTAAGCTCTGGTCCTGCGTGTATGCTGCGTGTCAACCTAGAAATTGGAGACTGATGGCATAAGGCTTCTTTTCCCATTATGGAAGCTCCGTTCATGCGGCCTCGAAGCTACCTGGAAAGCATTGTTGTTGCCGGGGTTTTCCTCACTGACGGCATGGTTCTGAGAAGAAAATGAGTTTTCTCCTAAGAAACCTTGGGTTTCCAGTTCCTTGTTGGAAGCTCACCCTGCTCTGCGCTATACCTAAAGTGAAAGTCAACGTGAGCCCAAGCTTCGAAGTAAGGCCCTGATTATCCTTGCAAAACGAGAGGCGTGCAGCAGCTCCATGAGGCCTTCATCGTTGTTCTACTTTAGTTTCAAGGTAGTAAGCTTTTCAACACTCCTAGGGGCCTTGCTTCAGCACCCGTTTCAGTACCAGAACACTGCGTAGAACCAGGAAGCTCTGCTCCTGCGTGTATGCTGCGTGTCAACCTAGAAATTAGAGACTGATGGCACAAGGCTAGTTTTCCCATTATGAAAGCTCCGTTGATGCGGCCCCGAAGCTACCTGAAAGCACTGTTGTTACCGTGCGTTTACTTACAGCCGGCATGGTTCATAGAAGAAAATGAGTTTTCTCGAAAGAAACCTTGTGCTTCCAGTTCCTAGTTGGAAGCTCACCCTGCTCTGCTCTATACCAAACGTGAAAGTCAATGTGAGCACTAGCCTCGAAGTAAGGCCCTGATTATGCTGGCAAAACGGGAGGCGTGCAGCAGCTCCATGAGGCCTTCATCGCTGTTCTGCTTTAGTTTCACGGTAGTAAGCTTTCCAACATTCCTAGGGACTTTGCTTAAGCAACCGTTTCGGTACCAGAACACTGCGTAGAGACAGTAAGCTCTGGTCCTGCGTGTATGCTGCGTGTCAACCTAGAAATTGGAGACTGATGGCATAAGGCTTCTTTTCCCATTATGGAAGCTCCGTTCATGCGGCCTCGAAGCTACCTGGAAAGCATTGTTGTTGCCGGGGTTTTCCTCACTGCCGGCATGGTTCTGAGAAGAAAATGAGTTTTCTCCTAAGAAACCTTGGGTTTCCAGTTCCTTGTTGGAAGCTCACCCTGCTCTGCGCTATACCTAAAGTGAAAGTCAACGGGAGCCCAAGCTTCGAAGTAAGGCCCTGATTATCCTTGCAAAACGAGAGGCGTGCAGCAGCTCCATGAGGCCTTCATCGTTGTTCTGCTTTAGTTTCAAGGTAGTAAGCTTTTCAACACTCCTAGGGGCCTTGCTTCAGCACCCGTTTCAGTACCAGAACACTGCGTAGAACCAGGAAGCTCTGCTCCTGCGTGTATGCTGCGTGTCAACCTAGAAATTAGAGACTGATGGCACAAGGCTAGTTTTCCCATTATGAAAGCTCCGTTGATGCGGCCCCGAAGCTACCTGAAAGCACTGTTGTTACCGTGCTTTTACTTACAGCCGGCATGGTTCATAGAAGAAAATGAGTTTTCTCGAAAGAAACCTTGTGCTTCCAGTTCCTAGTTGGAAGCTCACCCTGCTCTGCTCTATACCAAACGTGAAAGTCAATGTGAGCACTAGCCTCGAAGTAAGGCCCTGATTATGCTGGCAAAACGGGAGGCGTGCAGCAGCTCCATGAGGCCTTCATCGCTGTTCTGCTTTAGTTTCACGGTAGTAAGCTTTCCAACATTCCTAGGGACTTTGCTTAAGCAACCGTTTCGGTACCAGAACACTGCGTAGAGACAGTAAGCTCTGGTCCTGCGTGTATGCTGCGTGTCAACCTAGAAATTGGAGACTGATGGCATAAGGCTTCTTTTCCCATTATGGAAGCTCCGTTCATGCGGCCTCGAAGCTACCTGAAAAGCATTGTTGTTGCCGGGGTTTTCCTCACTGCCGGCATGGTTCTGAGAAGAAAATGAGTTTTCTCCTAAGAAACCTTGGGTTTCCAGTTCCTTGTTGGAAGCTCACCCTGCTCTGCGCTATACCTAAAGTGAAAGTCAACGGGAGCCCAAGCTTCGAAGTAAGGCCCTGATTATCCTTGCAAAACGAGAGGCGTGCAGCAGCTCCATGAGGCCTTCATCGTTGTTCTGCTTTAGTTTCAAGGTAGTAAGCTTTTCAACACTCCTAGGGGCCTTGCTTCAGCACCCGTTTCAGTACCAGAACACTGCGTAGAACCAGGAAGCTCTGCTCCTGCGTGTATGCTGCGTGTCAACCTAGAAATTAGAGACTGATGGCACAAGGCTAGTTTTCCCATTATGAAAGCTCCGTTGATGCGGCCCCGAAGCTACCTGAAAGCACTGTTGTTACCGTGCTTTTACTTACAGCCGGCATGGTTCATAGAAGAAAATGAGTTTTCTCGAAAGAAACCTTGTGCTTCCAGTTCCTAGTTGGAAGCTCACCCTGCTCTGCTCTATACCAAACGTGAAAGTCAATGTGAGCACTAGCCTCGAAGTAAGGCCCTGATTATGCTGGCAAAACGGGAGGCGTGCAGCAGCTCCATGAGGCCTTCATCGCTGTTCTGCTTTAGTTTCACGGTAGTAAGCTTTCCAACATTCCTAGGGACTTTGCTTAAGCAACCGTTTCGGTACCAGAACACTGCGTAGAGACAGTAAGCTCTGGTCCTGCGTGTATGCTGCGTGTCAACCTAGAAATTGGAGACTGATGGCATAAGGCTTCTTTTCCCATTATGGAAGCTCCGTTCATGCGGCCTCGAAGCTACCTGGAAAGCATTGTTGTTGCCGGGGTTTTCCTCACTGCCGGCATGGTTCTGAGAAGAAAATGAGTTTTCTCCTAAGAAACCTTGGGTTTCCAGTTCCTTGTTGGAAGCTCACCCTGCTCTGCGCTATACCTAAAGTGAAAGTCAACGTGAGCCCAAGCTTCGAAGTAAGGCCCTGATTATCCTTGCAAAACGAGAGGCGTGCAGCAGCTCCATGAGGCCTTCATCGTTGTTCTGCTTTAGTTTCAAGGTAGTAAGCTTTTCAACACTCCTAGGGGCCTTGCTTCAGCACCCGTTTCAGTACCAGAACACTGCGTAGAACCAGGAAGCTCTGCTCCTGCGTGTATGCTGCGTGTCAACCTAGAAATTAGAGACTGATGGCACAAGGCTAGTTTTCCCATTATGAAAGCTCCGTTGATGCGGCCCCGAAGCTACCTGAAAAGCACTGTTGTTACCGTGCTTTTACTTACAGCCGGCATGGTTCATAGAAGAAAATGAGTTTTCTCGAAAGAAACCTTGTGCTTCCAGTTCCTAGTTGGAAGCTCACCCTGCTCTGCTCTATACCAAACGTGAAAGTCAATGTGAGCACTAGCCTCGAAGTAAGGCCCTGATTATGCTGGCAAAACGGGAGGCGTGCAGCAGCTCCATGAGGCCTTCATCGCTGTTCTGCTTTAGTTTCACGGTAGTAAGCTTTCCAACATTCCTAGGGACTTTGCTTAAGCAACCGTTTCGGTACCAGAACACTGCGTAGAGACAGTAAGCTCTGGTCCTGCGTGTATGCTGCGTGTCAACCTAGAAATTGGAGACTGATGGCATAAGGCTTCTTTTCCCATTATGAAAGCTCCTTTCATGCGGCCTCGAAGCTACCTGGAAAGCATTGTTGTTGCCGGGGTTTTCCTCACTGCCGGCATGGTTCTGAGAAGAAAATGAGTTTTCTCCTAAGAAACCTTGGGTTTCCAGTTCCTTGTTGGAAGCTCACCCTGCTCTGCGCTATACCTAAAGTGAAAGTCAACGTGAGCCCAAGCTTCGAAGTAAGGCCCTGATTATCCTTGCAAAACGAGAGGCGTGCAGCAGCTCCATGAGGCCTTCATCGTTGTTCTGCTTTAGTTTCAAGGTAGTAAGCTTTTCAACACTCCTAGGGGCCTTGCTTCAGCACCCGTTTCAGTACCAGAACACTGCGTAGAACCAGGAAGCTCTGCTCCTGCGTGTATGCTGCGTGTCAACCTAGAAATTAGAGACTGATGGCACAAGGCTAGTTTTCCCATTATGAAAGCTCCGTTGATGCGGCCCCGAAGCTACCTGAAAAGCACTGTTGTTACCGTGCGTTTACTTACAGCCGGCATGGTTCATAGAAGAAAATGAGTTTTCTCGAAAGAAACCTTGTGCTTCCAGTTCCTAGTTGGAAGCTCACCCTGCTCTGCTCTATACCAAACGTGAAAGTCAATGTGAGCACTAGCCTCGAAGTAAGGCCCTGATTATGCTGGCAAAACGGGAGGCGTGCAGCAGCTCCATGAGGCCTTCATCGCTGTTCTGCTTTAGTTTCACGGTAGTAAGCTTTCCAACATTCCTAGGGACTTTGCTTAAGCAACCGTTTCGGTACCAGAACACTGCGTAGAGACAGTAAGCTCTGGTCCTGCGTGTATGCTGCGTGTCAACCTAGAAATTGGAGACTGATGGCATAAGGCTTCTTTTCCCATTATGAAAGCTCCTTTCATGCGGCCTCGAAGCTACCTGGAAAGCATTGTTGTTGCCGGGGTTTTCCTCACTGCCGGCATGGTTCTGAGAAGAAAATGAGTTTTCTCCTAAGAAACCTTGGGTTTCCAGTTCCTTGTTGGAAGCTCACCCTGCTCTGCGCTATACCTAAAGTGAAAGTCAACGGGAGCCCAAGCTTCGAAGTAAGGCCCTGATTATCCTTGCAAAACGAGAGGCGTGCAGCAGCTCCATGAGGCCTTCATCGTTGTTCTGCTTTAGTTTCAAGGTAGTAAGCTTTTCAACACTCCTAGGGGCCTTGCTTCAGCACCCGTTTCAGTACCAGAACACTGCGTAGAACCAGGAAGCTCTGCTCCTGCGTGTATGCTGCGTGTCAACCTAGAAATTAGAGACTGATGGCACAAGGCTAGTTTTCCCATTATGAAAGCTCCGTTGATGCGGCCCCGAAGCTACCTGAAAAGCACTGTTGTTACCGTGCTTTTACTTACAGCCGGCATGGTTCATAGAAGAAAATGAGTTTTCTCGAAAGAAACCTTGTGCTTCCAGTTCCTAGTTGGAAGCTCACCCTGCTCTGCTCTATACCAAACGTGAAAGTCAATGTGAGCACTAGCCTCGAAGTAAGGCCCTGATTATGCTGGCAAAACGGGAGGCGTGCAGCAGCTCCATGAGGCCTTCATCGCTGTTCTGCTTTAGTTTCACGGTAGTAAGCTTTCCAAGACTCCTAGGGTCTTTGCTTAGGCAACGGTTTCGGTACCAGAACACTGCGTAGAGACAGTAAGCTCTGGTCCTGCGTGTATGCTGCGTGTCAACCTAGAAATTGGAGACTGATGGCATAAGGCTTCTTTTCCCATTATGAAAGCTCCTTTCATGCGGCCTCGAAGCTACCTGGAAAGCATTGTTGTTGCCGGGGTTTTCCTCACTGCCGGCATGGTTCTGAGAAGAAAATGAGTTTTCTCCTAAGAAACCTTGGGTTTCCAGTTCCTTGTTGGAAGCTCACCCTGCTCTGCGCTATACCTAAAGTGAAAGTCAACGGGAGCCCAAGCTTCGAAGTAAGGCCCTGATTATCCTTGCAAAACGAGAGGCGTGCAGCAGCTCCATGAGGCCTTCATCGTTGTTCTGCTTTAGTTTCAAGGTAGTAAGCTTTTCAACACTCCTAGGGGCCTTGCTTCAGCACCCGTTTCAGTACCAGAACACTGCGTAGAACCAGGAAGCTCTGCTCCTGCGTGTATGCTGCGTGTCAACCTAGAAATTAGAGACTGATGGCACAAGGCTAGTTTTCCCATTATGAAAGCTCCGTTGATGCGGCCCCGAAGCTACCTGAAAGCACTGTTGTTACCGTGCTTTTACTTACAGCCGGCATGGTTCATAGAAGAAAATGAGTTTTCTCGAAAGAAACCTTGTGCTTCCAGTTCCTAGTTGGAAGCTCACCCTGCTCTGCTCTATACCAAACGTGAAAGTCAATGTGAGCACTAGCCTCGAAGTAAGGCCCTGATTATGCTGGCAAAACGGGAGGCGTGCAGCAGCTCCATGAGGCCTTCATCGCTGTTCTGCTTTAGTTTCACGGTAGTAAGCTTTCCAACATTCCTAGGGACTTTGCTTAAGCAACCGTTTCGGTACCAGAACACTGCGTAGAGACAGTAAGCTCTGGTCCTGCGTGTATGCTGCGTGTCAACCTAGAAATTGGAGACTGATGGCATAAGGCTTCTTTTCCCATTATGGAAGCTCCGTTCATGCGGCCTCGAAGCTACCTGGAAAGCATTGTTGTTGCCGGGGTTTTCCTCACTGCCGGCATGGTTCTGAGAAGAAAATGAGTTTTCTCCTAAGAAACCTTGGGTTTCCAGTTCCTTGTTGGAAGCTCACCCTGCTCTGCGCTATACCTAAAGTGAAAGTCAACGTGAGCCCAAGCTTCGAAGTAAGGCCCTGATTATCCTTGCAAAACGAGAGGCGTGCAGCAGCTCCATGAGGCCTTCATCGTTGTTCTGCTTTAGTTTCAAGGTAGTAAGCTTTTCAACACTCCTAGGGGCCTTGCTTCAGCACCCGTTTCAGTACCAGAACACTGCGTAGAACCAGGAAGCTCTGCTCCTGCGTGTATGCTGCGTGTCAACCTAGAAATTAGAGACTGATGGCACAAGGCTAGTTTTCCCATTATGAAAGCTCCGTTGATGCGGCCCCGAAGCTACCTGAAAGCACTGTTGTTACCGTGCTTTTACTTACAGCCGGCATGGTTCATAGAAGAAAATGAGTTTTCTCGAAAGAAACCTTGTGCTTCCAGTTCCTAGTTGGAAGCTCACCCTGCTCTGCTCTATACCAAACGTGAAAGTCAATGTGAGCACTAGCCTCGAAGTAAGGCCCTGATTATGCTGGCAAAACGGGAGGCGTGCAGCAGCTCCATGAGGCCTTCATCGCTGTTCTGCTTTAGTTTCACGGTAGTAAGCTTTCCAACATTCCTAGGGACTTTGCTTAAGCAACCGTTTCGGTACCAGAACACTGCGTAGAGACAGTAAGCTCTGGTCCTGCGTGTATGCTGCGTGTCAACCTAGAAATTGGAGACTGATGGCATAAGGCTTCTTTTCCCATTATGGAAGCTCCGTTCATGCGGCCTCGAAGCTACCTGAAAAGCATTGTTGTTGCCGGGGTTTTCCTCACTGACGGCATGGTTCTGAGAAGAAAATGAGTTTTCTCCTAAGAAACCTTGGGTTTCCAGTTCCTTGTTGGAAGCTCACCCTGCTCTGCGCTATACCTAAAGTGAAAGTCAACGTGAGCCCAAGCTTCGAAGTAAGGCCCTGATTATCCTTGCAAAACGAGAGGCGTGCAGCAGCTCCATGAGGCCTTCATCGTTGTTCTGCTTTAGTTTCAAGGTAGTAAGCTTTTCAACACTCCTAGGGGCCTTGCTTCAGCACCCGTTTCAGTACCAGAACACTGCGTAGAACCAGGAAGCTCTGCTCCTGCGTGTATGCTGCGTGTCAACCTAGAAATTAGAGACTGATGGCACAAGGCTAGTTTTCCCATTATGAAAGCTCCGTTGATGCGGCCCCGAAGCTACCTGAAAAGCACTGTTGTTACCGTGCTTTTACTTACAGCCGGCATGGTTCATAGAAGAAAATGAGTTTTCTCGAAAGAAACCTTGTGCTTCCAGTTCCTAGTTGGAAGCTCACCCTGCTCTGCTCTATACCAAACGTGAAAGTCAATGTGAGCACTAGCCTCGAAGTAAGGCCCTGATTATGCTGGCAAAACGGGAGGCGTGCAGCAGCTCCATGAGGCCTTCATCGCTGTTCTGCTTTAGTTTCACGGTAGTAAGCTTTCCAACATTCCTAGGGACTTTGCTTAAGCAACCGTTTCGGTACCAGAACACTGCGTAGAGACAGTAAGCTCTGGTCCTGCGTGTATGCTGCGTGTCAACCTAGAAATTGGAGACTGATGGCATAAGGCTTCTTTTCCCATTATGGAAGCTCCGTTCATGCGGCCTCGAAGCTACCTGGAAAGCATTGTTGTTGCCGGGGTTTTCCTCACTGCCGGCATGGTTCTGAGAAGAAAATGAGTTTTCTCCTAAGAAACCTTGGGTTTCCAGTTCCTTGTTGGAAGCTCACCCTGCTCTGCGCTATACCTAAAGTGAAAGTCAACGTGAGCCCAAGCTTCGAAGTAAGGCCCTGATTATCCTTGCAAAACGAGAGGCGTGCAGCAGCTCCATGAGGCCTTCATCGTTGTTCTGCTTTAGTTTCAAGGTAGTAAGCTTTTCAACACTCCTAGGGGCCTTGCTTCAGCACCCGTTTCAGTACCAGAACACTGCGTAGAACCAGGAAGCTCTGCTCCTGCGTGTATGCTGCGTGTCAACCTAGAAATTAGAGACTGATGGCACAAGGCTAGTTTTCCCATTATGAAAGCTCCGTTGATGCGGCCCCGAAGCTACCTGAAAGCACTGTTGTTACCGTGCTTTTACTTACAGCCGGCATGGTTCATAGAAGAAAATGAGTTTTCTCGAAAGAAACCTTGTGCTTCCAGTTCCTAGTTGGAAGCTCACCCTGCTCTGCTCTATACCAAACGTGAAAGTCAATGTGAGCACTAGCCTCGAAGTAAGGCCCTGATTATGCTGGCAAAACGGGAGGCGTGCAGCAGCTCCATGAGGCCTTCATCGCTGTTCTGCTTTAGTTTCACGGTAGTAAGCTTTCCAACATTCCTAGGGACTTTGCTTAAGCAACCGTTTCGGTACCAGAACACTGCGTAGAGACAGTAAGCTCTGGTCCTGCGTGTATGCTGCGTGTCAACCTAGAAATTGGAGACTGATGGCATAAGGCTTCTTTTCCCATTATGGAAGCTCCGTTCATGCGGCCTCGAAGCTACCTGAAAAGCATTGTTGTTGCCGGGGTTTTCCTCACTGACGGCATGGTTCTGAGAAGAAAATGAGTTTTCTCCTAAGAAACCTTGGGTTTCCAGTTCCTTGTTGGAAGCTCACCCTGCTCTGCGCTATACCTAAAGTGAAAGTCAACGTGAGCCCAAGCTTCGAAGTAAGGCCCTGATTATCCTTGCAAAACGAGAGGCGTGCAGCAGCTCCATGAGGCCTTCATCGTTGTTCTGCTTTAGTTTCAAGGTAGTAAGCTTTTCAACACTCCTAGGGGCCTTGCTTCAGCACCCGTTTCAGTACCAGAACACTGCGTAGAACCAGGAAGCTCTGCTCCTGCGTGTATGCTGCGTGTCAACCTAGAAATTAGAGACTGATGGCACAAGGCTAGTTTTCCCATTATGAAAGCTCCGTTGATGCGGCCCCGAAGCTACCTGAAAAGCACTGTTGTTACCGTGCTTTTACTTACAGCCGGCATGGTTCATAGAAGAAAATGAGTTTTCTCGAAAGAAACCTTGTGCTTCCAGTTCCTAGTTGGAAGCTCACCCTGCTCTGCTCTATACCAAACGTGAAAGTCAATGTGAGCACTAGCCTCGAAGTAAGGCCCTGATTATGCTGGCAAAACGGGAGGCGTGCAGCAGCTCCATGAGGCCTTCATCGCTGTTCTGCTTTAGTTTCACGGTAGTAAGCTTTCCAACATTCCTAGGGACTTTGCTTAAGCAACCGTTTCGGTACCAGAACACTGCATAGAGACAGTAAGCTCTGGTCCTGCGTGTATGCTGCGTGTCAACCTAGAAATTGGAGACTGATGGCATAAGGCTTCTTTTCCCATTATGAAAGCTCCTTTCATGCGGCCTCGAAGCTACCTGGAAAGCATTGTTGTTGCCGGGGTTTTCCTCACTGCCGGCATGGTTCTGAGAAGAAAATGAGTTTTCTCCTAAGAAACCTTGGGTTTCCAGTTCCTTGTTGGAAGCTCACCCTGCTCTGCGCTATACCTAAAGTGAAAGTCAACGTGAGCCCAAGCTTCGAAGTAAGGCCCTGATTATCCTTGCAAAACGAGAGGCGTGCAGCAGCTCCATGAGGCCTTCATCGTTGTTCTGCTTTAGTTTCAAGGTAGTAAGCTTTTCAACACTCCTAGGGGCCTTGCTTCAGCACCCGTTTCAGTACCAGAACACTGCGTAGAACCAGGAAGCTCTGCTCCTGCGTGTATGCTGCGTGTCAACCTAGAAATTAGAGACTGATGGCACAAGGCTAGTTTTCCCATTATGAAAGCTCCGTTGATGCGGCCCCGAAGCTACCTGAAAAGCACTGTTGTTACCGTGCGTTTACTTACAGCCGGCATGGTTCATAGAAGAAAATGAGTTTTCTCGAAAGAAACCTTGTGCTTCCAGTTCCTAGTTGGAAGCTCACCCTGCTCTGCTCTATACCAAACGTGAAAGTCAATGTGAGCACTAGCCTCGAAGTAAGGCCCTGATTATGCTGGCAAAACGGGAGGCGTGCAGCAGCTCCATGAGGCCTTCATCGCTGTTCTGCTTTAGTTTCACGGTAGTAAGCTTTCCAACATTCCTAGGGACTTTGCTTAAGCAACCGTTTCGGTACCAGAACACTGCGTAGAGACAGTAAGCTCTGGTCCTGCGTGTATGCTGCGTGTCAACCTAGAAATTGGAGACTGATGGCATAAGGCTTCTTTTCCCATTATGGAAGCTCCGTTCATGCGGCCTCGAAGCTACCTGAAAAGCATTGTTGTTGCCGGGGTTTTCCTCACTGACGGCATGGTTCTGAGAAGAAAATGAGTTTTCTCCTAAGAAACCTTGGGTTTCCAGTTCCTTGTTGGAAGCTCACCCTGCTCTGCGCTATACCTAAAGTGAAAGTCAACGTGAGCCCAAGCTTCGAAGTAAGGCCCTGATTATCCTTGCAAAACGAGAGGCGTGCAGCAGCTCCATGAGGCCTTCATCGTTGTTCTGCTTTAGTTTCAAGGTAGTAAGCTTTTCAACACTCCTAGGGGCCTTGCTTCAGCACCCGTTTCAGTACCAGAACACTGCGTAGAACCAGGAAGCTCTGCTCCTGCGTGTATGCTGCGTGTCAACCTAGAAATTAGAGACTGATGGCACAAGGCTAGTTTTCCCATTATGAAAGCTCCGTTGATGCGGCCCCGAAGCTACCTGAAAAGCACTGTTGTTACCGTGCTTTTACTTACAGCCGGCATGGTTCATAGAAGAAAATGAGTTTTCTCGAAAGAAACCTTGTGCTTCCAGTTCCTAGTTGGAAGCTCACCCTGCTCTGCTCTATACCAAACGTGAAAGTCAATGTGAGCACTAGCCTCGAAGTAAGGCCCTGATTATGCTGGCAAAACGGGAGGCGTGCAGCAGCTCCATGAGGCCTTCATCGCTGTTCTGCTTTAGTTTCACGGTAGTAAGCTTTCCAACATTCCTAGGGACTTTGCTTAAGCAACCGTTTCGGTACCAGAACACTGCGTAGAGACAGTAAGCTCTGGTCCTGCGTGTATGCTGCGTGTCAACCTAGAAATTGGAGACTGATGGCATAAGGCTTCTTTTCCCATTATGAAAGCTCCTTTCATGCGGCCTCGAAGCTACCTGGAAAGCATTGTTGTTGCCGGGGTTTTCCTCACTGCCGGCATGGTTCTGAGAAGAAAATGAGTTTTCTCCTAAGAAACCTTGGGTTTCCAGTTCCTTGTTGGAAGCTCACCCTGCTCTGCGCTATACCTAAAGTGAAAGTCAACGTGAGCCCAAGCTTCGAAGTAAGGCCCTGATTATCCTTGCAAAACGAGAGGCGTGCAGCAGCTCCATGAGGCCTTCATCGTTGTTCTGCTTTAGTTTCAAGGTAGTAAGCTTTTCAAAACTCCTAGGGGCCTTGCTTCAGCACCCGTTTCAGTACCAGAACACTGCGTAGAACCAGGAAGCTCTGCTCCTGCGTGTATGCTGCGTGTCAACCTAGAAATTAGAGACTGATGGCACAAGGCTTCTTTTCCCGTTTTGAAAGCTCCATTCATGCGGCCTCGAAGCTACCTGAAAAGCACTGTTGTTACTGTGCTTTTACTTACAGCCGGCATGGCACATAGAAGAAAATGAGTTTTCTCGAAAGAAACCTTGTGCTTCCAGTTCCTAGTTGGAAGCTCACCCTGCTCTGCTCTATACCTAAAGTGAAAGTCAACGTGAGCCCAAGCTTCGAAGTAAGGCCCTGATTATCCTTGCAAAACGAGAGGCGTGCAGCAGCTCCATGAGGCCTTCATCGTTGTTCTGCTTTGGTTTCAAGGTAGTAAGCTTTTCAACACTCCTAGGGACCTTGCTTCAGCACCCGTTTCAGTACCAGAACACTGCGTAGAACCAGGAAGCTCAGCTCCTGCGTGTATGCTGCGTGTCAACCTAGAAATTAGAGACTGATGGCACAAGGCTAGTTTTCCCATTATGAAAGCTCCGTTGATGCGGCCCCGAAGCTACCTGAAAAGCACTGTTGTTACCGTGCGTTTACTTACAGCCGGCATGGTTCATAGAAGAAAATGAGTTTTCTCGAAAGAAACCTTGTGCTTCCAGTTCCTAGTTGGAAGCTCACCCTGCTCTGCTCTATACCAAACGTGAAAGTCAATGTGAGCACTAGCCTCGAAGTAAGGCCCTGATTATGCTGGCAAAACGGGAGGCGTGCAGCAGCTCCATGAGGCCTTCATCGCTGTTCTGCTTTAGTTTCACGGTAGTAAGCTTTCCAACATTCCTAGGGACTTTGCTTAAGCAACCGTTTCGGTACCAGAACACTGCGTAGAGACAGTAAGCTCTGGTCCTGCGTGTATGCTGCGTGTCAACCTAGAAATTGGAGACTGATGGCATAAGGCTTCTTTTCCCATTATGGAAGCTCCGTTCATGCGGCCTCGAAGCTACCTGGAAAGCATTGTTGTTGCCGGGCTTTTCCTCACTGCCGGCATGGTTCTGAGAAGAAAATGAGTTTTCTCCTAAGAAACCTTGGGTTTCCAGTTCCTTGTTGGAAGCTCACCCTGCTCTGCGCTATACCTAAAGTGAAAGTCAACGGGAGCCCAAGCTTCGAAGTAAGGCCCTGATTATCCTTGCAAAACGAGAGGCGTGCAGCAGCTCCATGAGGCCTTCATCGTTGTTCTGCTTTAGTTTCAAGGTAGTAAGCTTTTCAACACTCCTAGGGGCCTTGCTTCAGCACCCGTTTCAGTACCAGAACACTGCGTAGAACCAGGAAGCTCTGCTCCTGCGTGTATGCTGCGTGTCAACCTAGAAATTAGAGACTGATGGCACAAGGCTAGTTTTCCCATTATGAAAGCTCCGTTGATGTGGCCCCGAAGCTACCTGAAAGCACTGTTGTTACCGTGCTTTTACTTACAGCCGGCATGGTTCATAGAAGAAAATGAGTTTTCTCGAAAGAAACCTTGTGCTTCCAGTTCCTAGTTGGAAGCTCACCCTGCTCTGCTCTATACCAAACGTGAAAGTCAATGTGAGCACTAGCCTCGAAGTAAGGCCCTGATTATGCTGGCAAAACGGGAGGCGTGCAGCAGCTCCATGAGGCCTTCATCGCTGTTCTGCTTTAGTTTCACGGTAGTAAGCTTTCCAACATTCCTAGGGACATTGCTTAAGCAACCGTTTCGGTACCAGAACACTGCGTAGAGACAGTAAGCTCTGGTCCTGCGTGTATGCTGCGTGTCAACCTAGAAATTGGAGACTGATGGCATAAGGCTTCTTTTCCCATTATGGAAGCTCCGTTCATGCGGCCTCGAAGCTACCTGGAAAGCATTGTTGTTGCCGGGGTTTTCCTCACTGACGGCATGGTTCTGAGAAGAAAATGAGTTTTCTCCTAAGAAACCTTGGGTTTCCAGTTCCTTGTTGGAAGCTCACCCTGCTCTGCGCTATACCTAAAGTGAAAGTCAACGTGAGCCCAAGCTTCGAAGTAAGGCCCTGATTATCCTTGCAAAACGAGAGGCGTGCAGCAGCTCCATGAGGCCTTCATCCTTGTTCTGCTTTAGTTTCAAGGTAGTAAGCTTTTCAACACTCCTAGGGGCCTTGCTTCAGCACCCGTTTCAGTACCAGAACACTGCGTAGAACCAGGAAGCTCTGCTCCTGCGTGTATGCTGCGTGTCAACCTAGAAATTAGAGACTGATGGCACAAGGCTAGTTTTCCCATTATGAAAGCTCCGTTGATGCGGCCCCGAAGCTACCTGAAAGCACTGTTGTTACCGTGCTTTTACTTACAGCCGGCATGGTTCATAGAAGAAAATGAGTTTTCTCGAAAGAAACCTTGTGCTTCCAGTTCCTAGTTGGAAGCTCACCCTGCTCTGCTCTATACCAAACGTGAAAGTCAATGTGAGCACTAGCCTCGAAGTAAGGCCCTGATTATGCTGGCAAAACGGGAGGCGTGCAGCAGCTCCATGAGGCCTTCATCGCTGTTCTGCTTTAGTTTCACGGTAGTAAGCTTTCCAACATTCCTAGGGACTTTGCTTAAGCAACCGTTTCGGTACCAGAACACTGCGTAGAGACAGTAAGCTCTGGTCCTGCGTGTATGCTGCGTGTCAACCTAGAAATTGGAGACTGATGGCATAAGGCTTCTTTTCCCATTATGGAAGCTCCGTTCATGCGGCCTCGAAGCTTCCTGAAAAGCATTGTTGTTGCCGGGGTTTTCCTCACTGACGGCATGGTTCTGAGAAGAAAATGAGTTTTCTCCTAAGAAACCTTGGGTTTCCAGTTCCTTGTTGGAAGCTCACCCTGCTCGGCGCTATACCTAAAGTGAAAGTCAACGTGAGCCAAAGCTTCGAAGTAAGGCCCTGATTATCCTTGCAAAACGAGAGGCGTGCAGCAGCTCCATGAGGCCTTCATCGTTGTTCTGCTTTAGTTTCAAGGTAGTAAGCTTTTCAACACTCCTAGGGGCCTTGCTTCAGCACCCGTTTCAGTACCAGAACACTGCGTAGAACCAGGAAGCTCGGCTCCTGCGTGTATGCTGCGTGTCAACCTAGAAATTAGAGACTGATGGCACAAGGCTAGTTTTCCCATTATGAAAGCTCCGTTGATGCGGCCCCGAAGCTACCTGAAAAGCACTGTTGTTACCGTGCTTTTACTTACAGCCGGCATGGTTCATAGAAGAAAATGAGTTTTCTCGAAAGAAACCTTGTGCTTCCAGTTCCTAGTTGGAAGCTCACCCTGCTCTGCTCTATACCAAACGTGAAAGTCAATGTGAGCACTAGCCTCGAAGTAAGGCCCTGATTATGCTGGCAAAACGGGAGGCGTGCAGCAGCTCCATGAGGCCTTCATCGCTGTTCTGCTTTAGTTTCACGGTAGTAAACTTTCCAAGACTCCTAGGGACTTTGCTTAAGCAACCGTTTCGGTACCAGAACACTGCGTAGAGACAGTAAGCTCTGGTCCTGCGTTTATGCTGCGTGTCAACCTAGAAATTGGAGACTGATGGCATAAGGCTTCTTTTCCCATTATGAAAGCTCCTTTCATGCGGCCTCGAAGCTACCTGGAAAGCATTGTTGTTGCCGGGGTTTTCCTCACTGCCGGCATGGTTCTGAGAAGAAAATGAGTTTTCTCCTAAGAAACCTTGGGTTTCCAGTTCCTTGTTGGAAGCTCACCCTGCTCTGCGCTATACCTAAAGTGAAAGTCAACGTGAGCCCAAGCTTCGAAGTAAGGCCCTGATTATCCTTGCAAAACGAGAGGCGTGCAGCAGCTCCATGAGGCCTTCATCGTTGTTCTGCTTTAGTTTCAAGGTAGTAAGCTTTTCAAAACTCCTAGGGGCCTTGCGTCAGCACCCGTTTCAGTACCAGAACACTGCGTAGAACCAGGAAGCTCTGCTCCTGCGTGTATGCTGCGTGTCAACCTAGAAATTAGAGACTGATGGCACAAGGCTTCTTTTCCCGTTTTGAAAGCTCCATTCATGCGGCCTCGAAGCTACCTGAAAAGCACTGTTGTTACTGTGCTTTTACTTACAGCCGGCATGGCACATAGAAGAAAATGAGTTTTCTCGAAAGAAACCTTGTGCTTCCAGTTCCTAGTTGGAAGCTCACCCTGCTCTGCTCTATACCTAAAGTGAAAGTCAACGTGAGCCCAAGCTTCGAAGTAAGGCCCTGATTATCCTTGCAAAACGAGAGGCGTGCAGCAGCTCCATGAGGCCTTCATCCTTGTTCTGCTTTAGTTTCAAGGTAGTAAGCTTTTCAACACTCCTAGGGGCCTTGCTTCAGCACCCGTTTCAGTACCAGAACACTGCGTAGAACCAGGAAGCTCTGCTCCTGCGTGTATGCTGCGTGTCAACCTAGAAATTAGAGACTGATGGCACAAGGCTAGTTTTCCCATTATGAAAGCTCCGTTGATGCGGCCCCGAAGCTACCTGAAAGCACTGTTGTTACCGTGCTTTTACTTACAGCCGGCATGGTTCATAGAAGAAAATGAGTTTTCTCGAAAGAAACCTTGTGCTTCCAGTTCCTAGTTGGAAGCTCACCCTGCTCTGCTCTATACCAAACGTGAAAGTCAATGTGAGCACTAGCCTCGAAGTAAGGCCCTGATTATGCTGGCAAAACGGGAGGCGTGCAGCAGCTCCATGAGGCCTTCATCCTTGTTCTGCTTTAGTTTCAAGGTAGTAAGCTTTTCAACACTCCTAGGGGCCTTGCTTCAGCACCCGTTTCAGTACCAGAACACTGCGTAGAACCAGGAAGCTCTGCTCCTGCGTGTATGCTGCGTGTCAACTTAGAAATTAGAGACTGATGGCACAAGGCTAGTTTTCCCATTATGAAAGCTCCGTTGATGCGGCCCCGAAGCTACCTGAAAGCACTGTTGTTACCGTGCTTTTACTTACAGCCGGCATGGTTCATAGAAGAAAATGAGTTTTCTCGAAAGAAACCTTGTGCTTCCAGTTCCTAGTTGGAAGCTCACCCTGCTCTGCTCTATACCAAACGTGAAAGTCAATGTGAGCACTAGCCTCGAAGTAAGGCCCTGATTATGCTGGCAAAACGGGAGGCGTGCAGCAGCTCCATGAGGCCTTCATCGCTGTTCTGCTTTAGTTTCACGGTAGTAAGCTTTCCAACATTCCTAGGGACTTTGCTTAAGCAACCGTTTCGGTACCAGAACACTGCGTAGAGACAGTAAGCTCTGGTCCTGCGTGTATGCTGCGTGTCAACCTAGAAATTGGAGACTGATGGCATAAGGCTTCTTTTCCCATTATGAAAGCTCCGTTCATGTGGCCTCGAAGCTACCTGGAAAGCATTGTTGTTGCCGGTGTTTTCCTCACTGCCGGCATGGTTCTGAGAAGAAAATGAGTTTTCTCCTAAGAAACCTTGGGTTTCCAGTTCCTTGTTGGAAGCTCACCCTGCTCTGCGCTATACCTAAAGTGAAAGTCAACGTGAGCCCAAGCTTCGAAGTAAGGCCCTGATTATCCTTGCAAAACGAGAGGCGTGCAGCAGCTCCATGAGGCCTTCATCGTTGTTCTGCTTTAGTTTCAAGGTAGTAAGCTTTTCAACACTCCTAGGGGCCTTGCTTCAGCACCCGTTTCAGTACCAGAACACTGCGTAGAACCAGGAAGCTCTGCTCCTGCGTGTATGCTGCGTGTCAACCTAGAAATTAGAGACTGATGGCACAAGGCTAGTTTTCCCATTATGAAAGCTCCGTTGATGCGGCCCCGAAGCTACCTGAAAGCACTGTTGTTACCGTGCTTTTACTTACAGCCGGCATGGTTCATAGAAGAAAATGAGTTTTCTCGAAAGAAACCTTGTGCTTCCAGTTCCTAGTTGGAAGCTCACCCTGCTCTGCTCTATACCAAACGTGAAAGTCAATGTGAGCACTAGCCTCGAAGTAAGGCCCTGATTATGCTGGCAAAACGGGAGGCGTGCAGCAGCTCCATGAGGCCTTCATCGCTGTTCTGCTTTAGTTTCACGGTAGTAAGCTTTCCAACATTCCTAGGGACTTTGCTTAAGCAACCGTTTCGGTACCAGAACACTGCGTAGAGACAGTAAGCTCTGGTCCTGCGTGTATGCTGCGTGTCAACGTAGAAATTGGAGACTGATGGCATAAGGCTTCTTTTCCCATTATGGAAGCTCCGTTCATGCGGCCTCGAAGCTTCCTGAAAAGCATTGTTGTTGCCGGGGTTTTCCTCACTGACGGCATGGTTCTGAGAAGAAAATGAGTTTTCTCCTAAGAAACCTTGGGTTTCCAGTTCCTTGTTGGAAGCTCACCCTGCTCGGCGCTATACCTAAAGTGAAAGTCAACGTGAGCCAAAGCTTCGAAGTAAGGCCCTGATTATCCTTGCAAAACGAGAGGCGTGCAGCAGCTCCATGAGGCCTTCATCGTTGTTCTGCTTTAGTTTCAAGGTAGTAAGCTTTTCAACACTCCTAGGGGCCTTGCTTCAGCACCCGTTTCAGTACCAGAACACTGCGTAGAACCAGGAAGCTCGGCTCCTGCGTGTATGCTGCGTGTCAACCTAGAAATTAGAGACTGATGGCACAAGGCTAGTTTTCCCATTATGAAAGCTCCGTTGATGCGGCCCCGAAGCTACCTGAAAAGCACTGTTGTTACCGTGCTTTTACTTACAGCCGGCATGGTTCATAGAAGAAAATGAGTTTTCTCGAAAGAAACCTTGTGCTTCCAGTTCCTAGTTGGAAGCTCACCCTGCTCTGCTCTATACCAAACGTGAAAGTCAATGTGAGCACTAGCCTCGAAGTAAGGCCCTGATTATGCTGGCAAAACGGGAGGCGTGCAGCAGCTCCATGAGGCCTTCATCGCTGTTCTGCTTTAGTTTCACGGTAGTAAACTTTCCAAGACTCCTAGGGACTTTGCTTAAGCAACCGTTTCGGTACCAGAACACTGCGTAGAGACAGTAAGCTCTGGTCCTGCGTTTATGCTGCGTGTCAACCTAGAAATTGGAGACTGATGGCATAAGGCTTCTTTTCCCATTATGAAAGCTCCTTTCATGCGGCCTCGAAGCTACCTGGAAAGCATTGTTGTTGCCGGGGTTTTCCTCACTGCCGGCATGGTTCTGAGAAGAAAATGAGTTTTCTCCTAAGAAACCTTGGGTTTCCAGTTCCTTGTTGGAAGCTCACCCTGCTCTGCGCTATACCTAAAGTGAAAGTCAACGTGAGCCCAAGCTTCGAAGTAAGGCCCTGATTATCCTTGCAAAACGAGAGGCGTGCAGCAGCTCCATGAGGCCTTCATCGTTGTTCTGCTTTAGTTTCAAGGTAGTAAGCTTTTCAAAACTCCTAGGGGCCTTGCTTCAGCACCCGTTTCAGTACCAGAACACTGCGTAGAACCAGGAAGCTCTGCTCCTGCGTGTATGCTGCGTGTCAACCTAGAAATTAGAGACTGATGGCACAAGGCTTCTTTTCCCGTTTTGAAAGCTCCATTCATGCGGCCTCGAAGCTACCTGAAAAGCACTGTTGTTACTGTGCTTTTACTTACAGCCGGCATGGCACATAGAAGAAAATGAGTTTTCTCGAAAGAAACCTTGTGCTTCCAGTTCCTAGTTGGAAGCTCACCCTGCTCTGCTCTATACCTAAAGTGAAAGTCAACGTGAGCCCAAGCTTCGAAGTAAGGCCCTGATTATCCTTGCAAAACGAGAGGCGTGCAGCAGCTCCATGAGGCCTTCATCCTTGTTCTGCTTTAGTTTCAAGGTAGTAAGCTTTTCAACACTCCTAGGGGCCTTGCTTCAGCACCCGTTTCAGTACCAGAACACTGCGTAGAACCAGGAAGCTCTGCTCCTGCGTGTATGCTGCGTGTCAACCTAGAAATTAGAGACTGATGGCACAAGGCTAGTTTTCCCATTATGAAAGCTCCGTTGATGCGGCCCCGAAGCTACCTGAAAGCACTGTTGTTACCGTGCTTTTACTTACAGCCGGCATGGTTCATAGAAGAAAATGAGTTTTCTCGAAAGAAACCTTGTGCTTCCAGTTCCTAGTTGGAAGCTCACCCTGCTCTGCTCTATACCAAACGTGAAAGTCAATGTGAGCACTAGCCTCGAAGTAAGGCCCTGATTATGCTGGCAAAACGGGAGGCGTGCAGCAGCTCCATGAGGCCTTCATCCTTGTTCTGCTTTAGTTTCAAGGTAGTAAGCTTTTCAACACTCCTAGGGGCCTTGCTTCAGCACCCGTTTCAGTACCAGAACACTGCGTAGAACCAGGAAGCTCTGCTCCTGCGTGTATGCTGCGTGTCAACTTAGAAATTAGAGACTGATGGCACAAGGCTAGTTTTCCCATTATGAAAGCTCCGTTGATGCGGCCCCGAAGCTACCTGAAAGCACTGTTGTTACCGTGCTTTTACTTACAGCCGGCATGGTTCATAGAAGAAAATGAGTTTTCTCGAAAGAAACCTTGTGCTTCCAGTTCCTAGTTGGAAGCTCACCCTGCTCTGCTCTATACCAAACGTGAAAGTCAATGTGAGCACTAGCCTCGAAGTAAGGCCCTGATTATGCTGGCAAAACGGGAGGCGTGCAGCAGCTCCATGAGGCCTTCATCGCTGTTCTGCTTTAGTTTCACGGTAGTAAGCTTTCCAACATTCCTAGGGACTTTGCTTAAGCAACCGTTTCGGTACCAGAACACTGCGTAGAGACAGTAAGCTCTGGTCCTGCGTGTATGCTGCGTGTCAACCTAGAAATTGGAGACTGATGGCATAAGGCTTCTTTTCCCATTATGAAAGCTCCGTTCATGTGGCCTCGAAGCTACCTGGAAAGCATTGTTGTTGCCGGTGTTTTCCTCACTGCCGGCATGGTTCTGAGAAGAAAATGAGTTTTCTCCTAAGAAACCTTGGGTTTCCAGTTCCTTGTTGGAAGCTCACCCTGCTCTGCGCTATACCTAAAGTGAAAGTCAACGTGAGCCCAAGCTTCGAAGTAAGGCCCTGATTATCCTTGCAAAACGAGAGGCGTGCAGCAGCTCCATGAGGCCTTCATCGTTGTTCTGCTTTAGTTTCAAGGTAGTAAGCTTTTCAACACTCCTAGGGGCCTTGCTTCAGCACCCGTTTCAGTACCAGAACACTGCGTAGAACCAGGAAGCTCTGCTCCTGCGTGTATGCTGCGTGTCAACCTAGAAATTAGAGACTGATGGCACAAGGCTAGTTTTCCCATTATGAAAGCTCCGTTGATGCGGCCCCGAAGCTACCTGAAAGCACTGTTGTTACCGTGCTTTTACTTACAGCCGGCATGGTTCATAGAAGAAAATGAGTTTTCTCGAAAGAAACCTTGTGCTTCCAGTTCCTAGTTGGAAGCTCACCCTGCTCTGCTCTATACCAAACGTGAAAGTCAATGTGAGCACTAGCCTCGAAGTAAGGCCCTGATTATGCTGGCAAAACGGGAGGCGTGCAGCAGCTCCATGAGGCCTTCATCGCTGTTCTGCTTTAGTTTCACGGTAGTAAGCTTTCCAACATTCCTAGGGACTTTGCTTAAGCAACCGTTTCGGTACCAGAACACTGCGTAGAGACAGTAAGCTCTGGTCCTGCGTGTATGCTGCGTGTCAACCTAGAAATTGGAGACTGATGGCATAAGGCTTCTTTTCCCATTATGGAAGCTCCGTTCATGCGGCCTCGAAGCTTCCTGAAAAGCATTGTTGTTGCCGGGGTTTTCCTCACTGACGGCATGGTTCTGAGAAGAAAATGAGTTTTCTCCTAAGAAACCTTGGGTTTCCAGTTCCTTGTTGGAAGCTCACCCTGCTCGGCGCTATACCTAAAGTGAAAGTCAACGTGAGCCCAAGCTTCGAAGTAAGGCCCTGATTATCCTTGCAAAACGAGAGGCGTGCAGCAGCTCCATGAGGCCTTCATCGTTGTTCTGCTTTAGTTTCAAGGTAGTAAGCTTTTCAACACTCCTAGGGGCCTTGCTTCAGCACCCGTTTCAGTACCAGAACACTGCGTAGAACCAGGAAGCTCGGCTCCTGCGTGTATGCTGCGTGTCAACCTAGAAATTAGAGACTGATGGCACAAGGCTAGTTTTCCCATTATGAAAGCTCCGTTGATGCGGCCCCGAAGCTACCTGAAAAGCACTGTTGTTACCGTGCTTTTACTTACAGCCGGCATGGTTCATAGAAGAAAATGAGTTTTCTCGAAAGAAACCTTGTGCTTCCAGTTCCTAGTTGGAAGCTCACCCTGCTCTGCTCTATACCAAACGTGAAAGTCAATGTGAGCACTAGCCTCGAAGTAAGGCCCTGATTATGCTGGCAAAACGGGAGGCGTGCAGCAGCTCCATGAGGCCTTCATCGCTGTTCTGCTTTAGTTTCACGGTAGTAAGCTTTCCAAGACTCCTAGGGACTTTGCTTAAGCAACCGTTTCGGTACCAGAACACTGCGTAGAGACAGTAAGCTCTGGTCCTGCGTGTATGCTGCGTGTCAACCTAGAAATTGGAGACTGATGGCATAAGGCTTCTTTTCCCATTATGAAAGCTCCGTTCATTCGGCGTCGAAGCTACCTGAAAAGCATTGTTGTTGCCGGGGTTTTCCACACTGCCGGCATGGTTCTGAGAAGAAAATGAGTTTTCTCCTAAGAAACCTTAGGTTTCCAGTTCCTTGTTGGAAGCTCACCCTGCTCTGCGCTATACCTAAAGTGAAAGTCAACGTGAGCCCAAGCTTCGAAGTAAGGCCCTGATTATCCTTGCAAAACGAGAGGCGTGCAGCAGCTCCATGAGGCCTTCATCCTTGTTCTGCTTTAGTTTCAAGGTAGTAAGCTTTTCAACACTCCTAGGGGCCTTGCTTCAGCACCCGTTTCAGTACCAGAACACTGCGTAGAACCAGGAAGCTCTGCTCCTGCGTGTATGCTGCGTGTCAACCTAGAAATTAGAGACTGATGGCACAAGGCTAGTTTTCCCATTATGAAAGCTCCGTTGATGCGGCCCCGAAGCTACCTGAAAGCACTGTTGTTACCGTGCTTTTACTTACAGCCGGCATGGTTCATAGAAGAAAATGAGTTTTCTCGAAAGAAACCTTGTGCTTCCAGTTCCTAGTTGGAAGCTCACCCTGCTCTGCTCTATACCAAACGTGAAAGTCAATGTGAGCACTAGCCTCGAAGTAAGGCCCTGATTATGCTGGCAAAACGGGAGGCATGCAGCAGCTCCATGAGGCGTTCATCGCTGTTCTGCTTTAGTTTCACGGTAGTAAGCTTTCCAACATTCCTAGGGACTTTGCTTAAGCAACCGTTTCGGTACCAGAACACTGCGTAGAGACAGTAAGCTCTGGTCCTGCGTGTATGCTGCGTGTCAACCTAGAAATTGGAGACTGATGGCATAAGGCTTCTTTTCCCATTATGAAAGCTCCTTTCATGCGGCCTCGAAGCTAACTGGAAAGCATTGTTGTTGCCGGGGTTTTCCTCACTGCCGGCATGGTTCTGAGAAGAAAATGAGTTTTATCCTAAGAAACCTTGGGTTTCCAGTTCCTTGTTGGAAGCTCACCCTGCTCTGCGCTATACCTAAAGTGAAAGTCAACGTGAGCCCAAGCTTCGAAGTAAGGCCCTGATTATCCTTGCAAAATGAGAGGCGTGCAGCAGCTCCATGAGGCCTTCATCCTTGTTCTGCTTTAGTTTCAAGGTAGTAAGCTTTTCAACACTCCTAGGGGCCTTGCTTCAGCACCCGTTTCAGTACCAGAACACTGCGTAGAACCAGGAAGCTCTGCTCCTGCGTGTATGCTGCGTGTCAACTTAGAAATTAGAGACTGATGGCACAAGGCTAGTTTTCCCATTATGAAAGCTCCGTTGATGCGGCCCCGAAGCTACCTGAAAGCACTGTTGTTACCGTGCTTTTACTTACAGCCGGCATGGTTCATAGAAGAAAATGAGTTTTCTCGAAAGAAACCTTGTGCTTCCAGTTCCTAGTTGGAAGCTCACCCTGCTCTGCTCTATACCTAACGTGAAAGTCAATGTGAGCACTAGCCTCGAAGTAAGGCCCTGATTATCCTGGCAAAACGGGAGGCGTGCAGCAGCTCCATGAGGCCTTCATCGCTGTTCTGCTTTAGTTTCACAGTAGTAAGCTTTCCAACATTCCTAGGGACTTTGCTTAAGCAACCGTTTCGGTACCAGAACACTGCGTAGAGACAGTAAGCTCTGGTCCTGCGTGTATGCTGCGTGTCAACCTAGAAATTGGAGACTGATGGCATAAGGCTTCTTTTCCCATTATGAAAGCTCCGTTCATGTGGCCTCGAAGCTACCTGGAAAGCATTGTTGTTGCCGGTGTTTTCCTCACTGCCGGCATGGTTCTGAGAAGAAAATGAGTTTTCTCCTAAGAAACCTTGGGTTTCCAGTTCCTTGTTGGAAGCTCACCCTGCTCTGCGCTATACCTAAAGTGAAAGTCAACGTGAGCCCAAGCTTCGAAGTAAGGCCCTGATTATCCTTGCAAAACGAGAGGCGTGCAGCAGCTCCATGAGGCCTTCATCGTTGTTCTGCTTTAGTTTCAAGGTAGTAAGCTTTTCAACACTCCTAGGGGCCTTGCTTCAGCACCCGTTTCAGTACCAGAACACTGCGTAGAACCAGGAAGCTCTGCTCCTGCGTGTATGCTGCGTGTCAACCTAGAAATTAGAGACTGATGGCACAAGGCTAGTTTTCCCATTATGAAAGCTCCGTTGATGCGGCCCCGAAGCTACCTGAAAGCACTGTTGTTACCGTGCTTTTACTTACAGCCGGCATGGTTCATAGAAGAAAATGAGTTTTCTCGAAAGAAACCTTGTGCTTCCAGTTCCTAGTTGGAAGCTCACCCTGCTCTGCTCTATACCAAACGTGAAAGTCAATGTGAGCACTAGCCTCGAAGTAAGGCCCTGATTATGCTGGCAAAACGGGAGGCGTGCAGCAGCTCCATGAGGCCTTCATCGCTGTTCTGCTTTAGTTTCACGGTAGTAAGCTTTCCAACATTCCTAGGGACTTTGCTTAAGCAACCGTTTCGGTACCAGAACACTGCGTAGAGACAGTAAGCTCTGGTCCTGCGTGTATGCTGCGTGTCAACCTAGAAATTGGAGACTGATGGCATAAGGCTTCTTTTCCCATTATGAAAGCTCCGTTCATGTGGCCTCGAAGCTACCTGGAAAGCATTGTTGTTGCCGGTGTTTTCCTCACTGCCGGCATGGTTCTGAGAAGAAAATGAGTTTTCTCCTAAGAAACCTTGGGTTTCCAGTTCCTTGTTGGAAGCTCACCCTGCTCTGCGCTATACCTAAAGTGAAAGTCAACGTGAGCCCAAGCTTCGAAGTAAGGCCCTGATTATCCTTGCAAAACGAGAGGCGTGCAGCAGCTCCATGAGGCCTTCATCGTTGTTCTGCTTTAGTTTCAAGGTAGTAAGCTTTTCAACACTCCTAGGGGCCTTGCTTCAGCACCCGTTTCAGTACCAGAACACTGCGTAGAACCAGGAAGCTCTGCTCCTGCGTGTATGCTGCGTGTCAACCTAGAAATTAGAGACTGATGGCACAAGGCTAGTTTTCCCATTATGAAAGCTCCGTTGATGCGGCCCCGAAGCTACCTGAAAGCACTGTTGTTACCGTGCTTTTACTTACAGCCGGCATGGTTCATAGAAGAAAATGAGTTTTCTCGAAAGAAACCTTGTGCTTCCAGTTCCTAGTTGGAAGCTCACCCTGCTCTGCTCTATACCAAACGTGAAAGTCAATGTGAGCACTAGCCTCGAAGTAAGGCCCTGATTATGCTGGCAAAACGGGAGGCGTGCAGCAGCTCCATGAGGCCTTCATCGCTGTTCTGCTTTAGTTTCACGGTAGTAAGCTTTCCAACATTCCTAGGGACTTTGCTTAAGCAACCGTTTCGGTACCAGAACACTGCGTAGAGACAGTAAGCTCTGGTCCTGCGTGTATGCTGCGTGTCAACGTAGAAATTGGAGACTGATGGCATAAGGCTTCTTTTCCCATTATGGAAGCTCCGTTCATGCGGCCTCGAAGCTTCCTGAAAAGCATTGTTGTTGCCGGGGTTTTCCTCACTGACGGCATGGTTCTGAGAAGAAAATGAGTTTTCTCCTAAGAAACCTTGGGTTTCCAGTTCCTTGTTGGAAGCTCACCCTGCTCGGCGCTATACCTAAAGTGAAAGTCAACGTGAGCCAAAGCTTCGAAGTAAGGCCCTGATTATCCTTGCAAAACGAGAGGCGTGCAGCAGCTCCATGAGGCCTTCATCGTTGTTCTGCTTTAGTTTCAAGGTAGTAAGCTTTTCAACACTCCTAGGGGCCTTGCTTCAGCACCCGTTTCAGTACCAGAACACTGCGTAGAACCAGGAAGCTCGGCTCCTGCGTGTATGCTGCGTGTCAACCTAGAAATTAGAGACTGATGGCACAAGGCTAGTTTTCCCATTATGAAAGCTCCGTTGATGCGGCCCCGAAGCTACCTGAAAAGCACTGTTGTTACCGTGCTTTTACTTACAGCCGGCATGGTTCATAGAAGAAAATGAGTTTTCTCGAAAGAAACCTTGTGCTTCCAGTTCCTAGTTGGAAGCTCACCCTGCTCTGCTCTATACCAAACGTGAAAGTCAATGTGAGCACTAGCCTCGAAGTAAGGCCCTGATTATGCTGGCAAAACGGGAGGCGTGCAGCAGCTCCATGAGGCCTTCATCGCTGTTCTGCTTTAGTTTCACGGTAGTAAACTTTCCAAGACTCCTAGGGACTTTGCTTAAGCAACCGTTTCGGTACCAGAACACTGCGTAGAGACAGTAAGCTCTGGTCCTGCGTTTATGCTGCGTGTCAACCTAGAAATTGGAGACTGATGGCATAAGGCTTCTTTTCCCATTATGAAAGCTCCTTTCATGCGGCCTCGAAGCTACCTGGAAAGCATTGTTGTTGCCGGGGTTTTCCTCACTGCCGGCATGGTTCTGAGAAGAAAATGAGTTTTCTCCTAAGAAACCTTGGGTTTCCAGTTCCTTGTTGGAAGCTCACCCTGCTCTGCGCTATACCTAAAGTGAAAGTCAACGTGAGCCCAAGCTTCGAAGTAAGGCCCTGATTATCCTTGCAAAACGAGAGGCGTGCAGCAGCTCCATGAGGCCTTCATCGTTGTTCTGCTTTAGTTTCAAGGTAGTAAGCTTTTCAAAACTCCTAGGGGCCTTGCTTCAGCACCCGTTTCAGTACCAGAACACTGCGTAGAACCAGGAAGCTCTGCTCCTGCGTGTATGCTGCGTGTCAACCTAGAAATTAGAGACTGATGGCACAAGGCTTCTTTTCCCGTTTTGAAAGCTCCATTCATGCGGCCTCGAAGCTACCTGAAAAGCACTGTTGTTACTGTGCTTTTACTTACAGCCGGCATGGCACATAGAAGAAAATGAGTTTTCTCGAAAGAAACCTTGTGCTTCCAGTTCCTAGTTGGAAGCTCACCCTGCTCTGCTCTATACCTAAAGTGAAAGTCAACGTGAGCCCAAGCTTCGAAGTAAGGCCCTGATTATCCTTGCAAAACGAGAGGCGTGCAGCAGCTCCATGAGGCCTTCATCCTTGTTCTGCTTTAGTTTCAAGGTAGTAAGCTTTTCAACACTCCTAGGGGCCTTGCTTCAGCACCCGTTTCAGTACCAGAACACTGCGTAGAACCAGGAAGCTCTGCTCCTGCGTGTATGCTGCGTGTCAACCTAGAAATTAGAGACTGATGGCACAAGGCTAGTTTTCCCATTATGAAAGCTCCGTTGATGCGGCCCCGAAGCTACCTGAAAGCACTGTTGTTACCGTGCTTTTACTTACAGCCGGCATGGTTCATAGAAGAAAATGAGTTTTCTCGAAAGAAACCTTGTGCTTCCAGTTCCTAGTTGGAAGCTCACCCTGCTCTGCTCTATACCAAACGTGAAAGTCAATGTGAGCACTAGCCTCGAAGTAAGGCCCTGATTATGCTGGCAAAACGGGAGGCGTGCAGCAGCTCCATGAGGCCTTCATCCTTGTTCTGCTTTAGTTTCAAGGTAGTAAGCTTTTCAACACTCCTAGGGGCCTTGCTTCAGCACCCGTTTCAGTACCAGAACACTGCGTAGAACCAGGAAGCTCTGCTCCTGCGTGTATGCTGCGTGTCAACTTAGAAATTAGAGACTGATGGCACAAGGCTAGTTTTCCCATTATGAAAGCTCCGTTGATGCGGCCCCGAAGCTACCTGAAAGCACTGTTGTTACCGTGCTTTTACTTACAGCCGGCATGGTTCATAGAAGAAAATGAGTTTTCTCGAAAGAAACCTTGTGCTTCCAGTTCCTAGTTGGAAGCTCACCCTGCTCTGCTCTATACCAAACGTGAAAGTCAATGTGAGCACTAGCCTCGAAGTAAGGCCCTGATTATGCTGGCAAAACGGGAGGCGTGCAGCAGCTCCATGAGGCCTTCATCGCTGTTCTGCTTTAGTTTCACGGTAGTAAGCTTTCCAACATTCCTAGGGACTTTGCTTAAGCAACCGTTTCGGTACCAGAACACTGCGTAGAGACAGTAAGCTCTGGTCCTGCGTGTATGCTGCGTGTCAACCTAGAAATTGGAGACTGATGGCATAAGGCTTCTTTTCCCATTATGAAAGCTCCGTTCATGTGGCCTCGAAGCTACCTGGAAAGCATTGTTGTTGCCGGTGTTTTCCTCACTGCCGGCATGGTTCTGAGAAGAAAATGAGTTTTCTCCTAAGAAACCTTGGGTTTCCAGTTCCTTGTTGGAAGCTCACCCTGCTCTGCGCTATACCTAAAGTGAAAGTCAACGTGAGCCCAAGCTTCGAAGTAAGGCCCTGATTATCCTTGCAAAACGAGAGGCGTGCAGCAGCTCCATGAGGCCTTCATCGTTGTTCTGCTTTAGTTTCAAGGTAGTAAGCTTTTCAACACTCCTAGGGGCCTTGCTTCAGCACCCGTTTCAGTACCAGAACACTGCGTAGAACCAGGAAGCTCTGCTCCTGCGTGTATGCTGCGTGTCAACCTAGAAATTAGAGACTGATGGCACAAGGCTAGTTTTCCCATTATGAAAGCTCCGTTGATGCGGCCCCGAAGCTACCTGAAAGCACTGTTGTTACCGTGCTTTTACTTACAGCCGGCATGGTTCATAGAAGAAAATGAGTTTTCTCGAAAGAAACCTTGTGCTTCCAGTTCCTAGTTGGAAGCTCACCCTGCTCTGCTCTATACCAAACGTGAAAGTCAATGTGAGCACTAGCCTCGAAGTAAGGCCCTGATTATGCTGGCAAAACGGGAGGCGTGCAGCAGCTCCATGAGGCCTTCATCGCTGTTCTGCTTTAGTTTCACGGTAGTAAGCTTTCCAACATTCCTAGGGACTTTGCTTAAGCAACCGTTTCGGTACCAGAACACTGCGTAGAGACAGTAAGCTCTGGTCCTGCGTGTATGCTGCGTGTCAACGTAGAAATTGGAGACTGATGGCATAAGGCTTCTTTTCCCATTATGGAAGCTCCGTTCATGCGGCCTCGAAGCTTCCTGAAAAGCATTGTTGTTGCCGGGGTTTTCCTCACTGACGGCATGGTTCTGAGAAGAAAATGAGTTTTCTCCTAAGAAACCTTGGGTTTCCAGTTCCTTGTTGGAAGCTCACCCTGCTCGGCGCTATACCTAAAGTGAAAGTCAACGTGAGCCCAAGCTTCGAAGTAAGGCCCTGATTATCCTTGCAAAACGAGAGGCGTGCAGCAGCTCCATGAGGCCTTCATCGTTGTTCTGCTTTAGTTTCAAGGTAGTAAGCTTTTCAACACTCCTAGGGGCCTTGCTTCAGCACCCGTTTCAGTACCAGAACACTGCGTAGAACCAGGAAGCTCGGCTCCTGCGTGTATGCTGCGTGTCAACCTAGAAATTAGAGACTGATGGCACAAGGCTAGTTTTCCCATTATGAAAGCTCCGTTGATGCGGCCCCGAAGCTACCTGAAAAGCACTGTTGTTACCGTGCTTTTACTTACAGCCGGCATGGTTCATAGAAGAAAATGAGTTTTCTCGAAAGAAACCTTGTGCTTCCAGTTCCTAGTTGGAAGCTCACCCTGCTCTGCTCTATACCAAACGTGAAAGTCAATGTGAGCACTAGCCTCGAAGTAAGGCCCTGATTATGCTGGCAAAACGGGAGGCGTGCAGCAGCTCCATGAGGCCTTCATCGCTGTTCTGCTTTAGTTTCACGGTAGTAAGCTTTCCAAGACTCCTAGGGACTTTGCTTAAGCAACCGTTTCGGTACCAGAACACTGCGTAGAGACAGTAAGCTCTGGTCCTGCGTGTATGCTGCGTGTCAACCTAGAAATTGGAGACTGATGGCATAAGGCTTCTTTTCCCATTATGAAAGCTCCGTTCATTCGGCGTCGAAGCTACCTGAAAAGCATTGTTGTTGCCGGGGTTTTCCACACTGCCGGCATGGTTCTGAGAAGAAAATGAGTTTTCTCCTAAGAAACCTTAGGTTTCCAGTTCCTTGTTGGAAGCTCACCCTGCTCTGCGCTATACCTAAAGTGAAAGTCAACGTGAGCCCAAGCTTCGAAGTAAGGCCCTGATTATCCTTGCAAAACGAGAGGCGTGCAGCAGCTCCATGAGGCCTTCATCCTTGTTCTGCTTTAGTTTCAAGGTAGTAAGCTTTTCAACACTCCTAGGGGCCTTGCTTCAGCACCCGTTTCAGTACCAGAACACTGCGTAGAACCAGGAAGCTCTGCTCCTGCGTGTATGCTGCGTGTCAACCTAGAAATTAGAGACTGATGGCACAAGGCTAGTTTTCCCATTATGAAAGCTCCGTTGATGCGGCCCCGAAGCTACCTGAAAGCACTGTTGTTACCGTGCTTTTACTTACAGCCGGCATGGTTCATAGAAGAAAATGAGTTTTCTCGAAAGAAACCTTGTGCTTCCAGTTCCTAGTTGGAAGCTCACCCTGCTCTGCTCTATACCAAACGTGAAAGTCAATGTGAGCACTAGCCTCGAAGTAAGGCCCTGATTATGCTGGCAAAACGGGAGGCATGCAGCAGCTCCATGAGGCGTTCATCGCTGTTCTGCTTTAGTTTCACGGTAGTAAGCTTTCCAACATTCCTAGGGACTTTGCTTAAGCAACCGTTTCGGTACCAGAACACTGCGTAGAGACAGTAAGCTCTGGTCCTGCGTGTATGCTGCGTGTCAACCTAGAAATTGGAGACTGATGGCATAAGGCTTCTTTTCCCATTATGAAAGCTCCTTTCATGCGGCCTCGAAGCTAACTGGAAAGCATTGTTGTTGCCGGGGTTTTCCTCACTGCCGGCATGGTTCTGAGAAGAAAATGAGTTTTATCCTAAGAAACCTTGGGTTTCCAGTTCCTTGTTGGAAGCTCACCCTGCTCTGCGCTATACCTAAAGTGAAAGTCAACGTGAGCCCAAGCTTCGAAGTAAGGCCCTGATTATCCTTGCAAAATGAGAGGCGTGCAGCAGCTCCATGAGGCCTTCATCCTTGTTCTGCTTTAGTTTCAAGGTAGTAAGCTTTTCAACACTCCTAGGGGCCTTGCTTCAGCACCCGTTTCAGTACCAGAACACTGCGTAGAACCAGGAAGCTCTGCTCCTGCGTGTATGCTGCGTGTCAACTTAGAAATTAGAGACTGATGGCACAAGGCTAGTTTTCCCATTATGAAAGCTCCGTTGATGCGGCCCCGAAGCTACCTGAAAGCACTGTTGTTACCGTGCTTTTACTTACAGCCGGCATGGTTCATAGAAGAAAATGAGTTTTCTCGAAAGAAACCTTGTGCTTCCAGTTCCTAGTTGGAAGCTCACCCTGCTCTGCTCTATACCTAACGTGAAAGTCAATGTGAGCACTAGCCTCGAAGTAAGGCCCTGATTATCCTGGCAAAACGGGAGGCGTGCAGCAGCTCCATGAGGCCTTCATCGCTGTTCTGCTTTAGTTTCACAGTAGTAAGCTTTCCAACATTCCTAGGGACTTTGCTTAAGCAACCGTTTCGGTACCAGAACACTGCGTAGAGACAGTAAGCTCTGGTCCTGCGTGTATGCTGCGTGTCAACCTAGAAATTGGAGACTGATGGCATAAGGCTTCTTTTCCCATTATGAAAGCTCCGTTCATGTGGCCTCGAAGCTACCTGGAAAGCATTGTTGTTGCCGGTGTTTTCCTCACTGCCGGCATGGTTCTGAGAAGAAAATGAGTTTTCTCCTAAGAAACCTTGGGTTTCCAGTTCCTTGTTGGAAGCTCACCCTGCTCTGCGCTATACCTAAAGTGAAAGTCAACGTGAGCCCAAGCTTCGAAGTAAGGCCCTGATTATCCTTGCAAAACGAGAGGCGTGCAGCAGCTCCATGAGGCCTTCATCGTTGTTCTGCTTTAGTTTCAAGGTAGTAAGCTTTTCAACACTCCTAGGGGCCTTGCTTCAGCACCCGTTTCAGTACCAGAACACTGCGTAGAACCAGGAAGCTCTGCTCCTGCGTGTATGCTGCGTGTCAACCTAGAAATTAGAGACTGATGGCACAAGGCTAGTTTTCCCATTATGAAAGCTCCGTTGATGCGGCCCCGAAGCTACCTGAAAGCACTGTTGTTACCGTGCTTTTACTTACAGCCGGCATGGTTCATAGAAGAAAATGAGTTTTCTCGAAAGAAACCTTGTGCTTCCAGTTCCTAGTTGGAAGCTCACCCTGCTCTGCTCTATACCAAACGTGAAAGTCAATGTGAGCACTAGCCTCGAAGTAAGGCCCTGATTATGCTGGCAAAACGGGAGGCGTGCAGCAGCTCCATGAGGCCTTCATCGCTGTTCTGCTTTAGTTTCACGGTAGTAAGCTTTCCAACATTCCTAGGGACTTTGCTTAAGCAACCGTTTCGGTACCAGAACACTGCGTAGAGACAGTAAGCTCTGGTCCTGCGTGTATGCTGCGTGTCAACCTAGAAATTGGAGACTGATGGCATAAGGCTTCTTTTCCCATTATGGAAGCTCCGTTCATGCGGCCTCGAAGCTACCTGGAAAGCATTGTTGTTGCCGGGGTTTTCCTCACTGCCGGCATGGTTCTGAGAAGAAAATGAGTTTTCTCCTAAGAAACCTTGGGTTTCCAGTTCCTTGTTGGAAGCTCACCCTGCTCTGCGCTATACCTAAAGTGAAAGTCAACGGGAGCCCAAGCTTCGAAGTAAGGCCCTGATTATCCTTGCAAAACGAGAGGCGTGCAGCAGCTCCATGAGGCCTTCATCGTTGTTCTGCTTTAGTTTCAAGGTAGTAAGCTTTTCAACACTCCTAGGGGCCTTGCTTCAGCACCCGTTTCAGTACCAGAACACTGCGTAGAACCAGGAAGCTCTGCTCCTGCGTGTATGCTGCGTGTCAACCTAGAAATTAGAGACTGATGGCACAAGGCTAGTTTTCCCATTATGAAAGCTCCGTTGATGCGGCCCCGAAGCTACCTGAAAGCACTGTTGTTACCGTGCTTTTACTTACAGCCGGCATGGTTCATAGAAGAAAATGAGTTTTCTCGAAAGAAACCTTGTGCTTCCAGTTCCTAGTTGGAAGCTCACCCTGCTCTGCTCTATACCAAACGTGAAAGTCAATGTGAGCACTAGCCTCGAAGTAAGGCCCTGATTATGCTGGCAAAACGGGAGGCGTGCAGCAGCTCCATGAGGCCTTCATCGCTGTTCTGCTTTAGTTTCACGGTAGTAAGCTTTCCAACATTCCTAGGGACTTTGCTTAAGCAACCGTTTCGGTACCAGAACACTGCGTAGAGACAGTAAGCTCTGGTCCTGCGTGTATGCTGCGTGTCAACCTAGAAATTGGAGACTGATGGCATAAGGCTTCTTTTCCCATTATGGAAGCTCCGTTCATGCGGCCTCGAAGCTACCTGAAAAGCATTGTTGTTGCCGGGGTTTTCCTCACTGACGGCATGGTTCTGAGAAGAAAATGAGTTTTCTCCTAAGAAACCTTGGGTTTCCAGTTCCTTGTTGGAAGCTCACCCTGCTCTGCGCTATACCTAAAGTGAAAGTCAACGTGAGCCCAAGCTTCGAAGTAAGGCCCTGATTATCCTTGCAAAACGAGAGGCGTGCAGCAGCTCCATGAGGCCTTCATCGTTGTTCTGCTTTAGTTTCAAGGTAGTAAGCTTTTCAACACTCCTAGGGGCCTTGCTTCAGCACCCGTTTCAGTACCAGAACACTGCGTAGAACCAGGAAGCTCTGCTCCTGCGTGTATGCTGCGTGTCAACCTAGAAATTAGAGACTGATGGCACAAGGCTAGTTTTCCCATTATGAAAGCTCCGTTGATGCGGCCCCGAAGCTACCTGAAAGCACTGTTGTTACCGTGCTTTTACTTACAGCCGGCATGGTTCATAGAAGAAAATGAGTTTTCTCGAAAGAAACCTTGTGCTTCCAGTTCCTAGTTGGAAGCTCACCCTGCTCTGCTCTATACCAAACGTGAAAGTCAATGTGAGCACTAGCCTCGAAGTAAGGCCCTGATTATGCTGGCAAAACGGGAGGCGTGCAGCAGCTCCATGAGGCCTTCATCGCTGTTCTGCTTTAGTTTCACGGTAGTAAGCTTTCCAACATTCCTAGGGACTTTGCTTAAGCAACCGTTTCGGTACCAGAACACTGCGTAGAGACAGTAAGCTCTGGTCCTGCGTGTATGCTGCGTGTCAACCTAGAAATTGGAGACTGATGGCATAAGGCTTCTTTTCCCATTATGGAAGCTCCGTTCATGCGGCCTCGAAGCTTCCTGAAAAGCATTGTTGTTGCCGGGGTTTTCCTCACTGACGGCATGGTTCTGAGAAGAAAATGAGTTTTCTCCTAAGAAACCTTGGGTTTCCAGTTCCTTGTTGGAAGCTCACCCTGCTCGGCGCTATACCTAAAGTGAAAGTCAACGTGAGCCCAAGCTTCGAAGTAAGGCCCTGATTATCCTTGCAAAACGAGAGGCGTGCAGCAGCTCCATGAGGCCTTCATCGTTGTTCTGCTTTAGTTTCAAGGTAGTAAGCTTTTCAACACTCCTAGGGGCCTTGCTTCAGCACCCGTTTCAGTACCAGAACACTGCGTAGAACCAGGAAGCTCGGCTCCTGCGTGTATGCTGCGTGTCAACCTAGAAATTAGAGACTGATGGCACAAGGCTAGTTTTCCCATTATGAAAGCTCCGTTGATGCGGCCCCGAAGCTACCTGAAAAGCACTGTTGTTACCGTGCTTTTACTTACAGCCGGCATGGTTCATAGAAGAAAATGAGTTTTCTCGAAAGAAACCTTGTGCTTCCAGTTCCTAGTTGGAAGCTCACCCTGCTCTGCTCTATACCAAACGTGAAAGTCAATGTGAGCACTAGCCTCGAAGTAAGGCCCTGATTATGCTGGCAAAACGGGAGGCGTGCAGCAGCTCCATGAGGCCTTCATCGCTGTTCTGCTTTAGTTTCACGGTAGTAAGCTTTCCAAGACTCCTAGGGACTTTGCTTAAGCAACCGTTTCGGTACCAGAACACTGCGTAGAGACAGTAAGCTCTGGTCCTGCGTGTATGCTGCGTGTCAACCTAGAAATTGGAGACTGATGGCATAAGGCTTCTTTTCCCATTATGAAAGCTCCGTTCATGCGGCGTCGAAGCTACCTGAAAAGCATTGTTGTTGCCGGGGTTTTCCACACTGCCGGCATGGTTCTGAGAAGAAAATGAGTTTTCTCCTAAGAAACCTTAGGTTTCCAGTTCCTTGTTGGAAGCTCACCCTGCTCTGCGCTATACCTAAAGTGAAAGTCAACGTGAGCCCAAGCTTCGAAGTAAGGCCCTGATTATCCTTGCAAAACGAGAGGCGTGCAGCAGCTCCATGAGGCCTTCATCCTTGTTCTGCTTTAGTTTCAAGGTAGTAAGCTTTTCAACACTCCTAAGGGCCTTGCTTCAGCACCCGTTTCAGTACCAGAACACTGCGTAGAACCAGGAAGCTCTGCTCCTGCGTGTATGCTGCGTGTCAACCTAGAAATTAGAGACTGATGGCACAAGGCTAGTTTTCCCATTATGAAAGCTCCGTTGATGCGGCCCCGAAGCTACCTGAAAGCACTGTTGTTACCGTGCTTTTACTTACAGCCGGCATGGTTCATAGAAGAAAATGAGTTTTCTCGAAAGAAACCTTGTGCTTCCAGTTCCTAGTTGGAAGCTCACCCTGCTCTGCTCTATACCAAACGTGAAAGTCAATGTGAGCACTAGCCTCGAAGTAAGGCCCTGATTATGCTGGCAAAACGGGAGGCATGCAGCAGCTCCATGAGGCGTTCATCGCTGTTCTGCTTTAGTTTCACGGTAGTAAGCTTTCCAACATTCCTAGGGACTTTGCTTAAGCAACCGTTTCGGTACCAGAACACTGCGTAGAGACAGTAAGCTCTGGTCCTGCGTGTATGCTGCGTGTCAACCTAGAAATTGGAGACTGATGGCATAAGGCTTCTTTTCCCATTATGAAAGCTCCTTTCATGCGGCCTCGAAGCTAACTGGAAAGCATTGTTGTTGCCGGGGTTTTCCTCACTGCCGGCATGGTTCTGAGAAGAAAATGAGTTTTATCCTAAGAAACCTTGGGTTTCCAGTTCCTTGTTGGAAGCTCACCCTGCTCTGCGCTATACCTAAAGTGAAAGTCAACGTGAGCCCAAGCTTCGAAGTAAGGCCCTGATTATCCTTGCAAAATGAGAGGCGTGCAGCAGCTCCATGAGGCCTTCATCCTTGTTCTGCTTTAGTTTCAAGGTAGTAAGCTTTTCAACACTCCTAGGGGCCTTGCTTCAGCACCCGTTTCAGTACCAGAACACTGCGTAGAACCAGGAAGCTCTGCTCCTGCGTGTATGCTGCGTGTCAACTTAGAAATTAGAGACTGATGGCACAAGGCTAGTTTTCCCATTATGAAAGCTCCGTTGATGCGGCCCCGAAGCTACCTGAAAGCACTGTTGTTACCGTGCTTTTACTTACAGCCGGCATGGTTCATAGAAGAAAATGAGTTTTCTCGAAAGAAACCTTGTGCTTCCAGTTCCTAGTTGGAAGCTCACCCTGCTCTGCTCTATACCAAACGTGAAAGTCAATGTGAGCACTAGCCTCGAAGTAAGGCCCTGATTATCCTGGCAAAACGGGAGGCGTGCAGCAGCTCCATGAGGCCTTCATCGCTGTTCTGCTTTAGTTTCACAGTAGTAAGCTTTCCAACATTCCTAGGGACTTTGCTTAAGCAACCGTTTCGGTACCAGAACACTGCGTAGAGACAGTAAGCTCTGGTCCTGCGTGTATGCTGCGTGTCAACCTAGAAATTGGAGACTGATGGCATAAGGCTTCTTTTCCCATTATGAAAGCTCCGTTCATGTGGCCTCGAAGGTACCTGGAAAGCATTGTTGTTGCCGGTGTTTTCCTCACTGCCGGCATGGTTCTGAGAAGAAAATGAGTTTTCTCCTAAGAAACCTTGGGTTTCCAGTTCCTTGTTGGAAGCTCACCCTGCTCTGCGCTATACCTAAAGTGAAAGTCAACGTGAGCCCAAGCTTCGAAGTAAGGCCCTGATTATCCTTGCAAAACGAGAGGCGTGCAGCAGCTCCATGAGGCCTTCATCGTTGTTCTGCTTTAGTTTCAAGGTAGTAAGCTTTTCAACACTACTAGGGGCCTTGCTTCAGCACCCGTTTCAGTACCAGAACACTGCGTAGAACCAGGAAGCTCTGCTCCTGCGTGTATGCTGCGTGTCAACCTAGAAATTAGAGACTGATGGCACAAGGCTAGTTTTCCCATTATGAAAGCTCCGTTGATGCGGCCCCGAAGCTACCTGAAAGCACTGTTGTTACCGTGCTTTTACTTACAGCCGGCATGGTTCATAGAAGAAAATGAGTTTTCTCGAAAGAAACCTTGTGCTTCCAGTTCCTAGTTGGAAGCTCACCCTGCTCTGCTCTATACCAAACGTGAAAGTCAATGTGAGCACTAGCCTCGAAGTAAGGCCCTGATTATGCTGGCAAAACGGGAGGCGTGCAGCAGCTCCATGAGGCCTTCATCGCTGTTCTGCTTTAGTTTCACGGTAGTAAGCTTTCCAACATTCCTAGGGACTCTGCTTAAGCAACGGTTTCGGTACCAGAACACTGCGTAGAGACAGTAAGCTCTGGTCCTGCGTGTATGCTGCGTGTCAACCTAGAAATTGGAGACTGATGGCATAAGGCTTCTTTTCCCATTATGGAAGCTCCGTTCATGCGGCCTCGAAGCTACCTGAAAAGCATTGTTGTTGCCGGGGTTTTCCTCACTGACGGCATGGTTCTGAGAAGAAAATGAGTTTTCTCCTAAGAAACCTTGGGTTTCCAGTTCCTTGTTGGAAGCTCACCCTGCTCTGCGCTATACCTAAAGTGAAAGTCAACGTGAGCCCAAGCTTCGAAGTAAGGCCCTGATTATCCTTGCAAAACGAGAGGCGTGCAGCAGCTCCATGAGGCCTTCATCGTTGTTCTGCTTTAGTTTCAAGGTAGTAAGCTTTTCAACACTCCTAGGGGCCTTGCTTCAGCACCCGTTTCAGTACCAGAACACTGCGTAGAACCAGGAAGCTCTGCTCCTGCGTGTATGCTGCGTGTCAACCTAGAAATTAGAGACTGATGGCACAAGGCTAGTTTTCCCATTATGAAAGCTCCGTTGATGCGGCCCCGAAGCTACCTGAAAGCACTGTTGTTACCGTGCTTTTACTTACAGCCGGCATGGTTCATAGAAGAAAATGAGTTTTCTCGAAAGAAACCTTGTGCTTCCAGTTCCTAGTTGGAAGCTCACCCTGCTCTGCTCTATACCAAACGTGAAAGTCAATGTGAGCACTAGCCTCGAAGTAAGGCCCTGATTATGCTGGCAAAACGGGAGGCGTGCAGCAGCTCCATGAGGCCTTCATCGCTGTTCTGCTTTAGTTTCACGGTAGTAAGCTTTCCAACATTCCTAGGGACTTTGCTTAAGCAACCGTTTCGGTACCAGAACACTGCGTAGAGACAGTAAGCTCTGGTCCTGCGTGTATGCTGCGTGTCAACGTAGAAATTGGAGACTGATGGCATAAGGCTTCTTTTCCCATTATGGAAGCTCCGTTCATGCGGCCTCGAAGCTACCTGAAAAGCATTGTTGTTGCCGGGGTTTTCCTCACTGACGGCATGGTTCTGAGAAGAAAATGAGTTTTCTCCTAAGAAACCTTGGGTTTCCAGTTCCTTGTTGGAAGCTCACCCTGCTCTGCGCTATACCTAAAGTGAAAGTCAACGTGAGCCCAAGCTTCGAAGTAAGGCCCTGATTATCCTTGCAAAACGAGAGGCGTGCAGCAGCTCCATGAGGCCTTCATCGTTGTTCTGCTTTAGTTTCAAGGTAGTAAGCTTTTCAACACTCCTAGGGGCCTTGCTTCAGCACCCGTTTCAGTACCAGAACACTGCGTAGAACCAGGAAGCTCTGCTCCTGCGTGTATGCTGCGTGTCAACCTAGAAATTAGAGACTGATGGCACAAGGCTAGTTTTCCCATTATGAAAGCTCCGTTGATGCGGCCCCGAAGCTACCTGAAAGCACTGTTGTTACCGTGCTTTTACTTACAGCCGGCATGGTTCATAGAAGAAAATGAGTTTTCTCGAAAGAAACCTTGTGCTTCCAGTTCCTAGTTGGAAGCTCACCCTGCTCTGCTCTATACCAAACGTGAAAGTCAATGTGAGCACTAGCCTCGAAGTAAGGCCCTGATTATGCTGGCAAAACGGGAGGCGTGCAGCAGCTCCATGAGGCCTTCATCGCTGTTCTGCTTTAGTTTCACGGTAGTAAGCTTTCCAACATTCCTAGGGACATTGCTTAAGCAACCGTTTCGGTACCAGAACACTGCGTAGAGACAGTAAGCTCTGGTCCTGCGTGTATGCTGCGTGTCAACCTAGAAATTGGAGACTGATGGCATAAGGCTTCTTTTCCCATTATGGAAGCTCCGTTCATGCGGCCTCGAAGCTACCTGGAAAGCATTGTTGTTGCCGGGGTTTTCCTCACTGACGGCATGGTTCTGAGAAGAAAATGAGTTTTCTCCTAAGAAACCTTGGGTTTCCAGTTCCTTGTTGGAAGCTCACCCTGCTCTGCGCTATACCTAAAGTGAAAGTCAACGTGAGCCCAAGCTTCGAAGTAAGGCCCTGATTATCCTTGCAAAACGAGAGGCGTGCAGCAGCTCCATGAGGCCTTCATCCTTGTTCTGCTTTAGTTTCAAGGTAGTAAGCTTTTCAACACTCCTAGGGGCCTTGCTTCAGCACCCGTTTCAGTACCAGAACACTGCGTAGAACCAGGAAGCTCTGCTCCTGCGTGTATGCTGCGTGTCAACCTAGAAATTAGAGACTGATGGCACAAGGCTAGTTTTCCCATTATGAAAGCTCCGTTGATGCGGCCCCGAAGCTACCTGAAAGCACTGTTGTTACCGTGCTTTTACTTACAGCCGGCATGGTTCATAGAAGAAAATGAGTTTTCTCGAAAGAAACCTTGTGCTTCCAGTTCCTAGTTGGAAGCTCACCCTGCTCTGCTCTATACCAAACGTGAAAGTCAATGTGAGCACTAGCCTCGAAGTAAGGCCCTGATTATGCTGGCAAAACGGGAGGCGTGCAGCAGCTCCATGAGGCCTTCATCGCTGTTCTGCTTTAGTTTCACGGTAGTAAGCTTTCCAACATTCCTAGGGACTTTGCTTAAGCAACCGTTTCGGTACCAGAACACTGCGTAGAGACAGTAAGCTCTGGTCCTGCGTGTATGCTGCGTGTCAACCTAGAAATTGGAGACTGATGGCATAAGGCTTCTTTTCCCATTATGGAAGCTCCGTTCATGCGGCCTCGAAGCTTCCTGAAAAGCATTGTTGTTGCCGGGGTTTTCCTCACTGACGGCATGGTTCTGAGAAGAAAATGAGTTTTCTCCTAAGAAACCTTGGGTTTCCAGTTCCTTGTTGGAAGCTCACCCTGCTCGGCGCTATACCTAAAGTGAAAGTCAACGTGAGCCAAAGCTTCGAAGTAAGGCCCTGATTATCCTTGCAAAACGAGAGGCGTGCAGCAGCTCCATGAGGCCTTCATCCTTGTTCTGCTTTAGTTTCAAGGTAGTAAGCTTTTCAACACTCCTAAGGGCCTTGCTTCAGCACCCGTTTCAGTACCAGAACACTGCGTAGAACCAGGAAGCTCTGCTCCTGCGTGTATGCTGCGTGTCAACCTAGAAATTAGAGACTGATGGCACAAGGCTAGTTTTCCCATTATGAAAGCTCCGTTGATGCGGCCCCGAAGCTACCTGAAAGCACTGTTGTTACCGTGCTTTTACTTACAGCCGGCATGGTTCATAGAAGAAAATGAGTTTTCTCGAAAGAAACCTTGTGCTTCCAGTTCCTAGTTGGAAGCTCACCCTGCTCTGCTCTATACCAAACGTGAAAGTCAATGTGAGCACTAGCCTCGAAGTAAGGCCCTGATTATGCTGGCAAAACGGGAGGCATGCAGCAGCTCCATGAGGCGTTCATCGCTGTTCTGCTTTAGTTTCACGGTAGTAAGCTTTCCAACATTCCTAGGGACTTTGCTTAAGCAACCGTTTCGGTACCAGAACACTGCGTAGAGACAGTAAGCTCTGGTCCTGCGTGTATGCTGCGTGTCAACCTAGAAATTGGAGACTGATGGCATAAGGCTTCTTTTCCCATTATGAAAGCTCCTTTCATGCGGCCTCGAAGCTAACTGGAAAGCATTGTTGTTGCCGGGGTTTTCCTCACTGCCGGCATGGTTCTGAGAAGAAAATGAGTTTTATCCTAAGAAACCTTGGGTTTCCAGTTCCTTGTTGGAAGCTCACCCTGCTCTGCGCTATACCTAAAGTGAAAGTCAACGTGAGCCCAAGCTTCGAAGTAAGGCCCTGATTATCCTTGCAAAATGAGAGGCGTGCAGCAGCTCCATGAGGCCTTCATCCTTGTTCTGCTTTAGTTTCAAGGTAGTAAGCTTTTCAACACTCCTAGGGGCCTTGCTTCAGCACCCGTTTCAGTACCAGAACACTGCGTAGAACCAGGAAGCTCTGCTCCTGCGTGTATGCTGCGTGTCAACTTAGAAATTAGAGACTGATGGCACAAGGCTAGTTTTCCCATTATGAAAGCTCCGTTGATGCGGCCCCGAAGCTACCTGAAAGCACTGTTGTTACCGTGCTTTTACTTACAGCCGGCATGGTTCATAGAAGAAAATGAGTTTTCTCGAAAGAAACCTTGTGCTTCCAGTTCCTAGTTGGAAGCTCACCCTGCTCTGCTCTATACCAAACGTGAAAGTCAATGTGAGCACTAGCCTCGAAGTAAGGCCCTGATTATCCTGGCAAAACGGGAGGCGTGCAGCAGCTCCATGAGGCCTTCATCGCTGTTCTGCTTTAGTTTCACAGTAGTAAGCTTTCCAACATTCCTAGGGACTTTGCTTAAGCAACCGTTTCGGTACCAGAACACTGCGTAGAGACAGTAAGCTCTGGTCCTGCGTGTATGCTGCGTGTCAACCTAGAAATTGGAGACTGATGGCATAAGGCTTCTTTTCCCATTATGAAAGCTCCGTTCATGTGGCCTCGAAGGTACCTGGAAAGCATTGTTGTTGCCGGTGTTTTCCTCACTGCCGGCATGGTTCTGAGAAGAAAATGAGTTTTCTCCTAAGAAACCTTGGGTTTCCAGTTCCTTGTTGGAAGCTCACCCTGCTCTGCGCTATACCTAAAGTGAAAGTCAACGTGAGCCCAAGCTTCGAAGTAAGGCCCTGATTATCCTTGCAAAACGAGAGGCGTGCAGCAGCTCCATGAGGCCTTCATCGTTGTTCTGCTTTAGTTTCAAGGTAGTAAGCTTTTCAACACTACTAGGGGCCTTGCTTCAGCACCCGTTTCAGTACCAGAACACTGCGTAGAACCAGGAAGCTCTGCTCCTGCGTGTATGCTGCGTGTCAACCTAGAAATTAGAGACTGATGGCACAAGGCTAGTTTTCCCATTATGAAAGCTCCGTTGATGCGGCCCCGAAGCTACCTGAAAGCACTGTTGTTACCGTGCTTTTACTTACAGCCGGCATGGTTCATAGAAGAAAATGAGTTTTCTCGAAAGAAACCTTGTGCTTCCAGTTCCTAGTTGGAAGCTCACCCTGCTCTGCTCTATACCAAACGTGAAAGTCAATGTGAGCACTAGCCTCGAAGTAAGGCCCTGATTATGCTGGCAAAACGGGAGGCGTGCAGCAGCTCCATGAGGCCTTCATCGCTGTTCTGCTTTAGTTTCACGGTAGTAAGCTTTCCAACATTCCTAGGGACTCTGCTTAAGCAACGGTTTCGGTACCAGAACACTGCGTAGAGACAGTAAGCTCTGGTCCTGCGTGTATGCTGCGTGTCAACCTAGAAATTGGAGACTGATGGCATAAGGCTTCTTTTCCCATTATGGAAGCTCCGTTCATGCGGCCTCGAAGCTACCTGAAAAGCATTGTTGTTGCCGGGGTTTTCCTCACTGACGGCATGGTTCTGAGAAGAAAATGAGTTTTCTCCTAAGAAACCTTGGGTTTCCAGTTCCTTGTTGGAAGCTCACCCTGCTCTGCGCTATACCTAAAGTGAAAGTCAACGTGAGCCCAAGCTTCGAAGTAAGGCCCTGATTATCCTTGCAAAACGAGAGGCGTGCAGCAGCTCCATGAGGCCTTCATCGTTGTTCTGCTTTAGTTTCAAGGTAGTAAGCTTTTCAACACTCCTAGGGGCCTTGCTTCAGCACCCGTTTCAGTACCAGAACACTGCGTAGAACCAGGAAGCTCTGCTCCTGCGTGTATGCTGCGTGTCAACCTAGAAATTAGAGACTGATGGCACAAGGCTAGTTTTCCCATTATGAAAGCTCCGTTGATGCGGCCCCGAAGCTACCTGAAAGCACTGTTGTTACCGTGCTTTTACTTACAGCCGGCATGGTTCATAGAAGAAAATGAGTTTTCTCGAAAGAAACCTTGTGCTTCCAGTTCCTAGTTGGAAGCTCACCCTGCTCTGCTCTATACCAAACGTGAAAGTCAATGTGAGCACTAGCCTCGAAGTAAGGCCCTGATTATGCTGGCAAAACGGGAGGCGTGCAGCAGCTCCATGAGGCCTTCATCGCTGTTCTGCTTTAGTTTCACGGTAGTAAGCTTTCCAACATTCCTAGGGACTTTGCTTAAGCAACCGTTTCGGTACCAGAACACTGCGTAGAGACAGTAAGCTCTGGTCCTGCGTGTATGCTGCGTGTCAACGTAGAAATTGGAGACTGATGGCATAAGGCTTCTTTTCCCATTATGGAAGCTCCGTTCATGCGGCCTCGAAGCTACCTGAAAAGCATTGTTGTTGCCGGGGTTTTCCTCACTGACGGCATGGTTCTGAGAAGAAAATGAGTTTTCTCCTAAGAAACCTTGGGTTTCCAGTTCCTTGTTGGAAGCTCACCCTGCTCTGCGCTATACCTAAAGTGAAAGTCAACGTGAGCCCAAGCTTCGAAGTAAGGCCCTGATTATCCTTGCAAAACGAGAGGCGTGCAGCAGCTCCATGAGGCCTTCATCGTTGTTCTGCTTTAGTTTCAAGGTAGTAAGCTTTTCAACACTCCTAGGGGCCTTGCTTCAGCACCCGTTTCAGTACCAGAACACTGCGTAGAACCAGGAAGCTCTGCTCCTGCGTGTATGCTGCGTGTCAACCTAGAAATTAGAGACTGATGGCACAAGGCTAGTTTTCCCATTATGAAAGCTCCGTTGATGCGGCCCCGAAGCTACCTGAAAGCACTGTTGTTACCGTGCTTTTACTTACAGCCGGCATGGTTCATAGAAGAAAATGAGTTTTCTCGAAAGAAACCTTGTGCTTCCAGTTCCTAGTTGGAAGCTCACCCTGCTCTGCTCTATACCAAACGTGAAAGTCAATGTGAGCACTAGCCTCGAAGTAAGGCCCTGATTATGCTGGCAAAACGGGAGGCGTGCAGCAGCTCCATGAGGCCTTCATCGCTGTTCTGCTTTAGTTTCACGGTAGTAAGCTTTCCAACATTCCTAGGGACATTGCTTAAGCAACCGTTTCGGTACCAGAACACTGCGTAGAGACAGTAAGCTCTGGTCCTGCGTGTATGCTGCGTGTCAACCTAGAAATTGGAGACTGATGGCATAAGGCTTCTTTTCCCATTATGGAAGCTCCGTTCATGCGGCCTCGAAGCTACCTGGAAAGCATTGTTGTTGCCGGGGTTTTCCTCACTGACGGCATGGTTCTGAGAAGAAAATGAGTTTTCTCCTAAGAAACCTTGGGTTTCCAGTTCCTTGTTGGAAGCTCACCCTGCTCTGCGCTATACCTAAAGTGAAAGTCAACGTGAGCCCAAGCTTCGAAGTAAGGCCCTGATTATCCTTGCAAAACGAGAGGCGTGCAGCAGCTCCATGAGGCCTTCATCCTTGTTCTGCTTTAGTTTCAAGGTAGTAAGCTTTTCAACACTCCTAGGGGCCTTGCTTCAGCACCCGTTTCAGTACCAGAACACTGCGTAGAACCAGGAAGCTCTGCTCCTGCGTGTATGCTGCGTGTCAACCTAGAAATTAGAGACTGATGGCACAAGGCTAGTTTTCCCATTATGAAAGCTCCGTTGATGCGGCCCCGAAGCTACCTGAAAGCACTGTTGTTACCGTGCTTTTACTTACAGCCGGCATGGTTCATAGAAGAAAATGAGTTTTCTCGAAAGAAACCTTGTGCTTCCAGTTCCTAGTTGGAAGCTCACCCTGCTCTGCTCTATACCAAACGTGAAAGTCAATGTGAGCACTAGCCTCGAAGTAAGGCCCTGATTATGCTGGCAAAACGGGAGGCGTGCAGCAGCTCCATGAGGCCTTCATCGCTGTTCTGCTTTAGTTTCACGGTAGTAAGCTTTCCAACATTCCTAGGGACTTTGCTTAAGCAACCGTTTCGGTACCAGAACACTGCGTAGAGACAGTAAGCTCTGGTCCTGCGTGTATGCTGCGTGTCAACCTAGAAATTGGAGACTGATGGCATAAGGCTTCTTTTCCCATTATGGAAGCTCCGTTCATGCGGCCTCGAAGCTTCCTGAAAAGCATTGTTGTTGCCGGGGTTTTCCTCACTGACGGCATGGTTCTGAGAAGAAAATGAGTTTTCTCCTAAGAAACCTTGGGTTTCCAGTTCCTTGTTGGAAGCTCACCCTGCTCGGCGCTATACCTAAAGTGAAAGTCAACGTGAGCCAAAGCTTCGAAGTAAGGCCCTGATTATCCTTGCAAAACGAGAGGCGTGCAGCAGCTCCATGAGGCCTTCATCGTTGTTCTGCTTTAGTTTCAAGGTAGTAAGCTTTTCAACACTCCTAGGGGCCTTGCTTCAGCACCCGTTTCAGTACCAGAACACTGCGTAGAACCAGGAAGCTCGGCTCCTGCGTGTATGCTGCGTGTCAACCTAGAAATTAGAGACTGATGGCACAAGGCTAGTTTTCCCATTATGAAAGCTCCGTTGATGCGGCCCCGAAGCTACCTGAAAAGCACTGTTGTTACCGTGCTTTTACTTACAGCCGGCATGGTTCATAGAAGAAAATGAGTTTTCTCGAAAGAAACCTTGTGCTTCCAGTTCCTAGTTGGAAGCTCACCCTGCTCTGCTCTATACCAAACGTGAAAGTCAATGTGAGCACTAGCCTCGAAGTAAGGCCCTGATTATGCTGGCAAAACGGGAGGCGTGCAGCAGCTCCATGAGGCCTTCATCGCTGTTCTGCTTTAGTTTCACGGTAGTAAACTTTCCAAGACTCCTAGGGACTTTGCTTAAGCAACCGTTTCGGTACCAGAACACTGCGTAGAGACAGTAAGCTCTGGTCCTGCGTTTATGCTGCGTGTCAACCTAGAAATTGGAGACTGATGGCATAAGGCTTCTTTTCCCATTATGAAAGCTCCGTTCATGCGGCGTCGAAGCTACCTGAAAAGCATTGTTGTTGCCGGGGTTTTCCACACTGCCGGCATGGTTCTGAGAAGAAAATGAGTTTTCTCCTAAGAAACCTTAGGTTTCCAGTTCCTTGTTGGAAGCTCACCCTGCTCTGCGCTATACCTAAAGTGAAAGTCAACGTGAGCCCAAGCTTCGAAGTAAGGCCCTGATTATCCTTGCAAAACGAGAGGCGTGCAGCAGCTCCATGAGGCCTTCATCCTTGTTCTGCTTTAGTTTCAAGGTAGTAAGCTTTTCAACACTCCTAAGGGCCTTGCTTCAGCACCCGTTTCAGTACCAGAACACTGCGTAGAACCAGGAAGCTCTGCTCCTGCGTGTATGCTGCGTGTCAACCTAGAAATTAGAGACTGATGGCACAAGGCTAGTTTTCCCATTATGAAAGCTCCGTTGATGCGGCCCCGAAGCTACCTGAAAGCACTGTTGTTACCGTGCTTTTACTTACAGCCGGCATGGTTCATAGAAGAAAATGAGTTTTCTCGAAAGAAACCTTGTGCTTCCAGTTCCTAGTTGGAAGCTCACCCTGCTCTGCTCTATACCAAACGTGAAAGTCAATGTGAGCACTAGCCTCGAAGTAAGGCCCTGATTATGGTGGCAAAACGGGAGGCATGCAGCAGCTCCATGAGGCGTTCATCGCTGTTCTGCTTTAGTTTCACGGTAGTAAGCTTTCCAACATTCCTAGGGACTTTGCTTAAGCAACCGTTTCGGTACCAGAACACTGCGTAGAGACAGTAAGCTCTGGTCCTGCGTGTATGCTGCGTGTCAACCTAGAAATTGGAGACTGATGGCATAAGGCTTCTTTTCCATTATGAAAGCTCCTTTCATGCGGCCTCGAAGCTACCTGGAAAGCATTGTTGTTGCCGGGGTTTTCCTCACTGCCGGCATGGTTCTGAGAAGAAAATGAGTTTTCTCCTAAGAAACCTTGGGTTTCCAGTTCCTTGTTGGAAGCTCACCCTGCTCTGCGCTATACCTAAAGTGAAAGTCAACGTGAGCCCAAGCTTCGAAGTAAGGCCCTGATTATCCTTGCAAAATGAGAGGCGTGCAGCAGCTCCATGAGGCCTTCATCCTTGTTCTGCTTTAGTTTCAAGGTAGTAAGCTTTTCAACACTCCTAGGGGCCTTGCTTCAGCACCCGTTTCAGTACCAGAACACTGCGTAGAACCAGGAAGCTCTGCTCCTGCGTGTATGCTGCGTGTCAACTTAGAAATTAGAGACTGATGGCACAAGGCTAGTTTTCCCATTATGAAAGCTCCGTTGATGCGGCCCCGAAGCTACCTGAAAGCACTGTTGTTACCGTGCTTTTACTTACAGCCGGCATGGTTCATAGAAGAAAATGAGTTTTCTCGAAAGAAACCTTGTGCTTCCAGTTCCTAGTTGGAAGCTCACCCTGCTCTGCTCTATACCAAACGTGAAAGTCAATGTGAGCACTAGCCTCGAAGTAAGGCCCTGATTATCCTGGCAAAACGGGAGGCGTGCAGCAGCTCCATGAGGCCTTCATCGCTGTTCTGCTTTAGTTTCACGGTAGTAAGCTTTCCAACATTCCTAGGGACTTTGCTTAAGCAACCGTTTCGGTACCAGAACACTGCGTAGAGACAGTAAGCTCTGGTCCTGCGTGTATGCTGCGTGTCAACCTAGAAATTGGAGACTGATGGCATAAGGCTTCTTTTCCCATTATGAAAGCTCCGTTCATGTGGCCTCGAAGCTACCTGGAAAGCATTGTTGTTGCCGGTGTTTTCCTCACTGCCGGCATGGTTCTGAGAAGAAAATGAGTTTTCTCCTAAGAAACCTTGGGTTTCCAGTTCCTTGTTGGAAGCTCACCCTGCTCTGCGCTATACCTAAAGTGAAAGTCAACGTGAGCCCAAGCTTCGAAGTAAGGCCCTGATTATCCTTGCAAAACGAGAGGCGTGCAGCAGCTCCATGAGGCCTTCATCGTTGTTCTGCTTTAGTTTCAAGGTAGTAAGCTTTTCAACACTCCTAGGGGCCTTGCTTCAGCACCCGTTTCAGTACCAGAACACTGCGTAGAACCAGGAAGCTCTGCTCCTGCGTGTATGCTGCGTGTCAACCTAGAAATTAGAGACTGATGGCACAAGGCTAGTTTTCCCATTATGAAAGCTCCGTTGATGCGGCCCCGAAGCTACCTGAAAGCACTGTTGTTACCGTGCTTTTACTTACAGCCGGCATGGTTCATAGAAGAAAATGAGTTTTCTCGAAAGAAACCTTGTGCTTCCAGTTCCTAGTTGGAAGCTCACCCTGCTCTGCTCTATACCAAACGTGAAAGTCAATGTGAGCACTAGCCTCGAAGTAAGGCCCTGATTATGCTGGCAAAACGGGAGGCGTGCAGCAGCTCCATGAGGCCTTCATCGCTGTTCTGCTTTAGTTTCACGGTAGTAAGCTTTCCAACATTCCTAGGGACTCTGCTTAAGCAACGGTTTCGGTACCAGAACACTGCGTAGAGACAGTAAGCTCTGGTCCTGCGTGTATGCTGCGTGTCAACCTAGAAATTGGAGACTGATGGCATAAGGCTTCTTTTCCCATTATGGAAGCTCCGTTCATGCGGCCTCGAAGCTACCTGAAAAGCATTGTTGTTGCCGGGGTTTTCCTCACTGACGGCATGGTTCTGAGAAGAAAATGAGTTTTCTCCTAAGAAACCTTGGGTTTCCAGTTCTTTGTTGGAAGCTCACCCTGCTCTGCGCTATACCTAAAGTGAAAGTCAACGTGAGCCCAAGCTTCGAAGTAAGGCCCTGATTATCCTTGCAAAACGAGAGGCGTGCAGCAGCTCCATGAGGCCTTCATCGTTGTTCTGCTTTAGTTTCAAGGTAGTAAGCTTTTCAACACTCCTAGGGGCCTTGCTTCAGCACCCGTTTCAGTACCAGAACACTGCGTAGAACCAGGAAGCTCTGCTCCTGCGTGTATGCTGCGTGTCAACCTAGAAATTAGAGACTGATGGCACAAGGCTAGTTTTCCCATTATGAAAGCTCCGTTGATGCGGCCCCGAAGCTACCTGAAAGCACTGTTGTTACCGTGCTTTTACTTACAGCCGGCATGGTTCATAGAAGAAAATGAGTTTTCTCGAAAGAAACCTTGTGCTTCCAGTTCCTAGTTGGAAGCTCACCCTGCTCTGCTCTATACCAAACGTGAAAGTCAATGTGAGCACTAGCCTCGAAGTAAGGCCCTGATTATGCTGGCAAAACGGGAGGCGTGCAGCAGCTCCATGAGGCCTTCATCGCTGTTCTGCTTTAGTTTCACGGTAGTAAGCTTTCCAACATTCCTAGGGACATTGCTTAAGCAACCGTTTCGGTACCAGAACACTGCGTAGAGACAGTAAGCTCTGGTCCTGCGTGTATGCTGCGTGTCAACCTAGAAATTGGAGACTGATGGCATAAGGCTTCTTTTCCCATTATGGAAGCTCCGTTCATGCGGCCTCGAAGCTACCTGGAAAGCATTGTTGTTGCCCGGGTTTTCCTCACTGACGGCATGGTTCTGAGAAGAAAATGAGTTTTCTCCTAAGAAACCTTGGGTTTCCAGTTCCTTGTTGGAAGCTCACCCTGCTCTGCGCTATACCTAAAGTGAAAGTCAACGTGAGCCCAAGCTTCGAAGTAAGGCCCTGATTATCCTTGCAAAACGAGAGGCGTGCAGCAGCTCCATGAGGCCTTCATCCTTGTTCTGCTTTAGTTTCAAGGTAGTAAGCTTTTCAACACTCCTAGGGGCCTTGCTTCAGCACCCGTTTCAGTACCAGAACACTGCGTAGAACCAGGAAGCTCTGCTCCTGCGTGTATGCTGCGTGTCAACCTAGAAATTAGAGACTGATGGCACAAGGCTAGTTTTCCCATTATGAAAGCTCCGTTGATGCGGCCCCGAAGCTACCTGAAAGCACTGTTGTTACCGTGCTTTTACTTACAGCCGGCATGGTTCATAGAAGAAAATGAGTTTTCTCGAAAGAAACCTTGTGCTTCCAGTTCCTAGTTGGAAGCTCACCCTGCTCTGCTCTATACCAAACGTGAAAGTCAATGTGAGCACTAGCCTCAAAGTAAGGCCCTGATTATGCTGGCAAAACGGGAGGCGTGCAGCAGCTCCATGAGGCCTTCATCGCTGTTCTGCTTTAGTTTCACGGTAGTAAGCTTTCCAACATTCCTAGGGACTTTGCTTAAGCAACCGTTTCGGTACCAGAACACTGCGTAGAGACAGTAAGCTCTGGTCCTGCGTGTATGCTGCGTGTCAACCTAGAAATTGGAGACTGATGGCATAAGGCTTCTTTTCCCATTATGGAAGCTCCGTTCATGCGGCCTCGAAGCTTCCTGAAAAGCATTGTTGTTGCCGGGGTTTTCCTCACTGACGGCATGGTTCTGAGAAGAAAATGAGTTTTCTCCTAAGAAACCTTGGGTTTCCAGTTCCTTGTTGGAAGCTCACCCTGCTCGGCGCTATACCTAAAGTGAAAGTCAACGTGAGCCAAAGCTTCGAAGTAAGGCCCTGATTATCCTTGCAAAACGAGAGGCGTGCAGCAGCTCCATGAGGCCTTCATCGTTGTTCTGCTTTAGTTTCAAGGTAGTAAGCTTTTCAACACTCCTAGGGGCCTTGCTTCAGCACCCGTTTCAGTACCAGAACACTGCGTAGAACCAGGAAGCTCTGCTCCTGCGTGTATGCTGCGTGTCAACCTAGAAATTAGAGACTGATGGCACAAGGCTAGTTTTCCCATTATGAAAGCTCCGTTGATGCGGCCCCGAAGCTACCTGAAAAGCACTGTTGTTACCGTGCTTTTACTTACAGCCGGCATGGTTCATAGAAGAAAATGAGTTTTCTCGAAAGAAACCTTGTGCTTCCAGTTCCTAGTTGGAAGCTCACCCTGCTCTGCTCTATACCAAACGTGAAAGTCAATGTGAGCACTAGCCTCGAAGTAAGGCCCTGATTATGCTGGCAAAACGGGAGGCGTGCAGCATCTCCATGAGGCCTTCATCGCTGTTCTGCTTTAGTTTCACGGTAGTAAACTTTCCAAGACTCCTAGGGACTTTGCTTAAGCAACCGTTTCGGTACCAGAACACTGCGTAGAGACAGTAAGCTCTGGTCCTGCGTTTATGCTGCGTGTCAACCTAGAAATTGGAGACTGATGGCATAAGGCTTCTTTTCCCATTATGAAAGCTCCGTTCATGCGGCGTCGAAGCTACCTGAAAAGCATTGTTGTTGCCGGGGTTTTCCACACTGCCGGCATGGTTCTGAGAAGAAAATGAGTTTTCTCCTAAGAAACCTTAGGTTTCCAGTTCCTTGTTGGAAGCTCACCCTGCTCTGCGCTATACCTAAAGTGAAAGTCAACGTGAGCCCAAGCTTCGAAGTAAGGCCCTGATTATCCTTGCAAAACGAGAGGCGTGCAGCAGCTCCATGAGGCCTTCATCCTTGTTCTGCTTTAGTTTCAAGGTAGTAAGCTTTTCAACACTCCTAAGGGCCTTGCTTCAGCACCCGTTTCAGTACCAGAACACTGCGTAGAACCAGGAAGCTCTGCTCCTGCGTGTATGCTGCGTGTCAACCTAGAAATTAGAGACTGATGGCACAAGGCTAGTTTTCCCATTATGAAAGCTCCGTTGATGCGGCCCCGAAGCTACCTGAAAGCACTGTTGTTACCGTGCTTTTACTTACAGCCGGCATGGTTCATAGAAGAAAATGAGTTTTCTCGAAAGAAACCTTGTGCTTCCAGTTCCTAGTTGGAAGCTCACCCTGCTCTGCTCTATACCAAACGTGAAAGTCAATGTGAGCACTAGCCTCGAAGTAAGGCCCTGATTATCCTGGCAAAACGGGAGGCGTGCAGCAGCTCCATGAGGCCTTCATCGCTGTTCTGCTTTAGTTTCACGGTAGTAAGCTTTCCAACATTCCTAGGGACTTTGCTTAAGCAACCGTTTCGGTACCAGAACACTGCGTAGAGACAGTAAGCTCTGGTCCTGCGTGTATGCTGCGTGTCAACCTAGAAATTGGAGACTGATGGCATAAGGCTTCTTTTCCCATTATGAAAGCTCCTTTCATGCGGCCTCGAAGCTACCTGGAAAGCATTGTTGTTGCCGGGGTTTTCCTCACTGCCGGCATGGTTCTGAGAAGAAAATGAGTTTTCTCCTAAGAAACCTTGGGTTTCCAGTTCCTTGTTGGAAGCTCACCCTGCTCTGCGCTATACCTAAAGTGAAAGTCAACGTGAGCCCAAGCTTCGAAGTAAGGCCCTGATTATCCTTGCAAAACGAGAGGCGTGCAGCAGCTCCATGAGGCCTTCATCGTTGTTCTGCTTTAGTTTCAAGGTAGTAAGCTTTTCAACACTCCTAGGGGCCTTGCTTCAGCACCCGTTTCAGTACCAGAACACTGCGTAGAACCAGGAAGCTCTGCTCCTGCGTGTATGCTGCGTGTCAACCTAGAAATTAGAGACTGATGGCACAAGGCTAGTTTTCCCATTATGAAAGCTCCGTTGATGCGGCCCCGAAGCTACCTGAAAGCACTGTTGTTACCGTGCTTTTACTTACAGCCGGCATGGTTCATAGAAGAAAATGAGTTTTCTCGAAAGAAACCTTGTGCTTCCAGTTCCTAGTTGGAAGCTCACCCTGCTCTGCTCTATACCAAACGTGAAAGTCAATGTGAGCACTAGCCTCGAAGTAAGGCCCTGATTATGCTGGCAAAACGGGAGGCGTGCAGCAGCTCCATGAGGCCTTCATCGCTGTTCTGCTTTAGTTTCACGGTAGTAAGCTTTCCAACATTCCTAGGGACTTTGCTTAAGCAACCGTTTCGGTACCAGAACACTGCGTAGAGACAGTAAGCTCTGGTCCTGCGTGTATGCTGCGTGTCAACCTAGAAATTGGAGACTGATGGCATAAGGCTTCTTTTCCCATTATGGAAGCTCCGTTCATGCGGCCTCGAAGCTTCCTGAAAAGCATTGTTGTTGCCGGGGTTTTCCTCACTGACGGCATGGTTCTGAGAAGAAAATGAGTTTTCTCCTAAGAAACCTTGGGTTTCCAGTTCCTTGTTGGAAGCTCACCCTGCTCGGCGCTATACCTAAAGTGAAAGTCAACGTGAGCCCAAGCTTCGAAGTAAGGCCCTGATTATCCTTGCAAAACGAGAGGCGTGCAGCAGCTCCATGAGGCCTTCATCGTTGTTCTGCTTTAGTTTCAAGGTAGTAAGCTTTTCAACACTCCTAGGGGCCTTGCTTCAGCACCCGTTTCAGTACCAGAACACTGCGTAGAACCAGGAAGCTCGGCTCCTGCGTGTATGCTGCGTGTCAACCTAGAAATTAGAGACTGATGGCACAAGGCTAGTTTTCCCATTATGAAAGCTCCGTTGATGCGGCCCCGAAGCTACCTGAAAAGCACTGTTGTTACCGTGCTTTTACTTACAGCCGGCATGGTTCATAGAAGAAAATGAGTTTTCTCGAAAGAAACCTTGTGCTTCCAGTTCCTAGTTGGAAGCTCACCCTGCTCTGCTCTATACCAAACGTGAAAGTCAATGTGAGCACTAGCCTCGAAGTAAGGCCCTGATTATGCTGGCAAAACGGGAGGCGTGCAGCAGCTCCATGAGGCCTTCATCGCTGTTCTGCTTTAGTTTCACGGTAGTAAGCTTTCCAAGACTCCTAGGGACTTTGCTTAAGCAACCGTTTCGGTACCAGAACACTGCGTAGAGACAGTAAGCTCTGGTCCTGCGTGTATGCTGCGTGTCAACCTAGAAATTGGAGACTGATGGCATAAGGCTTCTTTTCCCATTATGAAAGCTCCGTTCATGCGGCGTCGAAGCTACCTGAAAAGCATTGTTGTTGCCGGGGTTTTCCACACTGCCGGCATGGTTCTGAGAAGAAAATGAGTTTTCTCCTAAGAAACCTTAGGTTTCCAGTTCCTTGTTGGAAGCTCACCCTGCTCTGCGCTATACCTAAAGTGAAAGTCAACGTGAGCCCAAGCTTCGAAGTAAGGCCCTGATTATCCTTGCAAAACGAGAGGCGTGCAGCAGCTCCATGAGGCCTTCATCCTTGTTCTGCTTTAGTTTCAAGGTAGTAAGCTTTTCAACACTCCTAAGGGCCTTGCTTCAGCACCCGATTCAGTACCAGAACACTGCGTAGAACCAGGAAGCTCTGCTCCTGCGTGTATGCTGCGTGTCAACCTAGAAATTAGAGACTGATGGCACAAGGCTAGTTTTCCCATTATGAAAGCTCCGTTGATGCGGCCCCGAAGCTACCTGAAAGCACTGTTGTTACCGTGCTTTTACTTACAGCCGGCATGGTTCATAGAAGAAAATGAGTTTTCTCGAAAGAAACCTTGTGCTTCCAGTTCCTAGTTGGAAGCTCACCCTGCTCTGCTCTATACCAAACGTGAAAGTCAATGTGAGCACTAGCCTCGAAGTAAGGCCCTGATTATGCTGGCAAAACGGGAGGCATGCAGCAGCTCCATGAGGCGTTCATCGCTGTTCTGCTTTAGTTTCACGGTAGTAAGCTTTCCAACATTCCTAGGGACTTTGCTTAAGCAACCGTTTCGGTACCAGAACACTGCGTAGAGACAGTAAGCTCTGGTCCTGCGTGTATGCTGCGTGTCAACCTAGAAATTGGAGACTGATGGCATAAGGCTTCTTTTCCCATTATGAAAGCTCCTTTCATGCGGCCTCGAAGCTAACTGGAAAGCATTGTTGTTGCCGGGGTTTTCCTCACTGCCGGCATGGTTCTGAGAAGAAAATGAGTTTTATCCTAAGAAACCTTGGGTTTCCAGTTCCTTGTTGGAAGCTCACCCTGCTCTGCGCTATACCTAAAGTGAAAGTCAACGTGAGCCCAAGCTTCGAAGTAAGGCCCTGATTATCCTTGCAAAATGAGAGGCGTGCAGCAGCTCCATGAGGCCTTCATCCTTGTTCTGCTTTAGTTTCAAGGTAGTAAGCTTTTCAACACTCCTAGGGGCCTTGCTTCAGCACCCGTTTCAGTACCAGAACACTGCGTAGAACCAGGAAGCTCTGCTCCTGCGTGTATGCTGCGTGTCAACTTAGAAATTAGAGACTGATGGCACAAGGCTAGTTTTCCCATTATGAAAGCTCCGTTGATGCGGCCCCGAAGCTACCTGAAAGCACTGTTGTTACCGTGCTTTTACTTACAGCCGGCATGGTTCATAGAAGAAAATGAGTTTTCTCGAAAGAAACCTTGTGCTTCCAGTTCCTAGTTGGAAGCTCACCCTGCTCTGCTCTATACCAAACGTGAAAGTCAATGTGAGCACTAGCCTCGAAGTAAGGCCCTGATTATCCTGGCAAAACGGGAGGCGTGCAGCAGCTCCATGAGGCCTTCATCGCTGTTCTGCTTTAGTTTCACAGTAGTAAGCTTTCCAACATTCCTAGGGACTTTGCTTAAGCAACCGTTTCGGTACCAGAACACTGCGTAGAGACAGTAAGCTCTGGTCCTGCGTGTATGCTGCGTGTCAACCTAGAAATTGGAGACTGATGGCATAAGGCTTCTTTTCCCATTATGAAAGCTCCGTTCATGTGGCCTCGAAGCTACCTGGAAAGCATTGTTGTTGCCGGTGTTTTCCTCACTGCCGGCATGGTTCTGAGAAGAAAATGAGTTTTCTCCTAAGAAACCTTGGGTTTCCAGTTCCTTGTTGGAAGCTCACCCTGCTCTGCGCTATACCTAAAGTGAAAGTCAACGTGAGCCCAAGCTTCGAAGTAAGGCCCTGATTATCCTTGCAAAACGAGAGGCGTGCAGCAGCTCCATGAGGCCTTCATCGTTGTTCTGCTTTAGTTTCAAGGTAGTAAGCTTTTCAACACTCCTAGGGGCCTTGCTTCAGCACCCGTTTCAGTACCAGAACACTGCGTAGAACCAGGAAGCTCTGCTCCTGCGTGTATGCTGCGTGTCAACCTAGAAATTAGAGACTGATGGCACAAGGCTAGTTTTCCCATTATGAAAGCTCCGTTGATGCGGCCCCGAAGCTACCTGAAAGCACTGTTGTTACCGTGCTTTTACTTACAGCCGGCATGGTTCATAGAAGAAAATGAGTTTTCTCGAAAGAAACCTTGTGCTTCCAGTTCCTAGTTGGAAGCTCACCCTGCTCTGCTCTATACCAAACGTGAAAGTCAATGTGAGCACTAGCCTCGAAGTAAGGCCCTGATTATGCTGGCAAAACGGGAGGCGTGCAGCAGCTCCATGAGGCCTTCATCGCTGTTCTGCTTTAGTTTCACGGTAGTAAGCTTTCCAACATTCCTAGGGACTTTGCTTAAGCAACCGTTTCGGTACCAGAACACTGCGTAGAGACAGTAAGCTCTGGTCCTGCGTGTATGCTGCGTGTCAACGTAGAAATTGGAGACTGATGGCATAAGGCTTCTTTTCCCATTATGGAAGCTCCGTTCATGCGGCCTCGAAGCTACCTGAAAAGCATTGTTGTTGCCGGGGTTTTCCTCACTGACGGCATGGTTCTGAGAAGAAAATGAGTTTTCTCCTAAGAAACCTTGGGTTTCCAGTTCCTTGTTGGAAGCTCACCCTGCTCTGCGCTATACCTAAAGTGAAAGTCAACGTGAGCCCAAGCTTCGAAGTAAGGCCCTGATTATCCTTGCAAAACGAGAGGCGTGCAGCAGCTCCATGAGGCCTTCATCGTTGTTCTGCTTTAGTTTCAAGGTAGTAAGCTTTTCAACACTCCTAGGGGCCTTGCTTCAGCACCCGTTTCAGTACCAGAACACTGCGTAGAACCAGGAAGCTCTGCTCCTGCGTGTATGCTGCGTGTCAACCTAGAAATTAGAGACTGATGGCACAAGGCTAGTTTTCCCATTATGAAAGCTCCGTTGATGCGGCCCCGAAGCTACCTGAAAGCACTGTTGTTACCGTGCTTTTACTTACAGCCGGCATGGTTCATAGAAGAAAATGAGTTTTCTCGAAAGAAACCTTGTGCTTCCAGTTCCTAGTTGGAAGCTCACCCTGCTCTGCTCTATACCAAACGTGAAAGTCAATGTGAGCACTAGCCTCAAAGTAAGGCCCTGATTATGCTGGCAAAACGGGAGGCGTGCAGCAGCTCCATGAGGCCTTCATCGCTGTTCTGCTTTAGTTTCACGGTAGTAAGCTTTCCAACATTCCTAGGGACTTTGCTTAAGCAACCGTTTCGGTACCAGAACACTGCGTAGAGACAGTAAGCTCTGGTCCTGCGTGTATGCTGCGTGTCAACCTAGAAATTGGAGACTGATGGCATAAGGCTTCTTTTCCCATTATGAAAGCTCCTTTCATGCGGCCTCGAAGCTAACTGGAAAGCATTGTTGTTGCCGGGGTTTTCCTCACTGCCGGCATGGTTCTGAGAAGAAAATGAGTTTTATCCTAAGAAACCTTGGGTTTCCAGTTCCTTGTTGGAAGCTCACCCTGCTCTGCGCTATACCTAAAGTGAAAGTCAACGTGAGCCGAAGCTTCGAAGTAAGGCCCTGATTATCCTTGCAAAATGAGAGGCGTGCTGCAGCTCCATGAGGCCTTCATCCTTGTTCTGCTTTAGTTTCAAGGTAGTAAGCTTTTCAACACTCCTAGGGGCCTTGCTTCAGCACCCGTTTCAGTACCAGAACACTGCGTAGAACCAGGAAGCTCTGCTCCTGCGTGTATGCTGCGTGTCAACTTAGAAATTAGAGACTGATGGCACAAGGCTAGTTTTCCCATTATGAAAGCTCCGTTGATGCGGCCCCGAAGCTACCTGAAAGCACTGTTGTTACCGTGCTTTTACTTACAGCCGGCATGGTTCATAGAAGAAAATGAGTTTTCTCGAAAGAAACCTTGTGCTTCCAGTTCCTAGTTGGAAGCTCACCCTGCTCTGCTCTATACCAAACGTGAAAGTCAATGTGAGCACTAGCCTCGAAGTAAGGCCCTGATTATCCTGGCAAAACGGGAGGCGTGCAGCAGCTCCATGAGGCCTTCATCGCTGTTCTGCTTTAGTTTCACAGTAGTAAGCTTTCCAACATTCCTAGGGACTTTGCTTAAGCAACCGTTTCGGTACCAGAACACTGCGTAGAGACAGTAAGCTCTGGTCCTGCGTGTATGCTGCGTGTCAACCTAGAAATTGGAGACTGATGGCATAAGGCTTCTTTTCCCATTATGAAAGCTCCGTTCATGTGGCCTCGAAGCTACCTGGAAAGCATTGTTATTGCCGGTGTTTTCCTCACTGCCGGCATGGTTCTGAGAAGAAAATGAGTTTTCTCCTAAGAAACCTTGGGTTTCCAGTTCCTTGTTGGAAGCTCACCCTGCTCTGCGCTATACCTAAAGTGAAAGTCAACGTGAGCCCAAGCTTCGAAGTAAGGCCCTGATTATCCTTGCAAAACGAGAGGCGTGCAGCAGCTCCATGAGGCCTTCATCGTTGTTCTGCTTTAGTTTCAAGGTAGTAAGCTTTTCAACACTCCTAGGGGCCTTGCTTCAGCACCCGTTTCAGTACCAGAACACTGCGTAGAACCAGGAAGCTCTGCTCCTGCGTGTATGCTGCGTGTCAACCTAGAAATTAGAGACTGATGGCACAAGGCTAGTTTTCCCATTATGAAAGCTCCGTTGATGCGGCCCCGAAGCTACCTGAAAGCACTGTTGTTACCGTGCTTTTACTTACAGCCGGCATGGTTCATAGAAGAAAATGAGTTTTCTCGAAAGAAACCTTGTGCTTCCAGTTCCTAGTTGGAAGCTCACCCTGCTCTGCTCTATACCAAACGTGAAAGTCAATGTGAGCACTAGCCTCGAAGTAAGGCCCTGATTATGCTGGCAAAACGGGAGGCGTGCAGCAGCTCCATGAGGCCTTCATCGCTGTTCTGCTTTAGTTTCACGGTAGTAAGCTTTCCAACATTCCTAGGGACTTTGCTTAAGCAACCGTTTCGGTACCAGAACACTGCGTAGAGACAGTAAGCTCTGGTCCTGCGTGTATGCTGCGTGTCAACCTAGAAATTGGAGACTGATGGCATAAGGCTTCTTTTCCCATTATGAAAGCTCCTTTCATGCGGCCTCGAAGCTAACTGGAAAGCATTGTTGTTGCCGGGGTTTTCCTCACTGCCGGCATGGTTCTGAGAAGAAAATGAGTTTTATCCTAAGAAACCTTGTGTTTCCAGTTCCTTGTTGGAAGCTCACCCTGCTCTGCGCTATACCTAAAGTGAAAGTCAACGGGAGCCCAAGCTTCGAAGTAAGGCCCTGATTATCCTTGCAAAACGAGAGGCGTGCAGCAGCTCCATGAGGCCTTCATCGTTGTTCTGCTTTAGTTTCAAGGTAGTAAGCTTTTCAACACTCCTAGGGGCCTTGCTTCAGCACCCGTTTCAGTACCAGAACACTGCGTAGAACCAGGAAGCTCTGCTCCTGCGTGTATGCTGCGTGTCAACCTAGAAATTAGAGACTGATGGCACAAGGCTAGTTTTCCCATTATGAAAGCTCCGTTGATGCGGCCCCGAAGCTACCTGAAAGCACTGTTGTTACCGTGCTTTTACTTACAGCCGGCATGGTTCATAGAAGAAAATGAGTTTTCTCGAAAGAAACCTTGTGCTTCCAGTTCCTAGTTGGAAGCTCACCCTGCTCTGCTCTATACCAAACGTGAAAGTCAATGTGAGCACTAGCCTCGAAGTAAGGCCCTGATTATGCTGGCAAAACGGGAGGCGTGCAGCAGCTCCATGAGGCCTTCATCGCTGTTCTGCTTTAGTTTCACGGTAGTAAGCTTTCCAACATTCCTAGGAACTTTGCTTAAGCAACCGTTTCGGTACCAGAACACTGCGTAGAGACAGTAAGCTCTGGTCCTGCGTGTATGCTGCGTGTCAACGTAGAAATTGGAGACTGATGGCATAAGGCTTCTTTTCCCATTATGGAAGCTCCGTTCATGCGGCCTCGAAGCTACCTGAAAAGCATTGTTGTTGCCGGGGTTTTCCTCACTGACGGCATGGTTCTGAGAAGAAAATGAGTTTTCTCCTAAGAAACCTTGGGTTTCCAGTTCCTTGTTGGAAGCTCACCCTGCTCTGCGCTATACCTAAAGTGAAAGTCAACGTGAGCCCAAGCTTCGAAGTAAGGCCCTGATTATCCTTGCAAAACGAGAGGCGTGCAGCAGCTCCATGAGGCCTTCATCGTTGTTCTGCTTTAGTTTCAAGGTAGTAAGCTTTTCAACACTCCTAGGGGCCTTGCTTCAGCACCCGTTTCAGTACCAGAACACTGCGTAGAACCAGGAAGCTCTGCTCCTGCGTGTATGCTGCGTGTCAACCTAGAAATTAGAGACTGATGGCACAAGGCTAGTTTTCCCATTATGAAAGCTCCGTTGATGCAGCCCCGAAGCTACCTGAAAGCACTGTTGTTACCGTGCTTTTACTTACAGCCGGCATGGTTCATAGAAGAAAATGAGTTTTCTCGAAAGAAACCTTGTGCTTCCAGTTCCTAGTTGGAAGCTCACCCTGCTCTGCTCTATACCAAACGTGAAAGTCAATGTGAGCACTAGCCTCAAAGTAAGGCCCTGATTATGCTGGCAAAACGGGAGGCGTGCAGCAGCTCCATGAGGCCTTCATCGCTGTTCTGCTTTAGTTTCACGGTAGTAAGCTTTCCAACATTCCTAGGGACTTTGCTTAAGCAACCGTTTCGGTACCAGAACACTGCGTAGAGACAGTAAGCTCTGGTCCTGCGGGTATGCTGCGTGTCAACCTAGAAATTGGAGACTGATGGCATAAGGCTTCTTTTCCCATTATGAAAGCTCCTTTCATGCGGCCTCGAAGCTAACTGGAAAGCATTGTTGTTGCCGGGGTTTTCCTCACTGCCGGCATGGTTCTGAGAAGAAAATGAGTTTTATCCTAAGAAACCTTGGGTTTCCAGTTCCTTGTTGGAAGCTCACCCTGCTCTGCGCTATACCTAAAGTGAAAGTCAACGTGAGCCCAAGCTTCGAAGTAAGGCCCTGATTATCCTTGCAAAACGAGAGGCGTGCAGCAGCTCCATGAGGCCTTCATCGTTGTTCTGCTTTAGTTTCAAGGTAGTAAGCTTTTCAACACTCCTAGGGGCCTTGCTTCAGCACCCGTTTCAGTACCAGAACACTGCGTAGAACCAGGAAGCTCTGCTCCTGCGTGTATGCTGCGTGTCAACCTAGAAATTAGAGACTGATGGCACAAGGCTAGTTTTCCCATTATGAAAGCTCCGTTGATGCGGCCCCGAAGCTACCTGAAAGCACTGTTGTTACCGTGCTTTTACTTACAGCCGGCATGGTTCATAGAAGAAAATGAGTTTTCTCGAAAGAAACCTTGTGCTTCCAGTTCCTAGTTGGAAGCTCACCCTGCTCTGCTCTATACCAAACGTGAAAGTCAATGTGAGCACTAGCCTCGAAGTAAGGCCCTGATTATGCTGGCAAAACGGGAGGCGTGCAGCAGCTCCATGAGGCCTTCATCGCTGTTCTGCTTTAGTTTCACGGTAGTAAGCTTTCCAACATTCCTAGGGACTTTGCTTAAGCAACCGTTTCGGTACCAGAACACTGCGTAGAGACAGTAAGCTCTGGTCCTGCGTGTATGCTGCGTGTCAACCTAGAAATTGGAGACTGATGGCATAAGGCTTCTTTTCCCATTATGGAAGCTCCGTTCATGCGGCCTCGAAGCTACCTGAAAAGCATTGTTGTTGCCGGGGTTTTCCTCACTGACGGCATGGTTCTGAGAAGAAAATGAGTTTTCTCCTAAGAAACCTTGGGTTTCCAGTTCCTTGTTGGAAGCTCACCCTGCTCTGCGCTATACCTAAAGTGAAAGTCAACGTGAGCCCAAGCTTCGAAGTAAGGCCCTGATTATCCTTGCAAAACGAGAGGCGTGCAGCAGCTCCATGAGGCCTTCATCGTTGTTCTGCTTTAGTTTCAAGGTAGTAAGCTTTTCAACACTCCTAGGGGCCTTGCTTCAGCACCCGTTTCAGTACCAGAACACTGCGTAGAACCAGGAAGCTCGGCTCCTGCGTGTATGCTGCGTGTCAACCTAGAAATTAGAGACTGATGGCACAAGGCTAGTTTTCCCATTATGAAAGCTCCGTTGATGCGGCCCCGAAGCTACCTGAAAAGCACTGTTGTTACCGTGCTTTTACTTACAGCCGGCATGGTTCATAGAAGAAAATGAGTTTTCTCGAAAGAAACCTTGTGCTTCCAGTTCCTAGTTGGAAGCTCACCCTGCTCTGCTCTATACCAAACGTGAAAGTCAATGTGAGCACTAGCCTCGAAGTAAGGCCCTGATTATGCTGGCAAAACGGGAGGCGTGCAGCAGCTCCATGAGGCCTTCATCGCTGTTCTGCTTTAGTTTCACGGTAGTAAGCTTTCCAAGACTCCTAGGGACTTTGCTTAAGCAACCGTTTCGGTACCAGAACACTGCGTAGAGACAGTAAGCTCTGGTCCTGCGTGTATGCTGCGTGTCAACCTAGAAATTGGAGACTGATGGCATAAGGCTTCTTTTCCCATTATGAAAGCTCCGTTCATGCGGCGTCGAAGCTACCTGAAAAGCATTGTTGTTGCCGGGGTTTTCCACACTGCCGGCATGGTTCTGAGAAGAAAATGAGTTTTCTCCTAAGAAACCTTAGGTTTCCAGTTCCTTGTTGGAAGCTCACCCTGCTCTGCGCTATACCTAAAGTGAAAGTCAACGTGAGCCCAAGCTTCGAAGTAAGGCCCTGATTATCCTTGCAAAACGAGAGGCGTGCAGCAGCTCCATGAGGCCTTCATCCTTGTTCTGCTTTAGTTTCAAGGTAGTAAGCTTTTCAACACTCCTAAGGGCCTTGCTTCAGCACCCGATTCAGTACCAGAACACTGCGTAGAACCAGGAAGCTCTGCTCCTGCGTGTATGCTGCGTGTCAACCTAGAAATTAGAGACTGATGGCACAAGGCTAGTTTTCCCATTATGAAAGCTCCGTTGATGCGGCCCCGAAGCTACCTGAAAGCACTGTTGTTACCGTGCTTTTACTTACAGCCGGCATGGTTCATAGAAGAAAATGAGTTTTCTCGAAAGAAACCTTGTGCTTCCAGTTCCTAGTTGGAAGCTCACCCTGCTCTGCTCTATACCAAACGTGAAAGTCAATGTGAGCACTAGCCTCGAAGTAAGGCCCTGATTATGCTGGCAAAACGGGAGGCATGCAGCAGCTCCATGAGGCGTTCATCGCTGTTCTGCTTTAGTTTCACGGTAGTAAGCTTTCCAACATTCCTAGGGACTTTGCTTAAGCAACCGTTTCGGTACCAGAACACTGCGTAGAGACAGTAAGCTCTGGTCCTGCGTGTATGCTGCGTGTCAACCTAGAAATTGGAGACTGATGGCATAAGGCTTCTTTTCCCATTATGAAAGCTCCTTTCATGCGGCCTCGAAGCTAACTGGAAAGCATTGTTGTTGCCGGGGTTTTCCTCACTGCCGGCATGGTTCTGAGAAGAAAATGAGTTTTATCCTAAGAAACCTTGGGTTTCCAGTTCCTTGTTGGAAGCTCACCCTGCTCTGCGCTATACCTAAAGTGAAAGTCAACGTGAGCCCAAGCTTCGAAGTAAGGCCCTGATTATCCTTGCAAAATGAGAGGCGTGCAGCAGCTCCATGAGGCCTTCATCCTTGTTCTGCTTTAGTTTCAAGGTAGTAAGCTTTTCAACACTCCTAGGGGCCTTGCTTCAGCACCCGTTTCAGTACCAGAACACTGCGTAGAACCAGGAAGCTCTGCTCCTGCGTGTATGCTGCGTGTCAACTTAGAAATTAGAGACTGATGGCACAAGGCTAGTTTTCCCATTATGAAAGCTCCGTTGATGCGGCCCCGAAGCTACCTGAAAGCACTGTTGTTACCGTGCTTTTACTTACAGCCGGCATGGTTCATAGAAGAAAATGAGTTTTCTCGAAAGAAACCTTGTGCTTCCAGTTCCTAGTTGGAAGCTCACCCTGCTCTGCTCTATACCAAACGTGAAAGTCAATGTGAGCACTAGCCTCGAAGTAAGGCCCTGATTATCCTGGCAAAACGGGAGGCGTGCAGCAGCTCCATGAGGCCTTCATCGCTGTTCTGCTTTAGTTTCACAGTAGTAAGCTTTCCAACATTCCTAGGGACTTTGCTTAAGCAACCGTTTCGGTACCAGAACACTGCGTAGAGACAGTAAGCTCTGGTCCTGCGTGTATGCTGCGTGTCAACCTAGAAATTGGAGACTGATGGCATAAGGCTTCTTTTCCCATTATGAAAGCTCCGTTCATGCGGCCTCGAAGCTACCTGGAAAGCATTGTTGTTGCCGGGGTTTTCCTCACTGCCGGCATGGTTCTGAGAAGAAAATGAGTTTTCTCCTAAGAAACCTTGGGTTTCCAGTTCCTTGTTGGAAGCTCACCCTGCTCTGCGCTATACCTAAAGTGAAAGTCAACGTGAGCCCAAGCTTCGAAGTAAGGCCCTGATTATCCTTGCAAAACGAGAGGCGTGCAGCAGCTCCATGAGGCCTTCATCGTTGTTCTGCTTTAGTTTCAAGGTAGTAAGCTTTTCAACACTCCTAGGGGCCTTGCTTCAGCACCCGTTTCAGTACCAGAACACTGCGTAGAACCAGGAAGCTCTGCTCCTGCGTGTATGCTGCGTGTCAACCTAGAAATTAGAGACTGATGGCACAAGGCTAGTTTTCCCATTATGAAAGCTCCGTTGATGCGGCCCCGAAGCTACCTGAAAGCACTGTTGTTACCGTGCTTTTACTTACAGCCGGCATGGTTCATAGAAGAAAATGAGTTTTCTCGAAAGAAACCTTGTGCTTCCAGTTCCTAGTTGGAAGCTCACCCTGCTCTGCTCTATACCAAACGTGAAAGTCAATGTGAGCACTAGCCTCGAAGTAAGGCCCTGATTATGCTGGCAAAACGGGAGGCGTGCAGCAGCTCCATGAGGCCTTCATCGCTGTTCTGCTTTAGTTTCACGGTAGTAAGCTTTCCAACATTCCTAGGGACTTTGCTTAAGCAACCGTTTCGGTACCAGAACACTGCGTAGAGACAGTAAGCTCTGGTCCTGCGTGTATGCTGCGTGTCAACGTAGAAATTGGAGACTGATGGCATAAGGCTTCTTTTCCCATTATGGAAGCTCCGTTCATGCGGCCTCGAAGCTACCTGAAAAGCATTGTTGTTGCCGGGGTTTTCCTCACTGACGGCATGGTTCTGAGAAGAAAATGAGTTTTCTCCTAAGAAACCTTGGGTTTCCAGTTCCTTGTTGGAAGCTCACCCTGCTCTGCGCTATACCTAAAGTGAAAGTCAACGTGAGCCCAAGCTTCGAAGTAAGGCCCTGATTATCCTTGCAAAACGAGAGGCGTGCAGCAGCTCCATGAGGCCTTCATCGTTGTTCTGCTTTAGTTTCAAGGTAGTAAGCTTTTCAACACTCCTAGGGGCCTTGCTTCAGCACCCGTTTCAGTACCAGAACACTGCGTAGAACCAGGAAGCTCTGCTCCTGCGTGTATGCTGCGTGTCAACCTAGAAATTAGAGACTGATGGCACAAGGCTAGTTTTCCCATTATGAAAGCTCCGTTGATGCGGCCCCGAAGCTACCTGAAAGCACTGTTGTTACCGTGCTTTTACTTACAGCCGGCATGGTTCATAGAAGAAAATGAGTTTTCTCGAAAGAAACCTTGTGCTTCCAGTTCCTAGTTGGAAGCTCACCCTGCTCTGCTCTATACCAAACGTGAAAGTCAATGTGAGCACTAGCCTCAAAGTAAGGCCCTGATTATGCTGGCAAAACGGGAGGCGTGCAGCAGCTCCATGAGGCCTTCATCGCTGTTCTGCTTTAGTTTCACGGTAGTAAGCTTTCCAACATTCCTAGGGACTTTGCTTAAGCAACCGTTTCGGTACCAGAACACTGCGTAGAGACAGTAAGCTCTGGTCCTGCGTGTATGCTGCGTGTCAACCTAGAAATTGGAGACTGATGGCATAAGGCTTCTTTTCCCATTATGAAAGCTCCTTTCATGCGGCCTCGAAGCTAACTGGAAAGCATTGTTGTTGCCGGGGTTTTCCTCACTGCCGGCATGGTTCTGAGAAGAAAATGAGTTTTATCCTAAGAAACCTTGGGTTTCCAGTTCCTTGTTGGAAGCTCACCCTGCTCTGCGCTATACCTAAAGTGAAAGTCAACGTGAGCCGAAGCTTCGAAGTAAGGCCCTGATTATCCTTGCAAAATGAGAGGCGTGCTGCAGCTCCATGAGGCCTTCATCCTTGTTCTGCTTTAGTTTCAAGGTAGTAAGCTTTTCAACACTCCTAGGGGCCTTGCTTCAGCACCCGTTTCAGTACCAGAACACTGCGTAGAACCAGGAAGCTCTGCTCCTGCGTGTATGCTGCGTGTCAACTTAGAAATTAGAGACTGATGGCACAAGGCTAGTTTTCCCATTATGAAAGCTCCGTTGATGCGGCCCCGAAGCTACCTGAAAGCACTGTTGTTACCGTGCTTTTACTTACAGCCGGCATGGTTCATAGAAGAAAATGAGTTTTCTCGAAAGAAACCTTGTGCTTCCAGTTCCTAGTTGGAAGCTCACCCTGCTCTGCTCTATACCAAACGTGAAAGTCAATGTGAGCACTAGCCTCGAAGTAAGGCCCTGATTATCCTGGCAAAACGGGAGGCGTGCAGCAGCTCCATGAGGCCTTCATCGCTGTTCTGCTTTAGTTTCACAGTAGTAAGCTTTCCAACATTCCTAGGGACTTTGCTTAAGCAACCGTTTCGGTACCAGAACACTGCGTAGAGACAGTAAGCTCTGGTCCTGCGTGTATGCTGCGTGTCAACCTAGAAATTGGAGACTGATGGCATAAGGCTTCTTTTCCCATTATGAAAGCTCCGTTCATGTGGCCTCGAAGCTACCTGGAAAGCATTGTTATTGCCGGTGTTTTCCTCACTGCCGGCATGGTTCTGAGAAGAAAATGAGTTTTCTCCTAAGAAACCTTGGGTTTCCAGTTCCTTGTTGGAAGCTCACCCTGCTCTGCGCTATACCTAAAGTGAAAGTCAACGTGAGCCCAAGCTTCGAAGTAAGGCCCTGATTATCCTTGCAAAACGAGAGGCGTGCAGCAGCTCCATGAGGCCTTCATCGTTGTTCTGCTTTAGTTTCAAGGTAGTAAGCTTTTCAACACTCCTAGGGGCCTTGCTTCAGCACCCGTTTCAGTACCAGAACACTGCGTAGAACCAGGAAGCTCTGCTCCTGCGTGTATGCTGCGTGTCAACCTAGAAATTAGAGACTGATGGCACAAGGCTAGTTTTCCCATTATGAAAGCTCCGTTGATGCGGCCCCGAAGCTACCTGAAAGCACTGTTGTTACCGTGCTTTTACTTACAGCCGGCATGGTTCATAGAAGAAAATGAGTTTTCTCGAAAGAAACCTTGTGCTTCCAGTTCCTAGTTGGAAGCTCACCCTGCTCTGCTCTATACCAAACGTGAAAGTCAATGTGAGCACTAGCCTCGAAGTAAGGCCCTGATTATGCTGGCAAAACGGGAGGCGTGCAGCAGCTCCATGAGGCCTTCATCGCTGTTCTGCTTTAGTTTCACGGTAGTAAGCTTTCCAACATTCCTAGGGACTTTGCTTAAGCAACCGTTTCGGTACCAGAACACTGCGTAGAGACAGTAAGCTCTGGTCCTGCGTGTATGCTGCGTGTCAACCTAGAAATTGGAGACTGATGGCATAAGGCTTCTTTTCCCATTATGAAAGCTCCTTTCATGCGGCCTCGAAGCTAACTGGAAAGCATTGTTGTTGCCGGGGTTTTCCTCACTGCCGGCATGGTTCTGAGAAGAAAATGAGTTTTATCCTAAGAAACCTTGTGTTTCCAGTTCCTTGTTGGAAGCTCACCCTGCTCTGCGCTATACCTAAAGTGAAAGTCAACGGGAGCCCAAGCTTCGAAGTAAGGCCCTGATTATCCTTGCAAAACGAGAGGCGTGCAGCAGCTCCATGAGGCCTTCATCGTTGTTCTGCTTTAGTTTCAAGGTAGTAAGCTTTTCAACACTCCTAGGGGCCTTGCTTCAGCACCCGTTTCAGTACCAGAACACTGCGTAGAACCAGGAAGCTCTGCTCCTGCGTGTATGCTGCGTGTCAACCTAGAAATTAGAGACTGATGGCACAAGGCTAGTTTTCCCATTATGAAAGCTCCGTTGATGCGGCCCCGAAGCTACCTGAAAGCACTGTTGTTACCGTGCTTTTACTTACAGCCGGCATGGTTCATAGAAGAAAATGAGTTTTCTCGAAAGAAACCTTGTGCTTCCAGTTCCTAGTTGGAAGCTCACCCTGCTCTGCTCTATACCAAACGTGAAAGTCAATGTGAGCACTAGCCTCGAAGTAAGGCCCTGATTATGCTGGCAAAACGGGAGGCGTGCAGCAGCTCCATGAGGCCTTCATCGCTGTTCTGCTTTAGTTTCACGGTAGTAAGCTTTCCAACATTCCTAGGAACTTTGCTTAAGCAACCGTTTCGGTACCAGAACACTGCGTAGAGACAGTAAGCTCTGGTCCTGCGTGTATGCTGCGTGTCAACGTAGAAATTGGAGACTGATGGCATAAGGCTTCTTTTCCCATTATGGAAGCTCCGTTCATGCGGCCTCGAAGCTACCTGAAAAGCATTGTTGTTGCCGGGGTTTTCCTCACTGACGGCATGGTTCTGAGAAGAAAATGAGTTTTCTCCTAAGAAACCTTGGGTTTCCAGTTCCTTGTTGGAAGCTCACCCTGCTCTGCGCTATACCTAAAGTGAAAGTCAACGTGAGCCCAAGCTTCGAAGTAAGGCCCTGATTATCCTTGCAAAACGAGAGGCGTGCAGCAGCTCCATGAGGCCTTCATCGTTGTTCTGCTTTAGTTTCAAGGTAGTAAGCTTTTCAACACTCCTAGGGGCCTTGCTTCAGCACCCGTTTCAGTACCAGAACACTGCGTAGAACCAGGAAGCTCTGCTCCTGCGTGTATGCTGCGTGTCAACCTAGAAATTAGAGACTGATGGCACAAGGCTAGTTTTCCCATTATGAAAGCTCCGTTGATGCAGCCCCGAAGCTACCTGAAAGCACTGTTGTTACCGTGCTTTTACTTACAGCCGGCATGGTTCATAGAAGAAAATGAGTTTTCTCGAAAGAAACCTTGTGCTTCCAGTTCCTAGTTGGAAGCTCACCCTGCTCTGCTCTATACCAAACGTGAAAGTCAATGTGAGCACTAGCCTCAAAGTAAGGCCCTGATTATGCTGGCAAAACGGGAGGCGTGCAGCAGCTCCATGAGGCCTTCATCGCTGTTCTGCTTTAGTTTCACGGTAGTAAGCTTTCCAACATTCCTAGGGACTTTGCTTAAGCAACCGTTTCGGTACCAGAACACTGCGTAGAGACAGTAAGCTCTGGTCCTGCGGGTATGCTGCGTGTCAACCTAGAAATTGGAGACTGATGGCATAAGGCTTCTTTTCCCATTATGAAAGCTCCTTTCATGCGGCCTCGAAGCTAACTGGAAAGCATTGTTGTTGCCGGGGTTTTCCTCACTGCCGGCATGGTTCTGAGAAGAAAATGAGTTTTATCCTAAGAAACCTTGGGTTTCCAGTTCCTTGTTGGAAGCTCACCCTGCTCTGCGCTATACCTAAAGTGAAAGTCAACGTGAGCCCAAGCTTCGAAGTAAGGCCCTGATTATCCTTGCAAAACGAGAGGCGTGCAGCAGCTCCATGAGGCCTTCATCGTTGTTCTGCTTTAGTTTCAAGGTAGTAAGCTTTTCAACACTCCTAGGGGCCTTGCTTCAGCACCCGTTTCAGTACCAGAACACTGCGTAGAACCAGGAAGCTCTGCTCCTGCGTGTATGCTGCGTGTCAACCTAGAAATTAGAGACTGATGGCACAAGGCTAGTTTTCCCATTATGAAAGCTCCGTTGATGCGGCCCCGAAGCTACCTGAAAGCACTGTTGTTACCGTGCTTTTACTTACAGCCGGCATGGTTCATAGAAGAAAATGAGTTTTCTCGAAAGAAACCTTGTGCTTCCAGTTCCTAGTTGGAAGCTCACCCTGCTCTGCTCTATACCAAACGTGAAAGTCAATGTGAGCACTAGCCTCGAAGTAAGGCCCTGATTATGCTGGCAAAACGGGAGGCGTGCAGCAGCTCCATGAGGCCTTCATCGCTGTTCTGCTTTAGTTTCACGGTAGTAAGCTTTCCAACATTCCTAGGGACTTTGCTTAAGCAACCGTTTCGGTACCAGAACACTGCGTAGAGACAGTAAGCTCTGGTCCTGCGTGTATGCTGCGTGTCAACCTAGAAATTGGAGACTGATGGCATAAGGCTTCTTTTCCCATTATGGAAGCTCCGTTCATGCGGCCTCGAAGCTACCTGAAAAGCATTGTTGTTGCCGGGGTTTTCCTCACTGACGGCATGGTTCTGAGAAGAAAATGAGTTTTCTCCTAAGAAACCTTGGGTTTCCAGTTCCTTGTTGGAAGCTCACCCTGCTCTGCGCTATACCTAAAGTGAAAGTCAACGTGAGCCCAAGCTTCGAAGTAAGGCCCTGATTATCCTTGCAAAACGAGAGGCGTGCAGCAGCTCCATGAGGCCTTCATCGTTGTTCTGCTTTAGTTTCAAGGTAGTAAGCTTTTCAACACTCCTAGGGGCCTTGCTTCAGCACCCGTTTCAGTACCAGAACACTGCGTAGAACCAGGAAGCTCTGCTCCTGCGTGTATGCTGCGTGTCAACCTAGAAATTAGAGACTGATGGCACAAGGCTAGTTTTCCCATTATGAAAACTCCGTTGATGCGGCCCCGAAGCTACCTGAAAGCACTGTTGTTACCGTGCTTTTACTTACAGCCGGCATGGTTCATAGAAGAAAATGAGTTTTCTCGAAAGAAACCTTGTGCTTCCAGTTCCTAGTTGGAAGCTCACCCTGCTCTGCGCTATACCTAAAGTGAAAGTCAACGTGAGCCCAAGCTTCGAAGTAAGGCCCTGATTATCCTTGCAAAACGAGAGGCGTGCAGCAGCTCCATGAGGCCTTCATCGTTGTTCTGCTTTAGTTTCAAGGTAGTAAGCTTTTCAACACTCCTAGGGGCCTTGCTTCAGCACCCGTTTCTGTACCAGAACACTGCGTAGAACCAGGAAGCTCTGCTCCTGCGTGTATGCTGCGTGTCAACCTAGAAATTAGAGACTGATGGCACAAGGCTAGTTTTCCCATTATGAAAGCTCCGTTGATGCGGCCCCGAAGCTACCTGAAAGCACTGTTGTTACCGTGCTTTTACTTACAGCCGGCATGGTTCTGAGAAGAAAATGAGTTTTCTCGAAAGAAACCTTGTGCTTCCAGTTCCTAGTTGGAAGCTCACCCTGCTCTGCTCTATACCAAACGTGAAAGTCAATGTGAGCACTAGCCTCGAAGTTAGGCCCTGATTATGCTGGCAAAACGGGAGGCGTGCAGCAGCTCCATGAGGCCTTCATCGCTGTTCTGCTTTAGTTTCACGGTAGTAAGCTTTCCAACATTCCTAGGGACTTTGCTTAAGCAACCGTTTCGGTACCAGAACACTGCGTAGAGACAGTAAGCTCTGGTCCTGCGTGTATGCTGCGTGTCAACCTAGAAATTGGAGACTGATGGCATAAGGCTTCTTTTCCCATTATGAAAGCTCCGTTCATGCGGCCTCGAAGCTACCTGGAAAGCATTGTTGTTGCCGGGGTTTTCCTCACTGCCGGCATGGTTCTGAGAAGAAAATGAGTTTTCTCCTAAGAAACCTTGGGTTTCCAGTTCCTTGTTGGAAGCTCACCCTGCTCTGCGCTATACCTAAAGTGAAAGTCAACGTGAGCCCAAGCTTCGAAGTAAGGCCCTGATTATCCTTGCAAAACGAGAGGCGTGCAGCAGCTCCATGAGGCCTTCATCGTTGTTCTGCTTTAGTTTCAAGGTAGTAAGCTTTTCAACACTCCTAGGGGCCTTGCTTCAGCACCCGTTTCAGTACCAGAACACTGCGTAGAACCAGGAAGCTCTGCTCCTGCGTGTATGCTGCGTGTCAACCTAGAAATTAGAGACTGATGGCACAAGGCTAGTTTTCCCATTATGAAAGCTCCGTTGATGCGGCCCCGAAGCTACCTGAAAGCACTGTTGTTACCGTGCTTTTACTTACAGCCGGCATGGTTCATAGAAGAAAATGAGTTTTCTCGAAAGAAACCTTGTGCTTCCAGTTCCTAGTTGGAAGCTCACCCTGCTCTGCTCTATACCAAACGTGAAAGTCAATGTGAGCACTAGCCTCGAAGTAAGGCCCTGATTATGCTGGCAAAACGGGAGGCGTGCAGCAGCTCCATGAGGCCTTCATCGCTGTTCTGCTTTAGTTTCACGGTAGTAAGCTTTCCAACATTCCTAGGAACTTTGCTTAAGCAACCGTTTCGGTACCAGAACACTGCGTAGAGAGAGTAAGCTCTGGTCCTGCGTGTATGCTGCGTGTCAACCTAGAAATTGGAGACTGATGGCATAAGGCTTCTTTTCCCATTATGGAAGCTCCGTTCATGCGGCCTCGAAGCTACCTGAAAAGCATTGTTGTTGCCGGGGTTTTCCTCACTGACGGCATGGTTCTGAGAAGAAAATGAGTTTTCTCCTAAGAAACCTTGGGTTTCCAGTTCCTTGTTGGAAGCTCACCCTGCTCTGCGCTATACCTAAAGTGAAAGTCAACGTGAGCCCAAGCTTCGAAGTAAGGCCCTGATTATCCTTGCAAAACGAGAGGCGTGCAGCAGCTCCATGAGGCCTTCATCGTTGTTCTGCTTTAGTTTCAAGGTAGTAAGCTTTTCAACACTCCTAGGGGCCTTGCTTCAGCACCCGTTTCAGTACCAGAACACTGCGTAGAACCAGGAAGCTCTGCTCCTGCGTGTATGCTGCGTGTCAACCTAGAAATTAGAGACTGATGGCACAAGGCTAGTTTTCCCATTATGAAAGCTCCGTTGATGCGGCCCCGAAGCTACCTGAAAGCACTGTTGTTACCGTGCTTTTACTTACAGCCGGCATGGTTCATAGAAGAAAATGAGTTTTCTCGAAACAAACCTTGTGCTTCCAGTTCCTAGTTGGAAGCTCACCCTGCTCTGCTCTATACCAAACGTGAAAGTCAATGTGAGCACGAGCCTCGAAGTAAGGCCCTGATTATGCTGGCAAAACGGGAGGCGTGCAGCAGCTCCATGAGGCCTTCATCGCTGTTCTGCTTTAGTTTCACGGTAGTAAGCTTTCCAACATTCCTAGGGACTTTGCTTAAGCAACCGTTTCGGTACCAGAACACTGCGTAGAGACAGTAAGCTCTGGTCCTGCGTGTATGCTGCGTGTCAACCTAGAAATTGGAGACTGATGGCATAAGGCTTCTTTTCCCATTATGAAAGCTCCTTTCATGCGGCCTCGAAGCTAACTGGAAAGCATTGTTGTTGCCGGGCTTTCCCTCACTGCCGGCATGGTTCTGAGAAGAAAATGAGTTTTATCCTAAGAAACCTTGGGTTTCCAGTTCCTTGTTGGAAGCTCACCCTGCTCTGCGCTATACCTAAAGTGAAAGTCAACGTGAGCCCAAGCTTCGAAGTAAGGCCCTGATTATCCTTGCAAAACGAGAGGCGTGCAGCAGCTCCATGAGGCCTTCATCGTTGTTCTGCTTTAGTTTCAAGGTAGTAAGCTTTTCAACACTCCTAGGGGCCTTGCTTCAGCACCCGTTTCAGTACCAGAACACTGCGTAGAACCAGGAAGCTCTGCTCCTGCGTGTATGCTGCGTGTCAACCTAGAAATTAGAGACTGATGGCACAAGGCTAGTTTTCCCATTATGAAAGCTCCGTTGATGCGGCCCCGAAGCTACCTGAAAAGCACTGTTGTTACCGTGCTTTTACTTACAGCCGGCATGGTTCATAGAAGAAAATGAGTTTTCTCGAAAGAAACCTTGTGCTTCCAGTTCCTAGTTGGAAGCTCACCCTGCTCTGCTCTATACCAAACGTGAAAGTCAATGTGAGCACTAGCCTCGAAGTAAGGCCCTGATTATGCTGGCAAAACGGGAGGCGTGCAGCAGCTCCATGAGGCCTTCATCGCTGTTCTGCTTTAGTTTCACGGTAGTAAGCTTTCCAAGACTCCTAGGTACTTTGCTTAAGCAACCGTTTCGGTACCAGAACACTGCGTAGAGACAGTAAGCTCTGGTCCTGCGTTTATGCTGCGTGTCAACCTAGAAATTGGAGACTGATGGCATAAGGCTTCTTTTCTCATTATGAAAGCTCCGTTCATGCGGCGTCGAAGCTACCTGAAAAGCATTGTTGTTGCCGGGGTTTTCCACACTGCCGGCATGGTTCTGAGAAGAAAATGAGTTTTCTCCTAAGAAACCTTAGGTTTCCAGTTCCTTGTTGGAAGCTCACCCTGCTCTGCGCTATACCTAAAGTGAAAGTCAACGTGAGCCCAAGCTTCGAAGTAAGGCCCTGATTATCCTTGCAAAATGAGAGGCGTGCAGCAGCTCCATGAGGCCTTCATCCTTGTTCTGCTTTAGTTTCAAGGTAGTAAGCTTTTCAACACTCCTAGGGGCCTTGCTTCAGCACCCGTTTCAGTACCAGAACACTGCGTAGAACCAGGAAGCTCTGCTCCTGCGTGTATGCTGCGTGTCAACTTAGAAATTAGAGACTGATGGCACAAGGCTAGTTTTCCCATTATGAAAGCTCCGTTGATGCGGCCCCGAAGCTACCTGAAAGCACTGTTGTTACCGTGCTTTTACTTACAGCCGGCATGGTTCATAGAAGAAAATGAGTTTTCTCGAAAGAAACCTTGTGCTTCCAGTTCCTAGTTGGAAGCTCACCCTGCTCTGCTCTATACCAAACGTGAAAGTCAATGTGAGCACTAGCCTCGAAGTAAGGCCCTGATTATCCTGGCAAAACGGGAGGCGTGCAGCAGCTCCATGAGGCCTTCATCGCTGTTCTGCTTTAGTTTCACAGTAGTAAGCTTTCCAACATTCCTAGGGACTTTGCTTAAGCAACCGTTTCGGTACCAGAACACTGCATAGAGACAGTAAGCTCTGGTCCTGCGTGTATGCTGCGTGTCAACCTAGAAATTGGAGACTGATGGCATAAGGCTTCTTTTCCCATTATGAAAGCTCCGTTCATGTGGCCTCGAAGCTACCTGGAAAGCATTGTTGTTGCCGGGGTTTTCCTCACTGCCGGCATGGTTCTGAGAAGAAAATGAGTTTTCTCCTAAGAAACCTTGGGTTTCCAGTTCCTTGTTGGAAGCTCACCCTGCTCTGCGCTATACCTAAAGTGAAAGTCAACGTGAGCCCAAGCTTCGAAGTAAGGCCCTGATTATCCTTGCAAAACGAGAGGCGTGCAGCAGCTCCATGAGGCCTTCATCGTTGTTCTGCTTTAGTTTCAAGGTAGTAAGCTTTTCAACACTCCTAGGGGCCTTGCTTCAGCACCCGTTTCAGTACCAGAACACTGCGTAGAACCAGGAAGCTCTGCTCCTGCGTGTATGCTGCGTGTCAACCTAGAAATTAGAGACTGATGGCACAAGGCTAGTTTTCCCATTATGAAAGCTCCGTTGATGCGGCCCCGAAGCTACCTGAAAGCACTGTTGTTACCGTGCTTTTACTTACAGCCGGCATGGTTCATAGAAGAAAATGAGTTTTCTCGAAAGAAACCTTGTGCTTCCAGTTCCTAGTTGGAAGCTCACCCTGCTCTGCTCTATACCAAACGTGAAAGTCAATGTGAGCACTAGCCTCGAAGTAAGGCCCTGATTATGCTGGCAAAACGGGAGGCGTGCAGCAGCTCCATGAGGCCTTCATCGCTGTTCTGCTTTAGTTTCACGGTAGTAAGCTTTCCAACATTCCTAGGGACTTTGCTTAAGCAACCGTTTCGGTACCAGAACACTGCGTAGAGACAGTAAGCTCTGGTCCTGCGTGTATGCTGCGTGTCAACCTAGAAATTGGAGACTGATGGCATAAGGCTTCTTTTCCCATTATGGAAGCTCCGTTCATGCGGCCTCGAAGCTACCTGAAAAGCATTGTTGTTGCCGGGGTTTTCCTCACTGACGGCATGGTTCTGAGAAGAAAATGAGTTTTCTCCTAAGAAACCTTGGGTTTCCAGTTCCTTGTTGGAAGCTCACCCTGCTCTGCGCTATACCTAAAGTGAAAGTCAACGTGAGCCCAAGCTTCGAAGTAAGGCCCTGATTATCCTTGCAAAACGAGAGGCATGCAGCAGCTCCATGAGGCCTTCATCGTTGTTCTGCTTTAGTTTCAAGGTAGTAAGCTTTTCAACACTCCTAGGGGCCTTGCTTCAGCACCCGTTTCAGTACCAGAACACTGCGTAGAACCAGGAAGCTCTGCTCCTGCGTGTATGCTGCGTGTCAACCTAGAAATTAGAGACTGATGGCACAAGGCTAGTTTTCCCATTATGAAAGCTCCGTTGATGCGGCCCCGAAGCTACGTGAAAAGCACTGTTGTTACCGTGCTTTTACTTACAGCCGGCATGGTTCATAGAAGAAAATGAGTTTTCTCGAAAGAAACCTTGTGCTTCCAGTTCCTAGTTGGAAGCTCACCCTGCTCTGCTCTATACCAAACGTGAAAGTCAATGTGAGCACTAGCCTCGAAGTAAGGCCCTGATTATGCTGGCAAAACGGGAGGCGTGCAGCAGCTCCATGAGGCCTTCATCGCTGTTCTGCTTTAGTTTCATGGTAGTAAACTTTCCAAGACTCCTAGGGACTTTTCTTAAGCAACCATTTCGGTACCAGAACACTGCGTAGAGACAGTAAGCTCTGGTCCTGCGTGTATGCTGCGTGTCAACCTAGAAATTGGAGACTGATGGCATAAGGCTTCTTTTCCCATTATGAAAGCTCCGTTCATCCGGCCTCGAAGCTACCTGAAAAGCATTGTTGTTGCCGGGGTTTTCCACACTGCCGGCATGGTTCTGAGAAGAAAATGAGTTTTCTCCTAAGAAACCTTAGGTTTCCAGTTCCTTGTTGGAAGCTCACCCTGCTCTGCGCTATACCTAAAGTGAAAGTCAACGTGAGCCCAAGCTTCGAAGTAAGGCCCTGATTATCCTTGCAAACGAGAGGGGTGCAGCTGCTCCATGAGGCCTTCATCCTTGTTCTGCTTTAGTTTCAAGGTAGTAAGCTTTTCAACACTCCTAAGGGCCTTGCTTCAGCACCCGTTTCAGTACCAGAACACTGCGTAGAACCAGGAAGCTCTGCTCCTGCGTGTATGCTGCGTGTCAACCTAGAAATTAGAGACTGATGGCACAAGGCTAGTTTTCCCATTATGAAAGCTCCGTTGATGCGGCCCCGAAGCTACCTGAAAAGCACTGTTGTTACCGTGCTTTTACTTACAGCCGGCATGGTTCATAGAAGAAAATGAGTTTTCTCGAAAGAAACCTTGTGCTTCCAGTTCCTAGTTGGAAGCTCACCCTGCTCTGCTCTATACCAAACGTGAAAGTCAATGTGAGCACTAGCCTCGAAGTAAGGCCCTGATTATGCTGGCAAAACGGGAGGCGTGCAGCAGCTCCATGAGGCCTTCATCACTGTTCTGCTTTAGTTTCACGGTAGTAAGCTTTCCAAGACTCCTAGGGACTTTGCTTAAGCAACCGTTTCGGTACCAGAACACTGCGTAGAGACAGTAAGCTCTGGTCCTGCGTGTATGCTGCGTGTCAACCTAGAAATTGGAGACTGATGGCATAAGGCTTCTTTTCCCATTATGGAAGCTCCTTTCATGCGGCCTCGAAGCTACCTGAAAAGCATTGTTGTTGCCGGGGTTTTCCTCACTGACGGCATGGTTCTGAGAAGAAAATGAGTTTTCTCCTAAGAAACCTTGGGTTTCCAGTTCCTTGTTGGAAGCTCACCCTGCTCTGCGCTATACCTAAAGTGAAAGTCAACGGGAGCCCAAGCTTCGAAGTAAGGCCCTGATTATCCTTGCAAAACGAGAGGCGTGCAGCAGCTCCATGAGGCCTCATCGTTGTTCTGCTTTAGTTTCAAGGTAGTAAGCTTTTCAACACTCCTAGGGGCCTTGCTTCAGCACCCGTTTCAGTACCAGAACACTGCGTAGAACCAGGAAGCTCTGCTCCTGCGTGTATGCTGCGTGTCAACCTAGAAATTAGAGACTGATGGCACAAGGCTAGTTTTCCCATTATGAAAGCTCCGATGATGCGGCCCCGAAGCTACCTGAAAAGCACTGTTGTTACCGTGCTTTTACTTACAGCCGGCATGGTTCATAGAAGAAAATGAGTTTTCTCGAAAGAAACCTTGTGCTTCCAGTTCCTAGTTGGAAGCTCACCCTGCTCTGCTCTATACCAAACGTGAAAGTCAATGTGAGCACTAGACTCGAAGTAAGGCCCTGATTATGCTGGCAAAAAGGGAGGCGTGCAGCAGCTCCATGAGGCCTTCATCGCTGTTCTGCTTTAGTTTCACAGTAGTAAGCTTTCCAAGACTCCTAGGTACTTTGCTTAAGCAACCGTTTCGGTACCAGAACACTGCGTAGAGACAGTAAGCTCTGGTCCTGCGTTTATGCTGCGTGTCAACCTAGAAATTGGAGACTGATGGCATAAGGCTTCTTTTCTCATTATGAAAGCTCCGTTCATGCGGCCTCGAAGCTACCTGGAAAGCATTGTTGTTGCCGGGGTTTTCCTCACTGCCGGCATGGTTCTGAGAAGAAAATGAGTTTTCTCCTAAGAAACCTTGGGTTTCCAGTTCCTTGTTGGAAGCTCACCCTGCTCTGCGCTATACCTAAAGTGAAAGTCAACGTGAGCCCAAGCTTCGAAGTAAGGCCCTGATTATCCTTGCAAAACGAGAGGCGTGCAGCAGCTCCATGAGGCCTTCATCGTTGTTCTGCTTTAGTTTCAAGGTAGTAAGCTTTTCAACACTCCTAGGGGCCTTGCTTCAGCACCCGTTTCAGTACCAGAACACTGCGTAGAACCAGGAAGCTCTGCTCCTGCGTGTATGCTGCGTGTCAACCTAGAAATTAGAGACTGATGGCACAAGGCTAGTTTTCCCATTATGAAAGCTCCGTTGATGCGGCCCCGAAGCTACCTGAAAGCACTGTTGTTACCGTGCTTTTACTTACAGCCGGCATGGTTCATAGAAGAAAATGAGTTTTCTCGAAAGAAACCTTGTGCTTCCAGTTCCTAGTTGGAAGCTCACCCTGCTCTGCTCTATACCAAACGTGAAAGTCAATGTGAGCACTAGCCTCGAAGTAAGGCCCTGATTATGCTGGCAAAACGGGAGGCGTGCAGCAGCTCCATGAGGCCTTCATCGCTGTTCTGCTTTAGTTTCACGGTAGTAAGCTTTCCAAGACTCCTAGGGACTTTGCTTAAGCAACCGTTTCGGTACCAGAACACTGCGTAGAGACAGTAAGCTCTGGTCCTGCGTGTATGCTGCGTGTCAACCTAGAAATTGGAGACTGATGGAATAAGGCTTCTTTTCCCATTATGAAAGCTCCGTTCATGCGGCCTCGAAGCTACCTGAAAAGCATTGTTGTTGCCGGGGTTTTCCTCACTGCCGGCATGGTTCTGAGAAGAAAATGAGTTTTCTCCTAAGAAACCTTGGGTTTCCAGTTCCTTGTTGGAAGCTCACCCTACTCTGCGCTATACCTAAAGTGAAAGTCAACGTGAGCCCAAGCTTCGAATTAAGGCCCTGATTATCCTTGCAAAACGAGAGGCGTGCAGCAGCTCCATGAGTCCTTCATCGTTGTTCCGCTTTAGTTTCAAGGTAGTAAGCTTTTCAACACTCCTAGGGGCCTTGCTTCAGCACCCGTTTCAGTACCAGAACACTGCGTAGAACCAGGAAGCTCTGCTCCTGCGTGTATGCTGCGTGTCAACCTAGAAATTAGAGACTGATGGCACAAGGCTAGTTTTCCCATTATGAAAGCTCCGTTGATGCGGCCCCGAAGCTACCTGAAAAGCACTGTTGTTACCGTGCTTTTACTTACAGCCGGCATGGTTCATAGAAGAAAATGAGTTTTCTCGAAAGAAACCTTGTGCTTCCAGTTCCTAGTTGGAAGCTCACCCTGCTCTGCTCTATACAAAACGTGAAAGTCAATGTGAGCACTAGCCTCGAAGTAAGGCCCTGATTATGCTGGCAAAACGGGAGGCGTGCAGCAGCTCCATGAGGCCTTCATCGCTGTTCTGCTTTAGTTTCACGGTAGTAAGCTTTCCAAGACTCCTAGGGACTTTGCTTAAGCAACCGTTTCGGTACCAGAACACTGCGTAGAGACAGTAAGCTCTGGTCCTGCGTGTATGCTGCGTGTCAACCTAGAAATTGAAGACTGATGGCATAAGGCTTCTTTTCTCATTATGAAAGCTCCGTTCATGCGGCGTCGAAGCTATCTGAAAAGCATTGTTGTTGCCGGGGTTTTCCACACTGCCGGCATGGTTCTGAGAAGAAAATGAGTTTTCTCCTAAGAAACCTTAGGTTTCCAGTTCCTTGTTGGAAGCTCACCCTGCTCTGCGCTATACCTAAAGTGAAAGTCAACGTGAGCCCAAGCTTCGAAGTAAGGCCCTGATTATCCTTGCAAAACGAGAGGCGTGCAGCAGCTCCATGAGGCCTTCATCCTTGTTCTGCTTTAGTTTCAAGGTAGTAAGCTTTTCAACACTCCTAGGGGCCTTGCTTCAGCACCCGTTTCAGTACCAGAACACTGCGTAGAACCAGGAAGCTCTGCTCCTGCGTGTATGCTGCGTGTCAACCTAGAAATTAGAGACTGATGGCACAAGGCTAGTTTTCCCATTATGAAAGCTCCGTTGATGCGGCCCCGAAGCTACCTGAAAGCACTGTTGTTACCGTGCTTTTACTTACAGCCGGCATGCTTCATAGAAGAAAATGAGTTTTCTCGAAAGAAAACTTGTGCTTCCAGTTCCTAGTTGGAAGCTCACCCTGCTCTGCTCTATACCAAACGTGAAAGTCAATGTGAGCACTAGCCTCGAAGTAAGGCCCTGATTATGCTGGCAAAACGGGAGGCGTGCAGCAGCTCCATGAGGCCTTCATCGCTGTTCTGCTTTAGTTTCACGGTAGTAAGCTTTCCAACATTCCTAGGGACTTTGCTTAAGCAACCGTTTCGGTACCAGAACACTGCGTAGAGACAGTAAGCTCTGGTCCTGCGTGTATGCTGCGTGTCAACCTAGAAATTGGAGACTGATGGCATAAGGCTTCTTTTCCCATTATGAAAGCTCCGTTCATGCGGCCTCGAAGCTACCTGGAAAGCATTGTTGTTGCCGGGGTTTTCCTCACTGCCGGCATGGTTCTGAGAAGAAAATGAGTTTTCTCCTAAGAAACCTTGGGTTTCCAATTCCTTGTTGGAAGCTCACCCTGCTCTGCGCTATACCTAAAGTGAAAGTCAACGTGAGCCCAAGCTTCGAAGTAAGGCCCTGATTATCCTTGCAAAACGAGAGGCGTGCAGCAGCTCCATGAGGCCTTCATTGTTGTTCTGCTTTAGTTTCAAGGTAGTAAGCTTTTCAACACTCCTAGGGGCCTTGCTTCAGCACCCGTTTCAGTACCAGAACACTGCGTAGAACCAGGAAGCTCTGCTCCTGCGTGTATGCTGCGTGTCAACCTAGAAATTAGAGACTGATGGCACAAGGCTAGTTTTCCCATTATGAAAGCTCCGTTGATGCGGCCCCGAAGCTACCTGAAAAGCACTGTTGTTACCGTGCTTTTACTTACAGCCGGCATGGTTCATAGAAGAAAATGAGTTTTCTCGAAAGAAACCTTGTGCTTCCAGTTCCTAGTTGGAAGCTCACCCTGCTCTGCTCTATACAAAACGTGAAAGTCAATGTGAGCACTAGCCTCGAAGTAAGGCCCTGATTATGCTGGCAAAACGGGAGGCGTGCAGCAGCTCCATGAGGCCTTCATCGCTGTTCTGCTTTAGTTTCACGGTAGTAAGCTTTCCAAGACTCCTAGGGACTTTGCTTAAGCAACCGTTTCGGTACCAGAACACTGCGTAGAGACAGTAAGCTCTGGTCCTGCATGTATGCTGCGTGTCAACCTAGAAATTGAAGACTGATGGCATAAGGCTTCTTTTCTCATTATGAAAGCTCCGTTCATGCGGCGTCGAAGCTACCTGAAAAGCATTGTTGTTGCCGGGGTTTTCCACACTGCCGGCATGGTTCTGAGAAGAAAATGAGTTTTCTCCTAAGAAACCTTAGGTTTCCAGTTCCTTGTTGGAAGCTCACCCTGCTCTGCGCTATACCTAAAGTGAAAGTCAACGTGAGCCCAAGCTTCGAAGTAAGGCCCTGATTATCCTTGCAAAACGAGAGGCGTGCAGCAGCTCCATGAGGCCTTCATCGTTGTTCTGCTTTAGTTTCAAGGTAGTAAGCTTTTCAACACTCCTAGGGGCCTTGCTTCAGCACCCGTTTCAGTACCAGAACACTGCGTAGAACCAGGAAGCTCTGCTCCTGCGTGTATGCTGCGTGTCAACCTAGAAATTAGAGACTGATGGCACAAGGCTAGTTTTCCCATTATGAAAGCTCCGTTGATGCGGCCCCGAAGCTACCTGAAAGCACTGTTGTTACCGTGCTTTTACTTACAGCCGGCATGGTTCATAGAAGAAAATGAGTTTTCTCGAAAGAAACCTTGTGCTTCCAGTTCCTAGTTGGAAGCTCACCCTGCTCTGCTCTATACCAAACGTGAAAGTCAATGTGAGCACTAGCCTCGAAGTAAGGCCCTGATTATGCTGGCAAAACGGGAGGCGTGCAGCAGCTCCATGAGGCCTTCATCGCTGTTCTGCTTTAGTTTCACGGTAGTAAGCTTTCCAACATTCCTAGGGACTTTGCTTAAGCAACCGTTTCGGTACCAGAACACTGCGTAGAGACAGTAAGCTCTGGTCCTGCGTGTATGCTGCGTGTCAACCTAGAAATTGGAGACTGATGGCATAAGGCTTCTTTTCCCATTATGAAAGCTCCGTTCATGCGGCCTCGAAGCTACCTGGAAAGCATTGTTGTTGCCGGGGTTTTCCTCACTGCCGGCATGGTTCTGAGAAGAAAATGAGTTTTCTCCTAAGAAACCTGGGTTTCCAGTTCCTTGTTGGAAGCTCACCCTGCTCGGCGCTATACCTAAAGTGAAAGTCAACGTGAGCCCAAGCTTCGAAGTAAGGCCCTGATTATCCTTGCAAAACGAGAGGCGTGCAGCAGCTCCATGAGGCCTTCATCGTTGTTCTGCTTTAGTTTCAAGGTAGTAAGCTTTTCAACACTCCTAGGGGCCTTGCTTCAGCACCCGTTTCAGTACCAGAACACTGCGTAGAATCAGGAAGCTCTGCTCCTGCGTGTATGCTGCGTGTCAACCTAGAAATTAGAGACTGATGGCACAAGGCTAGTTTTCCCATTATGAAAGCTCCGTTGATGCGGCCCCGAAGCTACCTGAAAAGCACTGTTGTTACCGTGCTTTTACTTACAGCCGGCATGGTTCATAGAAGAAAATGAGTTTTCTCGAAAGAAACCTTGTGCTTCCAGTTCCTAGTTGGAAGCTCACCCTGCTCTGCTCTATACCAAACATGAAAGTCAATGTGAGCACTGGCCTCGAAGTAAGGCCCTGATTATGCTGGCAAAACGGGAGGCGTGCAGCAGCTCCATGAGGCCTTCATCGCTGTTCTGCTTTAGTTTCACGGTAGTAAGCTTTCCAAGACTCCTAGGGACTTTGCTTAAGCAACCGTTTCGGTACCAGAACACTGCGTAGAGACAGTAAGCTCTGGTCCTGCGTGTATGCTGCGTGTCAACCTAGAAATTGGAGACTGATGGCATAAGGCTTCTTTTCCCATTATGAAAGCTCCGTTCATGCGGCCTCGAAGCTACCTGGAAAGCATTGTTGTTGCCGGGGTTTTCCTCACTGCCGGCATGGTTCTGAGAAGAAAATGAGTTTTATCCTAAGAAACCTGGGTTTCCAGTTCCTTGTTGGAAGCTCACCCTGCTCGGCGCTATACCTAAAGTGAAAGTCAACGTGAGCCCAAGCTTCGAAGTAAGGCCCTGATTATCCTTGCAAAACGAGAGGCGTGCAGCAGCTCCATGAGGCCTTCATCCTTGTTCTGCTTTAGTTTCAAGGTAGTAAGCTTTTCAACACTCCTAGGGGCCTTGCTTCAGCACCCGTTTCAGTACCAGAACACTGCGTAGAACCAGGAAGCTCTGCTCCTGCGTGTATGCTGCGTGTCAACCTAGAAATTAGAGACTGATGGCACAAGGCTAGTTTTCCCATTATGAAAGCTCCGTTGATGCGGCCCCGAAGCTACCTGAAAGCACTGTTGTTACCGTGCTTTTACTTACAGCCGGCATGGTTCATAGAAGAAAATGAGTTTTCTCGAAAGAAACCTTGTGCTTCCAGTTCCTAGTTGGAAGCTCACCCTGCTCTGCTCTATACCAAACGTGAAAGTCAATGTGAGCACTAGCCTCGAAGTAAGGCCCTGATTATGCTGGCAAAACGGGAGGCGTGCAGCAGCTCCATGAGGCCTTCATCGCTGTTCTGCTTTAGTTTCACGGTAGTAAGCTTTCCAAGACTCCTAGGGACTTTGCCTAAGCAACCGTTTCGGTACCAGAACACTGCGTAGAGACAGTAAGCTCTGGTCCTGCGTGTATGCTGCGTGTCAACCTAGAAATTGGAGACTGATGGCATAAGGCTTCTTTTCCCATTATGAAAGCTCCGTTCATGCGGCCTCGAAGCTACCTGAAAAGCATTGTTGTTGCCGGGGTTTTCCTCACTGCCGGCATGGTTCTGAGAAGAAAATGAGTTTTCTCCTAAGAAACCTTGGGTTTCCAGTTCCTTGTTGGAAGCTCACCCTGCTCTGCGCTATACCTAAAGTGAAAGTCAACGTGAGCCCAAGCTTCGAATTAAGGCCCTGATTATCCTTGCAAAACGAGAGGCGTGCAGCAGCTCCATGAGTCCTTCATCGTTGTTCCGCTTTAGTTTCAAGGTAGTAAGCTTTTCAACACTCCTAGGGGCCTTGCTTCAGCACCCGTTTCAGTACCAGAACACTGCGTAGAACCAGGAAGCTCTGCTCCTGCGTGTATGCTGCGTGTCAACCTAGAAATTAGAGACTGATGGCACAAGGCTAGTTTTCCCATTATGAAAGCTCCGTTGATGCGGCCCCGAAGCTACCTGAAAAGCACTGTTGTTACCGTGCTTTTACTTACAGCCGGCATGGTTCATAGAAGAAAATGAGTTTTCTCGAAAGAAACCTTGTGCTTCCAGTTCCTAGTTGGAAGCTCACCCTGCTCTGCTCTATACAAAACGTGAAAGTCAATGTGAGCACTAGCCTCGAAGTAAGGCCCTGATTATGCTGGCAAAACGGGAGGCGTGCAGCAGCTCCATGAGGCCTTCATCGCTGTTCTGCTTTAGTTTCACGGTAGTAAGCTTTCCAAGACTCCTAGGGACTTTGCTTAAGCAACCGTTTCGGTACCAGAACACTGCGTAGAGACAGTAAGCTCTGGTCCTGCGTGTATGCTGCGTGTCAACCTAGAAATTGAAGACTGATGGCATAAGGCTTCTTTTCTCATTATGAAAGCTCCGTTCATAAGGCGTCGAAGCTACCTGAAAAGCATTGTTGTTGCCGGGGTTTTCCACACTGCCGGCATGGTTCTGAGAAGAAAATGAGTTTTCTCCTAAGAAACCTTAGGTTTCCAGTTCCTTGTTGGAAGCTCACCCTGCTCTGCGCTATACCTAAAGTGAAAGTCAACGTGAGCCCAAGCTTCGAAGTAAGGCCCTGATTATCCTTGCAAAACGAGAGGCGTGCAGCAGCTCCATGAGGCCTTCATCCTTGTTCTGCTTTAGTTTCAAGGTAGTAAGCTTTTCAACACTCCTAGGGGCCTTGCTTCAGCACCCGTTTCAGTACCAGAACACTGCGTAGAACCAGGAAGCTCTGCTCCTGCGTGTATGCTGCGTGTCAACCTAGAAATTAGAGACTGATGGCACAAGGCTAGTTTTCCCATTATGAAAGCTCCGTTGATGCGGCCCCGAAGCTACCTGAAAGCACTGTTGTTACCGTGCTTTTACTTACAGCCGGCATGGTTCATAGAAGAAAATGAGTTTTCTCGAAAGAAACCTTGTGCTTCCAGTTCCTAGTTGGAAGCTCACCCTGCTCTGCTCTATACCAAACGTGAAAGTCAATGTGAGCACTAGCCTCGAAGTAAGGCCCTGATTATGCTGGCAAAACGGGAGGCGTGCAGCAGCTCCATGAGGCCTTCATCGCTGTTCTGCTTTAGTTTCACGGTAGTAAGCTTTCCAACATTCCTAGGGACTTTGCTTAAGCAACCGTTTCGGTACCAGAACACTGCGTAGAGACAGTAAGCTCTGGTCCTGCGTGTATGCTGCGTGTCAACCTAGAAATTGGAGACTGATGGCATAAGGCTTCTTTTCCCATTATGAAAGCTCCGTTCATGCGGCCTCGAAGCTACCTGAAAAGCATTGTTGTTGCCGGGGTTTTCCTCACTGCCGGCATGGTTCTGAGAAGAAAATGAGTTTTCTCCTAAGAAACCTTGGGTTTCCAGTTCCTTGTTGGAAGCTCACCCTGCTCTGCGCTATACCTAAAGTGAAAGTCAACGTGAGCCCAAGCTTCGAAGTAAGGCCCTGATTATCCTTGCAAAACGAGAGGCGTGCAGCAGCTCCATGAGGCCTTCATCGTTGTTCTGCTTTAGTTTCAAGGTAGTAAGCTTTTCAACACTCCTAGGGGCCTTGCTTCAGCACCCGTTTCAGTACCAGAACACTGCGTAGAACCAGGAAGCTCTGCTCCTGCGTGTATGCTGCGTGTCAACCTAGAAATTAGAGACTGATGGCACAAGGCTAGTTTTCCCATTATGAAAGCTCCGTTGATGCGGCCCCGAAGCTACCTGAAAGCACTGTTGTTACCGTGCTTTTACTTACAGCCGGCATGGTTCATAGAAGAAAATGAGTTTTCTCGAAAGAAACCTTGTGCTTCCAGTTCCTAGTTGGAAGCTCACCCTGCTCTGCTCTATACCAAACGTGAAAGTCAATGTGAGCACTAGCCTCGAAGTAAGGCCCTGATTATGCTGGCAAAACGGGAGGCGTGCAGCAGCTCCATGAGGCCTTCATCGCTGTTCTGCTTTAGTTTCACGGTAGTAAGCTTTCCAACATTCCTAGGGACTTTGCTAAAGCAACCGTTTCGGTACCAGAACACTGCGTAGAGACAGTAAGCTCTGGTCCTGCGTGTATGCTGCGTGTCAACCTAGAAATTGGAGACTGATGGCATAAGGCTTCTTTTCCCATTATGGAAGCTCCGTTCATGCGGCCTCGAAGCTACCTGAAAAGCATTGTTGTTGCCGGGGTTTTCCTCACTGACGGCATGGTTCTGAGAAGAAAATGAGTTTTCTCCTAAGAAACCTTGGGTTTCCAGTTCCTTGTTGGAAGCTCACCCTGCTCTGCGCTATACCTAAAGTGAAAGTCAACGTGAGCCCAAGCTTCGAAGTAAGGCCCTGATTATCCTTGCAAAACGAGAGGCGTGCAGCAGCTCCATGAGGCCTTCATCGTTGTTCTGCTTTAGTTTCAAGGTAGTAAGCTTTTCAACACTCCTAGGGGCCTTGCTTCAGCACCCGTTTCAGTACCAGAACACTGCGTAGAACCAGGAAGCTCTGCTCCTGCGTGTATGCTGCGTGTCAACCTAGAAATTAGAGACTGATGGCACAAGGCTAGTTTTCCCATTATGAAAGCTCCGTTGATGCGGCCCCGAAGCTACCTGAAAGCACTGTTGTTACCGTGCTTTTACTTACAGCCGGCATGGTTCATAGAAGAAAATGAGTTTTCTCGAAAGAAACCTTGTGCTTCCAGTTCCTAGTTGGAAGCTCACCCTGCTCTGCTCTATACCAAACGTGAAAGTCAATGTGAGCACTAGCCTCGAAGTAAGGCCCTGATTATGCTGGCAAAACGGGAGGCGTGCAGCAGCTCCATGAGGCCTTCATCGCTGTTCTGCTTTAGTTTCACAGTAGTAAGCTTTCCAACATTCCTAGGGACTTTGCTTAAGCAACCGTTTCGGTACCAGAACACTGCGTAGAGACAGTAAGCTCTGGTCCTGCGTGTATGCTGCGTGTCAACCTAGAAATTGGAGACTGATGGCATAAGGCTTCTTTTCCCATTATGAAAGCTCCGTTCATGCGGCCTCGAAGCTACCTGGAAAGCATTGTTGTTGCCGGGCTTTTCCTCACTGCCGGCATGGTTCTGAGAAGAAAATGAGTTTTATCCTAAGAAACCTGGGTTTCCAGTTCCTTGTTGGAAGCTCACCCTGCTCGGCGCTATACCTAAAGTGAAAGTCAACGTGAGCCCAAGCTTCGAAGTAAGGCCCTGATTATCCTTGCAAAACGAGAGGCGTGCAGCAGCTCCATGAGGCCTTCATCGTTGTTCTGCTTTAGTTTCAAGGTAGTAAGCTTTTCAACACTCCTAGGGGCCTTGCTTCAGCACCCGTTTCAGTACCAGAACACTGCGTAGAACCAGGAAGCTCTGCTCCTGCGTGTATGCTGCGTGTCAACCTAGAAATTAGAGACTGATGGCACAAGGCTAGTTTTCCCATTATGAAAGCTCCGTTGATGCGGCCCCGAAGCTACCTGAAAGCACTGTTGTTACCGTGCTTTTACTTACAGCCGGCATGGTTCATAGAAGAAAATGAGTTTTCTCGAAAGAAACCTTGTGCTTCCAGTTCCTAGTTGGAAGCTCACCCTGCTCTGCTCTATACCAAACGTGAAAGTCAATGTGAGCACTAGCCTCGAAGTAAGGCCCTGATTATGCTGGCAAAACGGGAGGCGTGCAGCAGCTCCATGAGGCCTTCATCGCTGTTCTGCTTTAGTTTCACGGTAGTAAGCTTTCCAACATTCCTAGGGACTTTGCTAAAGCAACCGTTTCGGTACCAGAACACTGCGTAGAGACAGTAAGCTCTGGTCCTGCGTGTATGCTGCGTGTCAACCTAGAAATTGGAGACTGATGGCATAAGGCTTCTTTTCCCATTATGGAAGCTCCGTTCATGCGGCCTCGAAGCTACCTGAAAAGCATTGTTGTTGCCGGGGTTTTCCTCACTGACGGCATGGTTCTGAGAAGAAAATGAGTTTTCTCCTAAGAAACCTTGGGTTTCCAGTTCCTTGTTGGAAGCTCACCCTGCTCTGCGCTATACCTAAAGTGAAAGTCAACGTGAGCCCAAGCTTCGAAGTAAGGCCCTGATTATCCTTGCAAAACGAGAGGCGTGCAGCAGCTCCATGAGGCCTTCATCGTTGTTCTGCTTTAGTTTCAAGGTAGTAAGCTTTTCAACACTCCTAGGGGCCTTGCTTCAGCACCCGTTTCAGTACCAGAACACTGCGTAGAACCAGGAAGCTCTGCTCCTGCGTGTATGCTGCGTGTCAACCTAGAAATTAGAGACTGATGGCACAAGGCTAGTTTTCCCATTATGAAAGCTCCGTTGATGCGGCCCCGAAGCTACCTGAAAGCACTGTTGTTACCGTGCTTTTACTTACAGCCGGCATGGTTCATAGAAGAAAATGAGTTTTCTCGAAAGAAACCTTGTGCTTCCAGTTCCTAGTTGGAAGCTCACCCTGCTCTGCTCTATACCAAACGTGAAAGTCAATGTGAGCACTAGCCTCGAAGTAAGGCCCTGATTATGCTGGCAAAACGGGAGGCGTGCAGCAGCTCCATGAGGCCTTCATCGCTGTTCTGCTTTAGTTTCACGGTAGTAAGCTTTCCAACATTCCTAGGGACTTTGCTAAAGCAACCGTTTCGGTACCAGAACACTGCGTAGAGACAGTAAGCTCTGGTCCTGCGTGTATGCTGCGTGTCAACCTAGAAATTGGAGACTGATGGCATAAGGCTTCTTTTCCCATTATGGAAGCTCCGTTCATGCGGCCTCGAAGCTACCTGAAAAGCATTGTTGTTGCCGGGGTTTTCCTCACTGACGGCATGGTTCTGAGAAGAAAATGAGTTTTCTCCTAAGAAACCTTGGGTTTCCAGTTCCTTGTTGGAAGCTCACCCTGCTCTGCGCTATACCTAAAGTGAAAGTCAACGTGAGCCCAAGCTTCGAAGTAAGGCCCTGATTATCCTTGCAAAACGAGAGGCGTGCAGCAGCTCCATGAGGCCTTCATCGTTGTTCTGCTTTAGTTTCAAGGTAGTAAGCTTTTCAACACTCCTAGGGGCCTTGCTTCAGCACCCGTTTCAGTACCAGAACACTGCGTAGAACCAGGAAGCTCTGCTCCTGCGTGTATGCTGCGTGTCAACCTAGAAATTAGAGACTGATGGCACAAGGCTAGTTTTCCCATTATGAAAGCTCCGTTGATGCGGCCCCGAAGCTACCTGAAAAGCACTGTTGTTACCGTGCTTTTACTTACAGCCGGCATGGTTCATAGAAGAAAATGAGTTTTCTCGAAAGAAACCTTGTGCTTCCAGTTCCTAGTTGGAAGCTCACCCTGCTCTGCTCTATACCAAACGTGAAAGTCAATGTGAGCACTAGCCTCGAAGTAAGGCCCTGATTATGCTGGCAAAACGGGAGGCGTGCAGCAGCTCCATGAGGCCTTCATCGCTGTTCTGCTTTAGTTTCACGGTAGTAAGCTTTCCAAGACTCCTAGGGACTTTGCTTAAGCAACCGTTTCGGTACCAGAACACTGCGTAGAGACAGTAAGCTCTGGTCCTGCGTGTATGCTGCGTGTCAACCTAGAAATTGGAGACTGATGGCATAAGGCTTCTTTTCCCATTATGGAAGCTCCGTTCATGCGGCCTCGAAGCTACCTGAAAAGCATTGTTGTTGCCGGGGTTTTCCTCACTGACGGCATGGTTCTGAGAAGAAAATGAGTTTTCTCCTAAGAAACCTTAGGTTTCCAGTTCCTTGTTGGAAGCTCACCCTGCTCTGCGCTATACCTAAAGTGAAAGTCAACGGGAGCCCAAGCTTCGAAGTAAGGCCCTGATTATCCTTGCAAAACGAGAGGCGTGCAGCAGCTCCATGAGGCCTTCATCGTTGTTCTGCTTTAGTTTCAAGGTAGTAAGCTTTTCAACACTCCTAGGGGCCTTGCTTCAGCACCCGTTTCCGTACCAGAACACTGCGTAGAACCAGGAAGCTCTGCTCCTGCGTGTATGCTGCGTGTCAACCTAGAAATTAGAGACTGATGGCACAAGGCTAGTTTTCCCATTATGAAAGCTCCGTTGATGCGGCCCCGAAGCTACCTGAAAAGCACTGTTGTTACCGTGCTTTTACTTACAGCCGGCATGGTTCATAGAAGAAAATGAGTTTTCTCGAAAGAAACCTTGTGCTTCCAGTTCCTAGTTGGAAGCTCACCCTGCTCTGCTCTATACCAAACGTGAAAGTCAATGTGAGCACCAGCCTCGAAGTAAGGCCCTGATTATCCTGGCAAAACGGGAGGCGTGCAGCAGCTCCATGAGGCCTTCATCGCTGTTCTGCTTTAGTTTCACGGTAGTAAGCTTTCCAACATTCCTAGGGACTTTGCTTAAGCAACCGTTTCGTTACCAGAACACTGCGTAGAGACAGTAAGCTCTGGTCCTGCGTGTATGCTGCGGGTCAACCTAGAAATTGGAGACTGATGGCATAAGGCTTCTTTTCCCATTATGAAAGCTCCTTTCATGCGGCCTCGAAGATAACTGGAAAGCATTGTTGTTGCCGGGGTTTTCCTCACTGCCGGCATGGTTCTGAGAAGAAAATGAGTTTTATCCTAAGAAACCTTGGGTTTCCAGTTCCTTGTTGGAAGCTCACCCTGCTCGGCGCTATACCTAAAGTGAAAGTCAACGTGAGCCCAAGCTTCGAAGTAAGGCCCTGATTATCCTTGCAAAACGAGAGGCGTGCAGCAGCTCCATGAGGCCTTCATCGTTGTTCTGCTTTAGTTTCAAGGTAGTAAGCTTTTCAACACTCCTAGGGGCCTTGCTTCAGCACCCGTTTCAGTACCAGAACACTGCGTAGAACCAGGAAGCTCTGCTCCTGCGTGTATGCTGCGTGTCAACCTAGAAATTAGAGACTGATGGCACAAGGCTTCTTTTCCCATTTTGAAAGCTCCATTCATGCGGCCTCGAAGCTACCTGAAAAGCACTGTTGTTACCGTGCTTTTACTTACAGCCGGCATGGCACATAGAAGAAAATGAGTTTTCTCGAAAGAAACCTTGTGCTTCCAGTTCCTAGTTGGAAGCTCACCCTGCTCTGCTCTATACCAAACGTGAAAGTCAATGTGAGCACTAGCCTCGAAGTAAGGCCCTGATTATGCTGGCAAAACGGGAGGCGTGCAGCAGCTCCATGAGGCCTTCATCGCTGTTCTGCTTTTGTTTCACGGTAGTAAGCTTTCCAAGACTCCTAGGGACTTTGCTTAAGCAACCGTTTCGGTACCAGAACACTGCGTAGAGACAGTAAGCTCTGGTCCTGCGTGTATGCTGCGTGTCAACCTAGAAATTGGAGACTGATGGCATAAGGCTTCTTTTCCCATTATGAAAGCTCCGTTCATGCGGCGTCGAAGCTACCTGAAAAGCATTGTTGTTGCCGGGGTTTTCCTCACTGCCGGCATGGTTCTGAGAAGAAAATGAGTTTTCTCCTAAGAAACCTTGGGTTTCCAGTTCCTTGTTGGAAGCTCACCCTGCTCTGCGCTATACCTAAAGTGAAAGTCAACGGGAGCCCAAGCTTCGAAGTAAGGCCCTGATTATCCTTGCAAAACGAGAGGCGTGCAGCAGCTCCATGAGGCCTTCATCGTTGTTCTGCTTTAGTTTCAAGGTAGTAAGCTTTTCAACACTCCTAGGGGCCTTGCTTCAGCACCCGTTTCAGTACCAGAACACTGCGTAGAACCAGGAAGCTCTGCTCCTGCGTGTATGCTGCGTGTCAACCTAGAAATTAGAGACTGATGGCACAAGGCTAGTTTTCCCATTATGAAAGCTCCGTTGATGCGGCCCCGAAGCTACCTGAAAAGCACTGTTGTTACCGTGCTTTTACTTACAGCCGGCATGGTTCATAGAAGAAAATGAGTTTTCTCGAAAGAAACCTTGTGCTTCCAGTTCCTAGTTGGAAGCTCACCCTGCTCTGCTCTATACCAAACGTGAAAGTCAATGTGAGCACTGGCCTCGAAGTAAGGCCCTGATTATGCTGGCAAAACAGGAGGCGTGCAGCAGCTCCATGAGGCCTTCATCGCTGTTCTGCTTTAGTTTCACGGTAGTAAGCTTTCCAAGACTCCTAGGGACTTTGCTTAAGCAACCGTTTCGGTACCAGAACACTGCGTAGAGACAGTAAGCTCTGGTCCTGCGTTTATGCTGCGTGTCAACCTAGAAATTGGAGACTGATGGCATAAGGCTTCTTTTCTCATTATGAAAGCTCCGTTCATGCGGCGTCGAAGCTACCTGAAAAGCATTGTTGTTGCCGGGGTTTTCCACACTGCCGGCATGGTTCTGAGAAGAAAATGAGTTTTCTCCTAAGAAACCTTAGGTTTCCAGTTCCTTGTTGGAAGCTCACCCTGCTCTGCGCTATACCTAAAGTGAAAGTCAACGTGAGCCCAAGCTTCGAAGTAAGGCCCTGATTATCCTTGCAAAACGAGAGGCGTGCAGCAGCTCCATGAGGCCTTCATCGTTGTTCTGCTTTAGTTTCAAGGTAGTAAGCTTTTCAACACTCCTAGGGGCCTTGCTTCAGCACCCATTTCAGTACCAGAACACTGCGTAGAACCAGGAAGCTCTGCTCCTGCGTGTATGCTGCGTGTCAACCTAGAAATTAGAGACTGATGGCACAAGGCTAGTTTTCCCATTATGAAAGCTCCGTTGATGCGGCCCCGAAGCTACCTGAAAGCACTGTTGTTACCGTGCTTTTACTTACAGCCGGCATGGTTCATAGAAGAAAATGAGTTTTCTCGAAAGAAACCTTGTGCTTCCAGTTCCTAGTTGGAAGCTCACCCTGCTCTGCTCTATACCAAACGTGAAAGTCAATGTGAGCACTAGCCTCGAAGTAAGGCCCTGATTATGCTGGCAAAACGGGAGGCGTGCAGCAGCTCCATGAGGCCTTCATCGCTGTTCTGCTTTAGTTTCACGGTAGTAAGCTTTCCAAGAATCCTAGGGACTTTGCTTAAGCAACCGTTTCGGTACCAGAACACTGCGTAGAGACAGTAAGCTCTGGTCCTGCGTGTATGCTGCGTGTCAACCTAGAAATTGGAGACTGTTGGCATAAGGCTTCTTTTCCCATTATGGAAGCTCCGTTCATGCGGCCTCGAAGCTACCTGGAAAGCATTGTTGTTGCCGGGGTTTTCCTCACTGCCGGCATGGTTCTGAGAAGAAAATGAGTTTTCTCCTAAGAAACCTTGGGTTTCCAGTTCCTTGTTGGAAGCTCACCCTGCTCTGCGCTATACCTAAAGTGAAAGTCAACGTGAGCCCAAGCTTCGAAGTAAGGCCCTGATTATCCTTGCAAAACGAGAGGCGTGCAGCAGCTCCATGAGGCCTTCATCGTTGTTCTGCTTTAGTTTCAAGGTAGTAAGCTTTTCAACACTCCTAGGGGCCTTGCTTCAGCACCCGTTTCAGTACCAGAACACTGCGTAGAACCAGGAAGCTCTGCTCCTGCGTGTATGCTGCGTGTCAACCTAGAAATTAGAGACTGATGGCACAAGGCTAGTTTTCCCATTATGAAAGCTCCGTTGATGCGGCCCCGAAGCTACCTGAAAGCACTGTTGTTACAGTGCTTTTACTTACAGCCGGCATGGTTCATAGAAGAAAATGAGTTTTCTCGAAAGAAACCTTGTGCTTCCAGTTCCTAGTTGGAAGCTCACCCTGCTCTGCTCTATACCAAACGTGAAAGTCAATGTGAGCACTAGCCTCGAAGTAAGGCCCTGATTATGCTGGCAAAACGGGAGGCGTGCAGCAGCTCCATGAGGCCTTCATCGCTGTTCTGCTTTAGTTTCACGGTAGTAAGCTTTCCAACATTCCTAGGGACTTTGCTTAAGCAACCGTTTCGGTACCAGAACACTGCGTAGAGACAGTAAGCTCTGGTCCTGCGTGTATGCTGCGTGTCAACCTAGAAATTGGAGACTGATGGCATAAGGCTTCTTTTCCCATTATGGAAGCTCCGTTCATGCGGCCTCGAAGCTACCTGAAAAGCATTGTTGTTGCCGGGGTTTTCCTCACTGACGGCATGGTTCTGAGAAGAAAATGAGTTTTCTCCTAAGAAACCTTGGGTTTCCAGTTCCTTGTTGGAAGCTCACCCTGCTCTGCGCTATACCTAAAGTGAAAGTCAACGTGAGCCCAAGCTTCGAAGTAAGGCCCTGATTATCCTTGCAAAACGAGAGGCGTGCAGCAGCTCCTTGAGGCCTTCATCGTTGTTCTGCTTTAGTTTCAAGGTAGTAAGCTTTTCAACACTCCTAGGGGCCTTGCTTCAGCACCCGTTTCAGTACCAGAACACTGCGTAGAACCAGGAAGCTCTGCTCCTGCGTGTATGCTGCGTGTCAACCTAGAAATTAGAGACTGATGGCACAAGGCTAGTTTTCCCATTATGAAAGCTCCGTTGATGCGGCCCCGAAGCTACCTGAAAAGCACTGTTGTTACCGTGCTTTTACTTACAGCCGGCATGGTTCATAGAAGAAAATGAGTTTTCTCGAAAGAAACCTTGTGCTTCCAGTTCCTAGTTGGAAGCTCACCCTGCTCTGCTCTATACCAAACGTGAAAGTCAATGTGAGCACTAGCCTCGAAGTAAGGCCCTGATTATGCTGGCAAAACGGGAGGCGTGCAGCAGCTCCATGAGGCCTTCATCGCTGTTCTGCTTTAGTTTCACGGTAGTAAGCTTTCCAACATTCCTAGGGACTTTGCTTAAGCAACCGTTTCGGTAACAGAACACTGCGTAGAGACAGTAAGCTCTGGTCCTGCGTGTATGCTGCGTGTCAACCTAGAAATTGGAGACTGATGTCATAAAGCTTCTTTTCCCATTATGAAAGCTCCGTTCATGCGGCCTCGAAGGTACCTGAAAAGCATTGTTGTTGCCGGGGTTTTCCTCACTGCCGGCATGGTTCTGAGAAGAAAATGAGTTTTCTCGAAAGAAACCTTGTGCTTCCAGTTCCTAGTTGGAAGCTCACCCTGCTCTGCTCTATACCAAACGTGAAAGTCAATGTGAGCACTAGCCTCGAAGTAAGGCCCTGATTATGCTGGCAAAACGGGAGGCGTGCAGCAGCTCCATGAGGCCTTCATCGCTGTTCTGCTTTAGTTTCACGGTAGTAAGCTTTCCAACATTCCTAGGGACTTTGCTTAAGCAACCGTTTCGGTACCAGAACACTGCGTAGAGACAGTAAGCTCTGGTTCTGCGTGTATGCTGCGTGTCAACCTAGAAATTGGAGACTGATGGCATAAGGCTTCTTTTCCCATTATGAAAGCTCCGTTCATGCGGCCTCGAAGCTACCTGGAAAGCATTGTTGTTGCCGGGGTTTTCCTCACTGCCGGCATGGTTCTGAGAAGAAAATGAGTTTTCTCCTAAGAAACCTTGGGTTTCCAATTCCTTGTTGGAAGCTCACCCTGCTCTGCGCTATACCTAAAGTGAAAGTCAACGTGAGCCCAAGCTTCGAAGTAAGGCCCTGATTATCCTTGCAAAACGAGAGGCGTGCAGCAGCTCCATGAGGCCTTCATCGTTGTTCTGCTTTAGTTTCAAGGTAGTAAGCTTTTCAACACTCCTAGGGGCCTTGCTTCAGCACCCGTTTCAGTACCAGAACACTGCGTAGAACCAGGAAGCTCTGGTCCTGCGTGTATGCTGCGTGTCAACCTAGAAATTGGAGACTGATGGCATAAGGCTTCTTTTCCCATTATGAAAGCTCCGTTGATGCGGCCCCGAAGCTACCTGAAAGCACTGTTGTTACCGTGCTTTTACTTACAGCCGGCATGGTTCATAGAAGAAAATGAGTTTTCTCGAAAGAAACCTTGTGCTTCCAGTTCCTAGTTGGAAGCTCACCCTGCTCTGCTCTATACCAAACGTGAAAGTCAATGTGAGCACTAGCCTCGAAGTAAGGCCCTGATTATGCTGGCAAAACGGGAGGCGTGCAGCAGCTCCATGAGGCCTTCATCGCTGTTCTGCTTTAGTTTCACGGTAGTAAGCTTTCCAACATTCCTAGGGACTTTGCTTAAGCAACCGTTTCGGTACCAGAACACTGCGTAGAGACAGTAAGCTCTGGTTCTGCGTGTATGCTGCGTGTCAACCTAGAAATTGGAGACTGATGGCATAAGGCTTCTTTTCCCATTATGAAAGCTCCGTTCATGCGGCCTCGAAGCTACCTGGAAAGCATTGTTGTTGCCGGGGTTTTCCTCACTGCCGGCATGGTTCTGAGAAGAAAATGAGTTTTCTCCTAAGAAACCTTGGGTTTCCAATTCCTTGTTGGAAGCTCACCCTGCTCTGCGCTATACCTAAAGTGAAAGTCAACGTGAGCCCAAGCTTCGAAGTAAGGCCCTGATTATCCTTGCAAAACGAGAGGCGTGCAGCAGCTCCATGAGGCCTTCATTGTTGTTCTGCTTTAGTTTCAAGGTAGTAAGCTTTTCAACACTCCTAGGGGCCTTGCTTCAGCACCCGTTTCAGTACCAGAACACTGCGTAGAACCAGGAAGCTCTGCTCCTGCGTGTATGCTGCGTGTCAACCTAGAAATTAGAGACTGATGGCACAAGGCTAGTTTTCCCATTATGAAAGCTCCGTTGATGCGGCCCCGAAGCTACCTGAAAGCACTGTTGTTACCGTGCTTTTACTTACAGCCGGCATGGTTCATAGAAGAAAATGAGTTTTCTCGAAAGAAACCTTGTGCTTCCAGTTCCTAGTTGGAAGCTCACCCTGCTCTGCTCTATACCAAACGTGAAAGTCAATGTGAGCACTAGCCTCGAAGTAAGGCCCTGATTATGCTGGCAAAACGGGAGGCGTGCAGCAGCTCCATGAGGCCTTCATCGCTGTTCTGCTTTAGTTTCACGGTAGTAAGCTTTCCAAGACTCCTAGGGACTTTGCTTAAGCAACCGTTTCGGTACCAGAACACTGCGTAGAGACAGTAAGCTCTGGTCCTGCGTTTATGCTGCGTGTCAACCTAGAAATTGGAGACTGATGGCATAAGGCTTCTTTTCTCATTATGAAAGCTCCGTTCATGCGGCGTCGAAGCTACCTGAAAAGCATTGTTGTTGCCGGGGTTTCCACACTGCCGGCATGGTTCTGAGAAGAAAATGAGTTTTCTCCTAAGAAACCTTACGTTTCCAGATCCTTGTTGGAAGCTCACCCTGCTCTGCGCTATACCTAAAGTGAAAGTCAACGTGAGCCCAAGCTTCGAAGTAAGGCCCTGATTATCCTTGCAAAACGAGAGGCGTGCAGCAGCTCCATGAGGCCTTCATCCTTGTTCTGCTTTAGTTTCAAGGTAGTAAGCTTTTCAACACTCCTAGGGGCCTTGCTTCAGCACCCGTTTCAGTACCAGAACACTGCGTAGAACCAGGAAGCTCTGCTCCTGCGTGTATGCTGCGTGTCAACCTAGAAATTAGAGACTGATGGCACAAGGCTAGTTTTCCCATTATGAAAGCTCCGTTGATGCGGCCTCGAAGCTACCTGAAAAGCATTGTTGTTGCCGGGGTTTTCCTCACTGCCGGCATGGTTCTGAGAAGAAAATGAGTTTTCTCGAAAGAAACCTTGTGCTTCCAGTTCCTAGTTGGAAGCTCACCCTGCTCTGCTCTATACCAAATGTGAAAGTCAATGTGAGCACTAGCCTCGAAGTAAGGCCCTGATTATGCTGGCAAAACGGGAGGCGTGCAGCAGCTCCATGAGGCCTTCATCGCTGTTCTGCTTTAGTTTCACGGTAGTAAGCTATCCAACATTCCTAGGGACTTTGCTTAAGCAACCGTTTCGGTACCAGAACACTGCGTAGAGACAGTAAGCTCTGGTTCTGCGTGTATGCTGCGTGTCAACCTAGAAATTGGAGACTGATGGCATAAGGCTTCTTTTCCCATTATGAAAGCTCCGTTCATGCGGCCTCGAAGCTACCTGGAAAGCATTGTTGTTGCCGGGGTTTTCCTCACTGCCGGCATGGTTCTGAGAAGAAAATGAGTTTTCTCCTAAGAAACCTTGGGTTTCCAATTCCTTGTTGGAAGCTCACCCTGCTCTGCGCTATACCTAAAGTGAAAGTCAACGTGAGCCCAAGCTTCGAAGTAAGGCCCTGATTATCCTTGCAAAACGAGAGGCGTGCAGCAGCTCCATGAGGCCTTCATCGTTGTTCTGCTTTAGTTTCAAGGTAGTAAGCTTTTCAACACTCCTAGGGGCCTTGCTTCAGCACCCGTTTCAGTACCAGAACACTGCGTAGAACCAGGAAGCTCTGCTCCTGCGTGTATGCTGCGTGTCAACCTAGAAATTAGAGACTGATGGCACAAGGCTAGTTTTCCCATTATGAAAGCTCCGTTGATGCGGCCCCGAAGCTACCTGAAAGCACTGTTGTTACCGTGCTTTTACTTACAGCCGGCATGGTTCATAGAAGAAAATGAGTTTTCTCGAAAGAAACCTTGTGCTTCCAGTTCCTAGTTGGAAGCTCACCCTGCTCTGCTCTATACCAAACGTGAAAGTCAATGTGAGCACTAGCCTCGAAGTAAGGCCCTGATTATCCTGGCAAAACGGGAGGCGTGCAGCAGCTCCATGAGGCCTTCATCGCTGTTCTGCTTTAGTTTCACGGTAGTAAGCTTTCCAAGACTCCTAGGGACTTTGCTTAAGCAACCGTTTCGGTACCAGAACACTGCGTAGAGACAGTAAGCTCTGGTCCTGCGTTTATGCTGCGTGTCAACCTAGAAATTGGAGACTGATGGCATAAGGCTTCTTTTCTCATTATGAAAGCTCCGTTCATGCGGCGTCGAAGCTACCTGAAAAGCATTGTTGTTGCCGGGGTTTTCCACACTGCCGGCATGGTTCTGAGAAGAAAATGAGTTTTCTCCTAAGAAACCTTAGGTTTCCAGTTCCTTGTTGGAAGCTCACCCTGCTCTGCGCTATACCTAAAGTGAAAGTCAACGTGAGCCCAAGCTTCGAAGTAAGGCCCTGATTATCCTTGCAAAACGAGAGGCGTGCAGCAGCTCCATGAGGCCTTCATCCTTGTTCTGCTTTAGTTTCAAGGTAGTAAGCTTTTCAACACTCCTAGGGGCCTGGCTTCAGCACCCGTTTCAGTACCAGAACACTGCGTAGAACCAGGAAGCTCTGCTCCTGCGTGTATGCTGCGTGTCAACCTAGAAATTAGAGACTGATGGCACAAGGCTAGTTTTCCCATTATGAAAGCTCCGTTGATGCGGCCCCGAAGCTACCAGAAAGCACTGTTGTTACCGTGCTTTTACTTACAGCCGGCATGGTTCATAGAAGAAAATGAGTTTTCTCGAAAGAAACCTTGTGCTTCCAGTTCCTAGTTGGAAGCTCACCCTGCTCTGCTCTATACCAAACGTGAAAGTCAATGTGAGCACTAGCCTCTATGTAAGGCCCTGATTATCCTGGCAAAACGGGAGGCGTGCAGCAGCTCCATGAGGCCTTCATCGCTGTTCTGCTTTAGTTTCACGGTAGTAAGCTTTCCAACATTCCTAGGGACTTTGCTTAAGGAACCGTTTCGGTACCAGAACACTGCGTAGAGACAGTAAGCTCTGGTCCTGTGTGTATGCTGCGTGTCAACCTAGAAATTGGAGACTGATGGCATAAGGCTTCTTTTCCCATTATGGAAGCTCCGTTCATGCGGCCTCGAAGCTACCTGAAAAGCATTGTTGTTGCCGGGGTTTTCCTCACTGACGGCATGGTTCTGAGAAGAAAATGAGTTTTCTCCTAAGAAACCTTGGGTTTCCAGTTCCTTGTTGGAAGCTCACCCTGCTCTGCGCTATACCTAAAGTGAAAGTCAACGTGAGCCCAAGCTTCGAAATAAGGCCCTGATTATCCTTGCAAAACGAGAGGCGTGCAGCAGCTCCATGAGGCCTTCATCGTTGTTCTGCTTTAGTTTCAAGGTAGTAAGCTTTTCAACACTCCTAGGGGCCTTGCTTCAGCACCCGTTTCAGTACCAGAACACTGCGTAGAACCAGGAAGCTCTGCTCCTGCGTGTATGCTGCGTGTCAACCTAGAAATTAGAGACTGATGGCACAAGGCTAGTTTTCCCATTATGAAAGCTCCGTTGATGCGGCCCCGAAGCTACCTGAAAGCACTGTTGTTACCGTGCTTTTACTTACAGCTGGCATGGTTCATAGAAGAAAATGAGTTTTCTCGAAAGAAACCTTGTGCTTCCAGTTCCTAGTTGGAAGCTCACCCTGCTCTGCTCTATACCAAACGTGAAAGTCAATGTGAGCACTAGCCTCGAAGTAAGGCCCTGATTATCCTGGCAAAACGGGAGGCGTGCAGCAGCTCCATGAGGCCTTCATCGCTGTTCTGCTTTAGTTTCACGGTAGTAAGCTTTCCAACATTCCTAGGGACTTTGCTTAAGCAACCGTTTCGGTACCAGAACACTGCGTAGAGACAGTAAGCTCTGGTCCTGCGTGTATGCTGCGTGTCAACCTAGAAATTGGAGACTGATGGCATAAGGCTTCTTTTCCCATTATGAAAGCTCCTTTCATGCGGCCTCGAAGCTAACTGGAAAGCATTGTTGTTGCCGGGGTTTTCCTCACTGCCGGCATGGTTCTGAGAAGAAAATGAGTTTTCTCCTAAGAAACCTTGGGTTTCCAATTCCTTGTTGGAAGCTCACCCTGCTCTGCGCTATACCTAAAGTGAAAGTCAACGTGAGCCCAAGCTTCGAAGTAAGGCCCTGATTATCCTTGCAAAACAAGAGGCGTGCAGCAGCTCCATGAGGCCTTCATCGTTGTTCTGCTTTAGTTTCAAGGTAGTAAGCTTTTCAACACTCCTAGGGGCCTTGCTTCAGCACCCGTTTCAGTACCAGAACACTGCGTAGAACCAGGAAGCTCTGCTCCTGCGTGTATGCTGCGTGTCAACCTAGAAATTAGAGACTGATGGCACAAGGCTAGTTTTCCCATTATGAAAGCTCCGTTGATGCGGCCCCGAAGCTACCTGAAAGCACTGTTGTTACCGTGCTTTTACTTACAGCCGGCATGGTTCATAGAAGAAAATGAGTTTTCTCGAAAGAAACCTTGTGCTTCCAGTTCCTAGTTGGAAGCTCACCCTGCTCTGCTCTATACCAAACGTGAAAGTCAATGTGAGCACTAGCCTCGAAGTAAGGCCCTGATTATCCTGGCAAAACGGGAGGCGTGCAGCAGCTCCATGAGGCCTTCATCGCTGTTCTGCTTTAGTTTCACGGTAGTAAGCTTTCCAAGACTCCTAGGGACTTTGCTTAAGCAACCGTTTCGGTACCAGAACACTGCGTAGAGACAGTAAGCTCTGGTCCTGCGTTTATGCTGCGTGTCAACCTAGAAATTGGAGACTGATGGCATAAGGCTTCTTTTCTCATTATGAAAGCTCCGTTCATGCGGCGTCGAAGCTACCTGAAAAGCATTGTTGTTGCCGGGGTTTTCCACACTGCCGGCATGGTTCTGAGAAGAAAATGAGTTTTCTCCTAAGAAACCTTAGGTTTCCAGTTCCTTGTTGGAAGCTCACCCTGCTCTGCGCTATACCTAAAGTGAAAGTCAACGTGAGCCCAAGCTTCGAAGTAAGGCCCTGATTATCCTTGCAAAACGAGAGGCGTGCAGCAGCTCCATGAGGCCTTCATCCTTGTTCTGCTTTAGTTTCAAGGTAGTAAGCTTTTCAACACTCCTAGGGGCCTGGCTTCAGCACCCGTTTCAGTACCAGAACACTGCGTAGAACCAGGAAGCTCTGCTCCTGCGTGTATGCTGCGTGTCAACCTAGAAATTAGAGACTGATGGCACAAGGCTAGTTTTCCCATTATGAAAGCTCCGTTGATGCGGCCCCGAAGCTACCTGAAAAGCACTGTTGTTACCGTGCTTTTACTTACAGCCGGCATGGTTCATAGAAGAAAATGAGTTTTCTCGAAAGAAACCTTGTGCTTCCAGTTCCTAGTTGGAAGCTCACCCTGCTCTGCTCTATACCAAACGTGAAAGTCAATGTGAGCACTAGCCTCGAAGTAAGGCCCTGATTATGCTGGCAAAACGGGAGGCGTGCAGCAGCTCCATGAGGCCTTCATCGCTGTTCTGCTTTAGTTTCACGGTAGTAAGCTTTCCAACATTCCTAGGGACTTTGCTTAAGCAACCGTTTCGGTAACAGAACACTGCGTAGAGACAGTAAGCTCTGGTCCTGCGTGTATCCTGCGTGTCAACCTAGAAATTGGAGACTGATGTCATAAAGCTTCTTTTCCCATTATGAAAGCTCCGTTCATGCGGCCTCGAAGCTACCTGAAAAGCATTGTTGTTGCCGGGGTTTTCCTCACTGCCGGCATGGTTCTGAGAAGAAAATGAGTTTTCTCGAAAGAAACCTTGTGCTTCCAGTTCCTAGTTGGAAGCTCACCCTGCTCTGCTCTATACCAAACGTGAAAGTCAATGTGAGCACTAGCCTCGAAGTAAGGCCCTGATTATGCTGGCAAAACGGGAGGCGTGCAGCAGCTCCATGAGGCCTTCATCGCTGTTCTGCTTTAGTTTCACGGTAGTAAGCTTTCCAACATTCCTAGGGACTTTGCTTAAGCAACCGTTTCGGTACCAGAACACTGCGTAGAGACAGTAAGCTCTGGTTCTGCGTGTATGCTGCGTGTCAACCTAGAAATTGGAGACTGATGGCATAAGGCTTCTTTTCCCATTATGAAAGCTCCGTTCATGCGGCCTCGAAGCTACCTGGAAAGCATTGTTGTTGCCGGGGTTTTCCTCACTGCCGGCATGGTTCTGAGAAGAAAATGAGTTTTCTCCTAAGAAACCTTGGGTTTCCAATTCCTTGTTGGAAGCTCACCCTGCTCTGCGCTATACCTAAAGTGAAAGTCAACGTGAGCCCAAGCTTCGAAGTAAGGCCCTGATTATCCTTGCAAAACGAGAGGCGTGCAGCAGCTCCATGAGGCCTTCATCGTTGTTCTGCTTTAGTTTCAAGGTAGTAAGCTTTTCAACACTCCTAGGGGCCTTGCTTCAGCACCCGTTTCAGTACCAGAACACTGCGTAGAACCAGGAAGCTCTGCTCCTGCGTGTATGCTGCGTGTCAACCTAGAAATTAGAGACTGATGGCACAAGGCTAGTTTTCCCATTATGAAAGCTCCGTTGATGCGGCCCCGAAGCTACCTGAAAGCACTGTTGTTACCGTGCTTTTACTTACAGCCGGCATGGTTCATAGAAGAAAATGAGTTTTCTCGAAAGAAACCTTGTGCTTCCAGTTCCTAGTTGGAAGCTCACCCTGCTCTGCTCTATACCAAACGTGAAAGTCAATGTGAGCACTAGCCTCGAAGTAAGGCCCTGATTATGCTGGCAAAACGGGAGGCGTGCAGCAGCTCCATGAGGCCTTCATCGCTGTTCTGCTTTAGTTTCACGGTAGTAAGCTTTCCAAGACTCCTAGGGACTTTGCTTAAGCAACCGTTTCGGTACCAGAACACTGCGTAGAGACAGTAAGCTCTGGTCCTGCGTTTATGCTGCGTGTCAACCTAGAAATTGGAGACTGATGGCATAAGGCTTCTTTTCTCATTATGAAAGCTCCGTTCATGCGGCGTCGAAGCTACCTGAAAAGCATTGTTGTTGCCGGGGTTTTCCACACTGCCGGCATGGTTCTGAGAAGAAAATGAGTTTTCTCCTAAGAAACCTTAGGTTTCCAGTTCCTTGTTGGAAGCTCACCCTGCTCTGCGCTATACCTAAAGTGAAAGTCAACGTGAGCCCAAGCTTCGAAGTAAGGCCCTGATTATCCTTGCAAAACGAGAGGCGTGCAGCAGCTCCATGAGGCCTTCATCCTTGTTCTGCTTTAGTTTCAAGGTAGTAAGCTTTTCAACACTCCTAGGGGCCTTGCTTCAGCACCCGTTTCAGTACCAGAACACTGCGTAGAACCAGGAAGCTCTGCTCCTGCGTGTATGCTGCGTGTCAACCTAGAAATTAGAGACTGATGGCACAAGGCTAGTTTTCCCATTATGAAAGCTCCGTTGATGCGGCCCCGAAGCTACCTGAAAGCACTGTTGTTACCGTGCTTTTACTTACAGCCGGCATGGTTCATAGAAGAAAATGAGTTTTCTCGAAAGAAACCTTGTGCTTCCAGTTCCTAGTTGGAAGCTCACCCTGCTCTGCTCTATACCAAACGTGAAAGTCAATGTGAGCACTAGCCTCGATGTAAGGCCCTGATTATCCTGGCAAAACGGGAGGCGTGCAGCAGCTCCATGAGGCCTTCATCGCTGTTCTGCTTTAGTTTCACGGTAGTAAGCTTTCCAAGACTCCTAGGGACTTTGCTTAAGCAACCGTTTCGGTACCAGAACACTGCGTAGAGACAGTAAGCTCTGGTCCTGCGTTTATGCTGCGTGTCAACCTAGAAATTGGAGACTGATGGCATAAGGCTTCTTTTCTCATTATGAAAGCTCCGTTCATGCGGCGTCGAAGCTACCTGAAAAGCATTGTTGTTGCCGGGGTTTTCCACACTGCCGGCATGGTTCTGAGAAGAAAATGAGTTTTCTCCTAAGAAACCTTAGGTTTCCAGTTCCTTGTTGGAAGCTCACCCTGCTCTGCGCTATACCTAAAGTGAAAGTCAACGTGAGCCCAAGCTTCGAAGTAAGGCCCTGATTATCCTTGCAAAACGAGAGGCGTGCAGCAGCTCCATGAGGCCTTCATCGTTGTTCTGCTTTAGTTTCAAGGTAGTAAGCTTTTCAACACTCCTAGGGGCCTTGCTTCAGCACCCGTTTCAGTACCAGAACACTGCGTAGAACCAGGAAGCTCTGCTCCTGCGTGTATGCTGCGTGTCAACCTAGAAATTAGAGACTGATGGCACAAGGCTAGTTTTCCCATTATGAAAGCTCCGTTGATGCGGCCCCGAAGCTACCTGAAAGCACTGTTGTTACCGTGCTTTTACTTACAGCTGGCATGGTTCATAGAAGAAAATGAGTTTTCTCGAAAGAAACCTTGTGCTTCAGTTCCTAGTTGGAAGCTCACCCTGCTCTGCTCTATACCAAACGTGAAAGTCAATGTGAGCACTAGCCTCGAAGTAAGGCCCTGATTATCCTGGCAAAACGGGAGGCGTGCAGCAGCTCCATGAGGCCTTCATCGCTGTTCTGCTTTAGTTTCACGGTAGTAAGCTTTCCAACATTCCTAGGGACTTTGCTTAAGCAACCGTTTCGGTACCAGAACACTGCGTAGAGACAGTAAGCTCTGGTCCTGCGTGTATGCTGCGTGTCAACCTAGAAATTGGAGACTGATGGCATAAGGCTTCTTTTCCCATTATGAAAGCTCCTTTCATGCGGCCTCGAAGCTAACTGGAAAGCATTGTTGTTGCCGGGGTTTTCCTCACTGCCGGCATGGTTCTGAGAAGAAAATGAGTTTTCTCCTAAGAAACCTTGGGTTTCCAATTCCTTGTTGGAAGCTCACCCTGCTCTGCGCTATACCTAAAGTGAAAGTCAACGTGAGCCCAAGCTTCGAAGTAAGGCCCTGATTATCCTTGCAAAACAAGAGGCGTGCAGCAGCTCCATGAGGCCTTCATCGTTGTTCTGCTTTAGTTTCAAGGTAGTAAGCTTTTCAACACTCCTAGGGGCCTTGCTTCAGCACCCGTTTCAGTACCAGAACACTGCGTAGAACCAGGAAGCTCTGCTCCTGCGTGTATGCTGCGTGTCAACCTAGAAATTAGAGACTGATGGCACAAGGCTAGTTTTCCCATTATGAAAGCTCCGTTGATGCGGCCCCGAAGCTACCTGAAAGCACTGTTGTTACCGTGCTTTTACTTACAGCCGGCATGGTTCATAGAAGAAAATGAGTTTTCTCGAAAGAAACCTTGTGCTTCCAGTTCCTAGTTGGAAGCTCACCCTGCTCTGCTCTATACCAAACGTGAAAGTCAATGTGAGCACTAGCCTCGAAGTAAGGCCCTGATTATCCTGGCAAAACGGGAGGCGTGCAGCAGCTCCATGAGGCCTTCATCGCTGTTCTGCTTTAGTTTCACGGTAGTAAGCTTTCCAAGACTCCTAGGGACTTTGCTTAAGCAACCGTTTCGGTACCAGAACACTGCGTAGAGACAGTAAGCTCTGGTCCTGCGTTTATGCTGCGTGTCAACCTAGAAATTGGAGACTGATGGCATAAGGCTTCTTTTCTCATTATGAAAGCTCCGTTCATGCGGCGTCGAAGCTACCTGAAAAGCATTGTTGTTGCCGGGGTTTTCCACACTGCCGGCATGGTTCTGAGAAGAAAATGAGTTTTCTCCTAAGAAACCTTAGGTTTCCAGTTCCTTGTTGGAAGCTCACCCTGCTCTGCGCTATACCTAAAGTGAAAGTCAACGTGAGCCCAAGCTTCGAAGTAAGGCCCTGATTATCCTTGCAAAACGAGAGGCGTGCAGCAGCTCCATGAGGCCTTCATCCTTGTTCTGCTTTAGTTTCAAGGTAGTAAGCTTTTCAACACTCCTAGGGGCCTGGCTTCAGCACCCGTTTCAGTACCAGAACACTGCGTAGAACCAGGAAGCTCTGCTCCTGCGTGTATGCTGCGTGTCAACCTAGAAATTAGAGACTGATGGCACAAGGCTAGTTTTCCCATTATGAAAGCTCCGTTGATGCGGCCCCGAAGCTACCTGAAAAGCACTGTTGTTACCGTGCTTTTACTTACAGCCGGCATGGTTCATAGAAGAAAATGAGTTTTCTCGAAAGAAACCTTGTGCTTCCAGTTCCTAGTTGGAAGCTCACCCTGCTCTGCTCTATACCAAACGTGAAAGTCAATGTGAGCACTAGCCTCGAAGTAAGGCCCTGATTATGCTGGCAAAACGGGAGGCGTGCAGCAGCTCCATGAGGCCTTCATCGCTGTTCTGCTTTAGTTTCACGGTAGTAAGCTTTCCAACATTCCTAGGGACTTTGCTTAAGCAACCGTTTCGGTAACAGAACACTGCGTAGAGACAGTAAGCTCTGGTCCTGCGTGTATCCTGCGTGTCAACCTAGAAATTGGAGACTGATGTCATAAAGCTTCTTTTCCCATTATGAAAGCTCCGTTCATGCGGCCTCGAAGCTACCTGAAAAGCATTGTTGTTGCCGGGGTTTTCCTCACTGCCGGCATGGTTCTGAGAAGAAAATGAGTTTTCTCGAAAGAAACCTTGTGCTTCCAGTTCCTAGTTGGAAGCTCACCCTGCTCTGCTCTATACCAAACGTGAAAGTCAATGTGAGCACTAGCCTCGAAGTAAGGCCCTGATTATGCTGGCAAAACGGGAGGCGTGCAGCAGCTCCATGAGGCCTTCATCGCTGTTCTGCTTTAGTTTCACGGTAGTAAGCTTTCCAACATTCCTAGGGACTTTGCTTAAGCAACCGTTTCGGTACCAGAACACTGCGTAGAGACAGTAAGCTCTGGTTCTGCGTGTATGCTGCGTGTCAACCTAGAAATTGGAGACTGATGGCATAAGGCTTCTTTTCCCATTATGAAAGCTCCGTTCATGCGGCCTCGAAGCTACCTGGAAAGCATTGTTGTTGCCGGGGTTTTCCTCACTGCCGGCATGGTTCTGAGAAGAAAATGAGTTTTCTCCTAAGAAACCTTGGGTTTCCAATTCCTTGTTGGAAGCTCACCCTGCTCTGCGCTATACCTAAAGTGAAAGTCAACGTGAGCCCAAGCTTCGAAGTAAGGCCCTGATTATCCTTGCAAAACGAGAGGCGTGCAGCAGCTCCATGAGGCCTTCATCGTTGTTCTGCTTTAGTTTCAAGGTAGTAAGCTTTTCAACACTCCTAGGGGCCTTGCTTCAGCACCCGTTTCAGTACCAGAACACTGCGTAGAACCAGGAAGCTCTGCTCCTGCGTGTATGCTGCGTGTCAACCTAGAAATTAGAGACTGATGGCACAAGGCTAGTTTTCCCATTATGAAAGCTCCGTTGATGCGGCCCCGAAGCTACCTGAAAGCACTGTTGTTACCGTGCTTTTACTTACAGCCGGCATGGTTCATAGAAGAAAATGAGTTTTCTCGAAAGAAACCTTGTGCTTCCAGTTCCTAGTTGGAAGCTCACCCTGCTCTGCTCTATACCAAACGTGAAAGTCAATGTGAGCACTAGCCTCGAAGTAAGGCCCTGATTATGCTGGCAAAACGGGAGGCGTGCAGCAGCTCCATGAGGCCTTCATCGCTGTTCTGCTTTAGTTTCACGGTAGTAAGCTTTCCAAGACTCCTAGGGACTTTGCTTAAGCAACCGTTTCGGTACCAGAACACTGCGTAGAGACAGTAAGCTCTGGTCCTGCGTTTATGCTGCGTGTCAACCTAGAAATTGGAGACTGATGGCATAAGGCTTCTTTTCTCATTATGAAAGCTCCGTTCATGCGGCGTCGAAGCTACCTGAAAAGCATTGTTGTTGCCGGGGTTTTCCACACTGCCGGCATGGTTCTGAGAAGAAAATGAGTTTTCTCCTAAGAAACCTTAGGTTTCCAGTTCCTTGTTGGAAGCTCACCCTGCTCTGCGCTATACCTAAAGTGAAAGTCAACGTGAGCCCAAGCTTCGAAGTAAGGCCCTGATTATCCTTGCAAAACGAGAGGCGTGCAGCAGCTCCATGAGGCCTTCATCCTTGTTCTGCTTTAGTTTCAAGGTAGTAAGCTTTTCAACACTCCTAGGGGCCTTGCTTCAGCACCCGTTTCAGTACCAGAACACTGCGTAGAACCAGGAAGCTCTGCTCCTGCGTGTATGCTGCGTGTCAACCTAGAAATTAGAGACTGATGGCACAAGGCTAGTTTTCCCATTATGAAAGCTCCGTTGATGCGGCCCCGAAGCTACCTGAAAGCACTGTTGTTACCGTGCTTTTACTTACAGCCGGCATGGTTCATAGAAGAAAATGAGTTTTCTCGAAAGAAACCTTGTGCTTCCAGTTCCTAGTTGGAAGCTCACCCTGCTCTGCTCTATACCAAACGTGAAAGTCAATGTGAGCACTAGCCTCGATGTAAGGCCCTGATTATCCTGGCAAAACGGGAGGCGTGCAGCAGCTCCATGAGGCCTTCATCGCTGTTCTGCTTTAGTTTCACGGTAGTAAGCTTTCCAAGACTCCTAGGGACTTTGCTTAAGCAACCGTTTCGGTACCAGAACACTGCGTAGAGACAGTAAGCTCTGGTCCTGCGTTTATGCTGCGTGTCAACCTAGAAATTGGAGACTGATGGCATAAGGCTTCTTTTCTCATTATGAAAGCTCCGTTCATGCGGCGTCGAAGCTACCTGAAAAGCATTGTTGTTGCCGGGGTTTTCCACACTGCCGGCATGGTTCTGAGAAGAAAATGAGTTTTCTCCTAAGAAACCTTAGGTTTCCAGTTCCTTGTTGGAAGCTCACCCTGCTCTGCGCTATACCTAAAGTGAAAGTCAACGTGAGCCCAAGCTTCGAAGTAAGGCCCTGATTATCCTTGCAAAACGAGAGGCGTGCAGCAGCTCCATGAGGCCTTCATCCTTGTTCTGCTTTAGTTTCAAGGTAGTAAGCTTTTCAACACTCCTAGGGGCCTTGCTTCAGCACCCGTTTCAGTACCAGAACACTGCGTAGAACCAGGAAGCTCTGCTCCTGCGTGTATGCTGCGTGTCAACCTAGAAATTAGAGACTGATGGCACAAGGCTAGTTTTCCCATTATGAAAGCTCCGTTGATGCGGCCCCGAAGCTACCTGAAAGCACTGTTGTTACCGTGCTTTTACTTACAGCCGGCATGGTTCATAGAAGAAAATGAGTTTTCTCGAAAGAAACCTTGTGCTTCCAGTTCCTAGTTGGAAGCTCACCCTGCTCTGCTCTATACCAAACGTGAAAGTCAATGTGAGCACTAGCCTCGATGTAAGGCCCTGATTATCCTGGCAAAACGGGAGGCGTGCAGCAGCTCCATGAGGCCTTCATCGCTGTTCTGCTTTAGTTTCACGGTAGTAAGCTTTCCAACATTCCTAGGGACTTTGCTTAAGGAACCGTTTCGGTACCAGAACACTGCGTAGAGACAGTAAGCTCTGGTCCTGTGTGTATGCTGCGTGTCAACCTAGAAATTGGAGACTGATGGCATAAGGCTTCTTTTCCCATTATGGAAGCTCCGTTCATGCGGCCTCGAAGCTACCTGAAAAGCATTGTTGTTGCCGGGGTTTTCCTCACTGACGGCATGGTTCTGAGAAGAAAATGAGTTTTCTCCTAAGAAACCTTGGGTTTCCAGTTCCTTGTTGGAAGCTCACCCTGCTCTGCGCTATACCTAAAGTGAAAGTCAACGTGAGCCCAAGCTTCGAAGTAAGGCCCTGATTATCCTTGCAAAACGAGAGGCGTGCAGCAGCTCCATGAGGCCTTCATCGTTGTTCTGCTTTAGTTTCAAGGTAGTAAGCTTTTCAACACTCCTAGGGGCCTTGCTTCAGCACCCGTTTCAGTACCAGAACACTGCGTAGAACCAGGAAGCTCTGCTCCTGCGTGTATGCTGCGTGTCAACCTAGAAATTAGAGACTGATGGCACAAGGCTAGTTTTCCCATTATGAAAGCTCCGTTGATGCGGCCCCGAAGCTACCTGAAAGCACTGTTGTTACCGTGCTTTTACTTACAGCTGGCATGGTTCATAGAAGAAAATGAGTTTTCTCGAAAGAAACCTTGTGCTTCCAGTTCCTAGTTGGAAGCTCACCCTGCTCTGCTCTATACCAAACGTGAAAGTCAATGTGAGCACTAGCCTCGAAGTAAGGCCCTGATTATCCTGGCAAAACGGGAGGCGTGCAGCAGCTCCATGAGGCCTTCATCGCTGTTCTGCTTTAGTTTCACGGTAGTAAGCTTTCCAACATTCCTAGGGACTTTGCTTAAGCAACCGTTTCGGTACCAGAACACTGCGTAGAGACAGTAAGCTCTGGTCCTGCGTGTATGCTGCGTGTCAACCTAGAAATTGGAGACTGATGGCATAAGGCTTCTTTTCCCATTATGAAAGCTCCTTTCATGCGGCCTCGAAGCTAACTGGAAATCATTGTTGTTGCCGGGGTTTTCCTCACTGCCGGCATGGTTCTGAGAAGAAAATGAGTTTTCTCCTAAGAAACCTTGGGTTTCCAATTCCTTGTTGGAAGCTCACCCTGCTCTGCGCTATACCTAAAGTGAAAGTCAACGTGAGCCCAAGCTTCGAAGTAAGGCCCTGATTATCCTTGCAAAACAAGAGGCGTGCAGCAGCTCCATGAGGCCTTCATCGTTGTTCTGCTTTAGTTTCAAGGTAGTAAGCTTTTCAACACTCCTAGGGGCCTTGCTTCAGCACCCGTTTCAGTACCAGAACACTGCGTAGAACCAGGAAGCTCTGCTCCTGCGTGTATGCTGCGTGTCAACCTAGAAATTAGAGACTGATGGCACAAGGCTAGTTTTCCCATTATGAAAGCTCCGTTGATGCGGCCCCGAAGCTACCTGAAAGCACTGTTGTTACCGTGCTTTTACTTACAGCCGGCATGGTTCATAGAAGAAAATGAGTTTTCTCGAAAGAAACCTTGTGCTTCCAGTTCCTAGTTGGAAGCTCACCCTGCTCTGCTCTATACCAAACGTGAAAGTCAATGTGAGCACTAGCCTCGAAGTAAGGCCCTGATTATCCTGGCAAAACGGGAGGCGTGCAGCAGCTCCATGAGGCCTTCATCGCTGTTCTGCTTTAGTTTCACGGTAGTAAGCTTTCCAAGACTCCTAGGGACTTTGCTTAAGCAACCGTTTCGGTACCAGAACACTGCGTAGAGACAGTAAGCTCTGGTCCTGCGTTTATGCTGCGTGTCAACCTAGAAATTGGAGACTGATGGCATAAGGCTTCTTTTCTCATTATGAAAGCTCCGTTCATGCGGCGTCGAAGCTACCTGAAAAGCATTGTTGTTGCCGGGGTTTTCCACACTGCCGGCATGGTTCTGAGAAGAAAATGAGTTTTCTCCTAAGAAACCTTAGGTTTCCAGTTCCTTGTTGGAAGCTCACCCTGCTCTGCGCTATACCTAAAGTGAAAGTCAACGTGAGCCCAAGCTTCGAAGTAAGGCCCTGATTATCCTTGCAAAACGAGAGGCGTGCAGCAGCTCCATGAGGCCTTCATCCTTGTTCTGCTTTAGTTTCAAGGTAGTAAGCTTTTCAACACTCCTAGGGGCCTGGCTTCAGCACCCGTTTCAGTACCAGAACACTGCGTAGAACCAGGAAGCTCTGCTCCTGCGTGTATGCTGCGTGTCAACCTAGAAATTAGAGACTGATGGCACAAGGCTAGTTTTCCCATTATGAAAGCTCCGTTGATGCGGCCCCGAAGCTACCTGAAAAGCACTGTTGTTACCGTGCTTTTACTTACAGCCGGCATGGTTCATAGAAGAAAATGAGTTTTCTCGAAAGAAACCTTGTGCTTCCAGTTCCTAGTTGGAAGCTCACCCTGCTCTGCTCTATACCAAACGTGAAAGTCAATGTGAGCACTAGCCTCGAAGTAAGGCCCTGATTATGCTGGCAAAACGGGAGGCGTGCAGCAGCTCCATGAGGCCTTCATCGCTGTTCTGCTTTAGTTTCACGGTAGTAAGCTTTCCAACATTCCTAGGGACTTTGCTTAAGCAACCGTTTCGGTAACAGAACACTGCGTAGAGACAGTAAGCTCTGGTCCTGCGTGTATCCTGCGTGTCAACCTAGAAATTGGAGACTGATGTCATAAAGCTTCTTTTCCCATTATGAAAGCTCCGTTCATGCGGCCTCGAAGCTACCTGAAAAGCATTGTTGTTGCCGGGGTTTTCCTCACTGCCGGCATGGTTCTGAGAAGAAAATGAGTTTTCTCGAAAGAAACCTTGTGCTTCCAGTTCCTAGTTGGAAGCTCACCCTGCTCTGCTCTATACCAAACGTGAAAGTCAATGTGAGCACTAGCCTCGAAGTAAGGCCCTGATTATGCTGGCAAAACGGGAGGCGTGCAGCAGCTCCATGAGGCCTTCATCGCTGTTCTGCTTTAGTTTCACGGTAGTAAGCTTTCCAACATTCCTAGGGACTTTGCTTAAGCAACCGTTTCGGTACCAGAACACTGCGTAGAGACAGTAAGCTCTGGTTCTGCGTGTATGCTGCGTGTCAACCTAGAAATTGGAGACTGATGGCATAAGGCTTCTTTTCCCATTATGAAAGCTCCGTTCATGCGGCCTCGAAGCTACCTGGAAAGCATTGTTGTTGCCGGGGTTTTCCTCACTGCCGGCATGGTTCTGAGAAGAAAATGAGTTTTCTCCTAAGAAACCTTGGGTTTCCAATTCCTTGTTGGAAGCTCACCCTGCTCTGCGCTATACCTAAAGTGAAAGTCAACGTGAGCCCAAGCTTCGAAGTAAGGCCCTGATTATCCTTGCAAAACGAGAGGCGTGCAGCAGCTCCATGAGGCCTTCATCGTTGTTCTGCTTTAGTTTCAAGGTAGTAAGCTTTTCAACACTCCTAGGGGCCTTGCTTCAGCACCCGTTTCAGTACCAGAACACTGCGTAGAACCAGGAAGCTCTGCTCCTGCGTGTATGCTGCGTGTCAACCTAGAAATTAGAGACTGATGGCACAAGGCTAGTTTTCCCATTATGAAAGCTCCGTTGATGCGGCCCCGAAGCTACCTGAAAGCACTGTTGTTACCGTGCTTTTACTTACAGCCGGCATGGTTCATAGAAGAAAATGAGTTTTCTCGAAAGAAACCTTGTGCTTCCAGTTCCTAGTTGGAAGCTCACCCTGCTCTGCTCTATACCAAACGTGAAAGTCAATGTGAGCACTAGCCTCGAAGTAAGGCCCTGATTATGCTGGCAAAACGGGAGGCGTGCAGCAGCTCCATGAGGCCTTCATCGCTGTTCTGCTTTAGTTTCACGGTAGTAAGCTTTCCAAGACTCCTAGGGACTTTGCTTAAGCAACCGTTTCGGTACCAGAACACTGCGTAGAGACAGTAAGCTCTGGTCCTGCGTTTATGCTGCGTGTCAACCTAGAAATTGGAGACTGATGGCATAAGGCTTCTTTTCTCATTATGAAAGCTCCGTTCATGCGGCGTCGAAGCTACCTGAAAAGCATTGTTGTTGCCGGGGTTTTCCACACTGCCGGCATGGTTCTGAGAAGAAAATGAGTTTTCTCCTAAGAAACCTTAGGTTTCCAGTTCCTTGTTGGAAGCTCACCCTGCTCTGCGCTATACCTAAAGTGAAAGTCAACGTGAGCCCAAGCTTCGAAGTAAGGCCCTGATTATCCTTGCAAAACGAGAGGCGTGCAGCAGCTCCATGAGGCCTTCATCCTTGTTCTGCTTTAGTTTCAAGGTAGTAAGCTTTTCAACACTCCTAGGGGCCTTGCTTCAGCACCCGTTTCAGTACCAGAACACTGCGTAGAACCAGGAAGCTCTGCTCCTGCGTGTATGCTGCGTGTCAACCTAGAAATTAGAGACTGATGGCACAAGGCTAGTTTTCCCATTATGAAAGCTCCGTTGATGCGGCCCCGAAGCTACCTGAAAGCACTGTTGTTACCGTGCTTTTACTTACAGCCGGCATGGTTCATAGAAGAAAATGAGTTTTCTCGAAAGAAACCTTGTGCTTCCAGTTCCTAGTTGGAAGCTCACCCTGCTCTGCTCTATACCAAACGTGAAAGTCAATGTGAGCACTAGCCTCGATGTAAGGCCCTGATTATCCTGGCAAAACGGGAGGCGTGCAGCAGCTCCATGAGGCCTTCATCGCTGTTCTGCTTTAGTTTCACGGTAGTAAGCTTTCCAAGACTCCTAGGGACTTTGCTTAAGGAACCGTTTCGGTACCAGAACACTGCGTAGAGACAGTAAGCTCTGGTCCTGTGTGTATGCTGCGTGTCAACCTAGAAATTGGAGACTGATGGCATAAGGCTTCTTTTCCCATTATGGAAGCTCCGTTCATGCGGCCTCGAAGCTACCTGAAAAGCATTGTTGTTGCCGGGGTTTTCCTCACTGACGGCATGGTTCTGAGAAGAAAATGAGTTTTCTCCTAAGAAACCTTGGGTTTCCAGTTCCTTGTTGGAAGCTCACCCTGCTCTGCGCTATACCTAAAGTGAAAGTCAACGTGAGCCCAAGCTTCGAAGTAAGGCCCTGATTATCCTTGCAAAACGAGAGGCGTGCAGCAGCTCCATGAGGCCTTCATCGTTGTTCTGCTTTAGTTTCAAGGTAGTAAGCTTTTCAACACTCCTAGGGGCCTTGCTTCAGCACCCGTTTCAGTACCAGAACACTGCGTAGAACCAGGAAGCTCTGCTCCTGCGTGTATGCTGCGTGTCAACCTAGAAATTAGAGACTGATGGCACAAGGCTAGTTTTCCCATTATGAAAGCTCCGTTGATGCGGCCCCGAAGCTACCTGAAAGCACTGTTGTTACCGTGCTTTTACTTACAGCTGGCATGGTTCATAGAAGAAAATGAGTTTTCTCGAAAGAAACCTTGTGCTTCCAGTTCCTAGTTGGAAGCTCACCCTGCTCTGCTCTATACCAAACGTGAAAGTCAATGTGAGCACTAGCCTCGAAGTAAGGCCCTGATTATCCTGGCAAAACGGGAGGCGTGCAGCAGCTCCATGAGGCCTTCATCGCTGTTCTGCTTTAGTTTCACGGTAGTAAGCTTTCCAACATTCCTAGGGACTTTGCTTAAGCAACCGTTTCGGTACCAGAACACTGCGTAGAGACAGTAAGCTCTGGTCCTGCGTGTATGCTGCGTGTCAACCTAGAAATTGGAGACTGATGGCATAAGGCTTCTTTTCCCATTATGAAAGCTCCTTTCATGCGGCCTCGAAGCTAACTGGAAATCATTGTTGTTGCCGGGGTTTTCCTCACTGCCGGCATGGTTCTGAGAAGAAAATGAGTTTTCTCCTAAGAAACCTTGGGTTTCCAATTCCTTGTTGGAAGCTCACCCTGCTCTGCGCTATACCTAAAGTGAAAGTCAACGTGAGCCCAAGCTTCGAAGTAAGGCCCTGATTATCCTTGCAAAACAAGAGGCGTGCAGCAGCTCCATGAGGCCTTCATCGTTGTTCTGCTTTAGTTTCAAGGTAGTAAGCTTTTCAACACTCCTAGGGGCCTTGCTTCAGCACCCGTTTCAGTACCAGAACACTGCGTAGAACCAGGAAGCTCTGCTCCTGCGTGTATGCTGCGTGTCAACCTAGAAATTAGAGACTGATGGCACAAGGCTAGTTTTCCCATTATGAAAGCTCCGTTGATGCGGCCCCGAAGCTACCTGAAAAGCACTGTTGTTACCGTGCTTTTACTTACAGCCGGCATGGTTCATAGAAGAAAATGAGTTTTCTCGAAAGAAACCTTGTGCTTCCAGTTCCTAGTTGGAAGCTCACCCTGCTCTGCTCTATACCAAACGTGAAAGTCAATGTGAGCACTAGCCTCGAAGTAAGGCCCTGATTATCCTGGCAAAACGGGAGGCGTGCAGCAGCTCCATGAGGCCTTCATCGCTGTTCTGCTTTAGTTTCACGGTAGTAAGCTTTCCAAGACTCCTAGGGACTTTGCTTAAGCAACCGTTTCGGTACCAGAACACTGCGTAGAGACAGTAAGCTCTGGTCCTGCGTTTATGCTGCGTGTCAACCTAGAAATTGGAGACTGATGGCATAAGGCTTCTTTTCTCATTATGAAAGCTCCGTTCATGCGGCGTCGAAGCTACCTGAAAAGCATTGTTGTTGCCGGGGTTTTCCACACTGCCGGCATGGTTCTGAGAAGAAAATGAGTTTTCTCCTAAGAAACCTTAGGTTTCCAGTTCCTTGTTGGAAGCTCACCCTGCTCTGCGCTATACCTAAAGTGAAAGTCAACGGGAGCCCAAGCTTCGAAGTAAGGCCCTGATTATCCTTGCAAAACGAGAGGCGTGCAGCAGCTCCATGAGGCCTTCATCCTTGTTCTGCTTTAGTTTCAAGGTAGTAAGCTTTTCAACACTCCTAGGGGCCTTGCTTCAGCACCCGTTTCAGTACCAGAACACTGCGTAGAACCAGGAAGCTCTGCTCCTGCGTGTATGCTGCGTGTCAACCTAGAAATTAGAGACTGATGGCACAAGGCTAGTTTTCCCATTATGAAAGCTCCGTTTATGCGGCCCCGAAGCTACCTGAAAAGCACTGTTGTTACCGTGCTTTTACTTACAGCCGGCATGGTTCATAGAAGAAAATGAGTTTTCTCGAAAGAAACCTTGTGCTTCCAGTTCCTAGTTGGAAGCTCACCCTGCTCTGCTCTATACCAAACGTGAAAGTCAATGTGAGCACTAGCCTCGAAGTAAGGCCCTGATTATGCTGGCAAAACGGGAGGCGTGCAGCAGCTCCATGAGGCCTTCATCGCTGTTCTGCTTTAGTTTCACGGTAGTAAGCTTTCCAACATTCCTAGGGACTTTGCTTAAGCAACCGTTTCGGTACCAGAACACTGCGTAGAGACAGTAAGCTCTGGTCCTGCGTGTATGCTGCGTGTCAACCTAGAAATTGGAGACTGATGGCATAAGGCTTCTTTTCCCATTATGAAAGCTCCTTTCATGCGGCCTCGAAGCTAACTGGAAAGCATTGTTGTTGCCGGGGTTTTCCTCACTGCCGGCATGGTTCTGAGAAGAAAATGAGTTTTCTCCTAAGAAACCTTGGGTTTCCAGTTCCTTGTTGGAAGCTCACCCTGCTCTGCGCTATACCTAAAGTGAAAGTCAACGTGAGCCCAAGCTTCGAAGTAAGGCCCTGATTATCCTTGCAAAACAAGAGGCGTGCAGCAGCTCCATGAGGCCTTCATCGTTGTTCTGCTTTAGTTTCAAGGTAGTAAGCTTTTCAACACTCCTAGGGGCCTTGCTTCAGCACCCGTTTCAGTACCAGAACACTGCGTAGAACCAGGAAGCTCTGCTCCTGCGTGTATGCTGCGTGTCAACCTAGAAATTAGAGACTGATGGCACAAGGCTAGTTTTCCCATTATGAAAGCTCCGTTGATGCGGCCCCGAAGCTACCTGAAAGCACTGTTGTTACCGTGCTTTTACTTACAGCCGGCATGGTTCATAGAAGAAAATGAGTTTTCTCGAAAGAAACCTTGTGCTTCCAGTTCCTAGTTGGAAGCTCACCCTGCTCTGCTCTATACCAAACGTGAAAGTCAATGTGAGCACTAGCCTCGATGTAAGGCCCTGATTATCCTGGCAAAACGGGAGGCGTGCAGCAGCTCCATGAGGCCTTCATCGCTGTTCTGCTTTAGTTTCACGGTAGTAAGCTTTCCAACATTCCTAGGGACTTTGCTTAAGGAACCGTTTCGGTACCAGAACACTGCGTAGAGACAGTAAGCTCTGGTCCTGTGTGTATGCTGCGTGTCAACCTAGAAATTGGAGACTGATGGCATAAGGCTTCTTTTCCCATTATGGAAGCTCCGTTCATGCGGCCTCGAAGCTACCTGAAAAGCATTGTTGTTGCCGGGGTTTTCCTCACTGACGGCATGGTTCTGAGAAGAAAATGAGTTTTCTCCTAAGAAACCTTGGGTTTCCAGTTCCTTGTTGGAAGCTCACCCTGCTCTGCGCTATACCTAAAGTGAAAGTCAACGTGAGCCCAAGCTTCGAAGTAAGGCCCTGATTATCCTTGCAAAACGAGAGGCGTGCAGCAGCTCCATGAGGCCTTCATCGTTGTTCTGCTTTAGTTTCAAGGTAGTAAGCTTTTCAACACTCCTAGGGGCCTTGCTTCAGCACCCGTTTCAGTACCAGAACACTGCGTAGAACCAGGAAGCTCTGCTCCTGCGTGTATGCTGCGTGTCAACCTAGAAATTAGAGACTGATGGCACAAGGCTAGTTTTCCCATTATGAAAGCTCCGTTGATGCGGCCCCGAAGCTACCTGAAAGCACTGTTGTTACCGTGCTTTTACTTACAGCTGGCATGGTTCATAGAAGAAAATGAGTTTTCTCGAAAGAAACCTTGTGCTTCCAGTTCCTAGTTGGAAGCTCACCCTGCTCTGCTCTATACCAAACGTGAAAGTCAATGTGAGCACTAGCCTCGAAGTAAGGCCCTGATTATCCTGGCAAAACGGGAGGCGTGCAGCAGCTCCATGAGGCCTTCATCGCTGTTCTGCTTTAGTTTCACGGTAGTAAGCTTTCCAACATTCCTAGGGACTTTGCTTAAGCAACCGTTTCGGTACCAGAACACTGCGTAGAGACAGTAAGCTCTGGTCCTGCGTGTATGCTGCGTGTCAACCTAGAAATTGGAGACTGATGGCATAAGGCTTCTTTTCCCATTATGAAAGCTCCTTTCATGCGGCCTCGAAGCTAACTGGAAATCATTGTTGTTGCCGGGGTTTTCCTCACTGCCGGCATGGTTCTGAGAAGAAAATGAGTTTTCTCCTAAGAAACCTTGGGTTTCCAATTCCTTGTTGGAAGCTCACCCTGCTCTGCGCTATACCTAAAGTGAAAGTCAACGTGAGCCCAAGCTTCGAAGTAAGGCCCTGATTATCCTTGCAAAACAAGAGGCGTGCAGCAGCTCCATGAGGCCTTCATCGTTGTTCTGCTTTAGTTTCAAGGTAGTAAGCTTTTCAACACTCCTAGGGGCCTTGCTTCAGCACCCGTTTCAGTACCAGAACACTGCGTAGAACCAGGAAGCTCTGCTCCTGCGTGTATGCTGCGTGTCAACCTAGAAATTAGAGACTGATGGCACAAGGCTAGTTTTCCCATTATGAAAGCTCCGTTGATGCGGCCCCGAAGCTACCTGAAAAGCACTGTTGTTACCGTGCTTTTACTTACAGCCGGCATGGTTCATAGAAGAAAATGAGTTTTCTCGAAAGAAACCTTGTGCTTCCAGTTCCTAGTTGGAAGCTCACCCTGCTCTGCTCTATACCAAACGTGAAAGTCAATGTGAGCACTAGCCTCGAAGTAAGGCCCTGATTATCCTGGCAAAACGGGAGGCGTGCAGCAGCTCCATGAGGCCTTCATCGCTGTTCTGCTTTAGTTTCACGGTAGTAAGCTTTCCAAGACTCCTAGGGACTTTGCTTAAGCAACCGTTTCGGTACCAGAACACTGCGTAGAGACAGTAAGCTCTGGTCCTGCGTTTATGCTGCGTGTCAACCTAGAAATTGGAGACTGATGGCATAAGGCTTCTTTTCTCATTATGAAAGCTCCGTTCATGCGGCGTCGAAGCTACCTGAAAAGCATTGTTGTTGCCGGGGTTTTCCACACTGCCGGCATGGTTCTGAGAAGAAAATGAGTTTTCTCCTAAGAAACCTTAGGTTTCCAGTTCCTTGTTGGAAGCTCACCCTGCTCTGCGCTATACCTAAAGTGAAAGTCAACGGGAGCCCAAGCTTCGAAGTAAGGCCCTGATTATCCTTGCAAAACGAGAGGCGTGCAGCAGCTCCATGAGGCCTTCATCCTTGTTCTGCTTTAGTTTCAAGGTAGTAAGCTTTTCAACACTCCTAGGGGCCTTGCTTCAGCACCCGTTTCAGTACCAGAACACTGCGTAGAACCAGGAAGCTCTGCTCCTGCGTGTATGCTGCGTGTCAACCTAGAAATTAGAGACTGATGGCACAAGGCTAGTTTTCCCATTATGAAAGCTCCGTTTATGCGGCCCCGAAGCTACCTGAAAAGCACTGTTGTTACCGTGCTTTTACTTACAGCCGGCATGGTTCATAGAAGAAAATGAGTTTTCTCGAAAGAAACCTTGTGCTTCCAGTTCCTAGTTGGAAGCTCACCCTGCTCTGCTCTATACCAAACGTGAAAGTCAATGTGAGCACTAGCCTCGAAGTAAGGCCCTGATTATGCTGGCAAAACGGGAGGCGTGCAGCAGCTCCATGAGGCCTTCATCGCTGTTCTGCTTTAGTTTCACGGTAGTAAGCTTTCCAACATTCCTAGGGACTTTGCTTAAGCAACCGTTTCGGTACCAGAACACTGCGTAGAGACAGTAAGCTCTGGTCCTGCGTGTATGCTGCGTGTCAACCTAGAAATTGGAGACTGATGGCATAAGGCTTCTTTTCCCATTATGAAAGCTCCTTTCATGCGGCCTCGAAGCTAACTGGAAAGCATTGTTGTTGCCGGGGTTTTCCTCACTGCCGGCATGGTTCTGAGAAGAAAATGAGTTTTCTCCTAAGAAACCTTGGGTTTCCAGTTCCTTGTTGGAAGCTCACCCTGCTCTGCGCTATACCTAAAGTGAAAGTCAACGTGAGCCCAAGCTTCGAAGTAAGGCCCTGATTATCCTTGCAAAACAAGAGGCGTGCAGCAGCTCCATGAGGCCTTCATCGTTGTTCTGCTTTAGTTTCAAGGTAGTAAGCTTTTCAACACTCCTAGGGGCCTTGCTTCAGCACCCGTTTCAGTACCAGAACACTGCGTAGAACCAGGAAGCTCTGCTCCTGCGTGTATGCTGCGTGTCAACCTAGAAATTAGAGACTGATGGCACAAGGCTAGTTTTCCCATTATGAAAGCTCCGTTGATGCGGCCCCGAAGCTACCTGAAAGCACTGTTGTTACCGTGCTTTTACTTACAGCCGGCATGGTTCATAGAAGAAAATGAGTTTTCTCGAAAGAAACCTTGTGCTTCCAGTTCCTAGTTGGAAGCTCACCCTGCTCTGCTCTATACCAAACGTGAAAGTCAATGTGAGCACTAGCCTCGAAGTAAGGCCCTGATTATCCTGGCAAAACGGGAGGCGTGCAGCAGCTCCATGAGGCCTTCATCGCTGTTCTGCTTTAGTTTCACGGTAGTAAGCTTTCCAAGACTCCTAGGGACTTTGCTTAAGCAACCGTTTCGGTACCAGAACACTGCGTAGAGAGAGTAAGCTCTGGTCCTGCGTGTATGCTGCGTGTCAACCTAGAAATTGGAGACTGATGGCATAAGGCTTCTTTTCTCATTATGAAAGCTCCGTTCATGCGGCGTCGAAGCTACCTGAAAAGCATTGTTGTTGCCGGGGTTTTCCACACTGCCGGCATGGTTCTGAGAAGAAAATGAGTTTTCTCCTAAGAAACCTTAGGTTTCCAGTTCCTTGTTGGAAGCTCACCCTGCTCTGCGCTATACCTAAAGTGAAAGTCAACGGGAGCCCAAGCTTCGAAGTAAGGCCCTGATTATCCTTGCAAAACGAGAGGCGTGCAGCAGCTCCATGAGGCCTTCATCGTTGTTCTGCTTTAGTTTCAAGGTAGTAAGCTTTTCAACACTCCTAGGGGCCTTGCTTCAGCACCCGTTTCAGTACCAGAACACTGCGTAGAACCAGGAAGCTCTGCTCCTGCGTGTATGCTGCGTGTCAACCTAGAAATTAGAGACTGATGGCACAAGGCTAGTTTTCCCATTATGAAAGCTCCGTTTATGCGGCCCCGAAGCTACCTGAAAAGCACTGTTGTTACCGTGCTTTTACTTACAGCCGGCATGGTTCATAGAAGAAAATGAGTTTTCTCGAAAGAAACCTTGTGCTTCCAGTTCCTAGTTGGAAGCTCACCCTGCTCTGCTCTATACCAAACGTGAAAGTCAATGTGAGCACTAGCCTCGAAGTAAGGCCCTGATTATGCTGGCAAAACGGGAGGCGTGCAGCAGCTCCATGAGGCCTTCATCGCTGTTCTGCTTTAGTTTCACGGTAGTAAGCTTTCCAACATTCCTAGGGACTTTGCTTAAGCAACCGTTTCGGTACCAGAACACTGCGTAGAGACAGTAAGCTCTGGTCCTGCGTGTATGCTGCGTGTCAACCTAGAAATTGGAGACTGATGGCATAAGGCTTCTTTTCCCATTATGAAAGCTCCTTTCATGCGGCCTCGAAGCTAACTGGAAAGCATTGTTGTTGCCGGGGTTTTCCTCACTGCCGGCATGGTTCTGAGAAGAAAATGAGTTTTCTCCTAAGAAACCTTGGGTTTCCAGTTCCTTGTTGGAAGCTCACCCTGCTCTGCGCTATACCTAAAGTGAAAGTCAACGTGAGCCCAAGCTTCGAAGTAAGGCCCTGATTATCCTTGCAAAACAAGAGGCGTGCAGCAGCTCCATGAGGCCTTCATCGTTGTTCTGCTTTAGTTTCAAGGTAGTAAGCTTTTCAACACTCCTAGGGGCCTTGCTTCAGCACCCGTTTCAGTACCAGAACACTGCGTAGAACCAGGAAGCTCTGCTCCTGCGTGTATGCTGCGTGTCAACCTAGAAATTAGAGACTGATGGCACAAGGCTAGTTTTCCCATTATGAAAGCTCCGTTGATGCGGCCCCGAAGCTACCTGAAAGCACTGTTGTTACCGTGCTTTTACTTACAGCCGGCATGGTTCATAGAAGAAAATGAGTTTTCTCGAAAGAAACCTTGTGCTTCCAGTTCCTAGTTGGAAGCTCACCCTGCTCTGCTCTATACCAAACGTGAAAGTCAATGTGAGCACTAGCCTCGAAGTAAGGCCCTGATTATCCTGGCAAAACGGGAGGCGTGCAGCAGCTCCATGAGGCCTTCATCGCTGTTCTGCTTTAGTTTCACGGTAGTAAGCTTTCCAAGACTCCTAGGGACTTTGCTTAAGCAACCGTTTCGGTACCAGAACACTGCGTAGAGAGAGTAAGCTCTGGTCCTGCGTGTATGCTGCGTGTCAACCTAGAAATTGGAGACTGATGGCATAAGGCTTCTTTTCTCATTATGAAAGCTCCGTTCATGCGGCGTCGAAGCTACCTGAAAAGCATTGTTGTTGCCGGGGTTTTCCACACTGCCGGCATGGTTCTGAGAAGAAAATGAGTTTTCTCCTAAGAAACCTTAGGTTTCCAGTTCCTTGTTGGAAGCTCACCCTGCTCTGCGCTATACCTAAAGTGAAAGTCAACGGGAGCCCAAGCTTCGAAGTAAGGCCCTGATTATCCTTGCAAAACGAGAGGCGTGCAGCAGCTCCATGAGGCCTTCATCGTTGTTCTGCTTTAGTTTCAAGGTAGTAAGCTTTTCAACACTCCTAGGGGCCTTGCTTCAGCACCCGTTTCAGTACCAGAACACTGCGTAGAACCAGGAAGCTCTGCTCCTGCGTGTATGCTGCGTGTCAACCTAGAAATTAGAGACTGATGGCACAAGGCTAGTTTTCCCATTATGAAAGCTCCGTTGATGCGGCCTCGAAGCTACCTGAAAGCACTGTTGTTACCGTGCTTTTACTTACAGCCGGCATGGTTCATAGAAGAAAATGAGTTTTCTCGAAAGAAACCTTGTGCTTCCAGTTCCTAGTTGGAAGCTCACCCTGCTCTGCTCTATACCAAACGTGAAAGTCAATGTGAGCACTAGCCTCGAAGTAAGGCCCTGATTATCCTGGCAAAACGGGAGGCGTGCAGCAGCTCCATGAGGCCTTCATCGCTGTTCTGCTTTAGTTTCACGGTAGTAAGCTTTCCAACACTCCTAGGGACTTTGCTTAAGCAACCGTTTCGGTACCAGAACACTGCGTAGAGACAGTAAGCTCTGGTCCTGCGTGTATGCTGCGTGTCAACCTAGAAATTGGAGACTGATGGCATAAGGCTTCTTTTCTCATTATGAAAGCTCCGTTCATGCGGCGTCGAAGCTACCTGAAAAGCATTGTTGTTGCCGGGGTTTTCCACACTGCCGGCATGGTTCTGAGAAGAAAATGAGTTTTCTCCTAAGAAACCTTAGGTTTCCAGTTCCTTGTTGGAAGCTCACCCTGCTCGGCGCTATACCTAAAGTGAAAGTCAACGTGAGCCCAAGCTTCGAAGTAAGGCCCTGATTATCCTTGCAAAACGAGAGGCGTGCAGCAGCTCCATGAGGCCTTCATCCTTGTTCTGCTTTAGTTTCAAGGTAGTAAGCTTTTCAACACTCCTAGGGGCCTTGCTTCAGCACCCGTTTCAGTACCAGAACACTGCGTAGAACCAGGAAGCTCTGCTCCTGCGTGTATGCTGCGTGTCAACCTAGAAATTAGAGACTGATGGCACAAGGCTAGTTTTCCCATTATGAAAGCTCCGTTGATGCGGCCCCGAAGCTACCTGAAAGCACTGTTGTTACCGTGCTTTTACTTACAGCCGGCATGGTTCATAGAAGAAAATGAGTTTTCTCGAAAGAAACCTTGTGCTTCCAGTTCCTAGTTGGAAGCTCACCCTGCTCTGCTCTATACCAAACGTGAAAGTCAATGTGAGCACTAGCCTGGAAGTAAGGCCCTGATTATGCTGGCAAAACGGGAGGCGTGCAGCAGCTCCATGAGGCCTTCATCGCTGTTCTGCTTTAGTTTCACGGTAGTAAGCTTTCCAACATTCCTAGGGACTTTGCTTAAGGAACCGTTTCGGTACCAGAACACTGCGTAGAGACAGTAAGCTCTGGTCCTGCGTGTATGCTGCGTGTCAACCTAGAAATTGGAGACTGATGGCATAAGGCTTCTTTTCCCATTATGGAAGCTCCGTTCATGCGGCCTCGAAGCTACCTGAAAAGCATTGTTGTTGCCGGGGTTTTCCTCACTGCCGGCATGGTTCTGAGAAGAAAATGAGTTTTCTCCTAAGAATCCTTGGGTTTCCAGTTCCTTGTTGGAAGCTCACCCTGCTCTGCGCTATACCTAAAGTGAAAGTCAACGGGAGCCCAAGCTTCGAAGTAAGGCCCTGATTATCCTTGCAAAACGAGAGGCGTGCAGCAGCTCCATGAGGCCTTCATCGTTGTTCTGCTTTAGTTTCAAGGTAGTAAGCTTTTCAACACTCCTAGGGGCCTTGCTTCAGCACCCGTTTCAGTACCAGAACACTGCGTAGAACCAGGAAGCTCTGCTCCTGCGTGTATGCTGCGTGTCAACCTAGAAATTAGAGACTGATGGCACAAGGCTAGTTTTCCCATTATGAAAGCTCCGTTGATGCGGCCCCGAAGCTACCTGAAAGCACTGTTGTTACCGTGCTTTTACTTACAGCCGGCATGGTTCATAGAAGAAAATGAGTTTTCTCGAAAGAAACCTTGTGCTTCCAGTTCCTAGTTGGAAGCTCACCCTGCTCTGCTCTATACCAAACGTGAAAGTCAATGTGAGCACTAGCCTCGAAGTAAGGCCCTGATTATGCTGGCAAAACGGGAGGCGTGCAGCAGCTCCATGAGGCCTTCATCGCTGTTCTGCTTTAGTTTCACGGTAGTAAGCTTTCCAACATTCCTAGGGACTTTGCTTAAGCAACCGTTTCGGTACCAGAACACTGCGTAGAGACAGTAAGCTCTGGTCCTGCGTGTATGCTGCGTGTCAACCTAGAAATTGGAGACTGATGGCATAAGGCTTCTTTTCCCATTATGGAAGCTCCGTTCATGCGGCCTCGAGGCTACCTGAAAAGCATTGTTGTTGCCGGGGTTTTCCTCACTGCCGGCATGGTTCTGAGAAGAAAATGAGTTTTCTCCTAAGAAACCTTGGGTTTCCAGTTCCTTGTTGGAAGCTCACCCTGCTCTGCGCTATACCTAAAGTGAAAGTCAACGTGAGCCCAAGCTTCGAAGTAAGGCCCTGATTATCCTTGCAAAACGAGAGGCGTGCCGCAGCTCCATGAGGCCTTCATCGTTGTTCTGCTTTAGTTTCAAGGTAGTAAGCTTTTCAACACTCCTAGGGGCCTTGCTTCAGCACCCGTTTCAGTACCAGAACACTGCGTAGAACCAGGAAGCTCTGCTCCTGCGTGTATGCTGCGTGTCAACCTAGAAATTAGAGACTGATGGCACAAGGCTTGTTTTCCCATTATGAAAGCTCCGTTGATGCGGCCCCGAAGCTACCTGAAAGCACTGTTGTTACCGTGCTTTTACTTACAGCCGGCATGGTTCATAGAAGAAAATGAGTTTTCTCGAAAGAAACCTTGTGCTTCCAGTTCCTAGTTGGAAGCTCACCCTGCTCTGCTCTATACCAAACGTGAAAGTCAATGTGAGCACTAGCCTCGAAGTAAGGCCCTGATTATGCTGGCAAAACGGGAGGCGTGCAGCAGCTCCATGAGGCCTTCATCGCTGTTCTGCTTTAGTTTCACGGTAGTAAGCTTTCCAAGACTCCTAGGGACTTTGCCTAAGCAACCGTTTCGGTACCAGAACACTGCGTAGAGAGAGTAAGCTCTGGTCCTGCGTGTATGCTGCGTGTCAACCTAGAAATTGGAGACTGATGGCATAAGGCTTCTTTTCTCATTATGAAAGCTCCGTTCATGCGGCCTCGAAGCTACCTGGAAAGCATTGTTGTTGCCGGGGTTTTCCTCACTGCCGGCATGGTTCTGAGAAGAAAATGAGTTTTCTCCTAAGAAACCTTGGGTTTCCAGTTCCTTGTTGGAAGCTCACCCTGCTCTGCGCTATACCTAAAGTGAAAGTCAACGGGAGCCCAAGCTTCGAAGTAAGGCCCTGATTATCCTTGCAAAACGAGAGGCGTGCAGCAGCTCCATGAGGCCTTCATCGTTGTTCTGCTTTAGTTTCAAGGTAGTAAGCTTTTCAACACTCCTAGGGGACTTGCTTCAGCACCCGTTTCAGTACCAGAACACTGCGTAGAACCAGGAAGCTCTGCTCCTGCGTGTATGCTGCGTGTCAACCTAGAAATTAGAGACTGATGGCACAAGGCTAGTTTTCCCATTATGAAAGCTCCGTTGATGCGGCCCCGAAGCTACCTGAAAGCACTGTTGTTACCGTGCTTTTACTTACAGCCGGCATGGTTCATAGAAGAAAATGAGTTTTCTCGAAAGAAACCTTGTGCTTCCAGTTCCTAGTTGGAAGCTCACCCTGCTCTGCTCTATACCAAACGTGAAAGTCAATGTGAGCACTAGCCTCGAAGTAAGGCCCTGATTATGCTGGCAAAACGGGAGGCGTGCAGCAGCTCCATGAGGCCTTCATCGCTGTTCTGCTTTAGTTTCACGGTAGTAAGCTTTCCAACATTCCTAGGGACTTTGCTTAAGCAACCGTTTCGGTACCAGAACACTGCGTAGAGACAGTAAGCTCTGGTCCTGCGTGTATGCTGCGTGTCAACCTAGAAATTGGAGACTGATGGCATAAGGCTTCTTTTCCCATTATGGAAGCTCCGTTCATGCGGCCTCGAGGCTACCTGAAAAGCATTGTTGTTGCCGGGGTTTTCCTCACTGCCGGCATGGTTCTGAGAAGAAAATGAGTTTTCTCCTAAGAAACCTTGGGTTTCCAGTTCCTTGTTGGAAGCTCACCCTGCTCTGCGCTATACCTAAAGTGAAAGTCAACGTGAGCCCAAGCTTCGAAGTAAGGCCCTGATTATCCTTGCAAAACGAGAGGCGTGCAGCAGCTCCATGAGGCCTTCATCGTTGTTCTGCTTTAGTTTCAAGGTAGTAAGCTTTTCAACACTCCTAGGGGCCTTGCTTCAGCACCCGTTTCAGTACCAGAACACTGCGTAGAACCAGGAAGCTCTGCTCCTGCGTGTATGCTGCGTGTCAACCTAGAAATTAGAGACTGATGGCACAAGGCTTGTTTTCCCATTATGAAAGCTCCGTTGATGCGGCCCCGAAGCTACCTGAAAGCACTGTTGTTACCGTGCTTTTACTTACAGCCGGCATGGTTCATAGAAGAAAATGAGTTTTCTCGAAAGAAACCTTGTGCTTCCAGTTCCTAGTTGGAAGCTCACCCTGCTCTGCTCTATACCAAACGTGAAAGTCAATGTGAGCACTAGCCTCGAAGTAAGGCCCTGATTATCCTGGCAAAACGGGAGGCGTGCAGCAGCTCCATGAGGCCTTCATCGCTGTTCTGCTTTAGTTTCACAGTAGTAAGCTTTCCAACATTCCTAGGGACTTTGCTTAAGCAACCGTTTCGGTACCAGAACACTGCGTAGAGACAGTAAGCTCTGGTCCTGCGTGTATGCTGCGTGTCAACCTAGAAATTGGAGACTGATGGCATAAGGCTTCTTTTCCCATTATGAAAGCTCCGTTCATGCGGCCTCGAAGCTACCTGAAAAGCATTGTTGTTGCCGGGGTTTTCCTCACTGCCGGCATGGTTCTGAGAAGAAAATGAGTTTTCTCCTAAGAAACCTTGGGTTTCCAGTTCCTTGTTGGAAGCTCACCCTGCTCGGCGCTATACCTAAAGTGAAAGTCAACGGGAGCCCAAGCTTCGAAGTAAGGCCCTGATTATCCTTGCAAAACGAGAGGCGTGCAGCAGCTCCATGAGGCCTTCATCGTTGTTCTGCTTTAGTTTCAAGGTAGTAAGCTTTTCAACACTCCTAGGGGCCTTGCTTCAGCACCCGTTTCAGTACCAGAACACTGCGTAGAACCAGGAAGCTCTGCTCCTGCGTGTATGCTGCGTGTCAACCTAGAAATTAGAGACTGATGGCACAAGGCTAGTTTTCCCATTATGAAAGCTCCGTTGATGCGGCCCCGAAGCTACCTGAAAAGCACTGTTGTTACCGTGCTTTTACTTACAGCCGGCATGGTTCATAGAAGAAAATGAGTTTTCTCGAAAGAAACCTTGTGCTTCCAGTTCCTAGTTGGAAGCTCACCCTGCTCTGTTCTATACCAAACGTGAAAGTCAATGTGAGCACTAGCCTGGAAGTAAGGCCCTGATTATGCTGGCAAAACGGGAGGCGTGCAGCAGCTCCATGAGGCCTTCATCGCTGTTCTGCTTTAGTTTCACGGTAGTAAGCTTTCCAAGACTCCTAGGGACTTTGCTTAAGCAACCGTTTCGGTACCAGAACACTGCGTAGAGAGAGTAAGCTCTGGTCCTGCGTGTATGCTGCGTGTCAACCTAGAAATTGGAGACTGATGGCATAAGGCTTCTTTTCCCATTATGAAAGCTCCGTTCATGCGGCCTCGAAGCTACCTGGAAAGCATTGTTGTTGCCGGGGTTTTCCTCACTGCCGGCATGGTTCTGAGAAGAAAATGAGTTTTCTCCTAAGAATCCTTGGGTTTCCAGTTCCTTGTTGGAAGCTCACCCTGCTCTGCGCTATACCTAAAGTGAAAGTCAACGGGAGCCCAAGCTTCGAAGTAAGGCCCTGATTATCCTTGCAAAACGAGAGGCGTGCAGCAGCTCCATGAGGCCTTCATCGTTGTTCTGCTTTAGTTTCAAGGTAGTAAGCTTTTCAACACTCCTAGGGGCCTTGCTTCAGCACCCGTTTCAGTACCAGAACACTGCGTAGAACCAGGAAGCTCTGCTCCTGCGTGTATGCTGCGTGTCAACCTAGAAATTAGAGACTGATGGCACAAGGCTTGTTTTCCCATTATGAAAGCTCCGTTGATGCGGCCCCGAAGCTACCTGAAAGCACTGTTGTTACCGTGCTTTTACTTACAGCCGGCATGGTTCATAGAAGAAAATGAGTTTTCTCGAAAGAAACCTTGTGCTTCCAGTTCCTAGTTGGAAGCTCACCCTGCTCTGCTCTATACCAAACGTGAAAGTCAATGTGAGCACTAGCCTCGAAGTAAGGCCCTGATTATGCTGGCAAAACGGGAGGCGTGCAGCAGCTCCATGAGGCCTTCATCGCTGTTCTGCTTTAGTTTCACGGTAGTAAGCTTTCCAAGACTCCTAGGGACTTTGCTTAAGCAACCGTTTCGGTACCAGAACACTGCGTAGAGAGAGTAAGCTCTGGTCCTGCGTGTATGCTGCGTGTCAACCTAGAAATTGGAGACTGATGGCATAAGGCTTCTTTTCCCATTATGAAAGCTCCGTTCATGCGGCCTCGAAGCTACCTGGAAAGCATTGTTGTTGCCGGGGTTTTCCTCACTGCCGGCATGGTTCTGAGAAGAAAATGAGTTTTCTCCTAAGAATCCTTGGGTTTCCAGTTCCTTGTTGGAAGCTCACCCTGCTCTGCGCTATACCTAAAGTGAAAGTCAACGGGAGCCCAAGCTTCGAAGTAAGGCCCTGATTATCCTTGCAAAACGAGAGGCGTGCAGCAGCTCCATGAGGCCTTCATCGTTGTTCTGCTTTAGTTTCAAGGTAGTAAGCTTTTCAACACTCCTAGGGGACTTGCTTCAGCACCCGTTTCAGTACCAGAACACTGCGTAGAACCAGGAAGCTCTGCTCCTGCGTGTATGCTGCGTGTCAACCTAGAAATTAGAGACTGATGGCACAAGGCTAGTTTTCCCATTATGAAAGCTCCGTTGATGCGGCCCCGAAGCTACCTGAAAGCACTGTTGTTACCGTGCTTTTACTTACAGCCGGCATGGTTCATAGAAGAAAATGAGTTTTCTCGAAAGAAACCTTGTGCTTCCAGTTCCTAGTTGGAAGCTCACCCTGCTCTGCTCTATACCAAACGTGAAAGTCAATGTGAGCACTAGCCTCGAAGTAAGGCCCTGATTATGCTGGCAAAACGGGAGGCGTGCAGCAGCTCCATGAGGCCTTCATCGCTGTTCTGCTTTAGTTTCACGGTAGTAAGCTTTCCAAGACTCCTAGGGACTTTGCTTAAGCAACCGTTTCGGTACCAGAACACTGCGTAGAGACAGTAAGCTCTGGTCCTGCGTGTATGCTGCGTGTCAACCTAGAAATTGGAGACTGATGGCATAAGGCTTCTTTTCCCATTATGGAAGCTCCGTTCATGCGGCCTCGAGGCTACCTGAAAAGCATTGTTGTTGCCGGGGTTTTCCTCACTGCCGGCATGGTTCTGAGAAGAAAATGAGTTTTCTCCTAAGAAACCTTGGGTTTCCAGTTCCTTGTTGGAAGCTCACCCTGCTCTGCGCTATACCTAAAGTGAAAGTCAACGTGAGCCCAAGCTTCGAAGTAAGGCCCTGATTATCCTTGCAAAACGAGAGGCGTGCCGCAGCTCCATGAGGCCTTCATCGTTGTTCTGCTTTAGTTTCAAGGTAGTAAGCTTTTCAACACTCCTAGGGGCCTTGCTTCAGCACCCGTTTCAGTACCAGAACACTGCGTAGAACCAGGAAGCTCTGCTCCTGCGTGTATGCTGCGTGTCAACCTAGAAATTAGAGACTGATGGCACAAGGCTTGTTTTCCCATTATGAAAGCTCCGTTGATGCGGCCCCGAAGCTACCTGAAAGCACTGTTGTTACCGTGCTTTTACTTACAGCCGGCATGGTTCATAGAAGAAAATGAGTTTTCTCGAAAGAAACCTTGTGCTTCCAGTTCCTAGTTGGAAGCTCACCCTGCTCTGCTCTATACCAAACGTGAAAGTCAATGTGAGCACTAGCCTCGAAGTAAGGCCCTGATTATGCTGGCAAAACGGGAGGCGTGCAGCAGCTCCATGAGGCCTTCATCGCTGTTCTGCTTTAGTTTCACGGTAGTAAGCTTTCCAAGACTCCTAGGGACTTTGCTTAAGCAACCGTTTCGGTACCAGAACACTGCGTAGAGAGAGTAAGCTCTGGTCCTGCGTGTATGCTGCGTGTCAACCTAGAAATTGGAGACTGATGGCATAAGGCTTCTTTTCCAATTATGAAAGCTCCGTTCATGCGGCCTCGAAGCTACCTGGAAAGCATTGTTGTTGCCGGGGTTTTCCTCACTGCCGGCATGGTTCTGAGAAGAAAATGAGTTTTCTCCTAAGAATCCTTGGGTTTCCAGTTCCTTGTTGGAAGCTCACCCTGCTCTGCGCTATACCTAAAGTGAAAGTCAACGGGAGCCCAAGCTTCGAAGTAAGGCCCTGATTATCCTTGCAAAACGAGAGGCGTGCAGCAGCTCCATGAGGCCTTCATCGTTGTTCTGCTTTAGTTTCAAGGTAGTAAGCTTTTCAACACTCCTAGGGGCCTTGCTTCAGCACCCGTTTCAGTACCAGAACACTGCGTAGAACCAGGAAGCTCTGCTCCTGCGTGTATGCTGCGTGTCAACCTAGAAATTAGAGACTGATGGCACAAGGCTAGTTTTCCCATTATGAAAGCTCCGTTGATGCGGCCTCGAAGCTACCTGAAAGCACTGTTGTTACCGTGCTTTTACTTACAGCCGGCATGGTTCATAGAAGAAAATGAGTTTTCTCGAAAGAAACCTTGTGCTTCCAGTTCCTAGTTGGAAGCTCACCCTGCTCTGCTCTATACCAAACGTGAAAGTCAATGTGAGCACTAGCCTCGAAGTAAGGCCCTGATTATCCTGGGAAAACGGGAGGCGTGCAGCAGCTCCATGAGGCCTTCATCGCTGTTCTGCTTTAGTTTCACAGTAGTAAGCTTTCCAACATTCCTAGGGACTTTGCTTAAGCAACCGTTTCGGTACCAGAACACTGCGTAGAGACAGTAAGCTCTGGTCCTGCGTGTATGCTGCGTGTCAACCTAGAAATTGGAGACTGATGGCATAAGGCTTCTTTTCCCATTATGAAAGCTCCGTTCATGCGGCCTCGAAGCTACCTGAAAAGCATTGTTGTTGCCGGGGTTTTCCTCACTGCCGGCATGGTTCTGAGAAGAAAATGAGTTTTCTCCTAAGAAACCTTGGGTTTCCAGTTCCTTGTTGGAAGCTCACCCTGCTCGGCGCTATACCTAAAGTGAAAGTCAACGGGAGCCCAAGCTTCGAAGTAAGGCCCTGATTATCCTTACAAAACGAGAGGCGTGCAGCAGCTCCATGAGGCCTTCATCGTTGTTCTGCTTTAGTTTCAAGGTAGTAAGCTTTTCAACACTCCTAGGGGCCTTGCTTCAGCACCCGTTTCAGTACCAGAACACTGCGTAGAACCAGGAAGCTCTGCTCCTGCGTGTATGCTGCGTGTCAACCTAGAAATTAGAGACTGATGGCACAAGGCTAGTTTTCCCATTATGAAAGCTCCGTTGATGCGGCCCCGAAGCTACCTGAAAAGCACTGTTGTTACCGTGCTTTTACTTACAGCCGGCATGGTTCATAGAAGAAAATGAGTTTTCTCGAAAGAAACCTTGTGCTTCCAGTTCCTAGTTGGAAGCTCACCCTGCTCTGCTCTATACCAAACGTGAGAGTCAATGTGAGCACTAGCCTCGAAGTAAGGCCCTGATTATGCTGGCAAAACGGGAGGCGTGCAGCAGCTCCATGAGGCCTTCATCGCTGTTCTGCTTTAGTTTCACGGTAGTAAGCTTTCCAAGACTCCTAGGGACTTTGCTTAGGCAACCGTTTCGGTACCAGAACACTGCGTAGAGACAGTAAGCTCTGGTCCTGCGTGTATGCTGCGTGTCAACCTAGAAATTGGAGACTGATGGCATAAGGCTTCTTTTCCCATTATGAAAGCTCTGTTCATGCGGCCTCGAAGCTACCTGAAAAGCATTGTTGTTGCCGGGGTTTTCCTCACTGCCGGCATGGTTCTGAGAAGAAAATGAGTTTTCTCCTAAGAAACCTTGGGTTTCCAGTTCCTTGTTGGAAGCTCACCCTGCTCTGCGCTATACCTAAAGTGAAAGTCAACGTGAGCCCAAGCTACGAAGTAAGGCCCTGATTATCCTTGCAAAACGAGAGGCGTGCAGCAGCTCCATGAGGCCTTCATCGTTGTTCCACTTTAGTTTCAAGGTAGTAAGCTTTTCAACACTCCTAGGGGACTTGCTTCAGCACCCGTTTCAGTACCAGAACACTGCGTAGAACCAGGAAGCTCTGCTCCTGCGTGTATGCTGCGTGTCAACCTAGAAATTAGAGACTGATGGCACAAGGCTAGTTTTCCCATTATGAAAGCTCCGTTGATGCGGCCCCGAAGCTACCTGAAAAGCACTGTTGTTACCGTGCTTTTACTTACAGCCGGCATGGTTCATAGAAGAAAATGAGTTTTCTCGAAAGAAACCTTGTGCTTCCAGTTCCTAGTTGGAAGCTCACCCTGCTCTGCTCTATACCAAACGTGAAAGTCAATGTGAGCACTAGTCTCGAAGTAAGGCCCTGATTATCCTGGCAAAACGGGAGGCGTGCAGCAGCTCCATGAGGCCTTCATCGCTGTTCTGCTTTAGTTTCACAGTAGTAAGCTTTCCAACATTCCTAGGGACTTTGCTTAAGCAACCGTTTCGGTACCAGAACACTGCATAGAGACAGTAAGCTCTGGTCCGGCGTGTATGCTGCGTGTCAACCTAGAAATTGGAGACTGATGGCATAAGGCTTCTTTTCCCATTATGAAAGCTCCGTTCATGCGGCCTCGAAGCTACCTGAAAAGCATTGTTGTTGCCGGGGTTTTCCTCACTGCCGGCATGGTATTGAGAAGAAAATGAATTTTCTCCTAAGAAACCTTGGGTTTCCAGTTCCTTGTTGGAAGCTCACCCTGCTCTGCGCTATACCTAAAGTGAAAGTCAACGTGAGCCCAAGCTTCGAAGTAAGGCCCTGATTATCCTTGCAAAACGAGAGGCGTGCAGCAGCTCCATGAGGCCTTCATCGTTGTTCTGCTTTAGTTTCAAGGTAGTAAGCTTTTCAACACTCCTAGGGGACTTGCTTCAGCACCCGTTTCAGTACCAGAACACTGCGTAGAACCAGGAAGCTCTGCTCCTGCGTGTATGCTGCGTGTCAACCTAGAAATTAGAGACTGATGGCACAAGGCTAGTTTTCCCATTATGAAAGCTCCGTTGATGCGGCCCCGAAGCTACCTGAAAAGCATTGTTGTTACCGTGCTTTTAGTTACAGCCGGCATGGTTCATAGAAGAAAATGAGTTTTCTCGAAAGAAACCTTGTGCTTCCAGTTCCTAGTTGGAAGCTCACCCTGCTCTGTTCTATACCAAACGTGAAAGTCAATGTGAGCACTAGCCTGGAAGTAAGGCCCTGATTATGCTGGCAAAACGGGAGGCGTGCAGCAGCTCCATGAGGCCTTCATCGCTGTTCTGCTTTAGTTTCACGGTAGTAAGCTTTCCAAGACTCCTAGGGACTTTGCTTAAGCAACCGTTTCGGTACCAGAACACTGCGTAGAGACAGTAATCTCTGGTCCTGCGTTTATGCTGCGTGTCAACCTAGAAATTGGAGACTGATGGCATAAGGCTTCTTTTCTCATTATGAAAGCTCCGTTCATGCGGCGTCGAAGCTACCTGAAAAGCATTGTTGTTGCCGGGGTTTTCCACACTGCCGGCATGGTTCTGAGAAGAAAATGAGTTTTCTCCTAAGAAACCTTAGGTTTCCAGTTCCTTGTTGGAAGCTCACCCTGCTCTGCGCTATACCTAAAGTGAAAGTCAACGGGAGCCCAAGCTTCGAAGTAAGGCCCTGATTATCCTTGCAAAACGAGAGGCGTGCAGCAGCTCCATGAGGCCTTCATCGTTGTTCTGCTTTAGTTTCAAGGTAGTAAGCTTTTCAACACTCCTAGGGGACTTGCTTCAGCACCCGTTTCAGTACCAGAACACTGCGTAGAACCAGGAAGCTCTGCTCCTGCGTGTATGCTGCGTGTCAACCTAGAAATTAGAGACTGATGGCACAAGGCTAGTTTTCCCATTATGAAAGCTCCGTTGATGCGGCCCCGAAGCTACCTGAAAAGCACTGTTGTTACCGTGCTTTTACTTACAGCCGGCATGGTTCATAGAAGAAAATGAGTTTTCTCGAAAGAAACCTTGTGCTTCCAGTTCCTAGTTGGAAGCTCACCCTGCTCTGCTCTATACCAAACGTGAAAGTCAATGTGAGCACTAGCCTCGAAGTAAGGCCCTGATTATGCTGGCAAAACGGGAGGCGTGCAGCAGCTCCATGAGGCCTTCATCGCTGTTCTGCTTTAGTTTCACGGTAGTAAGCTTTCCAACATTCCTAGGGACTTTGCTTAAGCAACCGTTTCGGTACCAGAACACTGCGTAGAGACAGTAAGCTCTGGTCCTGCGTGTATGCTGCGTGTCAACCTAGAAATTGGAGACTGATGGCATAAGGCTTCTTTTCCCATTATGAAAGCTCCTTTCATGCGGCCTCGAAGCTAACTGGAAAGCATTGTTGTTGCCGGGGTTTTCCTCACTGCCGGCATGGTTCTGAGAAGAAAATGAGTTTTCTCCTAAGAAACCTTGGGTTTCCAGTTCCTTGTTGGAAGCTCACCCTGCTCGGCGCTATACCTAAAGTGAAAGTCAACGTGAGCCCAAGCTTCGAAGTAAGGCCCTGATTATCCTTGCAAAACGAGAGGCATGCAGCAGCTCCATGAGGCCTTCATCGCTGTTCTGCTTTAGTTTCAAGATAGTAAGCTTTTCAACACTCCTAGGGGCCTTGCTTCAGCACCCGTTTCAGTACCAGAACACTGCGTAGAACCAAGAAGCTCTGCTCCTGCGTGTATGCTGCGTGTCAACCTAGAAATTAGAGACTGATGGCACAAGGCTAGTTTTCCCATTATGAAAGCTCCGTTGATGCGGCCCTGAAGCTACCTGAAAGCACTGTTGTTACCGTGCTTTTACTTACAGCCGGCATGGTTCATAGAAGAAAATGAGTTTTCTCGAAAGAAACCTTGTGCTTCCAGTTCCTAGTTGGAAGCTCACCCTGCTCTGCTCTATACCAAACGTGAAAGTCAATGTGAGCACTAGCCTCGAAGTAAGGCCCTGATTATGCTGGCAAAACGGGAGGCGTGCAGCAGCTCCATGAGGCCTTCATCGCTGTTCTGCTTTAGTTTCACGGTAGTAAGCTTTCCAAGACTCCTAGGGACTTTGCTTAAGCAACCGTTTCGGTACCAGAACACTGCGTAGAGAGAGTAAGCTCTGGTCCTGCGTGTATGCTGCGTGTCAACCTAGAAATTGGAGACTGATGGCATAAGGCTTCTTTTCCAATTATGAAAGCTCCGTTCATGCGGCCTCGAAGCTACCTGGAAAGCATTGTTGTTGCCGGGGTTTTCCTCACTGCCGGCATGGTTCTGAGAAGAAAATGAGTTTTCTCCTAAGAATCCTTGGGTTTCCAGTTCCTTGTTGGAAGCTCACCCTGCTCTGCGCTATACCTAAAGTGAAAGTCAACGTGAGCCCAAGCTTCGAAGTAAGGCCCTGATTATCCTTGCAAAACGAGAGGCGTGCAGCAGCTCCATGAGGCCTTCATCGTTGTTCCACTTTAGTTTCAAGGTAGTAAGCTTTTCAACACTCCTAGGGGACTTGCTTCAGCACCCGTTTCAGTACCAGAACACTGCGTAGAACCAGGAAGCTCTGCTCCTGCGTGTATGCTGCGTGTCAACCTAGAAATTAGAGACTGATGGCACAAGGCTAGTTTTCCCATTATGAAAGCTCCGTTGATGCGGCCCCGAAGCTACCTGAAAAGCACTGTTGTTACCGTGCTTTTACTTACAGCCGGCATGGTTCATAGAAGAAAATGAGTTTTCTCGAAAGAAACCTTGTGCTTCCAGTTCCTAGTTGGAAGCTCACCCTGCTCTGCTCTATACCAAACGTGAAAGTCAATGTGAGCACTAGTCTCGAAGTAAGGCCCTGATTATCCTGGCAAAACGGGAGGCGTGCAGCAGCTCCATGAGGCCTTCATCGCTGTTCTGCTTTAGTTTCACAGTAGTAAGCTTTCCAACATTCCTAGGGACTTTGCTTAAGCAACCGTTTCGGTACCAGAACACTGCATAGAGACAGTAAGCTCTGGTCCGGCGTGTATGCTGCGTGTCAACCTAGAAATTGGAGACTGATGGCATAAGGCTTCTTTTCCCATTATGAAAGCTCCGTTCATGCGGCCTCGAAGCTACCTGAAAAGCATTGTTGTTGCCGGGGTTTTCCTCACTGCCGGCATGGTATTGAGAAGAAAATGAATTTTCTCCTAAGAAACCTTGGGTTTCCAGTTCCTTGTTGGAAGCTCACCCTGCTCTGCGCTATACCTAAAGTGAAAGTCAACGTGAGCCCAAGCTTCGAAGTAAGGCCCTGATTATCCTTGCAAAACGAGAGGCGTGCAGCAGCTCCATGAGGCCTTCATCGTTGTTCTGCTTTAGTTTCAAGGTAGTAAGCTTTTCAACACTCCTAGGGGACTTGCTTCAGCACCCGTTTCAGTACCAGAACACTGCGTAGAACCAGGAAGCTCTGCTCCTGCGTGTATGCTGCGTGTCAACCTAGAAATTAGAGACTGATGGCACAAGGCTAGTTTTCCCATTATGAAAGCTCCGTTGATGCGGCCCCGAAGCTACCTGAAAAGCACTGTTGTTACCGTGCTTTTAGTTACAGCCGGCATGGTTCATAGAAGAAAATGAGTTTTCTCGAAAGAAACCTTGTGCTTCCAGTTCCTAGTTGGAAGCTCACCCTGCTCTGTTCTATACCAAACGTGAAAGTCAATGTGAGCACTAGCCTGGAAGTAAGGCCCTGATTATGCTGGCAAAACGGGAGGCGTGCAGCAGCTCCATGAGGCCTTCATCGCTGTTCTGCTTTAGTTTCACGGTAGTAAGCTTTCCAAGACTCCTAGGGACTTTGCTTAAGCAACCGTTTCGGTACCAGAACACTGCGTAGAGACAGTAATCTCTGGTCCTGCGTTTATGCTGCGTGTCAACCTAGAAATTGGAGACTGATGGCATAAGGCTTCTTTTCTCATTATGAAAGCTCCGTTCATGCGGCGTCGAAGCTACCTGAAAAGCATTGTTGTTGCCGGGGTTTTCCACACTGCCGGCATGGTTCTGAGAAGAAAATGAGTTTTCTCCTAAGAAACCTTAGGTTTCCAGTTCCTTGTTGGAAGCTCACCCTGCTCTGCGCTATACCTAAAGTGAAAGTCAACGGGAGCCCAAGCTTCGAAGTAAGGCCCTGATTATCCTTGCAAAACGAGAGGCGTGCAGCAGCTCCATGAGGCCTTCATCGTTGTTCTGCTTTAGTTTCAAGGTAGTAAGCTTTTCAACACTCCTAGGGGCCTTGCTTCAGCACCCGTTTCAGTACCAGAACACTGCGTAGAACCAGGAAGCTCTGCTCCTGCGTGTATGCTGCGTGTCAACCTAGAAATTAGAGACTGATGGCACAAGGCTAGTTTTCCCATTATGAAAGCTCCGTTGATGCGGCCCCGAAGCTACCTGAAAAGCACTGTTGTTACCGTGCTTTTACTTACAGCCGGCATGGTTCATAGAAGAAAATGAGTTTTCTCGAAAGAAACCTTGTGCTTCCAGTTCCTAGTTGGAAGCTCACCCTGCTCTGCTCTATACCAAACGTGAAAGTCAATGTGAGCACTAGCCTCGAAGTAAGGCCCTGATTATGCTGGCAAAACGGGAGGCGTGCAGCAGCTCCATGAGGCCTTCATCGCTGTTCTGCTTTAGTTTCACGGTAGTAAGCTTTCCAACATTCCTAGGGACTTTGCTTAAGCAACCGTTTCGGTACCAGAACACTGCGTAGAGACAGTAAGCTCTGGTCCTGCGTGTATGCTGCGTGTCAACCTAGAAATTGGAGACTGATGGCATAAGGCTTCTTTTCCCATTATGAAAGCTCCTTTCATGCGGCCTCGAAGCTAACTGGAAAGCATTGTTGTTGCCGGGGTTTTCCTCACTGCCGGCATGGTTCTGAGAAGAAAATGAGTTTTCTCCTAAGAAACCTTGGGTTTCCAGTTCCTTGTTGGAAGCTCACCCTGCTCGGCGCTATACCTAAAGTGAAAGTCAACGTGAGCCCAAGCTTCGAAGTAAGGCCCTGATTATCCTTGCAAAACGAGAGGCATGCAGCAGCTCCATGAGGCCTTCATCGCTGTTCTGCTTTAGTTTCAAGATAGTAAGCTTTTCAACACTCCTAGGGGCCTTGCTTCAGCACCCGTTTCAGTACCAGAACACTGCGTAGAACCAAGAAGCTCTGCTCCTGCGTGTATGCTGCGTGTCAACCTAGAAATTAGAGACTGATGGCACAAGGCTAGTTTTCCCATTATGAAAGCTCCGTTGATGCGGCCCTGAAGCTACCTGAAAGCACTGTTGTTACCGTGCTTTTACTTACAGCCGGCATGGTTCATAGAAGAAAATGAGTTTTCTCGAAAGAAACCTTGTGCTTCCAGTTCCTAGTTGGAAGCTCACCCTGCTCTGCTCTATACCAAACGTGAAAGTCAATGTGAGCACTAGCCTCGAAGTAAGGCCCTGATTATGCTGGCAAAACGGGAGGCGTGCAGCAGCTCCATGAGGCCTTCATCGCTGTTCTGCTTCAGTTTCACGGTAGTAAGCTTTCCAAGACTCCTAGGGACTTTGCTTAAGCAACCGTTTCGGTACCAGAACACTGCGTAGAGAGAGTAAGCTCTGGTCCTGCGTGTATGCTGCGTGTCAACCTAGAAATTGGAGACTGATGGCATAAGGCTTCTTTTCCAATTATGAAAGCTCCGTTCATGCGGCCTCGAAGCTACCTGGAAAGCATTGTTGTTGCCGGGGTTTTCCTCACTGCCGGCATGGTTCTGAGAAGAAAATGAGTTTTCTCCTAAGAATCCTTGGGTTTCCAGTTCCTTGTTGGAAGCTCACCCTGCTCTGCGCTATACCTAAAGTGAAAGTCAACGTGAGCCCAAGCTTCGAAGTAAGGCCCTGATTATCCTTGCAAAACGAGAGGCGTGCAGCAGCTCCATGAGGCCTTCATCGTTGTTCCGCTTTAGTTTCAAGGTAGTAAGCTTTTCAACACTCCTAGGGGACTTGCTTCAGCACCCGTTTCAGTACCAGAACACTGCGTAGAACCAGGAAGCTCTGCTCCTGCGTGTATGCTGCGTGTCAACCTAGAAATTAGAGACTGATGGCACAAGGCTAGTTTTCCCATTATGAAAGCTCCGTTGATGCGGCCCCGAAGCTACCTGAAAAGCACTGTTGTTACCGTGCTTTTACTTACAGCCGGCATGGTTCATAGAAGAAAATGAGTTTTCTCGAAAGAAACCTTGTGCTTCCAGTTCCTAGTTGGAAGCTCACCCTGCTCTGCTCTATACCAAACGTGAAAGTCAATGTGAGCACTAGTCTCGAAGTAAGGCCCTGATTATCCTGGCAAAACGGGAGGCGTGCAGCAGCTCCATGAGGCCTTCATCGCTGTTCTGCTTTAGTTTCACAGTAGTAAGCTTTCCAACATTCCTAGGGACTTTGCTTAAGCAACCGTTTCGGTACCAGAACACTGCATAGAGACAGTAAGCTCTGGTCCGGCGTGTATGCTGCGTGTCAACCTAGAAATTGGAGACTGATGGCATAAGGCTTCTTTTCCCATTATGAAAGCTCCGTTCATGCGGCCTCGAAGCTACCTGAAAAGCATTGTTGTTGCCGGGGTTTTCCTCACTGCCGGCATGGTATTGAGAAGAAAATGAATTTTCTCCTAAGAAACCTTGGGTTTCCAGTTCCTTGTTGGAAGCTCACCCTGCTCTGCGCTATACCTAAAGTGAAAGTCAACGTGAGCCCAAGCTTCGAAGTAAGGCCCTGATTATCCTTGCAAAACGAGAGGCGTGCAGCAGCTCCATGAGGCCTTCATCGTTGTTCTGCTTTAGTTTCAAGGTAGTAAGCTTTTCAACACTCCTAGGGGACTTGCTTCAGCACCCGTTTCAGTACCACAACACTGCGTAGAACCAGGAAGCTCTGCTCCTGCGTGTATGCTGCGTGTCAACCTAGAAATTAGAGACTGATGGCACAAGGCTAGTTTTCCCATTATGAAAGCTCCGTTGATGCGGCCCCGAAGCTACCTGAAAAGCATTGTTGTTACCGTGCTTTTAGTTACAGCCGGCATGGTTCATAGAAGAAAATGAGTTTTCTCGAAAGAAACCTTGTGCTTCCAGTTCCTAGTTGGAAGCTCACCCTGCTCTGTTCTATACCAAACGTGAAAGTCAATGTGAGCACTAGCCTGGAAGTAAGGCCCTGATTATGCTGGCAAAACGGGAGGCGTGCAGCAGCTCCATGAGGCCTTCATCGCTGTTCTGCTTTAGTTTCACGGTAGTAAGCTTTCCAAGACTCCTAGGGACTTTGCTTAAGCAACCGTTTCGGTACCAGAACACTGCGTAGAGACAGTAATCTCTGGTCCTGCGTTTATGCTGCGTGTCAACCTAGAAATTGGAGACTGATGGCATAAGGCTTCTTTTCTCATTATGAAAGCTCCGTTCATGCGGCGTCGAAGCTACCTGAAAAGCATTGTTGTTGCCGGGGTTTTCCACACTGCCGGCATGGTTCTGAGAAGAAAATGAGTTTTCTCCTAAGAAACCTTAGGTTTCCAGTTCCTTGTTGGAAGCTCACCCTGCTCTGCGCTATACCTAAAGTGAAAGTCAACGGGAGCCCAAGCTTCGAAGTAAGGCCCTGATTATCCTTGCAAAACGAGAGGCGTGCAGCAGCTCCATGAGGCCTTCATCGTTGTTCTGCTTTAGTTTCAAGGTAGTAAGCTTTTCAACACTCCTAGGGGCCTTGCTTCAGCACCCGTTTCAGTACCAGAACACTGCGTAGAACCAGGAAGCTCTGCTCCTGCGTGTATGCTGCGTGTCAACCTAGAAATTAGAGACTGATGGCACAAGGCTAGTTTTCCCATTATGAAAGCTCCGTTGATGCGGCCCCGAAGCTACCTGAAAAGCACTGTTGTTACCGTGCTTTTACTTACAGCCGGCATGGTTCATAGAAGAAAATGAGTTTTCTCGAAAGAAACCTTGTGCTTCCAGTTCCTAGTTGGAAGCTCACCCTGCTCTGCTCTATACCAAACGTGAAAGTCAATGTGAGCACTAGCCTCGAAGTAAGGCCCTGATTATGCTGGCAAAACGGGAGGCGTGCAGCAGCTCCATGAGGCCTTCATCGCTGTTCTGCTTTAGTTTCACGGTAGTAAGCTTTCCAACATTCCTAGGGACTTTGCTTAAGCAACCGTTTCGGTACCAGAACACTGCGTAGAGACAGTAAGCTCTGGTCCTGCGTGTATGCTGCGTGTCAACCTAGAAATTGGAGACTGATGGCATAAGGCTTCTTTTCCCATTATGAAAGCTCCTTTCATGCGGCCTCGAAGCTAACTGGAAAGCATTGTTGTTGCCGGGGTTTTCCTCACTGCCGGCATGGTTCTGAGAAGAAAATGAGTTTTCTCCTAAGAAACCTTGGGTTTCCAGTTCCTTGTTGGAAGCTCACCCTGCTCGGCGCTATACCTAAAGTGAAAGTCAACGTGAGCCCAAGCTTCGAAGTAAGGCCCTGATTATCCTTGCAAAACGAGAGGCATGCAGCAGCTCCATGAGGCCTTCATCGCTGTTCTGCTTTAGTTTCAAGATAGTAAGCTTTTCAACACTCCTAGGGGCCTTGCTTCAGCACCCGTTTCAGTACCAGAACACTGCGTAGAACCAGGAAGCTCTGCTCCTGCGTGTATGCTGCGTGTCAACCTAGAAATTAGAGACTGATGGCACAAGGCTAGTTTTCCCATTATGAAAGCTCCGTTGATGCGGCCCTGAAGCTACCTGAAAGCACTGTTGTTACCGTGCTTTTACTTACAGCCGGCATGGTTCATAGAAGAAAATGAGTTTTCTCGAAAGAAACCTTGTGCTTCCAGTTCCTAGTTGGAAGCTCACCCTGCTCTGCTCTATACCAAACGTGAAAGTCAATGTGAGCACTAGCCTCGAAGTAAGGCCCTGATTATGCTGGCAAAACGGGAGGCGTGCAGCAGCTCCATGAGGCCTTCATCGCTGTTCTGCTTTAGTTTCACGGTAGTAAGCTTTCCAAGACTCCTAGGGACTTTGCTTAAGCAACCGTTTCGGTACCAGAACACTGCGTAGAGAGAGTAAGCTCTGGTCCTGCGTGTATGCTGCGTGTCAACCTAGAAATTGGAGACTGATGGCATAAGGCTTCTTTTCCAATTATGAAAGCTCCGTTCATGCGGCCTCGAAGCTACCTGGAAAGCATTGTTGTTGCCGGGGTTTTCCTCACTGCCGGCATGGTTCTGAGAAGAAAATGAGTTTTCTCCTAAGAATCCTTGGGTTTCCAGTTCCTTGTTGGAAGCTCACCCTGCTCTGCGCTATACCTAAAGTGAAAGTCAACGGGAGCCCAAGCTTCGAAGTAAGGCCCTGATTATCCTTGCAAAACGAGAGGCGTGCAGCAGCTCCATGAGGCCTTCATCGTTGTTCTGCTTTAGTTTCAAGGTAGTAAGCTTTTCAACACTCCTAGGGGCCTTGCTTCAGCACCCGTTTCAGTACCAGAACACTGCGTAGAACCAGGAAGCTCTGCTCCTGCGTGTATGCTGCGTGTCAACCTAGAAATTAGAGACTGATGGCACAAGGCTAGTTTTCCCATTATGAAAGCTCCGTTGATGCGGCCTCGAAGCTACCTGAAAGCACTGTTGTTACCGTGCTTTTACTTACAGCCGGCATGGTTCATAGAAGAAAATGAGTTTTCTCGAAAGAAACCTTGTGCTTCCAGTTCCTAGTTGGAAGCTCACCCTGCTCTGCTCTATACCAAACGTGAAAGTCAATGTGAGCACTAGCCTCGAAGTAAGGCCCTGATTATCCTGGCAAAATGGGAGGCGTGCAGCAGCTCCATGAGGCCTTCATCGCTGTTCTGCTTTAGTTTCACAGTAGTAAGCTTTCCAACATTCCTAGGGACTTTGCTTAAGCAACCGTTTCGGTACCAGAACACTGCGTAGAGACAGTAAGCTCTGGTCCTGCGTGTATGCTGCGTGTCAACCTAGAAATTGGAGACTGATGGCATAAGGCTTCTTTTCCCATTATGAAAGCTCCGTTCATGCGGCCTCGAAGCTACCTGAAAAGCATTGTTGTTGCCGGGGTTTTCCTCACTGCCGGCATGGTTCTGAGAAGAAAATGAGTTTTCTCCTAAGAAACCTTGGGTTTCCAGTTCCTTGTTGGAAGCTCACCCTGCTCGGCGCTATACCTAAAGTGAAAGTCAACGGGAGCCCAAGCTTCGAAGTAAGGCCCTGATTATCCTTGCAAAACGAGAGGCGTGCAGCAGCTCCATGAGGCCTTCATCGTTGTTCTGCTTTAGTTTCAAGGTAGTAAGCTTTTCAACACTCCTAGGGGCCTTGCTTCAGCACCCGTTTCAGTACCAGAACACTGCGTAGAACCAGGAAGCTCTGCTCCTGCGTGTATGCTGCGTGTCAACCTAGAAATTAGAGACTGATGGCACAAGGCTAGTTTTCCCATTATGAAAGCTCCGTTGATGCGGCCCCGAAGCTACCTGAAAAGCACTGTTGTTACCGTGCTTTTACTTACAGCCGGCATGGTTCATAGAAGAAAATGAGTTTTCTCGAAAGAAACCTTGTGCTTCCAGTTCCTAGTTGGAAGCTCACCCTGCTCTGTTCTATACCAAACGTGAAAGTCAATGTGAGCACTAGCCTCGAAGTAAGGCCCTGATTATGCTGGCAAAACGGGAGTCGTGCAGCAGCTCCATGAGGCCTTCATCGCTGTTCTGCTTTAGTTTCACGGTAGTAAGCTTTCCAAGACTCCTAGGGACTTTGCTTAAGCAACCGTTTCGGTACCAGAACACTGCGTAGAGACAGTAAGCTCTGGTCCTGCGTGTATGCTGCGTGTCAACCTAGAAATTGGAGACTGATGGCATAAGGCTTCTTTTCCCATTATGAAAGCTCTGTTCATGCGGCCTCGAAGCTACCTGAAAAGCATTGTTGTTGCCGGGGTTTTCCTCACTGCCGGCATGGTTCTGAGAAGAAAATGAGTTTTCTCCTAAGAAACCTTGGGTTTCCAGTTCCTTGTTGGAAGCTCACCCTGCTCTGCGCTATACCTAAAGTGAAAGTCAACGTGAGCCCAAGCTTCGAAGTAAGGCCCTGATTATCCTTGCAAAACGAGAGGCGTGCAGCAGCTCCATGAGGCCTTCATCGTTGTTCCACTTTAGTTTCAAGGTAGTAAGCTTTTCAACACTCCTAGGGGACTTGCTTCAGCACCCGTTTCAGTACCAGAACACTGCGTAGAACCAGGAAGCTCTGCTCCTGCGTGTATGCTGCGTGTCAACCTAGAAATTAGAGACTGATGGCACAAGGCTAGTTTTCCCATTATGAAAGCTCCGTTGATGCGGCCCCGAAGCTACCTGAAAAGCACTGTTGTTACCGTGCTTTTACTTACAGCCGGCATGGTTCATAGAAGAAAATGAGTTTTCTCGAAAGAAACCTTGTGCTTCCAGTTCCTAGTTGGAAGCTCACCCTGCTCTGCTCTATACCAAACGTGAAAGTCAATGTGAGCACTAGTCTCGAAGTAAGGCCCTGATTATCCTGGCAAAACGGGAGGCGTGCAGCAGCTCCATGAGGCCTTCATCGCTGTTCTGCTTTAGTTTCACAGTAGTAAGCTTTCCAACATTCCTAGGGACTTTGCTTAAGCAACCGTTTCGGTACCAGAACACTGCATAGAGACAGTAAGCTCTGGTCCTGCGTGTATGCTGCGTGTCAACCTAGAAATTGGAGACTGATGGCATAAGGCTTCTTTTCCCATTATGAAAGCTCCGTTCATGCGGCCTCGAAGCTACCTGAAAAGCATTGTTGTTGCCGGGGTTTTCCTCACTGCCGGCATGGTTCTGAGAAGAAAATGAGTTTTCTCCTAAGAAACCTTGGGTTTCCAGTTCCTTGTTGGAAGCTCACCCTGCTCTGCGCTATACCTAAAGTGAAAGTCAACGTGAGCCCAAGCTTCGAAGTAAGGCCCTGATTCTCCTTGCAAAACGAGAGACGTGCAGCAGCTCCATGAGGCCTTCATCGTTGTTCTGCTTTAGTTTCAAGGTAGTAAGCTTTTCAACACTCCTAGGGGACTTGCTTCAGCACCCGTTTCAGTACCAGAACACTGCGTAGAACCAGGAAGCTCTGCTCCTGCGTGTATGCTGCGTGTCAACCTAGAAATTAGAGACTGATGGCACAAGGCTAGTTTTCCCATTATGAAAGCTCCGTTGATGCGGCCCCGAAGCTACCTGAAAAGCATTGTTGTTACCGTGCTTTTAGTTACAGCCGGCATGGTTCATAGAAGAAAATGAGTTTTCTCGAAAGAAACCTTGTGCTTCCAGTTCCTAGTTGGAAGCTCACCCTGCTCTGTTCTATACCAAACGTGAAAGTCAATGTGAGCACTAGCCTGGAAGTAAGGCCCTGATTATGCTGGCAAAACGGGAGGCGTGCAGCAGCTCCATGAGGCCTTCATCGCTGTTCTGCTTTAGTTTCACGGTAGTAAGCTTTCCAAGACTCCTAGGGACTTTGCTTAAGCAACCGTTTCGGTACCAGAACACTGCGTAGAGACAGTAAGCTCTGGTCCTGCGTGTATGCTGCGTGTCAACCTAGAAATTGGAGACTGATGGCATAAGGCTTCTTTTCCCATTATGGAAGCTCCGTTCATGCGGCCTCGAGGCTACCTGAAAAGCATTGTTGTTGCCGGGGTTTTCCTCACTGCCGGCATGGTTCTCAGAAGAAAATGAGTTTTCTCCTAAGAAACCTTGGGTTTCCAGTTCCTTGTTGGAAGCTCACCCTGCTCTGCGCTATACCTAAAGTGAAAGTCAACGTGAGCCCAAGCTTCGAAGTAAGGCCCTGATTATCCTTGCAAAACGAGAGGCGTGCCGCAGCTCCATGAGGCCTTCATCGTTGTTCTGCTTTAGTTTCAAGGTAGTAAGCTTTTCAACACTCCTAGGGGCCTTGCTTCAGCACCCGTTTCAGTACCAGAACACTGCGTAGAACCAGGAAGCTCTGCTCCTGCGTGTATGCTGCGTGTCAACCTAGAAATTAGAGACTGATGGCACAAGGCTTGTTTTCCCATTATGAAAGCTCCGTTGATGCGGCCCCGAAGCTACCTGAAAGCACTGTTGTTACCGTGCTTTTACTTACAGCCGGCATGGTTCATAGAAGAAAATGAGTTTTCTCGAAAGAAACCTTGTGCTTCCAGTTCCTAGTTGGAAGCTCACCCTGCTCTGCTCTATACCAAACGTGAAAGTCAATGTGAGCACTAGCCTCGAAGTAAGGCCCTGATTATCCTGGCAAAACGGGAGGCGTGCAGCAGCTCCATGAGGCCTTCATCGCTGTTCTGCTTTAGTTTCACAGTAGTAAGCTTTCCAACATTCCTATGGACTTTGCTTAAGCAACCGTTTCGGTACCAGAACACTGCGTAGAGACAGTAAGCTCTGGTCCTGCGTGTATGCTGCGTGTCAACCTAGAAATTGGAGACTGATGGCATAAGGCTTCTTTTCCCATTATGAAAGCTCCGTTCATGCGGCCTCGAAGCTACCTGGAAAGCATTGTTGTTGCCGGGGTTTTCCTCACTGCCGGCATGGTTCTGAGAAGAAAATGAGTTTTCTCCTAAGAATCCTTGGGTTTCCAGTTCCTTGTTGGAAGCTCACCCTGCTCTGCGCTATACCTAAAGTGAAAGTCAACGGGAGCCCAAGCTTCGAAGTAAGGCCCTGATTATCCTTGCAAAACGAGAGGCGTGCAGCAGCTCCATGAGGCCTTCATCGTTGTTCTGCTTTAGTTTCAAGGTAGTAAGCTTTTCAACACTCCTAGGGGCCTTGCTTCAGCACCCGTTTCAGTACCAGAACACTGCGTAGAACCAGGAAGCTCTGCTCCTGCGTGTATGCTGCGTGTCAACCTAGAAATTAGAGACTGATGGCACAAGGCTAGTTTTCCCATTATGAAAGCTCCGTTGATGCGGCCCCGAAGCTACCTGAAAGCACTGTTGTTACCGTGCTTTTACTTACAGCCGGCATGGTTCATAGAAGAAAATGAGTTTTCTCGAAAGAAACCTTGTGCTTCCAGTTCCTAGTTGGAAGCTCACCCTGCTCTGCTCTATACCAAACGTGAAAGTCAATGTGAGCACTAGCCTCGAAGTAAGGCCCTGATTATGCTGGCAAAACGGGAGGCGTGCAGCAGCTCCATGAGGCCTTCATCGCTGTTCTGCTTTAGTTTCACGGTAGTAAGCTTTCCAAGACTCCTAGGGACTTTGCTTAAGCAACCGTTTCGGTACCAGAACACTGCGTAGAGACAGTAAGCTCTGGTCCTGCGTGTATGCTGCGTGTCAACCTAGAAATTGGAGACTGATGGCATAAGGCTTCTTTTCCCATTATGGAAGCTCCGTTCATGCGGCCTCGAGGCTACCTGAAAAGCATTGTTGTTGCCGGGGTTTTCCTCACTGCCGGCATGGTTCTCAGAAGAAAATGAGTTTTCTCCTAAGAAACCTTGGGTTTCCAGTTCCTTGTTGGAAGCTCACCCTGCTCTGCGCTATACCTAAAGTGAAAGTCAACGTGAGCCCAAGCTTCGAAGTAAGGCCCTGATTATCCTTGCAAAACGAGAGGCGTGCCGCAGCTCCATGAGGCCTTCATCGTTGTTCTGCTTTAGTTTCAAGGTAGTAAGCTTTTCAACACTCCTAGGGGCCTTGCTTCAGCACCCGTTTCAGTACCAGAACATTGCGTAGAACCAGGAAGCTCTGCTCCTGCGTGTATGCTGCGTGTCAACCTAGAAATTAGAGACTGATGGCACAAGGCTTGTTTTCCCATTATGAAAGCTCCGTTGATGCGGCCCCGAAGCTACCTGAAAGCACTGTTGTTACCGTGCTTTTACTTACAGCCGGCATGGTTCATAGAAGAAAATGAGTTTTCTCGAAAGAAACCTTGTGCTTCCAGTTCCTAGTTGGAAGCTCACCCTGCTCTGCTCTATACCAAACGTGAAAGTCAATGTGAGCACTAGCCTCGAAGTAAGGCCCTGATTATGCTGGCAAAACGGGAGGCGTGCAGCAGCTCCATGAGGCCTTCATCGCTGTTCTGCTTTAGTTTCACAGTAGTAAGCTTTCCAACATTCCTAGGGACTTTGCTTAAGCAACCGTTTCGGTACCAGAACACTGCGTAGAGACAGTAAGCTCTGGTCCTGCGTGTATGCTGCGTGTCAACCTAGAAATTGGAGACTGATGGCATAAGGCTTCTTTTCCCATTATGAAAGCTCCGTTCATGCGGCCTCGAAGCTACCTGAAAAGCATTGTTGTTGCCGGGGTTTTCCTCACTGCCGGCATGGTTCTGAGAAGAAAATGAGTTTTCTCCTAAGAAACCTTGGGTTTCCAGTTCCTTGTTGGAAGCTCACCCTGCTCTGCGCTATACCTAAAGTGAAAGTCAACGGGAGCCCAAGCTTCGAAGTAAGGCCCTGATTATCCTTGCAAAACGAGAGGCGTGCAGCAGCTCCATGAGGCCTTCATCGTTGTTCTGCTTTAGTTTCAAGGTAGTAAGCTTTTCAACACTCCTAGGGGCCTTGCTTCAGCACCCGTTTCAGTACCAGAACACTGCGTAGAACCAGGAAGCTCTGCTCCTGCGTGTATGCTGCGTGTCAACCTAGAAATTAGAGACTGATGGCACAAGGCTAGTTTTCCCATTATGAAAGCTCCGTTGATGCGGCCCCGAAGCTACCTGAAAAGCACTGTTGTTACCGTGCTTTTACTTACAGCCGGCATGGTTCATAGAAAAAAAGGAGTTTTCTCGAAAGAAACCTTGTGCTTCCAGTTCCTAGTTGGAAGCTCACCCTGCTCTGCTCTATACCAAACGTGAAAGTCAACGTGAGCACTAGCCTCGAAGTAAGGCCCTGATTATGCTGGCAAAACGGGAGGCGTGCAGCAGCTCCATGAGGCCTTCATCGCTGTTCTGCTTTAGTTTCACGGTAGTAAGCTTTCCAAGACTCCTAGGGACTTTGCTTAAGCAACCGTTTCGGTACCAGAACACTGCGTAGAGACAGTAAGCTCTGGTCCTGCGTGTATGCTGCGTGTCAACCTAGAAATTGGAGACTGATGGCATAAGGCTTCTTTTCCCATTATGAAAGCTCCGTTCATGCGGCCTCGAAGCTACCTGAAAAGCATTGTTGTTGCCGGGGTTTTCCTCACTGCCGGCATGGTTCTGAGAAGAAAATGAGTTTTCTCCTAAGAAACCTTGGGTTTCCAGTTCCTTGTTGGAAGCTCACCCTGCTCTGCGCTATACCTAAAGTGAAAGTCAACGGGAGCCCAAGCTTCGAAGTAAGGCCCTGATTATCCTTGCAAAACGAGAGGCGTGCAGCAGCTCCATGAGGCCTTCATCGTTGTTCTGCTTTAGTTTCAAGGTAGTAAGCTTTTCAACACTCCTAGGGGCCTTGCTTCAGCACCCGTTTCAGTACCAGAACACTGCGTAGAACCAGGAAGCTCTGCTCCTGCGTGTATGCTGCGTGTCAACCTAGAAATTAGAGACTGATGGCACAAGGCTAGTTTTCCCATTATGAAAGCTCCGTTGATGCGGCCCCGAAGCTACCTGAAAGCACTGTTGTTACCGTGCTTTTACTTACAGCCGGCATGGTTCATAGAAGAAAATGAGTTTTCTCGAAAGAAACCTTGTGCTTCCAGTTCCTAGTTGGAAGCTCACCCTGCTCTGCTCTATACCAAACGTGAAAGTCAATGTGAGCACTAGCCTCGAAGTAAGGCCCTGATTATGCTGGCAAAACGCGGGCGTGCAGCAGCTCCATGAGGCCTTCATCGCTGTTCTGCTTTAGTTTCACAGTAGTAAGCTTTCCAACATTCCTAGGGACTTTGCTTAAGCAACCGTTTCGGTACCAGAACACTGCGTAGAGACAGTAAGCTCTGGTCCTGCGTGTATGCTGCGTGTCAACCTAGAAATTGGAGACTGATGGCATAAGGCTTCTTTTCCCATTATGAAAGCTCCGTTCATGCGGCCTCGAAGCTACCTGAAAAGCATTGTTGTTGCCGGGGTTTTCCTCACTGCCGGCATGGTTCTGAGAAGAAAATGAGTTTTCTCCTAAGAAACCTTGGGTTTCCAGTTCCTTGTTGGAAGCTCACCCTGCTCTGCGCTATACCTAAAGTGAAAGTCAACGGGAGCCCAAGCTTCGAAGTAAGGCCCTGATTATCCTTGCAAAACGAGAGGCGTGCAGCAGCTCCATGAGGCCTTCATCGTTGTTCTGCTTTAGTTTCAAGGTAGTAAGCTTTTCAACACTCCTAGGGGCCTTGCTTCAGCACCCGTTTCAGTACCAGAACACTGCGTAGAACCAGGAAGCTCTGCTCCTGCGTGTATGCTGCGTGTCAACCTAGAAATTAGAGACTGATGGCACAAGGCTAGTTTTCCCATTATGAAAGCTCCGTTGATGCGGCCCCGAAGCTACCTGAAAAGCACTGTTGTTACCATGCTTTTACTTACAGCCGGCATGGTTCATAGAAAAAAAGGAGTTTTCTCGAAAGAAACCTTGTGCTTCCAGTTCCTAGTTGGAAGCTCACCCTGCTCTGTTCTATACCAAACGTGAAAGACAATGTGAGCACTAGCCTCGAAGTAAGGCCCTGATTATGCTGGCAAAACGGGAGGCGTGCAGCAGCTCCATGAGGCCTTCATCGCTGTTCTGCTTTAGTTTCACGGTAGTAAGCTTTCCAAGACTCCTAGGGACTTTGCTTAAGCAACCGTTTCGGTACCAGAACACTGCGTAGAGACAGTAAGCTCTGGTCCTGCGTGTATGCTGCGTGTCAACCTAGAAATTGGAGACTGATGGCATAAGGCTTCTTTTCCAATTATGAAAGCTCCGTTCATGCGGCCTCGAAGCTACCTGAAAAGCATTGTTGTTGCCGGGGTTTTCCTCACTGCCGGCATGGTTCTGAGAAGAAAATGAGTTTTCTCCTAAGAAACCTTGGGTTTCCAGTTCCTTGTTGGAAGCTCACCCTGCTCTGCGCTATACCTAAAGTGAAAGTCAACGGGAGCCCAAGCTTCGAAGTAAGGCCCTGATTATCCTTGCAAAAGGAGAGGCGTGCAGCAGCTCCATGAGGCCTTCATCGTTGTTCTGCTTTAGTTTCAAGGTAGTAAGCTTTTCAACACTCCTAGGGGCCTTGCTTCAGCACCCGTTTCAGTACCAGAACACTGCGTAGAACCAGGAAGCTCTGCTCCTGCGTGTATGCTGCGTGTCAACCTAGAAATTAGAGACTGATGGCACAAGGCTAGTTTTCCCATTATGAAAGCTCCGTTGATGCGGCCCCAAAGCTACCTGAAAGCACTGTTGTTACCGTGCTTTTACTTACAGCCGTTATGGTTCATAGAAGAAAATGAGTTTTCTCGAAAGAAACCTTGTGCTTCCAGTTCCTAGTTGGAAGCTCACCCTGCTCTGCTCTATACCAAACGTGAAAGTCAATGTGAGCACTAGCCTCGAAGTAAGGCCCTGATTATGCTGGCAAAACGGGAGGCGTGCAGCAGCTCCATGAGGCCTTCATCGCTGTTCTGCTTTAGTTTCACGGTAGTAAGCTTTACAACATTCCTAGGGACTTTGCTTAAGCAACCGTTTCGGTACCAGAACACTGCGTAGAGACAGTAAGCTCTGGTCCTGCGTGTATGCTGCGTGTCAACCTAGAAATTGGAGACTGATGGCATAAGGCTTCTTTTCCCATTATGGAAGCTCCGTTCATGCGGCCTCGAAGCTACCTGAAAAGCATTGTTGTTGCCGGGGTTTTCCTCACTGACGGCATGGTTCTGAGAAGAAAATGAGTTTTCTCCTAAGAAACCTTGGGTTTCCAGTTCCTTGTTGGAAGCTCACCCTGCTCTGCGCTATACCTAAAGTGAAAGTCAACGTGAGCCCAAGCTTCGAAGTAAGGCCCTGATTATCCTTGCAAAACGAGAGGCGTGCAGCAGCTCCATGAGGCCTTCATCGTTGTTCCGCTTTAGTTTCAAGGTAGTAAGCTTTTCAACACTCCTAGGGGCCTTGCTTCAGCACCCGTTTCAGTACCAGAACACTGCGTAGAACCAGGAAGCTCTGCTCCTGCGTGTATGCTGCGTGTCAACCTAGAAATTAGAGACTGATGGCACAAGGCTAGTTTTCCCATTATGAAAGCTCCGTTGATGCGGCCCCGAAGCTACCTGAAAGCACTGTTGTTACCGTGCTTTTACTTACAGCCGGCATGGTTCATAGAAGAAAATGAGTTTTCTCGAAAGAAACCTTGTGCTTCCAGTTCCTAGTTGGAAGCTCACCCTGCTCTGCTCTATACCAAACGTGAAAGTCAATGTGAGCACTAGCCTCGAAGTAAGGCCCTGATTATGCTGGCAAAACGGGGGGCGTGCAACAGCTCCATGAGGCCTTCATCGCTGTTCTGCTTTAGTTTCACGGTAGTAAGCTTTCCAAGACTCCTAGGGACTTTGCTTAAGCAACCGTTTCGGTACCAGAACACTGCGTAGAGACAGTAAGCTCTGGTCCTGCGTGTATGCTGCGTGTCAACCTAGAAATTGGAGACTGATGGCATAAGGCTTCTTTTCCCATTATGAAAGCTCCGTTCATGCGGCCTCGAAGCTACCAGAAAAGCATTGTTGTTGCCGGGGTTTTCCTCACTGCCGGCATGGTTCTGAGAAGAAAATGAGTTTTCTCCTAAGAAACCTTGGGTTTCCAGTTCCTTGTTGGAAGCTCACCCTGCTCTGCGCTATACCTAAAGTGAAAGTCAACGTGAGCCCAAGCTTCGAAGTAAGGCCCTGATTATCCTTGCAAAACGAGAGGCGTGCAGCAGCTCCATGAGGCCTTCATCGTTGTTCCGCTTTAGTTTCAAGGTAGTAAGCTTTTCAACACTCCTAGGGGCCTTGCTTCAGCACCCGTTTCAGTACCAGAACACTGCGTAGAACCAGGAAGCTCTGCTCCTGCGTGTATGCTGCGTGTCAACCTAGAAATTAGAGACTGATGGCACAAGGCTAGTTTTCCCATTATGAAAGCTCCGTTGATGCGGCCCCGAAGCTACCTGAAAGCACTGTTGTTACCGTGCTTTTACTTACAGCCGGCATGGTTCATAGAAGAAAATGAGTTTTCTCGAAAGAAACCTTGTGCTTCCAGTTCCTAGTTGGAAGCTCACCCTGCTCTGCTCTATACCAAACGTGAAAGTCAATGTGAGCACTAGCCTCGAAGTAAGGCCCTGATTATGCTGGCAAAACGGGAGGCGTGCAGCAGCTCCATGAGGCCTTCATCGCTGTTCTGCTTTAGTTTCACGGTAGTAAGCTTTCCAAGACTCCTAGGGACTTTGCTTAAGCAACCGTTTCGGTACCAGAACACTGCGTAGAGACAGTAAGCTCTGGTCCTGCGTGTATGCTGCGTGTCAACCTAGAAATTGGAGACTGATGGCATAAGGCTTCTTTTCCCATTATGGAAGCTCCGTTCATGCGGCCTCGAAGCTACCTGGAAAGCATTGTTGTTGCCGGGGTTTTCCTCACTGCCGGCATGGTTCTGAGAAGAAAATGAGTTTTCTCCTAAGAAACCTTGGGTTTCCAGTTCCTTGTTGGAAGCTCACCCTGCTCTGCGCTATACCTAAAGTGAAAGTCAACGGGAGCCCAAGCTTCGAAGTAAGGCCCTGATTATCCTTGCAAAACGAGAGGCGTGCAGCAGCTCCATGAGGCCTTCATTGTTGTTCCGCTTTAGTTTCAAGGTAGTAAGCTTTTCAACACTCCTAGGGGCCTTGCTTCAGCACCCGTTTCAGTACCAGAACACTGCGTAGAACCAGGAAGCTCTGCTCCTGCGTGTATGCTGCGTGTCAACCTAGAAATTAGAGACTGATGGCACAAGGCTAGTTTTCCCATTATGAAAGCTCCGTTGATGCGGCCCCGAAGCTACCTGAAAGCACTGTTGTTACCGTGCTTTTACTTACAGCCGGCATGGTTCATAGAAGAAAATGAGTTTTCTCGAAAGAAACCTTGTGCTTCCAGTTCCTAGTTGGAAGCTCACCCTGCTCTGCTCTATACCAAACGTGAAAGTCAATGTGAGCACTAGCCTCGAAGTAAGGCCCTGATTATGCTGGCAAAACGGGAGGCGTGCAGCAGCTCCATGAGGCCTTCATCGCTGTTCTGTTTAGTTTCATGGTAGTAAGCTTTCCAAGACTCCTAGGGACTTTGCTTAAGCAACCGTTTCGGTACCAGAACACTGCGTAGAGACAGTAAGCTCTGGTCCTGCGTTTATGCTGCGTGTCAACCTAGAAATTGGAGACTGATGGCATAAGGCTTCTTTTCTCATTATGAAAGCTCCGTTCATGCGGCGTCGAAGCTACCTGAAAAGCATTGTTGTTGCCGGGGTTTTCCACACTGCCGGCATGGTTCTGAGAAGAAAATGAGTTTTCTCCTAAGAAACCTTGGGTTTCCAGTTCCTTGTTGGAAGCTCACCCTGCTCTGCGCTATACCTAAAGTGAAAGTCAACGTGAGCCCAAGCTTCGAAGTAAGGCCCTGATTATCCTTGCAAAACGAGAGGCGTGCAGCAGCTCCATGAGGCCTTCATCCTTGTTCTGCTTTAGTTTCAAGGTAGTAAGCTTTTCAACACTCCTAGGGGCCTTGCTTCAGCACCCGTTTCAGTACCAGAACACTGCGTAGAACCAGGAAGCTCTGCTCCTGCGTGTATGCTGCGTGTCAACCTAGAAATTAGAGACTGATGGCACAAGGCTAGTTTTCCCATTATGAAAGCTCCGTTGATGCGGCCCCGAAGCTACCTGAAAGCACTGTTGTTACCGTGCTTTTACTTACAGCCGGCATGGTTCATAGAAGAAAATGAGTTTTCTCGAAAGAAACCTTGTGCTTCCAGTTCCTAGTTGGAAGCTCACCCTGCTCTGCTCTATACCAAACGTGAATGTCAATGTGAGCACTAGCCTCGAAGTAAGGCCCTGATTATGCTGGCAAAACGGGAGGCGTGCAGCAGCTCCATGAGGCCTTCATCGCTGTTCTGCTTTAGTTTCACAGTAGTAAGCTTTCCAACATTCCTAGGGACTTTGCTTAAGCAACCGTTTCGGTACCAGAACACTGCGTAGAGACAGTAAGCTCTGGTCCTGCGTGTATGCTGCGTGTCAACCTAGAAATTGGAGACTGATGGCATAAGGCTTCTTTTCCCATTATGGAAGCTCCGTTCATGCGGCCTCGAGGCTACCTGAAAAGCATTGTTGTTGCCGGGGTTTTCCTCACTGACGGCATGGTTCTGAGAAGAAAATGAGTTTTCTCCTAAGAAACCTTGGGTTTCCAGTTCCTTGTTGGAAGCTCACCCTGCTCTGCGCTATACCTAAAGTGAAAGTCAACGTGAGCCCAAGCTTCGAAGTAAGGCCCTGATTATCCTTGCAAAACGAGAGGCGTGCAGCAGCTCCATGAGGCCTTCATCGTTGTTCTGCTTTAGTTTCAAGGTAGTAAGCTTTTCAACACTCCTAGGGGCCTTGCTTCAGCACCCGTTTCAGTACCAGAACACTGCGTAGAACCAGGAAGCTCTGCTCCTGCGTGTATGCTGCGTGTCAACCTAGAAATTAGAGACTGATGCCACAAGGCTAGTTTTCCCATTATGAAAGCTCCGTTGATGCGGCCCCGAAGCTACCTGAAAGCACTGTTGTTACCGTGCTTTTACTTACAGCCGGCATGGTTCATAGAAGAAAATGAGTTTTCTCGAAAGAAACCTTGTGCTTCCAGTTCCTAGTTGGAAGCTCACCCTGCTCTGCTCTATACCAAACGTGAAAGTCAATGTGAGCACTAGCCTCGAAGTAAGGCCCTGATTATCCTGGCAAAACGGGAGGCGTGCAGCAGCTCCATGAGGCCTTCATCGCTGTTCTGCTTTAGTTTCACAGTAGTAAGCTTTCCAACATTCCTAGGGACTTTGCTTAAGCAACCGTTTCGGTACCAGAACACTGCGTAGAGACAGTAAGCTCTGGTCCTGCGTGTATGCTGCGTGTCAACCTAGAAATTGGAGACTGATGGCATAAGGCTTCTTTTCCCATTATGAAAGCTCCGTTCATGCGGCCTCGAAGCTACCTGAAAAGCATTGTTGTTGCCGGGGTTTTCCTCACTGCCGGCATGGTTCTGAGAAGAAAATGAGTTTTCTCCTAAGAAACCTTGGGTTTCCAGTTCCTTGTTGGAAGCTCACCCTGCTCGGCGCTATACCTAAATTGAAAGTCAACGGGAGCCCAAGCTTCGAAGTAAGGCCCTGATTATCCTTGCAAAACGAGAGGCGTGCAGCAGCTCCATGAGGCCTTCATCGTTGTTCTGCTTTAGTTTCAAGGTAGTAAGCTTTTCAACACTCCTAGGGGCCTTGCTTCAGCACCCGTTTCAGTACCAGAACACTGCGTAGAACCAGGAAGCTCTGCTCCTGCGTGTATGCTGCGTGTCAACCTAGAAATTAGAGACTGATGGCACAAGGCTAGTTTTCCCATTATGAAAGCTCCGTTGATGCGGCCCCGAAGCTACCTGAAAGCACTGTTGTTACCGTGCTTTTACTTACAGCCGGCATGGTTCATAGAAGAAAATGAGTTTTCTCGAAAGAAACCTTGTGCTTCCAGTTCCTAGTTGGAAGCTCACCCTGCTCTGCTCTATACCAAACGTGAAAGTCAATGTGAGCACTATCCTCGAAGTAAGGCCCTGATTATCCTGGCAAAACGGGAGGCGTGCAGCAGCTCCATGAGGCCTTCATCGCTGTTCTGCTTTAGTTTCACAGTAGTAAGCTTTCCAACATTCCTAGGGACTTTGCTTAAGCAACCGTTTCGGTACCAGAACACTGCGTAGAGACAGTAAGCTCTGGTCCTGCGTGTATGCTGCGTGTCAACCTAGAAATTGGAGACTGATGGCATAAGGCTTCTTTTCCCATTATGAAAGCTCCGTTCATGCGGCCTCGAAGCTACCTGAAAAGCATTGTTGTTGCCGGGGTTTTCCTCACTGACGGCATGGTTCTGAGAAGAAAATGAGTTTTCTCCTAAGAAACCTTGGGTTTCCAGTTCCTTGTTGGAAGCTCACCCTGCTCGGCGCTATACCTAAATTGAAAGTCAACGGGAGCCCAAGCTTCGAAGTAAGGCCCTGATTATCCTTGCAAAACGAGAGGCGTGCAGCAGCTCCATGAGGCCTTCATCGTTGTTCTGCTTTAGTTTCAAGGTAGTAAGCTTTTCAACACTCCTAGGGGCCTTGCTTCAGCACCCGTTTCAGTACCAGAACACTGCGTAGAACCAGGAAGCTCTGCTCCTGCGTGTATGCTGCGTGTCAACCTAGAAATTAGAGACTGATGGCACAAGGCTAGTTTTCCCATTATGAAAGCTCCGTTGATGCGGCCCCGAAGCTACCTGAAAAGCACTGTTGTTACCGTGCTTTTACTTACAGCCGGCATGGTTCATAGAAGAAAATGAGTTTTCTCGAAAGAAACCTTGTGCTTCCAGTTCCTAGTTGGAAGCTCACCCTGCTCTGTTCTATACCAAACGTGAAAGTCAATGTGAGCACTAGCCTCGAAGTAAGGCCCTGATTATCCTGGCAAAACGGGAGGCGTGCAGCAGCTCCATGAGGCCTTCATCGCTGTTCTGCTTTAGTTTCACGGTAGTAAGCTTTCCAAGACTCCTAGGGACTTTGCTTAAGCAACCGTTTCGGTACCAGAACACTGCGTAGAGACAGTAAGCTCTGGTCCTGCGTGTATGCTGCGTGTCAACCTAGAAATTGGAGACTGATGGCATAAGGCTTCTTTTCCCATTATGAAAGCTCCGTTCATGCGGCCTCGAAGCTACCTGAAAAGCATTGTTGTTGCCGGGGTTTTCCTCACTGCCGGCATGGTTCTGAGAAGAAAATGAGTTTTCTCCTAAGAAACCTTGGGTTTCCAGTTCCTTGTTGGAAGCTCACCCTGCTCTGCGCTATACCTAAAGTGAAAGTCAACGTGAGCCCAAGCTTCGAGGTAAGGCCCTGATTATCCTTGCAAAACGAGAGGCGTGCAGCAGCTCCATGAGGCCTTCATCGTTGTTCTGCTTTAGTTTCAAGGTAGTAAGCTTTTCAACACTCCTAGGGGACTTGCTTCAGCACCCGTTTCAGTACCAGAACACTGCGTAGAACCAGGAAGCTCTGCTCCTGCGTGTATGCTGCGTGTCAACCTAGAAATTAGAGACTGATGGCACAAGGCTAGTTTTCCCATTATGAAAGCTCCGTTGATGCGGCCCCGAAGCTACCTGAAAAGCACTGTTGTTACCGTGCTTTTACTTACAGCCGGCATGGTTCATAGAAGAAAATGAGTTTTCTCGAAAGAAACCTTGTGCTTCCAGTTCCTAGTTGGAAGCTCACCCTGCTCTGTTCTATACCAAACGTGAAAGTCAATGTGAGCACTAGCCTCGAAGTAAGGCCCTGATTATGCTGGCAAAACGGGAGGCGTGCAGCAGCTCCATGAGGCCTTCATCGCTGTTCTGCTTTAGTTTCACAGTAGTAAGCTTTCCAACATTCCTAGGGACTTTGCTTAAGCAACCGTTTCGGTACCAGAACACTGCGTAGAGACAGTAAGCTCTGGTCCTGCGTGTATGCTGCGTGTCAACCTAGAAATTGGAGACTGATGGCATAAGGCTTCTTTTCCCATTATGAAAGCTCCGTTCATGCGGCCTCGAAGCTACCTGGAAAGCATTGTTGTTGCCGGGGTTTTCCTCACTGCCGGCATGGTTCTGAGAAGAAAATGAGTTTTCTCCTAAGAATCCTTGGGTTTCCAGTTCCTTGTTGGAAGCTCACCCTGCTCTGCGCTATACCTAAAGTGAAAGTCAACGTGAGCCCAAGCTTCGAAGTAAGGCCCTGATTATCCTTGCAAAACGAGAGGCGTGCAGCAGCTCCATGAGGCCTTCATCGTTGTTCTGCTTTAGTTTCAAGGTAGTAAGCTTTTCAACACTCCTAGGGGCCTTGCTTCAGCACCCGTTTCAGTACCAGAACACTGCGTAGAACCAGGAAGCTCTGCTCCTGCGTGTATGCTGCGTGTCAACCTAGAAATTAGAGACTGATGGCACAAGGCTAGTTTTCCCATTATGAAAGCTCCGTTGATGCGGCCCCGAAGCTACCTGAAAGCACTGTTGTTACCGTGCTTTTACTTACAGCCGGCATGGTTCATAGAAGAAAATGAGTTTTCTCGAAAGAAACCTTGTGCTTCCAGTTCCTAGTTGGAAGCTCACCCTGCTCTGCTCTATACCAAACGTGAAAGTCAATGTGAGCACTAGCCTCGAAGTAAGGCCCTGATTATGCTGGCAAAACGGGAGGCGTGCAGCAGCTCCATGAGGCCTTCATCGCTGTTCTGCTTTAGTTTCACGGTAGTAAGCTTTCCAAGACTCCTAGGGACTTTGCTTAAGCAACCGTTTCGGTACCAGAACACTGCGTAGAGACAGTAAGCTCTGGTCCTGCGTGTATGCTGCGTGTCAACCTAGAAATTGGAGACTGATGGCATAAGGCTTCTTTTCCCATTATGGAAGCTCCGTTCATGCGGCCTCGAAGCTACCTGAAAAGCATTGTTGTTGCCGGGGTTTTCCTCACTGACGGCATGGTTCTGAGAAGAAAATGAGTTTTCTCCTAAGAAACCTTGGGTTTCCAGTTCCTTGTTGGAAGCTCACCCTGCTCTGCGCTATACCTAAAGTGAAAGTCAACGTGAGCCCAAGCTTCGAAGTAAGGCCCTGATTATCCTTGCAAAACGAGAGGCGTGCAGCAGCTCCATGAGGCCTTCATCGTTGTTCTGCTTTAGTTTCAAGGTAGTAAGCTTTTCAACACTCCTAGGGGCCTTGCTTCAGCACCCGTTTCAGTACCAGAACACTGCGTAGAACCAGGAAGCTCTGCTCCTGCGTGTATGCTGCGTGTCAACCTAGAAATTAGAGACTGATGGCACAAGGCTAGTTTTCCCATTATGAAAGCTCCGTTGATGCGGCCCCGAAGCTACCTGAAAAGCACTGTTGTTACCGTGCTTTTACTTACAGCCGGCATGGTTCATAGAAGAAAATGAGTTTTCTCGAAAGAAACCTTGTGCTTCCACTTCCTAGTTGGAAGCTCACCCTGCTCTGCTCTATACCAAACGTGAAAGTCAATGTGAGCACTAGCCTCGAAGTAAGGCCCTGATTATCCTGGCAAAACGGGAGGCGTGCAGCAGCTCCATGAGGCCTTCATCGCTGTTCTGCTTTAGTTTCACGGTAGTTAGCTTTCCAAGACTCCTAGGGACTTTGCTTAAGCAACCGTTTCGGTACCAGAACACTGCGTAGAGACAGTAAGCTCTGGTCCTGCGTGTATGCTGCGTGTCAACCTAGAAATTGGAGACTGATGGCATACGGCTTCTTTTCCCATTATGGAAGCTCCGTTCATGCGGCCTCGAGGCTACCTGAAAAGCATTGTTGTTGCCGGGGTTTTCCTCACTGCCGGCATGGTTCTGAGAAGAAAATGAGTTTTCTCCTAAGAAACCTTGGGTTTCCAGTTCCTTGTTGGAAGCTCACCCTGCTCTGCGCTATACCTAAAGTGAAAGTCAACGGGAGCCCAAGCTTCGAAGTAAGGCCCTGATTATCCTTGCAAAACGAGAGGCGTGCAGCAGCTCCATGAGGCCTTCATCGTTGTTCTGCTTTAGTTTCAAGGTAGTAAGCTTTTCAACACTCCTAGGGGCCTTGCTTCAGCACCCGTTTCAGTACCAGAACACTGCGTAGAACCAGGAAGCTCTGCTCCTGCGTGTATGCTGCGTGTCAACCTAGAAATTAGAGACTGATGGCACAAGGCTAGTTTTCCCATTATGAAAGCTCCGTTGATGCGGCCCCGAAGCTACCTGAAAAGCACTGTTGTTACCGTGCTTTTACTTACAGCCGGCATGGTTCATAGAAGAAAATGAGTTTTCTCGAAAGAAACCTTGTGCTTCCAGTTCCTAGTTGGAAGCTCACCCTGCTCTGTTCTATACCAAACGTGAAAGTCAATGTGAGCACTAGCCTCGAAGTAAGGCCCTGATTATGCTGGCAAAACGGGAGGCGTGCAGCAGCTCCATGAGGCCTTCATCGCTGTTCTGCTTTAGTTTCACGGTAGTAAGCTTTCCAAGACTCCTAGGGACTTTGCTTAAGCAACCGTTTCGATACCAGAACACTGCGTAGAGACAGTAAGCTCTGGTCCTGTGTGTATGCTGCGTGTCAACCTAGAAATTGGAGACTGATGGCATAAGGCTTCTTTTCCCATTATGAAAGCTCCGTTCATGCGGCCTCGAAGCTACCTGAAAAGCATTGTTGTTGCCGGGGTTTTCCTCACGGCCGGCATGGTTCTGAGAAGAAAATGAGTTTTCTCCTAAGAAACCTTGGGTTTCCAGTTCCTTGTTGGAAGCTCACCCTGCTCTGCGCTATACCTAAAGTGAAAGTCAACGTGAGCCCAAGCTTCGAAGTAAGGCCCTGATTATCCTTGCAAAACGAGAGGCGTGCAGCAGCTCCATGAGGCCTTCATCGTTGTTCCGCTTTAGTTTCAAGGTAGTAAGCTTTTCAACACTCCTAGGGGACTTGCTTCAGCACCCGTTTCAGTACCAGAACACTGCGTAGAACCAGGAAGCTCTGCTCCTGCGTGTATGCTGCGTGTCAACCTAGAAATTAGAGACTGATGGCACAAGGCTAGTTTTCCCATTATGAAAGCTCCGTTGATGCGGCCCCGAAGCTACCTGAAAAGCACTGTTGTTACCGTGCTTTTACTTACAGCCGGCATGGTTCATAGAAGAAAATGAGTTTTCTCGAAAGAAACCTTGTGCTTCCAGTTCCTAGTTGGAAGCTCACCCTGCTCTGCTCTATACCAAACGTGAAAGTCCATGTGAGCACTAGCCTCGAAGTAAGGCCCTGATTATGCTGGCAAAACGGGAGGCATGCAGCAGCTCCATGAGGCCTTCATCGCTGTTCTGCTTTAGTTTCACGGTAGTAAGCTTTCCAAGACTCCTAGGGACTTTGCTTAAGCAACCGTTTCGGTGCCAGAACACTGCGTAGAGACAGTAAGCTCTGGTCCTGCGTGTATGCTGCGTGTCAACCTAGAAATTGGAGACTGATGGCATAAGGCTTCTTTTCCCATTATGAAAGCTCCGTTCATGCGGCCTCGAAGCTACCTGAAAAGCATTGTTGTTGTGGGGGTTTTCCTCACTGCCGGCATGGTTCTGAGAAGAAAATGAGTTTTCTCCTAAGAAACCTTGGGTTTCCAGTTCCTTGTTGGAAGCTCACCCTGCTCTGCGCTATACCTAAAGTGAAAGTCAACGTGAGCCCAAGCTTCGAAGTAAGGCCCTGATTATCCTTGCAAAACGAGAGGCGTGCAGCAGCTCCATGAGGCCTTCATCGTTGTTCTGCTTTAGTTTCAAGGTAGTAAGCTTTTCAACACTCCTAGGGGACTTGCTTCAGCACCCGTTTCAGTACCAGAACACTGCGTAGAACCAGGAAGCTCTGCTCCTGCGTGTATGCTGCGTGTCAACCTAGAAATTAGAGACTGATGGCACAAGGCTAGTTTTCCCATTATGAAAGCTCCGTTGATGCGTCCCCGAAGCTACCTGAAAGCACTGTTGTTACCGTGCTTTTACTTACAGCCGGCATGGTTCATAGAAGAAAATGAGTTTTCTCGAAAGAAACCTTGTGCTTCCAGTTCCTAGTTGGAAGCTCACCCTGCTCTGCTCTATACCAAACGTGAAAGTCAATGTGAGCACTAGCCTCGAAGTAAGGCCCTGATTATGCTGGCAAAACGGGAGGCGTGCAGCAGCTCCATGAGGCCTTCATCGCTGTTCTGCTTTAGTTTCACGGTAGTAAGCTTTCCAAGACTCCTAGGGACTTTGCTTAAGCAACCGTTTCGGTACCAGAACACTGCGTAGAGACAGTAAGCTCTGGTCCTGCGTGTATGCTGCGTGTCAACCTAGAAATTGGAGACTGATGGCATAAGGCTTCTTTTCCCATTATGGAAGCTCCGTTCATGCGGCCTCGAGGCTACCTGAAAAGCATTGTTGTTGCCGGGGTTTTCCTCACTGACGGCATGGTTCTGAGAAGAAAATGAGTTTTCTCCTAAGAAACCTTGGGTTTCCAGTTCCTTGTTGGAAGCTCACCCTGCTCTGCGCTATACCTAAAGTGAAAGTCAACGGGAGCCCAAGCTTCGAAGTAAGGCCCTGATTATCCTTGCAAAACGAGAGGCGTGCAGCAGCTCCATGAGGCCTTCATCGTTGTTCTGCTTTAGTTTCAAGGTAGTAAGCTTTTCAACACTCCTAGGGGACTTGCTTCAGCACCCGTTTCAGTACCAGAACACTGCGTAGAACCAGGAAGCTCTGCTCCTGCGTGTATGCTGCGTGTCAACCTAGAAATTAGAGACTGATGGCACAAGGCTAGTTTTCCCATTATGAAAGCTCCGTTGATGCGGCCCCGAAGCTACCTGAAAGCACTGTTGTTACCGTGCTTTTACTTACAGCCGGCATGGTTCATAGAAGAAAATGAGTTTTCTCGAAAGAAACCTTGTGCTTCCAGTTCCTAGTTGGAAGCTCACCCTGCTCTGCTCTATACCAAACGTGAAAGTCAATGTGAGCACTAGCCTCGAAGTAAGGCCCTGATTATCCTGGCAAAACGGGAGGCGTGCAGCAGCTCCATGAGGCCTTCATCGCTGTTCTGCTTTAGTTTCACAGTAGTAAGCTTTCCAACATTCCTAGGGACTTTGCTTAAGCAACCGTTTCGGTACCAGAACACTGCGTAGAGACAGTAAGCTCTGGTCCTGCGTGTATGCTGCGTGTCAACCTAGAAATTGGAGACTGATGGCATAAGGCTTCTTTTCCCATTATGAAAGCTCCGTTCATGCGGCCTCGAAGCTACCTGAAAAGCATTGTTGTTGACGGGGTTTTCCAAACTGCCGGCATGGTTCTGAGAAGAAAATGAGTTTTCTCCTAAGAAACCTTGGGTTTCCAGTTCCTTGTTGGAAGCTCACCCTGCTCTGCGCTATACCTAAAGTGAAAGTCAACGTGAGCCCAAGCTTCGAAGTAAGGCCCTGATTATCCTTGCAAAACGAGAGGCGTGCAGCAGCTCCATGAGGCCTTCATCGTTGTTCTGCTTTAGTTTCAAGGTAGTAAGCTTTTCAACACTCCTAGGGGCCTTGCTTCAGCACCCGTTTCAGTACCAGAACACTGCGTAGAACCAGGAAGCTCTGCTCCTGCGTGTATGCTGCGTGTCAACCTAGAAATTAGAGACTGATGGCACAAGGCTAGTTTTCCCATTATGAAAGCTCCGTTGATGCGGCCCCGAAGCTACCTGAAAAGCACTGTTGTTACCGTGCTTTTACTTACAGCCGGCATGGTTCATAGAAGAAAATGAGTTTTCTCGAAAGAAACCTTGTGCTTCCACTTCCTAGTTGGAAGCTCACCCTGCTCTGCTCTATACCAAACGTGAAAGTCAATGTGAGCACTAGCCTCGAAGTAAGGCCCTGATTATCCTGGCAAAACGGGAGGCGTGCAGCAGCTCCATGAGGCCTTCATCGCTGTTCTGCTTTAGTTTCAAAGTAGTAAGCTTTCCAACATTCCTAGGGAGTTTGCTTAAGCAACCGTTTCGGTACCAGAACACTGCGTAGAGACAGTAAGCTCTGGTCCTGCGTGTATGCTGCGTGTCAACCTAGAAATTGGAGACTGATGGCATAAGGCTTCTTTTCCCATTATGAAAGCTCCGTTCATGCGGCCTCGAAGCTACCTGAAAAGCATTGTTGTTGCCGGGGTTTTCCTCACTGCCGGCATGGTTCTGAGAAGAAAATGAGTTTTCTCCTAAGAAACCTTGGGTTTCCAGTTCCTTGTTGGAAGCTCACCCTGCTCTGCGCTATACCTAAAGTGAAAGTCAACGTGAGCCCAAGCTTCGAAGTAAGGCCATGATTATCCTTGCAAAACGAGAGGCGTGCAGCAGCTCCATGAGGCCTTCATCGTTGTTCTGCTTTAGTTTCAAGGTAGTAAGCTTTTCAACACTCCTAGGGGCCTTGCTTCAGCACCCGTTTCAGTACCAGAACACTGCGTAGAACCAGGAAGCTCTGCTCCTGCGTGTATGCTGCGTGTCAACCTAGAAATTAGAGACTGATGGCACAAGGCTAGTTTTCCCATTATGAAAGCTCCGTTGATGCGGCCCCGAAGCTACCTGAAAGCACTGTTGTTACCGTGCTTTTACTTACAGCCGGCATGGTTCATAGAAGAAAATGAGTTTTCTCGAAAGAAACCTTGTGCTTCCAGTTCCTAGTTGGAAGCTCACCCTGCTCTGCTCTATACCAAACGTGAAAGTCAATGTGAGCACTAGCCTCGAAGTAAGGCCCTGATTATGCTGGCAAAACGGGAGGCGTGCAGCAGCTCCATGAGGCCTTCATCGCTGTTCTGCTTTAGTTTCACGGTAGTTAGCTTTCCAAGACTCCTAGGGACTTTGCTTAAGCAACCGTTTCGGTACCAGAACACTGCGTAGAGACAGTAAGCTCTGGTCCTGCGTGTATGCTGCGTGTCAACCTAGAAATTGGAGACTGATGGCATAAGGCTTCTTTTCCCATTATGGAAGCTCCGTTCATGCGGCCTCGAGGCTACCTGAAAAGCATTGTTGTTGCCGGGGTTTTCCTCACTGCCGGCATGGTTCTGAGAAGAAAATGAGTTTTCTCCTAAGAAACCTTGGGTTTCCAGTTCCTTGTTGGAAGCTCACCCTGCTCTGCGCTATACCTAAAGTGAAAGTCAACGGGAGCCCAAGCTTCGAAGTAAGGCCCTGATTATCCTTGCAAAACGAGAGGCGTGCAGCAGCTCCATGAGGCCTTCATCGTTGTTCTGCTTTAGTTTCAAGGTAGTAAGCTTTTCAACACTCCTAGGGGCCTTGCTTCAGCACCCGTTTCAGTACCAGAACACTGCGTAGAACCAGGAAGCTCTGCTCCTGCGTGTATGCTGCGTGTCAACCTAGAAATTAGAGACTGATGGCACAAGGCTAGTTTTCCCATTATGAAAGCTCCGTTGATGCGGCCCCGAAGCTACCTGAAAAGCACTGTTGTTACCGTGCTTTTACTTACAGCCGGCATGGTTCATAGAAGAAAATGAGTTTTCTCGAAAGAAACCTTGTGCTTCCAGTTCCTAGTTGGAAGCTCACCCTGCTCTGTTCTATACCAAACGTGAAAGTCAATGTGAGCACTAGCCTCGAAGTAAGGCCCTGATTATGCTGGCAAAACGGGAGGCGTGCAGCAGCTCCATGAGGCCTTCATCGCTGTTCTGCTTTAGTTTCACGGTAGTAAGCTTTCCAAGACTCCTAGGGACTTTGCTTAAGCAACCGTTTCGATACCAGAACACTGCGTAGAGACAGTAAGCTCTGGTCCTGTGTGTATGCTGCGTGTCAACCTAGAAATTGGAGACTGATGGCATAAGGCTTCTTTTCCCATTATGAAAGCTCCGTTCATGCGGCCTCGAAGCTACCTGAAAAGCATTGTTGTTGCCGGGGTTTTCCTCACGGCCGGCATGGTTCTGAGAAGAAAATGAGTTTTCTCCTAAGAAACCTTGGGTTTCCAGTTCCTTGTTGGAAGCTCACCCTGCTCTGCGCTATACCTAAAGTGAAAGTCAACGTGAGCCCAAGCTTCGAAGTAAGGCCCTGATTATCCTTGCAAAACGAGAGGCGTGCAGCAGCTCCATGAGGCCTTCATCGTTGTTCCGCTTTAGTTTCAAGGTAGTAAGCTTTTCAACACTCCTAGGGGACTTGCTTCAGCACCCGTTTCAGTACCAGAACACTGCGTAGAACCAGGAAGCTCTGCTCCTGCGTGTATGCTGCGTGTCAACCTAGAAATTAGAGACTGATGGCACAAGGCTAGTTTTCCCATTATGAAAGCTCCGTTGATGCGGCCCCGAAGCTACCTGAAAAGCACTGTTGTTACCGTGCTTTTACTTACAGCCGGCATGGTTCATAGAAGAAAATGAGTTTTCTCGAAAGAAACCTTGTGCTTCCAGTTCCTAGTTGGAAGCTCACCCTGCTCTGCTCTATACCAAACGTGAAAGTCCATGTGAGCACTAGCCTCGAAGTAAGGCCCTGATTATGCTGGCAAAACGGGAGGCATGCAGCAGCTCCATGAGGCCTTCATCGCTGTTCTGCTTTAGTTTCACGGTAGTAAGCTTTCCAAGACTCCTAGGGACTTTGCTTAAGCAACCGTTTCGGTGCCAGAACACTGCGTAGAGACAGTAAGCTCTGGTCCTGCGTGTATGCTGCGTGTCAACCTAGAAATTGGAGACTGATGGCATAAGGCTTCTTTTCCCATTATGAAAGCTCCGTTCATGCGGCCTCGAAGCTACCTGAAAAGCATTGTTGTTGTGGGGGTTTTCCTCACTGCCGGCATGGTTCTGAGAAGAAAATGAGTTTTCTCCTAAGAAACCTTGGGTTTCCAGTTCCTTGTTGGAAGCTCACCCTGCTCTGCGCTATACCTAAAGTGAAAGTCAACGTGAGCCCAAGCTTCGAAGTAAGGCCCTGATTATCCTTGCAAAACGAGAGGCGTGCAGCAGCTCCATGAGGCCTTCATCGTTGTTCTGCTTTAGTTTCAAGGTAGTAAGCTTTTCAACACTCCTAGGGGACTTGCTTCAGCACCCGTTTCAGTACCAGAACACTGCGTAGAACCAGGAAGCTCTGCTCCTGCGTGTATGCTGCGTGTCAACCTAGAAATTAGAGACTGATGGCACAAGGCTAGTTTTCCCATTATGAAAGCTCCGTTGATGCGTCCCCGAAGCTACCTGAAAGCACTGTTGTTACCGTGCTTTTACTTACAGCCGGCATGGTTCATAGAAGAAAATGAGTTTTCTCGAAAGAAACCTTGTGCTTCCAGTTCCTAGTTGGAAGCTCACCCTGCTCTGCTCTATACCAAACGTGAAAGTCAATGTGAGCACTAGCCTCGAAGTAAGGCCCTGATTATCCTGGCAAAACGGGAGGCGTGCAGCAGCTCCATGAGGCCTTCATCGCTGTTCTGCTTTAGTTTCACGGTAGTAAGCTTTCCAACATTCCTAGGGACTTTGCTTAAGCAACCGTTTCGGTACCAGAACACTGCGTAGAGACAGTAAGCTCTGGTCCTGCGTGTATGCTGCGTGTCAACCTAGAAATTGGAGACTGATGGCATAAGGCTTCTTTTCCCATTATGAAAGCTCCGTTCATGCGGCCTCGAAGCTACCTGAAAAACATTGTTGTTGACGGGGTTTTCCTCACTGCCGGCATGGTTCTGAGAAGAAAATGAGTTTTCTCCTAAGAAACCTTGGGTTTCCAGTTCCTTGTTGGAAGCTCACCCTGCTCTGCGCTATACCTAAAGTGAAAGTCAACGTGAGCCCAAGCTTCGAAGTAAGGCCCTGATTATCCTTGCAAAACGAGAGGCGTGCAGCAGCTCCATGAGGCCTTCATCGTTGTTCTGCTTTAGTTTCAAGGTAGTAAGCTTTTCAACACTCCTAGGGGCCTTGCTTCAGCACCCGTTTCAGTACCAGAACACTGCGTAGAACCAGGAAGCTCTGCTCCTGCGTGTATGCTGCGTGTCAACCTAGAAATTAGAGACTGATGGCACAAGGCTAGTTTTCCCATTATGAAAGCTCCGTTGATGCGGCCCCGAAGCTACCTGAAAAGCACTGTTGTTACCGTGCTTTTACTTACAGCCGGCATGGTTCATAGAAGAAAATGAGTTTTCTCGAAAGAAACCTTGTGCTTCCACTTCCTAGTTGGAAGCTCACCCTGCTCTGCTCTATACCAAACGTGAAAGTCAATGTGAGCACTAGCCTCGAAGTAAGGCCCTGATTATCCTGGCAAAACGGGAGGCGTGCAGCAGCTCCATGAGGCCTTCATCGCTGTTCTGCTTTAGTTTCAAAGTAGTAAGCTTTCCAACATTCCTAGGGAGTTTGCTTAAGCAACCGTTTCGGTACCAGAACACTGCGTAGAGACAGTAAGCTCTGGTCCTGCGTGTATGCTGCGTGTCAACCTAGAAATTGGAGACTGATGGCATAAGGCTTCTTTTCCCATTATGAAAGCTCCGTTCATGCGGCCTCGAAGCTACCTGAAAAGCATTGTTGTTGCCGGGGTTTTCCTCACTGCCGGCATGGTTCTGAGAAGAAAATGAGTTTTCTCCTAAGAAACCTTGTGTTTCCAGTTCCTTGTTGGAAGCTCACCCTGCTCTGCGCTATACCTAAAGTGAAAGTCAACGTGAGCCCAAGCTTCGAAGTAAGGCCATGATTATCCTTGCAAAACGAGAGGCGTGCAGCAGCTCCATGAGGCCTTCATCGTTGTTCTGCTTTAGTTTCAAGGTAGTAAGCTTTTCAACACTCCTAGGGGCCTTGCTTCAGCACCCGTTTCAGTACCAGAACACTGCGTAGAACCAGGAAGCTCTGCTCCTGCGTGTATGCTGCGTGTCAACCTAGAAATTAGAGACTGATGGCACAAGGCTAGTTTTCCCATTATGAAAGCTCCGTTGATGCGGCCCCGAAGCTACCTGAAAGCACTGTTGTTACCGTGCTTTTACTTACAGCCGGCATGGTTCATAGAAGAAAATGAGTTTTCTCGAAAGAAACCTTGTGCTTCCAGTTCCTAGTTGGAAGCTCACCCTGCTCTGCTCTATACCAAACGTGAAAGTCAATGTGAGCACTAGCCTCGAAGTAAGGCCCTGATTATGCTGGCAAAACGGGAGGCGTGCAGCAGCTCCATGAGGCCTTCATCGCTGTTCTGCTTTAGTTTCACGGTAGTTAGCTTTCCAAGACTCCTAGGGACTTTGCTTAAGCAACCGTTTCGGTACCAGAACACTGCGTAGAGACAGTAAGCTCTGGTCCTGCGTGTATGCTGCGTGTCAACCTAGAAATTGGAGACTGATGGCATAAGGCTTCTTTTCCCATTATGGAAGCTCCGTTCATGCGGCCTCGAGGCTACCTGAAAAGCATTGTTGTTGCCGGGGTTTTCCTCACTGCCGGCATGGTTCTGAGAAGAAAATGAGTTTTCTCCTAAGAAACCTTGGGTTTCCAGTTCCTTGTTGGAAGCTCACCCTGCTCTGCGCTATACCTAAAGTGAAAGTCAACGGGAGCCCAAGCTTCGAAGTAAGGCCCTGATTATCCTTGCAAAACGAGAGGCGTGCAGCAGCTCCATGAGGCCTTCATCGTTGTTCTGCTTTAGTTTCAAGGTAGTAAGCTTTTCAACACTCCTAGGGGCCTTGCTTCAGCACCCGTTTCAGTACCAGAACACTGCGTAGAACCAGGAAGCTCTGCTCCTGCGTGTATGCTGCGTGTCAACCTAGAAATTAGAGACTGATGGCACAAGGCTAGTTTTCCCATTATGAAAAATCCGTTGATGCGGCCCCGAAGCTACCTGAAAAGCACTGTTGTTACCGTGCTTTTACTTACAGCCGGCATGGTTCATAGAAGAAAATGAGTTTTCTCGAAAGAAACCTTGTGCTTCCAGTTCCTAGTTGGAAGCTCACCCTGCTCTGCTCTATACCAAACGTGAAAGTCCATGTGAGCACTAGCCTCGAAGTAAGGCCCTGATTATGCTGGCAAAACGGGAGGCGTGCAGCAGCTCCATGAGGCCTTCATCGCTGTTCTGCTTTAGTTTCAAAGTAGTAAGCTTTCCAACATTCCTAGGGAGTTTGCTTAAGCAACCGTTTCGGTGCCAGAACACTGCGTAGAGACAGTAAGCTCTGGTCCTGCGTGTATGCTGCGTGTCAACCTAGAAATTGGAGACTGATGGCATAAGGCTTCTTTTCCCATTATGAAAGCTCCGTTCATGCGGCCTCGAAGCTACCTGAAAAGCATTGTTGTTGTGGGGGTTTTCCTCACTGCCGGCATGGTTCTGAGAAGAAAATGAGTTTTCTCCTAAGAAACCTTGGGTTTCCAGTTCCTTGTTGGAAGCTCACCCTGCTCTGCGCTATACCTAAAGTGAAAGTCAACGTGAGCCCAAGCTTCGAAGTAAGGCCCTGATTATCCTTGCAAAACGAGAGGCGTGCAGCAGCTCCATGAGGCCTTCATCGTTGTTCTGCTTTAGTTTCAAGGTAGTAAGCTTTTCAACACTCCTAGGGGACTTGCTTCAGCACCCGTTTCAGTACCAGAACACTGCGTAGAACCAGGAAGCTCTGCTCCTGCGTGTATGCTGCGTGTCAACCTAGAAATTAGAGACTGATGGCACAAGGCTAGTTTTCCCATTATGAAAGCTCCGTTGATGCGTCCCCGAAGCTACCTGAAAGCACTGTTGTTACCGTGCTTTTACTTACAGCCGGCATGGTTCATAGAAGAAAATGAGTTTTCTCGAAAGAAACCTTGTGCTTCCAGTTCCTAGTTGGAAGCTCACCCTGCTCTGCTCTATACCAAACGTGAAAGTCAATGTGAGCACTAGCCTCGAAGTAAGGCCCTGATTATGCTGGCAAAACGGGAGGCGTGCAGCAGCTCCATGAGGCCTTCATCGCTGTTCTGCTTTAGTTTCACGGTAGTAAGCTTTCCAAGACTCCTAGGGACTTTGCTTAAGCAACCGTTTCGGTACCAGAACACTGCGTAGAGACAGTAAGCTCTGGTCCTGCGTGTATGCTGCGTGTCAACCTAGAAATTGGAGACTGATGGCATAAGGCTTCTTTTCCCATTATGAAAGCTCCGTTCATGCGGCCTCGAAGCTACCTGAAAAGCATTGTTGTTGACGGGGTTTTCCTCACTGCCGGCATGGTTCTGAGAAGAAAATGAGTTTTCTCCTAAGAAACCTTGGGTTTCCAGTTCCTTGTTGGAAGCTCACCCTGCTCTGCGCTATACCTAAAGTGAAAGTCAACGGGAGCCCAAGCTTCGAAGTAAGGCCCTGATTATCCTTGCAAAACGAGAGGCGTGCAGCAGCTCCATGAGGCCTTCATCGTTGTTCTGCTTTAGTTTCAAGGTAGTAAGCTTTTCAACACTCCTAGGGGCCTTGCTTCAGCACCCGTTTCAGTACCAGAACACTGCGTAGAACCAGGAAGCTCTGCTCCTGCGTGTATGCTGCGTGTCAACCTAGAAATTAGAGACTGATGGCACAAGGCTAGTTTTCCCATTATGAAAGCTCCGTTGATGCGGCCCCGAAGCTACCTGAAAAGCACTGTTGTTACCGTGCTTTTACTTACAGCCGGCATGGTTCATAGAAGAAAATGAGTTTTCTCGAAAGAAACCTTGTGCTTCCACTTCCTAGTTGGAAGCTCACCCTGCTCTGCTCTATACCAAACGTGAAAGTCAATGTGAGCACTAGCCTCGAAGTAAGGCCCTGATTATGCTGGCAAAACGGGAGGCGTGCAGCAGCTCCATGAGGCCTTCATCGCTGTTCTGCTTTAGTTTCACGGTAGTAAGCTTTCCAAGACTCCTAGGGACTTTGCTTAAGCAACCGTTTCGGTACCAGAACACTGCGTAGAGACAGTAAGCTCTGGTCCTGCGTGTATGCTGCGTGTCAACCTAGAAATTGGAGACTGATGGCATAAGGCTTCTTTTCCCATTATGAAAGCTCCGTTCATGCGGCCTCGAAGCTACCTGAAAAGCATTGTTGTTGCCGGGGTTTTCCTCACTGCCGGCATGGTTCTGAGAAGAAAATGAGTTTTCTCCTAAGAAACCTTGGGTTTCCAGTTCCTTGTTGGAAGCTCACCCTGCTCTGCGCTATACCTAAAGTGAAAGTCAACGGGAGCCCAAGCTTCGAAGTAAGGCCCTGATTATCCTTGCAAAACGAGAGGCGTGCAGCAGCTCCATGAGGCCTTCATCGTTGTTCTGCTTTAGTTTCAAGGTAGTAAGCTTTTCAACACTCCTAGGGGCCTTGCTTCAGCACCCGTTTCAGTACCAGAACACTGCGTAGAACCAGGAAGCTCTGCTCCTGCGTGTATGCTGCGTGTCAACCTAGAAATTAGAGACTGATGGCACAAGGCTAGTTTTCCCATTATGAAAGCTCCGTTGATGCGGCCCCGAAGCTACCTGAAAGCACTGTTGTTACCGTGCTTTTACTTACAGCCGGCATGGTTCATAGAAGAAAATGAGTTTTCTCGAAAGAAACCTTGTGCTTCCAGTTCCTAGTTGGAAGCTCACCCTGCTCTGCTCTATACCAAACGTGAAAGTCAATGTGAGCACTAGCCTCGAAGTAAGGCCCTGATTATCCTGGCAAAACGGGAGGCGTGCAGCAGCTCCATGAGGCCTTCATCGCTGTTCTGCTTTAGTTTCACAGTAGTAAGCTTTCCAACATTCCTAGGGACTTTGCTTAAGCAACCGTTTCGGTACCAGAACACTGCGTAGAGACAGTAAGCTCTGGTCCTGCGTGTATGCTGCGTGTCAACCTAGAAATTGGAGACTGATGGCATAAGGCTTCTTTTCCCATTATGAAAGCTCCGTTCCTGCGGCCTCGAAGCTACCTGAAAAGCATTGTTGTTGCCGGGGTTTTCCTCACTGACGGCATGGTTCTGAGAAGAAAATGAGTTTTCTCCTAAGAAACCTTGGGTTTCCAGTTCCTTGTTGGAAGCTCACCCTGCTCTGCGCTATACCTAAAGTGAAAGTCAACGGGAGCCCAAGCTTCGAAGTAAGGCCCTGATTATCCTTGCAAAACGAGAGGCGTGCAGCAGCTCCATGAGGCCTTCATCGTTGTTCTGCTTTAGTTTCAAGGTAGTAAGCTTTTCTACACTCCTAGGGGCCTTGCTTCAGCACCCGTTTCAGTACCAGAACACTGCGTAGAACCAGGAAGCTCTGCTCCTGCGTGTATGCTGCGTGTCAACCTAGAAATTAGAGACTGATGGCACAAGGCTAGTTTTCCCATTATGAAAGCTCCGTTGATGCGGCCCCGAAGCTACCTGAAAGCACTGTTGTTACCGTGCTTTTACTTACAGCCGGCATGGTTCATAGAAGAAAATGAGTTTTCTCGAAAGAAACCTTGTGCTTCCAGTTCCTAGTTGGAAGCTCACCCTGCTCTGCTCTATACCAAACGTGAAAGTCAATGTGAGCACTAGCCTCGAAGTAAGGCCCTGATTATGCTGGCAAAACGGGAGGCGTGCAGCAGCTCCATGAGGCCTTCATCGCTGTTCTGCTTTAGTTTCACGGTAGTAAGCTTTCCAAGACTCCTAGGGACTTTGCTTAAGCAACCGTTTCGGTACCAGAACACTGCGTAGAGACAGTAAGCTCTGGTCCTGCGTGTATGCTGCGTGTCAACCTAGAAATTGGAGACTGATGGCATAAGGCTTCTTTTCCCATTATGGAAGCTCCGTTCATGCGGCCTCGAGGCTACCTGAAAAGCATTGTTGTTGCCGGGGTTTTCCTCACTGACGGCATGGTTCTGAGAAGAAAATGAGTTTTCTCCTAAGAAACCTTGGGTTTCCAGTTCCTTGTTGGAAGCTCACCCTGCTCTGCGCTATACCTAAAGTGAAAGTCAACGTGAGCCCAAGCTTCGAAGTAAGGCCCTGATTATCCTTGCAAAACGAGAGGCGTGCAGCAGCTCCATGAGGCCTTCATCGTTGTTCCGCTTTAGTTTCAAGGTAGTAAGCTTTTCAACACTCCTAGGGGACTTGCTTCAGCACCCGTTTCAGTACCAGAACACTGCGTAGAACCAGGAAGCTCTGCTCCTGCGTGTATGCTGCGTGTCAACCTAGAAATTAGAGACTGATGGCACAAGGCTAGTTTTCCCATTATGAAAGCTCCGTTGATGCGGCCCCGAAGCTACCTGAAAAGCACTGTTGTTACCGTGCTTTTACTTACAGCCGGCATGGTTCATAGAAGAAAATGAGTTTTCTCGAAAGAAACCTTGTGCTTCCAGTTCCTAGTTGGAAGCTCACCCTGCTCTGCTCTATACCAAACGTGAAAGTCCATGTGAGCACTAGCTTCGAAGTAAGGCCCTGATTATGCTGGCAAAACGGGAGGCGTGCAGCAGCTCCATGAGGCCTTCATCGCTGTTCTGCTTTAGTTTCACGGTAGTAAGCTTTCCAAGACTCCTAGGGACTTTGCTTAAGCAACCGTTTCGGTACCAGAACACTGCGTAGAGACAGTAAGCTCTGGTCCTGCGTGTATGCTGCGTGTCAACCTAGAAATTGGAGACTGATGGCATAAGGCTTCTTTTCCCATTATGAAAGCTCCGTTCATGCGGCCTCGAAGCTACCTGAAAAGCATTGTTGTTGCCGGGGTTTTCCTCACTGCCGGCATGGTTCTGAGAAGAAAATGAGTTTTCTCCTAAGAAACCTTGGGTTTCCAGTTCCTTGTTGGAAGCTCACCCTGCTCTGCGCTATACCTAAAGTGAAAGTCAACGTGAGCCCAAGCTTCGAAGTAAGGCCCTGATTATCCTTGCAAAACGAGAGGCGTGCAGCAGCTCCATGAGGCCTTCATCGTTGTTCTGCTTTAGTTTCAAGGTAGTAAGCTTTTCAACACTCCTAGGGGACTTGCTTCAGCACCCGTTTCAGTACCAGAACACTGCGTAGAACCAGGAAGCTCTGCTCCTGCGTGTATGCTGCGTGTCAACCTAGAAATTAGAGACTGATGGCACAAGGCTAGTTTTCCCATTATGAAAGCTCCGTTGATGCGGCCCCGAAGCTACCTGAAAAGCACTGTTGTTACCGTGCTTTTACTTACAGCCGGCATGGTTCATAGAAGAAAATGAGTTTTCTCGAAAGAAACCTTGTGCTTCCAGTTCCTAGTTGGAAGCTCACCCTGCTCTGCACTATACCAAACGTGAAAGTCAATGTGAGCACTAGCCTCGAAGTAAGGCCCTGATTATGCTGGCAAAACGGGAGGCGTGCAGCAGCTCCATGAGGCCTTCATCGCTGTTCTGCTTTAGTTTCACGGTAGTAAGCTTTCCAACATTCCTAGGGACTTTGCTTAAGCAACCGTTTCGGTACCAGAACACTGCGTAGAGACAGTAAGCTCTGGTCCTGCGTGTATGCTGCGTGTCAACCTAGAAATTGGAGACTGATGGCATAAGGCTTCTTTTCCCATTATGGAAGCTCCGTTCATGCGGGTTCGAGGCTACCTGAAAAGCATTGTTATTGCCGGGGTTTTCCTCACTGACGGCATGGTTCTGAGAAGAAAATTAGTTTTCTCCTAAGAAACCTTGGGTTTCCAGTTCCTTGTTGGAAGCTCACCCTGCTCTGCGCTATACCTAAAGTGAAAGTCAACGTGAGCCCAAGCTTCGAAGTAAGGCCCTGATTATCCTTGCAAAACGAGAGGCGTGCAGCAGCTCCATGAGGCCTTCATCGTTGTTCTGCTTTAGTTTCAAGGTAGTAAGCTTTTCAACACTCCTAGGGGCCTTGCTTCAGCACCCGTTTCAGTACCAGAACACTGCGTAGAACCAGGAAGCTCTGCTCCTGCGTGTATGCTGCGTGTCAACCTAGAAATTAGAGACTGATGGCACAAGGCTAGTTTTCCCATTATGAAAGCTCCGTTGATGCGGCCCCGAAGCTACCTGAAAGCACTGTTGTTACCGTGCTTTTACTTACAGCCGGCATGGTTCATAGAAGAAAATGAGTTTTCTCGAAAGAAACCTTGTGCTTCCAGTTCCTAGTTGGAAGCTCACCCTGCTCTGCTCTATACCAAACGTGAAAGTCAATGTGAGCACTAGCCTCGAAGTAAGGCCCTGATTATCCTGGCAAAACGGGAGGCGTGTAGCAGCTCCATGAGGCCTTCATCGCTGTTCCGCTTTAGTTTCACAGTAGTAAGCTTTCCAACATTCCTAGGGACTTTGCTTAAGCAACCGTTTCGGTACCAGAACACTGCGTAGAGACAGTAAGCTCTGGTCCTGCGTGTATGCTGCGTGTCAACCTAGAAATTGGAGACTGATGGCATAAGGCTTCTTTTCCCATTATGAAAGCTCCGTTCATGCGGCCTCGAAGCTACCTGAAAAGCATTGTTGTTGCCGGGGTTTTCCTCACTGCCGGCATGGTTCTGAGAAGAAAATGAGTTTTCTCCTAAGAAACCTTGGGTTTCCAGTTCCTTGTTGGAAGCTCACCCTGCTCTGCGCTATACCTAAAGTGAAAGTCAACGTGAGCCCAAGCTTCGAAGTAAGGCCCTGATTATCCTTGCAAAACGAGAGGCGTGCAGCAGCTCCATGAGGCCTTCATCGTTGTTCTGCTTTAGTTTCAAGGTAGTAAGCTTTTCAACACTCCTAGGGGCCTTGCTTCAGCACCCGTTTCAGTACCAGAACACTGCGTAGAACCAGGAAGCTCTGCTCCTGCGTGTATGCTGCGTGTCAACCTAGAAATTAGAGACTGATGGCACAAGGCTAGTTTTCCCATTATGAAAGCTCCGTTGATGCGGCCCCGAAGCTACCTGAAAGCACTGTTGTTACCGTGCTTTTACTTACAGCCGGCATGGTTCATAGAAGAAAATGAGTTTTCTCGAAAGAAACCTTGTGCTTCCAGTTCCTAGTTGGAAGCTCACCCTGCTCTGCTCTATACCAAACGTGAAAGTCAATGTGAGCACTAGCCTCGAAGTAAGGCCCTGATTATCCTGGCAAAACGGGAGGCGTGTAGCAGCTCCATGAGGCCTTCATCGCTGTTCCGCTTTAGTTTCACAGTAGTAAGCTTTCCAACATTCCTAGGGACTTTGCTTAAGCAACCGTTTCGGTACCAGAACACTGCGTAGAGACAGTAAGCTCTGGTCCTGCGTGTATGCTGCGTGTCAACCTAGAAATTGGAGACTGATGGCATAAGGCTTCTTTTCCCATTATGAAAGCTCCGTTCATGCGGCCTCGAAGCTACCTGAAAAGCATTGTTGTTGCCGGGGTTTTCCTCACTGCCGGCATGGTTCTGAGAAGAAAATGAGTTTTCTCCTAAGAAACCTTGGGTTTCCAGTTCCTTGTTGGAAGCTCACCCTGCTCTGCGCTATACCTAAAGTGAAAGTCAACGTGAGCCCAAGCTTCGAAGTAAGGCCCTGATTATCCTTGCAAAACGAGAGGCGTGCAGCAGCTCCATGAGGCCTTCATCGTTGTTCTGCTTTAGTTTCAAGGTAGTAAGCTTTTCAACACTCCTAGGGGCCTTGCTTCAGCACCCGTTTCAGTACCAGAACACTGCGTAGAACCAGGAAGCTCTGCTCCTGCGTGTATGCTGCGTGTCAACCTAGAAATTAGAGACTGATGGCACAAGGCTAGTTTTCCCATTATGAAAGCTCCGTTGATGCGGCCCCGAAGCTACCTGAAAAGCACTGTTGTTACCGTGCTTTTACTTACAGCCGGCATGGTTCATAGAAGAAAATGAGATTTCTCGAAAGAAACCTTGTGCTTCCAGTTCCTAGTTGGAAGCTCACCCTGCTCTGTTCTATACCAAACGTGAAAGTCAATGTGAGCACTAGCCTCGAAGTAAGGCCCTGATTATGCTGGCAAAACGGGAGGCGTGCAGCAGCTCCATGAGGCCTTCATCGCTGTTCTGCTTTAGTTTCACGGTAGTAAGCTTTCCAAGACTCCTAGGGACTTTGCTTAAGCAACCGTTTCGGTACCAGAACACTGCGTAGAGACAGTAAGCTCTGGTCCTGCGTGTATGCTGCGTGTCAACCTAGAAATTGGAGACTGATGGCATAAGGCTTCTTTTCCCATTATGAAAGCTCCGTTCATGCGGCCTCGAAGCTACCTGAAAAGCATTGTTGTTGCCGGGGTTTTCCTCACTGCCGGCATGGTTCTGAGAAGAAAATGAGTTTTCTCCTAAGAAACCTTGGGTTTCCAGTTCCTTGTTGGAAGCTCACCCTGCTCTGCGCTATACCTAAAGTGAAAGTCAACGTGAGCCCAAGCTTCGAAGTAAGGCCCTGATTATCCTTGCAAAACGAGAGGCGTGCAGCAGCTCCATGAGGCCTTCATCGTTGTTCTGCTTTAGTTTCAAGGTAGTAAGCTTTTCAACACTCCTAGGGGCCTTGCTTCAGCACCCGTTTCAGTACCAGAACACTGCGTAGAACCAGGAAGCTCTGCTCCTGCGTGTATGCTGCGTGTCAACCTAGAAATTAGAGACTGATGGCACAAGGCTAGTTTTCCCATTATGAAAGCTCCGTTGATGCGGCCCCGAAGCTACCTGAAAGCACTGTTGTTACCGTGCTTTTACTTACAGCCGGCATGGTTCATAGAAGAAAATGAGTTTTCTCGAAAGAAACCTTGTGCTTCCAGTTCCTAGTTGGAAGCTCACCCTGCTCTGCTCTATACCAAACGTGAAAGTCAATGTGAGCACTAGCCTCGAAGTAAGGCCCTGATTATCCTGGCAAAACGGGAGGCGTGTAGCAGCTCCATGAGGCCTTCATCGCTGTTCCGCTTTAGTTTCACAGTAGTAAGCTTTCCAACATTCCTAGGGACTTTGCTTAAGCAACCGTTTCGGTACCAGAACACTGCGTAGAGACAGTAAGCTCTGGTCCTGCGTGTATGCTGCGTGTCAACCTAGAAATTGGAGACTGATGGCATAAGGCTTCTTTTCCCATTATGAAAGCTCCGTTCATGCGGCCTCGAAGCTACCTGAAAAGCATTGTTGTTGCCGGGGTTTTCCTCACTGCCGGCATGGTTCTGAGAAGAAAATGAGTTTTCTCCTAAGAAACCTTGGGTTTCCAGTTCCTTGTTGGAAGCTCACCCTGCTCTGCGCTATACCTAAAGTGAAAGTCAACGTGAGCCCAAGCTTCGAAGTAAGGCCCTGATTATCCTTGCAAAACGAGAGGCGTGCAGCAGCTCCATGAGGCCTTCATCGTTGTTCTGCTTTAGTTTCAAGGTAGTAAGCTTTTCAACACTCCTAGGGGCCTTGCTTCAGCACCCGTTTCAGTACCAGAACACTGCGTAGAACCAGGAAGCTCTGCTCCTGCGTGTATGCTGCGTGTCAACCTAGAAATTAGAGACTGATGGCACAAGGCTAGTTTTCCCATTATGAAAGCTCCGTTGATGCGGCCCCGAAGCTACCTGAAAAGCACTGTTGTTACCGTGCTTTTACTTACAGCCGGCATGGTTCATAGAAGAAAATGAGATTTCTCGAAAGAAACCTTGTGCTTCCAGTTCCTAGTTGGAAGCTCACCCTGCTCTGTTCTATACCAAACGTGAAAGTCAATGTGAGCACTAGCCTCGAAGTAAGGCCCTGATTATGCTGGCAAAACGGGAGGCGTGCAGCAGCTCCATGAGGCCTTCATCGCTGTTCTGCTTTAGTTTCACGGTAGTAAGCTTTCCAAGACTCCTAGGGACTTTGCTTAAGCAACCGTTTCGGTACCAGAACACTGCGTAGAGACAGTAAGCTCTGGTCCTGCGTGTATGCTGCGTGTCAACCTAGAAATTGGAGACTGATGGCCTAAGGCTTCTTTTCCCATTATGGAAGCTCCGTTCATGCGGCCTCGAAGCTACCTGAAAAGCATTGTTGTTGCCGGGGTTTTCCTCACTGCCGGCATGGTTCTGAGAAGAAAATGAGTTTTCTCCTAAGAAACCTTGGGTTTCCAGTTCCTTGTTGGAAGCTCACCCTGCTCTGCGCTATACCTAAAGTGAAAGTCAACGGGAGCCCAAGCTTCGAAGTAAGGCCCTGATTATCCTTGCAAAACGAGAGGCGTGCAGCAGCTCCATGAGGCCTTCATCGTTGTTCTGCTTTAGTTTCAAGGTAGTAAGCTTTTCAACACTCCTAGGGGCCTTGCTTCAGCACCCGTTTCAGTACCAGAACACTGCGTAGAACAAGGAAGCTCTGCTCCTGCGTGTATGCTGCGTGTCAACCTAGAAATTAGAGACTGATGGCACAAGGCTAGTTTTCCCATTATGAAAGCTCCGTTGATGCGGCCCCGAAGCTACCTGAAAGCACTGTTGTTACCGTGCTTTTACTTACAGCCGGCATGGTTCATAGAAGAAAATGAGTTTTCTCGAAAGAAACCTTGTGCTTCCAGTTCCTAGTTGGAAGCTCACCCTGCTCTGCTCTATACCAAACGTGAAAGTCAATGTGAGCACTAGCCTCGAAGTAAGGCCCTGATTATGCTGGCAAAACGGGAGGCGTGCAGCAGCTCCATGAGGCCTTCATCGCTGTTCTGCTTTAGTTTCACGGTAGTAAGCTTTCCAAGACTCCTAGGGACTTTGCTTAAGCAACCGTTTCGGTAACAGAACACTGCGTAGAGACAGTAAGCTCTGGTCCTGCGTGTATGCTGCGTGTCAACCTAGAAATTGGAGACTGATGGCATAAGGCTTCTTTTCCCATTATGGAAGCTCCGTTCATGCGGCCTCGAGGCTACCTGAAAAGCATTGTTATTGCCGGGGTTTTCCTCACTGCCGGCATGGTTCTGAGAAGAAAATGAGTTTTCTCCTAAGAAACCTTGGGTTTCCAGTTCCTTGTTGGAAGCTCACCCTGCTCTGCGCTATACCTAAAGTGAAAGTCAACGTGAGCCCAAGCTTCGAAGTAAGGCCCTGATTATCCTTGCAAAACGAGAGGCGTGCAGCAGCTCCATGAGGCCTTCATCGTTGTTCTGCTTTAGTTTCAAGGTAGTAAGCTTTTCAACACTCCTAGGGGCCTTGCTTCAGCACCCGTTTCAGTACCAGAACACTGCGTAGAACCAGGAAGCTCTGCTCCTGCGTGTATGCTGCGTGTCAACCTAGAAATTAGAGACTGATGGCACAAGGCTAGTTTTCCCATTATGAAAGCTCCGTTGATGCGGCCCCGAAGCTACCTGAAAGCACTGTTGTTACCGTGCTTTTACTTACAGCCGGCATGGTTCATAGAAGAAAATGAGTTTTCTCGAAAGAAACCTTGTGCTTCCAGTTCCTAGTTGGAAGCTCACCCTGCTCTGCTCTATACCAAACGTGAAAGTCAATGTGAGCACTAGCCTCGAAGTAAGGCCCTGATTATCCTGGCAAAACGGGAGGCGTGTAGCAGCTCCATGAGGCCTTCATCGCTGTTCCGCTTTAGTTTCACAGTAGTAAGCTTTCCAACATTCCTAGGGACTTTGCTTAAGCAACCGTTTCGGTACCAGAACACTGCGTAGAGACAGTAAGCTCTGGTCCTGCGTGTATGCTGCGTGTCAACCTAGAAATTGGAGACTGATGGCATAAGGCTTCTTTTCCCATTATGAAAGCTCCGTTCATGCGGCCTCGAAGCTACCTGAAAAGCATTGTTGTTGCCGGGGTTTTCCTCACTGCCGGCATGGTTCTGAGAAGAAAATGAGTTTTCTCCTAAGAAACCTTGGGTTTCCAGTTCCTTGTTGGAAGCTCACCCTGCTCTGCGCTATACCTAAAGTGAAAGTCAACGTGAGCCCAAGCTTCGAAGTAAGGCCCTGATTATCCTTGCAAAACGAGAGGCGTGCAGCAGCTCCATGAGGCCTTCATCGTTGTTCTGCTTTAGTTTCAAGGTAGTAAGCTTTTCAACACTCCTAGGGGCCTTGCTTCAGCACCCGTTTCAGTACCAGAACACTGCGTAGAACCAGGAAGCTCTGCTCCTGCGTGTATGCTGCGTGTCAACCTAGAAATTAGAGACTGATGGCACAAGGCTAGTTTTCCCATTATGAAAGCTCCGTTGATGCGGCCCCGAAGCTACCTGAAAAGCACTGTTGTTACCGTGCTTTTACTTACAGCCGGCATGGTTCATAGAAGAAAATGAGATTTCTCGAAAGAAACCTTGTGCTTCCAGTTCCTAGTTGGAAGCTCACCCTGCTCTGTTCTATACCAAACGTGAAAGTCAATGTGAGCACTAGCCTCGAAGTAAGGCCCTGATTATGCTGGCAAAACGGGAGGCGTGCAGCAGCTCCATGAGGCCTTCATCGCTGTTCTGCTTTAGTTTCACGGTAGTAAGCTTTCCAAGACTCCTAGGGACTTTGCTTAAGCAACCGTTTCGGTACCAGAACACTGCGTAGAGACAGTAAGCTCTGGTCCTGCGTGTATGCTGCGTGTCAACCTAGAAATTGGAGACTGATGGCCTAAGGCTTCTTTTCCCATTATGGAAGCTCCGTTCATGCGGCCTCGAAGCTACCTGAAAAGCATTGTTGTTGCCGGGGTTTTCCTCACTGCCGGCATGGTTCTGAGAAGAAAATGAGTTTTCTCCTAAGAAACCTTGGGTTTCCAGTTCCTTGTTGGAAGCTCACCCTGCTCTGCGCTATACCTAAAGTGAAAGTCAACGTGAGCCCAAGCTTCGAGGTAAGGCCCTGATTATCCTTGCAAAACGAGAGGCGTGCAGCAGCTCCATGAGGCCTTCATCGTTGTTCTGCTTTAGTTTCAAGGTAGTAAGCTTTTCAACACTCCTAGGGGCCTTGCTTCAGCACCCGTTTCAGTACCAGAACACTGCGTAGAACAAGGAAGCTCTGCTCCTGCGTGTATGCTGCGTGTCAACCTAGAAATTAGAGACTGATGGCACAAGGCTAGTTTTCCCATTATGAAAGCTCCGTTGATGCGGCCCCGAAGCTACCTGAAAGCACTGTTGTTACCGTGCTTTTACTTACAGCCGGCATGGTTCATAGAAGAAAATGAGTTTTCTCGAAAGAAACCTTGTGCTTCCAGTTCCTAGTTGGAAGCTCACCCTGCTCTGCTCTATACCAAACGTGAAAGTCAATGTGAGCACTAGCCTCGAAGTAAGGCCCTGATTATGCTGGCAAAACGGGAGGCGTGCAGCAGCTCCATGAGGCCTTCATCGCTGTTCTGCTTTAGTTTCACGGTAGTAAGCTTTCCAAGACTCCTAGGGACTTTGCTTAAGCAACCGTTTCGGTAACAGAACACTGCGTAGAGACAGTAAGCTCTGGTCCTGCGTGTATGCTGCCTGTCAACCTAGAAATTGGAGACTGATGGCATAAGGCTTCTTTTCCCATTATGGAAGCTCCGTTCATGCGGCCTCGAGGCTACCTGAAAAGCATTGTTATTGCCGGGGTTTTCCTCACTGCCGGCATGGTTCTGAGAAGAAAATGAGTTTTCTCCTAAGAAACCTTGGGTTTCCAGTTCCTTGTTGGAAGCTCACCCTGCTCTGCGCTATACCTAAAGTGAAAGTCAACGTGAGCCCAAGCTTCGAAGTAAGGCCCTGATTATCCTTGCAAAACGAGAGGCGTGCAGCAGCTCCATGAGGCCTTCATCGTTGTTCTGCTTTAGTTTCAAGGTAGTAAGCTTTTCAACACTCCTAGGGGCCTTGCTTCAGCACCCGTTTCAGTACCAGAACACTGCGTAGAACCAGGAAGCTCTGCTCCTGCGTGTATGCTGCGTGTCAACCTAGAAATTAGAGACTGATGGCACAAGGCTAGTTTTCCCATTATGAAAGCTCCGTTGATGCGGCCCCGAAGCTACCTGAAAGCACTGTTGTTACCGTGCTTTTACTTACAGCCGGCATGGTTCATAGAAGAAAATGAGTTTTCTCGAAAGAAACCTTGTGCTTCCAGTTCCTAGTTGGAAGCTCACCCTGCTCTGCTCTATACCAAACGTGAAAGTCAATGTGAGCACTAGCCTCGAAGTAAGGCCCTGATTATCCTGGCAAAACGGGAGGCGTGTAGCAGCTCCATGAGGCCTTCATCGCTGTTCTGCTTTAGTTTCACAGTAGTAAGCATTCCAACATTCCTAGGGACTTTGCTTAAGCAACCGTTTCGGTACCAGAATACTGCGTAGAGACAGTAAGCTCTGGTCCTGCGTGTATGCTGCGTGTCAACCTAGAAATTGGAGACTGATGGCATAAGGCTTCTTTTCCCATTATGAAAGCTCCGTTCATGCGGCCTCGAAGCTATCTGAAAAGCATTGTTGTTGCCGGGGTTTTCCTCACTGCCGGCATGGTTCTGAGAAGAAAATGAGTTTTCTCCTAAGAAACCTTGGGTTTCCAGTTCCTTGTTGGAAGCTCACCCTGCTCTGCGCTATACCTAAAGTGAAAGTCAACGTGAGCCCAAGCTTCGAAGTAAGGCCCTGATTATCCTTGCAAAACGAGAGGCGTGCAGCAGCTCCATGAGGCCTTCATCGTTGTTCTGCTTTAGTTTCAAGGTAGTAAGCTTTTCAACACTCCTAGGGGCCTTGCTTCAGCAGCCGTTTCAGTACCAGAACACTGCGTAGAACCAGGAAGCTCTGCTCCTGCGTGTATGCTGCGTGTCAACCTAGAAATTAGAGACTGATGGCACAAGGCTAGTTTTCCCATTATGAAAGCTCCGTTGATGCGGCCCCGAAGCTACCTGAAAAGCACTGTTGTTACCGTGCTTTTACTTACAGCCGGCATGGTTCATAGAAGAAAATGAGATTTCTCGAAAGAAACCTTGTGCTTCCAGTTCCTAGTTGGAAGCTCACCCTGCTCTGTTCTATACCAAACGTGAAAGTCAATGTGAGCACTAGCCTCGAAGTAAGGCCCTGATTATGCTGGCAAAACGGGAGGCGTGCAGCAGCTCCATGAGGCCTTCATCGCTGTTCTGCTTTAGTTTCACGGTAGTAAGCTTTCCAAGACTCCTAGGGACTTTGCTTAAGCAACCGTTTCGGTACCAGAACACTGCGTAGAGACAGTAAGCTCTGGTCCTGCGTGTATGCTGCGTGTCAACCTAGAAATTGGAGACTGATGGCCTAAGGCTTCTTTTCCCATTATGGAAGCTCCGTTCATGCGGCCTCGAAGCTACCTGAAAAGCATTGTTGTTGCCGGGGTTTTCCTCACTGCCGGCATGGTTCTGAGAAGAAAATGAGTTTTCTCCTAAGAAACCTTGGGTTTCCAGTTCCTTGTTGGAAGCTCACCCTGCTCTGCGCTATACCTAAAGTGAAAGTCAACGTGAGCCCAAGCTTCGAAGTAAGGCCCTGATTATCCTTGCAAAACGAGAGGCGTGCAGCAGCTCCATGAGGCCTTCATCGTTGTTCTGCTTTAGTTTCAAGGTAGTAAGCTTTTCAACACTCCTAGGGGCCTTGCTTCAGCACCCGTTTCAGTACCAGAACACTGCGTAGAATCAGGAAGCTCTGCTCCTGCGTGTATGCTGCGTGTCAACCTAGAAATTAGAGACTGATGGCACAAGGCTAGTTTTCCCATTATGAAAGCTCCGTTGATGCGGCCCCGAAGCTACCTGAAAGCACTGTTGTTACCGTGCTTTTACTTACAGCCGGCATGGTTCATAGAAGAAAATGAGTATTCTCGAAAGAAACCTTGTGCTTCCAGTTCCTAGTTGGAAGCTCACCCTGCTCTGTTCTATACCAAACGTGAAAGTCAATGTAAGCACTAGCCTCCAAGTAAGGCCCTGATTATGCTGGCAAAACGGGAGGCGTGCAGCAGCTCCATGAGGCCTTCATCGCTGTTCTGCTTTAGTTTCACGGTAGTAAGCTTTCCAAGACTCCTAGGGACTTTGCTTAAGCAACCGTTTCGGTACCAGAACACTGCGTAGAGACAGTAAGCTCTGGTCCTGCGTGTATGCTGCGTGTCAACCTAGAAATTGGAGACTGATGGCATAAGGCTTCTTTTCCCATTATGAAAGCTCCGTTCATGCGGCCTCGAAGCTACCTGGAAAGCATTGTTGTTGCCGGGGTTTTCCTCACTGCCGGCATGGTTCTGAGAAGAAAATGAGTTTTCTCCTAAGAATCCTTGGGTTTCCAGTTCCTTGTTGGAAGCTCACCCTGCTCTGCGCTATACCTAAAGTGAAAGTCAACGGGAGACCAAGCTTCGAAGTAAGGCCCTGATTATCCTTGCAAAACGAGAGGCGTGCAGCAGCTCCATGAGGCCTTCATCGTTGTTCTGCTTTAGTTTCAAGGTAGTAAGCTTTTCAACACTCCTAGGGGCCTTGCTTCAGCAGCCGTTTCAGTACCAGAACACTGCGTAGAACCAGGAAGCTCTGCTCCTGCGTGTATGCTGCGTGTCAACCTAGAAATTAGAGACTGATGGCACAAGGCTAGTTTTCCCATTATGAAAGCTCCGTTGATGCGGCCCCGAAGCTACCTGAAAAGCACTGTTGTTACCGTGCTTTTACTTACAGCCGGCATGTTTCATAGAAGAAAATGAGATTTCTCGAAAGAAACCTTGTGCTTCCAGTTCCTAGTTGGAAGCTCACCCTGCTCTGTTCTATACCAAACGTGAAAGTCAATGTGAGCACTAGCCTCGAAGTAAGGCCCTGATTATGCTGGCAAAACGGGAGGCGTGCAGCAGCTCCATGAGGCCTTCATCGCTGTTCTGCTTTAGTTTCACGGTAGTAAGCTTTCCAAGACTCCTAGGGACTTTGCTTAAGCAACCGTTTCGGTACCAGAACACTGCGTAGAGACAGTAAGCTCTGGTCCTGCGTGTATGCTGCGTGTCAACCTAGAAATTGGAGACTGATGGCCTAAGGCTTCTTTTCCCATTATGGAAGCTCCGTTCATGCGGCCTCGAAGCTACCTGAAAAGCATTGTTGTTGCCGGGGTTTTCCTCACTGCCGGCATGGTTCTGAGAAGAAAATGAGTTTTCTCCTAAGAAACCTTGGGTTTCCAGTTCCTTGTTGGAAGCTCACCCTGCTCTGCGCTATACCTAAAGTGAAAGTCAACGTGAGCCCAAGCTTCGAAGTAAGGCCCTGATTATCCTTGCAAAACGAGAGGCGTGCAGCAGCTCCATGAGGCCTTCATCGTTGTTCTGCTTTAGTTTCAAGGTAGTAAGCTTTTCAACACTCCTAGGGGCCTTGCTTCAGCACCCGTTTCAGTACCAGAACACTGCGTAGAATCAGGAAGCTCTGCTCCTGCGTGTATGCTGCGTGTCAACCTAGAAATTAGAGACTGATGGCACAAGGCTAGTTTTCCCATTATGAAAGCTCCGTTGATGCGGCCCCGAAGCTACCTGAAAAGCACTGTTGTTACCGTGCTTTTACTTACAGCCGGCATGGTTCATAGAAGAAAATGAGTTTTCTCGAAAGAAACCTTGTGCTTCCAGTTCCTAGTTGGAAGCTCACCCTGCTCTGCTCTATACCAAACGTGAAAGTCAATGTGAGCACTAGCCTCGAAGTAAGGCCCTGATTATCCTGGCAAAATGGGAGGCGTGCAGCAGCTCCATGAGGCCTTCATCGCTGTTCTGCTTTAGTTTCACGGTAGTAAGCTTTCCAAGACTCCTAGGGACTTTGCTTAAGCAACCGTTTCGGTACCAGAACACTGCGTAGAGACAGTAAGCTCTGGTCCTGCGTGTATGCTGCGTGTCAACCTAGAAATTGGAGACTGATGGCATAAGGCTTCTTTTCCCATTATGAAAGCTCCGTTCATGCGGCCTCGAAGCTACCTGAAAAGCATTGTTGTTGCCGGGGTTTTCCTCACTGCCGGCATGGTTCTGAGAAGAAAATGAGTTTTCTCCTAAGAAACCTTGGGTTTCCAGTTCCTTGTTGGAAGCTCACCCTGCTCTGCTCTATACCTAAAGTGAAAGTCAACGTGAGCCCAAGCTTCGAAGTAAGGCCCTGATTATCCTTGCAAAACGAGAGGCGTGCAGCAGCTCCATGAGGCCTTCATTGTTGTTCTGCTTTAGTTTCAAGATAGTAAGCTTTTCAACACTCCTAGGGGCCTTGCTTCAGCACCCGTTTCAGTACCAGAACACTGCGTAGAACCAGGAAGCTCTGCTCCTGCGTGTATGCTGCGTGTCAACCTAGAAATTAGAGACTGATGGCACAAGGCTAGTTTTCCCATTATGAAAGCTCCGTTGATGCGGCCCCGAAGCTACCTGAAAAGCACTGTTGTTACCGTGCTTTTACTTACAGCCGGCATGGTTCATAGAAGAAAATGAGTTTTCTCGAAAGAAACCTTGTGCTTCCAGTTCCTAGTTGGAAGCTCACCCTGCTCTGCTCTATACCAAACGTGAAAGTCAATGTGAGCACTAGCCTCGAAGTAAGGCCCTGATTATGCTGGCAAAACGGGAGGCGTGCAGCAGCTCCATGAGGCCTTCATCGCTGTTCTGCTTTAGTTTCACGGTAGTAAGCTTTCCAAGACTCCTAGGGACTTTGCTTAAGCAACCGTTTCGGTACCAGAACACTGCGTAGAGACAGTAAGCTCTGGTCCTGCGAGTATGCTGCGTGTCAACCTAGAAATTGGAGACTGATGGCATAAGGCTTCTTTTCCCATTATGAAAGCTCCGTTCATGCGGCCTCGAAGCTACCTGGAAAGCATTGTTGTTGCCGGGGTTTTCCTCACTGCCGGCATGGTTCTGAGAAGAAAATGAGTTTTCTCCTAAGAATCCTTGGGTTTCCAGTTCCTTGTTGGAAGCTCACCCTGCTCTGCGCTATACCTAAAGTGAAAGTCAACGGGAGCCCAAGCTTCGAAGTAAGGCCCTGATTATCCTTGCAAAACGAGAGGCGTGCAGCAGCTCCATGAGGCCTTCATCGTTGTTCTGCTTTAGTTTCAAGGTAGTAAGCTTTTCAACACTCCTAGGGGCCTTGCTTCAGCACCCGTTTCAGTACCAGAACACTGCGTAGAACCAGGAAGCTCTGCTCCTGCGTGTATGCTGCGTGTCAACCTAGAAATTAGAGACTGATGGCACAAGGCTAGTTTTCCCATTATGAAAGCTCCGTTGATGCGGCCCCGAAGCTACCTGAAAAGCACTGTTGTTACCGTGCGTTTACTTACAGCCGGCATGGTTCATAGAAGAAAATGAGTTTTCTCGAAAGAAACCTTGTGCTTCCAGTTCCTAGTTGGAAGCTCACCCTGCTCTGTTCTATACCAAACGTGAAAGTCAATGTGAGCACTAGCCTCGAAGTAAGGCCCTGATTATGCTGGCAAAACGGGAGGCGTGCAGCAGCTCCATGAGGCCTTCATCGCTGTTCTGCTTTAGTTTCACGGTAGTAAGCTTTCCAAGACTCCTAGGGACTTTGCTTAAGCAACCGTTTCGGTACCAGAACACTGCGTAGAGACAGTAAGCTCTGGTCCTGCGTGTATGCTGCGTGTCAACCTAGAAATTGGAGACTGATGGCATAAGGCTTCTTTTCCCATTATCAAAGCTCCGTTCATGCGGCCTCGAAGCTACCTGAAAAGCATTGTTGTTGCCGGGGTTTTCCTCACTGCCGGCATGGTTCTGAGAAGAAAATGAGTTTTCTCCTAAGAAACCTTGGGTTTCCAGTTCCTTGTTGGAAGCTCACCCTGCTCTGCTCTATACCTAAAGTGAAAGTCAACGTGAGCCCAAGCTTCGAAGTAAGGCCCTGATTATCCTTGCAAAACGAGAGGCGTGCAGCAGCTCCATGAGGCCTTCATTGTTGTTCTGCTTTAGTTTCAAGATAGTAAGCTTTTCAACACTCCTAGGGGCCTTGCTTCAGCACCCGTTTCAGTACCAGAACACTGCGTAGAACCAGGAAGCTCTGCTCCTGCGTGTATGCTGCGTGTCAACCTAGAAATTAGAGACTGATGGCACAAGGCTAGTTTTCCCATTATGAAAGCTCCGTTGATGCGGCCCCGAAGCTACCTGAAAAGCACTGTTGTTACCGTGCTTTTACTTACAGCCGGCATGGTTCATAGAAGAAAATGAGTTTTCTCGAAAGAAACCTTGTGCTTCCAGTTCCTAGTTGGAAGCTCACCCTGCTCTGCTCTATACCAAACGTGAAAGTCAATGTGAGCACTAGCCTCGAAGTAAGGCCCTGATTATGCTGGCAAAACGGGAGGCGTGCAGCAGCTCCATGAGGCCTTCATCGCTGTTCTGCTTTAGTTTCACGGTAGTAAGCTTTCCAAGACTCCTAGGGACTTTGCTTAAGCAACCGTTTCGGTACCAGAACACTGCGTAGAGACAGTAAGCTCTGGTCCTGCGAGTATGCTGCGTGTCAACCTAGAAATTGGAGACTGATGGCATAAGGCTTCTTTTCCCATTATGAAAGCTCCGTTCATGCGGCCTCGAAGCTACCTGGAAAGCATTGTTGTTGCCGGGGTTTTCCTCACTGCCGGCATGGTTCTGAGAAGAAAATGAGTTTTCTCCTAAGAATCCTTGGGTTTCCAGTTCCTTGTTGGAAGCTCACCCTGCTCTGCGCTATACCTAAAGTGAAAGTCAACGGGAGCCCAAGCTTCGAAGTAAGGCCCTGATTATCCTTGCAAAACGAGAGGCGTGCAGCAGCTCCATGAGGCCTTCATCGTTGTTCTGCTTTAGTTTCAAGGTAGTAAGCTTTTCAACACTCCTAGGGGCCTTGCTTCAGCACCCGTTTCAGTACCAGAACACTGCGTAGAACCAGGAAGCTCTGCTCCTGCGTGTATGCTGCGTGTCAACCTAGAAATTAGAGACTGATGGCACAAGGCTAGTTTTCCCATTATGAAAGCTCCGTTGATGCGGCCCCGAAGCTACCTGAAAAGCACTGTTGTTACCGTGCTTTTACTTACAGCCGGCATGTTTCATAGAAGAAAATGAGATTTCTCGAAAGAAACCTTGTGCTTCCAGTTCCTAGTTGGAAGCTCACCCTGCTCTGTTCTATACCAAACGTGAAAGTCAATGTGAGCACTAGCCTCGAAGTAAGGCCCTGATTATGCTGGCAAAACGGGAGGCGTGCAGCAGCTCCATGAGGCCTTCATCGCTGTTCTGCTTTAGTTTCACGGTAGTAAGCTTTCCAAGACTCCTAGGGACTTTGCTTAAGCAACCGTTTCGGTACCAGAACACTGCGTAGAGACAGTAAGCTCTGGTCCTGCGTGTATGCTGCGTGTCAACCTAGAAATTGGAGACTGATGGCCTAAGGCTTCTTTTCCCATTATGGAAGCTCCGTTCATGCGGCCTCGAAGCTACCTGAAAAGCATTGTTGTTGCCGGGGTTTTCCTCACTGCCGGCATGGTTCTGAGAAGAAAATGAGTTTTCTCCTAAGAAACCTTGGGTTTCCAGTTCCTTGTTGGAAGCTCACCCTGCTCTGCGCTATACCTAAAGTGAAAGTCAACGTGAGCCCAAGCTTCGAAGTAAGGCCCTGATTATCCTTGCAAAACGAGAGGCGTGCAGCAGCTCCATGAGGCCTTCATCGTTGTTCTGCTTTAGTTTCAAGGTAGTAAGCTTTTCAACACTCCTAGGGGCCTTGCTTCAGCACCCGTTTCAGTACCAGAACACTGCGTAGAATCAGGAAGCTCTGCTCCTGCGTGTATGCTGCGTGTCAACCTAGAAATTAGAGACTGATGGCACAAGGCTAGTTTTCCCATTATGAAAGCTCCGTTGATGCGGCCCCGAAGCTACCTGAAAAGCACTGTTGTTACCGTGCTTTTACTTACAGCCGGCATGGTTCATAGAAGAAAATGAGTTTTCTCGAAAGAAACCTTGTGCTTCCAGTTCCTAGTTGGAAGCTCACCCTGCTCTGCTCTATACCAAACGTGAAAGTCAATGTGAGCACTAGCCTCGAAGTAAGGCCCTGATTATCCTGGCAAAATGGGAGGCGTGCAGCAGCTCCATGAGGCCTTCATCGCTGTTCTGCTTTAGTTTCACGGTAGTAAGCTTTCCAAGACTCCTAGGGACTTTGCTTAAGCAACCGTTTCGGTACCAGAACACTGCGTAGAGACAGTAAGCTCTGGTCCTGCGTGTATGCTGCGTGTCAACCTAGAAATTGGAGACTGATGGCATAAGGCTTCTTTTCCCATTATGAAAGCTCCGTTCATGCGGCCTCGAAGCTACCTGAAAAGCATTGTTGTTGCCGGGGTTTTCCTCACTGCCGGCATGGTTCTGAGAAGAAAATGAGTTTTCTCCTAAGAAACCTTGGGTTTCCAGTTCCTTGTTGGAAGCTCACCCTGCTCTGCTCTATACCTAAAGTGAAAGTCAACGTGAGCCCAAGCTTCGAAGTAAGGCCCTGATTATCCTTGCAAAACGAGAGGCGTGCAGCAGCTCCATGAGGCCTTCATTGTTGTTCTGCTTTAGTTTCAAGATAGTAAGCTTTTCAACACTCCTAGGGGCCTTGCTTCAGCACCCGTTTCAGTACCAGAACACTGCGTAGAACCAGGAAGCTCTGCTCCTGCGTGTATGCTGCGTGTCAACCTAGAAATTAGAGACTGATGGCACAAGGCTAGTTTTCCCATTATGAAAGCTCCGTTGATGCGGCCCCGAAGCTACCTGAAAAGCACTGTTGTTACCGTGCTTTTACTTACAGCCGGCATGGTTCATAGAAGAAAATGAGTTTTCTCGAAAGAAACCTTGTGCTTCCAGTTCCTAGTTGGAAGCTCACCCTGCTCTGCTCTATACCAAACGTGAAAGTCAATGTGAGCACTAGCCTCGAAGTAAGGCCCTGATTATGCTGGCAAAACGGGAGGCGTGCAGCAGCTCCATGAGGCCTTCATCGCTGTTCTGCTTTAGTTTCACGGTAGTAAGCTTTCCAAGACTCCTAGGGACTTTGCTTAAGCAACCGTTTCGGTACCAGAACACTGCGTAGAGACAGTAAGCTCTGGTCCTGCGAGTATGCTGCGTGTCAACCTAGAAATTGGAGACTGATGGCATAAGGCTTCTTTTCCCATTATGAAAGCTCCGTTCATGCGGCCTCGAAGCTACCTGGAAAGCATTGTTGTTGCCGGGGTTTTCCTCACTGCCGGCATGGTTCTGAGAAGAAAATGAGTTTTCTCCTAAGAATCCTTGGGTTTCCAGTTCCTTGTTGGAAGCTCACCCTGCTCTGCGCTATACCTAAAGTGAAAGTCAACGGGAGCCCAAGCTTCGAAGTAAGGCCCTGATTATCCTTGCAAAACGAGAGGCGTGCAGCAGCTCCATGAGGCCTTCATCGTTGTTCTGCTTTAGTTTCAAGGTAGTAAGCTTTTCAACACTCCTAGGGGCCTTGCTTCAGCACCCGTTTCAGTACCAGAACACTGCGTAGAACCAGGAAGCTCTGCTCCTGCGTGTATGCTGCGTGTCAACCTAGAAATTAGAGACTGATGGCACAAGGCTAGTTTTCCCATTATGAAAGCTCCGTTGATGCGGCCCCGAAGCTACCTGAAAAGCACTGTTGTTACCGTGCGTTTACTTACAGCCGGCATGGTTCATAGAAGAAAATGAGTTTTCTCGAAAGAAACCTTGTGCTTCCAGTTCCTAGTTGGAAGCTCACCCTGCTCTGTTCTATACCAAACGTGAAAGTCAATGTGAGCACTAGCCTCGAAGTAAGGCCCTGATTATGCTGGCAAAACGGGAGGCGTGCAGCAGCTCCATGAGGCCTTCATCGCTGTTCTGCTTTAGTTTCACGGTAGTAAGCTTTCCAAGACTCCTAGGGACTTTGCTTAAGCAACCGTTTCGGTACCAGAACACTGCGTAGAGACAGTAAGCTCTGGTCCTGCGTGTATGCTGCGTGTCAACCTAGAAATTGGAGACTGATGGCATAAGGCTTCTTTTCCCATTATCAAAGCTCCGTTCATGCGGCCTCGAAGCTACCTGAAAAGCATTGTTGTTGCCGGGGTTTTCCTCACTGCCGGCATGGTTCTGAGAAGAAAATGAGTTTTCTCCTAAGAAACCTTGGGTTTCCAGTTCCTTGTTGGAAGCTCACCCTGCTCTGCTCTATACCTAAAGTGAAAGTCAACGTGAGCCCAAGCTTCGAAGTAAGGCCCTGATTATCCTTGCAAAACGAGAGGCGTGCAGCAGCTCCATGAGGCCTTCATTGTTGTTCTGCTTTAGTTTCAAGATAGTAAGCTTTTCAACACTCCTAGGGGCCTTGCTTCAGCACCCGTTTCAGTACCAGAACACTGCGTAGAACCAGGAAGCTCTGCTCCTGCGTGTATGCTGCGTGTCAACCTAGAAATTAGAGACTGATGGCACAAGGCTAGTTTTCCCATTATGAAAGCTCCGTTGATGCGGCCCCGAAGCTACCTGAAAAGCACTGTTGTTACCGTGCTTTTACTTACAGCCGGCATGGTTCATAGAAGAAAATGAGTTTTCTCGAAAGAAACCTTGTGCTTCCAGTTCCTAGTTGGAAGCTCACCCTGCTCTGCTCTATACCAAACGTGAAAGTCAATGTGAGCACTAGCCTCGAAGTAAGGCCCTGATTATGCTGGCAAAACGGGAGGCGTGCAGCAGCTCCATGAGGCCTTCATCGCTGTTCTGCTTTAGTTTCACGGTAGTAAGCTTTCCAAGACTCCTAGGGACTTTGCTTAAGCAACCGTTTCGGTACCAGAACACTGCGTAGAGACAGTAAGCTCTGGTCCTGCGAGTATGCTGCGTGTCAACCTAGAAATTGGAGACTGATGGCATAAGGCTTCTTTTCCCATTATGAAAGCTCCGTTCATGCGGCCTCGAAGCTACCTGGAAAGCATTGTTGTTGCCGGGGTTTTCCTCACTGCCGGCATGGTTCTGAGAAGAAAATGAGTTTTCTCCTAAGAATCCTTGGGTTTCCAGTTCCTTGTTGGAAGCTCACCCTGCTCTGCGCTATACCTAAAGTGAAAGTCAACGGGAGCCCAAGCTTCGAAGTAAGGCCCTGATTATCCTTGCAAAACGAGAGGCGTGCAGCAGCTCCATGAGGCCTTCATCGTTGTTCTGCTTTAGTTTCAAGGTAGTAAGCTTTTCAACACTCCTAGGGGCCTTGCTTCAGCACCCGTTTCAGTACCAGAACACTGCGTAGAACCAGGAAGCTCTGCTCCTGCGTGTATGCTGCGTGTCAACCTAGAAATTAGAGACTGATGGCACAAGGCTAGTTTTCCCATTATGAAAGCTCCGTTGATGCGGCCCCGAAGCTACCTGAAAGCACTGTTGTTACCGTGCTTTTACTTACAGCCGGCATGGTTCATAGAAGAAAATGAGTTTTCTCGAAAGAAACCTTGTGCTTCCAGTTCCTAGTTGGAAGCTCACCCTGCTCTGCTCTATACCAAACGTGAAAGTCAATGTGAGCACTAGCCTCGAAGTAAGGCCCTGATTATGCTGGCAAAACGGGAGGCGTGCAGCAGCTCCATGAGGCCTTCATCGCTGTTCTGCTTTAGTTTCACGGTAGTAAGCTTTCCAACATTCCTAGGGACTTTGCTTAAGCAACCGTTTCGGTACCAGAACACTGCGTAGGGACAGTAAGCTCTGGTCCTGCGTGTATGCTGCGTGTCAACCTAGAAATTGGAGACTGATGGCATAAGGCTTCTTTTCCCATTATGGAAGCTCCGTTCATGCGGCCTCGAGGCTACCTGAAAAGCATTGTTGTTGCCGGGGTTTTCCTCACTGCCGGCATGGTTCTGAGAAGAAAATGAGTTTTCTCCTAAGAAACCTTGGGTTTCCAGTTCCTTGTTGGAAGCTCACCCTGCTCTGCGCTATACCTAAAGTGAAAGTCAACGGGAGCCCAAGCTTCGAAGTAAGGCCCTGATTATCCTTGCAAAACGAGAGGCGTGCAGCAGCTCCATGAGGCCTTCATCGTTGTTCTGCTTTAGTTTCAAGGTAGTAAGCTTTTCAACACTCCTAGGGGCCTTGCTTCAGCACCCGTTTCAGTACCAGAACACTGCGTAGAACCAGGAAGCTCTGCTCCTGCGTGTATGCTGCGTGTCAACCTAGAAATTAGAGACTGATGGCACAAGGCTAGTTTTCCCATTATGAAAGCTCCGTTGATGCGGCCCCGAAGCTACCTGAAAAGCACTGTTGTTACCGTGCTTTTACTTACAGCCGGCATGGTTCATAGAAGAAAATGAGTTTTCTCGAAAGAAACCTTGTGCTTCCAGTTCCTAGTTGGAAGCTCACCCTGCTCTGTTCTATACCAAACGTGAAAGTCAATGTGAGCACTAGCCTCGAAGTAAGGCCCTGATTATGCTGGCAAAACGGGAGGCGTGCAGCAGCTCCATGAGGCCTTCATCGCTGTTCTGCTTTAGTTTCACGGTAGTAAGCTTTCCAAGACTCCTAGGGACTTTGCTTAAGCAACCGTTTCGATACCAGAACACTGCGTAGAGACAGTAAGCTCTGGTCCTGTGTGTATGCTGCGTGTCAACCTAGAAATTGGAGACTGATGGCATAAGGCTTCTTTTCCCATTATGAAAGCTCCGTTCATGCGGCCTCGAAGCTACCTGAAAAGCATTGTTGTTGCCGGGGTTTTCCTCACGGCCGGCATGGTTCTGAGAAGAAAATGAGTTTTCTCCTAAGAAACCTTGGGTTTCCAGTTCCTTGTTGGAAGCTCACCCTGCTCTGCGCTATACCTAAAGTGAAAGTCAACGTGAGCCCAAGCTTCGAAGTAAGGCCCTGATTATCCTTGCAAAACGAGAGGCGTGCAGCAGCTCCATGAGGCCTTCATCGTTGTTCCGCTTTAGTTTCAAGGTAGTAAGCTTTTCAACACTCCTAGGGGACTTGCTTCAGCACCCGTTTCAGTACCAGAACACTGCGTAGAACCAGGAAGCTCTGCTCCTGCGTGTATGCTGCGTGTCAACCTAGAAATTAGAGACTGATGGCACAAGGCTAGTTTTCCCATTATGAAAAATCCGTTGATGCGGCCCCGAAGCTACCTGAAAAGCACTGTTGTTACCGTGCTTTTACTTACAGCCGGCATGGTTCATAGAAGAAAATGAGTTTTCTCGAAAGAAACCTTGTGCTTCCAGTTCCTAGTTGGAAGCTCACCCTGCTCTGCTCTATACCAAACGTGAAAGTCCATGTGAGCACTAGCCTCGAAGTAAGGCCCTGATTATGCTGGCAAAACGGGAGGCATGCAGCAGCTCCATGAGGCCTTCATCGCTGTTCTGCTTTAGTTTCACGGTAGTAAGCTTTCCAAGACTCCTAGGGACTTTGCTTAAGCAACCGTTTCGGTGCCAGAACACTGCGTAGAGACAGTAAGCTCTGGTCCTGCGTGTATGCTGCGTGTCAACCTAGAAATTGGAGACTGATGGCATAAGGCTTCTTTTCCCATTATGAAAGCTCCGTTCATGCGGCCTCGAAGCTACCTGAAAAGCATTGTTGTTGTGGGGGTTTTCCTCACTGCCGGCATGGTTCTGAGAAGAAAATGAGTTTTCTCCTAAGAAACCTTGGGTTTCCAGTTCCTTGTTGGAAGCTCACCCTGCTCTGCGCTATACCTAAAGTGAAAGTCAACGTGAGCCCAAGCTTCGAAGTAAGGCCCTGATTATCCTTGCAAAACGAGAGGCGTGCAGCAGCTCCATGAGGCCTTCATCGTTGTTCTGCTTTAGTTTCAAGGTAGTAAGCTTTTCAACACTCCTAGGGGACTTGCTTCAGCACCCGTTTCAGTACCAGAACACTGCGTAGAACCAGGAATCTCTGCTCCTGCGTGTATGCTGCGTGTCAACCTAGAAATTAGAGACTGATGGCACAAGGCTAGTTTTCCCATTATGAAAGCTCCGTTGATGCGTCCCCGAAGCTACCTGAAAGCACTGTTGTTACCGTGCTTTTACTTACAGCCGGCATGGTTCATAGAAGAAAATGAGTTTTCTCGAAAGAAACCTTGTGCTTCCAGTTCCTAGTTGGAAGCTCACCCTGCTCTGCTCTATACCAAACGTGAAAGTCAATGTGAGCACTAGCCTCGAAGTAAGGCCCTGATTATGCTGGCAAAACGGGAGGCGTGCAGCAGCTCCATGAGGCCTTCATCGCTGTTCTGCTTTAGTTTCACGGTAGTAAGCTTTCCAAGACTCCTAGGGACTTTGCTTAAGCAACCGTTTCGGTACCAGAACACTGCGTAGAGACAGTAAGCTCTGGTCCTGCGTGTATGCTGCGTGTCAACCTAGAAATTGGAGACTGATGGCATAAGGCTTCTTTTCCCATTATGAAAGCTCCGTTCATGCGGCCTCGAAGCTACCTGAAAAGCATTGTTGTTGACGGGGTTTTCCTCACTGCCGGCATGGTTCTGAGAAGAAAATGAGTTTTCTCCTAAGAAACCTTGGGTTTCCAGTTCCTTGTTGGAAGCTCACCCTGCTCTGCGCTATACCTAAAGTGAAAGTCAACGGGAGCCCAAGCTTCGAAGTAAGGCCCTGATTATCCTTGCAAAACGAGAGGCGTGCAGCAGCTCCATGAGGCCTTCATCGTTGTTCTGCTTTAGTTTCAAGGTAGTAAGCTTTTCAACACTCCTAGGGGCCTTGCTTCAGCACCCGTTTCAGTACCAGAACACTGCGTAGAACCAGGAAGCTCTGCTCCTGCGTGTATGCTGCGTGTCAACCTAGAAATTAGAGACTGATGGCACAAGGCTAGTTTTCCCATTATGAAAGCTCCGTTGATGCGGCCCCGAAGCTACCTGAAAGCACTGTTGTTACCGTGCTTTTACTTACAGCCGGCATGGTTCATAGAAGAAAATGAGTTTTCTCGAAAGAAACCTTGTGCTTCCAGTTCCTAGTTGGAAGCTCACCCTGCTCTGCTCTATACCAAACGTGAAAGTCAATGTGAGCACTAGCCTCGAAGTAAGGCCCTGATTATGCTGGCAAAACGGGAGGCGTGCAGCAGCTCCATGAGGCCTTCATCGCTGTTCTGCTTTAGTTTCACAGTAGTAAGCTTTCCAACATTCCTAGGGACTTTGCTTAAGCAACCGTTTCGGTACCAGAACACTGCGTGGAGACAGTAAGCTCTGGTCCTGCGTGTATGCTGCGTGTCAACCTAGAAATTGGAGACTGATGGCATAAGGCTTCTTTTCCCATTATGAAAGCTCCGTTCATGCGGCCTCGAAGCTACCTGAAAAGCATTGTTGTTGCCGGGGTTTTCCTCACTGACGGCATGGTTCTGAGAAGAAAATGAGTTTTCTCCTAAGAAACCTTGGGTTTCCAGTTCCTTGTTGGAAGCTCACCCTGCTCTGCGCTATACCTAAAGTGAAAGTCAACGGGAGCCCAAGCTTCGAAGTAAGGCCCTGATTATCCTTGCAAAACGAGAGGCGTGCAGCAGCTCCATGAGGCCTTCATCGTTGTTCCGCTTTAGTTTCAAGGTAGTAAGCTTTTCTACACTCCTAGGGGCCTTGCTTCAGCACCCGTTTCAGTACCAGAACACTGCGTAGAACCAGGAAGCTCTGCTCCTGCGTGTATGCTGCGTGTCAACCTAGAAATTAGAGACTGATGGCACAAGGCTAGTTTTCCCATTATGAAAGCTCCGTTGATGCGGCCCCGAAGCTACCTGAAAGCACTGTTGTTACCGTGCTTTTACTTACAGCCGGCATGGTTCATAGAAGAAAATGAGTTTTCTCGAAAGAAACCTTGTGCTTCCAGTTCCTAGTTGGAAGCTCACCCTGCTCTGCTCTATACCAAACGTGAAAGTCAATGTGAGCACTAGCCTCGAAGTAAGGCCCTGATTATGCTGGCAAAACGGGAGGCGTGCAGCAGCTCCATGAGGCCTTCATCGCTGTTCTGCTTTAGTTTCACGGTAGTAAGCTTTCCAAGACTCCTAGGGACTTTGCTTAAGCAACCGTTTCGGTACCAGAACACTGCGTAGAGACAGTAAGCTCTGGTCCTGCGTGTATGCTGCGTGTCAACCTAGAAATTGGAGACTGATGGCATAAGGCTTCTTTTCCCATTATGGAAGCTCCGTTCATGCGGCCTCGAGGCTACCTGAAAAGCATTGTTGTTGCCGGGGTTTTCCTCACTGCCGGCATGGTTCTGAGAAGAAAATGAGTTTTCTCCTAAGAAACCTTGGGTTTCCAGTTCCTTGTTGGAAGCTCACCCTGCTCTGCGCTATACCTAAAGTGAAAGTCAACGTGAGCCCAAGCTTCGAAGTAAGGCCCTGATTATCCTTGCAAAACGAGAGGCGTGCAGCAGCTCCATGAGGCCTTCATCGTTGTTCCGCTTTAGTTTCAAGGTAGTAAGCTTTTCAACACTCCTAGGGGACTTGCTTCAGCACCCGTTTCAGTACCAGAACACTGCGTAGAACCAGGAAGCTCTGCTCCTGCGTGTATGCTGCGTGTCAACCTAGAAATTAGAGACTGATGGCACAAGGCTAGTTTTCCCATTATGAAAGCTCCGTTGATGCGGCCCCGAAGCTACCTGAAAAGCACTGTTGTTACCGTGCTTTTACTTACAGCCGGCATGGTTCATAGAAGAAAATGAGTTTTCTCGAAAGAAACCTTGTGCTTCCAGTTCCTAGTTGGAAGCTCACCCTGCTCTGCTCTATACCAAACGTGAAAGTCCATGTGAGCACTAGCCTCGAAGTAAGGCCCTGATTATGCTGGCAAAACGGGAGGCGTGCAGCAGCTCCATGAGGCCTTCATCGCTGTTCTGCTTTAGTTTCACGGTAGTAAGCTTTCCAAGACTCCTAGGGACTTTGCTTAAGCAACCGTTTCGGTACCAGAACACTGCGTAGAGACAGTAAGCTCTGGTCCTGCGTGTATGCTGCGTGTCAACCTAGAAATTGGAGACTGATGGCATAAGGCTTCTTTTCCCATTATGAAAGCTCCGTTCATGCGGCCTCGAAGCTACCTGAAAAGCATTGTTGTTGCCGGGGTTTTCCTCACTGCCGGCATGGTTCTGAGAAGAAAATGAGTTTTCTCCTAAGAAACCTTGGGTTTCCAGTTCCTTGTTGGAAGCTCACCCTGCTCTGCGCTATACCTAAAGTGAAAGTCAACGTGAGCCCAAGCTTCGAAGTAAGGCCCTGATTATCCTTGCAAAACGAGAGGCGTGCAGCAGCTCCATGAGGCCTTCATCGTTGTTCTGCTTTAGTTTCAAGGTAGTAAGCTTTTCAACACTCCTAGGGGACTTGCTTCAGCACCCGTTTCAGTACCAGAACACTGCGTAGAACCAGGAAGCTCTGCTCCTGCGTGTATGCTGCGTGTCAACCTAGAAATTAGAGACTGATGGCACAAGGCTAGTTTTCCCATTATGAAAGCTCCGTTGATGCGGCCCCGAAGCTACCTGAAAAGCACTGTTGTTACCGTGCGTTTACTTACAGCCGGCATGGTTCATAGAAGAAAATGAGTTTTCTCGAAAGAAACCTTGTGCTTCCAGTTCCTAGTTGGAAGCTCACCCTGCTCTGTTCTATACCAAACGTGAAAGTCAATGTGAGCACTAGCCTCGAAGTAAGGCCCTGATTATGCTGGCAAAACGGGAGGCGTGCAGCAGCTCCATGAGGCCTTCATCGCTGTTCTGCTTTAGTTTCACGGTAGTAAGCTTTCCAAGACTCCTAGGGACTTTGCTTAAGCAACCGTTTCGGTACCAGAACACTGCGTAGAGACAGTAAGCTCTGGTCCTGCGTGTATGCTGCGTGTCAACCTAGAAATTGGAGACTGATGGCATAAGGCTTCTTTTCCCATTATCAAAGCTCCCTTCATGCGGCCTCGAAGCTACCTGAAAAGCATTGTTGTTGCCGGGGTTTTCCTCACTGCCGGCATGGTTCTGAGAAGAAAATGAGTTTTCTCCTAAGAAACCTTGGGTTTCCAGTTCCTTGTTGGAAGCTCACCCTGCTCTGCTCTATACCTAAAGTGAAAGTCAACGTGAGCCCAAGCTTCGAAGTAAGGCCCTGATTATCCTTGCAAAACGAGAGGCGTGCAGCAGCTCCATGAGGCCTTCATTGTTGTTCTGCTTTAGTTTCAAGATAGTAAGCTTTTCAACACTCCTAGGGGCCTTGCTTCAGCACCCGTTTCAGTACCAGAACACTGCGTAGAACCAGGAAGCTCTGCTCCTGCGTGTATGCTGCGTGTCAACCTAGAAATTAGAGACTGATGGCACAAGGCTAGTTTTCCCATTATGAAAGCTCCGTTGATGCGGCCCCGAAGCTACCTGAAAAGCACTGTTGTTACCGTGCTTTTACTTACAGCCGGCATGGTTCATAGAAGAAAATGAGTTTTCTCGAAAGAAACCTTGTGCTTCCAGTTCCTAGTTGGAAGCTCACCCTGCTCTGCTCTATACCAAACGTGAAAGTCAATGTGAGCACTAGCCTCGAAGTAAGGCCCTGATTATGCTGGCAAAACGGGAGGCGTGCAGCAGCTCCATGAGGCCTTCATCGCTGTTCTGCTTTAGTTTCACGGTAGTAAGCTTTCCAAGACTCCTAGGGACTTTGCTTAAGCAACCGTTTCGGTACCAGAACACTGCGTAGAGACAGTAAGCTCTGGTCCTGCGAGTATGCTGCGTGTCAACCTAGAAATTGGAGACTGATGGCATAAGGCTTCTTTTCCCATTATGAAAGCTCCGTTCATGCGGCCTCGAAGCTACCTGGAAAGCATTGTTGTTGCCGGGGTTTTCCTCACTGCCGGCATGGTTCTGAGAAGAAAATGAGTTTTCTCCTAAGAATCCTTGGGTTTCCAGTTCCTTGTTGGAAGCTCACCCTGCTCTGCGCTATACCTAAAGTGAAAGTCAACGGGAGCCCAAGCTTCGAAGTAAGGCCCTGATTATCCTTGCAAAACGAGAGGCGTGCAGCAGCTCCATGAGGCCTTCATCGTTGTTCTGCTTTAGTTTCAAGGTAGTAAGCTTTTCAACACTCCTAGGGGCCTTGCTTCAGCACCCGTTTCAGTACCAGAACACTGCGTAGAACCAGGAAGCTCTGCTCCTGCGTGTATGCTGCGTGTCAACCTAGAAATTAGAGACTGATGGCACAAGGCTAGTTTTCCCATTATGAAAGCTCCGTTGATGCGGCCCCGAAGCTACCTGAAAAGCACTGTTGTTACCGTGCGTTTACTTACAGCCGGCATGGTTCATAGAAGAAAATGAGTTTTCTCGAAAGAAACCTTGTGCTTCCAGTTCCTAGTTGGAAGCTCACCCTGCTCTGTTCTATACCAAACGTGAAAGTCAATGTGAGCACTAGCCTCGAAGTAAGGCCCTGATTATGCTGGCAAAACGGGAGGCGTGCAGCAGCTCCATGAGGCCTTCATCGCTGTTCTGCTTTAGTTTCACGGTAGTAAGCTTTCCAAGACTCCTAGGGACTTTGCTTAAGCAACCGTTTCGGTACCAGAACACTGCGTAGAGACAGTAAGCTCTGGTCCTGCGTGTATGCTGCGTGTCAACCTAGAAATTGGAGACTGATGGCATAAGGCTTCTTTTCCCATTATGAAAGCTCCGTTCATGCGGCCTCGAAGCTACCTGGAAAGCATTGTTGTTGCCGGGGTTTTCCTCACTGCCGGCATGGTTCTGAGAAGAAAATGAGTTTTCTCCTAAGAAACCTTGGGTTTCCAGTTCCTTGTTGGAAGCTCACCCTGCTCTGCGCTATACCTAAAGTGAAAGTCAACGGGAGCCCAAGCTTCGAAGTAAGGCCCTGATTATCCTTGCAAAACGAGAGGCGTGCAGCAGCTCCATGAGGCCTTCATCGTTGTTCTGCTTTAGTTTCAAGGTAGTAAGCTTTTCAACACTCCTAGGGGCCTTGCTTCAGCACCCGTTTCAGTACCAGAACACTGCGTAGAACCAGGAAGCTCTGCTCCTGCGTGTATGCTGCGTGTCAACCTAGAAATTAGAGACTGATGGCACAAGGCTAGTTTTCCCATTATGAAAGCTCCGTTGATGCGGCCCCGAAGCTACCTGAAAGCACTGTTGTTACCGTGCTTTTACTTACAGCCGGCATGGTTCATAGAAGAAAATGAGTTTTCTCGAAAGAAACCTTGTGCTTCCAGTTCCTAGTTGGAAGCTCACCCTGCTCTGCTCTATACCAAACGTGAAAGTCAATGTGAGCACTAGCCTCGAAGTAAGGCCCTGATTATGCTGGCAAAACGGGAGGCGTGCAGCAGCTCCATGAGGCCTTCATCGCTGTTCTGCTTTAGTTTCACGGTAGTAAGCTTTCCAACATTCCTAGGGACTTTGCTTAAGCAACCGTTTCGGTACCAGAACACTGCGTAGGGACAGTAAGCTCTGGTCCTGCGTGTATGCTGCGTGTCAACCTAGAAATTGGAGACTGATGGCATAAGGCTTCTTTTCCCATTATGGAAGCTCCGTTCATGCGGCCTCGAGGCTACCTGAAAAGCATTGTTGTTGCCGGGGTTTTCCTCACTGCCGGCATGGTTCTGAGAAGAAAATGAGTTTTCTCCTAAGAAACCTTGGGTTTCCAGTTCCTTGTTGGAAGCTCACCCTGCTCTGCGCTATACCTAAAGTGAAAGTCAACGGGAGCCCAAGCTTCGAAGTAAGGCCCTGATTATCCTTGCAAAACGAGAGGCGTGCAGCAGCTCCATGAGGCCTTCATCGTTGTTCTGCTTTAGTTTCAAGGTAGTAAGCTTTTCAACACTCCTAGGGGCCTTGCTTCAGCACCCGTTTCAGTACCAGAACACTGCGTAGAACCAGGAAGCTCTGCTCCTGCGTGTATGCTGCGTGTCAACCTAGAAATTAGAGACTGATGGCACAAGGCTAGTTTTCCCATTATGAAAGCTCCGTTGATGCGGCCCCGAAGCTACCTGAAAAGCACTGTTGTTACCGTGCTTTTACTTACAGCCGGCATGGTTCATAGAAGAAAATGAGTTTTCTCGAAAGAAACCTTGTGCTTCCAGTTCCTAGTTGGAAGCTCACCCTGCTCTGTTCTATACCAAACGTGAAAGTCAATGTGAGCACTAGCCTCGAAGTAAGGCCCTGATTATGCTGGCAAAACGGGAGGCGTGCAGCAGCTCCATGAGGCCTTCATCGCTGTTCTGCTTTAGTTTCACGGTAGTAAGCTTTCCAAGACTCCTAGGGACTTTGCTTAAGCAACCGTTTCGATACCAGAACACTGCGTAGAGACAGTAAGCTCTGGTCCTGTGTGTATGCTGCGTGTCAACCTAGAAATTGGAGACTGATGGCATAAGGCTTCTTTTCCCATTATGAAAGCTCCGTTCATGCGGCCTCGAAGCTACCTGAAAAGCATTGTTGTTGCCGGGGTTTTCCTCACGGCCGGCATGGTTCTGAGAAGAAAATGAGTTTTCTCCTAAGAAACCTTGGGTTTCCAGTTCCTTGTTGGAAGCTCACCCTGCTCTGCGCTATACCTAAAGTGAAAGTCAACGTGAGCCCAAGCTTCGAAGTAAGGCCCTGATTATCCTTGCAAAACGAGAGGCGTGCAGCAGCTCCATGAGGCCTTCATCGTTGTTCCGCTTTAGTTTCAAGGTAGTAAGCTTTTCAACACTCCTAGGGGACTTGCTTCAGCACCCGTTTCAGTACCAGAACACTGCGTAGAACCAGGAAGCTCTGCTCCTGCGTGTATGCTGCGTGTCAACCTAGAAATTAGAGACTGATGGCACAAGGCTAGTTTTCCCATTATGAAAAATCCGTTGATGCGGCCCCGAAGCTACCTGAAAAGCACTGTTGTTACCGTGCTTTTACTTACAGCCGGCATGGTTCATAGAAGAAAATGAGTTTTCTCGAAAGAAACCTTGTGCTTCCAGTTCCTAGTTGGAAGCTCACCCTGCTCTGCTCTATACCAAACGTGAAAGTCCATGTGAGCACTAGCCTCGAAGTAAGGCCCTGATTATGCTGGCAAAACGGGAGGCATGCAGCAGCTCCATGAGGCCTTCATCGCTGTTCTGCTTTAGTTTCACGGTAGTAAGCTTTCCAAGACTCCTAGGGACTTTGCTTAAGCAACCGTTTCGGTGCCAGAACACTGCGTAGAGACAGTAAGCTCTGGTCCTGCGTGTATGCTGCGTGTCAACCTAGAAATTGGAGACTGATGGCATAAGGCTTCTTTTCCCATTATGAAAGCTCCGTTCATGCGGCCTCGAAGCTACCTGAAAAGCATTGTTGTTGTGGGGGTTTTCCTCACTGCCGGCATGGTTCTGAGAAGAAAATGAGTTTTCTCCTAAGAAACCTTGGGTTTCCAGTTCCTTGTTGGAAGCTCACCCTGCTCTGCGCTATACCTAAAGTGAAAGTCAACGTGAGCCCAAGCTTCGAAGTAAGGCCCTGATTATCCTTGCAAAACGAGAGGCGTGCAGCAGCTCCATGAGGCCTTCATCGTTGTTCTGCTTTAGTTTCAAGGTAGTAAGCTTTTCAACACTCCTAGGGGACTTGCTTCAGCACCCGTTTCAGTACCAGAACACTGCGTAGAACCAGGAATCTCTGCTCCTGCGTGTATGCTGCGTGTCAACCTAGAAATTAGAGACTGATGGCACAAGGCTAGTTTTCCCATTATGAAAGCTCCGTTGATGCGTCCCCGAAGCTACCTGAAAGCACTGTTGTTACCGTGCTTTTACTTACAGCCGGCATGGTTCATAGAAGAAAATGAGTTTTCTCGAAAGAAACCTTGTGCTTCCAGTTCCTAGTTGGAAGCTCACCCTGCTCTGCTCTATACCAAACGTGAAAGTCAATGTGAGCACTAGCCTCGAAGTAAGGCCCTGATTATGCTGGCAAAACGGGAGGCGTGCAGCAGCTCCATGAGGCCTTCATCGCTGTTCTGCTTTAGTTTCACGGTAGTAAGCTTTCCAAGACTCCTAGGGACTTTGCTTAAGCAACCGTTTCGGTACCAGAACACTGCGTAGAGACAGTAAGCTCTGGTCCTGCGTGTATGCTGCGTGTCAACCTAGAAATTGGAGACTGATGGCATAAGGCTTCTTTTCCCATTATGAAAGCTCCGTTCATGCGGCCTCGAAGCTACCTGAAAAGCATTGTTGTTGACGGGGTTTTCCTCACTGCCGGCATGGTTCTGAGAAGAAAATGAGTTTTCTCCTAAGAAACCTTGGGTTTCCAGTTCCTTGTTGGAAGCTCACCCTGCTCTGCGCTATACCTAAAGTGAAAGTCAACGGGAGCCCAAGCTTCGAAGTAAGGCCCTGATTATCCTTGCAAAACGAGAGGCGTGCAGCAGCTCCATGAGGCCTTCATCGTTGTTCTGCTTTAGTTTCAAGGTAGTAAGCTTTTCAACACTCCTAGGGGCCTTGCTTCAGCACCCGTTTCAGTACCAGAACACTGCGTAGAACCAGGAAGCTCTGCTCCTGCGTGTATGCTGCGTGTCAACCTAGAAATTAGAGACTGATGGCACAAGGCTAGTTTTCCCATTATGAAAGCTCCGTTGATGCGGCCCCGAAGCTACCTGAAAGCACTGTTGTTACCGTGCTTTTACTTACAGCCGGCATGGTTCATAGAAGAAAATGAGTTTTCTCGAAAGAAACCTTGTGCTTCCAGTTCCTAGTTGGAAGCTCACCCTGCTCTGCTCTATACCAAACGTGAAAGTCAATGTGAGCACTAGCCTCGAAGTAAGGCCCTGATTATGCTGGCAAAACGGGAGGCGTGCAGCAGCTCCATGAGGCCTTCATCGCTGTTCTGCTTTAGTTTCACAGTAGTAAGCTTTCCAACATTCCTAGAGACTTTGCTTAAGCAACCGTTTCGGTACCAGAACACTGCGTAGAGACAGTAAGCTCTGGTCCTGCGTGTATGCTGCGTGTCAACCTAGAAATTGGAGACTGATGGCATAAGGCTTCTTTTCCCATTATGAAAGCTCCGTTCATGCGGCCTCGAAGCTACCTGAAAAGCATTGTTGTTGCCGGGGTTTTCCTCACTGACGGCATGGTTCTGAGAAGAAAATGAGTTTTCTCCTAAGAAACCTTGGGTTTCCAGTTCCTTGTTGGAAGCTCACCCTGCTCTGCGCTATACCTAAAGTGAAAGTCAACGGGAGCCCAAGCTTCGAAGTAAGGCCCTGATTATCCTTGCAAAACGAGAGGCGTGCAGCAGCTCCATGAGGCCTTCATCGTTGTTCCGCTTTAGTTTCAAGGTAGTAAGCTTTTCTACACTCCTAGGGGCCTTGCTTCAGCACCCGTTTCAGTACCAGAACACTGCGTAGAACCAGGAAGCTCTGCTCCTGCGTGTATGCTGCGTGTCAACCTAGAAATTAGAGACTGATGGCACAAGGCTAGTTTTCCCATTATGAAAGCTCCGTTGATGCGGCCCCGAAGCTACCTGAAAGCACTGTTGTTACCGTGCTTTTACTTACAGCCGGCATGGTTCATAGAAGAAAATGAGTTTTCTCGAAAGAAACCTTGTGCTTCCAGTTCCTAGTTGGAAGCTCACCCTGCTCTGCTCTATACCAAACGTGAAAGTCAATGTGAGCACTAGCCTCGAAGTAAGGCCCTGATTATGCTGGCAAAACGGGAGGCGTGCAGCAGCTCCATGAGGCCTTCATCGCTGTTCTGCTTTAGTTTCACGGTAGTAAGCTTTCCAAGACTCCTAGGGACTTTGCTTAAGCAACCGTTTCGGTACCAGAACACTGCGTAGAGACAGTAAGCTCTGGTCCTGCGTGTATGCTGCGTGTCAACCTAGAAATTGGAGACTGATGGCATAAGGCTTCTTTTCCCATTATGGAAGCTCCGTTCATGCGGCCTCGAGGCTACCTGAAAAGCATTGTTGTTGCCGGGGTTTTCCTCACTGACGGCATGGTTCTGAGAAGAAAATGAGTTTTCTCCTAAGAAACCTTGGGTTTCCAGTTCCTTGTTGGAAGCTCACCCTGCTCTGCGCTATACCTAAAGTGAAAGTCAACGTGAGCCCAAGCTTCGAAGTAAGGCCCTGATTATCCTTGCAAAACGAGAGGCGTGCAGCAGCTCCATGAGGCCTTCATCGTTGTTCCGCTTTAGTTTCAAGGTAGTAAGCTTTTCAACACTCCTAGGGGACTTGCTTCAGCACCCGTTTCAGTACCAGAACACTGCGTAGAACCAGGAAGCTCTGCTCCTGCGTGTATGCTGCGTGTCAACCTAGAAATTAGAGACTGATGGCACAAGGCTAGTTTTCCCATTATGAAAGCTCCGTTGATGCGGCCCCGAAGCTACCTGAAAAGCACTGTTGTTACCGTGCTTTTACTTACAGCCGGCATGGTTCATAGAAGAAAATGAGTTTTCTCGAAAGAAACCTTGTGCTTCCAGTTCCTAGTTGGAAGCTCACCCTGCTCTGCTCTATACCAAACGTGAAAGTCCATGTGAGCACTAGCCTCGAAGTAAGGCCCTGATTATGCTGGCAAAACGGGAGGCGTGCAGCAGCTCCATGAGGCCTTCATCGCTGTTCTGCTTTAGTTTCACGGTAGTAAGCTTTCCAAGACTCCTAGGGACTTTGCTTAAGCAACCGTTTCGGTACCAGAACACTGCGTAGAGACAGTAAGCTCTGGTCCTGCGTGTATGCTGCGTGTCAACCTAGAAATTGGAGACTGATGGCATAAGGCTTCTTTTCCCATTATGAAAGCTCCGTTCATGCGGCCTCGAAGCTACCTGAAAAGCATTGTTGTTGCCGGGGTTTTCCTCACTGCCGGCATGGTTCTGAGAAGAAAATGAGTTTTCTCCTAAGAAACCTTGGGTTTCCAGTTCCTTGTTGGAAGCTCACCCTGCTCTGCGCTATACCTAAAGTGAAAGTCAACGTGAGCCCAAGCTTCGAAGTAAGGCCCTGATTATCCTTGCAAAACGAGAGGCGTGCAGCAGCTCCATGAGGCCTTCATCGTTGTTCTGCTTTAGTTTCAAGGTAGTAAGCTTTTCAACACTCCTAGGGGACTTGCTTCAGCACCCGTTTCAGTACCAGAACACTGCGTAGAACCAGGAAGCTCTGCTCCTGCGTGTATGCTGCGTGTCAACCTAGAAATTAGAGACTGATGGCACAAGGCTAGTTTTCCCATTATGAAAGCTCCGTTGATGCGGCCCCGAAGCTACCTGAAAAGCACTGTTCTTACCGTGCTTTTACTTACAGCCGGCATGGTTCATAGAAGAAAATGAGTTTTCTCGAAAGAAACCTTGTGCTTCCAGTTCCTAGTTGGAAGCTCACCCTGCTCTGTTCTATACCAAACGTGAAAGTCAATGTGAGCACTAGCCTCCAAGTAAGGCCCTGATTATGCTGGCAAAACGGGAGGCGTGCAGCAGCTCCATGAGGCCTTCATCGCTGTTCTGCTTTAGTTTCACGGTAGTAAGCTTTCCAAGACTCCTAGGGACTTTGCTTAAGCAACCGTTTCGGTACCAGAACACTGCGTAGAGACAGTAAGCTCTGGTCCTGCGTGTATGCTGCGTGTCAACCTAAAAATTGGAGACTGATGGCATAAGGCTTCTTTTCCCATTATGAAAGCTCCGTTCATGCGGCCTCGAAGCTACCTGGAAAGCATTGTTGTTGCCGGGGTTTTCCTCACTGCCGGCATGGTTCTGAGAAGAAAATGAGTTTTCTCCTAAGAATCCTTGGGTTTCCAGTTCCTTGTTGGAAGCTCACCCTGCTCTGCGCTATACCTAAAGTGAAAGTCAACGTGAGCCCAAGCTTCGAAGTAAGGCCCTGATTATCCTTGCAAAACGAGAGGCGAGCAGCAGCTCCATGAGGCCTTCATCGTTGTTCCGCTTTAGTTTCAAGGTAGTAAGCTTTTCAACACTCCTAGGGGACTTGCTTCAGCACCCGTTTCAGTACCAGAACACTGCGTAGAACCAGGAAGCTCTGCTCCTGCCTGTATGCTGCGTGTCAACCTAGAAATTAGAGACTGATGGCACAAGGCTACTTTTCCCATTATGAAAGCTCCGTTGAGGCGGCCCCGAAGCTACCTGAAAAGCACTGTTGTTACCGTGCTTTTACTTACAGCCGGCATGGTTCATAGAAGAAAATGAGTTTTCTCGAAAGAAACCTTGTGCTTCCAGTTCCTAGTTGGAAGCTCACCCTGCTCTGCTCTATACCAAACGTGAAAGTCCATGTGAGCACTAGCCTCGAAGTAAGGCCCTGATTATGCTGGCAAAACGGGAGGCGTGCAGCAGCTCCATGAGGCCTTCATCGCTGTTCTGCTTTAGTTTCACGGTAGTAAGCTTTCCAAGACTCCTAGGGACTTTGCTTAAGCAACCGTTTCGGTACCAGAACACTGCGTAGAGACAGTAAGCTCTGGTCCTGCGTGTATGCTGCGTGTCAACCTAGAAATTGGAGACTGATGGCATAAGGCTTCTTTTCCCATTATAAAAGCTCCGTTCATGCGGCCTCGAAACTACCTGAAAAGCATTGTTGTTGCCGGGGTTTTCCTCACTGCCGGCATGGTTCTGAGAAGAAAATGAGTTTTCTCCTAAGAAACCTTGGGTTTCCAGTTCCTTGTTGGAAGCTCACCCTGCTCTGCGCTATACCTAAAGTGAAAGTCAACGTGAGCCCAAGCTTCGAAGTAAGGCCCTGATTATCCTTGCAAAACGAGAGGCGTGCAGCAGCTCCATGAGGCCTTCATCGTTGTTCTGCTTTAGTTTCAAGGTAGTAAGCTTTTCAACACTCCTAGGGGACTTGCTTCAGCACCCGTTTCAGTACCAGAACACTGCGTAGAACCAGGAAGCTCTGCTCCTGCGTGTATGCTGCGTGTCAACCTAGAAATTAGAGACTGATGGCACAAGGCTAGTTTTCCCATTATGAAAGCTCCGTTGATGCGGCCCCGAAGCTACCTGAAAAGCACTGTTGTTACCGTGCTTTTACTTACAGCCGGCATGGTTCATAGAAGAAAATGAGTTTTCTCGAAAGAAACCTTGTGCTTCCAGTTCCTAGTTGGAAGCTCACCCTGCTCTGCACTATACCAAACGTGAAAGTCAATGTGAGCACTAGCCTCGAAGTAAGGCCCTGATTATGCTGGCAAAACGGGAGGCGTGCAGCAGCTCCATGAGGCCTTCATCGCTGTTCTGCTTTAGTTTCACGGTAGTAAGCTTTCCAACATTCCTAGGGACTTTGCTTAAGCAACCGTTTCGGTACCAGAACACTGCGTAGAGACAGTAAGCTCTGGTCCTGCGTGTATGCTGCGTGTCAACCTAGAAATTGGAGACTGATGGCATAAGGCTTCTTTTCCCATTATGGAAGCTCCGTTCATGCGGCCTCGAGGCTACCTGAAAAGCATTGTTATTGCCGGGGTTTTCCTCACTGACGGCATGGTTCTGAGAAGAAAATTAGTTTTCTCCTAAGAAACCTTGGGTTTCCAGTTCCTTGTTGGAAGCTCACCCTGCTCTGCGCTATACCTAAAGTGAAAGTCAACGTGAGCCCAAGCTTCGAAGTAAGGCCCTGATTATCCTTGCAAAACGAGAGGCGTGCAGCAGCTCCATGAGGCCTTCATCGTTGTTCTGCTTTAGTTTCAAGGTAGTAAGCTTTTCAACACTCCTAGGGGCCTTGCTTCAGCACCCGTTTCAGTACCAGAACACTGCGTAGAACCAGGAAGCTCTGCTCCTGCGTGTATGCTGCGTGTCAACCTAGAAATTAGAGACTGATGGCACAAGGCTAGTTTTCCCATTATGAAAGCTCCGTTGATGCGGCCCCGAAGCTACCTGAAAGCACTGTTGTTACCGTGCTTTTACTTACAGCCGGCATGGTTCATAGAAGAAAATGAGTTTTCTCGAAAGAAACCTTGTGCTTCCAGTTCCTAGTTGGAAGCTCACCCTGCTCTGCTCTATACCAAACGTGAAAGTCAATGTGAGCACTAGCCTCGAAGTAAGGCCCTGATTATCCTGGCAAAACGGGAGGCGTGTAGCAGCTCCATGAGGCCTTCATCGCTGTTCCGCTTTAGTTTCACAGTAGTAAGCTTTCCAACATTCCTAGGGACTTTGCTTAAGCAACCGTTTCGGTACCAGAACACTGCGTAGAGACAGTAAGCTCTGGTCCTGCGTGTATGCTGCGTGTCAACCTAGAAATTGGAGACTGATGGCATAAGGCTTCTTTTCCCATTATGAAAGCTCCGTTCATGCGGCCTCGAAGCTACCTGAAAAGCATTGTTGTTGCCGGGGTTTTCCTCACTGCCGGCATGGTTCTGAGAAGAAAATGAGTTTTCTCCTAAGAAACCTTGGGTTTCCAGTTCCTTGTTGGAAGCTCACCCTGCTCTGCGCTATACCTAAAGTGAAAGTCAACGTGAGCCCAAGCTTCGAAGTAAGGCCCTGATTATCCTTGCAAAACGAGAGGCGTGCAGCAGCTCCATGAGGCCTTCATCGTTGTTCTGCTTTAGTTTCAAGGTAGTAAGCTTTTCAACACTCCTAGGGGCCTTGCTTCAGCACCCGTTTCAGTACCAGAACACTGCGTAGAACCAGGAAGCTCTGCTCCTGCGTGTATGCTGCGTGTCAACCTAGAAATTAGAGACTGATGGCACAAGGCTAGTTTTCCCATTATGAAAGCTCCGTTGATGCGGCCCCGAAGCTACCTGAAAAGCACTGTTGTTACCGTGCTTTTACTTACAGCCGGCATGGTTCATAGAAGAAAATGAGATTTCTCGAAAGAAACCTTGTGCTTCCAGTTCCTAGTTGGAAGCTCACCCTGCTCTGTTCTATACCAAACGTGAAAGTCAATGTGAGCACTAGCCTCGAAGTAAGGCCCTGATTATGCTGGCAAAACGGGAGGCGTGCAGCAGCTCCATGAGGCCTTCATCGCTGTTCTGCTTTAGTTTCACGGTAGTAAGCTTTCCAAGACTCCTAGGGACTTTGCTTAAGCAACCGTTTCGGTACCAGAACACTGCGTAGAGACAGTAAGCTCTGGTCCTGCGTGTATGCTGCGTGTCAACCTAGAAATTGGAGACTGATGGCCTAAGGCTTCTTTTCCCATTATGGAAGCTCCGTTCATGCGGCCTCGAAGCTACCTGAAAAGCATTGTTGTTGCCGGGGTTTTCCTCACTGCCGGCATGGTTCTGAGAAGAAAATGAGTTTTCTCCTAAGAAACCTTGGGTTTCCAGTTCCTTGTTGGAAGCTCACCCTGCTCTGCGCTATACCTAAAGTGAAAGTCAACGTGAGCCCAAGCTTCGAAGTAAGGCCCTGATTATCCTTGCAAAACGAGAGGCGTGCAGCAGCTCCATGAGGCCTTCATCGTTGTTCTGCTTTAGTTTCAAGGTAGTAAGCTTTTCAACACTCCTAGGGGCCTTGCTTCAGCACCCGTTTCAGTACCAGAACACTGCGTAGAATCAGGAAGCTCTGCTCCTGCGTGTATGCTGCGTGTCAACCTAGAAATTAGAGACTGATGGCACAAGGCTAGTTTTCCCATTATGAAAGCTCCGTTGATGCGGCCCCGAAGCTACCTGAAAAGCACTGTTGTTACCGTGCTTTTACTTACAGCCGGCATGGTTCATAGAAGAAAATGAGTTTTCTCGAAAGAAACCTTGTGCTTCCAGTTCCTAGTTGGAAGCTCACCCTGCTCTGTTCTATACCAAACGTGAAAGTCAATGTGAGCACTAACCTCCAAGTAAGGCCCTGATTATGCTGGCAAAACGGGAGGCGTGCAGCAGCTCCATGAGGCCTTCATCGCTGTTCTGCTTTAGTTTCACGGTAGTAAGCTTTCCAAGACTCCTAGGGACTTTGCTTAAGCAACCGTTTCGGTACCAGAACACTGCGTAGAGACAGTAAGCTCTGGTCCTGCGTGTATGCTGCGTGTCAACCTAGAAATTGGAGACTGATGGCATAAGGCTTCTTTTCCCATTATGAAAGCTCCGTACATGCGGCCTCGAAGCTACCTGGAAAGTATTGTTGTTGCCGGGGTTTTCCTCACTACCGGCATGGTTCTGAGAAGAAAATGAGTTTTCTCCTAAGAATCCTTGGGTTTCCAGTTCCTTGTTGGAAGCTCACCCTGCTCTGCGCTATACCTAAAGTGAAAGTCAACGGGAGCCCAAGCTTCGAAGTAAGGCCCTGATTATCCTTGCAAAACGAGAGGCGTGCAGCAGCTCCATGAGGCCTTCATCGTTGTTCTGCTTTAGTTTCAAGGTAGTAAGCTTTTCAACACTCCTAGGGGCCTTGCTTCAGCACCCGTTTCAGTACCAGAACACTGCGTAGAACCAGGAAGCTCTGCTCCTGCGTGTATGCTGCGTGTCAACCTAGAAATTAGAGACTGATGGCACAAGGCTAGTTTTCCCATTATGAAAGCTCCGTTGATGCGGCCCCGAAGCTACCTGAAAGCACTGTTGTTACCGTGCTTTTACTTACAGCCGGCATGGTTCATAGAAGAAAATGAGTTTTCTCGAAAGAAACCTTGTGCTTCCAGTTCCTAGTTGGAAGCTCACCCTGCTCTGCTCTATACCAAACGTGAAAGTCAATGTGAGCACTAGCCTCGAAGTAAGGCCCTGATTATGCTGGCAAAACGGGAGGCGTGCAGCAGCTCCATGAGGCCTTCATCGCTGTTCTGCTTTAGTTTCACGGTAGTAAGCTTTCCAAGACTCCTAGGGACTTTGCTTAAGCAACCGTTTCGGTACCAGAACACTGCGTAGAGACAGTAAGCTCTGGTCCTGCGTGTATGCTGCGTGTCAACCTAGAAATTGGAGACTGATGGCATAAGGCTTCTTTTCCCATTATGGAAGCTCCGTTCATGCGGCCTCGAGGCTACCTGAAAAGCATTGTTATTGCCGGGGTTTTCCTCACTGCCGGCATGGTTCTGAGAAGAAAATGAGTTTTCTCCTAAGAAACCTTGGGTTTCCAGTTCCTTGTTGGAAGCTCACCCTGCTCTGCGCTATACCTAAAGTGAAAGTCAACGTGAGCCCAAGCTTCGAAGTAAGGCCCTGATTATCCTTGCAAAACGAGAGGCGTGCAGCAGCTCCATGAGGCCTTCATCGTTGTTCTGCTTTAGTTTCAAGGTAGTAAGCTTTTCAACACTCCTAGGGGCCTTGCTTCAGCACCCGTTTCAGTACCAGAACACTGCGTAGAACCAGGAAGCTCTGCTCCTGCGTGTATGCTGCGTGTCAACCTAGAAATTAGAGACTGATGGCACAAGGCTAGTTTTCCCATTATGAAAGCTCCGTTGATGCGGCCCCGAAGCTACCTGAAAGCACTGTTGTTACCGTGCTTTTACTTACAGCCGGCATGGTTCATAGAAGAAAATGAGTTTTCTCGAAAGAAACCTTGTGCTTCCAGTTCCTAGTTGGAAGCTCACCCTGCTCTGCTCTATACCAAACGTGAAAGTCAATGTGAGCACTAGCCTCGAAGTAAGGCCCTGATTATCCTGGCAAAACGGGAGGCGTGTAGCAGCTCCATGAGGCCTTCATCGCTGTTCCGCTTTAGTTTCACAGTAGTAAGCTTTCCAACATTCCTAGGGACTTTGCTTAAGCAACCGTTTCGGTACCAGAACACTGCGTAGAGACAGTAAGCTCTGGTCCTGCGTGTATGCTGCGTGTCAACCTAGAAATTGGAGACTGATGGCATAAGGCTTCTTTTCCCATTATGAAAGCTCCGTTCATGCGGCCTCGAAGCTACCTGAAAAGCATTGTTGTTGCCGGGGTTTTCCTCACTGCCGGCATGGTTCTGAGAAGAAAATGAGTTTTCTCCTAAGAAACCTTGGGTTTCCAGTTCCTTGTTGGAAGCTCACCCTGCTCTGCGCTATACCTAAAGTGAAAGTCAACGTGAGCCCAAGCTTCGAAGTAAGGCCCTGATTATCCTTGCAAAACGAGAGGCGTGCAGCAGCTCCATGAGGCCTTCATCGTTGTTCTGCTTTAGTTTCAAGGTAGTAAGCTTTTCAACACTCCTAGGGGCCTTGCTTCAGCACCCGTTTCAGTACCAGAACACTGCGTAGAACCAGGAAGCTCTGCTCCTGCGTGTATGCTGCGTGTCAACCTAGAAATTAGAGACTGATGGCACAAGGCTAGTTTTCCCATTATGAAAGCTCCGTTGATGCGGCCCCGAAGCTACCTGAAAAGCACTGTTGTTACCGTGCTTTTACTTACAGCCGGCATGGTTCATAGAAGAAAATGAGATTTCTCGAAAGAAACCTTGTGCTTCCAGTTCCTAGTTGGAAGCTCACCCTGCTCTGTTCTATACCAAACGTGAAAGTCAATGTGAGCACTAGCCTCGAAGTAAGGCCCTGATTATGCTGGCAAAACGGGAGGCGTGCAGCAGCTCCATGAGGCCTTCATCGCTGTTCTGCTTTAGTTTCACGGTAGTAAGCTTTCCAAGACTCCTAGGGACTTTGCTTAAGCAACCGTTTCGGTACCAGAACACTGCGTAGAGACAGTAAGCTCTGGTCCTGCGTGTATGCTGCGTGTCAACCTAGAAATTGGAGACTGATGGCCTAAGGCTTCTTTTCCCATTATGGAAGCTCCGTTCATGCGGCCTCGAAGCTACCTGAAAAGCATTGTTGTTGCCGGGGTTTTCCTCACTGCCGGCATGGTTCTGAGAAGAAAATGAGTTTTCTCCTAAGAAACCTTGGGTTTCCAGTTCCTTGTTGGAAGCTCACCCTGCTCTGCGCTATACCTAAAGTGAAAGTCAACGTGAGCCCAAGCTTCGAGGTAAGGCCCTGATTATCCTTGCAAAACGAGAGGCGTGCAGCAGCTCCATGAGGCCTTCATCGTTGTTCTGCTTTAGTTTCAAGGTAGTAAGCTTTTCAACACTCCTAGGGGCCTTGCTTCAGCACCCGTTTCAGTACCAGAACACTGCGTAGAACAAGGAAGCTCTGCTCCTGCGTGTATGCTGCGTGTCAACCTAGAAATTAGAGACTGATGGCACAAGGCTAGTTTTCCCATTATGAAAGCTCCGTTGATGCGGCCCCGAAGCTACCTGAAAGCACTGTTGTTACCGTGCTTTTACTTACAGCCGGCATGGTTCATAGAAGAAAATGAGTTTTCTCGAAAGAAACCTTGTGCTTCCAGTTCCTAGTTGGAAGCTCACCCTGCTCTGCTCTATACCAAACGTGAAAGTCAATGTGAGCACTAGCCTCGAAGTAAGGCCCTGATTATGCTGGCAAAACGGGAGGCGTGCAGCAGCTCCATGAGGCCTTCATCGCTGTTCTGCTTTAGTTTCACGGTAGTAAGCTTTCCAAGACTCCTAGGGACTTTGCTTAAGCAACCGTTTCGGTAACAGAACACTGCGTAGAGACAGTAAGCTCTGGTCCTGCGTGTATGCTGCGTGTCAACCTAGAAATTGGAGACTGATGGCATAAGGCTTCTTTTCCCATTATGAAAGCTCCGTTCATGCGGCCTCGAGGCTACCTGAAAAGCATTGTTATTGCCGGGGTTTTCCTCACTGCCGGCATGGTTCTGAGAAGAAAATGAGTTTTCTCCTAAGAAACCTTGGGTTTCCAGTTCCTTGTTGGAAGCTCACCCTGCTCTGCGCTATACCTAAAGTGAAAGTCAACGTGAGCCCAAGCTTCGAAGTAAGGCCCTGATTATCCTTGCAAAACGAGAGGCGTGCAGCAGCTCCATGAGGCCTTCATCGTTGTTCTGCTTTAGTTTCAAGGTAGTAAGCTTTTCAACACTCCTAGGGGCCTTGCTTCAGCACCCGTTTCAGTACCAGAACACTGCGTAGAACCAGGAAGCTCTGCTCCTGCGTGTATGCTGCGTGTCAACCTAGAAATTAGAGACTGATGGCACAAGGCTAGTTTTCCCATTATGAAAGCTCCGTTGATGCGGCCCCGAAGCTACCTGAAAGCACTGTTGTTACCGTGCTTTTACTTACAGCCGGCATGGTTCATAGAAGAAAATGAGTTTTCTCGAAAGAAACCTTGTGCTTCCAGTTCCTAGTTGGAAGCTCACCCTGCTCTGCTCTATACCAAACGTGAAAGTCAATGTGAGCACTAGCCTCGAAGTAAGGCCCTGATTATCCTGGCAAAACGGGAGGCGTGTAGCAGCTCCATGAGGCCTTCATCGCTGTTCTGCTTTAGTTTCACAGTAGTAAGCATTCCAACATTCCTAGGGACTTTGCTTAAGCAACCGTTTCGGTACCAGAATACTGCGTAGAGACAGTAAGCTCTGGTCCTGCGTGTATGCTGCGTGTCAACCTAGAAATTGGAGACTGATGGCATAAGGCTTCTTTTCCCATTATGAAAGCTCCGTTCATGCGGCCTCGAAGCTATCTGAAAAGCATTGTTGTTGCCGGGGTTTTCCTCACTGCCGGCATGGTTCTGAGAAGAAAATGAGTTTTCTCCTAAGAAACCTTGGGTTTCCAGTTCCTTGTTGGAAGCTCACCCTGCTCTGCGCTATACCTAAAGTGAAAGTCAACGTGAGCCCAAGCTTCGAAGTAAGGCCCTGATTATCCTTGCAAAACGAGAGGCGTGCAGCAGCTCCATGAGGCCTTCATCGTTGTTCTGCTTTAGTTTCAAGGTAGTAAGCTTTTCAACACTCCTAGGGGCCTTGCTTCAGCAGCCGTTTCAGTACCAGAACACTGCGTAGAACCAGGAAGCTCTGCTCCTGCGTGTATGCTGCGTGTCAACCTAGAAATTAGAGACTGATGGCACAAGGCTAGTTTTCCCATTATGAAAGCTCCGTTGATGCGGCCCCGAAGCTACCTGAAAAGCACTGTTGTTACCGTGCTTTTACTTACAGCCGGCATGGTTCATAGAAGAAAATGAGATTTCTCGAAAGAAACCTTGTGCTTCCAGTTCCTAGTTGGAAGCTCACCCTGCTCTGTTCTATACCAAACGTGAAAGTCAATGTGAGCACTAGCCTCGAAGTAAGGCCCTGATTATGCTGGCAAAACGGGAGGCGTGCAGCAGCTCCATGAGGCCTTCATCGCTGTTCTGCTTTAGTTTCACGGTAGTAAGCTTTCCAAGACTCCTAGGGACTTTGCTTAAGCAACCGTTTCGGTACCAGAACACTGCGTAGAGACAGTAAGCTCTGGTCCTGCGTGTATGCTGCGTGTCAACCTAGAAATTGGAGACTGATGGCATAAGGCTTCTTTTCCCATTATGGAAGCTCCGTTCATGCGGCCTCGAAGCTACCTGAAAAGCATTGTTGTTGCCGGGGTTTTCCTCACTGCCGGCATGGTTCTGAGAAGAAAATGAGTTTTCTCCTAAGAAACCTTGGGTTTCCAGTTCCTTGTTGGAAGCTCACCCTGCTCTGCGCTATACCTAAAGTGAAAGTCAACGTGAGCCCAAGCTTCGAAGTAAGGCCCTGATTATCCTTGCAAAACGAGAGGCGTGCAGCAGCTCCATGAGGCCTTCATCGTTGTTCTGCTTTAGTTTCAAGGTAGTAAGCTTTTCAACACTCCTAGGGGCCTTGCTTCAGCACCCGTTTCAGTACCAGAACACTGCGTAGAATCAGGAAGCTCTGCTCCTGCGTGTATGCTGCGTGTCAACCTAGAAATTAGAGACTGATGGCACAAGGCTAGTTTTCCCATTATGAAAGCTCCGTTGATGCGGCCCCGAAGCTACCTGAAAGCACTGTTGTTACCGTGCTTTTACTTACAGCCGGCATGGTTCATAGAAGAAAATGAGTATTCTCGAAAGAAACCTTGTGCTTCCAGTTCCTAGTTGGAAGCTCACCCTGCTCTGTTCTATACCAAACGTGAAAGTCAATGTAAGCACTAGCCTCCAAGTAAGGCCCTGATTATGCTGGCAAAACGGGAGGCGTGCAGCAGCTCCATGAGGCCTTCATCGCTGTTCTGCTTTAGTTTCACGGTAGTAAGCTTTCCAAGACTCCTAGGGACTTTGCTTAAGCAACCGTTTCGGTACCAGAACACTGCGTAGAGACAGTAAGCTCTGGTCCTGCGTGTATGCTGCGTGTCAACCTAGAAATTGGAGACTGATGGCATAAGGCTTCTTTTCCCATTATGAAAGCTCCGTTCATGCGGCCTCGAAGCTACCTGGAAAGCATTGTTGTTGCCGGGGTTTTCCTCACTGCCGGCATGGTTCTGAGAAGAAAATGAGTTTTCTCCTAAGAATCCTTGGGTTTCCAGTTCCTTGTTGGAAGCTCACCCTGCTCTGCGCTATACCTAAAGTGAAAGTCAACGGGAGACCAAGCTTCGAAGTAAGGCCCTGATTATCCTTGCAAAACGAGAGGCGTGCAGCAGCTCCATGAGGCCTTCATCGTTGTTCTGCTTTAGTTTCAAGGTAGTAAGCTTTTCAACACTCCTAGGGGCCTTGCTTCAGCAGCCGTTTCAGTACCAGAACACTGCGTAGAACCAGGAAGCTCTGCTCCTGCGTGTATGCTGCGTGTCAACCTAGAAATTAGAGACTGATGGCACAAGGCTAGTTTTCCCATTATGAAAGCTCCGTTGATGCGGCCCCGAAGCTACCTGAAAAGCACTGTTGTTACCGTGCTTTTACTTACAGCCGGCATGTTTCATAGAAGAAAATGAGATTTCTCGAAAGAAACCTTGTGCTTCCAGTTCCTAGTTGGAAGCTCACCCTGCTCTGTTCTATACCAAACGTGAAAGTCAATGTGAGCACTAGCCTCGAAGTAAGGCCCTGATTATGCTGGCAAAACGGGAGGCGTGCAGCAGCTCCATGAGGCCTTCATCGCTGTTCTGCTTTAGTTTCACGGTAGTAAGCTTTCCAAGACTCCTAGGGACTTTGCTTAAGCAACCGTTTCGGTACCAGAACACTGCGTAGAGACAGTAAGCTCTGGTCCTGCGTGTATGCTGCGTGTCAACCTAGAAATTGGAGACTGATGGCCTAAGGCTTCTTTTCCCATTATGGAAGCTCCGTTCATGCGGCCTCGAAGCTACCTGAAAAGCATTGTTGTTGCCGGGGTTTTCCTCACTGCCGGCATGGTTCTGAGAAGAAAATGAGTTTTCTCCTAAGAAACCTTGGGTTTCCAGTTCCTTGTTGGAAGCTCACCCTGCTCTGCGCTATACCTAAAGTGAAAGTCAACGGGAGCCCAAGCTTCGAAGTAAGGCCCTGATTATCCTTGCAAAACGAGAGGCGTGCAGCAGCTCCATGAGGCCTTCATCGTTGTTCTGCTTTAGTTTCAAGGTAGTAAGCTTTTCAACACTCCTAGGGGCCTTGCTTCAGCACCCGTTTCAGTACCAGAACACTGCGTAGAATCAGGAAGCTCTGCTCCTGCGTGTATGCTGCGTGTCAACCTAGAAATTAGAGACTGATGGCACAAGGCTAGTTTTCCCATTATGAAAGCTCCGTTGATGCGGCCCCGAAGCTACCTGAAAAGCACTGTTGTTACCGTGCTTTTACTTACAGCCGGCATGGTTCATAGAAGAAAATGAGTTTTCTCGAAAGAAACCTTGTGCTTCCAGTTCCTAGTTGGAAGCTCACCCTGCTCTGCTCTATACCAAACGTGAAAGTCAATGTGAGCACTAGCCTCGAAGTAAGGCCCTGATTATCCTGGCAAAATGGGAGGCGTGCAGCAGCTCCATGAGGCCTTCATCGCTGTTCTGCTTTAGTTTCACGGTAGTAAGCTTTCCAAGACTCCTAGGGACTTTGCTTAAGCAACCGTTTCGGTACCAGAACACTGCGTAGAGACAGTAAGCTCTGGTCCTGCGTGTATGCTGCGTGTCAACCTAGAAATTGGAGACTGATGGCATAAGGCTTCTTTTCCCATTATGAAAGCTCCGTTCATGCGGCCTCGAAGCTACCTGAAAAGCATTGTTGTTGCCGGGGTTTTCCTCACTGCCGGCATGGTTCTGAGAAGAAAATGAGTTTTCTCCTAAGAAACCTTGGGTTTCCAGTTCCTTGTTGGAAGCTCACCCTGCTCTGCTCTATACCTAAAGTGAAAGTCAACGTGAGCCCAAGCTTCGAAGTAAGGCCCTGATTATCCTTGCAAAACGAGAGGCGTGCAGCAGCTCCATGAGGCCTTCATTGTTGTTCTGCTTTAGTTTCAAGATAGTAAGCTTTTCAACACTCCTAGGGGCCTTGCTTCAGCACCCGTTTCAGTACCAGAACACTGCGTAGAACCAGGAAGCTCTGCTCCTGCGTGTATGCTGCGTGTCAACCTAGAAATTAGAGACTGATGGCACAAGGCTAGTTTTCCCATTATGAAAGCTCCGTTGATGCGGCCCCGAAGCTACCTGAAAAGCACTGTTGTTACCGTGCTTTTACTTACAGCCGGCATGGTTCATAGAAGAAAATGAGTTTTCTCGAAAGAAACCTTGTGCTTCCAGTTCCTAGTTGGAAGCTCACCCTGCTCTGCTCTATACCAAACGTGAAAGTCAATGTGAGCACTAGCCTCGAAGTAAGGCCCTGATTATGCTGGCAAAACGGGAGGCGTGCAGCAGCTCCATGAGGCCTTCATCGCTGTTCTGCTTTAGTTTCACGGTAGTAAGCTTTCCAAGACTCCTAGGGACTTTGCTTAAGCAACCGTTTCGGTACCAGAACACTGCGTAGAGACAGTAAGCTCTGGTCCTGCGAGTATGCTGCGTGTCAACCTAGAAATTGGAGACTGATGGCATAAGGCTTCTTTTCCCATTATGAAAGCTCCGTTCATGCGGCCTCGAAGCTACCTGGAAAGCATTGTTGTTGCCGGGGTTTTCCTCACTGCCGGCATGGTTCTGAGAAGAAAATGAGTTTTCTCCTAAGAATCCTTGGGTTTCCAGTTCCTTGTTGGAAGCTCACCCTGCTCTGCGCTATACCTAAAGTGAAAGTCAACGGGAGCCCAAGCTTCGAAGTAAGGCCCTGATTATCCTTGCAAAACGAGAGGCGTGCAGCAGCTCCATGAGGCCTTCATCGTTGTTCTGCTTTAGTTTCAAGGTAGTAAGCTTTTCAACACTCCTAGGGGCCTTGCTTCAGCAGCCGTTTCAGTACCAGAACACTGCGTAGAACCAGGAAGCTCTGCTCCTGCGTGTATGCTGCGTGTCAACCTAGAAATTAGAGACTGATGGCACAAGGCTAGTTTTCCCATTATGAAAGCTCCGTTGATGCGGCCCCGAAGCTACCTGAAAAGCACTGTTGTTACCGTGCTTTTACTTACAGCCGGCATGTTTCATAGAAGAAAATGAGATTTCTCGAAAGAAACCTTGTGCTTCCAGTTCCTAGTTGGAAGCTCACCCTGCTCTGTTCTATACCAAACGTGAAAGTCAATGTGAGCACTAGCCTCGAAGTAAGGCCCTGATTATGCTGGCAAAACGGGAGGCGTGCAGCAGCTCCATGAGGCCTTCATCGCTGTTCTGCTTTAGTTTCACGGTAGTAAGCTTTCCAAGACTCCTAGGGACTTTGCTTAAGCAACCGTTTCGGTACCAGAACACTGCGTAGAGACAGTAAGCTCTGGTCCTGCGTGTATGCTGCGTGTCAACCTAGAAATTGGAGACTGATGGCCTAAGGCTTCTTTTCCCATTATGGAAGCTCCGTTCATGCGGCCTCGAAGCTACCTGAAAAGCATTGTTGTTGCCGGGGTTTTCCTCACTGCCGGCATGGTTCTGAGAAGAAAATGAGTTTTCTCCTAAGAAACCTTGGGTTTCCAGTTCCTTGTTGGAAGCTCACCCTGCTCTGCGCTATACCTAAAGTGAAAGTCAACGTGAGCCCAAGCTTCGAAGTAAGGCCCTGATTATCCTTGCAAAACGAGAGGCGTGCAGCAGCTCCATGAGGCCTTCATCGTTGTTCTGCTTTAGTTTCAAGGTAGTAAGCTTTTCAACACTCCTAGGGGCCTTGCTTCAGCACCCGTTTCAGTACCAGAACACTGCGTAGAATCAGGAAGCTCTGCTCCTGCGTGTATGCTGCGTGTCAACCTAGAAATTAGAGACTGATGGCACAAGGCTAGTTTTCCCATTATGAAAGCTCCGTTGATGCGGCCCCGAAGCTACCTGAAAAGCACTGTTGTTACCGTGCTTTTACTTACAGCCGGCATGGTTCATAGAAGAAAATGAGTTTTCTCGAAAGAAACCTTGTGCTTCCAGTTCCTAGTTGGAAGCTCACCCTGCTCTGCTCTATACCAAACGTGAAAGTCAATGTGAGCACTAGCCTCGAAGTAAGGCCCTGATTATCCTGGCAAAATGGGAGGCGTGCAGCAGCTCCATGAGGCCTTCATCGCTGTTCTGCTTTAGTTTCACGGTAGTAAGCTTTCCAAGACTCCTAGGGACTTTGCTTAAGCAACCGTTTCGGTACCAGAACACTGCGTAGAGACAGTAAGCTCTGGTCCTGCGTGTATGCTGCGTGTCAACCTAGAAATTGGAGACTGATGGCATAAGGCTTCTTTTCCCATTATGAAAGCTCCGTTCATGCGGCCTCGAAGCTACCTGAAAAGCATTGTTGTTGCCGGGGTTTTCCTCACTGCCGGCATGGTTCTGAGAAGAAAATGAGTTTTCTCCTAAGAAACCTTGGGTTTCCAGTTCCTTGTTGGAAGCTCACCCTGCTCTGCTCTATACCTAAAGTGAAAGTCAACGTGAGCCCAAGCTTCGAAGTAAGGCCCTGATTATCCTTGCAAAACGAGAGGCGTGCAGCAGCTCCATGAGGCCTTCATTGTTGTTCTGCTTTAGTTTCAAGATAGTAAGCTTTTCAACACTCCTAGGGGCCTTGCTTCAGCACCCGTTTCAGTACCAGAACACTGCGTAGAACCAGGAAGCTCTGCTCCTGCGTGTATGCTGCGTGTCAACCTAGAAATTAGAGACTGATGGCACAAGGCTAGTTTTCCCATTATGAAAGCTCCGTTGATGCGGCCCCGAAGCTACCTGAAAAGCACTGTTGTTACCGTGCTTTTACTTACAGCCGGCATGGTTCATAGAAGAAAATGAGTTTTCTCGAAAGAAACCTTGTGCTTCCAGTTCCTAGTTGGAAGCTCACCCTGCTCTGCTCTATACCAAACGTGAAAGTCAATGTGAGCACTAGCCTCGAAGTAAGGCCCTGATTATGCTGGCAAAACGGGAGGCGTGCAGCAGCTCCATGAGGCCTTCATCGCTGTTCTGCTTTAGTTTCACGGTAGTAAGCTTTCCAAGACTCCTAGGGACTTTGCTTAAGCAACCGTTTCGGTACCAGAACACTGCGTAGAGACAGTAAGCTCTGGTCCTGCGAGTATGCTGCGTGTCAACCTAGAAATTGGAGACTGATGGCATAAGGCTTCTTTTCCCATTATGAAAGCTCCGTTCATGCGGCCTCGAAGCTACCTGGAAAGCATTGTTGTTGCCGGGGTTTTCCTCACTGCCGGCATGGTTCTGAGAAGAAAATGAGTTTTCTCCTAAGAATCCTTGGGTTTCCAGTTCCTTGTTGGAAGCTCACCCTGCTCTGCGCTATACCTAAAGTGAAAGTCAACGGGAGCCCAAGCTTCGAAGTAAGGCCCTGATTATCCTTGCAAAACGAGAGGCGTGCAGCAGCTCCATGAGGCCTTCATCGTTGTTCTGCTTTAGTTTCAAGGTAGTAAGCTTTTCAACACTCCTAGGGGCCTTGCTTCAGCACCCGTTTCAGTACCAGAACACTGCGTAGAACCAGGAAGCTCTGCTCCTGCGTGTATGCTGCGTGTCAACCTAGAAATTAGAGACTGATGGCACAAGGCTAGTTTTCCCATTATGAAAGCTCCGTTGATGCGGCCCCGAAGCTACCTGAAAAGCACTGTTGTTACCGTGCGTTTACTTACAGCCGGCATGGTTCATAGAAGAAAATGAGTTTTCTCGAAAGAAACCTTGTGCTTCCAGTTCCTAGTTGGAAGCTCACCCTGCTCTGTTCTATACCAAACGTGAAAGTCAATGTGAGCACTAGCCTCGAAGTAAGGCCCTGATTATGCTGGCAAAACGGGAGGCGTGCAGCAGCTCCATGAGGCCTTCATCGCTGTTCTGCTTTAGTTTCACGGTAGTAAGCTTTCCAAGACTCCTAGGGACTTTGCTTAAGCAACCGTTTCGGTACCAGAACACTGCGTAGAGACAGTAAGCTCTGGTCCTGCGTGTATGCTGCGTGTCAACCTAGAAATTGGAGACTGATGGCATAAGGCTTCTTTTCCCATTATGAAAGCTCCGTTCATGCGGCCTCGAAGCTACCTGGAAAGCATTGTTGTTGCCGGGGTTTTCCTCACTGCCGGCATGGTTCTGAGAAGAAAATGAGTTTTCTCCTAAGAAACCTTGGGTTTCCAGTTCCTTGTTGGAAGCTCACCCTGCTCTGCGCTATACCTAAAGTGAAAGTCAACGGGAGCCCAAGCTTCGAAGTAAGGCCCTGATTATCCTTGCAAAACGAGAGGCGTGCAGCAGCTCCATGAGGCCTTCATCGTTGTTCTGCTTTAGTTTCAAGGTAGTAAGCTTTTCAACACTCCTAGGGGCCTTGCTTCAGCACCCGTTTCAGTACCAGAACACTGCGTAGAACCAGGAAGCTCTGCTCCTGCGTGTATGCTGCGTGTCAACCTAGAAATTAGAGACTGATGGCACAAGGCTAGTTTTCCCATTATGAAAGCTCCGTTGATGCGGCCCCGAAGCTACCTGAAAGCACTGTTGTTACCGTGCTTTTACTTACAGCCGGCATGGTTCATAGAAGAAAATGAGTTTTCTCGAAAGAAACCTTGTGCTTCCAGTTCCTAGTTGGAAGCTCACCCTGCTCTGCTCTATACCAAACGTGAAAGTCAATGTGAGCACTAGCCTCGAAGTAAGGCCCTGATTATGCTGGCAAAACGGGAGGCGTGCAGCAGCTCCATGAGGCCTTCATCGCTGTTCTGCTTTAGTTTCACGGTAGTAAGCTTTCCAACATTCCTAGGGACTTTGCTTAAGCAACCGTTTCGGTACCAGAACACTGCGTAGGGACAGTAAGCTCTGGTCCTGCGTGTATGCTGCGTGTCAACCTAGAAATTGGAGACTGATGGCATAAGGCTTCTTTTCCCATTATGGAAGCTCCGTTCATGCGGCCTCGAGGCTACCTGAAAAACATTGTTGTTGCCGGGGTTTTCCTCACTGAGGGCATGGTTCTGAGAAGAAAATGAGTTTTCTCCTAAGAAACCTTGGGTTTCCAGTTCCTTGTTGGAAGCTCACCCTGCTCTGCGCTATACCTAAAGTGAAAGTCAACGTGAGCCCAAGCTTCGAAGTAAGGCCCTGATTATCCTTGCAAAACGAGAGGCGTGCAGCAGCTCCATGAGGCCTTCATCGTTGTTCTGCTTTAGTTTCAAGGTAGTAAGCTTTTCAACACACCTAGGGGACTTGCTTCAGCACCCGTTTCAGTACCAGAACACTGCGTAGAACCAGGAAGCTCTGCTCCTGCGTGTATGCTGCGTGTCAACCTAGAAATTAGAGACTGATGGCACAAGGCTAGTTTTCCCATTATGAAAGCTCCGTTGATGCGGCCCCGAAGCTACCTGAAAAGCACTGTTGTTACCGTGCTTTTACTTACAGCCGGCATGGTTCATAGAAGAAAATGAGTTTTCTCGAAAGAAACCTTGTGCTTCCAGTTCCTAGTTGGAAGCTCACCCTGCTCTGCTCTATACCAAACGTGAAAGTCAATATGAGCACTAGCCTCGAAGTAAGGCCCTGATTATCCTGGCAAAACGGGAGGCGTGCAGCAGCTCCATGAGGCCTTCATCGCTGTTCTGCTTTAGTTTCACAGTAGTAAGCTTTCCAACATTCCTAGGGACTTTGCTTAAGCAACCGTTTCGGTACCAGAACACTGCGTAGAGACAGTAAGCTCTGGTCCTGCGTGTATGCTGCGTGTCAACCTAGAAATTGGAGACTGATGGCATAAGGCTTCTTTTCCCATTATGGAAGCTCCGTTCATGCGGCCTCGAGGCTACCTGAAAAACATTGTTGTTGCCGGGGTTTTCCTCACTGAGGGCATGGTTCTGAGAAGAAAATGAGTTTTCTCCTAAGAAACCTTGGGTTTCCAGTTCCTTGTTGGAAGCTCACCCTGCTCTGCGCTATACCTAAAGTGAAAGTCAACGTGAGCCCAAGCTTCGAAGTAAGGCCCTGATTATCCTTGCAAAACGAGAGGCGTGCAGCAGCTCCATGAGGCCTTCATCGTTGTTCTGCTTTAGTTTCAAGGTAGTAAGCTTTTCAACACTCCTAGGGGCCTTGCTTCAGCACCCGTTTCAGTACCAGAACACTGCGTAGAACCAGGAATCTCTGCTCCTGCGTGTATGCTGCGTGTCAACCTAGAAATTAGAGACTGATGGCACAAGGCTAGTTTTCCCATTATGAAAGCTCCGTTGATGCGGCCCCGAAGCTACCTGAAAGCACTGTTGTTACCGTGCTTTTACTTACAGCTGGCATGGTTCATAGAAGAAAATGAGTTTTCTCGAAAGAAACCTTGTGCTTCCAGTTCCTAGTTGGAAGCTCACCCTGCTCTGCTCTATACCAAACGTGAAAGTCAATGTGAGCACTAGCCTCGAAGTAAGGCCCTGATTATCCTGGCAAAACGGGAGGCGTGCAGCAGCTCCATGAGGCCTTCATCGCTGTTCTGCTTTAGTTTCACAGTAGTAAGCTTTCCAACATTCCTAGGGACTTTGCTTAAGCAACCGTTTCGGTACCAGAACACTGCGTAGAGACAGTAAGCTCTGGTCCTGCGTGTATGCTGCGTGTCAACCTAGAAATTGGAGACTGATGGCATAAGGCTTCTTTTCCCATTATGAAAGCTCCGTTCATGCGGCCTCGAAGCTATCTGAAAAGCATTGTTGTTGCCGGGGTTTTCCTCACTGCCGGCATGGTTCTGAGAAGAAAATGAGTTTTCTCCTAAGAAACCTTGGGTTTCCAGTTCCTTGTTGGAAGCTCACCCTGCTCTGCGCTATACCTAAAGTGAAAGTCAACGTGAGCCCAAGCTTCGAAGTAAGGCCCTGATTATCCTTGCAAAACGAGAGGCGTGCAGCAGCTCCATGAGGCCTTCATCGTTGTTCTGCTTTAGTTTCAAGGTAGTAAGCTTTTCAACACTCCTAGGGGCCTTGCTTCAGCAGCCGTTTCAGTACCAGAACACTGCGTAGAACCAGGAAGCTCTGCTCCTGCGTGTATGCTGCGTGTCAACCTAGAAATTAGAGACTGATGGCACAAGGCTAGTTTTCCCATTATGAAAGCTCCGTTGATGCGGCCCCGAAGCTACCTGAAAAGCACTGTTGTTACCGTGCTTTTACTTACAGCCGGCATGGTTCATAGAAGAAAATGAGTTTTCTCGAAAGAAACCTTGTGCTTCCAGTTCCTAGTTGGAAGCTCACCCTGCTCTGCTCTATACCAAACGTGAAAGTCAATGTGAGCACTAGCCTCGAAGTAAGGCCCTGATTATCCTGGCAAAATGGGAGGCGTGCAGCAGCTCCATGAGGCCTTCATCGCTGTTCTGCTTTAGTTTCACGGTAGTAAGCTTTCCAAGACTCCTAGGGACTTTGCTTAAGCAACCGTTTCGGTACCAGAACACTGCGTAGAGACAGTAAGCTCTGGTCCTGCGTGTATGCTGCGTGTCAACCTAGAAATTGGAGACTGATGGCATAAGGCTTCTTTTCCCATTATGAAAGCTCCGTTCATGCGGCCTCGAAGCTACCTGAAAAGCATTGTTGTTGCCGGGGTTTTCCTCACTGCCGGCATGGTTCTGAGAAGAAAATGAGTTTTCTCCTAAGAAACCTTGGGTTTCCAGTTCCTTGTTGGAAGCTCACCCTGCTCTGCTCTATACCTAAAGTGAAAGTCAACGTGAGCCCAAGCTTCGAAGTAAGACCCTGATTATCCTTGCAAAACGAGAGGCGTGCAGCAGCTCCATGAGGCCTTCATTGTTGTTCTGTTTTAGTTTCAAGATAGTAAGCTTTTCAACACTCCTAGGGGCCTTGCTTCAGCACCCGTTTCAGTACCAGAACACTGCGTAGAACCAGGAAGCTCTGCTCCTGCGTGTATGCTGCGTGTCAACCTAGAAATTAGAGACTGATGGCACAAGGCTAGTTTTCCCATTATGAAAGCTCCGTTGATGCGGCCCCGAAGCTACCTGAAAAGCACTGTTGTTACCGTGCTTTTACTTACAGCCGGCATGGTTCATAGAAGAAAATGAGTTTTCTCGAAAGAAACCTTGTGCTTCCAGTTCCTAGTTGGAAGCTCACCCTGCTCTGCTCTATACCAAACGTGAAAGTCAATGTGAGCACTAGCCTCGAAGTAAGGCCCTGATTATGCTGGCAAAACGGGAGGCGTGCAGCAGCTCCATGAGGCCTTCATCGCTGTTCTGCTTTAGTTTCACGGTAGTAAGCTTTCCAAGACTCCTAGGGACTTTGCTTAAGCAACCGTTTCGGTACCAGAACACTGCGTAGAGACAGTAAGCTCTGGTTCTGCGAGTATGCTGCGTGTCAACCTAGAAATTGGAGACTGATGGCATAAGGCTTCTTTTCCCATTATGAAAGCTCCGTTCATGCGGCCTCGAAGCTACCTGGAAAGCATTGTTGTTGCCGGGGTTTTCCTCACTGCCGGCATGGTTCTGAGAAGAAAATGAGTTTTCTCCTAAGAATCCTTGGGTTTCCAGTTCCTTGTTGGAAGCTCACCCTGCTCTGCGCTATACCTAAAGTGAAAGTCAACGGGAGCCCAAGCTTCGAAGTAAGGCCCTGATTATCCTTGCAAAACGAGAGGCGTGCAGCAGCTCCATGAGGCCTTCATCGTTGTTCTGCTTTAGTTTCAAGGTAGTAAGCTTTTCAACACTCCTAGGGGCCTTGCTTCAGCACCCGTTTCAGTACCAGAACACTGCGTAGAACCAGGAAGCTCTGCTCCTGCGTGTATGCTGCGTGTCAACCTAGAAATTAGAGACTGATGGCACAAGGCTAGTTTTCCCATTATGAAAGCTCCGTTGATGCGGCCCCGAAGCTACCTGAAAAGCACTGTTGTTACCGTGCTTTTACTTACAGCCGGCATGGTTCATAGAAGAAAATGAGTTTTCTCGAAAGAAACCTTGTGCTTCCAGTTCCTAGTTGGAAGCTCACCCTGCTCTGTTCTATACCAAACGTGAAAGTCAATGTGAGCACTAGCCTCGAAGTAAGGCCCTGATTATCCTGGCAAAACGGGAGGCGTGCAGCAGCTCCATGAGGCCTTCATCGCTGTTCTGCTTTAGTTTCACGGTAGTAAGCTTTCCAAGACTCCTAGGGACTTTGCTGAAGCAACCGTTTCGGTACCAGAACACTGCGTAGAGACAGTAAGCTCTGGTCCTGCGTGTATGCTGCGTGTCAACCTAGAAATTGGAGACTGATGGCATAAGGCTTCTTTTCCCATTATGAAAGCTCCGTTCATGCGGCCTCGAAGCTACCTGGAAAGCATTGTTGTTGCCGGGGTTTTCCTCACTGCCGGCATGGTTCTGAGAAGAAAATGAGTTTTCTCCTAATAATCCTTGGGTTTCCAGTTCCTTGTTGGAAGCTCACCCTGCTCTGCGCTATACCTAAAGTGAAAGTCAACGGGAGCCCAAGCTTCGAAGTAAGGCCCTGATTATCCTTGCAAAACGAGAGGCGTGCAGCAGCTCCATGAGACCTTCATCGTTGTTCTGCTTTAGTTTCAAGGTAGTAAGCTTTTCAACACTCCTAGGGGCCTTGCTTCAGCACCCGTTTCAGTACCAGAACACTGCGTAGAACCAGGAAGCTCTGCTCCTGCGTGTATGCTGCGTGTCAACCTAGAAATTAGAGACTGATGGCACAAGGCTAGTTTTCCCATTATGAAAGCTCCGTTGATGCGGCCCCGAAGCTACCTGAAAGCACTGTTGTTACCGTGCTTTTACTTACAGCCGGCATGGTTCATAGAAGAAAATGAGTTTTCTCGAAAGAAACCTTGTGCTTCCAGTTCCTAGTTGGAAGCTCACCCTGCTCTGCTCTATACCAAACGTGAAAGTCAATGTGAGCACTAGCCTCGAAGTAAGGCCCTGATTATGCTGGCAAAACGGGAGGCGTGCAGCAGCTCCATGAGGCCTTCATCGCTGTTCTGCTTTAGTTTCACGGTAGTAAGCTTTCCAACATTCCTAGGGACTTTGCTTAAGCAACCGTTTCGGTACCAGAACACTGCGTAGAGACAGTAAGCTCTGGTCCTGCGTGTATGCTGCGTGTCAACCTAGAAATTGGAGACTGATGGCATAAGGCTTCTTTTCCCATTATGAAAGCTCCGTTCATGCGGCCTCGAAGCTACCTGAAAAGCATTGTTGTTGCCGGGGTTTTCCTCACTGCCGGCATGGTTCTGAGAAGAAAATGAGTTTTCTCCTAAGAAACCTTGGGTTTCCAGTTCCTTGTTGGAAGCTCACCCTGCTCTGCGCTATACCGAAAGTGAAAGTCAACGTGAGCCCAAGCTTCGAAGTAAGGCCCTGATTATCCTTGCAAAACGAGAGGCGTGCAGCAGCTCCATGAGGCCTTCATCGTTGTTCTGCTTTAGTTTCAAGGTAGTAAGCTTTTCAACACACCTAGGGGACTTGCTTCAGCACCCGTTTCAGTACCAGAACACTGCGTAGAACCAGGAAGCTCTGCTCCTGCGTGTATGCTGCGTGTCAACCTAGAAATTAGAGACTGATGGCACAAGGCTAGTTTTCCCATTATGAAAGCTCCGTTGATGCGGCCCCGAAGCTACCTGAAAAGCACTGTTGTTACCGTGCTTTTACTTACAGCCGGCATGGTTCATAGAAGAAAATGAGTTTTCTCGAAAGAAACCTTGTGCTTCCAGTTCCTAGTTGGAAGCTCACCCTGCTCTGCTCTATACCAAACGTGAAAGTCAATGTGAGCACTAGCCTCGAAGTAAGGCCCTGATTATCCTGGCAAAACGGGAGGCGTGCAGCAGCTCCATGAGGCCTTCATCGCTGTTCTGCTTTAGTTTCACAGTAGTAAGCTTTCCAACATTCCTAGGGACTTTGCTTAAGCAACCGTTTCGGTACCAGAACACTGCGTAGAGACAGTAAGCTCTGGTCCTGCGTGTATGCTGCGTGTCAACCTAGAAATTGGAGACTGATGGCATAAGGCTTCTTTTCCCATTATGGAAGCTCCGTTCATGCGGCCTCGAGGCTACCTGAAAAGCATTGTTGTTGCCGGGGTTTTCCTCACTGAGGGCATGGTTCTGAGAAGAAAATGAGTTTTCTCCTAAGAAACCTTGGGTTTCCAGTTCCTTGTTGGAAGCTCACCCTGCTCTGCGCTATACCTAAAGTGAAAGTCAACGTGAGCCCAAGCTTCGAAGTAAGGCCCTGATTATCCTTGCAAAACGAGAGGCGTGCAGCAGCTCCATGAGGCCTTCATCGTTGTTCTGCTTTAGTTTCAAGGTAGTAAGCTTTTCAACACTCCTAGGGGCCTTGCTTCAGCACCCGTTTCAGTACCAGAACACTGCGTAGAACCAGGAAGCTCTGCTCCTGCGTGTATGTTGCGTGTCAACCTAGAAATTAGAGACTGATGGCACAAGGCTAGTTTTCCCATTATGAAAGCTCCGTTGATGCGGCCCCGAAGCTACCTGAAAAGCACTGTTGTTACCGTGCTTTTACTTACAGCCGGCATGGTTCATAGAAGAAAATGAGTTTTCTCGAAAGAAACCTTGTGCTTCCAGTTCCTAGTTGGAAGCTCACCCTGCTCTGCTCTATACCAAACGTGAAAGTCAATGTGAGCACTAGCCTCGAAGTAAGGCCCTGATTATCCTGGCAAAATGGGAGGCGTGCAGCAGCTCCATGAGGCCTTCATCGCTGTTCTGCTTTAGTTTCACGGTAGTAAGCTTTCCAAGACTCCTAGGGACTTTGCTTAAGCAACCGTTTCGGTACCAGAACACTGCGTAGAGACAGTAAGCTCTGGTCCTGCGTGTATGCTGCGTGTCAACCTAGAAATTGGAGACTGATGGCATAAGGCTTCTTTTCCCATTATGAAAGCTCCGTTCATGCGGCCTCGAAGCTACCTGAAAAGCATTGTTGTTGCCGGGGTTTTCCTCACTGCCGGCATGGTTCTGAGAAGAAAATGAGTTTTCTCCTAAGAAACCTTGGGTTTCCAGTTCCTTGTTGGAAGCTCACCCTGCTCTGCTCTATACCTAAAGTGAAAGTCAACGTGAGCCCAAGCTTCGAAGTAAGGCCCTGATTATCCTTGCAAAACGAGAGGCGTGCAGCAGCTCCATGAGGCCTTCATTGTTGTTCTGCTTTAGTTTCAAGATAGTAAGCTTTTCAACACTCCTAGGGGCCTTGCTTCAGCACCCGTTTCAGTACCAGAACACTGCGTAGAACCAGGAAGCTCTGCTCCTGCGTGTATGCTGCGTGTCAACCTAGAAATTAGAGACTGATGGCACAAGGCTAGTTTTCCCATTATGAAAGCTCCGTTGATGCGGCCCCGAAGCTACCTGAAAAGCACTGTTGTTACCGTGCTTTTACTTACAGCCGGCATGGTTCATAGAAGAAAATGAGTTTTCTCGAAAGAAACCTTGTGCTTCCAGTTCCTAGTTGGAAGCTCACCCTGCTCTGCTCTATACCAAACGTGAAAGTCAATGTGAGCACTAGCCTCGAAGTAAGGCCCTGATTATGCTGGCAAAACGGGAGGCGTGCAGCAGCTCCATGAGGCCTTCATCGCTGTTCTGCTTTAGTTTCACGGTAGTAAGCTTTCCAAGACTCCTAGGGACTTTGCTTAAGCAACCGTTTCGGTACCAGAACACTGCGTAGAGACAGTAAGCTCTGGTCCTGCGAGTATGCTGCGTGTCAACCTAGAAATTGGAGACTGATGGCATAAGGCTTCTTTTCCCATTATGAAAGCTCCGTTCATGCGGCCTCGAAGCTACCTGGAAAGCATTGTTGTTGCCGGGGTTTTCCTCACTGCCGGCATGGTTCTGAGAAGAAAATGAGTTTTCTCCTAAGAATCCTTGGGTTTCCAGTTCCTTGTTGGAAGCTCACCCTGCTCTGCGCTATACCTAAAGTGAAAGTCAACGGGAGCCCAAGCTTCGAAGTAAGGCCCTGATTATCCTTGCAAAACGAGAGGCGTGCAGCAGCTCCATGAGGCCTTCATCGTTGTTCTGCTTTAGTTTCAAGGTAGTAAGCTTTTCAACACTCCTAGGGGCCTTGCTTCAGCACCCGTTTCAGTACCAGAACACTGCGTAGAACCAGGAAGCTCTGCTCCTGCGTGTATGCTGCGTGTCAACCTAGAAATTAGAGACTGATGGCACAAGGCTAGTTTTCCCATTATGAAAGCTCCGTTGATGCGGCCCCGAAGCTACCTGAAAAGCACTGTTGTTACCGTGCGTTTACTTACAGCCGGCATGGTTCATAGAAGAAAATGAGTTTTCTCGAAAGAAACCTTGTGCTTCCAGTTCCTAGTTGGAAGCTCACCCTGCTCTGTTCTATACCAAACGTGAAAGTCAATGTGAGCACTAGCCTCGAAGTAAGGCCCTGATTATGCTGGCAAAACGGGAGGCGTGCAGCAGCTCCATGAGGCCTTCATCGCTGTTCTGCTTTAGTTTCACGGTAGTAAGCTTTCCAAGACTCCTAGGGACTTTGCTTAAGCAACCGTTTCGGTACCAGAACACTGCGTAGAGACAGTAAGCTCTGGTCCTGCGTGTATGCTGCGTGTCAACCTAGAAATTGGAGACTGATGGCATAAGGCTTCTTTTCCCATTATGAAAGCTCCGTTCATGCGGCCTCGAAGCTACCTGGAAAGCATTGTTGTTGCCGGGGTTTTCCTCACTGCCGGCATGGTTCTGAGAAGAAAATGAGTTTTCTCCTAAGAAACCTTGGGTTTCCAGTTCCTTGTTGGAAGCTCACCCTGCTCTGCGCTATACCTAAAGTGAAAGTCAACGGGAGCCCAAGCTTCGAAGTAAGGCCCTGATTATCCTTGCAAAACGAGAGGCGTGCAGCAGCTCCATGAGGCCTTCATCGTTGTTCTGCTTTAGTTTCAAGGTAGTAAGCTTTTCAACACTCCTAGGGGCCTTGCTTCAGCACCCGTTTCAGTACCAGAACACTGCGTAGAACCAGGAAGCTCTGCTCCTGCGTGTATGCTGCGTGTCAACCTAGAAATTAGAGACTGATGGCACAAGGCTAGTTTTCCCATTATGAAAGCTCCGTTGATGCGGCCCCGAAGCTACCTGAAAGCACTGTTGTTACCGTGCTTTTACTTACAGCCGGCATGGTTCATAGAAGAAAATGAGTTTTCTCGAAAGAAACCTTGTGCTTCCAGTTCCTAGTTGGAAGCTCACCCTGCTCTGCTCTATACCAAACGTGAAAGTCAATGTGAGCACTAGCCTCGAAGTAAGGCCCTGATTATGCTGGCAAAACGGGAGGCGTGCAGCAGCTCCATGAGGCCTTCATCGCTGTTCTGCTTTAGTTTCACGGTAGTAAGCTTTCCAACATTCCTAGGGACTTTGCTTAAGCAACCGTTTCGGTACCAGAACACTGCGTAGGGACAGTAAGCTCTGGTCCTGCGTGTATGCTGCGTGTCAACCTAGAAATTGGAGACTGATGGCATAAGGCTTCTTTTCCCATTATGGAAGCTCCGTTCATGCGGCCTCGAGGCTACCTGAAAAACATTGTTGTTGCCGGGGTTTTCCTCACTGAGGGCATGGTTCTGAGAAGAAAATGAGTTTTCTCCTAAGAAACCTTGGGTTTCCAGTTCCTTGTTGGAAGCTCACCCTGCTCTGCGCTATACCTAAAGTGAAAGTCAACGTGAGCCCAAGCTTCGAAGTAAGGCCCTGATTATCCTTGCAAAACGAGAGGCGTGCAGCAGCTCCATGAGGCCTTCATCGTTGTTCTGCTTTAGTTTCAAGGTAGTAAGCTTTTCAACACACCTAGGGGACTTGCTTCAGCACCCGTTTCAGTACCAGAACACTGCGTAGAACCAGGAAGCTCTGCTCCTGCGTGTATGCTGCGTGTCAACCTAGAAATTAGAGACTGATGGCACAAGGCTAGTTTTCCCATTATGAAAGCTCCGTTGATGCGGCCCCGAAGCTACCTGAAAAGCACTGTTGTTACCGTGCTTTTACTTACAGCCGGCATGGTTCATAGAAGAAAATGAGTTTTCTCGAAAGAAACCTTGTGCTTCCAGTTCCTAGTTGGAAGCTCACCCTGCTCTGCTCTATACCAAACGTGAAAGTCAATATGAGCACTAGCCTCGAAGTAAGGCCCTGATTATCCTGGCAAAACGGGAGGCGTGCAGCAGCTCCATGAGGCCTTCATCGCTGTTCTGCTTTAGTTTCACAGTAGTAAGCTTTCCAACATTCCTAGGGACTTTGCTTAAGCAACCGTTTCGGTACCAGAACACTGCGTAGAGACAGTAAGCTCTGGTCCTGCGTGTATGCTGCGTGTCAACCTAGAAATTGGAGACTGATGGCATAAGGCTTCTTTTCCCATTATGGAAGCTCCGTTCATGCGGCCTCGAGGCTACCTGAAAAACATTGTTGTTGCCGGGGTTTTCCTCACTGAGGGCATGGTTCTGAGAAGAAAATGAGTTTTCTCCTAAGAAACCTTGGGTTTCCAGTTCCTTGTTGGAAGCTCACCCTGCTCTGCGCTATACCTAAAGTGAAAGTCAACGTGAGCCCAAGCTTCGAAGTAAGGCCCTGATTATCCTTGCAAAACGAGAGGCGTGCAGCAGCTCCATGAGGCCTTCATCGTTGTTCTGCTTTAGTTTCAAGGTAGTAAGCTTTTCAACACTCCTAGGGGCCTTGCTTCAGCACCCGTTTCAGTACCAGAACACTGCGTAGAACCAGGAATCTCTGCTCCTGCGTGTATGCTGCGTGTCAACCTAGAAATTAGAGACTGATGGCACAAGGCTAGTTTTCCCATTATGAAAGCTCCGTTGATGCGGCCCCGAAGCTACCTGAAAGCACTGTTGTTACCGTGCTTTTACTTACAGCTGGCATGGTTCATAGAAGAAAATGAGTTTTCTCGAAAGAAACCTTGTGCTTCCAGTTCCTAGTTGGAAGCTCACCCTGCTCTGCTCTATACCAAACGTGAAAGTCAATGTGAGCACTAGCCTCGAAGTAAGGCCCTGATTATCCTGGCAAAACGGGAGGCGTGCAGCAGCTCCATGAGGCCTTCATCGCTGTTCTGCTTTAGTTTCACGGTAGTAAGCTTTCCAACATTCCTAGGGACTTTGCTTAAGCAACCGTTTCGGTACCAGAACACTGCGTAGAGACAGTAAGCTCTGGTCCTGCGTGTATGCTGCGTGTCAACCTAGAAATTGGAGACTGATGGCATAAGGCTTCTTTTCCCATTATGAAAGCTCCGTTCATGCGGCCTCGAAGCTATCTGAAAAGCATTGTTGTTGCCGGGGTTTTCCTCACTGCCGGCATGGTTCTGAGAAGAAAATGAGTTTTCTCCTAAGAAACCTTGGGTTTCCAGTTCCTTGTTGGAAGCTCACCCTGCTCTGCGCTATACCTAAAGTGAAAGTCAACGTGAGCCCAAGCTTCGAAGTAAGGCCCTGATTATCCTTGCAAAACGAGAGGCGTGCAGCAGCTCCATGAGGCCTTCATCGTTGTTCTGCTTTAGTTTCAAGGTAGTAAGCTTTTCAACACTCCTAGGGGCCTTGCTTCAGCACCCGTTTCAGTACCAGAACACTGCGTAGAACCAGGAAGCTCTGCTCCTGCGTGTATGCTGCGTGTCAACCTAGAAATTAGAGACTGATGGCACAAGGCTAGTTTTCCCATTATGAAAGCTCCGTTGATGCGGCCCCGAAGCTACCTGAAAAGCACTGTTGTTACCGTGCTTTTACTTACAGCCGGCATGGTTCATAGAAGAAAATGAGTTTTCTCGAAAGAAACCTTGTGCTTCCAGTTCCTAGTTGGAAGCTCACCCTGCTCTGCTCTATACCAAACGTGAAAGTCAATGTGAGCACTAGCCTCGAAGTAAGGCCCTGATTATCCTGGCAAAATGGGAGGCGTGCAGCAGCTCCATGAGGCCTTCATCGCTGTTCTGCTTTAGTTTCACGGTAGTAAGCTTTCCAAGACTCCTAGGGACTTTGCTTAAGCAACCGTTTCGGTACCAGAACACTGCGTAGAGACAGTAAGCTCTGGTCCTGCGTGTATGCTGCGTGTCAACCTAGAAATTGGAGACTGATGGCATAAGGCTTCTTTTCCCATTATGAAAGCTCCGTTCATGCGGCCTCGAAGCTACCTGAAAAGCATTGTTGTTGCCGGGGTTTTCCTCACTGCCGGCATGGTTCTGAGAAGAAAATGAGTTTTCTCCTAAGAAACCTTGGGTTTCCAGTTCCTTGTTGGAAGCTCACCCTGCTCTGCTCTATACCTAAAGTGAAAGTCAACGTGAGCCCAAGCTTCGAAGTAAGACCCTGATTATCCTTGCAAAACGAGAGGCGTGCAGCAGCTCCATGAGGCCTTCATTGTTGTTCTGTTTTAGTTTCAAGATAGTAAGCTTTTCAACACTCCTAGGGGCCTTGCTTCAGCACCCGTTTCAGTACCAGAACACTGCGTAGAACCAGGAAGCTCTGCTCCTGCGTGTATGCTGCGTGTCAACCTAGAAATTAGAGACTGATGGCACAAGGCTAGTTTTCCCATTATGAAAGCTCCGTTGATGCGGCCCCGAAGCTACCTGAAAAGCACTGTTGTTACCGTGCTTTTACTTACAGCCGGCATGGTTCATAGAAGAAAATGAGTTTTCTCGAAAGAAACCTTGTGCTTCCAGTTCCTAGTTGGAAGCTCACCCTGCTCTGCTCTATACCAAACGTGAAAGTCAATGTGAGCACTAGCCTCGAAGTAAGGCCCTGATTATGCTGGCAAAACGGGAGGCGTGCAGCAGCTCCATGAGGCCTTCATCGCTGTTCTGCTTTAGTTTCACGGTAGTAAGCTTTCCAAGACTCCTAGGGACTTTGCTTAAGCAACCGTTTCGGTACCAGAACACTGCGTAGAGACAGTAAGCTCTGGTTCTGCGAGTATGCTGCGTGTCAACCTAGAAATTGGAGACTGATGGCATAAGGCTTCTTTTCCCATTATGAAAGCTCCGTTCATGCGGCCTCGAAGCTACCTGGAAAGCATTGTTGTTGCCGGGGTTTTCCTCACTGCCGGCATGGTTCTGAGAAGAAAATGAGTTTTCTCCTAAGAATCCTTGGGTTTCCAGTTCCTTGTTGGAAGCTCACCCTGCTCTGCGCTATACCTAAAGTGAAAGTCAACGGGAGCCCAAGCTTCGAAGTAAGGCCCTGATTATCCTTGCAAAACGAGAGGCGTGCAGCAGCTCCATGAGGCCTTCATCGTTGTTCTGCTTTAGTTTCAAGGTAGTAAGCTTTTCAACACTCCTAGGGGCCTTGCTTCAGCACCCGTTTCAGTACCAGAACACTGCGTAGAACCAGGAAGCTCTGCTCCTGCGTGTATGCTGCGTGTCAACCTAGAAATTAGAGACTGATGGCACAAGGCTAGTTTTCCCATTATGAAAGCTCCGTTGATGCGGCCCCGAAGCTACCTGAAAAGCACTGTTGTTACCGTGCTTTTACTTACAGCCGGCATGGTTCATAGAAGAAAATGAGTTTTCTCGAAAGAAACCTTGTGCTTCCAGTTCCTAGTTGGAAGCTCACCCTGCTCTGTTCTATACCAAACGTGAAAGTCAATGTGAGCACTAGCCTCGAAGTAAGGCCCTGATTATCCTGGCAAAACGGGAGGCGTGCAGCAGCTCCATGAGGCCTTCATCGCTGTTCTGCTTTAGTTTCACGGTAGTAAGCTTTCCAAGACTCCTAGGGACTTTGCTGAAGCAACCGTTTCGGTACCAGAACACTGCGTAGAGACAGTAAGCTCTGGTCCTGCGTGTATGCTGCGTGTCAACCTAGAAATTGGAGACTGATGGCATAAGGCTTCTTTTCCCATTATGAAAGCTCCGTTCATGCGGCCTCGAAGCTACCTGGAAAGCATTGTTGTTGCCGGGGTTTTCCTCACTGCCGGCATGGTTCTGAGAAGAAAATGAGTTTTCTCCTAATAATCCTTGGGTTTCCAGTTCCTTGTTGGAAGCTCACCCTGCTCTGCGCTATACCTAAAGTGAAAGTCAACGGGAGCCCAAGCTTCGAAGTAAGGCCCTGATTATCCTTGCAAAACGAGAGGCGTGCAGCAGCTCCATGAGACCTTCATCGTTGTTCTGCTTTAGTTTCAAGGTAGTAAGCTTTTCAACACTCCTAGGGGCCTTGCTTCAGCACCCGTTTCAGTACCAGAACACTGCGTAGAACCAGGAAGCTCTGCTCCTGCGTGTATGCTGCGTGTCAACCTAGAAATTAGAGACTGATGGCACAAGGCTAGTTTTCCCATTATGAAAGCTCCGTTGATGCGGCCCCGAAGCTACCTGAAAGCACTGTTGTTACCGTGCTTTTACTTACAGCCGGCATGGTTCATAGAAGAAAATGAGTTTTCTCGAAAGAAACCTTGTGCTTCCAGTTCCTAGTTGGAAGCTCACCCTGCTCTGCTCTATACCAAACGTGAAAGTCAATGTGAGCACTAGCCTCGAAGTAAGGCCCTGATTATGCTGGCAAAACGGGAGGCGTGCAGCAGCTCCATGAGGCCTTCATCGCTGTTCTGCTTTAGTTTCACGGTAGTAAGCTTTCCAACATTCCTAGGGACTTTGCTTAAGCAACCGTTTCGGTACCAGAACACTGCGTAGAGACAGTAAGCTCTGGTCCTGCGTGTATGCTGCGTGTCAACCTAGAAATTGGAGACTGATGGCATAAGGCTTCTTTTCCCATTATGAAAGCTCCGTTCATGCGGCCTCGAAGCTACCTGAAAAGCATTGTTGTTGCCGGGGTTTTCCTCACTGCCGGCATGGTTCTGAGAAGAAAATGAGTTTTCTCCTAAGAAACCTTGGGTTTCCAGTTCCTTGTTGGAAGCTCACCCTGCTCTGCGCTATACCGAAAGTGAAAGTCAACGTGAGCCCAAGCTTCGAAGTAAGGCCCTGATTATCCTTGCAAAACGAGAGGCGTGCAGCAGCTCCATGAGGCCTTCATCGTTGTTCTGCTTTAGTTTCAAGGTAGTAAGCTTTTCAACACACCTAGGGGACTTGCTTCAGCACCCGTTTCAGTACCAGAACACTGCGTAGAACCAGGAAGCTCTGCTCCTGCGTGTATGCTGCGTGTCAACCTAGAAATTAGAGACTGATGGCACAAGGCTAGTTTTCCCATTATGAAAGCTCCGTTGATGCGGCCCCGAAGCTACCTGAAAAGCACTGTTGTTACCGTGCTTTTACTTACAGCCGGCATGGTTCATAGAAGAAAATGAGTTTTCTCGAAAGAAACCTTGTGCTTCCAGTTCCTAGTTGGAAGCTCACCCTGCTCTGCTCTATACCAAACGTGAAAGTCAATGTGAGCACTAGCCTCGAAGTAAGGCCCTGATTATCCTGGCAAAACGGGAGGCGTGCAGCAGCTCCATGAGGCCTTCATCGCTGTTCTGCTTTAGTTTCACAGTAGTAAGCTTTCCAACATTCCTAGGGACTTTGCTTAAGCAACCGTTTCGGTACCAGAACACTGCGTAGAGACAGTAAGCTCTGGTCCTGCGTGTATGCTGCGTGTCAACCTAGAAATTGGAGACTGATGGCATAAGGCTTCTTTTCCCATTATGGAAGCTCCGTTCATGCGGCCTCGAGGCTACCTGAAAAGCATTGTTGTTGCCGGGGTTTTCCTCACTGAGGGCATGGTTCTGAGAAGAAAATGTTTTCTCCTAAGAAACCTTGGGTTTCCAGTTCCTTGTTGGAAGCTCACCCTGCTCTGCGCTATACCTAAAGTGAAAGTCAACGTGAGCCCAAGCTTCGAAGTAAGGCCCTGATTATCCTTGCAAAACGACAGGCGTGCAGCAGCTCCATGAGGCCTTCATCGTTGTTCTGCTTTAGTTTCAAGGTAGTAAGCTTTTCAACACTCCTAGGGGCCTTGCTTCAGCACCCGTTTCAGTACCAGAACACTGCGTAGAATCAGGAAGCTCTGCTCCTGCGTGTATGCTGCGTGTCAACCTAGAAATTAGAGACTGATGGCACAAGGCTAGTTTTCCCATTATGAAAGCTCCGTTGATGCGGCCCCGAAGCTACCTGAAAAGCACTGTTGTTACCGTGCTTTTACTTACAGCCGGCATGGTTCATAGAAGAAAATGAGTTTTCTCGAAAGAAACCTTGTGCTTCCAGTTCCTAGTTGGAAGCTCACCCTGCTCTGCTCTATACCAAACGTGAAAGTCAATGTGAGCACTAGCCTCGAAGTAAGGCCCTGATTATCCTGGCAAAATGGGAGGCGTGCAGCAGCTCCATGAGGCCTTCATCGCTGTTCTGCTTTAGTTTCACGGTAGTAAGCTTTCCAAGACTCCTAGGGACTTTGCTTAAGCAACCGTTTCGGTACCAGAACACTGCGTAGAGACAGTAAGCTCTGGTCCTGCGTGTATGCTGCGTGTCAACCTAGAAATTGGAGACTGATGGCATAAGGCTTCTTTTCCCATTATGAAAGCTCCGTTCATGCGGCCTCGAAGCTACCTGAAAAGCATTGTTGTTGCCGGGGTTTTCCTCACTGCCGGCATGGTTCTGAGAAGAAAATGAGTTTTCTCCTAAGAAACCTTGGGTTTCCAGTTCCTTGTTGGAAGCTCACCCTGCTCTGCTCTATACCTAAAGTGAAAGTCAACGTGAGCCCAAGCTTCGAAGTAAGGCCCTGATTATCCTTGCAAAACGAGAGGCGTGCAGCAGCTCCATGAGGCCTTCATTGTTGTTCTGTTTTAGTTTCAAGATAGTAAGCTTTTCAACACTCCTAGGGGCCTTGCTTCAGCACCCGTTTCAGTACCAGAACACTGCGTAGAACCAGGAAGCTCTGCTCCTGCGTGTATGCTGCGTGTCAACCTAGAAATTAGAGACTGATGGCACAAGGCTAGTTTTCCCATTATGAAAGCTCCGTTGATGCGGCCCCGAAGCTACCTGAAAAGCACTGTTGTTACCGTGCTTTTACTTACAGCCGGCATGGTTCATAGAAGAAAATGAGTTTTCTCGAAAGAAACCTTGTGCTTCCAGTTCCTAGTTGGAAGCTCACCCTGCTCTGCTCTATACCAAACGTGAAAGTCAATGTGAGCACTAGCCTCGAAGTAAGGCCCTGATTATGCTGGCAAAACGGGAGGCGTGCAGCAGCTCCATGAGGCCTTCATCGCTGTTCTGCTTTAGTTTCACGGTAGTAAGCTTTCCAAGACTCCTAGGGACTTTGCTTAAGCAACCGTTTCGGTACCAGAACACTGCGTAGAGACAGTAAGCTCTGGTCCTGCGAGTATGCTGCGTGTCAACCTAGAAATTGGAGACTGATGGCATAAGGCTTCTTTTCCCATTATGAAAGCTCCGTTCATGCGGCCTCGAAGCTACTTGGAAAGCATTGTTGTTGCCGGGGTTTTCCTCACTGCCGGCATGGTTCTGAGAAGAAAATGAGTTTTCTCCTAAGAATCCTTGGGTTTCCAGTTCCTTGTTGGAAGCTCACCCTGCTCTGCGCTATACCTAAAGTGAAAGTCAACGGGAGCCCAAGCTTCGAAGTAAGGCCCTGATTATCCTTGCAAAACGAGAGGCGTGCAGCAGCTCCATGAGGCCTTCATCGTTGTTCTGCTTTAGTTTCAAGGTAGTAAGCTTTTCAACACTCCTAGGGGCCTTGCTTCAGCACCCGTTTCAGTACCAGAACACTGCGTAGAACCAGGAAGCTCTGCTCCTGCGTGTATGCTGCGTGTCAACCTAGAAATTAGAGACTGATGGCACAAGGCTAGTTTTCCCATTATGAAAGCTCCGTTGATGCGGCCCCGAAGCTACCTGAAAAGCACTGTTGTTACCGTGCTTTTACTTACAGCCGGCATGGTTCATAGAAGAAAATGAGTTTTCTCGAAAGAAACCTTGTGCTTCCAGTTCCTAGTTGGAAGCTCACCCTGCTCTGTTCTATACCAAACGTGAAAGTCAATGTGAGCACTAGCCTCGAAGTAAGGCCCTGATTATGCTGGCAAAACGGGAGGCGTGCAGCAGCTCCATGAGGCCTTCATCGCTGTTCTGCTTTAGTTTCACGGTAGTAAGCTTTCCAAGACTCCTAGGGACTTTGCTTAAGCAACCGTTTCGGTACCAGAACACTGCGTAGAGACAGTAAGCTCTGGTCCTGCGTGTATGCTGCGTGTCAACCTAGAAATTGGAGACTGATGGCATAAGGCTTCTTTTCCCATTATGAAAGCTCCGTTCATGCGGCCTCGAAGCTACCTGGAAAGCATTGTTGTTGCCGGGGTTTTCCTCACTGCCGGCATGGTTCTGAGAAGAAAATGAGTTTTCTCCTAAGAAACCTTGGGTTTCCAGTTCCTTGTTGGAAGCTCACCCTGCTCTGCGCTATACCTAAAGTGAAAGTCAACGGGAGCCCAAGCTTCGAAGTAAGGCCCTGATTATCCTTGCAAAACGAGAGGCGTGCAGCAGCTCCATGAGACCTTCATCGTTGTTCTGCTTTAGTTTCAAGGTAGTAAGCTTTTCAACACTCCTAGGGGCCTTGCTTCAGCACCCGTTTCAGTACCAGAACACTGCGTAGAACCAGGAAGCTCTGCTCCTGCGTGTATGCTGCGTGTCAACCTAGAAATTAGAGACTGATGGCACAAGGCTAGTTTTCCCATTATGAAAGCTCCGTTGATGCGGCCCCGAAGCTACCTGAAAGCACTGTTGTTACCGTGCTTTTACTTACAGCCGGCATGGTTCATAGAAGAAAATGAGTTTTCTCGAAAGAAACCTTGTGCTTCCAGTTCCTAGTTGGAAGCTCACCCTGCTCTGCTCTATACCAAACGTGAAAGTCAATGTGAGCACTAGCCTCGAAGTAAGGCCCTGATTATGCTGGCAAAACGGGAGGCGTGCAGCAGCTCCATGAGGCCTTCATCGCTGTTCTGCTTTAGTTTCACGGTAGTAAGCTTTCCAACATTCCTAGGGACTTTGCTTAAGCAACCGTTTCGGTACCAGAACACTGCGTAGAGACAGTAAGCTCTGGTCCTGCGTGTATGCTGCGTGTCAACCTAGAAATTGGAGACTGATGGCATAAGGCTTCTTTTCCCATTATGAAAGCTCCGTTCATGCGGCCTCGAAGCTACCTGAAAAGCATTGTTGTTGCCGGGGTTTTCCTCACTGCCGGCATGGTTCTGAGAAGAAAATGAGTTTTCTCCTAAGAAACCTTGGGTTTCCAGTTCCTTGTTGGAAGCTCACCCTGCTCTGCGCTATACCGAAAGTGAAAGTCAACGTGAGCCCAAGCTTCGAAGTAAGGCCCTGATTATCCTTGCAAAACGAGAGGCGTGCAGCAGCTCCATGAGGCCTTCATCGTTGTTCTGCTTTAGTTTCAAGGTAGTAAGCTTTTCAACACACCTAGGGGACTTGCTTCAGCACCCGTTTCAGTACCAGAACACTGCGTAGAACCAGGAAGCTCTGCTCCTGCGTGTATGCTGCGTGTCAACCTAGAAATTAGAGACTGATGGCACAAGGCTAGTTTTCCCATTATGAAAGCTCCGTTGATGCGGCCCCGAAGCTACCTGAAAAGCACTGTTGTTACCGTGCTTTTACTTACAGCCGGCATGGTTCATAGAAGAAAATGAGTTTTCTCGAAAGAAACCTTGTGCTTCCAGTTCCTAGTTGGAAGCTCACCCTGCTCTGCTCTATACCAAACGTGAAAGTCAATGTGAGCACTAGCCTCGAAGTAAGGCCCTGATTATCCTGGCAAAACGGGAGGCGTGCAGCAGCTCCATGAGGCCTTCATCGCTGTTCTGCTTTAGTTTCACAGTAGTAAGCTTTCCAACATTCCTAGGGACTTTGCTTAAGCAACCGTTTCGGTACCAGAACACTGCGTAGAGACAGTAAGCTCTGGTCCTGCGTGTATGCTGCGTGTCAACCTAGAAATTGGAGACTGATGGCATAAGGCTTCTTTTCCCATTATGGAAGCTCCGTTCATGCGGCCTCGAGGCTACCTGAAAAACATTGTTGTTGCCGGGGTTTTCCTCACTGAGGGCATGGTTCTGAGAAGAAAATGAGTTTTCTCCTAAGAAACCTTGGGTTTCCAGTTCCTTGTTGGAAGCTCACCCTGCTCTGCGCTATACCTAAAGTGAAAGTCAACGTGAGCCCAAGCTTCGAAGTAAGGCCCTGATTATCCTTGCAAAACGACAGGCGTGCAGCAGCTCCATGAGGCCTTCATCGTTGTTCTGCTTTAGTTTCAAGGTAGTAAGCTTTTCAACACTCCTAGGGGCCTTGCTTCAGCACCCGTTTCAGTACCAGAACACTGCGTAGAACCAGGAAGCTCTGCTCCTGCGTGTATGCTGCGTGTCAACCTAGAAATTAGAGACTGATGGCACAAGGCTAGTTTTCCCATTATGAAAGCTCCGTTGATGCGGCCCCGAAGCTACCTGAAAGCACTGTTGTTACCGTGCTTTTACTTACAGCCGGCATGGTTCATAGAAGAAAATGAGTTTTCTCGAAAGAAACCTTGTGCTTCCAGTTCCTAGTTGGAAGCTCACCCTGCTCTGCTCTATACCAAACGTGAAAGTCAATGTGAGCACTAGCCTCGAAGTAAGGCCCTGATTATGCTGGCAAAACGGGAGGCGTGCAGCAGCTCCATGAGGCCTTCATCGCTGTTCTGCTTTAGTTTCACGGTAGTAAGCTTTCCAAGACTCCTAGGGACTTTGCTTAAGCAACCGTTTCGGTACCAGAACACTGCGTAGAGACAGTAAGCTCTGGTCCTGCGTGTATGCTGCGTGTCAACCTAGAAATTGGAGACTGATGGCATAAGGCTTCTTTTCCCATTATGAAAGCTCCGTTCATGCGGCCTCGAAGCTACCTGGAAAGCATTGTTGTTGCCGGGGTTTTCCTCACTGCCGGCATGGTTCTGAGAAGAAAATGAGTTTTCTCCTAAGAAACCTTGGGTTTCCAGTTCCTTGTTGGAAGCTCACCCTGCTCTGCGCTATACCTAAAGTGAAAGTCAACGGGAGCCCAAGCTTCGAAGTAAGGCCCTGATTATCCTTGCAAAACGAGAGGCGTGCAGCAGCTCCATGAGGCCTTCATCGTTGTTCTGCTTTAGTTTCAAGGTAGTAAGCTTTTCAACACTCCTAGGGGCCTTGCTTCAGCACCCGTTTCAGTACCAGAACACTGCGTAGAACCAGGAAGCTCTGCTCCTGCGTGTATGCTGCGTGTCAACCTAGAAATTAGAGACTGATGGCACAAGGCTAGTTTTCCCATTATGAAAGCTCCGTTGATGCGGCCCCGAAGCTACCTGAAAGCACTGTTGTTACCGTGCTTTTACTTACAGCCGGCATGGTTCATAGAAGAAAATGAGTTTTCTCGAAAGAAACCTTGTGCTTCCAGTTCCTAGTTGGAAGCTCACCCTGCTCTGCTCTATACCAAACGTGAAAGTCAATGTGAGCACTAGCCTCGAAGTAAGGCCCTGATTATGCTGGCAAAACGGGAGGCGTGCAGCAGCTCCATGAGGCCTTCATCGCTGTTCTGCTTTAGTTTCACGGTGGTAAGCTTTCCAACATTCCTAGGGACTTTGCTTAAGCAACCGTTTCGGTACCAGAACACTGCGTAGAGACAGTAAGCTCTGGTCCTGCGTGTATGCTGCGTGTCAACCTAGAAATTGGAGACTGATGGCATAAGGCTTCTTTTCCCATTATGAAAGCTCCGTTCATGCGGCCTCGAAGCTACCTGAAAAGCATTGTTGTTGCCGGGGTTTTCCTCACTGCCGGCATGGTTCTGAGAAGAAAATGAGTTTTCTCCTAAGAAACCTTGGGTTTCCAGTTCCTTGTTGGAAGCTCACCCTGCTCTGCGCTATACCTAAAGTGAAAGTCAACGTGAGCCCAAGCTTCGAAGTAAGGCCCTGATTATCCTTGCAAAACGAGAGGCGTGCAGCAGCTCCATGAGGCCTTCATCGTTGTTCTGCTTTAGTTTCAAGGTAGTAAGCTTTTCAACACACCTAGGGGACTTGCTTCAGCACCCGTTTCAGTACCAGAACACTGCGTAGAACCAGGAAGCTCTGCTCCTGCGTGTATGCTGCGTGTCAACCTAGAAATTAGAGACTGATGGCACAAGGCTAGTTTTCCCATTATGAAAGCTCCGTTGATGCGGCCCCGAAGCTACCTGAAAAGCACTGTTGTTACCGTGCTTTTACTTACAGCCGGCATGGTTCATAGAAGAAAATGAGTTTTCTCGAAAGAAACCTTGTGCTTCCAGTTCCTAGTTGGAAGCTCACCCTGCTCTGCTCTATACCAAACGTGAAAGTCAATGTGAGCACTAGCCTCGAAGTAAGGCCCTGATTATCCTGGCAAAACGGGAGTCGTGCAGCAGCTCCATGAGGCCTTCATCGCTGTTCTGCTTTAGTTTCACAGTAGTAAGCTTTCCAACATTCCTAGGGACTTTGCTTAAGCAACCGTTTCGGTACCAGAACACTGCGTAGAGACAGTAAGCTCTGGTCCTGCGTGTATGCTGCGTGTCAACCTAGAAATTGGAGACTGATGGCATAAGGCTTCTTTTCCCATTATGAAAGCTCCGTTCATGCGGCCTCGAAGCTACCTGAAAAGCATTGTTGTTGCCGGGGTTTTCCTCACTGCCGGCATGGTTCTGAGAAGAAAATGAGTTTTCTCCTAAGAAACCTTGGGTTTCCAGTTCCTTGTTGGAAGCTCACCCTGCTCTGCGCTATACCGAAAGTGAAAGTCAACGTGAGCCCAAGCTTCGAAGTAAGGCCCTGATTATCCTTGCAAAACGAGAGGCGTGCAGCAGCTCCATGAGGCCTTCATCGTTGTTCTGCTTTAGTTTCAAGGTAGTAAGCTTTTCAACACACCTAGGGGACTTGCTTCAGCACCCGTTTCAGTACCAGAACACTGCGTAGAACCAGGAAGCTCTGCTCCTGCGTGTATGCTGCGTGTCAACCTAGAAATTAGAGACTGATGGCACAAGGCTAGTTTTCCCATTATGAAAGCTCCGTTGATGCGGCCCCGAAGCTACCTGAAAAGCACTGTTGTTACCGTGCTTTTACTTACAGCCGGCATGGTTCATAGAAGAAAATGAGTTTTCTCGAAAGAAACCTTGTGCTTCCAGTTCCTAGTTGGAAGCTCACCCTGCTCTGCTCTATACCAAACGTGAAAGTCAATGTGAGCACTAGCCTCGAAGTAAGGCCCTGATTATGCTGGCAAAACGGGAGGCGTGCAGCAGCTCCATGAGGCCTTCATCGCTGTTCTGCTTTAGTTTCACAGTAGTAAGCTTTCCAACATTCCTAGGGACTTTGCTTAAGCAACCGTTTCGGTACCAGAACACTGCGTAGAGACAGTAAGCTCTGGTCCTGCGTGTATGCTGCGTGTCAACCTAGAAATTGGAGACTGATGGCATAAGGCTTCTTTTCCCATTATGGAAGCTCCGTTCATGCGGCCTCGAGGCTACCTGAAAAACATTGTTGTTGCCGGGGTTTTCCTCACTGAGGGCATGGTTCTGAGAAGAAAATGAGTTTTCTCCTAAGAAACCTTGGGTTTCCAGTTCCTTGTTGGAAGCTCACCCTGCTCTGCGCTATACCTAAAGTGAAAGTCAACGTGAGCCCAAGCTTCGAAGTAAGGCCCTGATTATCCTTGCAAAACGAGAGGCGTGCAGCAGCTCCATGAGGCCTTCATCGTTGTTCTGCTTTAGTTTCAAGGTAGTAAGCTTTTCAACACTCCTAGGGGCCTTGCTTCAGCACCCGTTTCAGTACCAGAACACTGCGTAGAACCAGGAATCTCTGCTCCTGCGTGTATGCTGCGTGTCAACCTAGAAATTAGAGACTGATGGCACAAGGCTAGTTTTCCCATTATGAAAGCTCCGTTGATGCGGCCCCGAAGCTACCTGAAAGCACTGTTGTTACCGTGCTTTTACTTACAGCCGGCATGGTTCATAGAAGAAAATGAGTTTTCTCGAAAGAAACCTTGTGCTTCCAGTTCCTAGTTGGAAGCTCACCCTGCTCTGCTCTATACCAAACGTGAAAGTCAATGTGAGCACTAGCCTCGAAGTAAGGCCCTGATTATGCTGGCAAAACGGGAGGCGTGCAGCAGCTCCATGAGGCCTTCATCGCTGTTCTGCTTTAGTTTCACGGTAGTAAGCTTTCCAAGACTCCTAGGGACTTTGCTTAAGCAACCGTTTCGGTACCAGAACACTGCGTAGAGACAGTAAGCTCTGGTCCTGCGTGTATGCTGCGTGTCAACCTAGAAATTGGAGACTGATGGCATAAGGCTTCTTTTCCCATTATGAAAGCTCCGTTCATGCGGCCTCGAAGCTACCTGGAAAGCATTGTTGTTGCCGGGGTTTTCCTCACTGCCGGCATGGTTCTGAGAAGAAAATGAGTTTTCTCCTAAGAAACCTTGGGTTTCCAGTTCCTTGTTGGAAGCTCACCCTGCTCTGCGCTATACCTAAAGTGAAAGTCAACGGGAGCCCAAGCTTCGAAGTAAGGCCCTGATTATCCTTGCAAAACGAGAGGCGTGCAGCAGCTCCATGAGGCCTTCATCGTTGTTCTGCTTTAGTTTCAAGGTAGTAAGCTTTTCAACACTCCTAGGGGCCTTGCTTCAGCACCCGTTTCAGTACCAGAACACTGCGTAGAACCAGGAAGCTCTGCTCCTGCGTGTATGCTGCGTGTCAACCTAGAAATTAGAGACTGATGGCACAAGGCTAGTTTTCCCATTATGAAAGCTCCGTTGATGCGGCCCCGAAGCTACCTGAAAGCACTGTTGTTACCGTGCTTTTACTTACAGCCGGCATGGTTCATAGAAGAAAATGAGTTTTCTCGAAAGAAACCTTGTGCTTCCAGTTCCTAGTTGGAAGCTCACCCTGCTCTGCTCTATACCAAACGTGAAAGTCAATGTGAGCACTAGCCTCGAAGTAAGGCCCTGATTATGCTGGCAAAACGGGAGGCGTGCAGCAGCTCCATGAGGCCTTCATCGCTGTTCTGCTTTAGTTTCACGGTGGTAAGCTTTCCAACATTCCTAGGGACTTTGCTTAAGCAACCGTTTCGGTACCAGAACACTGCGTAGAGACAGTAAGCTCTGGTCCTGCGTGTATGCTGCGTGTCAACCTAGAAATTGGAGACTGATGGCATAAGGCTTCTTTTCCCATTATGAAAGCTCCGTTCATGCGGCCTCGAAGCTACCTGAAAAGCATTGTTGTTGCCGGGGTTTTCCTCACTGCCGGCATGGTTCTGAGAAGAAAATGAGTTTTCTCCTAAGAAACCTTGGGTTTCCAGTTCCTTGTTGGAAGCTCACCCTGCTCTGCGCTATACCTAAAGTGAAAGTCAACGTGAGCCCAAGCTTCGAAGTAAGGCCCTGATTATCCTTGCAAAACGAGAGGCGTGCAGCAGCTCCATGAGGCCTTCATCGTTGTTCTGCTTTAGTTTCAAGGTAGTAAGCTTTTCAACACACCTAGGGGACTTGCTTCAGCACCCGTTTCAGTACCAGAACACTGCGTAGAACCAGGAAGCTCTGCTCCTGCGTGTATGCTGCGTGTCAACCTAGAAATTAGAGACTGATGGCACAAGGCTAGTTTTCCCATTATGAAAGCTCCGTTGATGCGGCCCCGAAGCTACCTGAAAAGCACTGTTGTTACCGTGCTTTCACTTACAGCCGGCATGGTTCATAGAAGAAAATGAGTTTTCTCGAAAGAAACCTTGTGCTTCCAGTTCCTAGTTGGAAGCTCACCCTGCTCTGCTCTATACCAAACGTGAAAGTCAATGTGAGCACTAGCCTCGAAGTAAGGCCCTGATTATCCTGGCAAAACGGGAGGCGTGCAGCAGCTCCATGAGGCCTTCATCGCTGTTCTGCTTTAGTTTCACAGTAGTAAGCTTTCCAACATTCCTAGGGACTTTGCTTAAGCAACCGTTTCGGTACCAGAACACTGCGTAGAGACAGTAAGCTCTGGTCCTGCGTGTATGCTGCGTGTCAACCTAGAAATTGGAGACTGATGGCATAAGGCTTCTTTTCCCATTATGGAAGCTCCGTTCATGCGGCCTCGAGGCTACCTGAAAAACATTGTTGTTGCCGGGGTTTTCCTCACTGAGGGCATGGTTCTGAGAAGAAAATGAGTTTTCTCCTAAGAAACCTTGGGTTTCCAGTTCCTTGTTGGAAGCTCACCCTGCTCTGCGCTATACCTAAAGTGAAAGTCAACGTGAGCCCAAGCTTCGAAGTAAGGCCCTGATTATCCTTGCAAAACGAGAGGCGTGCAGCAGCTCCATGAGGCCTTCATCGTTGTTCTGCTTTAGTTTCAAGGTAGTAAGCTTTTCAACACTCCTAGGGGCCTTGCTTCAGCACCCGTTTCAGTACCAGAACACTGCGTAGAACCAGGAATCTCTGCTCCTGCGTGTATGCTGCGTGTCAACCTAGAAATTAGAGACTGATGGCACAAGGCTAGTTTTCCCATTATGAAAGCTCCGTTGATGCGGCCCCGAAGCTACCTGAAAGCACTGTTGTTACCGTGCTTTTACTTACAGCCGGCATGGTTCATAGAAGAAAATGAGTTTTCTCGAAAGAAACCTTGTGCTTCCAGTTCCTAGTTGGAAGCTCACCCTGCTCTGCTCTATACCAAACGTGAAAGTCAATGTGAGCACTAGCCTCGAAGTAAGGCCCTGATTATCCTGGCAAAACGGGAGGCGTGCAGCAGCTCCATGAGGCCTTCATCGCTGTTCTGCTTTAGTTTCACGGTAGTAAGCTTTCCAAGACTCCTAGGGACTTTGCTTAAGCAACCGTTTCGGTACCAGAACACTGCGTAGAGACAGTAAGCTCTGGTCCTGCGTGTATGCTGCGTGTCAACCTAGAAATTGGAGACTGATGGCATAAGGCTTCTTTTCCCATTATGAAAGCTCCGTTCATGCGGCCTCGAAGCTACCTGGAAAGCATTGTTGTTGCCGGGGTTTTCCTCACTGCCGGCATGGTTCTGAGAAGAAAATGAGTTTTCTCCTAAGAAACCTTGGGTTTCCAGTTCCTTGTTGGAAGCTCACCCTGCTCTGCGCTATACCTAAAGTGAAAGTCAACGGGAGCCCAAGCTTCGAAGTAAGGCCCTGATTATCCTTGCAAAACGAGAGGCGTGCAGCAGCTCCATGAGGCCTTCATCGTTGTTCTGCTTTAGTTTCAAGGTAGTAAGCTTTTCAACACTCCTAGGGGCCTTGCTTCAGCACCCGTTTCAGTACCAGAACACTGCGTAGAACCAGGAAGCTCTGCTCCTGCGTGTATGCTGCGTGTCAACCTAGAAATTAGAGACTGATGGCACAAGGCTAGTTTTCCCATTATGAAAGCTCCGTTGATGCGGCCCCGAAGCTACCTGAAAGCACTGTTGTTACCGTGCTTTTACTTACAGCCGGCATGGTTCATAGAAGAAAATGAGTTTTCTCGAAAGAAACCTTGTGCTTCCAGTTCCTAGTTGGAAGCTCACCCTGCTCTGCTCTATACCAAACGTGAAAGTCAATGTGAGCACTAGCCTCGAAGTAAGGCCCTGATTATGCTGGCAAAACGGGAGGCGTGCAGCAGCTCCATGAGGCCTTCATCGCTGTTCTGCTTTAGTTTCACGGTGGTAAGCTTTCCAACATTCCTAGGGACTTTGCTTAAGCAACCGTTTCGGTACCAGAACACTGCGTAGAGACAGTAAGCTCTGGTCCTGCGTGTATGCTGCGTGTCAACCTAGAAATTGGAGACTGATGGCATAAGGCTTCTTTTCCCATTATGAAAGCTCCGTTCATGCGGCCTCGAAGCTACCTGAAAAGCATTGTTGTTGCCGGGGTTTTCCTCACTGCCGGCATGGTTCTGAGAAGAAAATGAGTTTTCTCCTAAGAAACCTTGGGTTTCCAGTTCCTTGTTGGAAGCTCACCCTGCTCTGCGCTATACCTAAAGTGAAAGTCAACGTGAGCCCAAGCTTCGAAGTAAGGCCCTGATTATCCTTGCAAAACGAGAGGCGTGCAGCAGCTCCATGAGGCCTTCATCGTTGTTCTGCTTTAGTTTCAAGGCAGTAAGCTTTTCAACACCCCTAGGGGACTTGCTTCAGCACCCGTTTCAGTACCAGAACACTGCGTAGAACCAGGAAGCTCTGCTCCTGCGTGTATGCTGCGTGTCAACCTAGAAATTAGAGACTGATGGCACAAGGCTAGTTTTCCCATTATGAAAGCTCCGTTGATGCGGCCCCGAAGCTACCTGAAAAGCACTGTTGTTACCGTGCTTTTACTTACAGCCGGCATGGTTCATAGAAGAAAATGAGTTTTCTCGAAAGAAACCTTGTGCTTCCAGTTCCTAGTTGGAAGCTCACCCTGCTCTGCTCTATACCAAACGTGAAAGTCAATGTGAGCACTAGCCTCGAAGTAAGGCCCTGATTATCCTGGCAAAACGGGAGGCGTGCAGCAGCTCCATGAGGCCTTCATCGCTGTTCTGCTTTAGTTTCACAGTAGTAAGCTTTCCAACATTCCTAGGGACTTTGCTTAAGCAACCGTTTCGGTACCAGAACACTGCGTAGAGACAGTAAGCTCTGGTCCTGCGTGTATGCTGCGTGTCAACCTAGAAATTGGAGACTGATGGCATAAGGCTTCTTTTCCCATTATGGAAGCTCCGTTCATGCGGCCTCGAGGCTACCTGAAAAACATTGTTGTTGCCGGGGTTTTCCTCACTGAGGGCATGGTTCTGAGAAGAAAATGAGTTTTCTCCTAAGAAACCTTGGGTTTCCAGTTCCTTGTTGGAAGCTCACCCTGCTCTGCGCTATACCTAAAGGGAAAGTCAACGTGAGCCCAAGCTTCGAAGTAAGGCCCTGATTATCCTTGCAAAACGAGAGGCGTGCAGCAGCTCCATGAGGCCTTCATCGTTGTTCTGCTTTAGTTTCAAGGTAGTAAGCTTTTCAACACTCCTAGGGGCCTTGCTTCAGCACCCGTTTCAGTACCAGAACACTGCGTAGAACCAGGAATCTCTGCTCCTGCGTGTATGCTGCGTGTCAACCTAGAAATTAGAGACTGATGGCACAAGGCTAGTTTTCCCATTATGAAAGCTCCGTTGATGCGGCCCCGAAGCTACCTGAAAGCACTGTTGTTACCGTGCTTTTACTTACAGCCGGCATGGTTCATAGAAGAAAATGAGTTTTCTCGAAAGAAACCTTGTGCTTCCAGTTCCTAGTTGGAAGCTCACCCTGCTCTGCTCTATACCAAACGTGAAAGTCAATGTGAGCACTAGCCTCGAAGTAAGGCCCTGATTATCCTGGCAAAACGGGAGGCGTGCAGCAGCTCCATGAGGCCTTCATCGCTGTTCTGCTTTAGTTTCACAGTAGTAAGCTTTCCAACATTCCTAGGGACTTTGCTTAAGCAACCGTTTCGGTACCAGAACACTGCGTAGAGACAGTAAGCTCTGGTCCTGCGTGTATGCTGCGTGTCAACCTAGAAATTGGAGACTGATGGCATAAGGCTTCTTTTCCCATTATGAAAGCTCCGTTCATGCGGCCTCGAAGCTACCTGGAAAGCATTGTTGTTGCCGGGGTTTTCCTCACTGCCGGCATGGTTCTGAGAAGAAAATGAGTTTTCTCCTAAGAAACCTTGGGTTTCCAGTTCCTTGTTGGAAGCTCACCCTGCTCTGCGCTATACCTAAAGTGAAAGTCAACGTGAGCCCAAGCTTCGAAGTAAGGCCCTGATTATCCTTGCAAAACGAGAGGCGTGCAGCAGCTCCATGAGGCCTTCATCGTTGTTCTGCTTTAGTTTCAAGGTAGTAAGCTTTTCAACACACCTAGGGGACTTGCTTCAGCACCCGTTTCAGTACCAGAACACTGCGTAGAACCAGGAAGCTCTGCTCCTGCGTGTATGCTGCGTGTCAACCTAGAAATTAGAGACTGATGGCACAAGGCTAGTTTTCCCATTATGAAAGCTCCGTTGATGCGGCCCCGAAGCTACCTGAAAAGCACTGTTGTTACCGTGCTTTTACTTACAGCCGGCATGGTTCATAGAAGAAAATGAGTTTTCTCGAAAGAAACCTTGTGCTTCCAGTTCCTAGTTGGAAGCTCACCCTGCTCTGCTCTATACCAAACGTGAAAGTCAATGTGAGCCCTAGCCTCGAAGTAAGGCCCTGATTATCCTGGCAAAACGGGAGGCGTGCAGCAGCTCCATGAGGCCTTCATCGCTGTTCTGCTTTAGTTTCACAGTAGTAAGCTTTCCAACATTCCTAGGGACTTTGCTTAAGCAACCGTTTCGGTACCAGAACACTGCGTAGAGACAGTAAGCTCTGGTCCTGCGTGTATGCTGCGTGTCAACCTAGAAATTGGAGACTGATGGCATAAGGCTTCTTTTCCCATTATGAAAGCTCCGTTCATGCGGCCTCGAAGCTACCTGAAAAGCATTGTTGTTGCCGGGGTTTTCCTCACTGCCGGCATGGTTCTGAGAAGAAAATGAGTTTTCTCCTAAGAAACCTTGGGTTTCCAGTTCCTTTTTGGAAGCTCACCCTGCTCTGCGCTATACCTAAAGTGAAAGTCAACGTGAGCCCAAGCTTCGAAGTAAGGCCCTGATTATCCTTGCAAAACGAGAGGCGTGCAGCAGCTCCATGAGGCCTTCATCGTTGTTCTGCTTTAGTTTCAAGGTAGTAAGCTTTTCAACACACCTAGGGGACTTGCTTCAGCACCCGTTTCAGTACCAGAACACTGCGTAGAACCAGGAAGCTCTGCTCCTGCGTGTATGCTGCGTGTCAACCTAGAAATTAGAGACTGATGGCACAAGGCTAGTTTTCCCATTATGAAAGCTCCGTTGATGCGGCCCCGAAGCTACCTGAAAGCACTGTTGTTACCGTGCTTTTACTTACAGCCGGCATGGTTCATAGAAGAAAATGAGTTTTCTCGAAAGAAACCTTGTGCTTCCAGTTCCTAGTTGGAAGCTCACCCTGCTCTGCTCTATACCAAACGTGAAAGTCAATGTGAGCACTAGCCTCGAAGTAAGGCCCTGATTATGCTGGCAAAACGGGAGGCGTGCAGCAGCTCCATGAGGCCTTCATCGCTGTTCTGCTTTAGTTTCACGGTAGTAAGCTTTCCAACATTCCTAGGGACTTTGCTTAAGCAACCGTTTCGGTACCAGAACACTGCGTAGGGACAGTAAGCTCTGGTCCTGCGTGTATGCTGCGTGTCAACCTAGAAATTGGAGACTGATGGCATAAGGCTTCTTTTCCCATTATGGAAGCTCCGTTCATGCGGCCTCGAGGCTACCTGAAAAACATTGTTGTTGCCGGGGTTTTCCTCACTGAGGGCATGGTTCTGAGAAGAAAATGAGTTTTCTCCTAGGAAACCTTGGGTTTCCAGTTCCTTGTTGGAAGCTCACCCTGCTCTGCGCTATACCTAAAGTGAAAGTCAACGTGAGCCCAAGCTTCGAAGTAAGGCCCTGATTATCCTTGCAAAACGAGAGGCGTGCAGCAGCTCCATGAGGCCTTCATCGTTGTTCTGCTTTAGTTTCAAGGTAGTAAGCTTTTCAACACACCTAGGGGACTTGCTTCAGCACCCGTTTCAGTACCAGAACACTGCGTAGAACCAGGAAGCTCTGCTCCTGCGTGTATGCTGCGTGTCAACCTAGAAATTAGAGACTGATGGCACAAGGCTAGTTTTCCCATTATGAAAGCTCCGTTGATGCGGCCCCGAAGCTACCTGAAAAGCACTGTTGTTACCGTGCTTTTACTTACAGCCGGCATGGTTCATAGAAGAAAATGAGTTTTCTCGAAAGAAACCTTGTGCTTCCAGTTCCTAGTTGGAAGCTCACCCTGCTCTGCTCTATACCAAACGTGAAAGTCAATATGAGCACTAGCCTCGAAGTAAGGCCCTGATTATCCTGGCAAAACGGGAGGCGTGCAGCAGCTCCATGAGGCCTTCATCGCTGTTCTGCTTTAGTTTCACAGTAGTAAGCTTTCCAACATTCCTAGGGACTTTGCTTAAGCAACCGTTTCGGTACCAGAACACTGCGTAGAGACAGTAAGCTCTGGTCCTGCGTGTATGCTGCGTGTCAACCTAGAAATTGGAGACTGATGGCATAAGGCTTCTTTTCCCATTATGGAAGCTCCGTTCATGCGGCCTCGAGGCTACCTGAAAAACATTGTTGTTGCCGGGGTTTTCCTCACTGAGGGCATGGTTCTGAGAAGAAAATGAGTTTTCTCCTAAGAAACCTTGGGTTTCCAGTTCCTTGTTGGAAGCTCACCCTGCTCTGCGCTATACCTAAAGGGAAAGTCAACGTGAGCCCAAGCTTCGAAGTAAGGCCCTGATTATCCTTGCAAAACGAGAGGCGTGCAGCAGCTCCATGAGGCCTTCATCGTTGTTCTGCTTTAGTTTCAAGGTAGTAAGCTTTTCAACACTCCTAGGGGCCTTGCTTCAGCACCCGTTTCAGTACCAGAACACTGCGTAGAACCAGGAATCTCTGCTCCTGCGTGTATGCTGCGTGTCAACCTAGAAATTAGAGACTGATGGCACAAGGCTAGTTTTCCCATTATGAAAGCTCCGTTGATGCGGCCCCGAAGCTACCTGAAAGCACTGTTGTTACCGTGCTTTTACTTACAGCCGGCATGGTTCATAGAAGAAAATGAGTTTTCTCGAAAGAAACCTTGTGCTTCCAGTTCCTAGTTGGAAGCTCACCCTGCTCTGCTCTATACCAAACGTGAAAGTCAATGTGAGCACTAGCCTCGAAGTAAGGCCCTGATTATCCTGGCAAAACGGGAGGCGTGCAGCAGCTCCATGAGGCCTTCATCGCTGTTCTGCTTTAGTTTCACGGTAGTAAGCTTTCCAACATTCCTAGGGACTTTGCTTAAGCAACCGTTTCGGTACCAGAACACTGCGTAGAGACAGTAAGCTCTGGTCCTGCGTGTATGCTGCGTGTCAACCTAGAAATTGGAGACTGATGGCATAAGGCTTCTTTTCCCATTATGAAAGCTCCGTTCATGCGGCCTCGAAGCTACCTGAAAAGCATTGTTGTTGCCGGGGTTTTCCTCACTGCCGGCATGGTTCTGAGAAGAAAATGAGTTTTCTCCTAAGAAACCTTGGGTTTCCAGTTCCTTGTTGGAAGCTCACCCTGCTCTGCGCTATACCGAAAGTGAAAGTCAACGTGAGCCCAAGCTTCGAAGTAAGGCCCTGATTATCCTTGCAAAACGAGAGGCGTGCAGCAGCTCCATGAGGCCTTCATCGTTGTTCTGCTTTAGTTTCAAGGTAGTAAGCTTTTCAACACTCCTAGGGGCCTTGCTTCAGCAGCCGTTTCAGTACCAGAACACTGCGTAGAACCAGGAAGCTCTGCTCCTGCGTGTATGCTGCGTGTCAACCTAGAAATTAGAGACTGATGGCACAAGGCTAGTTTTCCCATTATGAAAGCTCCGTTGATGCGGCCCCGAAGCTACCTGAAAAGCACTGTTGTTACCGTGCTTTTACTTACAGCCGGCATGGTTCATAGAAGAAAATGAGTTTTCTCGAAAGAAACCTTGTGCTTCCAGTTCCTAGTTGGAAGCTCACCCTGCTCTGCTCTATACCAAACGTGAAAGTCAATGTGAGCACTAGCCTCGAAGTAAGGCCCTGATTATCCTGGCAAAATGGGAGGCGTGCAGCAGCTCCATGAGGCCTTCATCGCTGTTCTGCTTTAGTTTCACGGTAGTAAGCTTTCCAAGACTCCTAGGGACTTTGCTTAAGCAACCGTTTCGGTACCAGAACACTGCGTAGAGACAGTAAGCTCTGGTCCTGCGTGTATGCTGCGTGTCAACCTAGAAATTGGAGACTGATGGCATAAGGCTTCTTTTCCCATTATGAAAGCTCCGTTCATGCGGCCTCGAAGCTACCTGAAAAGCATTGTTGTTGCCGGGGTTTTCCTCACTGCCGGCATGGTTCTGAGAAGAAAATGAGTTTTCTCCTAAGAAACCTTGGGTTTCCAGTTCCTTGTTGGAAGCTCACCCTGCTCTGCTCTATACCTAAAGTGAAAGTCAACGTGAGCCCAAGCTTCGAAGTAAGACCCTGATTATCCTTGCAAAACGAGAGGCGTGCAGCAGCTCCATGAGGCCTTCATTGTTGTTCTGTTTTAGTTTCAAGATAGTAAGCTTTTCAACACTCCTAGGGGCCTTGCTTCAGCACCCGTTTCAGTACCAGAACACTGCGTAGAACCAGGAAGCTCTGCTCCTGCGTGTATGCTGCGTGTCAACCTAGAAATTAGAGACTGATGGCACAAGGCTAGTTTTCCCATTATGAAAGCTCCGTTGATGCGGCCCCGAAGCTACCTGAAAAGCACTGTTGTTACCGTGCTTTTACTTACAGCCGGCATGGTTCATAGAAGAAAATGAGTTTTCTCGAAAGAAACCTTGTGCTTCCAGTTCCTAGTTGGAAGCTCACCCTGCTCTGCTCTATACCAAACGTGAAAGTCAATGTGAGCACTAGCCTCGAAGTAAGGCCCTGATTATGCTGGCAAAACGGGAGGCGTGCAGCAGCTCCATGAGGCCTTCATCGCTGTTCTGCTTTAGTTTCACGGTAGTAAGCTTTCCAAGACTCCTAGGGACTTTGCTTAAGCAACCGTTTCGGTACCAGAACACTGCGTAGAGACAGTAAGCTCTGGTTCTGCGAGTATGCTGCGTGTCAACCTAGAAATTGGAGACTGATGGCATAAGGCTTCTTTTCCCATTATGAAAGCTCCGTTCATGCGGCCTCGAAGCTACCTGGAAAGCATTGTTGTTGCCGGGGTTTTCCTCACTGCCGGCATGGTTCTGAGAAGAAAATGAGTTTTCTCCTAAGAATCCTTGGGTTTCCAGTTCCTTGTTGGAAGCTCACCCTGCTCTGCGCTATACCTAAAGTGAAAGTCAACGGGAGCCCAAGCTTCGAAGTAAGGCCCTGATTATCCTTGCAAAACGAGAGGCGTGCAGCAGCTCCATGAGGCCTTCATCGTTGTTCTGCTTTAGTTTCAAGGTAGTAAGCTTTTCAACACTCCTAGGGGCCTTGCTTCAGCACCCGTTTCAGTACCAGAACACTGCGTAGAACCAGGAAGCTCTGCTCCTGCGTGTATGCTGCGTGTCAACCTAGAAATTAGAGACTGATGGCACAAGGCTAGTTTTCCCATTATGAAAGCTCCGTTGATGCGGCCCCGAAGCTACCTGAAAAGCACTGTTGTTACCGTGCTTTTACTTACAGCCGGCATGGTTCATAGAAGAAAATGAGTTTTCTCGAAAGAAACCTTGTGCTTCCAGTTCCTAGTTGGAAGCTCACCCTGCTCTGTTCTATACCAAACGTGAAAGTCAATGTGAGCACTAGCCTCGAAGTAAGGCCCTGATTATCCTGGCAAAACGGGAGGCGTGCAGCAGCTCCATGAGGCCTTCATCGCTGTTCTGCTTTAGTTTCACGGTAGTAAGCTTTCCAAGACTCCTAGGGACTTTGCTGAAGCAACCGTTTCGGTACCAGAACACTGCGTAGAGACAGTAAGCTCTGGTCCTGCGTGTATGCTGCGTGTCAACCTAGAAATTGGAGACTGATGGCATAAGGCTTCTTTTCCCATTATGAAAGCTCCGTTCATGCGGCCTCGAAGCTACCTGGAAAGCATTGTTGTTGCCGGGGTTTTCCTCACTGCCGGCATGGTTCTGAGAAGAAAATGAGTTTTCTCCTAATAATCCTTGGGTTTCCAGTTCCTTGTTGGAAGCTCACCCTGCTCTGCGCTATACCTAAAGTGAAAGTCAACGGGAGCCCAAGCTTCGAAGTAAGGCCCTGATTATCCTTGCAAAACGAGAGGCGTGCAGCAGCTCCATGAGACCTTCATCGTTGTTCTGCTTTAGTTTCAAGGTAGTAAGCTTTTCAACACTCCTAGGGGCCTTGCTTCAGCACCCGTTTCAGTACCAGAACACTGCGTAGAACCAGGAAGCTCTGCTCCTGCGTGTATGCTGCGTGTCAACCTAGAAATTAGAGACTGATGGCACAAGGCTAGTTTTCCCATTATGAAAGCTCCGTTGATGCGGCCCCGAAGCTACCTGAAAGCACTGTTGTTACCGTGCTTTTACTTACAGCCGGCATGGTTCATAGAAGAAAATGAGTTTTCTCGAAAGAAACCTTGTGCTTCCAGTTCCTAGTTGGAAGCTCACCCTGCTCTGCTCTATACCAAACGTGAAAGTCAATGTGAGCACTAGCCTCGAAGTAAGGCCCTGATTATGCTGGCAAAACGGGAGGCGTGCAGCAGCTCCATGAGGCCTTCATCGCTGTTCTGCTTTAGTTTCACGGTAGTAAGCTTTCCAACATTCCTAGGGACTTTGCTTAAGCAACCGTTTCGGTACCAGAACACTGCGTAGAGACAGTAAGCTCTGGTCCTGCGTGTATGCTGCGTGTCAACCTAGAAATTGGAGACTGATGGCATAAGGCTTCTTTTCCCATTATGAAAGCTCCGTTCATGCGGCCTCGAAGCTACCTGAAAAGCATTGTTGTTGCCGGGGTTTTCCTCACTGCCGGCATGGTTCTGAGAAGAAAATGAGTTTTCTCCTAAGAAACCTTGGGTTTCCAGTTCCTTGTTGGAAGCTCACCCTGCTCTGCTCTATACCTAAAGTGAAAGTCAACGTGAGCCCAAGCTTCGAAGTAAGACCCTGATTATCCTTGCAAAACGAGAGGCGTGCAGCAGCTCCATGAGGCCTTCATCGTTGTTCTGTTTTAGTTTCAAGATAGTAAGCTTTTCAACACTCCTAGGGGCCTTGCTTCAGCACCCGTTTCAGTACCAGAACACTGCGTAGAACCAGGAAGCTCTGCTCCTGCGTGTATGCTGCGTGTCAACCTAGAAATTAGAGACTGATGGCACAAGGCTAGTTTTCCCATTATGAAAGCTCCGTTGATGCGGCCCCGAAGCTACCTGAAAAGCACTGTTGTTACCGTGCTTTTACTTACAGCCGGCATGGTTCATAGAAGAAAATGAGTTTTCTCGAAAGAAACCTTGTGCTTCCAGTTCCTAGTTGGAAGCTCACCCTGCTCTGCTCTATACCAAACGTGAAAGTCAATGTGAGCACTAGCCTCGAAGTAAGGCCCTGATTATGCTGGCAAAACGGGAGGCGTGCAGCAGCTCCATGAGGCCTTCATCGCTGTTCTGCTTTAGTTTCACGGTAGTAAGCTTTCCAAGACTCCTAGGGACTTTGCTTAAGCAACCGTTTCGGTACCAGAACACTGCGTAGAGACAGTAAGCTCTGGTTCTGCGAGTATGCTGCGTGTCAACCTAGAAATTGGAGACTGATGGCATAAGGCTTCTTTTCCCATTATGAAAGCTCCGTTCATGCGGCCTCGAAGCTACCTGGAAAGCATTGTTGTTGCCGGGGTTTTCCTCACTGCCGGCATGGTTCTGAGAAGAAAATGAGTTTTCTCCTAAGAATCCTTGGGTTTCCAGTTCCTTGTTGGAAGCTCACCCTGCTCTGCGCTATACCTAAAGTGAAAGTCAACGGGAGCCCAAGCTTCGAAGTAAGGCCCTGATTATCCTTGCAAAACGAGAGGCGTGCAGCAGCTCCATGAGGCCTTCATCGTTGTTCTGCTTTAGTTTCAAGGTAGTAAGCTTTTCAACACTCCTAGGGGCCTTGCTTCAGCACCCGTTTCAGTACCAGAACACTGCGTAGAACCAGGAAGCTCTGCTCCTGCGTGTATGCTGCGTGTCAACCTAGAAATTAGAGACTGATGGCACAAGGCTAGTTTTCCCATTATGAAAGCTCCGTTGATGCGGCCCCGAAGCTACCTGAAAAGCACTGTTGTTACCGTGCTTTTACTTACAGCCGGCATGGTTCATAGAAGAAAATGAGTTTTCTCGAAAGAAACCTTGTGCTTCCAGTTCCTAGTTGGAAGCTCACCCTGCTCTGTTCTATACCAAACGTGAAAGTCAATGTGAGCACTAGCCTCGAAGTAAGGCCCTGATTATCCTGGCAAAACGGGAGGCGTGCAGCAGCTCCATGAGGCCTTCATCGCTGTTCTGCTTTAGTTTCACAGTAGTAAGCTTTCCAACATTCCTAGGGACTTTGCTTAAGCAACCGTTTCGGTACCAGAACACTGCGTAGAGACAGTAAGCTCTGGTCCTGCGTGTATGCTGCGTGTCAACCTAGAAATTGGAGACTGATGGCATAAGGCTTCTTTTCCCATTATGGAAGCTCCGTTCATGCGGCCTCGAGGCTACCTGAAAAACATTGTTGTTGCCGGGGTTTTCCTCACTGAGGGCATGGTTCTGAGAAGAAAATGAGTTTTCTCCTAAGAAACCTTGGGTTTCCAGTTCCTTGTTGGAAGCTCACCCTGCTCTGCGCTATACCTAAAGGGAAAGTCAACGTGAGCCCAAGCTTCGAAGTAAGGCCCTGATTATCCTTGCAAAACGAGAGGCGTGCAGCAGCTCCATGAGGCCTTCATCGTTGTTCTGCTTTAGTTTCAAGGTAGTAAGCTTTTCAACACTCCTAGGGGCCTTGCTTCAGCACCCGTTTCAGTACCAGAACACTGCGTAGAACCAGGAATCTCTGCTCCTGCGTGTATGCTGCGTGTCAACCTAGAAATTAGAGACTGATGGCACAAGGCTAGTTTTCCCATTATGAAAGCTCCGTTGATGCGGCCCCGAAGCTACCTGAAAGCACTGTTGTTACCGTGCTTTTACTTACAGCCGGCATGGTTCATAGAAGAAAATGAGTTTTCTCGAAAGAAACCTTGTGCTTCCAGTTCCTAGTTGGAAGCTCACCCTGCTCTGCTCTATACCAAACGTGAAAGTCAATGTGAGCACTAGCCTCGAAGTAAGGCCCTGATTATCCTGGCAAAACGGGAGGCGTGCAGCAGCTCCATGAGGCCTTCATCGCTGTTCTGCTTTAGTTTCACAGTAGTAAGCTTTCCAACATTCCTAGGGACTTTGCTTAAGCAACCGTTTCGGTACCAGAACACTGCGTAGAGACAGTAAGCTCTGGTCCTGCGTGTATGCTGCGTGTCAACCTAGAAATTGGAGACTGATGGCATAAGGCTTCTTTTCCCATTATGAAAGCTCCGTTCATGCGGCCTCGAAGCTACCTGAAAAGCATTGTTGTTGCCGGGGTTTTCCTCACTGCCGGCATGGTTCTGAGAAGAAAATGAGTTTTCTCCTAAGAAACCTTGGGTTTCCAGTTCCTTGTTGGAAGCTCACCCTGCTCTGCGCTATACCGAAAGTGAAAGTCAACGTGAGCCCAAGCTTCGAAGTAAGGCCCTGATTATCCTTGCAAAACGAGAGGCGTGCAGCAGCTCCATGAGGCCTTCATCGTTGTTCTGCTTTAGTTTCAAGGTAGTAAGCTTTTCAACACTCCTAGGGGCCTTGCTTCAGCAGCCGTTTCAGTACCAGAACACTGCGTAGAACCAGGAAGCTCTGCTCCTGCGTGTATGCTGCGTGTCAACCTAGAAATTAGAGACTGATGGCACAAGGCTAGTTTTCCCATTATGAAAGCTCCGTTGATGCGGCCCCGAAGCTACCTGAAAAGCACTGTTGTTACCGTGCTTTTACTTACAGCCGGCATGGTTCATAGAAGAAAATGAGTTTTCTCGAAAGAAACCTTGTGCTTCCAGTTCCTAGTTGGAAGCTCACCCTGCTCTGCTCTATACCAAACGTGAAAGTCAATGTGAGCACTAGCCTCGAAGTAAGGCCCTGATTATCCTGGCAAAATGGGAGGCGTGCAGCAGCTCCATGAGGCCTTCATCGCTGTTCTGCTTTAGTTTCACGGTAGTAAGCTTTCCAAGACTCCTAGGGACTTTGCTTAAGCAACCGTTTCGGTACCAGAACACTGCGTAGAGACAGTAAGCTCTGGTCCTGCGTGTATGCTGCGTGTCAACCTAGAAATTGGAGACTGATGGCATAAGGCTTCTTTTCCCATTATGAAAGCTCCGTTCATGCGGCCTCGAAGCTACCTGAAAAGCATTGTTGTTGCCGGGGTTTTCCTCACTGCCGGCATGGTTCTGAGAAGAAAATGAGTTTTCTCCTAAGAAACCTTGGGTTTCCAGTTCCTTGTTGGAAGCTCACCCTGCTCTGCTCTATACCTAAAGTGAAAGTCAACGTGAGCCCAAGCTTCGAAGTAAGACCCTGATTATCCTTGCAAAACGAGAGGCGTGCAGCAGCTCCATGAGGCCTTCATTGTTGTTCTGTTTTAGTTTCAAGATAGTAAGCTTTTCAACACTCCTAGGGGCCTTGCTTCAGCACCCGTTTCAGTACCAGAACACTGCGTAGAACCAGGAAGCTCTGCTCCTGCGTGTATGCTGCGTGTCAACCTAGAAATTAGAGACTGATGGCACAAGGCTAGTTTTCCCATTATGAAAGCTCCGTTGATGCGGCCCCGAAGCTACCTGAAAAGCACTGTTGTTACCGTGCTTTTACTTACAGCCGGCATGGTTCATAGAAGAAAATGAGTTTTCTCGAAAGAAACCTTGTGCTTCCAGTTCCTAGTTGGAAGCTCACCCTGCTCTGCTCTATACCAAACGTGAAAGTCAATGTGAGCACTAGCCTCGAAGTAAGGCCCTGATTATGCTGGCAAAACGGGAGGCGTGCAGCAGCTCCATGAGGCCTTCATCGCTGTTCTGCTTTAGTTTCACGGTAGTAAGCTTTCCAAGACTCCTAGGGACTTTGCTTAAGCAACCGTTTCGGTACCAGAACACTGCGTAGAGACAGTAAGCTCTGGTTCTGCGAGTATGCTGCGTGTCAACCTAGAAATTGGAGACTGATGGCATAAGGCTTCTTTTCCCATTATGAAAGCTCCGTTCATGCGGCCTCGAAGCTACCTGGAAAGCATTGTTGTTGCCGGGGTTTTCCTCACTGCCGGCATGGTTCTGAGAAGAAAATGAGTTTTCTCCTAAGAATCCTTGGGTTTCCAGTTCCTTGTTGGAAGCTCACCCTGCTCTGCGCTATACCTAAAGTGAAAGTCAACGGGAGCCCAAGCTTCGAAGTAAGGCCCTGATTATCCTTGCAAAACGAGAGGCGTGCAGCAGCTCCATGAGGCCTTCATCGTTGTTCTGCTTTAGTTTCAAGGTAGTAAGCTTTTCAACACTCCTAGGGGCCTTGCTTCAGCACCCGTTTCAGTACCAGAACACTGCGTAGAACCAGGAAGCTCTGCTCCTGCGTGTATGCTGCGTGTCAACCTAGAAATTAGAGACTGATGGCACAAGGCTAGTTTTCCCATTATGAAAGCTCCGTTGATGCGGCCCCGAAGCTACCTGAAAAGCACTGTTGTTACCGTGCTTTTACTTACAGCCGGCATGGTTCATAGAAGAAAATGAGTTTTCTCGAAAGAAACCTTGTGCTTCCAGTTCCTAGTTGGAAGCTCACCCTGCTCTGTTCTATACCAAACGTGAAAGTCAATGTGAGCACTAGCCTCGAAGTAAGGCCCTGATTATCCTGGCAAAACGGGAGGCGTGCAGCAGCTCCATGAGGCCTTCATCGCTGTTCTGCTTTAGTTTCACGGTAGTAAGCTTTCCAAGACTCCTAGGGACTTTGCTGAAGCAACCGTTTCGGTACCAGAACACTGCGTAGAGACAGTAAGCTCTGGTCCTGCGTGTATGCTGCGTGTCAACCTAGAAATTGGAGACTGATGGCATAAGGCTTCTTTTCCCATTATGAAAGCTCCGTTCATGCGGCCTCGAAGCTACCTGGAAAGCATTGTTGTTGCCGGGGTTTTCCTCACTGCCGGCATGGTTCTGAGAAGAAAATGAGTTTTCTCCTAATAATCCTTGGGTTTCCAGTTCCTTGTTGGAAGCTCACCCTGCTCTGCGCTATACCTAAAGTGAAAGTCAACGGGAGCCCAAGCTTCGAAGTAAGGCCCTGATTATCCTTGCAAAACGAGAGGCGTGCAGCAGCTCCATGAGACCTTCATCGTTGTTCTGCTTTAGTTTCAAGGTAGTAAGCTTTTCAACACTCCTAGGGGCCTTGCTTCAGCACCCGTTTCAGTACCAGAACACTGCGTAGAACCAGGAAGCTCTGCTCCTGCGTGTATGCTGCGTGTCAACCTAGAAATTAGAGACTGATGGCACAAGGCTAGTTTTCCCATTATGAAAGCTCCGTTGATGCGGCCCCGAAGCTACCTGAAAGCACTGTTGTTACCGTGCTTTTACTTACAGCCGGCATGGTTCATAGAAGAAAATGAGTTTTCTCGAAAGAAACCTTGTGCTTCCAGTTCCTAGTTGGAAGCTCACCCTGCTCTGCTCTATACCAAACGTGAAAGTCAATGTGAGCACTAGCCTCGAAGTAAGGCCCTGATTATGCTGGCAAAACGGGAGGCGTGCAGCAGCTCCATGAGGCCTTCATCGCTGTTCTGCTTTAGTTTCACGGTAGTAAGCTTTCCAACATTCCTAGGGACTTTGCTTAAGCAACCGTTTCGGTACCAGAACACTGCGTAGAGACAGTAAGCTCTGGTCCTGCGTGTATGCTGCGTGTCAACCTAGAAATTGGAGACTGATGGCATAAGGCTTCTTTTCCCATTATGAAAGCTCCGTTCATGCGGCCTCGAAGCTACCTGAAAAGCATTGTTGTTGCCGGGGTTTTCCTCACTGCCGGCATGGTTCTGAGAAGAAAATGAGTTTTCTCCTAAGAAACCTTGGGTTTCCAGTTCCTTGTTGGAAGCTCACCCTGCTCTGCGCTATACCGAAAGTGAAAGTCAACGTGAGCCCAAGCTTCGAAGTAAGGCCCTGATTATCCTTGCAAAACGAGAGGCGTGCAGCAGCTCCATGAGGCCTTCATCGTTGTTCTGCTTTAGTTTCAAGGTAGTAAGCTTTTCAACACACCTAGGGGACTTGCTTCAGCACCCGTTTCAGTACCAGAACACTGCGTAGAACCAGGAAGCTCTGCTCCTGCGTGTATGCTGCGTGTCAACCTAGAAATTAGAGACTGATGGCACAAGGCTAGTTTTCCCATTATGAAAGCTCCGTTGATGCGGCCCCGAAGCTACCTGAAAAGCACTGTTGTTACCGTGCTTTTACTTACAGCCGGCATGGTTCATAGAAGAAAATGAGTTTTCTCGAAAGAAACCTTGTGCTTCCAGTTCCTAGTTGGAAGCTCACCCTGCTCTGCTCTATACCAAACGTGAAAGTCAATGTGAGCACTAGCCTCGAAGTAAGGCCCTGATTATCCTGGCAAAACGGGAGGCGTGCAGCAGCTCCATGAGGCCTTCATCGCTGTTCTGCTTTAGTTTCACAGTAGTAAGCTTTCCAACATTCCTAGGGACTTTGCTTAAGCAACCGTTTCGGTACCAGAACACTGCGTAGAGACAGTAAGCTCTGGTCCTGCGTGTATGCTGCGTGTCAACCTAGAAATTGGAGACTGATGGCATAAGGCTTCTTTTCCCATTATGGAAGCTCCGTTCATGCGGCCTCGAGGCTACCTGAAAAGCATTGTTGTTGCCGGGGTTTTCCTCACTGAGGGCATGGTTCTGAGAAGAAAATGAGTTTTCTCCTAAGAAACCTTGGGTTTCCAGTTCCTTGTTGGAAGCTCACCCTGCTCTGCGCTATACCTAAAGTGAAAGTCAACGTGAGCCCAAGCTTCGAAGTAAGGCCCTGATTATCCTTGCAAAACGACAGGCGTGCAGCAGCTCCATGAGGCCTTCATCGTTGTTCTGCTTTAGTTTCAAGGTAGTAAGCTTTTCAACACTCCTAGGGGCCTTGCTTCAGCACCCGTTTCAGTACCAGAACACTGCGTAGAATCAGGAAGCTCTGCTCCTGCGTGTATGCTGCGTGTCAACCTAGAAATTAGAGACTGATGGCACAAGGCTAGTTTTCCCATTATGAAAGCTCCGTTGATGCGGCCCCGAAGCTACCTGAAAAGCACTGTTGTTACCGTGCTTTTACTTACAGCCGGCATGGTTCATAGAAGAAAATGAGTTTTCTCGAAAGAAACCTTGTGCTTCCAGTTCCTAGTTGGAAGCTCACCCTGCTCTGCTCTATACCAAACGTGAAAGTCAATGTGAGCACTAGCCTCGAAGTAAGGCCCTGATTATGCTGGCAAAACGGGAGGCGTGCAGCAGCTCCATGAGGCCTTCATCGCTGTTCTGCTTTAGTTTCACGGTAGTAAGCTTTCCAAGACTCCTAGGGACTTTGCTTAAGCAACCGTTTCGGTACCAGAACACTGCGTAGAGACAGTAAGCTCTGGTCCTGCGAGTATGCTGCGTGTCAACCTAGAAATTGGAGACTGATGGCATAAGGCTTCTTTTCCCATTATGAAAGCTCCGTTCATGCGGCCTCGAAGCTACCTGGAAAGCATTGTTGTTGCCGGGGTTTTCCTCACTGCCGGCATGGTTCTGAGAAGAAAATGAGTTTTCTCCTAAGAATCCTTGGGTTTCCAGTTCCTTGTTGGAAGCTCACCCTGCTCTGCGCTATACCTAAAGTGAAAGTCAACGGGAGCCCAAGCTTCGAAGTAAGGCCCTGATTATCCTTGCAAAACGAGAGGCGTGCAGCAGCTCCATGAGGCCTTCATCGTTGTTCTGCTTTAGTTTCAAGGTAGTAAGCTTTTCAACACTCCTAGGGGCCTTGCTTCAGCACCCGTTTCAGTACCAGAACACTGCGTAGAACCAGGAAGCTCTGCTCCTGCGTGTATGCTGCGTGTCAACCTAGAAATTAGAGACTGATGGCACAAGGCTAGTTTTCCCATTATGAAAGCTCCGTTGATGCGGCCCCGAAGCTACCTGAAAAGCACTGTTGTTACCGTGCTTTTACTTACAGCCGGCATGGTTCATAGAAGAAAATGAGTTTTCTCGAAAGAAACCTTGTGCTTCCAGTTCCTAGTTGGAAGCTCACCCTGCTCTGTTCTATACCAAACGTGAAAGTCAATGTGAGCACTAGCCTCGAAGTAAGGCCCTGATTATGCTGGCAAAACGGGAGGCGTGCAGCAGCTCCATGAGGCCTTCATCGCTGTTCTGCTTTAGTTTCACGGTAGTAAGCTTTCCAAGACTCCTAGGGACTTTGCTTAAGCAACCGTTTCGGTACCAGAACACTGCGTAGAGACAGTAAGCTCTGGTCCTGCGTGTATGCTGCGTGTCAACCTAGAAATTGGAGACTGATGGCATAAGGCTTCTTTTCCCATTATGAAAGCTCCGTTCATGCGGCCTCGAAGCTACCTGGAAAGCATTGTTGTTGCCGGGGTTTTCCTCACTGCCGGCATGGTTCTGAGAAGAAAATGAGTTTTCTCCTAAGAAACCTTGGGTTTCCAGTTCCTTGTTGGAAGCTCACCCTGCTCTGCGCTATACCTAAAGTGAAAGTCAACGGGAGCCCAAGCTTCGAAGTAAGGCCCTGATTATCCTTGCAAAACGAGAGGCGTGCAGCAGCTCCATGAGACCTTCATCGTTGTTCTGCTTTAGTTTCAAGGTAGTAAGCTTTTCAACACTCCTAGGGGCCTTGCTTCAGCACCCGTTTCAGTACCAGAACACTGCGTAGAACCAGGAAGCTCTGCTCCTGCGTGTATGCTGCGTGTCAACCTAGAAATTAGAGACTGATGGCACAAGGCTAGTTTTCCCATTATGAAAGCTCCGTTGATGCGGCCCCGAAGCTACCTGAAAGCACTGTTGTTACCGTGCTTTTACTTACAGCCGGCATGGTTCATAGAAGAAAATGAGTTTTCTCGAAAGAAACCTTGTGCTTCCAGTTCCTAGTTGGAAGCTCACCCTGCTCTGCTCTATACCAAACGTGAAAGTCAATGTGAGCACTAGCCTCGAAGTAAGGCCCTGATTATGCTGGCAAAACGGGAGGCGTGCAGCAGCTCCATGAGGCCTTCATCGCTGTTCTGCTTTAGTTTCACGGTAGTAAGCTTTCCAACATTCCTAGGGACTTTGCTTAAGCAACCGTTTCGGTACCAGAACACTGCGTAGAGACAGTAAGCTCTGGTCCTGCGTGTATGCTGCGTGTCAACCTAGAAATTGGAGACTGATGGCATAAGGCTTCTTTTCCCATTATGAAAGCTCCGTTCATGCGGCCTCGAAGCTACCTGAAAAGCATTGTTGTTGCCGGGGTTTTCCTCACTGCCGGCATGGTTCTGAGAAGAAAATGAGTTTTCTCCTAAGAAACCTTGGGTTTCCAGTTCCTTGTTGGAAGCTCACCCTGCTCTGCGCTATACCGAAAGTGAAAGTCAACGTGAGCCCAAGCTTCGAAGTAAGGCCCTGATTATCCTTGCAAAACGAGAGGCGTGCAGCAGCTCCATGAGGCCTTCATCGTTGTTCTGCTTTAGTTTCAAGGTAGTAAGCTTTTCAACACACCTAGGGGACTTGCTTCAGCACCCGTTTCAGTACCAGAACACTGCGTAGAACCAGGAAGCTCTGCTCCTGCGTGTATGCTGCGTGTCAACCTAGAAATTAGAGACTGATGGCACAAGGCTAGTTTTCCCATTATGAAAGCTCCGTTGATGCGGCCCCGAAGCTACCTGAAAAGCACTGTTGTTACCGTGCTTTTACTTACAGCCGGCATGGTTCATAGAAGAAAATGAGTTTTCTCGAAAGAAACCTTGTGCTTCCAGTTCCTAGTTGGAAGCTCACCCTGCTCTGCTCTATACCAAACGTGAAAGTCAATGTGAGCACTAGCCTCGAAGTAAGGCCCTGATTATCCTGGCAAAACGGGAGGCGTGCAGCAGCTCCATGAGGCCTTCATCGCTGTTCTGCTTTAGTTTCACAGTAGTAAGCTTTCCAACATTCCTAGGGACTTTGCTTAAGCAACCGTTTCGGTACCAGAACACTGCGTAGAGACAGTAAGCTCTGGTCCTGCGTGTATGCTGCGTGTCAACCTAGAAATTGGAGACTGATGGCATAAGGCTTCTTTTCCCATTATGGAAGCTCCGTTCATGCGGCCTCGAGGCTACCTGAAAAGCATTGTTGTTGCCGGGGTTTTCCTCACTGAGGGCATGGTTCTGAGAAGAAAATGAGTTTTCTCCTAAGAAACCTTGGGTTTCCAGTTCCTTGTTGGAAGCTCACCCTGCTCTGCGCTATACCTAAAGTGAAAGTCAACGTGAGCCCAAGCTTCGAAGTAAGGCCCTGATTATCCTTGCAAAACGACAGGCGTGCAGCAGCTCCATGAGACCTTCATCGTTGTTCTGCTTTAGTTTCAAGGTAGTAAGCTTTTCAACACTCCTAGGGGCCTTGCTTCAGCACCCGTTTCAGTACCAGAACACTGCGTAGAATCAGGAAGCTCTGCTCCTGCGTGTATGCTGCGTGTCAACCTAGAAATTAGAGACTGATGGCACAAGGCTAGTTTTCCCATTATGAAAGCTCCGTTGATGCGGCCCCGAAGCTACCTGAAAAGCACTGTTGTTACCGTGCTTTTACTTACAGCCGGCATGGTTCATAGAAGAAAATGAGTTTTCTCGAAAGAAACCTTGTGCTTCCAGTTCCTAGTTGGAAGCTCACCCTGCTCTGCTCTATACCAAACGTGAAAGTCAATGTGAGCACTAGCCTCGAAGTAAGGCCCTGATTATGCTGGCAAAACGGGAGGCGTGCAGCAGCTCCATGAGGCCTTCATCGCTGTTCTGCTTTAGTTTCACGGTAGTAAGCTTTCCAAGACTCCTAGGGACTTTGCTTAAGCAACCGTTTCGGTACCAGAACACTGCGTAGAGACAGTAAGCTCTGGTCCTGCGTGTATGCTGCGTGTCAACCTAGAAATTGGAGACTGATGGCATAAGGCTTCTTTTCCCATTATGAAAGCTCCGTTCATGCGGCCTCGAAGCTACCTGAAAAGCATTGTTGTTGCCGGGGTTTTCCTCACTGCCGGCATGGTTCTGAGAAGAAAATGAGTTTTCTCCTAAGAAACCTTGGGTTTCCAGTTCCTTGTTGGAAGCTCACCCTGCTCTGCTCTATACCTAAAGTGAAAGTCAACGTGAGCCCAAGCTTCGAAGTAAGGCCCTGATTATCCTTGCAAAACGAGAGGCGTGCAGCAGCTCCATGAGGCCTTCATTGTTGTTCTGTTTTAGTTTCAAGATAGTAAGCTTTTCAACACTCCTAGGGGCCTTGCTTCAGCACCCGTTTCAGTACCAGAACACTGCGTAGAACCAGGAAGCTCTGCTCCTGCGTGTATGCTGCGTGTCAACCTAGAAATTAGAGACTGATGGCACAAGGCTAGTTTTCCCATTATGAAAGCTCCGTTGATGCGGCCCCGAAGCTACCTGAAAAGCACTGTTGTTACCGTGCTTTTACTTACAGCCGGCATGGTTCATAGAAGAAAATGAGTTTTCTCGAAAGAAACCTTGTGCTTCCAGTTCCTAGTTGGAAGCTCACCCTGCTCTGCTCTATACCAAACGTGAAAGTCAATGTGAGCACTAGCCTCGAAGTAAGGCCCTGATTATGCTGGCAAAACGGGAGGCGTGCAGCAGCTCCATGAGGCCTTCATCGCTGTTCTGCTTTAGTTTCACGGTAGTAAGCTTTCCAAGACTCCTAGGGACTTTGCTTAAGCAACCGTTTCGGTACCAGAACACTGCGTAGAGACAGTAAGCTCTGGTCCTGCGAGTATGCTGCGTGTCAACCTAGAAATTGGAGACTGATGGCATAAGGCTTCTTTTCCCATTATGAAAGCTCCGTTCATGCGGCCTCGAAGCTACCTGGAAAGCATTGTTGTTGCCGGGGTTTTCCTCACTGCCGGCATGGTTCTGAGAAGAAAATGAGTTTTCTCCTAAGAATCCTTGGGTTTCCAGTTCCTTGTTGGAAGCTCACCCTGCTCTGCGCTATACCTAAAGTGAAAGTCAACGGGAGCCCAAGCTTCGAAGTAAGGCCCTGATTATCCTTGCAAAACGAGAGGCGTGCAGCAGCTCCATGAGGCCTTCATCGTTGTTCTGCTTTAGTTTCAAGGTAGTAAGCTTTTCAACACTCCTAGGGGCCTTGCTTCAGCACCCGTTTCAGTACCAGAACACTGCGTAGAACCAGGAAGCTCTGCTCCTGCGTGTATGCTGCGTGTCAACCTAGAAATTAGAGACTGATGGCACAAGGCTAGTTTTCCCATTATGAAAGCTCCGTTGATGCGGCCCCGAAGCTACCTGAAAGCACTGTTGTTACCGTGCTTTTACTTACAGCCGGCATGGTTCATAGAAGAAAATGAGTTTTCTCGAAAGAAACCTTGTGCTTCCAGTTCCTAGTTGGAAGCTCACCCTGCTCTGCTCTATACCAAACGTGAAAGTCAATGTGAGCACTAGCCTCGAAGTAAGGCCCTGATTATGCTGGCAAAACGGGAGGCGTGCAGCAGCTCCATGAGGCCTTCATCGCTGTTCTGCTTTAGTTTCACGGTAGTAAGCTTTCCAACATTCCTAGGGACTTTGCTTAAGCAACCGTTTCGGTACCAGAACACTGCGTAGAGAAAGTAAGCTCTGGTCCTGCGTGTATGCTGCGTGTCAACCTAGAAATTGGAGACTGATGGCATAAGGCTTCTTTTCCCATTATGAAAGCTCCGTTCATGCGGCCTCGAAGCTACCTGAAAAGCATTGTTGTTGCCGGGGTTTTCCTCACTGCCGGCATGGTTCTGAGAAGAAAATGAGTTTTCTCCTAAGAAACCTTGGGTTTCCAGTTCCTTGTTGGAAGCTCACCCTGCTCTGCGCTATACCGAAAGTGAAAGTCAACGTGAGCCCAAGCTTCGAAGTAAGGCCCTGATTATCCTTGCAAAACGAGAGGCGTGCAGCAGCTCCATGAGGCCTTCATCGTTGTTCTGCTTTAGTTTCAAGGTAGTAAGCTTTTCAACACACCTAGGGGACTTGCTTCAGCACCCGTTTCAGTACCAGAACACTGCGTAGAACCAGGAAGCTCTGCTCCTGCGTGTATGCTGCGTGTCAACCTAGAAATTAGAGACTGATGGCACAAGGCTAGTTTTCCCATTATGAAAGCTCCGTTGATGCGGCCCCGAAGCTACCTGAAAAGCACTGTTGTTACCGTGCTTTTACTTACAGCCGGCATGGTTCATAGAAGAAAATGAGTTTTCTCGAAAGAAACCTTGTGCTTCCAGTTCCTAGTTGGAAGCTCACCCTGCTCTGCTCTATACCAAACGTGAAAGTCAATGTGAGCACTAGCCTCGAAGTAAGGCCCTGATTATCCTGGCAAAACGGGAGGCGTGCAGCAGCTCCATGAGGCCTTCATCGCTGTTCTGCTTTAGTTTCACAGTAGTAAGCTTTCCAACATTCCTAGGGACTTTGCTTAAGCAACCGTTTCGGTACCAGAACACTGCGTAGAGACAGTAAGCTCTGGTCCTGCGTGTATGCTGCGTGTCAACCTAGAAATTGGAGACTGATGGCATAAGGCTTCTTTTCCCATTATGGAAGCTCCGTTCATGCGGCCTCGAGGCTACCTGAAAAACATTGTTGTTGCCGGGGTTTTCCTCACTGAGGGCATGGTTCTGAGAAGAAAATGAGTTTTCTCCTAAGAAACCTTGGGTTTCCAGTTCCTTGTTGGAAGCTCACCCTGCTCTGCGCTATACCTAAAGTGAAAGTCAACGGGAGCCCAAGCTTCGAAGTAAGGCCCTGATTATCCTTGCAAAACGAGAGGCGTGCAGCAGCTCCATGAGGCCTTCATCGTTGTTCTGCTTTAGTTTCAAGGTAGTAAGCTTTTCAACACTCCTAGGGGCCTTGCTTCAGCACCCGTTTCAGTACCAGAACACTGCGTAGAACCAGGAAGCTCTGCTCCTGCGTGTATGCTGCGTGTCAACCTAGAAATTAGAGACTGATGGCACAAGGCTAGTTTTCCCATTATGAAAGCTCCGTTGATGCGGCCCCGAAGCTACCTGAAAGCACTGTTGTTACCGTGCTTTTACTTACAGCCGGCATGGTTCATAGAAGAAAATGAGTTTTCTCGAAAGAAACCTTGTGCTTCCAGTTCCTAGTTGGAAGCTCACCCTGCTCTGCTCTATACCAAACGTGAAAGTCAATGTGAGCACTAGCCTCGAAGTAAGGCCCTGATTATGCTGGCAAAACGGGAGGCGTGCAGCAGCTCCATGAGGCCTTCATCGCTGTTCTGCTTTAGTTTCACGGTGGTAAGCTTTCCAACATTCCTAGGGACTTTGCTTAAGCAACCGTTTCGGTACCAGAACACTGCGTAGAGACAGTAAGCTCTGGTCCTGCGTGTATGCTGCGTGTCAACCTAGAAATTGGAGACTGATGGCATAAGGCTTCTTTTCCCATTATGAAAGCTCCGTTCATGCGGCCTCGAAGCTACCTGAAAAGCATTGTTGTTGCCGGGGTTTTCCTCACTGCCGGCATGGTTCTGAGAAGAAAATGAGTTTTCTCCTAAGAAACCTTGGGTTTCCAGTTCCTTGTTGGAAGCTCACCCTGCTCTGCGCTATACCTAAAGTGAAAGTCAACGTGAGCCCAAGCTTCGAAGTAAGGCCCTGATTATCCTTGCAAAACGAGAGGCGTGCAGCAGCTCCATGAGGCCTTCATCGTTGTTCTGCTTTAGTTTCAAGGTAGTAAGCTTTTCAACACACCTAGGGGACTTGCTTCAGCACCCGTTTCAGTACCAGAACACTGCGTAGAACCAGGAAGCTCTGCTCCTGCGTGTATGCTGCGTGTCAACCTAGAAATTAGAGACTGATGGCACAAGGCTAGTTTTCCCATTATGAAAGCTCCGTTGATGCGGCCCCGAAGCTACCTGAAAAGCACTGTTGTTACCGTGCTTTTACTTACAGCCGGCATGGTTCATAGAAGAAAATGAGTTTTCTCGAAAGAAACCTTGTGCTTCCAGTTCCTAGTTGGAAGCTCACCCTGCTCTGCTCTATACCAAACGTGAAAGTCAATGTGAGCACTAGCCTCGAAGTAAGGCCCTGATTATCCTGGCAAAACGGGAGTCGTGCAGCAGCTCCATGAGGCCTTCATCGCTGTTCTGCTTTAGTTTCACAGTAGTAAGCTTTCCAACATTCCTAGGGACTTTGCTTAAGCAACCGTTTCGGTACCAGAACACTGCGTAGAGACAGTAAGCTCTGGTCCTGCGTGTATGCTGCGTGTCAACCTAGAAATTGGAGACTGATGGCATAAGGCTTCTTTTCCCATTATGAAAGCTCCGTTCATGCGGCCTCGAAGCTACCTGAAAAGCATTGTTGTTGCCGGGGTTTTCCTCACTGCCGGCATGGTTCTGAGAAGAAAATGAGTTTTCTCCTAAGAAACCTTGGGTTTCCAGTTCCTTGTTGGAAGCTCACCCTGCTCTGCGCTATACCGAAAGTGAAAGTCAACGTGAGCCCAAGCTTCGAAGTAAGGCCCTGATTATCCTTGCAAAACGAGAGGCGTGCAGCAGCTCCATGAGGCCTTCATCGTTGTTCTGCTTTAGTTTCAAGGTAGTAAGCTTTTCAACACACCTAGGGGACTTGCTTCAGCACCCGTTTCAGTACCAGAACACTGCGTAGAACCAGGAAGCTCTGCTCCTGCGTGTATGCTGCGTGTCAACCTAGAAATTAGAGACTGATGGCACAAGGCTAGTTTTCCCATTATGAAAGCTCCGTTGATGCGGCCCCGAAGCTACCTGAAAAGCACTGTTGTTACCGTGCTTTTACTTACAGCCGGCATGGTTCATAGAAGAAAATGAGTTTTCTCGAAAGAAACCTTGTGCTTCCAGTTCCTAGTTGGAAGCTCACCCTGCTCTGCTCTATACCAAACGTGAAAGTCAATGTGAGCACTAGCCTCGAAGTAAGGCCCTGATTATCCTGGCAAAACGGGAGGCGTGCAGCAGCTCCATGAGGCCTTCATCGCTGTTCTGCTTTAGTTTCACAGTAGTAAGCTTTCCAACATTCCTAGGGACTTTGCTTAAGCAACCGTTTCGGTACCAGAACACTGCGTAGAGACAGTAAGCTCTGGTCCTGCGTGTATGCTGCGTGTCAACCTAGAAATTGGAGACTGATGGCATAAGGCTTCTTTTCCCATTATGGAAGCTCCGTTCATGCGGCCTCGAGGCTACCTGAAAAACATTGTTGTTGCCGGGGTTTTCCTCACTGAGGGCATGGTTCTGAGAAGAAAATGAGTTTTCTCCTAAGAAACCTTGGGTTTCCAGTTCCTTGTTGGAAGCTCACCCTGCTCTGCGCTATACCTAAAGTGAAAGTCAACGTGAGCCCAAGCTTCGAAGTAAGGCCCTGATTATCCTTGCAAAACGAGAGGCGTGCAGCAGCTCCATGAGGCCTTCATCGTTGTTCTGCTTTAGTTTCAAGGTAGTAAGCTTTTCAACACTCCTAGGGGCCTTGCTTCAGCACCCGTTTCAGTACCAGAACACTGCGTAGAACCAGGAAGCTCTGCTCCTGCGTGTATGCTGCGTGTCAACCTAGAAATTAGAGACTGATGGCACAAGGCTAGTTTTCCCATTATGAAAGCTCCGTTGATGCGGCCCCGAAGCTACCTGAAAGCACTGTTGTTACCGTGCTTTTACTTACAGCCGGCATGGTTCATAGAAGAAAATGAGTTTTCTCGAAAGAAACCTTGTGCTTCCAGTTCCTAGTTGGAAGCTCACCCTGCTCTGCTCTATACCAAACGTGAAAGTCAATGTGAGCACTAGCCTCGAAGTAAGGCCCTGATTATGCTGGCAAAACGGGAGGCGTGCAGCAGCTCCATGAGGCCTTCATCGCTGTTCTGCTTTAGTTTCACGGTAGTAAGCTTTCCAAGACTCCTAGGGACTTTGCTTAAGCAACCGTTTCGGTACCAGAACACTGCGTAGAGACAGTAAGCTCTGGTCCTGCGTGTATGCTGCGTGTCAACCTAGAAATTGGAGACTGATGGCATAAGGCTTCTTTTCCCATTATGAAAGCTCCGTTCATGCGGCCTCGAAGCTACCTGGAAAGCATTGTTGTTGCCGGGGTTTTCCTCACTGCCGGCATGGTTCTGAGAAGAAAATGAGTTTTCTCCTAAGAAACCTTGGGTTTCCAGTTCCTTGTTGGAAGCTCACCCTGCTCTGCGCTATACCTAAAGTGAAAGTCAACGGGAGCCCAAGCTTCGAAGTAAGGCCCTGATTATCCTTGCAAAACGAGAGGCGTGCAGCAGCTCCATGAGGCCTTCATCGTTGTTCTGCTTTAGTTTCAAGGTAGTAAGCTTTTCAACACTCCTAGGGGCCTTGCTTCAGCACCCGTTTCAGTACCAGAACACTGCGTAGAACCAGGAAGCTCTGCTCCTGCGTGTATGCTGCGTGTCAACCTAGAAATTAGAGACTGATGGCACAAGGCTAGTTTTCCCATTATGAAAGCTCCGTTGATGCGGCCCCGAAGCTACCTGAAAGCACTGTTGTTACCGTGCTTTTACTTACAGCCGGCATGGTTCATAGAAGAAAATGAGTTTTCTCGAAAGAAACCTTGTGCTTCCAGTTCCTAGTTGGAAGCTCACCCTGCTCTGCTCTATACCAAACGTGAAAGTCAATGTGAGCACTAGCCTCGAAGTAAGGCCCTGATTATGCTGGCAAAACGGGAGGCGTGCAGCAGCTCCATGAGGCCTTCATCGCTGTTCTGCTTTAGTTTCACGGTGGTAAGCTTTCCAACATTCCTAGGGACTTTGCTTAAGCAACCGTTTCGGTACCAGAACACTGCGTAGAGACAGTAAGCTCTGGTCCTGCGTGTATGCTGCGTGTCAACCTAGAAATTGGAGACTGATGGCATAAGGCTTCTTTTCCCATTATGAAAGCTCCGTTCATGCGGCCTCGAAGCTACCTGGAAAGCATTGTTGTTGCCGGGGTTTTCCTCACTGCCGGCATGGTTCTGAGAAGAAAATGAGTTTTCTCCTAAGAAACCTTGGGTTTCCAGTTCCTTGTTGGAAGCTCACCCTGCTCTGCGCTATACCTAAAGTGAAAGTCAACGGGAGCCCAAGCTTCGAAGTAAGGCCCTGATTATCCTTGCAAAACGAGAGGCGTGCAGCAGCTCCATGAGGCCTTCATCGTTGTTCTGCTTTAGTTTCAAGGTAGTAAGCTTTTCAACACTCCTAGGGGCCTTGCTTCAGCACCCGTTTCAGTACCAGAACACTGCGTAGAACCAGGAAGCTCTGCTCCTGCGTGTATGCTGCGTGTCAACCTAGAAATTAGAGACTGATGGCACAAGGCTAGTTTTCCCATTATGAAAGCTCCGTTGATGCGGCCCCGAAGCTACCTGAAAGCACTGTTGTTACCGTGCTTTTACTTACAGCCGGCATGGTTCATAGAAGAAAATGAGTTTTCTCGAAAGAAACCTTGTGCTTCCAGTTCCTAGTTGGAAGCTCACCCTGCTCTGCTCTATACCAAACGTGAAAGTCAATGTGAGCACTAGCCTCGAAGTAAGGCCCTGATTATGCTGGCAAAACGGGAGGCGTGCAGCAGCTCCATGAGGCCTTCATCGCTGTTCTGCTTTAGTTTCACGGTGGTAAGCTTTCCAACATTCCTAGGGACTTTGCTTAAGCAACCGTTTCGGTACCAGAACACTGCGTAGAGACAGTAAGCTCTGGTCCTGCGTGTATGCTGCGTGTCAACCTAGAAATTGGAGACTGATGGCATAAGGCTTCTTTTCCCATTATGAAAGCTCCGTTCATGCGGCCTCGAAGCTACCTGAAAAGCATTGTTGTTGCCGGGGTTTTCCTCACTGCCGGCATGGTTCTGAGAAGAAAATGAGTTTTCTCCTAAGAAACCTTGGGTTTCCAGTTCCTTGTTGGAAGCTCACCCTGCTCTGCGCTATACCTAAAGTGAAAGTCAACGTGAGCCCAAGCTTCGAAGTAAGGCCCTGATTATCCTTGCAAAACGAGAGGCGTGCAGCAGCTCCATGAGGCCTTCATCGTTGTTCTGCTTTAGTTTCAAGGTAGTAAGCTTTTCAACACACCTAGGGGACTTGCTTCAGCACCCGTTTCAGTACCAGAACACTGCGTAGAACCAGGAAGCTCTGCTCCTGCGTGTATGCTGCGTGTCAACCTAGAAATTAGAGACTGATGGCACAAGGCTAGTTTTCCCATTATGAAAGCTCCGTTGATGCGGCCCCGAAGCTACCTGAAAAGCACTGTTGTTACCGTGCTTTTACTTACAGCCGGCATGGTTCATAGAAGAAAATGAGTTTTCTCGAAAGAAACCTTGTGCTTCCAGTTCCTAGTTGGAAGCTCACCCTGCTCTGCTCTATACCAAACGTGAAAGTCAATGTGAGCACTAGCCTCGAAGTAAGGCCCTGATTATCCTGGCAAAACGGGAGGCGTGCAGCAGCTCCATGAGGCCTTCATCGCTGTTCTGCTTTAGTTTCACAGTAGTAAGCTTTCCAACATTCCTAGGGACTTTGCTTAAGCAACCGTTTCGGTACCAGAACACTGCGTAGAGACAGTAAGCTCTGGTCCTGCGTGTATGCTGCGTGTCAACCTAGAAATTGGAGACTGATGGCATAAGGCTTCTTTTCCCATTATGAAAGCTCCGTTCATGCGGCCTCGAAGCTACCTGAAAAGCATTGTTGTTGCCGGGGTTTTCCTCACTGCCGGCATGGTTCTGAGAAGAAAATGAGTTTTCTCCTAAGAAACCTTGGGTTTCCAGTTCCTTGTTGGAAGCTCACCCTGCTCTGCGCTATACCGAAAGTGAAAGTCAACGTGAGCCCAAGCTTCGAAGTAAGGCCCTGATTATCCTTGCAAAACGAGAGGCGTGCAGCAGCTCCATGAGGCCTTCATCGTTGTTCTGCTTTAGTTTCAAGGTAGTAAGCTTTTCAACACACCTAGGGGACTTGCTTCAGCACCCGTTTCAGTACCAGAACACTGCGTAGAACCAGGAAGCTCTGCTCCTGCGTGTATGCTGCGTGTCAACCTAGAAATTAGAGACTGATGGCACAAGGCTAGTTTTCCCATTATGAAAGCTCCGTTGATGCGGCCCCGAAGCTACCTGAAAAGCACTGTTGTTACCGTGCTTTTACTTACAGCCGGCATGGTTCATAGAAGAAAATGAGTTTTCTCGAAAGAAACCTTGTGCTTCCAGTTCCTAGTTGGAAGCTCACCCTGCTCTGCTCTATACCAAACGTGAAAGTCAATGTGAGCACTAGCCTCGAAGTAAGGCCCTGATTATCCTGGCAAAACGGGAGGCGTGCAGCAGCTCCATGAGGCCTTCATCGCTGTTCTGCTTTAGTTTCACAGTAGTAAGCTTTCCAACATTCCTAGGGACTTTGCTTAAGCAACCGTTTCGGTACCAGAACACTGCGTAGAGACAGTAAGCTCTGGTCCTGCGTGTATGCTGCGTGTCAACCTAGAAATTGGAGACTGATGGCATAAGGCTTCTTTTCCCATTATGGAAGCTCCGTTCATGCGGCCTCGAGGCTACCTGAAAAACATTGTTGTTGCCGGGGTTTTCCTCACTGAGGGCATGGTTCTGAGAAGAAAATGAGTTTTCTCCTAAGAAACCTTGGGTTTCCAGTTCCTTGTTGGAAGCTCACCCTGCTCTGCGCTATACCTAAAGTGAAAGTCAACGTGAGCCCAAGCTTCGAAGTAAGGCCCTGATTATCCTTGCAAAACGAGAGGCGTGCAGCAGCTCCATGAGGCCTTCATCGTTGTTCTGCTTTAGTTTCAAGGTAGTAAGCTTTTCAACACTCCTAGGGGCCTTGCTTCAGCACCCGTTTCAGTACCAGAACACTGCGTAGAACCAGGAATCTCTGCTCCTGCGTGTATGCTGCGTGTCAACCTAGAAATTAGAGACTGATGGCACAAGGCTAGTTTTCCCATTATGAAAGCTCCGTTGATGCGGCCCCGAAGCTACCTGAAAGCACTGTTGTTACCGTGCTTTTACTTACAGCCGGCATGGTTCATAGAAGAAAATGAGTTTTCTCGAAAGAAACCTTGTGCTTCCAGTTCCTAGTTGGAAGCTCACCCTGCTCTGCTCTATACCAAACGTGAAAGTCAATGTGAGCACTAGCCTCGAAGTAAGGCCCTGATTATCCTGGCAAAACGGGAGGCGTGCAGCAGCTCCATGAGGCCTTCATCGCTGTTCTGCTTTAGTTTCACGGTAGTAAGCTTTCCAAGACTCCTAGGGACTTTGCTTAAGCAACCGTTTCGGTACCAGAACACTGCGTAGAGACAGTAAGCTCTGGTCCTGCGTGTATGCTGCGTGTCAACCTAGAAATTGGAGACTGATGGCATAAGGCTTCTTTTCCCATTATGAAAGCTCCGTTCATGCGGCCTCGAAGCTACCTGGAAAGCATTGTTGTTGCCGGGGTTTTCCTCACTGCCGGCATGGTTCTGAGAAGAAAATGAGTTTTCTCCTAAGAAACCTTGGGTTTCCAGTTCCTTGTTGGAAGCTCACCCTGCTCTGCGCTATACCTAAAGTGAAAGTCAACGGGAGCCCAAGCTTCGAAGTAAGGCCCTGATTATCCTTGCAAAACGAGAGGCGTGCAGCAGCTCCATGAGGCCTTCATCGTTGTTCTGCTTTAGTTTCAAGGTAGTAAGCTTTTCAACACTCCTAGGGGCCTTGCTTCAGCACCCGTTTCAGTACCAGAACACTGCGTAGAACCAGGAAGCTCTGCTCCTGCGTGTATGCTGCGTGTCAACCTAGAAATTAGAGACTGATGGCACAAGGCTAGTTTTCCCATTATGAAAGCTCCGTTGATAAGGCCCCGAAGCTACCTGAAAGCACTGTTGTTACCGTGCTTTTACTTACAGCCGGCATGGTTCATAGAAGAAAATGAGTTTTCTCGAAAGAAACCTTGTGCTTCCAGTTCCTAGTTGGAAGCTCACCCTGCTCTGCTCTATACCAAACGTGAAAGTCAATGTGAGCACTAGCCTCGAAGTAAGGCCCTGATTATGCTGGCAAAACGGGAGGCGTGCAGCAGCTCCATGAGGCCTTCATCGCTGTTCTGCTTTAGTTTCACGGTGGTAAGCTTTCCAACATTCCTAGGGACTTTGCTTAAGCAACCGTTTCGGTACCAGAACACTGCGTAGAGACAGTAAGCTCTGGTCCTGCGTGTATGCTGCGTGTCAACCTAGAAATTGGAGACTGATGGCATAAGGCTTCTTTTCCCATTATGAAAGCTCCGTTCATGCGGCCTCGAAGCTACCTGAAAAGCATTGTTGTTGCCGGGGTTTTCCTCACTGCCGGCATGGTTCTGAGAAGAAAATGAGTTTTCTCCTAAGAAACCTTGGGTTTCCAGTTCCTTGTTGGAAGCTCACCCTGCTCTGCGCTATACCTAAAGTGAAAGTCAACGTGAGCCCAAGCTTCGAAGTAAGGCCCTGATTATCCTTGCAAAACGAGAGGCGTGCAGCAGCTCCATGAGGCCTTCATCGTTGTTCTGCTTTAGTTTCAAGGCAGTAAGCTTTTCAACACCCCTAGGGGACTTGCTTCAGCACCCGTTTCAGTACCAGAACACTGCGTAGAACCAGGAAGCTCTGCTCCTGCGTGTATGCTGCGTGTCAACCTAGAAATTAGAGACTGATGGCACAAGGCTAGTTTTCCCATTATGAAAGCTCCGTTGATGCGGCCCCGAAGCTACCTGAAAAGCACTGTTGTTACCGTGCTTTTACTTACAGCCGGCATGGTTCATAGAAGAAAATGAGTTTTCTCGAAAGAAACCTTGTGCTTCCAGTTCCTAGTTGGAAGCTCACCCTGCTCTGCTCTATACCAAACGTGAAAGTCAATGTGAGCACTAGCCTCGAAGTAAGGCCCTGATTATCCTGGCAAAACGGGAGGCGTGCAGCAGCTCCATGAGGCCTTCATCGCTGTTCTGCTTTAGTTTCACAGTAGTAAGCTTTCCAACATTCCTAGGGACTTTGCTTAAGCAACCGTTTCGGTACCAGAACACTGCGTAGAGACAGTAAGCTCTGGTCCTGCGTGTATGCTGCGTGTTAACCTAGAAATTGGAGACTGATGGCATAAGGCTTCTTTTCCCATTATGGAAGCTCCGTTCATGCGGCCTCGAGGCTACCTGAAAAAAATTGTTGTTGCCGGGGTTTTCCTCACTGAGGGCATGGTTCTGAGAAGAAAATGAGTTTTCTCCTAAGAAACCTTGGGTTTCCAGTTCCTTGTTGGAAGCTCACCCTGCTCTGCGCTATACCTAAAGTGAAAGTCAACGTGAGCCCAAGCTTCGAAGTAAGGCCCTGATTATCCTTGCAAAACGAGAGGCGTGCAGCAGCTCCATGAGGCCTTCATCGTTGTTCTGCTTTAGTTTCAAGGTAGTAAGCTTTTCAACACTCCTAGGGGCCTTGCTTCAGCACCCGTTTCAGTACCAGAACACTGCGTAGAACCAGGAATCTCTGCTCCTGCGTGTATGCTGCGTGTCAACCTAGAAATTAGAGACTGATGGCACAAGGCTAGTTTTCCCATTATGAAAGCTCCGTTGATGCGGCCCCGAAGCTACCTGAAAGCACTGTTGTTACCGTGCTTTTACTTACAGCCGGCATGGTTCATAGAAGAAAATGAGTTTTCTCGAAAGAAACCTTGTGCTTCCAGTTCCTAGTTGGAAGCTCACCCTGCTCTGCTCTATACCAAACGTGAAAGTCAATGTGAGCACTAGCCTCGAAGTAAGGCCCTGATTATCCTGGCAAAACGGGAGGCGTGCAGCAGCTCCATGAGGCCTTCATCGCTGTTCTGCTTTAGTTTCACAGTAGTAAGCTTTCCAACATTCCTAGGGACTTTGCTTAAGCAACCGTTTCGGTACCAGAACACTGCGTAGAGACAGTAAGCTCTGGTCCTGCGTGTATGCTGCGTGTCAACCTAGAAATTGGAGACTGATGGCATAAGGCTTCTTTTCCCATTATGAAAGCTCCGTTCATGCGGCCTCGAAGCTACCTGAAAAGCATTGTTGTTGCCGGGGTTTTCCTCACTGCCGGCATGGTTCTGAGAAGAAAATGAGTTTTCTCCTAAGAAACCTTGGGTTTCCAGTTCCTTGTTGGAAGCTCACCCTGCTCTGCGCTATACCTAAAGTGAAAGTCAACGTGAGCCCAAGCTTCGAAGTAAGGCCCTGATTATCCTTGCAAAACGAGAGGCGTGCAGCAGCTCCATGAGGCCTTCATCGTTGTTCTGCTTTAGTTTCAAGGTAGTAAGCTTTTCAACACACCTAGGGGACTTGCTTCAGCACCCGTTTCAGTACCAGAACACTGCGTAGAACCAGGAAGCTCTGCTCCTGCGTGTATGCTGCGTGTCAACCTAGAAATTAGAGACTGATGGCACAAGGCTAGTTTTCCCATTATGAAAGCTCCGTTGATGCGGCCCCGAAGCTACCTGAAAAGCACTGTTGTTACCGTGCTTTTACTTACAGCCGGCATGGTTCATAGAAGAAAATGAGTTTTCTCGAAAGAAACCTTGTGCTTCCAGTTCCTAGTTGGAAGCTCACCCTGCTCTGCTCTATACCAAACGTGAAAGTCAATGTGAGCCCTAGCCTCGAAGTAAGGCCCTGATTATCCTGGCAAAACGGGAGGCGTGCAGCAGCTCCATGAGGCCTTCATCGCTGTTCTGCTTTAGTTTCACAGTAGTAAGCTTTCCAACATTCCTAGGGACTTTGCTTAAGCAACCGTTTCGGTACCAGAACACTGCGTAGAGACAGTAAGCTCTGGTCCTGCGTGTATGCTGCGTGTCAACCTAGAAATTGGAGACTGATGGCATAAGGCTTCTTTTCCCATTATGAAAGCTCCGTTCATGCGGCCTCGAAGCTACCTGAAAAGCATTGTTGTTGCCGGGGTTTTCCTCACTGCCGGCATGGTTCTGAGAAGAAAATGAGTTTTCTCCTAAGAAACCTTGGGTTTCCAGTTCCTTGTTGGAAGCTCACCCTGCTCTGCGCTATACCTAAAGTGAAAGTCAACGTGAGCCCAAGCTTCGAAGTAAGGCCCTGATTATCCTTGCAAAACGAGAGGCGTGCAGCAGCTCCATGAGGCCTTCATCGTTGTTCTGCTTTAGTTTCAAGGTAGTAAGCTTTTCAACACACCTAGGGGACTTGCTTCAGCACCCGTTTCAGTACCAGAACACTGCGTAGAACCAGGAAGCTCTGCTCCTGCGTGTATGCTGCGTGTCAACCTAGAAATTAGAGACTGATGGCACAAGGCTAGTTTTCCCATTATGAAAGCTCCGTTGATGCGGCCCCGAAGCTACCTGAAAAGCACTGTTGTTACCGTGCTTTTACTTACAGCCGGCATGGTTCATAGAAGAAAATGAGTTTTCTCGAAAGAAACCTTGTGCTTCCAGTTCCTAGTTGGAAGCTCACCCTGCTCTGTTCTATACCAAACGTGAAAGTCAATGTGAGCACTAGCCTCGAAGTAAGGCCCTGATTATGCTGGCAAAACGGGAGGCGTGCAGCAGCTCCATGAGGCCTTCATCGCTGTTCTGCTTTAGTTTCACGGTAGTAAGCTTTCCAAGACTCCTAGGGACTTTGCTTAAGCAACCGTTTCGGTACCAGAACACTGCGTAGAGACAGTAAGCTCTGCTCCTGCGAGTATGCTGCGTGTCAACCTAGAAATTGGAGACTGATGGCATAAGGCTTCTTTTCCCATTATGAAAGCTCCGTTCATGCGGCCTCGAAGCTACCTGGAAAGCATTGTTGTTGCCGGGGTTTTCCTCACTGCCGGCATGGTTCTGAGAAGAAAATGAGTTTTCTCCTAAGAAACCTTGGGTTTCCAGTTCCTTGTTGGAAGCTCACCCTGCTCTGCGCTATACCTAAAGTGAAAGTCAACGTGAGCCCAAGCTTCGAAGTAAGGCCCTGATTATCCTTGCAAAACGAGAGGCGTGCAGCAGCTCCATGAGGCCTTCATCGTTGTTCTGCTTTAGTTTCAAGGTAGTAAGCTTTTCAACACTCCTAGGGGACTTGCTTCAGCACCCGTTTCAGTACCAGAACACTGCGTAGAACCAGGAAGCTCTGCTCCTGCGTGTATGCTGCGTGTCAACCTAGAAATTAGAGACTGATGGCACAAGGCTAGTTTTCCCATTATGAAAGCTCCGTTGATGCGGCCCCGAAGCTACCTGAAAAGCACTGTTGTTACCGTGCTTTCACTTACAGCCGGCATGGTTCATAGAAGAAAATGAGTTTTCTCGAAAGAAACCTTGTGCTTCCAGTTCCTAGTTGGAAGCTCACCCTGCTCTGTTCTATACCAAACGTGAAAGTCAATGTGAGCACTAGCCTCGAAGTAAGGCCCTGATTATGCTGGCAAAACGGGAGGCGTGCAGCAGCTCCATGAGGCCTTCATCGCTGTTCTGCTTTAGTTTCACGGTAGTAAGCTTTCCAAGACTCCTAGGGACTTTGTTTAAGCAACCGTTTCGGTACCAGAACACTGCGTAGAGACAGTAAGCTCTGGTCCTGCGTGTATGCTGCGTGTCAACCTAGAAATTGGAGACTGATGGCATAAGGCTTCTTTTCCCATTATGAAAGCTCCGTTCATGCGGCCTCGAAGCTACCTGGAAAGCATTGTTGTTGCCGGGGTTTTCCTCACTGCCGGCATGGTTCTGAGAAGAAAATGAGTTTTCTCCTAATAATCCTTGGGTTTCCAGTTCCTTGTTGGAAGCTCACCCTGCTCTGCGCTATACCTAAAGTGAAAGTCAACGTGAGCCCAAGCTTCGAAGTAAGGCCCTGATTATCCTTGCAAAACGAGAGGCGTGCAGCAGCTCCATGAGGCCTTCATCGTTGTTCTGCTTTAGTTTCAAGGTAGTAAGCTTTTCAACACTCCTAGGGGCCTTGCTTCAGCACCCGTTTCAGTACCAGAACACTGCGTAGAACCAGGAAGCTCTGCTCCTGCGTGTATGCTGCGTGTCAACCTAGAAATTAGAGACTGATGGCACAAGGCTAGTTTTCCCATTATGAAAGCTCCGTTGATGCGGCCCCGAAGCTACCTGAAAAGCACTGTTGTTACCGTGCGTTTACTTACAGCCGGCATGGTTCATAGAAGAAAATGAGTTTTCTCGAAAGAAACCTTGTGCTTCCAGTTCCTAGTTGGAAGCTCACCCTGCTCTGCTCTATACCAAACGTGAAAGTCAATGTGAGCACTAGCCTCGAAGTAAGGCCCTGATTATGCTGGCAAAACGGGAGGCGTGCAGCAGCTCCATGAGGCCTTCATCGCTGTTCTGCTTTAGTTTCACGGTAGTAAGCTTTCCAACATTCCTAGGGACTTTGCTTAAGCAACCGTTTCGGTACCAGAACACTGCTTAGGGACAGTAAGCTCTGGTCCTGCGTGTATGCTGCGTGTCAACCGAGAAATTGGAGACTGATGGCATAAGGCTTCTTTTCCCATTATGGAAGCTCCGTTCATGCGGCCTCGAGGCTACCTGAAAAGCATTGTTGTTGCCGGGGTTTTCCTCACTGACGGCATGGTTCTGAGAAGAAAATGAGTTTTCTCCTAAGAAACCTTGGGTTTCCAGTTCCTTGTTGGAAGCTCACCCTGCTCTGCGCTATACCTAAAGTGAAAGTCAACGTGAGCCCAAGCTTCGAAGTAAGGCCCTGATTATCCTTGCAAAACGAGAGGCGTGCAGCAGCTCCATGAGGCCTTCATCGTTGTTCTGCTTTAGTTTCAAGGTAGTAAGCTTTTCAACACTCCTAGGGGCCTTGCTTCAGCACCCGTTTCAGTACCAGAACACTGCGTAGAACCAGGAAGCTCTGCTCCTGCGTGTATGCTGCGTGTCAACCTAGAAATTAGAGACTGATGGCACAAGGCTAGTTTTCCCATTATGAAAGCTCCGTTGATGCGGCCCCGAAGCTACCTGAAAAGCACTGTTGTTACCGTGCTTTTACTTACAGCCGGCATGGTTCATAGAAGAAAATGAGTTTTCTCGAAAGAAACCTTGTGCTTCCAGTTCCTAGTTGGAAGCTCACCCTGCTCTGTTCTATACCAAACGTGAAAGTCAATGTGAGCACTAGCCTCGAAGTAAGGCCCTGATTATGCTGGCAAAACGGGAGGCGTGCAGCAGCTCCATGAGGCCTTCATCGCTGTTCTGCTTTAGTTTCACGGTAGTAAGCTTTCCAAGACTCCTAGGGACTTTGCTTAAGCAACCGTTTCGGTACCAGAACACTGCGTAGAGACAGTAAGCTCTGCTCCTGCGAGTATGCTGCGTGTCAACCTAGAAATTGGAGACTGATGGCATAAGGCTTCTTTTCCCATTATGAAAGCTCCGTTCATGCGGCCTCGAAGCTACCTGGAAAGCATTGTTGTTGCCGGGGTTTTCCTCACTGCCGGCATGGTTCTGAGAAGAAAATGAGTTTTCTCCTAAGAATCCTTGGGTTTCCAGTTCCTTGTTGGAAGCTCACCCTGCTCTGCGCTATACCTAAAGTGAAAGTCAACGTGAGCCCAAGCTTCGAAGTAAGGCCCTGATTATCCTTGCAAAACGAGAGGCGTGCAGCAGCTCCATGAGGCCTTCATCGTTGTTCTGCTTTAGTTTCAAGGTAGTAAGCTTTTCAACACTCCTAGGGGACTTGCTTCAGCACCCGTTTCAGTACCAGAACACTGCGTAGAACCAGGAAGCTCTGCTCCTGCGTGTATGCTGCGTGTCAACCTAGAAATTAGAGACTGATGGCACAAGGCTAGTTTTCCCATTATGAAAGCTCCGTTGATGCGGCCCCGAAGCTACCTGAAAAGCACTGTTGTTACCGTGCTTTCACTTACAGCCGGCATGGTTCATAGAAGAAAATGAGTTTTCTCGAAAGAAACCTTGTGCTTCCAGTTCCTAGTTGGAAGCTCACCCTGCTCTGTTCTATACCAAACGTGAAAGTCAATGTGAGCACTAGCCTCGAAGTAAGGCCCTGATTATGCTGGCAAAACGGGAGGCGTGCAGCAGCTCCATGAGGCCTTCATCGCTGTTCTGCTTTAGTTTCACGGTAGTAAGCTTTCCAAGACTCCTAGGGACTTTGCTTAAGCAACCGTTTCGGTACCAGAACACTGCGTAGAGACAGTAAGCTCTGCTCCTGCGAGTATGCTGCGTGTCAACCTAGAAATTGGAGACTGATGGCATAAGGCTTCTTTTCCCATTATGAAAGCTCCGTTCATGCGGCCTCGAAGCTACCTGAAAAGCATTGTTGTTGCCGGGGTTTTCCTCACTGCCGGCATGGTTCTGAGAAGAAAATGAGTTTTCTCCTAAGAATCCTTGGGTTTCCAGTTCCTTGTTGGAAGCTCACCCTGCTCTGCGCTATACCTAAAGTTAAAGTCAACGTGAGCCCAAGCTTCGAAGTAAGGCCCTGATTATCCTTGCAAAACGAGAGGCGTGCAGCAGCTCCATGAGGCCTTCATCGTTGTTCTGCTTTAGTTTCAAGGTAGTAAGCTTTTCAACACTCCTAGGGGCCTTGCTTCAGCACCCGTTTCAGTACCAGAACACTGCGTAGAACCAGGAAGCTCTGCTCCTGCGTGTATGCTGCGTGTCAACCTAGAAATTAGAGACTGATGGCACAAGGCTAGTTTTCCCATTATGAAAGCTCCGTTGATGCGGCCCCGAAGCTACCTGAAAAGCACTGTTGTTACCGTGCTTTTACTTACAGCCGGCATGGTTCATAGAGGAAAATGAGTTTTCTCGAAAGAAACCTTGTGCTTCCAGTTCCTAGTTGGAAGCTCACCCTGCTCTGCTCTATACCAAACGTGAAAGTCAATGTGAGCACTAGCCTCGAAGTAAGGCCCTGATTATCCTGGCAAAACGGGAGGCGTGCAGCAGCTCCATGAGGCCTTCATCGCTGTTCTGCTTTAGTTTCACGGTAGTAAGCTTTCCAAGACTCCTAGGGACTTTGCTTAAGCAACCGTTTCGGTACCAGAACACTGCGTAGAGACAGTAAGCTCTGGTCCTGCGTGTATGCTGCGTGTCAACCTAGAAATTGGAGACTGATGGCATAAGGCTTCTTTTCCCATTATGAAAGCTCCGTTCATGCGGCCTCGAAGCTACCTGAAAAGCATTGTTGTTGCCGGGGTTTTCCTCACTGCCGGCATGGTTCTGAGAAGAAAATGAGTTTTCTCCTAAGAAACCTTGGGTTTCCAGTTCCTTGTTGGAAGCTCACCCTGCTCTGCTCTATACCTAAAGTGAAAGTCAACGTGAGCCCAAGCTTCGAAGTAAGGCCCTGATTATCCTTGCAAAACGAGAGGCGTGCAGCAGCTCCATGAGGCCTTCATTGTTGTTCTGCTTTAGTTTCAAGGTAGTAAGCTTTTCAACACTCCTAGGGGCCTTGCTTCAGCACCCGTTTCAGTACCAGAACACTGCGTAGAACCAGGAAGCTCTGCTCCTGCGTGTATGCTGCGTGTCAACCTAGAAATTAGAGACTGATGGCACAAGGCTAGTTTTCCCATTATGAAAGCTCCGTTGATGCGGCCCCGAAGCTACCTGAAAAGCACTGTTGTTACCGTGCTTTTACTTACAGCCGGCATGGTTCATAGAAGAAAATGAGTTTTCTCGAAAGAAACCTTGTGCTTCCAGTTCCTAGTTGGAAGCTCACCCTGCTCTGTTCTATACCAAACGTGAAAGTCACTGTGAGCACTAGCCTCGAAGTAAGGCCCTGATTATGCTGGCAAAACGGGAGGCGTGCAGCAGCTCCATGAGGCCTTCATCGCTGTTCTGCTTTAGTTTCACGGTAGTAAGCTTTCCAAGACTCCTAGGGACTTTGCTTAAGCAACCGTTTCGGTACCAGAACACTGCGTAGAGACAGTAAGCTCTGGTCCTGCGTGTATGCTGCGTGTCAACCTAGAAATTGGAGACTGATGGCATAAGGCTTCTTTTCCCATTATGAAAGCTCCGTTCATGCGGCCTCGAAGCTACCTGGAAAGCATTGTTGTTGCCGGGGTTCTCCTCACTGCCGGCATGGTTCTGAGAAGAAAATGAGTTTTCTCCTAAGAATCCTTGGGTTTCCAGTTCCTTGTTGGAAGCTCACCCTGCTCTGCGCTATACCTAAAGTGAAAGTCAACGGGAGCCCAAGCTTCGAAGTAAGGCCCTGATTATCCTTGCAAAACGAGAGGCGTGCAGCAGCTCCATGAGGCCTTCATCGTTGTTCTGCTTTAGTTTCAAGGTAGTAAGCTTTTCAACACTCCTAGGGGACTTGCTTCAGCACCCGTTTCAGTACCAGAACACTGCGTAGAACCAGGAAGCTCTGCTCCTGCGTGTATGCTGCGTGTCAACCTAGAAATTAGAGACTGATGGCACAAGGCTAGTTTTCCCATTATGAAAGCTCCGTTGATGCGGCCCAGAAGCTACCTGAAAGCACTGTTGTTACCGTGCTTTTACTTACAGCCGGCATGGTTCATAGAAGAAAATGAGTTTTCTCGAAAGAAACCTTGTGCTTCCAGTTCCTAGTTGGAAGCTCACCCTGCTCTGCTCTATACCAAACGTGAAAGTCAATGTGAGCACTAGCCTCGAAGTAAGGCCCTGATTATGCTGGCAAAACGGGAGGCGTGCAGCAGCTCCATGAGGCCTTCATCGCTGTTCTGCTTTAGTTTCACGGTAGTAAGCTTTCCAACATTCCTAGGGACTTTGCTTAAGCAACCGTTTCGGTACCAGAACACTGCGTAGGGACAGTAAGCTCTGGTCCTGCGTGTATGCTGCGTGTCAACCGAGAAATTGGAGACTGATGGCATAAGGCTTCTTTTCCCATTATGGAAGCTCCGTTCATGCGGCCTCGAGGCTACCTGAAAAGCATTGTTGTTGCCGGGGTTTTCCTCACTGACGGCATGGTTCTGAGAAGAAAATGAGTTTTCTCCTAAGAAACCTTGGGTTTCCAGTTCCTTGTTGGCAGCTCACCCTGCTCTGCGCTATACCTAAAGTGAAAGTCAACGTGAGCCCAAGCTTCGAAGTAAGGCCCTGATTATCCTTGCAAAACGAGAGGCGTGCAGCAGCTCCATGAGGCCTTCATCGTTGTTCTGCTTTAGTTTCAAGGTAGTAAGCTTTTCAACACTCCTAGGGGCCTTGCTTCAGCACCCGTTTCAGTACCAGAACACTGCGTAGAACCAGGAAGCTCTGCTCCTGCGTGTATGCTGCGTGTCAACCTAGAAATTAGAGACTGATGGCACAAGGCTAGTTTTCCCATTATGAAAGCTCCGTTGATGCGGCCCCGAAGCTACCTGAAAAGCACTGTTGTTACCGTGCTTTTACTTACAGCCGGCATGGTTCATAGAAGAAAATGAGTTTTCTCGAAAGAAACCTTGTGCTTCCAGTTCCTAGTTGGAAGCTCACCCTGCTCTGCTCTATACCAAACGTGAAAGTCAATGTGAGCACTAGCCTCGAAGTAAGGCCCTGATTGTCCTGGCAAAACGGGAGGCGTGCAGCAGCTCCATGAGGCCTTCATCGCTGTTCTGCTTTAGTTTCACGGTAGTAAGCTTTCCAAGACTCCTAGGGACTTTGCTTAAGCAACCGTTTCGGTACCAGAACACTGCGTAGAGACAGTAAGCTCTGGTCCTGCGTGTATGCTGCGTGTCAACCTAGAAATTGGAGACTGATGGCATAAGGCTTCTTTTCCCATTATGAAAGCTCCGTTCATGCGGCCTCGAAGCTACCTGAAAAGCATTGTTGTTGCCGGGGTTTTCCTCACTGCCGGCATCGTTCTGAAAAGAAAATGAGTTTTCTCCTAAGAAACCTTGGGTTTCCAGTTCCTTGTTGGAAGCTCACCCTGCTCTGCTCTATACCTAAAGTGAAAGTCAACGTGAGCCCAAGCTTCGAAGTAAGGCCCTGATTATCCTTGCAAAACGAGAGGCGTGCAGCAGCTCCATGAGGCCTTCATCGTTGTTCTGCTTTAGTTTCAAGGTAGTAAGCTTTTCAACACTCCTAGGGGCCTTGCTTCAGCACCCGTTTCAGTACCAGAACACTGCGTAGAACCAGGAAGCTCTGCTCCTGCGTGTATGCTGCGTGTCAACCTAGAAATTAGAGACTGATGGCACAAGGCTAGTTTTCCCATTATGAAAGCTCCGTTGATGCGGCCCCGAAGCTACCTGAAAAGCACTGTTGTTACCGTGCTTTTACTTACAGCCGGCATGGTTCATAGAAGAAAATGAGTTTTCTCGAAAGAAACCTTGTGCTTCCAGTTCCTAGTTGGAAGCTCACCCTGCTCTGTTCTATACCAAACGTGAAAGTCAATGTGAGCACTAGCCTCGAAGTAAGGCCCTGATTATGCTGGCAAAACGGGAGGCGTGCAGCAGCTCCATGAGGCCTTCATCGCTGTTCTGCTTTAGTTTCACGGTAGTAAGCTTTCCAAGACTCCTAGGGACTTTGCTTAAGCAACCGTTTCGGTACCAGAACACTGCGTAGAGACAGTAAGCTCTGGTCCTGCGTGTATGCTGCGTGTCAACCTAGAAATTGGAGACTGATGGCATAAGGCTTCTTTTCCCATTATGAAAGCTCCGTTCATGCGGCCTCGAAGCTACCTGAAAAGCATTGTTGTTGCCGGGGTTTTCCTCACTGCCGGCATGGTTCTGAGAAGAAAATGAGTTTTCTCCTAAGAAACCTTGGGTTTCCAGTTCCTTGTTGGAAGCTCACCCTGCTCTGCGCTATACCTAAAGTGAAAGTCAACGTGAGCCCAAGCTTCGAAGTAAGGCCCTGATTATCCTTGCAAAACGAGAGGCGTGCAGCAGCTCCATGAGGCCTTCATCGTTGTTCTGCTTTTAGTTTCAAGGTAGTAAGCTTTTCAACACTCCTAGGGGACTTGCTTCAGAAACCCGTTTCAGTACCAGAACACTGCGTAGAATCAGGAAGCTCTGCTCCTGCGTGTATGCTGCGTGTCAACCTAGAAATTAGAGACTGATGGCACAAGGCTAGTTTTCCCATTATGAAAGCTCCGTTGATGCGGCCCCGAAGCTACCTGAAAAGCACTGTTGTTACCGTGCTTTTACTTACAGCCGGCATGGTTCATAGAGGAAAATGAGTTTTCTCGAAAGAAACCTTGTGCTTCCAGTTCCTAGTTGGAAGCTCACCCTGCTCTGCTCTATACCAAACGTGAAAGTCAATGTGAGCACTAGCCTCGAAGTAAGGCCCTGATTATCCTGGCAAAACGGGAGGCGTGCAGCAGCTCCATGAGGCCTTCATCGCTGTTCTGCTTTAGTTTCACGGTAGTAAGCTTTCCAAGACTCCTAGGGACTTTGCTTAAGCAACCGTTTCGGTACCAGAACACTGCGTAGAGACAGTAAGCTCTGGTCCTGCGTGTATGCTGCGTGTCAACCTAGAAATTGGAGACTGATGGCATAAGGCTTCTTTTCCCATTATGAAAGCTCCGTTCATGCGGCCTCGAAGCTACCTGAAAAGCATTGTTGTTGCCGGGGTTTTCCTCACTGCCGGCATGGTTCTGAGAAGAAAATGAGTTTTCTCCTAAGAAACCTTGGGTTTCCAGTTCCTTGTTGGAAGCTCACCCTGCTCTGCTCTATACCTAAAGTGAAAGTCAACGTGAGCCCAAGCTTCGAAGTAAGGCCCTGATTATCCTTGCAAAACGAGAGGCGTGCAGCAGCTCCATGAGGCCTTCATTGTTGTTCTGCTTTAGTTTCAAGGTAGTAAGCTTTTCAACACTCCTAGGGGCCTTGCTTCAGCACCCGTTTCAGTACCAGAACACTGCGTAGAACCAGGAAGCTCTGCTCCTGCGTGTATGCTGCGTGTCAACCTAGAAATTAGAGACTGATGGCACAAGGCTAGTTTTCCCATTATGAAAGCTCCGTTGATGCGGCCCCGAAGCTACCTGAAAAGCACTGTTGTTACCGTGCTTTTACTTACAGCCGGCATGGTTCATAGAAGAAAATGAGTTTTCTCGAAAGAAACCTTGTGCTTCCAGTTCCTAGTTGGAAGCTCACCCTGCTCTGTTCTATACCAAACGTGAAAGTCAATGTGAGCACTAGCCTCGAAGTAAGGCCCTGATTATGCTGGCAAAACGGGAGGCGTGCAGCAGCTCCATGAGGCCTTCATCGCTGTTCTGCTTTAGTTTCACGGTAGTAAGCTTTCCAAGACTCCTAGGGACTTTGCTTAAGCAACCGTTTCGGTACCAGAACACTGCGTAGAGACAGTAAGCTCTGGTCCTGCGTGTATGCTGCGTGTCAACCTAGAAATTGGAGACTGATGGCATAAGGCTTCTTTTCCCATTATGAAAGCTCCGTTCATGCGGCCTCGAAGCTACCTGAAAAGCATTGTTGTTGCCGGGGTTTTCCTCACTGCCGGCATGGTTCTGAAAAGAAAATGAGTTTTCTCCTAAGAAACCTTGGGTTTCCAGTTCCTTGTTGGAAGCTCACCCTGCTCTGCGCTATACCTAAAGTGAAAGTCAACGTGAGCCCAAGCTTCGAAGTAAGGCCCTGATTATCCTTGCAAAACGAGAGGCGTGCAGCAGCTCCATGAGGCCTTCATCGTTGTTCTGCTTTAGTTTCAAGGTAGTAAGCTTTTCAACACTCCTAGGGGCCTTGCTTCAGCACCCGTTTCAGTACCAGAACACTGCGTAGAACCAGGAAGCTCTGCTCCTGCGTGTATGCTGCGTGTCAACCTAGAAATTAGAGACTGATGGCACAAGGCTAGTTTTCCCATTATGAAAGCTCCGTTGATGCGGCCCCGAAGCTACCTGAAAAGCACTGTTGTTACCGTGCTTTTACTTACAGCCGGCATGGTTCATAGAAGAAAATGAGTTTTCTCGAAAGAAACCTTGTGCTTCCAGTTCCTAGTTGGAAGCTCACCCTGCTCTGCTCTATACCAAACGTGAAAGTCAATGTGAGCACTAGCCTCGAAGTAAGGCCCTGATTGTCCTGGCAAAACGGGAGGCGTGCAGCAGCTCCATGAGGCCTTCATCGCTGTTCTGCTTTAGTTTCACGGTAGTAAGCTTTCCAAGACTCCTAGGGACTTTGCTTAAGCAACCGTTTCGGTACCAGAACACTGCGTAGAGACAGTAAGCTCTGGTCCTGCGTGTATGCTGCGTGTCAACCTAGAAATTGGAGACTGATGGCATAAGGCTTCTTTTCCCATTATGAAAGCTCCGTTCATGCGGCCTCGAAGCTACCTGAAAAGCATTGTTGTTGCCGGGGTTTTCCTCACTGCCGGCATGGTTCTGAGAAGAAAATGAGTTTTCTCCTAAGAAACCTTGGGTTTCCAGTTCCTTGTTGGAAGCTCACCCTGCTCTGCGCTATACCTAAAGTGAAAGTCAACGTGAGCCCAAGCTTCGAAGTAAGGCCCTGATTATCCTTGCAAAACGAGAGGCGTGCAGCAGCTCCATGAGGCCTTCATCGTTGTTCTGCTTTAGTTTCAAGGTAGTAAGCTTTTCAACACTCCTAGGGGACTTGCTTCAGCACCCGTTTCAGTACCAGAACACTGCCTAGAACGAGGAAGCTCTGCTCCTGCGTGTATGCTGCGTGTCAACCTAGAAATTAGAGACTGATGGCACAAGGCTAGTTTTCCCATTATGAAAGCGCCGTTGATGCGGCCCCGAAGCTACCTGAAAAGCACTGTTGTTACCGTGCTTTTACTTACAGCCGGCATGGTTCATAGAGGAAAATGAGTTTTCTCGAAAGAAACCTTGTGCTTCCAGTTCCTAGTTGGAAGCTCACCCTGCTCTGCTCTATACCAAACGTGAAAGTCAATGTGAGCACTAGCCTCGAAGTAAGGCCCTGATTATGCTGGCAAAACGGGAGGCGTGCAGCAGCTCCATGAGGCCTTCATCGCTGTTCTGCTTTAGTTTCACGGTAGTAAGCTTTCCAAGACTCCTAGGGACTTTGCTTAAGCAACCGTTTCGGTACCAGAACACTGCGTAGAGACAGTAAGCTCTGGTCCTGCGTGTATGCTGCGTGTCAACCTAGAAACTGGAGACTGATGGCATAAGGCTTCTTTTCCCATTATGAAAGCTCCGTTCATGCGGCCTCGAAGCTACCTGAAAAGCATTGTTGTTGCCGGGGTTTTCCTCACTGCCGGCATGGTTCTGAGAAGAAAATGAGTTTTCTCCTAAGAAACCTTGGGTTTCCAGTTCCTTGTTGGAAGCTCACCCTGCTCTGCGCTATACCTAAAGTGAAAGTCAACGTGAGCCCAAGCATCGAAGTAAGGCCCTGATTATCCTTGCAAAACGAGAGGCGTGCAGCAGCTCCATGAGGCCTTCATCGTTGTTCTGCTTTTAGTTTCAAGGTAGTAAGCTTTTCAACACTCCTAGGGGACTTGCTTCAGAAACCCGTTTCAGTACCAGAACACTGCGTAGAACCAGGAAGCTCTGCTCCTGCGTGTATGCTGCGTGTCAACCTAGAAATTAGAGACTGATGGCACAAGGCTAGTTTTCCCATTATGAAAGCTCCGTTGATGCGGCCCCGAAGCTACCTGAAAAGCACTGTTGTTACCGTGCTTTTACTTACAGCCGGCATGGTTCATAGAGGAAAATGAGTTTTCTCGAAAGAAACCTTGTGCTTCCAGTTCCTAGTTGGAAGCTCACCCTGCTCTGCTCTATACCAAACGTGAAAGTCAATGTGAGCACTAGCCTCGAAGTAAGGCCCTGATTATGCTGGCAAAACGGGAGGCGTGCAGCAGCTCCATGAGGCCTTCATCGCTGTTCTGCTTTAGTTTCACGGTAGTAAGCTTTCCAAGACTCCTAGGGACTTTGCTTAAGCAACCGTTTCGGTACCAGAACACTGCGTAGAGACAGTAAGCTCTGGTCCTGCGTGTATGCTGCGTGTCAACCTAGAAATTGGAGACTGATGGCATAAGGCTTCTTTTCCCATTATGAAAGCTCCGTTCATGCGGCCTCGAAGCTACCTGAAAAGCATTGTTGTTGCCGGGGTTTTCCTCACTGCCGGCATGGTTCTGAGAAGAAAATGAGTTTTCTCCTAAGAAACCTTGGGTTTCCAGTTCCTTGTTGGAAGCTCACCCTGCTCTGCTCTATACCTAAAGTGAAAGTCAACGTGAGCCCAAGCTTCGAAGTAAGGCCCTGATTATCCTTGCAAAACGAGAGGCGTGCAGCAGCTCCATGAGGCCTTCATTGTTGTTCTGCTTTAGTTTCAAGGTAGTAAGCTTTTCAACACTCCTAGGGGCCTTGCTTCAGCACCCGTTTCAGTACCAGAACACTGCGTAGAACCAGAAAGCTCTGCTCCTGCGTGTATGCTGCGTGTCAACCTAGAAATTAGAGACTGATGGCACAAGGCTAGTTTTCCCATTATGAAAGCTCCGTTGATGCGGCCCCGAAGCTACCTGAAAAGCACTGTTGTTACCGTGCTTTTACTTACAGCCGGCATGGTTCATAGAAGGAAATGAGTTTTCTCGAAAGAAACCTTGTGCTTCCAGTTCCTAGTTGGAAGCTCACCCTGCTCTGTTCTATACCAAACGTGAAAGTCAATGTGAGCACTAGCCTCGAAGTAAGGCCCTGATTATGCTGGCAAAACGGGAGGCGTGCAGCAGCTCCATGAGGCCTTCATCGCTGTTCTGCTTTAGTTTCACGGTAGTAAGCTTTCCAAGACTCCTAGGGACTTTGCTTAAGCAACCGTTTCGGTACCAGAACACTGCGTAGAGACAGTAAGCTCTGGTCCTGCGTGTATGCTGCGTGTCAACCTAGAAATTGGAGACTGATGGCATAAGGCTTCTTTTCCCATTATGAAAGCTCCGTTCATGCGGCCTCGAAGCTACCTGAAAAGCATTGTTGTTGCCGGGGTTTTCCTCACTGCCGGCATGGTTCTGAGAAGAAAATGAGTTTTCTCCTAAGAAACCTTGGGTTTCCAGTTCCTTGTTGGAAGCTCACCCTGCTCTGCGCTATACCTAAAGTGAAAGTCAACGTGAGCCCAAGCTTCGAAGTAAGGCCCTGATTATCCTTGCAAAACGAGAGGCGGGCAGCAGCTCCATGAGGCCTTCATCGTTGTTCTGCTTTAGTTTCAAGGTAGTAAGCTTTTCAACACTCCTAGGGGACTTGCTTCAGCACCCGTTTCAGTACCAGAACACTGCCTAGAACCAGGAAGCTCTGCTCCTGCGTGTATGCTGCGTGTCAACCTAGAAATTAGAGACTGATGGCACAAGGCTAGTTTTCCCATTATGAAAGCGCCGTTGATGCGGCCCCGAAGCTACCTGAAAAGCACTGTTGTTACCGTGCTTTTACTTACAGCCGGCATGGTTCATAGAGGAAAATGAGTTTTCTCGAAAGAAACCTTGTGCTTCCAGTTCCTAGTTGGAAGCTCACCCTGCTCTGCTCTATACCAAACGTGAAAGTCAATGTGAGCACTAGCCTCGAAGTAAGGCCCTGATTATCCTGGCAAAACGGGAGGCGTGCAGCAGCTCCATGAGGCCTTCATCGCTGTTCTGCTTTAGTTTCACGGTAGTAAGCTTTCCAACATTCCTAGGGACTTTGCTTAAGCAACCGTTTCGGTACCAGAACACTTCGTAGAGACAGTAAGCTCTGGTCCTGCGTGTATGCTGCGTGTCAACCTAGAAATTGGAGACTGATGGCATAAGGCTTCTTTTCCCATTATGAAAGCTCCGTTCATGCGGCCTCGAAGCTACCTGAAAAGCATTGTTGTTGCCGGGGTTTTCCTCACTGCCGGCATGGTTCTGAGAAGAAAATGAGTTTTCTCCTAAGAAACCTTGGGTTTCCAGTTCCTTGTTGGAAGCTCACCCTGCTCTGCTCTATACCTAAAGTGAAAGTCAACGTGAGCCCAAGCTTCGAAGTAAGGCCCTGATTATCCTTGCAAAACGAGAGGCGTGCAGCAGCTCCATGAGGCCTTCATTGTTGTTCTGCTTTAGTTTCAAGGTAGTAAGCTTTTCAACACTCCTAGGGGCCTTGCTTCAGCACCCGTTTCAGTACCAGAACACTGCGTAGAACCAGGAAGCTCTGCTCCTGCGTGTATGCTGCGTGTCAACCTAGAAATTAGAGACTGATGGCACAAGGCTAGTTTTCCCATTATGAAAGCTCCGTTGATGCGGCCCCGAAGCTACCTGAAAAGCACTGTTGTTACCGTGCTTTTACTTACAGCCGGCATGGTTCATAGAAGGAAATGAGTTTTCTCGAAAGAAACCTTGTGCTTCCAGTTCCTAGTTGGAAGCTCACCCTGCTCTGTTCTATACCAAACGTGAAAGTCAATGTGAGCACTAGCCTCGAAGTAAGGCCCTGATTATGCTGGCAAAACGGGAGGCGTGCAGCAGCTCCATGAGGCCTTCATCGCTGTTCTGCTTTAGTTTCACGGTAGTAAGCTTTCCAAGACTCCTAGGGACTTTGCTTAAGCAACCGTTTCGGTACCAGAACACTGCGTAGAGACAGTAAGCTCTGGTCCTGCGTGTATGCTGCGTGTCAACCTAGAAATTGGAGACTGATGGCATAAGGCTTCTTTTCCCATTATGAAAGCTCCGTTCATGCGGCCTCGAAGCTACCTGAAAAGCATTGTTGTTGCCGGGGTTTTCCTCACTGCCGGCATGGTTCTGAGAAGAAAATGAGTTTTCTCCTAAGAAACCTTGGGTTTCCAGTTCCTTGTTGGAAGCTCACCCTGCTCTGCGCTATACCTAAAGTGAAAGTCAACGTGAGCCCAAGCTTCGAAGTAAGGCCCTGATTATCCTTGCAAAACGAGAGGCGGGCAGCAGCTCCATGAGGCCTTCATCGTTGTTCTGCTTTAGTTTCAAGGTAGTAAGCTTTTCAACACTCCTAGGGGACTTGCTTCAGCACCCGTTTCAGTACCAGAACACTGCCTAGAACCAGGAAGCTCTGCTCCTGCGTGTATGCTGCGTGTCAACCTAGAAATTAGAGACTGATGGCACAAGGCTAGTTTTCCCATTATGAAAGCGCCGTTGATGCGGCCCCGAAGCTACCTGAAAAGCACTGTTGTTACCGTGCTTTTACTTACAGCCGGCATGGTTCATAGAGGAAAATGAGTTTTCTCGAAAGAAACCTTGTGCTTCCAGTTCCTAGTTGGAAGCTCACCCTGCTCTGCTCTATACCAAACGTGAAAGTCAATGTGAGCACTAGCCTCGAAGTAAGGCCCTGATTATGCTGGCAAAACGGGAGGCGTGCAGCAGCTCCATGAGGCCTTCATCGCTGTTCTGCTTTAGTTTCACGGTAGTAAGCTTTCCAACATTCCTAGGGACTTTGCTTAAGCAACCGTTTCGGTACCAGAACACTTCGTAGAGACAGTAAGCTCTGGTCCTGCGTGTATGCTGCGTGTCAACCTAGAAATTGGAGACTGATGGCATAAGGCTTCTTTTCCCATTATGGAAGCTCCGTTCATGCGGCCTCGAGGCTACCTGAAAAGCATTGTTGTTGCCGGGGTTTTCCTCACTGACGGCATGGTCCTGAGAAGAAAATGAGTTTTCTCCTAAGAAACCTTGGGTTTCCAGTTCCTTGTTGGCAGCTCACCCTGCTCTGCGCTATACCTAAAGTGAAAGTCAACGTGAGCCCAAGCTTCGAAGTAAGGCCCTGATTATCCTTGCAAAACGAGAGGCGTGCAGCAGCTCCATGAGGCCTTCATCGTTGTTCTGCTTTAGTTTCAAGGTAGTAAGCTTTTCAACACTCCTAGGGGACTTGCTTCAGCACCCGTTTCAGTACCAGAACACTGCGTAGAACCAGGAAGCTCTGCTCCTGCGTGTATGCTGCGTGTCAACCTAGAAATTAGAGACTGATGGCACAAGGCTAGTTTTCCCATTATGAAAGCTCCGTTGATGCGGCCCCGAAGCTACCTGAAAAGCACTGTTGTTACCGTGCTTTT